>NC_090931.1:547894568-549117841 GCF_040938575.1 Ambystoma mexicanum | reverse complement strand
CTTTTTTGAGGGCTACGATTTAGGCACATACTATCTTTTGTCGATGGACTGTTGTAGATATTTATCCAATACATTGGGGGTCCCTCTAATGGGCTCAATTTAAGATCTTGCACCAACCCTTCTTTTTCCACTTTCACTACATTGATCTCACATGCTAGTGAACCCTTGACCAAAATGGCCATGCCTCCGTAATATCTCACTCATGGTCCCTTCTTTGCCTTTACCTGATAAACCACATACCCACCTAATACCACCTCCTCTGTTTCCCAAGTCTCTTGTAGGAAAATTATCATGGACCCATTGAATTTCTCTTTTATGACTTTATCAGTCAGTTTACCCTTTGAAGCTGCTATATTCCATGACAATATTGACACTGTTTCCCCTTGTGCAATTAGGTTCACACAATCTTTCTGGCAGTCCATTGTTTCTTCTACTGCCAGACGTCCTGTAGTTATTTGCCCCAGGCTTGTTTGCTCTTGAACAACCTCCTTGCCCGATAGGGTTGGATTAGTTTGTGGTCAATCCAGCTCTTCAATTGTATATAGGGAATCAATCTGATTCGGAACATCCCATCGAAAGAACATTACCAGGTAAGAAAGTAACTTGTTCTTCGAAGGGATTGGTTCCTCCGACGTATTCCACATCTATGACAGACTCCCAAAGCAGTAACAATGTAAGGAGGTGGGAAAGAATTTAGAATTTTAGAATGCCCAATTAAATTGCAGAATAGAGGACCGCCTTTCCAAAGGCCAGATCTTGCCCATGGATAGAATCCAAGGAGTAGTGTTTGACAAAAGTATGGACAGAGGCCCATGTGGCTGCTTCACAAATGTTACGAATGGGAACACCCCTCTGCAGGGCAGTAGAGACAGCCACACCCCTAGTAGAATGGGCCCATAAGCCTACTGGAGGGTCCTTACCCGCCAAGCGGTAACATTCAGAAATTGTCAAGATAATCCATCTAGACAAAGTCTGTTTAGTAACAGCTTGTCCCAAATGCCTTCCAGCGTATCCAATAAAGAGCTGATCGTCCACTCTGACCCGGGACATGCGTGAGATGTAGAAACTTAAAGCTCTCCTAGGATCCAACCTATGGAGCCTCTCCTCTTCTTTACCAGGATGCAGAGGAGGATAGAACGCCGGAAGAACAACCTTCTGGCTTAAATGAAATTCCGACACAACTTTCGGAAGAAAAGAAGGACGAACCCT
The DNA here is from genome assembly GCF_040938575.1 of Ambystoma mexicanum. NCBI lineage: Eukaryota > Metazoa > Chordata > Amphibia > Caudata > Ambystomatidae > Ambystoma > Ambystoma mexicanum. The sequence continues at coordinate 549,116,632 of NC_090931.1, read as the reverse complement.
AAGGACAACCCTGTCCTTATGGAACACCGTGAAGGGTGGCTTAACGGAAAATGCCTGCAACTTACTCACTCTGCGAGCGGAAGTGACCGCAACTAAAAATACAGTTTTCAAGGTCAACAGTCTCAAAGGGCAAGAATGTAAAGGCTCAAACGGAGCTCCAATGAGGAATTTTAGAACCAGGTTCAAATCCCAACCGGGCACCTGGAAAGGTGACAGTGGACACACATTAGTGAGCCTTTGAGAAACTGGGAAATCAAAGGAATCTTAAAATAAGAACACTCCTCAGACGAGCGCTTAAATATGGACAGCGCCGCCAGGTAACTCTTAATGTTACTCTTAACAGTGGGTAATTCTGTTGGTCTCAATTACCTCACGGGTCCCCTGCGCACTGTCTTGGTTTGGGCATAAACATGGCACCTATCCACATTGTCCTTGACTTGGCAAGATCATCCTGGCTACCAGAACCGTTGTGAAATCAGTTCCTGGGTAATTTTCACACCACGATGCCCACCAACTCTAGAATCATGAAACCCTAAGATAGATGCAGATCTATGGTGGGTACATACAGACGTTCCTAGTAGAACATTAGACCAGATCTCTCACTGATACCATTCCTACCAAAAAGGTGAGTCCTGGTTCGATCGGAAAAGGTGTTGCACAACAGGATACCCAGATGAGGCTGCAATGCAGATAAAAAATGCTTGGGAGCAATGACAGGCATATCCGAACTGTGGGGAGTTTTCTCACATTCCATGGACTGAGACAAGGCGTTGGCTTTCCGATTCTGGACTCCCGGGACATAAGTAAAGTCAAAGTGGGAAAAGAAAAAGGCCCAACGAGCTTGTCTGGTGTTCCGACACTGAAGAGAGCGCAGGAACTGGAGATTCCTGTGATCAGTACGGACCTCAACTGAGAACCATATGCTCAGGAGATGGTGCCTCCATTCTTCGAAGGCTGCCTTGCTTGCTAGAAGTTCCTTCTTGATGACGGTATAGTTCCATTCATTTGATGACAGTTTCTGGGCTAAGTAGGCAACAGGATGTTCCATTCCAGGCCTTGGTTCCTTCTGTAGAAGGACTGCCCGGATAGCAAAGTCGAAGGCATCAGCTTCAACGATAAAGGTTGACTCCTCCATAGGATGAATAAGAATGGGCGCAAAGACAAAAGCTTTCTTCAAGTCTTAGAATGCCATTCCAGCATCGGAATCCCAAACATATGGCACTTGGGTGCTGGTGAGTCGTGGCAATACAGAAGTAAGACGGGAATAGCCGGGAATGAAACGACGGTAGAAGTTGGTGAAGCCCAGAAAGCGCTGTAAAGACTTGAGATCTTGAGGTTGTGTCCATAGAAGAATAGCCTTTACCTTGGCGGGATCCATTTGTATGCCAGAGCTGCTAATAACATATCCCAGGAATGCAATGCTTTCCTGATGAACCCTTTAGCCAAGCAGTCATCAATGTCGGACTGTAACGCTTCCTTTTCTGATTCAGTCAATGAGTAGGTCTTTCCATGCGGTATCGCCTTGTCTGGCAGACGGTCAATGGAACAATCAAAGACCCTATGAGGAGATAAAGGAATAAGATCTGGCTCAGAAAACACATGGTAATACTTGTGGTATACCGCTGGTATGGTCTCCAGAGAACAGAATTGATGTGTCAAGTTGGCCAGAGAAGACTCCAAAGAGGTAGAGGTGATATTGGAGACATGGTCAACACAACAATTCTGGATACAGTGACTGAAAACAAAGATTAAAGTCCTAGTTTCCCAGTTTATGTGAGGGTTGTGATACAGTAACCAGGGCAAGCCCAAGACCACTGGGTAAGAGGGTGTCTTAAATTACCTTGAACGAGATCTGTTCCAAATGGTGGCTGATCCGAACAGTGAGACGTTCAGTATGTTGGCGGATCGGACCAGAGGATAGTGGTGTCCCATCAATGACGTCCACTGGAGTTGCTATCTCTTTTTGATGTACAGTAATCCGGACCTGAGAGACAAAGGCTGCATCATTATAGTTTCCGGATGCCCAACAATCGTGCAAGGCTGTGGTTTCTTCATGTCTATCACTCCAAGTGATCTGAACTCTTAGAACAAGAAGAGGTACTGATTGCATGGGTGCCAAAGGAAGAAGGGCTGGAGGGACCAGCTGGCTTGTCATTGCTTTCTTTCCTAACAGCAAGCCATCTAGTTTTCTGAACGCCTGGGGGGAGGTAAAGGTCCCAAGAAATGTCCGGATGCTCCACAATACAGGAAGAGACTATTAGTACGTCAGCGTTGATTTTCTGATTCAGACAATGGACCATGTACGGCCCCCAATTGCATTCTCCGTCCCTCCCCTCTTCTTTCTGTCAGACAGTGATCGATCTTCAACACCTGTTCAATTAAGGCAGTCAGAGTTCCCGTTTCAGGGATATGTAGCAGTTCATCCTTGTATTCGTCTCTCAATGCCAGCGGAATAAGGCCTTCTTGGTTACTTCCGGCCACTGGGAATCTGCTGCTAACTGTTTGAATCGGCTCAGATTTGATAGTATTTCGCATCCGCCATGATGAATTTCAATCAACTGGTTCTGCAGAGGCCAAATTAGGGGACTGGAAAGGTTGCTCAAAAACAGCAAAGTCTTCCAGGATGGAGCTGTTGGCGGCGACATACGGATCTGCCCAGGGCAAGGCACTTCCCGTCAGGTTCCCAAGGATAAATCCAATTTTGGCCTTCTCCTGAGTGAAATGGGAAGGCCGAAACATAAAATGGATCTTGCAATGATTACAGAATTCCGCCAAACATCTTGGGTCCCTGTCGAACTTCATAGGAGTTGTATGTGCCATGGCTGCCTCGGCTTGGGGTGCGACCAAAGCTCCCTGAGTAACTACCAATTGGCATATGGTGATGTTTTCCGGATGGAGTGCCGACATCTCCTGACGGAGGGCTTGGAGTTAATCCTGTATTTCCTCACACTATGGACTACTAAGTAAACAAATGCCCGACAAGCTTGCTGGCATCCACTTCTTTCTGCGTATGATTTTGTGGTATCATCCTGGATCCACAAATGGAAAAGTGTATGCTCTCTCACGGATGTTCGGGTTTGAAAAAAATCTAAGACGTAGCCCTTAGCCCGCCGATACTTCCAGAAGGACATGCCGAAGGGGCAGGAAGCCAGAGACCCATCCACACACCCCGTCCACCTCATGGTGAGAGATCGTTATATCCGAAAGGCTGTGTGGATTGCACACAACAGCCCAGCTGTAAGGGAGAAAGAGCCTTCTGAGTGCCACTAGGTTACCAGCCACCCTGCCGGGTGAACAGCAGAGTTGGAGAGGCGTAGAAGCAGCAGTGGTAACGACCTTGACTCCTACATCAAAGGCGTGAAAGACGGAAAGCATCTTAACATGACCAGTGAGTTGAAGGAAGCAAAGAAAGCCTGGTCTGTGTTTAATTGAAATGCTTGCGACAGTATACGAGGGATGAAAGTTACGCGAGCGCCAATAAGTTGCGAAAGAAAGTGAATCCATTGAACTGTGAATACGAAATACAAAGTAGCAGAGTGGTCCGGGGAAGTGAGATTGCCTAATCGAAAATCTCTGTGAAATGTATTAAAGCTGCAGAGGCAGTGAGAAGCGAGAGAAAGAAAGGTCGAAGTGGTCATGTGGAGGTGAGAGCAAAAATCCTCCCAGTTTTGAAAGTCTTCAACGGCTGAAATGTAAAGAGGGTCCGGCTGAGGGAGACCTGCGTGAGAAGTGGGAGTTAAAGGTTTGAGCCCGATTGAGGGAAACATATAGTAGTAGCAGTAATAAGTTCTGTATTTCGGATTAATAGGAATCCATAAAAGATACAAATTGTACGACTGTCTCATGCCACTAAGCACAATCAGAGTAGGTTAAAAAAGAGGTTTAAGTTCAGAGTCACAGTTCATTCATAAATTCATGTCATATCAGAACAGAAACATATAGATAACACAATGAAAACTCACAATTTGTAAAAACACAAATACTAAATTCACAGATACTTTCTCTACAGCTGAATCTAAAGGAAAAAAAAGAACCATTTAAATTTGATAAACATATTGCTATAATTGCCCTTTCTCACATACAAAAAGTTTAAAATCAGCGTAACTAGTTCTTTTATTGCTTTTAGACACATGGGGCCTCATTACAACCTTGGTGCTAAGTGCACCAACTTTACCACCATGGTGTAAACTCTGTTTACACCATGGTGTATGGCGGATTTACCGCCCCATTCCAAGGTGAGTGGGGCGGTAAATCCCCATTTCCCATTTTCCCTTCCCCATTCCCATTTTTGCCCCATAGGGCATAATGGGAGTGGGGAAGGCGCTAATTACGCCGGCGTAATTAGCACCATGGCAGGTTAGCGCCATGGATTTTAACGCCTGCTAAAAGCAGGCGTTAAAATCAGAATCAGGCGTTAAGGGTTAACGGTGGCGTTAACCCTTAACGCCCGAGTTGTAATGAGGCCCATGTACTCAGTGTTATGCCCCTTTCACGTATTCGCCAAATAATTCTTAAATATAGCGACAAATTCCAGGCTATAGCGAGCAAGGATACATTCAGCAGACAGTACAATGCTGGCCTATACTGAGAAACGCCTCTTCCTATAAATAATGGTAACAAATATGTTTTCCTTTGATCATGATAAACTGGACCAAAAAATAGGAAGTGAGCTACGTTCTCCAGCCCAGCAACACACATAGGACATTTAGCTTCAATTTCCCAACCTGATCTCAGACTAAAGAGCTCTCCCAATTCCAGGCATCCAAAAAGTACTCTTGTAATTGGTCCTCTTTGATATTTATGATTCGTTAAGATGAGATATTCCTTTGTGTTATTTAACGATATTCTCATCAGTTCTCTACTTATCGGTTTCCTTAGTTCCTCCGTCTCTCTTTTGTCATTTGCCCACTCTGTTAGGCTCTATACCAAGAGGCAACACCTGTTCTTTTTTAGTGTTTCTGCAGCTTCATTGAATATGATACTAACGCCCACTTTCCCCAATATACTTTACATTTTCTATCCAACCAATATTGCTGGCACCCTTTTTGCTCACTAGGTGTTCAGCAAGTTCTGTGTGATCTCCGCCTTTTGATTAGACCATATGCGTAACCATAGTCTACAGGGCTCCAACACCAGTTGGTCCTCTAAGAAAGCCCAGCCAATCTCTTTGTGAGAAGCAAAATTTGACGCTGATATAGGTAAGCCCAACAACGATTTCACACATATATTTTCCTCTTTTTGCAACATGCACAGATCTCCATGCCCCCAAATTGCAGCACCATATTTAATTGCCCCTATGATACGGGAATTGCACACTTTTTCCACAATACGAAGCGGTTGTTGCTTATACTGTTTCATGAATCTATGAATGCCGGCAACCAGTTGTTTCATCACAGGGACATGTTTTTGTACATGGGCCTGCCCGTTGAACTTTTCATTGAAACGCACCACGAGATAATCAAAATGGGACACCCTTGGTATGGCCAGACCATCATACGATATTTTTGGGAATTTGTATGTTCTTTTCATCCCAAGACATACCATTATTAACAGGGTCTGTAGTGCTCTCAGGTTTGTGCAATTAGGACGGCATTGTCTGCATAAATTAGTGCTGGAAATAGCATTTAGCCTATACGTGGTACATCGGCATTACATTCCAGTAGCAATTCCAACAGTTTATGTTCAGGGAGAATAACAGGTGTGCCAAAACACACCCCTGTCTAAACCCAGATTCGATTTGGAACCAGGCTGTACAAAGGCCCTCGCTGCCCAAAGGAAAGCATGCTTCATTGTCCTTATGTAGGACTTTTAAGGTATCCATTAAAGAAGCTGGACAGTCATAGGACCAGAGCACCTCCCACAATTTTTTCCGATTTACTTTATCGAAGGCGGTGCTCAGGTCCATAAATGCCAGGTATATTGGTTCCTGTTTTATATGAAAGGAAAGTGCAATTATTAGGTAAGGCATAGTTCTATTGTCCCCAGTTTGGGCCTAAAAGGCAATTGAATTGGTGATAGGATTTCCTTTGCTGTAACCCATTCTTCTAGTTTGAACAGCAAACACTTCCCAAACATCTTGAAACTTGTGTTCCCAAGGGATATGGGCTGATATGACTGTGGGGTGTTCCTACAGCATGTTTTATATATTGGAACAATTATTACTCTCTGCCATTACTTTGGTGTCAGTTTCGTACTCATAATTGCATTGAACAGCATTGCTAACACTGGGCCCCATAGTCCGTCATTATCTTGATTCAGCTGGAATACCATCACTACCCGGGGCATGCGTTCTTTTGGCAGTTTGGATTACTTTTATCACATCACCAAGTGAAAAGAAGGCTTGACAGTTTTCTCTACACACACTTCTCTGATTTTCCATCAGGGCTGATGTTTCATGGATTTCCCAACCCTCTGCTTTGCAAACCTTGCTAAAATGGTCTACCCATAGCTGGTCTTGAATCCCGCATTTACGGCCTGTTTTTGGCTCACGCAGGATGTTCTTTGAACTCGTTCCAAAAGCCACAGGAATTGTTATTTTTAATTGTCAATTCCAGCCGATCCCAGGCTTCATTGTCTAGTTCTAGCTTGCGTTTTCTAATCTCATCTTTATACCCAGCCCTTGCCCATACAATCTCTGTTTTGGAGGACTGGGAATTTTTAAGTCGGTTCAATAGATTCGCCTTGGCCAATCTGCAATCTTTATCATGCCATCCCACCTTCGGGCCCCTTTTCCTTTTTTTCACATAGTTTCCCATGCATCCCTCTTCAATGTTCCCCATCAGGCGCATACATGTTTGTACTATTAACACTGGGTTGGTATCTAGATTTAACAGAGTTTCAAATAGGGACACATTTTCCCCCCAATGCAGCTTTTGTTAAATTATTCCACGTCAGTAATTTGGTGGTTATCCCTTCATAGACTGTTTCTGTAATATGGTCAAAATGGTTACCTCTCCACTTAGAGCCCGGCCATTTTAGGGTTAGCTCTAAGGCATAGTGGTCACTGTGAAGGTAATCCCTTCTACAAAAATCCTTCACCAGTCCCCAAATATTAACTGAGACCATGAAATAGTCTATGGATGACTTTCTTCGCGTATTTCTAAAGGTAAAGGCACCTGGGATATCCCCCTTGAATCTACCATTTGTTGATCTGAGTCCAACCTCCATCAGCCTTTGCCAAAATTGGAGCCCTGCACCGCACATCCTCTTTTCCATCATATCTGGCGGGGGGACACCCAGGGCCTCATCTTCCTCTGGGTCATATAGGCCTTCATGCAGGCCATTGCCCATTTTTTAATTTAAGTCACAGCCACACACAATCAATGCATCTTTATCCCTCGTTTGTTTATGCAGACTTTCAATTACTTTTTTGAGGGCTACGATTTAGGCACATACTATCTTTTGTCGATGGACTGTTGTAGATATTTATCCAATACATTGGGGGTCCCTCTAATGGGCTCAATTTAAGATCTTGCACCAACCCTTCTTTTTCCACTTTCACTACATTGATCTCACATGCTAGTGAACCCTTGACCAAAATGGCCATGCCTCCGTAATATCTCACTCATGGTCCCTTCTTTGCCTTTACCTGATAAACCACATACCCACCTAATACCACCTCCTCTGTTTCCCAAGTCTCTTGTAGGAAAATTATCATGGACCCATTGAATTTCTCTTTTATGACTTTATCAGTCAGTTTACCCTTTGAAGCTGCTATATTCCATGACAATATTGACACTGTTTCCCCTTGTGCAATTAGGTTCACACAATCTTTCTGGCAGTCCATTGTTTCTTCTACTGCCAGACGTCCTGTAGTTATTTGCCCCAGGCTTGTTTGCTCTTGAACAACCTCCTTGCCCGATAGGGTTGGATTAGTTTGTGGTCAATCCAGCTCTTCAATTGTATATAGGGAATCAATCTGATTCGGAACATCCCATCGAAAGAACATTACCAGGTAAGAAAGTAACTTGTTCTTCGAAGGGATTGGTTCTTCCGACGTATTCCACATCTATGACAGACTCCCAAAGCAGTAACAATGTAATGAGGTGGGAAAGAATTTAGAATTTTAGAATGCCCAATTAAATTGCAGAATAGAGGACCGCCTTTCCAAAGGCCAGATCTTGCCCATGGATAGAATCCAAGGAGTAGTGTTTGACAAAAGTATGGACAGAGGCCCATGTGGCTGCTTCACAAATGTTACGAATGGGAACACCCCTCTGCAGGGCAGTAGAGACAGCCACACCCCTAGTAGAATGGGCCCATAAGCCTACTGGAGGGTCCTTACCCGCCAAGCGGTAACATTCAGAAATTGTCAAGATAATCCATCTAGACAAAGTCTGTTTAGTAACAGCTTGTCCCAAATGCCTTCCAGCGTATCCAATAAAGAGCTGATCGTCCACTCTGACCCGGGACATGCGTGAGATGTAGAAACTTAAAGCTCTCCTAGGATCCAACCTATGGAGCCTCTCCTCTTCTTTACCAGGATGCAGAGGAGGATAGAACGCCGGAAGAACAACCTTCTGGCTTAAATGAAATTCCGACACAACTTTCGGAAGAAAAGAAGGACGAACCCTAAGGACAACCCTGTCCTTATGGAACACCGTGAAGGGTGGCTTAACGGAAAATGCCTGCAACTTACTCACTCTGCGAGCGGAAGTGACCGCAACTAAAAATACAGTTTTCAAGGTCAACAGTCTCAAAGGGCAAGAATGTAAAGGCTCAAACGGAGCTCCAATGAGGAATTTTAGAACCAGGTTCAAATCCCAACCGGGCACCTGGAAAGGTGACAGTGGACACACATTAGTGAGCCTTTGAGAAACTGGGAAATCAAAGGAATCTTAAAATAAGAACACTCCTCAGACGAGCGCTTAAAAATGGACAGCGCCGCCAGGTAACTCTTAATGTTACTCTTAACAGTGGGTAATTCTGTTGGTCTCAATTACCTCACGGGTCCCCTGCGCACTGTCTTGGTTTGGGCATAAACATGGCACCTATCCACATTGTCCTTGACTTGGCAAGATCATCCTGGCTACCAGAACCGTTGTGAAATCAGTTCCTGGGTAATTTTCACACCACGATGCCCACCAACTCTAGAATCATGAAACCCTAAGATAGATGCAGATCTATGGTGGGTACATACAGACGTTCCTAGTAGAACATTAGACCAGATCTCTCACTGATACCATTCCTACCAAAAAGGTGAGTCCTGGTTCGATCGGAAAAGGTGTTGCACAACAGGATACCCAGATGAGGCTGCAATGCAGATAAAAAATGCTTGGGAGCAATGACAGGCATATCCGAACTGTGGGGAGTTTTCTCACATTCCATGGACTGAGACAAGGCGTTGGCTTTCCGATTCTGGACTCCCGGGACATAAGTAAAGTCAAAGTGGGAAAAGAAAAAGGCCCAACGAGCTTGTCTGGTGTTCCGACACTGAAGAGAGCGCAGGAACTGGAGATTCCTGTGATCAGTACGGACCTCAACTGAGAACCATATGCTCAGGAGATGGTGCCTCCATTCTTCGAAGGCTGCCTTGCTTGCTAGAAGTTCCTTCTTGATGACGGTATAGTTCCATTCATTTGATGACAGTTTCTGGGCTAAGTAGGCAACAGGATGTTCCATTCCAGGCCTTGGTTCCTTCTGTAGAAGGACTGCCCGGATAGCAAAGTCGAAGGCATCAGCTTCAACGATAAAGGTTGACTCCTCCATAGGATGAATAAGAATGGGCGCAGAGACAAAAGCTTTCTTCAAGTCTTAGAATGCCATTCCAGCATCGGAATCCCAAACATATGGCACTTGGGTGCTGGTGAGTCGTGGCAATACAGAAGTAAGACGGGAATAGCCGGGAATGAAACGACGGTAGAAGTTGGTGAAGCCCAGAAAGCGCTGTAAAGACTTGAGATCTTGAGGTTGTGTCCATAGAAGAATAGCCTTTACCTTGGCGGGATCCATTTGTATGCCAGAGCTGCTAATAACATATCCCAGGAATGCAATGCTTTCCTGATGAACCCTTTAGCCAAGCAGTCATCAATGTCGGACTGTAACGCTTCCTTTTCTGATTCAGTCAATGAGTAGGTCTTTCCATGCGGTATCGCCTTGTCTGGCAGACGGTCAATGGAACAATCAAAGACCCTATGAGGAGATAAAGGAATAAGATCTGGCTCAGAAAACACATGGTAATACTTGTGGTATACCGCTGGTATGGTCTCCAGAGAACAGAATTGATGTGTCAAGTTGGCCAGAGAAGACTCCAAAGAGGTAGAGGTGATATTGGAGACATGGTCAACACAACAATTCTGGATACAGTGACTGAAAACAAAGATTAAAGTCCTAGTTTCCCAGTTTATGTGAGGGTTGTGATACAGTAACCAGGGCAAGCCCAAGACCACTGGGTAAGAGGGTGTCTTAAATTACCTTGAACGAGATCTGTTCCAAATGGTGGCTGATCCGAACAGTGAGACGTTCAGTATGTTGGCGGATCGGACCAGAGGATAGTGGTGTCCCATCAATGACGTCCACTGGAGTTGCTATCTCTTTTTGATGTACAGTAATCCGGACCTGAGAGACAAAGGCTGCATCATTATAGTTTCCGGATGCCCAACAATCGTGCAAGGCTGTGGTTTCTTCATGTCTATCACTCCAAGTGATCTGAACTCTTAGAACAAGAAGAGGTACTGGTTGCATGGGTGCCAAAGGAAGAAGGGCTGGAGGGACCAGCTGGCTTGTCATTGCTTTCTTTCCTAACAGCAAGCCATCTAGTTTTCTGAACGCCTGGGGGGAGGTAAAGGTCCCAAGAAATGTCTGGATGCTCCACAATACAGGAAGAGACTATTAGTACGTCAGCGTTGATTTTCTGATTCAGACAATGGACCATGTACGGCCCCCAATTGCATTCTCCGTCCCTCCCCTCTTCTTTCTGTCAGACAGTGATCGATCTTCAACACCTGTTCAATTAAGGCAGTCAGAGTTCCCGTTTCAGGGATATGTAGCAGTTCATCCTTGTATTCGTCTCTCAATGCCAGCGGAATAAGGCCTTCTTGGTTACTTCCGGCCACTGGGAATCTGCTGCTAACTGTTTGAATCGGCTCAGATTTGATAGTATTTCGCATCCGCCATGATGAATTTCAATCAACTGGTTCTGCAGAGGCCAAATTAGGGGACTGGAAAGGTTGCTCAAAAACAGCAAAGTCTTCCAGGATGGAGCTGTTGGCGGCGACATACGGATCTGCCCAGGGCAAGGCACTTCCTGTCAGGTTCCCAAGGATAAATCCAATTTTGGCCTTCTCCTGAGTGAAATGGGAAGGCCGAAACATAAAATGGATCTTGCAATGATTACAGAATTCCGCCAAACATCTTGGGTCCCTGTCGAACTTCATAGGAGTTGTATGTGCCATGGCTGCCTCGGCTTGGGGTGCGACCAAAGCTCCCTGAGTAACTACCAATTGGCATATGGTGATGTTTTCCGGATGGAGTGCCGACATCTCCTGACGGAGGGCTCGGAGTTAATCCTGTATTTCCTCACACTATGGACTACTAAGTAAACAAATGCCCGACAAGCTTGCTGGCATCCACTTCTTTCTGCGTATGATTTTGTGGTATCATCCTGGATCCACAAATGGAAAAGTGTATGCTCTCTCACGGATGTTCGGGTTTGAAAAAAATCTAAGACGTAGCCCTTAGCCCGCCGATACTTCCAGAAGGACATGCCGAAGGGGCAGGAAGCCAGAGACCCATCCACACACCCCGTCCACCTCATGGTGAGAGATCGTTATATCCGAAAGGCTGTGTGGATTGCACACAACAGCCCAGCTGTAAGGGAGAAAGAGTCTTCTGAGTGCCACTAGGTTACCAGCCACCCTGCCGGGTGAACAGCAGAGTTGGAGAGGCGTAGAAGCAGCAGTGGTAACGACCTTGACTCCTACATCAAAGGCGTGAAAGACGGAAAGCATCTTAACATGACCAGTGAGTTGAAGGAAGCAAAGAAAGCCTGGTCTGTGTTTAATTGAAATGCTTGCGACAGTATACGAGGGATGAAAGTTACGCGAGCGCCAATAAGTTGCGAAAGAAAGTGAATCCATTGAACTGTGAATACGAAATACAAAGTAGCAGAGTGGTCCGGGGAAGTGAGATTGCCTAATCAAAAATCTCTGTGAAATGTATTAAAGCTGCAGAGGCAGTGAGAAGCGAGATAAAGAAAGGTCGAAGTGGTCATGTGGAGGTGAGAGCAAAAATCCTCCCAGTTTTGAAAGTCTTCAACGGCTGAAATGTAAAGAGGGTCCGGCTGAGGGAGACCTGCGTGAGAAGTGGGAGTTAAAGGTTTGAGCCCGATTGAGGGAAACATATAGTAGTAGCAGTAATAAGTTCTGTATTTCGGATTAATAGGAATCCATAAAAGATACAAATTGTACGACTGTCTCATGCCACTAAGCACAATCAGAGTAGGTTAAAAAAGAGGTTTAAGTTCAGAGTCACAGTTCATTCATAAATTCATGTCATATCAGAACAGAAACATATAGATAACACAATGAAAACTCACAATTTGTAAAAACACAAATACTAAATTCACAGATACTTTCTCTACAGCTGAATCTAAAGGAAAAAAAAGAACCATTTAAATTTGATAAACATATTGCTATAATTGCCCTTTCTCACATACAAAAAGTTTAAAATCAGCGTACTAGTTCTTTTATTGCTTTTAGACACATGGGGCCTCATTACAACCTTGGTGCTAAGTGCACCAACTTTACCACCATGGTGTAAACTCTGTTTACACCATGGTGAATGGCGGATTTACCGCCCCATTCCAAGGTGAGTGGGGCGGTAAATCCCCATTTCCCATTTTCCCTTCCCCATTCCCATTTTTGCCCCATAGGGCATAATGGGAGTGGGGAAGGCGCTAATTACGCCGGCGTAATTAGCACCATGGCAGGTTAGCGCCATGGATTTTAACGCCTGCTAAAAGCAGGCGTTAAAATCAGAATCAGGCGTTAAGGGTTAACGGTGGCGTTAACCCTTAACGCCTGAGTTGTAATGAGGCCCATGTACTCAGTGTTATGCCCCTTTCACGTATTCGCCAAATAATTCTTAAATATAGCGACAAATTCCAGGCTATAGCGAGCAAGGATACATTCAGCAGACAGTACAATGCTGGCCTATACTGAGAAACGCCTCTTCCTATAAATAATGGTAACAAATATGTTTTCCTTTGATCATGATAAACTGGACCAAAAAATAGGAAGTGAGCTACGTTCTCCAGCCCAGCAACACACATAGGACATTTAGCTTCAATTTCCCAACCTGATCTCAGACTACAGAGCTCTCCCAATTCCAGGCATCCAAAAAGTACTCTTGTAATTGGTCCTCTTTGATATTTATGATTCGTTAAGATGAGATATTCCTTTGTGTTATTTAACGATATTCTCATCAGTTCTCTACTTATCGGTCTCCTTAGTTCCTCCGTCTCTCTTTTGTCATTTGCCCACTCTGTTAGGCTCTTTACCAAGAGGCAACACCTGTTCTTTTTTAGTGTTTCTGCAGCTTCATTGAATATGATACTAACGCCCACTTTCCCCAATATACTTTACATTTTCTATCCAACCAATATTGCTGGCACCCTTTTTGCTCACTAGGTGTTCAGCAAGTTCTGTGTGATCTCCGCCTTTTGATTAGACCATATGCGTAACCATAGTCTACAGGGCTCCAACACCAGTTGGTCCTCTAAGAAAGCCCAGCCAATCTCTTTGTGAGAAGCAAAATTTGACGCTGATATAGGTAAGCCCAACAACGATTTCACAAATATATTTTCCTCTTTTTGCAACATGCACAGATCTCCATGCCCCCAAATTGCAGCACCATATTTAATTGCCCCTATGATACGGGAATTGCACACTTTTTCCACAATACGAAGCGGTTGTTGCTTATACTGTTTCATGAATCTATGAATGCCGGCAACCAGTTGTTTCATCACAGGGACATGTTTTTGTACATGGGCCTGCCCGTTGAACTTTTCATTGAAACGCACCACGAGATAATCAAAATGGGACACCCTTGGTATGGCCAGACCATCATACGATATTTTTGGGAATTTGTATGTTCTTTTCATCCCAAGACATACCATTATTAACAGGGTCTGTAGTGCTCTCAGGTTTGTGCAATTAGGACGGCATTGTCTGCATAAATTAGTGCTGGAAATAGCATTTAGCCTATACGTGGTACATCGGCATTACATTCCAGTAGCAATTCCAACAGTTTATGTTCAGGGAGAATAACAGGTGTGCCAAAACACACCCCTGTCTAAACCCAGATTCGATTTGGAACCAGGCTGTACAAAGGCCCTCGCTGCCCAAAGGAAAGCATGCTTCATTGTCCTTATGTAGGACTTTTAAGGTATCCATTAAAGAAGCTGGACAGTCATAGGACCAGAGCACCTCCCACAATTTTTTCCGATTTACTTTATCGAAGGCGGTGCTCAGGTCCATAAATGCCAGGTATATTGGTTCCTGTTTTATATGAAAGGAAAGTGCAATTATTAGGTACAGGCATAGTTCTATTGTCCCCAGTTTGGGCCTAAAAGGCAATTGAATTGGTGATAGGATTTCCTTTGCTGTAACCCATTCTTCTAGTTTGAACAGCAAACACTTCCCAAACATCTTGAAACTTGTGTTCCCAAGGGATATGGGCTGATATGACTGTGGGGTGTTCCTACAGCATGTTTTATATATTGGAACAATTATTACTCTCTGCCATTACTTTGGTGTCAGTTTCGTACTCATAATTGCATTGAACAGCATTGCTAACACTGGGCCCCATAGTCCGTCATTATCTTGATTCAGCTGGAATACCATCACTACCCGGGGCATGCGTTCTTTTGGCAGTTTGGATTACTTTTATCACATCACCAAGTGAAAAGAAGGCTTGACAGTTTTCTCTACACACACTTCTCTGATTTTCCATCAGGGCTGATGTTTCATGGATTTCCCAACCCTCTGCTTTGCAAACCTTGCTAAAATGGTCTACCCATAGCTGGTCTTGAATCCCGCATTTACGGCCTGTTTTTGGCTCACGCAGGATGTTCTTTGAACTCGTTCCAAAAGCCACAGGAATTGTTATTTTTAATTGTCAATTCCAGCCGATCCCAGGCTTCATTGTCTAGTTCTAGCTTGCGTTTTCTAATCTCATCTTTATACCCAGCCCTTGCCCATACAATCTCTGTTTTGGAGGACTGGGAATTTTTAAGTCGGTTCAATAGATTCGCCTTGGCCAATCTGCAATCTTTATCATGCCATCCCACCTTCGGGCCCCTTTTCCTTTTTTTCACATAGTTTCCCATGCATCCCTCTTCAATGTTCCCCATCAGGCGCATACATGTTTGTACTATTAACACTGGGTTGGTATCTAGATTTAACAGAGTTTCAAATAGGGACACATTTTCCCCCCAATGCAGCTTTTGTTAAATTATTCCACGTCAGTAATTTGGTGGTTATCCCTTCATAGACTGTTTCTGTAATATGGTCAAAATGGTTACCTCTCCACTTAGAGCCCGGCCATTTTAGGGTTAGCTCTAAGGCATAGTGGTCACTGTGAAGGTAATCCCTTCTACAAAAATCCTTCACCAGTCCCCAAATATTAACTGAGACCATGAAATAGTCTATGGATGACTTTCTTCGCATATTTCTAAAGGTAAAGGCACCTGGGATATCCCCCTTGAATCTACCATTTGTTGATCTGAGTCCAACCTCCATCAGCCTTTGCCAAAATTGGAGCCCTGCACCGCACATCCTCTTTTCCATCATATCTGGCGGGGGGACACCCAGGGCCTCATCTTCCTCTGGGTCATATAGGCCTTCATGCAGGCCATTGCCCATTTTTTAATTTAAGTCACAGCCACACACAATCAATGCATCTTTATCCCTCGTTTGTTTATGCAGACTTTCAATTACTTTTTTGAGGGCTACGATTTAGGCACATACTATCTTTTGTCGATGGACTGTTGTAGATATTTATCCAATACATTGGGGGTCCCTCTAATGGGCTCAATTTAAGATCTTGCACCAACCCTTCTTTTTCCACTTTCACTACATTGATCTCACATGCTAGTGAACCCTTGACCAAAATGGCCATGCCTCCGTAATATCTCACTCATGGTCCCTTCTTTGCCTTTACCTGATAAACCACATACCCACCTAATACCACCTCCTCTGTTTCCCAAGTCTCTTGTAGGAAAATTATCATGGACCCATTGAATTTCTCTTTTATGACTTTATCAGTCAGTTTACCCTTTGAAGCTGCTATATTCCATGACAATATTGACACTGTTTCCCCTTGTGCAATTAGGTTCACACAATCTTTCTGGCAGTCCATTGTTTCTTCTACTGCCAGACGTCCTGTAGTTATTTGCCCCAGGCTTGTTTGCTCTTGAACAACCTCCTTGCCCGATAGGGTTGGATTAGTTTGTGGTCAATCCAGCTCTTCAATTGTATATAGGGAATCAATCTGATTCGGAACATCCCATCGAAAGAACATTACCAGGTAAGAAAGTAACTTGTTCTTCGAAGGGATTGGTTCCTCCGACGTATTCCACATCTATGACAGACTCCCAAAGCAGTAACAATGTAAGGAGGTGGGAAAGAATTTAGAATTTTAGAATGCCCAATTAAATTGCAGAATAGAGGACCGCCTTTCCAAAGGCCAGATCTTGCCCATGGATAGAATCCAAGGAGTAGTGTTTGACAAAAGTATGGACAGAGGCCCATGTGGCTGCTTCACAAATGTTACGAATGGGAACACCCCTCTGCAGGGCAGTAGAGACAGCCACACCCCTAGTAGAATGGGCCCATAAGCCTACTGGAGGGTCCTTACCCGCCAAGCAGTAACATTCAGAAATTGTCAAGATAATCCATCTAGACAAAGTCTGTTTAGTAACAGCTTGTCCCAAATGCCTTCCAGCGTATCCAATAAAGAGCTGATCGTCCACTCTGACCCGGGACATGCGTGAGATGTAGAAACTTAAAGCTCTCCTAGGATCCAACCTATGGAGCCTCTCCTCTTCTTTACCAGGATGCAGAGGAGGATAGAACGCCGGAAGAACAACCTTCTGGCTTAAATGAAATTCCGACACAACTTTCGGAAGAAAAGAAGGACGAACCCTAAGGACAACCCTGTCCTTATGGAACACCGTGAAGGGTGGCTTAACGGAAAATGCCTGCAACTTACTCACTCTGCGAGCGGAAGTGACCGCAACTAAAAATACAGTTTTCAAGGTCAACAGTCTCAAAGGGCAAGAATGTAAAGGCTCAAACGGAGCTCCAATGAGGAATTTTAGAACCAGGTTCAAATCCCAACCGGGCACCTGGAAAGGTGACAGTGGACACACATTAGTGAGCCTTTGAGAAACTGGGAAATCAAAGGAATCTTAAAATAAGAACACTCCTCAGACGAGCGCTTAAATATGGACAGCGCCGCCAGGTAACTCTTAATGTTACTCTTAACAGTGGGTAATTCTGTTGGTCTCAATTACCTCACGGGTCCCCTGCGCACTGTCTTGGTTTGGGCATAAACATGGCACCTATCCACATTGTCCTTGACTTGGCAAGATCATCCTGGCTACCAGAACCGTTGTGAAATCAGTTCCTGGGTAATTTTCACACCACGATGCCCACCAACTCTAGAATCATGAAACCCTAAGATAGATGCAGATCTATGGTGGGTACATACAGACGTTCCTAGTAGAACATTAGACCAGATCTCTCACTGATACCATTCCTACCAAAAAGGTGAGTCCTGGTTCGATCGGAAAAGGTGTTGCACAACAGGATACCCAGATGAGGCTGCAATGCAGATAAAAAATGCTTGGGAGCAATGACAGGCATATCCGAACTGTGGGGAGTTTTCTCACATTCCATGGACTGAGACAAGGCGTTGGCTTTCCGATTCTGGACTCCCGGGACATAAGTAAAGTCAAAGTGGGAAAAGAAAAAGGCCCAACGAGATTGTGTGGTGTTCCGACACTGAAGAGAGCGCAGGAACTGGAGATTCCTGTGATCAGTACGGACCTCAACTGAGAACCATATGCTCAGGAGATGGTGCCTCCATTCTTCGAAGGCTGCCTTGCTTGCTAGAAGTTCCTTCTTGATGACGGTATAGTTCCATTCATTTGATGACAGTTTCTGGGCTAAGTAGGCAACAGGATGTTCCATTCCAGGCCTTGGTTCCTTCTGTAGAAGGACTGCCCGGATAGCAAAGTCGAAGGCATCAGCTTCAACGATAAAGGTTGACTCCTCCATAGGATGAATAAGAATGGGCGCAGAGACAAAAGCTTTCTTCAAGTCTTAGAATGCCATTCCAGCATCGGAATCCCAAACATATGGCACTTGGGTGCTGATGAGTCGTGGCAATACAGAAGTAAGACGGGAATAGCCGGGAATGAAACGACGGTAGAAGTTGGTGAAGCCCAGAAAGCGCTGTAAAGACTTGAGATCTTGAGGTTGTGTCCATAGAAGAATAGCCTTTACCTTGGCGGGATCCATTTGTATACCAGAGCTGCTAATAACATATCCCAGGAATGCAATGCTTTCCTGATGAACCCTTTAGCCAAGCAGTCATCAATGTCGGACTGTAACGCTTCCTTTTCTGATTCAGTCAATGAGTAGGTCTTTCCATGCGGTATCGCCTTGTCTGGCAGACGGTCAATGGAACAATCAAAGACCCTATGAGGAGATAAAGGAATAAGATCTGGCTCAGAAAACACATGGTAATACTTGTGGTATACCGCTGGTATGGTCTCCAGAGAACAGAATTGATGTGTCAAGTTGGCCAGAGAAGACTCCAAAGAGGTAGAGGTGATATTGGAGACATGGTCAACACAACAATTCTGGATACAGTGACTGAAAACAAAGATTAAAGTCCTAGTTTCCCAGTTTATGTGAGAGTTGTGATACAGTAACCAGGGCAAGCCCAAGACCACTGGGTAAGAGGGTGTCTTAAATTACCTTGAACGAGATCTGTTCCAAATGGTGGCTGATCCGAACAGTGAGACGTTCAGTATGTTGGCGGATCGGACCAGAGGATAGTGGTGTCCCATCAATGACGTCCACTGGAGTTGCTATCTCTTTTTGATGTACAGTAATCCGGACCTGAGAGACAAAGGCTGCATCATTATAGTTTCCGGATGCCCAACAATCGTGCAAGGCTGTGGTTTCTTCATGTCTATCACTCCAAGTGATCTGAACTCTTAGAACAAGAAGAGGTACTGGTTGCATGGGTGCCAAAGGAAGAAGGGCTGGAGGGACCAGCTGGCTTGTCATTGCTTTCTTTCCTAACAGCAAGCCATCTAGTTTTCTGAACGCCTGGGGGGAGGTAAAGGTCCCAAGAAATGTCCGGATGCTCCACAATACAGGAAGAGACTATTAGTACGTCAGCGTTGATTTTCTGATTCAGACAATGGACCATGTACGGCCCCCAATTGCATTCTCCGTCCCTCCCCTCTTCTTTCTGTCAGACAGTGATCGATCTTCAACACCTGTTCAATTAAGGCAGTCAGAGTTCCCGTTTCAGGGATATGTAGCAGTTCATCCTTGTATTCGTCTCTCAATGCCAGCGGAATAAGGCCTTCTTGGTTACTTCCGGCCACTGGGAATCTGCTGCTAACTGTTTGAATCGGCTCAGATTTGATAGTATTTCGCATCCGCCATGATGAATTTCAATCAACTGGTTCTGCAGAGGCCAAATTAGGGGACTGGAAAGGTTGCTCAAAAACAGCAAAGTCTTCCAGGATGGAGCTGTTGGCGGCGACATACGGATCTGCCCAGGGCAAGGCACTTCCCGTCAGGTTCCCAAGGATAAATCCAATTTTGGCCTTCTCCTGAGTGAAATGGGAAGGCTGAAACATAAAATGGATCTTGCAATGATTACAGAATTCCGCCAAACATCTTGGGTCCCTGTCGAACTTCATAGGAGTTGTATGTGCCATGGCTGCCTCGGCTTGGGGTGCGACCAAAGCTCCCTGAGTAACTACCAATTGGCATATGGTGATGTTTTCCGGATGGAGTGCCGACATCTCCTGACGGAGGGCTCGGAGTTAATCCTGTATTTCCTCACACTATGGACTACTAAGTAAACAAATGCCCGACAAGCTTGCTGGCATCCACTTCTTTCTGCGTATGATTTTGTGGTATCATCCTGGATCCACAAATGGAAAAGTGTATGCTCTCTCACGGATGTTCGGGTTTGAAAAAAATCTAAGACGTAGCCCTTAGCCCGCCGATACTTCCAGAAGGACATGCCGAAGGGGCAGGAAGCCAGAGACCCATCCACACACCCCGTCCACCTCATGGTGAGAGATCGTTATATCCGAAAGGCTGTGTGGATTGCACACAACAGCCCAGCTGTAAGGGAGAAAGAGTCTTCTGAGTGCCACTAGGTTACCAGCCACCCTGCCGGGTGAACAGCAGAGTTGGAGAGGCGTAGAAGCAGCAGTGGTAACGACCTTGACTCCTACATCAAAGGCGTGAAAGACGGAAAGCATCTTAACATGACCAGTGAGTTGAAGGAAGCAAAGAAAGCCTGGTCTGTGTTTAATTGAAATGCTTGCGACAGTATACGAGGGATGAAAGTTACGCGAGCGCCAATAAGTTGCGAAAGAAAGTGAATCCATTGAACTGTGAATACGAAATACAAAGTAGCAGAGTGGTCCGGGGAAGTGAGATTGCCTAATCGAAAATCTCTGTGAAATGTATTAAAGCTGCAGAGGCAGTGAGAAGCGAGAGAAAGAAAGGTCGAAGTGGTCATGTGGAGGTGAGAGCAAAAATCCTCCCAGTTTTGAAAGTCTTCAACGGCTGAAATGTAAAGAGGGTCCGGCTGAGGGAGACCTGCGTGAGAAGTGGGAGTTAAAGGTTTGAGCCCGATTGAGGGAAACATATAGTAGTAGCAGTAATAAGTTCTGTATTTCGGATTAATAGGAATCCATAAAAGATACAAATTGTACGACTGTCTCATGCCACTAAGCACAATCAGAGTAGGTTAAAAAAGAGGTTTAAGTTCAGAGTCACAGTTCATTCATAAATTCATGTCATATCAGAACAGAAACATATAGATAACACAATGAAAACTCACAATTTGTAAAAACACAAATACTAAATTCACAGATACTTTCTCTACAGCTGAATCTAAAGGAAAAAAAAGAACCATTTAAATTTGATAAACATATTGCTATAATTGCCCTTTCTCACATACAAAAAGTTTAAAATCAGCGTAACTAGTTCTTTTATTGCTTTTAGACACATGGGGCCTCATTACAACCTTGGTGCTAAGTGCACCAACTTTACCACCATGGTGTAAACTCTGTTTACACCATGGTGGATGGCGGATTTACCGCCCCATTCCAAGGTGAGTGGGGCGGTAAATCCCCATTTCCCATTTTCCCTTCCCCATTCCCATTTTTGCCCCATAGGGCATAATGGGAGTGGGGAAGGCACTAATTACGCCGGCGTAATTAGCACCATGGCAGGTTAGCGCCATGGATTTTAACGCCTGCTAAAAGCAGGCGTTAAAATCAGAATCAGGCGTTAAGGGTTAACGGTGGCGTTAACCCTTAACGCCTGAGTTGTAATGAGGCCCATGTACTCAGTGTTATGCCCCTTTCACGTATTCGCCAAATAATTCTTAAATATAGCGACAAATTCCAGGCTATAGCGAGCAAGGATACATTCAGCAGACAGTACAATGCTGGCCTATACTGAGAAACGCCTCTTCCTATAAATAATGGTAACAAATATGTTTTCCTTTGATCATGATAAACTGGACCAAAAAATAGGAAGTGAGCTACGTTCTCCAGCCCAGCAACACACATAGGACATTTAGCTTCAATTTCCCAACCTGATCTCAGACTACAGAGCTCTCCCAATTCCAGGCATCCAAAAAGTACTCTTGTAATTGGTCCTCTTTGATATTTATGATTCGTTAAGATGAGATATTCCTTTGTGTTATTTAACGATATTCTCATCAGTTCTCTACTTATCGGTTTCCTTAGTTCCTCCGTCTCTCTTTTGTCATTTGCCCACTCTGTTAGGCTCTTTACCAAGAGGCAACACCTGTTCTTTTTTAGTGTTTCTGCAGCTTCATTGAATATGATACTAACGCCCACTTTCCCCAATATACTTTACATTTTCTATCCAACCAATATTGCTGGCACCCTTTTTGCTCACTAGGTGTTCAGCAAGTTCTGTGTGATCTCCGCCTTTTGATTAGACCATATGCGTAACCATAGTCTACAGGGCTCCAACACCAGTTGGTCCTCTAAGAAAGCCCAGCCAATCTCTTTGTGAGAAGCAAAATTTGACGCTGATATAGGTAAGCCCAACAACGATTTCACAAATATATTTTCCTCTTTTTGCAACATGCACAGATCTCCATGCCCCCAAATTGCAGCACCATATTTAATTGCCCCTATGATACGGGAATTGCACACTTTTTCCACAATACGAAGCGGTTGTTGCTTATACTGTTTCATGAATCTATGAATGCCGGCAACCAGTTGTTTCATCACAGGGACATGTTTTTGTACATGGGCCTGCCCGTTGAACTTTTCATTGAAACGCACCACGAGATAATCAAAATGGGACACCCTTGGTATGGCCAGACCATCATACGATATTTTTGGGAATTTGTATGTTCTTTTCATCCCAAGACATACCATTATTAACAGGGTCTGTAGTGCTCTCAGGTTTGTGCAATTAGGACGGCATTGTCTGCATAAATTAGTGCTGGAAATAGCATTTAGCCTATACGTGGTACATCGGCATTACATTCCAGTAGCAATTCCAACAGTTTATGTTCAGGGAGAATAACAGGTGTGCCAAAACACACCCCTGTCTAAACCCAGATTCGATTTGGAACCAGGCTGTACAAAGGCCCTCGCTGCCCAAAGGAAAGCATGCTTCATTGTCCTTATGTAGGACTTTTAAGGTATCCATTAAAGAAGCTGGACAGTCATAGGACCAGAGCACCTCCCACAATTTTTTCCGATTTACTTTATCGAAGGCGGTGCTCAGGTCCATAAATGCCAGGTATATTGGTTCCTGTTTTATATGAAAGGAAAGTGCAATTATTAGGTACAGGCATAGTTCTATTGTCCCCAGTTTGGGCCTAAAAGGCAATTGAATTGGTGATAGGATTTCCTTTGCTGTAACCCATTCTTCTAGTTTGAACAGCAAACACTTCCCAAACATCTTGAAACTTGTGTTCCCAAGGGATATGGGCTGATATGACTGTGGGGTGTTCCTACAGCATGTTTTATATATTGGAACAATTATTACTCTCTGCCATTACTTTGGTGTCAGTTTCGTACTCATAATTGCATTGAACAGCATTGCTAACACTGAGCCCCATAGTCCGTCATTATCTTGATTCAGCTGGAATACCATCACTACCCGGGGCATGCGTTCTTTTGGCAGTTTGGATTACTTTTATCACATCACCAAGTGAAAAGAAGGCTTGACAGTTTTCTCTACACACACTTCTCTGATTTTCCATCAGGGCTGATGTTTCATGGATTTCCCAACCCTCTGCTTTGCAAACCTTGCTAAAATGGTCTACCCATAGCTGGTCTTGAATCCCGCATTTACGGCCTGTTTTTGGCTCACGCAGGATGTTCTTTGAACTCGTTCCAAAAGCCACAGGAATTGTTATTTTTAATTGTCAATTCCAGCCGATCCCAGGCTTCATTGTCTAGTTCTAGCTTGCGTTTTCTAATCTCATCTTTATACCCAGCCCTTGCCCATACAATCTCTGTTTTGGAGGACTGGGAATTTTTAAGTCGGTTCAATAGATTCGCCTTGGCCAATCTGCAATCTTTATCATGCCATCCCACCTTCGGGCCCCTTTTCCTTTTTTTCACATAGTTTCCCATGCATCCCTCTTCAATGTTCCCCATCAGGCGCATACATGTTTGTACTATTAACACTGGGTTGGTATCTAGATTTAACAGAGTTTCAAATAGGGACACATTTTCCCCCCAATGCAGCTTTTGTTAAATTATTCCACGTCAGTAATTTGGTGGTTATCCCTTCATAGACTGTTTCTGTAATATGGTCAAAATGGTTACCTCTCCACTTAGAGCCCGGCCATTTTAGGGTTAGCTCTAAGGCATAGTGGTCACTGTGAAGGTAATCCCTTCTACAAAAATCCTTCACCAGTCCCCAAATATTAACTGAGACCATGAAATAGTCTATGGATGACTTTCTTCGCGTATTTCTAAAGGTAAAGGCACCTGGGATATCCCCCTTGAATCTACTATTTGTTGATCTGAGTCCAACCTCCATTAGCCTTTGCCAAAATTGGAGCCCTGCACCGCACATCCTCTTTTCCATCATATCTGGCGGGGGGACACCCAGGGCCTCATCTTCCTCTGGGTCATATAGGCCTTCATGCAGGCCATTGCCCATTTTTTAATTTAAGTCACAGCCACACACAATCAATGCATCTTTATCCCTCGTTTGTTTATGCAGACTTTCAATTACTTTTTTGAGGGCTACGATTTAGGCACATACTATCTTTTGTCGATGGACTGTTGTAGATATTTATCCAATACATTGGGGGTCCCTCTAATGGGCTCAATTTAAGATCTTGCACCAACCCTTCTTTTTCCACTTTCACTACATTGATCTCACATGCTAGTGAACCCTTGACCAAAATGGCCATGCCTCCGTAATATCTCACTCATGGTCCCTTCTTTGCCTTTACCTGATAAACCACATACCCACCTAATACCACCTCCTCTGTTTCCCAAGTCTCTTGTAGGAAAATTATCATGGACCCATTGAATTTCTCTTTTATGACTTTATCAGTCAGTTTACCCTTTGAAGCTGCTATATTCCATGACAATATTGACACTGTTTCCCCTTGTGCAATTAGGTTCACACAATCTTTCTGGCAGTCCATTGTTTCTTCTACTGCCAGACGTCCTGTAGTTATTTGCCCCAGGCTTGTTTGCTCTTGAACAACCTCCTTGCCCGATAGGGTTGGATTAGTTTGTGGTCAATCCAGCTCTTCAATTGTATATAGGGAATCAATCTGATTCGGAACATCCCATCGAAAGAACATTACCAGGTAAGAAAGTAACTTGTTCTTCGAAGGAATTGGTTCCTCCGACGTATTCCACATCTATGACAGACTCCCAAAGCAGTAACAATGTAAGGAGGTGGGAAGGAATTTAGAATTTTAGAATGCCCAATTAAATTGCAGAATAGAGGACCGCCTTTCCAAAGGCCAGATCTTGCCCATGGATAGAATCCAAGGAGTAGTGTTTGACAAAAGTATGGACAGAGGCCCATGTGGCTGCTTCACAAATGTTACGAATGGGAACACCCCTCTGCAGGGCAGTAGAGACAGCCACACCCCTAGTAGAATGGGCCCATAAGCCTACTGGAGGGTCCTTACCCGCCAAGCGGTAACATTCAGAAATTGTCAAGATAATCCATCTAGACAAAGTCTGTTTAGTAACAGCTTGTCCCAAATGCCTTCCAGCGTATCCAATAAAGAGCTGATCGTCCACTCTGACCCGGGACATGCGTGAGATGTAGAAACTTAAAGCTCTCCTAGGATCCAACCTATGGAGCCTCTCCTCTTCTTTACCAGGATGCAGAGGAGGATAGAACGCCGGAAGAACAACCTTCTGGCTTAAATGAAATTCCGACACAACTTTCGGAAGAAAAGAAGGACGAACCCTAAGGACAACCCTGTCCTTATGGAACACCGTGAAGGGTGGCTTAACGGAAAATGCCTGCAACTTACTCACTCTGCGAGCGGAAGTGACCGCAACTAAAAATACAGTTTTCAAGGTCAACAGTCTCAAAGGGCAAGAATGTAAAGGCTCAAACGGAGCTCCAATGAGGAATTTTAGAACCAGGTTCAAATCCCAACCGGGCACCTGGAAAGGTGACAGTGGACACACATTAGTGAGCCTTTGAGAAACTGGGAAATCAAAGGAATCTTAAAATAAGAACACTCCTCAGACGAGCGCTTAAATATGGACAGCGCCGCCAGGT
This sequence comes from Ambystoma mexicanum, assembly GCF_040938575.1. Taxonomy (NCBI): domain Eukaryota; kingdom Metazoa; phylum Chordata; class Amphibia; order Caudata; family Ambystomatidae; genus Ambystoma; species Ambystoma mexicanum. The sequence goes on along the minus strand of NC_090931.1, from coordinate 549,090,593 downwards.
AACTCTTAATGTTACTCTTAACAGTGGGTAATTCTGTTGGTCTCAATTACCTCACGGGTCCCCTGCGCACTGTCTTGGTTTGGGCATAAACATGGCACCTATCCACATTGTCCTTGACTTGGCAAGATCATCCTGGCTACCAGAACCGTTGTGAAATCAGTTCCTGGGTAATTTTCACACCACGATGCCCACCAACTCTAGAATCATGAAACCCTAAGATAGATGCAGATCTATGGTGGGTACATACAGACGTTCCTAGTAGAACATTAGACCAGATCTCTCACTGATACCATTCCTACCAAAAAGGTGAGTCCTGGTTCAATCGGAAAAGGTGTTGCACAACAGGATACCCAGATGAGGCTGCAATGCAGATAAAAAATGCTTGGGAGCAATGACAGGCATATCCGAACTGTGGGGAGTTTTCTCACATTCCATGGACTGAGACAAGGCATTGGCTTTCCGATTCTGGACTCCCGGGACATAAGTAAAGTCAAAGTGGGAAAAGAAAAAGGCCCAACGAGCTTGTCTGGTGTTCCGACACTGAAGAGAGCGCAGGAACTGGAGATTCCTGTGATCAGTACGGACCTCAACTGAGAACCATATGCTCAGGAGATGGTGCCTCCATTCTTCGAAGGCTGCCTTGCTTGCTAGAAGTTCCTTCTTGATGACGGTATAGTTCCATTCATTTGATGACAGTTTCTGGGCTAAGTAGGCAACAGGATGTTCCATTCCAGGCCTTGGTTCCTTCTGTAGAAGGACTGCCCGGATAGCAAAGTCGAAGGCATCAGCTTCAACGATAAAGGTTGACTTCTCCATAGGATGAATAAGAATGGGCGCAGAGACAAAAGCTTTCTTCAAGTCTTAGAATGCCATTCCAGCATCGGAATCCCAAACATATGGCACTTGGGTGCTGGTGAGTCGTGGCAATACAGAAGTAAGACGGGAATAGCCGGGAATGAAACGACGGTAGAAGCTGGTGAAGCCCAGAAAGCGCTGTAAAGACTTGAGATCTTGAGGTTGTGTCCATAGAAGAATAGCCTTTACCTTGGTGGGATCCATTTGTATGCCAGAGCTGCTAATAACATATCCCAGGAATGCAATGCTTTCCTGATGAACCCTTTAGCCAAGCAGTCATCAATGTCGGACTGTAACGCTTCCTTTTCTGATTCAGTCAATGAGTAGGTCTTTCCATGCGGTATCGCCTTGTCTGGCAGACGGTCAATGGAACAATCAAAGACCCTATGAGGAGATAAAGGAATAAGATCTGGCTCAGAAAACACATGGTAATACTTGTGGTATACCGCTGGTATGGTCTCCAGAGAACAGAATTGATGTGTCAAGTTGGCCAGAGAAGACTCCAAAGAGGTAGAGGTGATATTGGAGACATGGTCAACACAACAATTCTGGATACAGTGACTGAAAACAAAGATTAAAGTCCTAGTTTCCCAGTTTATGTGAGGGTTGTGATACAGTAACCAGGGCAAGCCCAAGACCACTGGGTAAGAGGGTGTCTTAAATTACCTTGAACGAGATCTGTTCCAAATGGTGGCTGATCCGAACAGTGAGACGTTCAGTATGTTGGCGGATCGGACCAGAGGATAGTGGTGTCCCATCAATGACGTCCACTGGAGTTGCTATCTCTTTTTGATGTACAGTAATCCGGACCTGAGAGACAAAGGCTGCATCATTATAGTTTCCGGATGCCCAACAATCGTGCAAGGCTGTGGTTTCTTCATGTCTATCACTCCAAGTGATCTGAACTCTTAGAACAAGAAGAGGTACTTGTTGCATGGGTGCCAAAGGAAGAAGGGCTGGAGGGACCAGCTGGCTTGTCATTGCTTTCTTTCCTAACAGCAAGCCATCTAGTTTTCTGAACGCCTGGGGGGAGGTAAAGGTCCCAAGAAATGTCCGGATGCTCCACAATACAGGAAGAGACTATTAGTACGTCAGCGTTGATTTTCTGATTCAGACAATGGACCATGTACGGCCCCCAATTGCATTCTCCGTCCTTCCCCTCTTCTTTCTGTCAGACAGTGATCGATCTTCAACACCTGTTCAATTAAGGCAGTCAGAGTTCCCGTTTCAGGGATATGTAGCAGTTCATCCTTGTATTCGTCTCTCAATGCCAGCGGAATAAGGCCTTCTTGGTTACTTCCGGCCACTGGGAATCTGCTGCTAACTGTTTGAATCGGCTCAGATTTGATAGTATTTCGCATCCGCCATGATGAATTTCAATCAACTGGTTCTGCAGAGGCCAAATTAGGGGACTGGAAAGGTTGCTCAAAAACAGCAAAGTCTTCCAGGATGGAGCTGTTGGCGGCGACATACGGATCTGCCCAGGGCAAGGCACTTCCCGTCAGGTTCCCAAGGATAAATCCAATTTTGGCCTTCTCCTGAGTGAAATGGGAAGGCCGAAACATAAAATGAATCTTGCAATGATTACAGAATTCCGCCAAACATCTTGGGTCCCTGTCGAACTTCATAGGAGTTGTATGTGCCATGGCTGCCTCGGCTTGGGGTGCGACCAAAGCTCCCTGAGTAACTACCAATTGGCATATGGTGATGTTTTCCGGATGGAGTGCCGACATCTCCTGACGGAGGGCTCGGAGTTAATCCTGTATTTCCTCACACTATGGACTACTAAGTAAACAAATGCCCGACAAGCTTGCTGGCATCCACTTCTTTCTGCGTATGATTTTGTGGTATCATCCTGGATCCACAAATGGAAAAGTGTATGCTCTCTCACGGATGTTCGGGTTTGAAAAAAATCTAAGACGTAGCCCTTAGCCCGCCGATACTTCCAGAAGGACATGCCGAAGGGGCAGGAAGCCAGAGACCCATCCACACACCCCGTCCACCTCATGGTGAGAGATCGTTATATCCGAAAGGCTGTGTGGATTGCACACAACAGCCCAGCTGTAAGGGAGAAAGAGTCTTCTGAGTGCCACTAGGTTACCAGCCACCCTGCCGGGTGAACAGCAGAGTTGGAGAGGCGTAGAAGCAGCAGTGGTAACGACCTTGACTCCTACATCAAAGGCGTGAAAGACGGAAAGCATCTTAACATGACCAGTGAGTTGAAGGAAGCAAAGAAAGCCTGGTCTGTGTTTAATTGAAATGCTTGCGACAGTATACGAGGGATGAAAGTTACGCGAGCGCCAATAAGTTGCGAAAGAAAGTGAATCCATTGAACTGTGAATACGAAATACAAAGTAGCAGAGTGGTCCGGGGAAGTGAGATTGCCTAATCGAAAATCTCTGTGAAATGTATTAAAGCTGCAGAGGCAGTGAGAAGCGAGAGAAAGAAAGGTCGAAGTGGTCATGTGGAGGTGAGAGCAAAAATCCTCCCAGTTTTGAAAGTCTTCAACGGCTGAAATGTAAAGAGGGTCCGGCTGAGGGAGACCTGCGTGAGAAGTGGGAGTTAAAGGTTTGAGCCCGATTGAGGGAAACATATAGTAGTAGCAGTAATAAGTTCTGTATTTCGGATTAATAGGAATCCATAAAAGATACAAATTGTACGACTGTCTCATGCCACTAAGCACAATCAGAGTAGGTTAAAAAAGAGGTTTAAGTTCAGAGTCACAGTTCATTCATAAATTCATGTCATATCAGAACAGAAACATATAGATAACACAATGAAAACTCACAATTTGTAAAAACACAAATACTAAATTCACAGATACTTTCTCTACAGCTGAATCTAAAGGAAAAAAAAGAACCATTTAAATTTGATAAACATATTGCTATAATTGCCCTTTCTCACATACAAAAAGTTTAAAATCAGCGTAACTAGTTCTTTTATTGCTTTTAGACACATGGGGCCTCATTACAACCTTGGTGCTAAGTGCACCAACTTTACCACCATGGTGTAAACTCTGTTTACACCATGGTGGATGGCGGATTTACCGCCTCATTCCAAGGTGAGTGGGGCGGTAAATCCCCATTTCCCATTTTCCCTTCCCCATTCCCATTTTTGCCCCATAGGGCATAATGGGAGTGGGGAAGGCGCTAATTACGCCGGCGTAATTAGCACCATGGCAGGTTAGCGCCATGGATTTTAACGCCTGCTAAAAGCAGGTGTTAAAATCAGAATCAGGCGTTAAGGGTTAACGGTGGCGTTAACCCTTAACGCCTGAGTTGTAATGAGGCCCATGTACTCAGTTATATGCCCCTTTCACGTATTCGCCAAATAATTCTTAAATATAGCGACAAATTCCAGGCTATAGCGAGCAAGGATACATTCAGCAGACAGTACAATGCTGGCCTATACTGAGAAACGCCTCTTCCTATAAATAATGGTAACAAATATGTTTTCCTTTGATCATGATAAACTGGACCAAAAAATAGGAAGTGAGCTACGTTCTCCAGCCCAGCAACACACATAGGACATTTAGCTTCAATTTCCCAACCTGATCTCAGACTACAGAGCTCTCCCAATTCCAGGCATCCAAAAAGTACTCTTGTAATTGGTCCTCTTTGATATTTATGATTCGTTAAGATGAGATATTCCTTTGTGTTATTTAACAATATTCTCATCAGTTCCCTACTTATCGGTTTCCTTAGTTCCTCCGTCTCTCTTTTGTCATTTGCCCACTCTGTTAGGCTCTTTACCAAGAGGCAACACCTGTTCTTTTTTAGTGTTTCTGCAGCTTCATTAAATATGATACTAACGCCCACTTTCCCCAATATACTTTACATTTTCTATCCAACCAATATTGCTGGCACCCTTTTTGCTCACTAGGTGTTCAGCAAGTTCTGTGTGATCTCCGCCTTTTGATTAGACCATATGCGTAACCATAGTCTACAGGGCTCCAACACCAGTTGGTCCTCTAAGAAAGCCCAGCCAATCTCTTTGTGAGAAGCAAAATTTGACGCTGATATAGGTAAGCCCAACAACGATTTCACAAATATATTTTCCTCTTTTTGCAACATGCACAGATCTCCATGCCCCCAAATTGCAGCACCATATTTAATTGCCCCTATGATACGGGAATTGCACACTTTTTCCACAATACGAAGCGGTTGTTGCTTATACTGTTTCATGAATCTATGAATGCCGGCAACCAGTTGTTTCATCACAGGGACATGTTTTTGTACATGGGCCTGCCCGTTGAACTTTTCATTGAAACGCACCACGAGATAATCAAAATGGGACACCCTTGGTATGGCCAGACCATCATACGATATTTTTGGGAATTTGTATGTTCTTTTCATCCCAAGACATACCATTATTAACAGGGTCTGTAGTGCTCTCAGGTTTGTGCAATTAGGACGGCATTGTCTGCATAAATTAGTGCTGGAAATAGCATTTAGCCTATACGTGGTACATCGGCATTACATTCCAGTAGCAATTCCAACAGTTTATGTTCAGGGAGAATAACAGGTGTGCCAAAACACACCCCTGTCTAAACCCAGATTCGATTTGGAACCAGGCTGTACAAAGGCCCTCGCTGCCCAAAGGAAAGCATGCTTCATTGTCCTTATGTAGGACTTTTAAGGTATCCATTAAAGAAGCTGGACAGTCATAGGACCAGAGCACCTCCCACAATTTTTTCCGATTTACTTTATCGAAGGCGGTGCTCAGGTCCATAAATGCCAGGTATATTGGTTCCTGTTTTATATGAAAGGAAAGTGCAATTATTAGGTACAGGCATAGTTCTATTGTCCCCAGTTTGGGCCTAAAAGGCAATTGAATTGGTGATAGGATTTCCTTTGCTGTAACCCATTCTTCTAGTTTGAACAGCAAACACTTCCCAAACATCTTGAAACTTGTGTTCCCAAGGGATATGGGCTGATATGACTGTGGGGTGTTCCTACAGCATGTTTTATATATTGGAACAATTATTACTCTCTGCCATTACTTTGGTGTCAGTTTCGTACTCATAATTGCATTGAACAGCATTGCTAACACTGGGCCCCATAGTCCGTCATTATCTTGATTCAGCTGGAATACCATCACTACCCGGGGCATGCGTTCTTTTGGCAGTTTGGATTACTTTTATCACATCACCAAGTGAAAAGAAGGCTTGACAGTTTTCTCTACACACACTTCTCTGATTTTCCATCAGGGCTGATGTTTCATGGATTTCCCAACCCTCTGCTTTGCAAACCTTGCTAAAATGGTCTACCCATAGCTGGTCTTGAATCCCGCATTTACGGCCTGTTTTTGGCTCACGCAGGATGTTCTTTGAACTCGTTCCAAAAGCCACAGGAATTGTTATTTTTAATTGTCAATTCCAGCCGATCCCAGGCTTCATTGTCTAGTTCTAGCTTGCGTTTTCTAATCTCATCTTTATACCCAGCCCTTGCCCATACAATCTCTGTTTTGGAGGACTGGGAATTTTTAAGTCGGTTCAATAGATTCGCCTTGGCCAATCTGCAATCTTTATCATGCCATCCCAACTTCGGGCCCCTTTTCCTTTTTTTCACATAGTTTCCCATGCATCCCTCTTCAATGTTCCCCATCAGGCGCATACATGTTTGTACTATTAACACTGGGTTGGTATCTAGATTTAACAGAGTTTCAAATAGGGACACATTTTCCCCCCAATGCAGCTTTTGTTAAATTATTCCACGTCAGTAATTTGGTGGTTATCCCTTCATAGACTGTTTCTGTAATATGGTCAAAATGGTTACCTCTCCACTTAGAGCCCGGCCATTTTAGGGTTAGCTCTAAGGCATAGTGGTCACTGTGAAGGTAATCCCTTCTACAAAAATCCTTCACCAGTCCCCAAATATTAACTGAGACCATGAAATAGTCTATGGATGACTTTCTTCGCGTATTTCTAAAGGTAAAGGCACCTGGGATATCCCCCTTGAATCTACCATTTGTTGATCTGAGTCCAACCTCCATCAGCCTTTGCCAAAATTGGAGCCCTGCACCGCACATCCTCTTTTCCATCATATCTGGCGGGGGGACACCCAGGGCCTCATCTTCCTCTGGGTCATATAGGCCTTCATGCAGGCCATTGCCCATTTTTTAATTTAAGTCACAGCCACACACAATCAATGCATCTTTATCCCTCGTTTGTTTATGCAGACTTTCAATTACTTTTTTGAGGGCTACGATTTAGGCACATACTATCTTTTGTCGATGGACTGTTGTAGATATTTATCCAATACATTGGGGGTCCCTCTAATGGGCTCAATTTAAGATCTTGCACCAACCCTTCTTTTTCCACTTTCACTACATTGATCTCACATGCTAGTGAACCCTTGACCAAAATGGCCATGCCTCCGTAATATCTCACTCATGGTCCCTTCTTTGCCTTTACCTGATAAACCACATACCCACCTAATACCACCTCCTCTGTTTCCCAAGTCTCTTGTAGGAAAATTATCATGGACCCATTGAATTTCTCTTTTATGACTTTATCAGTCAGTTTACCCTTTGAAGCTGCTATATTCCATGACAATATTGACACTGTTTCCCCTTGTGCAATTAGGTTCACACAATCTTTCTGGCAGTCCATTGTTTCTTCTACTGCCAGACGTCCTGTAGTTATTTGCCCCAGGCTTGTTTGCTCTTGAACAACCTCCTTGCCCGATAGGGTTGGATTAGTTTGTGGTCAATCCAGCTCTTCAATTGTATATAGGGAATCAATCTGATTCGGAACATCCCATCGAAAGAACATTACCAGGTAAGAAAGTAACTTGTTCTTCGAAGGGATTGGTTCCTCCGACGTATTCCACATCTATGACAGACTCCCAAAGCAGTAACAATGTAAGGAGGTGGGAAAGAATTTAGAATTTTAGAATGCCCAATTAAATTGCAGAATAGAGGACCGCCTTTCCAAAGGCCAGATCTTGCCCATGGATAGAATCCAAGGAGTAGTGTTTGACAAAAGTATGGACAGAGGCCCATGTGGCTGCTTCACAAATGTTACGAATGGGAACACCCCTCTGCAGGGCAGTAGAGACAGCCACACCCCTAGTAGAATGGGCCCATAAGCCTACTGGAGGGTCCTTACCCGCCAAGCGGTAACATTCAGAAATTGTCAAGATAATCCATCTAGACAAAGTCTGTTTAGTAACAGCTTGTCCCAAATGCCTTCCAGCGTATCCAATAAAGAGCTGATCGTCCACTCTGACCCGGGACATGCGTGAGATGTAGAAACTTAAAGCTCTCCTAGGATCCAACCTATGGAGCCTCTCCTCTTCTTTACCAGGATGCAGAGGAGGATAGAACGCCGGAAGAACAACCTTCTGGCTTAAATGAAATTCCGACACAACTTTCGGAAGAAAAGAAGGACGAACCCTAAGGACAACCCTGTCCTTATGGAACACCGTGAAGGGTGGCTTAACGGAAAATGCCTGCAACTCACTCACTCTGCGAGCGGAAGTGACCGCAACTAAAAATACAGTTTTCAAGGTCAACAGTCTCAAAGGGCAAGAATGTAAAGGCTCAAACGGAGCTCCAATGAGGAATTTTAGAACCAGGTTCAAATCCCAACCGGGCACCTGGAAAGGTGACAGTGGACACACATTAGTGAGCCTTTGAGAAACTGGGAAATCAAAGGAATCTTAAAATAAGAACACTCCTCAGACGAGCGCTTAAATATGGACAGCGCCGCCAGGTAACTCTTAATGGTACCCACTTGCAGGCCCTTGTGGGCTAAAGAAAGCAAAAAAGTCAGAACCACAGGAATGGCACATGAAAAAGGATACACATTCTTAACCCTGCACCAGTCGCAGAACTTTCTCCAACGGCAACGGTACAGGGACTTTGTTGCGGGCCTTCTGGCCGAAAGCAACACCTCCATCACGTCTTCAGAAAGGTCCCAATCCTTATACCTCAACCTTTCAGAAGCCAAGCATGAAGGTTGAGGGACTTCACCTCTGGATGGAGAACCTGACGACCCTCCCGTGAGAGCAGATCATCTCAGTAGGGAAGACGGAGTGAAGGGCAGATGGACATGTCGAGGAGGTCCGGGTACCACGTTGTCCGGGCCCATGCTGGAGCAATGAGGATCATCCGGGAACCTAACCTCCGCAGCACCTGCAGAATGACAGGGACTGGAGGAAACGCATACAGCAGTGGGAAGGACCACTCTACTACGAACGCGTCCCCTAAGGCTCCTCTTGGAGGAAATTCCCATGAGCAGAATCTTTTGCACTTTCAGTTGGCCCTGGTGGCGAAGAGATCCACTTGTGGGGTCCTCCAAAGGGCAAATATCTCCAGGAGAATCTCCTGAGCCAGCTCCCACTCGTGAGAGACCGTGCTCTGCCTGCCCAGAGCGTCCGCCGCCATGTTTTCGTCTCCAGCCAGATGAACTGCCGAGATCGAAATGTCCTGCTGGATGGCCCAGAACCAGAGCTGCATCGCCTCTCTGCACAGAGGGAGAGACCCTGCCCCCCTTTTTGTTGAGGTAGTGCATGGCCACTGTGTTGTCCATCAGAATCAGGACATTCTTCCCCCGCACAGACGGCAGAAAAGCCTTCAGGTCTAGCCTGATGGCCCTCGGATCCAACAGATTGATATACAGGATGCCATGCGGCCATGAGGCCGAGCAACCTCAAGGACTTGAACAACGGGAGACTCTGGGCATGTTGAAACTTGTGCACCATCTGCAGAATGTGATGAGCCCTCACCTGGGGAGGCGAACACTGCCCCAGGGATGTGTCGAGCACTGCTCCTATGTACTGGAGCCTCTGGGTAGGTGTCAAGTGGGATCTTTAAGTTGAGGGAGAAACCCAGCTTGTGAAAGGAGTGGCAGGTGACTGACAGATGATCCAGGACTTGCTCGGGAGAGCGCGCCTTGATCAACCAATCGTCCAGGTAGGGGTAGACGTGAATCCCCCCTTTCCTGAGATACGCTGCCACCACCACCATGAGCTTGGTGAAGACCCTCGGGGCGGAGGTCAATCCGAACGGCAGGACCCGAAACTGAAACTGCGAGTCGCCAACCGCGAACCTCAGGTACTTCTTGTGCTTGGGATGAATCGGCACATGAAAGTAAGTGTCCTTGAGGTCGAGAGACACCAACCAGTCCTGAAGTTGAAGAGCCTGGAGGACTTGAGAAAGAGTAACCATCTTGAACTTGTCCTTCCTGAGGAGCTTGTTCAAACCACGCAAGTCCATGATGAGTCTCAATCCCCCGTCTTTTTTCGGGATCAAAAAATATTGGGAATACCAACCCTTGTTCCTCTCCGCTACAGGCACCATTACTATGGCACCTTTCTCCAGCAGGGATTTGATTTCCTGCGCAAGGATCGGATCCGGACTCTTCCCTGGTGGATTGTCGTGAGGCCTCTGCCGGAAAGGAAGACAGTAGCCGTGGGCTATGATCTCCAGAACCCACACAACTAAAGTAATGGCACGCCATTCTACAAGATGCTGCACCAGCCTTCTCCCAACCGGCGAACCATGGGACATGGCCTAATGACTGAGCTGAAGTGGCTGCGGCAGTGCCTGAGGGCAAAGAGGCAACTGCCCGAGCGGCCTTGGCACCTCGAGTACCTTGTTTTCCTCATCAGCCTTGCTGCCAAAAAGATGTCACCATCAAAGGGCATGTTGAGAAGCCGGGTTTGTACGTCAGGAGCAAACTCCGACTTCCGCAGCCACGCAAATCTGCGCATTACGGTGCTCGCCACCATGGACCGGCTAACACAATCTGCCATGTCCAGACCCGAGTGAACGAATTCACACATGGCATCCTTGCCATCCTGAACGAGAGCAAAAAAAACATCCCGTTCCTCCCCTTCGGGAATATGTTCAGCCGCCAAAGACACATAATTCCACAGACTGTGAGTGAAACATGCTAAGGCACACACAGAGTTGGCTGCCTGTAAAGCAATACCCCCTGAAGAAAACACTTTCTTCGCCCAGCCATCAAAACGCTTGTCGTCCCTATCAGGAGGGATGGTAGGGTATGACGCCTGCTTTGCTGGGGCCGTAGCCGCCTGCACCACCAAACTCTCCGGAGTGGGGTGTGTAGTCAAGTAGCAGGGGTCGCTACTGGCTGGACGGTATTTTTTCGGCAAAGACTTGCTCACTGCCGGGAAACTCTCTGGGGCAGTCCAAGCCACCCCCACCCTTCTCTGTAAAGCCATATGAAATGGCAGCACCGGGTCAGTGGGTGGACCTTGGTCAAGGATATCCATCAGGTCATCCTGTAGAAAATCCACTGGTGGCGCAGACCACCCCAAGTACTCCGTCACCATCGACATGAGTCACCTGTACGAAGATTCAGAATGCATACCAGGCTCAGGCCTGCCAAACTCAACCTCCGGGGAGGTATCAAGACCACTGGCGTCGTGCAAAGACTGACGCAGGTCTTCCAACTGGCTATGACCAGATAACAGCTCATTAGGAACCTCATCAGGAACCAAACCTTCCTCAGACCCTTCCTCCACCTCAGAACTATAATCCAGAGGCTGGAACAAATCCCTGGAAGAGGGCACAGAAAAAGGCTCAAATACAGGCCTTACTGACTTCTTCAGGACCTTCCTCGGAGTTTCCACCGACACATGGGGTACCTCCGGTAAAGCCTCCACAAAAGGCATCGAGGGCGTCGACGGATTCGGCGTCGATGTCGAGCGTGGCGGCAATGGCTTCGACACAGGCCTCGAGGGCGGAGCCCCGAGTGTGTCCTTCGACGGACATGGTGCCTATGGCGTCGACGTCTTCTTAGAAGACCTCACAGGATCCACCGTTCTCGAGGGCGTTGAGGACCGGGACCTGGAGCGGGCATGGCTAGAGCGATCCACCTTGTCTGATCGGGAAGGCATGCGAGCGGTAGCCCTAGCACATTCCCTGCCGGCTTCTTTCGAAGGCGCGGACGGAACGGAGCCCTGCAATTGGAAAATCGCCATCATCTCTGTACGAAATGCATCCCATTCCGCAGGAGAAGAATGCTTGTTGGGACAAGCAACCCTCCGACGGGCGGAGTCCTCTGACGAGGACGAGGAAGGCGACTGGTGATGGCGCTTCCGCGAATGCCTCGAAGAGGCAGAGGAATGGCAGGACCCACTCCGGGCCAGAGACCCCCTGGACTTACACCGACGACGCCGAGAGTCGCCTCTCGAATCGTCGGTCGAAAGCCCACCCTACCGACAGAAAGCTTCTTCTTCCGCTCCCGCAAGGCCTTCGATGTTAACGACTGGCAATCGTCACAATCATCCGTGGCGTGGTCCTCACCGACGCACCAGAGGCAGGCGTCGTGCGTGTCCGTCAGCGACATCTTGCAACCGCAGTCCCGACACTTCTTGAAACCTGACCGCGGGGTAGAAGACGTAGACATGATATCTTCACAAACAAACAAGTTCGAAGAACCGATAGAAGTACTCAGAAGAGCCGAGCCATGCCGAGACCTTCAAAGCGAACACGTTCGCGGAAAAAACAGAACTGAGGCTACGGGCGTCGTGCGTCCTAGTTATAACATCCGGTGACGTCGGCTCGACGGAGGCCCTCGACAACATCGTATCGACGTCATTGACGCAGGCGCCGAAAATTTTCCGAAGCAGCACAGCTGTGGTGATTACCTGTCATAGATGTGGAATTCGTCGAAGGAACCAATCCCTTTGAAATACCCATTCTGCCATGCCAATCACAGACCATGAAAGTGACGGGTGCTGGTTGTGAGCTGTGTGCATTGTGTAACATCACATTGCATATGTTCCCCCATAGTAAATGACTCTATGTTCAATTACTGTGACAGTAAATCTTGTTGCATGACAATTCAGGAAAAATGCATGCACAGAGTGTCCATCAACATGCCTTTGGAAAAGGTAACACATCCACAAGGCGCCTCTTCCTGTATCATTCATAAACAGCTGCTCCTGCACACCCGCGCTGCGCACCTAGCGAGTACCACGAGTACTGTTGGCTGTGAGGACCGGCTGTTTGTTTTCCCTCTGCACATTGTGTCAAAGCTGCCTGAATTTCGCCAGGAGGATGTCTTTTGCGGCAACACTTTGCCTGCCTGACCTTTCACAGGAAGTTTAAAGGTGACTCTAAAGACTTGTGTTTCCCACATTGGGCTTGCCCGTGACGCTGCACTTATTTAATTGGCGCCTTCTCTGCACTACGCCCAAAGGGGCGTTTAGCTATAAGAAAGTTCTAAGAACGTTATAACGTATACTTAGTGCCTTCTCTACGCCGCGCCTGAGCGGCGCTTTGACTATTTGTGTTGCTTTGTTTGTTCTGACTATTTACTTCCTTTGTTTGCGTTTACATATTTTAGAGTGCCTGCCCCTTGCCTGGCCGCGCCTCTTCCTGTATCATTCATAAACAGCTGCTCCTGCGCATCCGCGCTGTACACCTAGCGAGTACCACGAGTACTGTTGGCTGTTCGCTGTGCTCAGTGCGGCTTGCGGGGACTGGCTCTCTCCTTTATCCAGTAGTGAACTTGTGGTAGGAAATTGATATTTCTTCTTGTTTAAGCCATGTGGTTAATTATTCTTGTTCTGTGTGATTTATAAGAACTTCTAGAGTTCGTTGTGCCAATTACCGTTGCATTATGGATTTGGCTTTAAGAAATGGGAAAAAGAGGAGGGAGTGTTCCTATCAAACCCTTCCCTCCGCCGACTCTCCAAAAAATGTAAATAAAAAGGAAAAATTTAGCCCTGTAACCTCACTTAATGGTAAACAATCGTTTCTTTCTATGTCAAATCAAGACGATGTGTTGAAACCATTTGATGAAGTAGACTCTATGTCTGAAAAACAAATTGTACCCGTTGGGTCTGATGAAGTATGTTCGTTAAAAAAAGCAAACGATAACATAACCAATGATCCCTTTGATACAGAGGATCACACCTGTAACATACAAAATATAATTGCTGACATCCATGACAATAGATATTTACCGATTTCTGATATTTCTATGCTTGCACCTGTAATTATGTCAGACTTAGACAAAAGATTGCTTTTATCACTCGGCCCCTCCACTCCAGTGTCTACTCAAGGCATGCGGATGGAGCATGTACACTTTCACAAATCCAACATTAAAGAGTCCAATTATCAGTGTACAGACTCAGGAAACATCACAGAGAAGATTGATGTACAATTTCCGTCCACCAGTTCGCCTTCAAAGAGATCCGTGTCTAATCCACTCATACAAAGCCCACTATTTGAGCAGAAGACTACTTCGGTTCCTGTGTTTAACCTTTCCAATGTGCCCGTCATGCCACAGACTCAAGAAACTATTGAGGAGGACTGCTTTGAACAAAAAAATCAATGATCTACCTATCTTCATGAAAATTTTAAACTTGTTGGATCGTGGTCATGAATACTCGCATCTTCTATTGCAAGAGTTACAAAGGGAAATGCTAAACAACACTTCCCACATCACCAAAATTAAGGTTACATCATGGCGCAAGAAGCATGGCAGGGATATCACATGAACTGCAAAGTGAAGGATGCTGCAGAAATCAACATCCCGCAGGTTGAAAAAAAACAAATGGGTACACAAACCTCTGATGAACCAATGCTATTAAACGATGTACCAGTGACTTTTGCACAAATATTGCAGTGCAAGGTTGAAAAAGTAGAAAAAGAAGAGGACAAGGAGTCATCGTCGGAATCTGATAAAATTGATTATCTGGAAGTTGCTAAACTGCAACTTGAAAGACTGATACAAGTCGAGAACATCTTGGTCCAGATGAACTCCAAAAATAATATACTAGACATGCTAAAAGAGGATCAAACACCCAATGACAGTAAAAACTTGGTAGAATCTGCACCGGACAGTCCTACGATTTTGATTGATTTAATGGATAACGCCACGGCCAAAGAAGAACATCAACGAAAGCGCGATATCGCAAGCAAAGTTCTATTACACGTCACGAAGATCCAAGAAAAATCATTTAAAAGCATTAAAAAGACGTCACAAAAATAAAGGAATTTCCCTCAAAGCTGAGAAAAAAATGCATGATTTGTCTAAAGAACTCTCTTGTGGAAATAAAGAATCCATAAGCACTAATTTAGGTGCAATTTTGGTGAGCTCTCCAGAACAAAAATTAAACTTAAATGAGTTAAATGAGGAGAGCAAAAATGCCTTGCAACTGAAACCATCTCCTACTCATGAGATTGCTCTGAATCAACTGGTTTCTCAAAACAAAAAAATACAGAAGCAGCTCGTGAAACGTTCTAATATAGAAGTGGCTGACATGAAAGGAAAAACTCATAAGGAAATTGAATCTAAGGTGCAGCCTGAGCTGATGGTTCAACCCCATTTAACTTCATTTTTTACCGATATTTCATCAAAAAAATCGGATGGGTTCACTAGAAACACTACATTCAAAAGTAAAGAGAATAGTTTTGGAGAGACTGCGACCACTGTGATTGAAGAATAAAAACATTCAAAAACAATCCATAGCAAAGAGGTCTTAGAAAAAATTGCCATACTACTAGAATCAATCCCCAAAGATGAAAGCTCTTGCATAGATATTCACTTTAAGCAAGGTCAATTGATTGAAAAGGTTCTGCAGAAGAAGGGTCCTAGTCAATCCATATCTGATTCTACAGTATCTACCCTTGCTAAAAACACCCTTCCAGAAGCAATCATACAACAAGATCAAGATGGTCAAACAAGGACTGAACCTAGAATAACAGAAGAAGAAAGCGCTGACGAGGCTTTCCAACAAGAGTGCCCTAATGAGGTAGAAGAGAATCAAACCATCTACCAATTCCAGAATATCCCCTCGGAAATGAAAAATACCATTGGATGGATCAGTGACGTCAAAATCAATGGGACAGCTCGCATTAACAGATCGTTCCTCATGAACGCCCTATATAAAATTCCTTCACTCAGAAATTTGGTCACAAATGACAGAGTGGATTAGATTGCCTGATACGAATAACAACAGGATGCTGTCTAAAGTGTCTTCTCCCATAATTGCTAAGCTAATGTGGGATTACCAAAGTGATCTTTCGATCCTCGGTTTGGTTATGGTTGGTTTTCCACAAATAAAAATTGCTATGGACTTTCTGGAATACCAACCACCTCATCCGCAACTAAACAGTGACTCTACAGATTCTCCATCTGTAGATAATGCATCGAACAAAAACATGTCGGAACAACTTTCTGCCTTGACTTTTACCTTGTGTCCTCCATTAGCTCAGTTAGCACTAATTCAAAGTCACAGACCAGGTGCCTCAATCAACTGGTCTCCTGCTACATGCAGAGATTTCACATTCATTGTCAATAGAGACCTCTGGAAAGACAAAGCACAAAATGCTATGTTTAATTCTGCAATCCTAAAATGGAATTGTGAAATGATTGCCACACATTTGGCGAAGGGTGTTTTTCGTAAGTCTGAGCAACTCTCTTGTGAATATAACAGAGATGACTTTTGTGCTAAGATAGCAGTTTTAAAAAGTAAGAAAAATGCTCGCATACGGATGTTAAAGAAGTCTACGTCGTGCTTCAATGCTGAGTATTTTGCGCTAAAAAAAAGGTTCTATTTTCATATAAAAAAAGCAGTAAAGGAGATTCATGATGCTAACAAACTGCTTCAAAATCAAAAAATAGTAACTCTTCTTTGCAATCGCAAGACTAAAGACATATGGAATACGATAAGATCTCTAGACAAAGAACCATTGCGTGAGTTTGTCTCTGGCATTGATAGTGCAACCTGGACTTCTTTTTTTCTTGCCAAATATGCTCTCCCAGAAAATTTCAGTGTGCTTGATACTCCACCTGATTGCCATCTACTTCCTAATGCCTGTGCGGTTCATAGTGATAATACCGAATTTAAAAATCTCGAAAACCAAAATCTCGAATACAAAAGGCCGAAAAATAAAATATCGAATTTTTTTTTCAATGTGTTTTTTTTCAAAATGGGGGGGTTCCCCCCCCAACCCCCCTTTTTTTCATTTTTTTTTTATTTTACCCCTTTTTTTTTACTTACCTGACCCCAAAAACATATATAAATAAATAAATAAAAAATTCGATATTTTTTTTTCGATATTTTATTTTTCGGCCTTTTTGTATTCGAGATTTTGTTTTCGAGATTTTGACTGACCACCGTCTGTCCTTGGGGAAAGAATGACATACTTGAGGCTATCCAGAAATTAAAAAGCTCTAAATGCGCAGGTCCTGATGGACTCCCTCCTTGCTTAATAAAGGATGATCCTTTATTCTGGGCCCCTATTTTTCTTACGATTTTCCAAGAGATATTCAAATACAAAAGGATACCGGAGTCTTGGCTTACTTCAATTATCACCCCCTTACATAAAAAAGGCTCAATTGAAGACCCAAATAATTATCGTCCTATAGTGATCATTGATGTTGCTGCGAAAATATTTGCTTCTCTAATTCTACAAGAACTTGAAATTTTCGCACGCAATCACGATTCTTTATGTTCTTCGCAAGTGGGTTTTCGCAAAGGGATGGGAACCCCCCTTAATGCATGCTTGATGGCTCATATTATATCTCATGCCACATGCCCGTCTCATGGCCCCGTCTTTGTTGCCTCCTTAGATCTGAAAGCTGCGTTTAACGGGGTTATTAGAAGCAAATTATGGGAAAAATTGCGGAAAGCAAAATTCCCCCAATATCTTATTATTCTTTTTCAAATGTTGCACTTTAGAACTAATTTCAAAGTTAGAATCAACAGGGAAGGGTCTCTAACCCAAGCTATTCCATCTTTTACAGGTGTTAAACAATACTGTAACTTAGCAGCGATACTATTCAATCTCTACCTACTAGATATAGAAGATCTATGGAATGCTAAGAAGTCGTTTGCAATTCGCATTGGCGCCTTTACCTTGTCTTGGTTAGCGTACGCTGACCACATCTTATTTTTCGATCGGACTCAGTCAGGTCTTCAAGCTAAACTTGATTGTTTTATGCAATATTGTAGCTCTAATAATTTGGTAGTCAATCCTCAAAAATCTAACATTATTATTTTCTCAAATAAGAAAAAAGTACCTAAATTTGTATGGAAAATTGGTGTTTCTCCAATTACAATCAGCCCCACATTACCGTACTTAGGATTGATTCTCTCAAAGAATACCTCCTATAAATTCATGAAGGAACAACTGAATGCGAACATTTCTCCATTAAAATGGCAAATGAAAATCCTACTGAAGAAAATCTGCAATTTTTCTCTAGTGCCACTTTTGGAATTTTATTCAAAAAAAGTTGAAGCCATTTTATTATATGGAGCTGAACTTACCTTACATGACTTAGGGCCAATATTGGACCAACTTCAAGGGCATATTTGGAAATATGTATTAGGCTTACCTTTATCAATGCCTAATGTTGTGATAAGACACGAGTTGGGGATTAACTCCCTCTCCTCCAGATACAATTGGCGCATGCCTAATAATTTTGCTAAAATATTATTTCCTATTAGAAACTCGCTCTACATAGGACTAAACAGAATGCTAGCAGATAACAACCCTCCCTCTATGGTGCAATTTAAAGAACGCATGCTAACTTTACTGGATAAGATCAATCTCCCAATGGAAGACTTCGAACTTTTTCAAGAGAAAATCAAGAAAAAGCTATTGCTACAGGATTGGGGCGATACCTGTTCGAAAATGGAAATTTACCCTTCTTGTGTGGAATATCGCAAATTTATTCACAAGCAGAAACCACGTATGTCTTACTTGATACTTTGTCCCTGCTCTAAGGTCCGTCGCACATTTATGCGCTTCAGGCTAGATTTAATTCACACTCGATCTAGAACGAAATACTGGTCTAAAGATACATTGGCTCACACTAACGAGGTATGTCGTTTTTGTAATCAAGCTCTGGAGACTTTAAAACATCTGTTTTTATATTGCTGTTATTTTGAAAATATACGATGCATTCTTATAAAGTCCTTTGTGCAAGCTAATAAGATTCTAGCTAGAGAGTGGATTTGGACTAAATGTATGTGGGGATCAACGGACACTTCTGTAGTAAAAACAACGAACTTTGTAAATATTATCGAGAAAGAATTGGAAAATGCGTCTCAACTTTAGAGAACTAATGAATGTTGAGAATTGATGGTGCTCAAATCTAGTGTACTCTTGTACAGATTTTAATTTATGAATTTGACATTTTATGTTCAACATGTTACATCGATTGTGTTCATATCACAATATCTTATGTTGTTTGATTTTAACAATTTTGTATTGTCTGAAAGAATCTCAAATTATTTGTAAGGTCTACATTTTTGACTAAAAACAAAGTTTAAAAAAAAAAATGCACTGTTACTGACACCTATGACTCTGGATACCCCCAGCTACCATGGCTAATGACACCTGTGTGCAATCCACGTGAGGCACACGGCAGGACCAGGCTGTGCATAGAGCGGACCTTTGGCCTGCTGAAGGGTCATTTTTGGTGTCTACACCATACTGGAGGGGGCTTGATGTACAGGGCAGAGAAGGTTGGACAATTTATTTCTTGCCTGTGCCATGCTGCATAAAATCTGCCTCAGGCAAAATGTCCCTCTGCCCCCTGATGACGACATGCCACTCCTAGAAGACAACAACTCACTACCTGCAGGTGCAGTGCTGTCACACAGTGAGCGGGAGGTGGAAAGGGATGGTGTCTTGTTGACAAGAACTAATTGACAATTATTTCAGAATATATTGATAATTACATGCTGCTCACCTTTGTATACAGCCACCTTTTAAATATTATACATTCACACTATAAGGAATGTCCTAGCATTGCTTCAAGTGAACTAGTATTTAATACTTAAGTATGAAAAAGACATATCCAATGCACCATCCCCAACACCCCTGCCCACCCACCTCAACCATCCCAACACCTCTGCCCTCCCACCTTCCCAACAACCCTGATAACACACCATTTCCAACACCTCTGCCCACCCACTTCCCCCCACCGCAACACACATCCCCAACACCCATGCCCTCCAACCTCCCTTGTGCCTATGTATAGCATAATATGATGACATGTCACTTCAGTGGCCTCTTGCCAGCATACTCGGTTTCTGTTGGTGGTCAGAAGACGCAAGGGGCGGCACCTTGTGGTGCTGGGCAATGATCCGTCCTTGGGTGTGACAGGGGAGGAGGGCTTGGACTCCTGGCCCCGGGATGTGCTCTAGTGTCAAGAGCATGCAAGAACATGCAGGAGCTGAGGGACTCAGCAAAGGCTGACATGCCCTCAGTGTCCGCCCTCATCCTCTGTCCAACAGTAGTTTTGGCAGCAGTGGACTGAGAAGGTTGCCAGCACTGGTGGTTCAGAGACTGAGAAATCTTCCTGGATGATCCCTGGACACTGTCCCTGATTGCCTGCAGATACTGCACCTGCTGCCCTGCAAGGTGTTCAATGGACACCTGGCACTGCTCCATGGAAGTCAGCCTCGCCCTTATCAATGCTAGTGACTGCTGTGGCACTGGCTGTGGGCTTGGGAGAGGGCCAGGGCTGAAGCAGGGTGACCCTGAAGCCTGTGACTTCCTCCTTCTCCTCATCTGGAAAACTATTGCTCCCTCTGTCTACCCCAGACTGGCGCTGGCAATGCCTGTCTGACACAGGTGACTAGGAGATGTCAGAGGCCAGATGGGAGGGTGCAGGTGTATGGATGGCACCATGTGCACCCTTGGGGAACTCCACAGGGTTGGGCTGTGGTGCGGCTGTTGCAGCACCTACATCAGGATGTGCTGTGCCTCCTATGCCCTCTGCATGGCTGGTGGAGGCACCACTGGGCACGGATGTGGGGACCATGGGTGTCTACAAGCCTAGTATGGATGACACTGTGCTGGTCTCCTGTGGACTTGGTGCCTCCCTCCTGCTCTTCCTCCCGCTGCTCCTATGACAAGCCTGTGCAGGGGTGGAGGTTAAAGCACTGCCAGCGGTGGAGGTCTTGTGGATAGTGGAGGGCCTTGCCTCTTCAGCCTCAGTCGACTGTGTACCTGTTGGGTGAATAATGACATGCAGTCAATCATGCATACAACTAAGTGAGCTAGCAAGACACTAATGCAACATGAAGTTTGTTCATCCTACACATATGTTTGATGTCCATGGTTGGTTTCAGCTACTGCTAGGTGGAAGAAGTGTCTGCTGAGGGTGTACGCAGTGCATGTATGTGCATGTTGCCTGTTGGCCTGCCAATATTATGTGTTGTTGTGGTGGCGCAGGGGGTTCACATGGTCCATCAAAGTACATATAAGTACGTCTCATGGTTCCATGGCTTCACATGCACATTTTCCCCTACAGTGCATGTGCATTACAACACTATCCCTTCTTCCCTGGCACATGCATGGAGTCACTGTGGCTTTCTACTGATTGCCATGTGGTTGCCCATTCCCCCTGCTCATTGTGTTCATCTATGCTGTGGGACACATGTTTTTGGCCACTGCATTCACATTGGAGTGGGGACTGATAGACTCACCGCCATCCCCTTGGCTGCTTGCACCAACTTCCATGCTGCCTATCCCTTCCATGTGGAGGATGGAGATGGCCTTCTCCTCCCATGGAGTTAGAGCGAGGGGTTCCACCGTGCCACCTCCTGTGGTTGAGGTCTCTCTCCTGTGCCTGGCAATGAGGTGGTGGACTCTGGCCTTGAGGTCATTTCACTGCTTAAGGCAGCTTTTTCTGTCCCGTGGGCCAAAACCCACTGTCACCACCTTGTCCATGATGGTGGCCTAGATGGCAGTCTTCCTCTTGCCAGAGATCCAGCGCTGTCTGCTCCCATAAAGGTCCTCAGCAAGGCAGATGAACTAATATATCAGCACCTGGAGCTCTGCCTCAGAGAACATATGTTTTCTCAGCCTTACCTCTGGCACATTAGGCTTCCCCTTTTCCTATGATATGATCGTGCCAAGTATGGTACCCGGATGGCTACAGGAAATGGGAGATTCAGGGTGGACTGTACTTTTCAAGAGGGCTTGCAGCTGTGCTTCCCGTTCCGGCGATGACACTATTTCCACCGGCAATCATTCCACCGGAAACCGAAGAAATAAACGGGAAAAGAAACAAAAGGGAGAAAATACAGAAAAGGGTGTTGGAAAAAAAAAAAATAATTCTAAAAATGTCGATCAAGGGGAGCAGAGGTTGACGGGGGTGTCCCCCGCTCCGCTTGATCGACATTCACAAGCAAACTTAAAATAAATAAATAACAAAAATAAAAAAGAAAGGACACTGCGGCGCCGGTTCACTTCCATGTGCATGAAGGGAACCAGCAATGCAGGGTGATTAACCCCTAGATAAACCCCTAACCTCATGGTCATCCTTTTCATCCACCATTGATAGTAGAACTATGTACTACTGTAGACCCATGACAGTGCCAAGTATAAGATCTACTGAAATGAAGAAGAAAAGCACAAGAAGCACATGGAGTGACCATATACAAAGTCAACCAAGTACTGTAACAAGGTGGCTCACTGGAGGAATGAAGAGTGCCAAAGAGACGTTTACAGAAGTGTTAATGTTACACGATGGTGGCGCTAACAGTATAAAGAGGAAATTGAGAACGGACAAAGGAGATCTGATTGCAGAAAGCCAGGAGTACGCAAATTAAGCCCGGAAAGTTTGAAGGTGCAATGCTGCAGTTGGAGCAATCGCTTCTCTCCAGGAGCGGGTGAGGACAGGCAGGTTGTTGCCGGAGCATCTTGAGAGCTGTCAGGGAGTTGACTCGTTTGGTGGAAACGCGACCACTGGAAGGTGGACCGTTGGGTCCAGAAACGGCACAGAGGCCATAAGCCTGCCACAGCGCCGCACAGGAAAGAAGGAAGAGGAAAGGCCCTTGCATCCCCCTGGAAGAACCAGACCTGTGTCCCCAAGGCACCATAGGTAATGATAACGTTGGGAAGACCGGGTAGAGTCTGGGAAGAGGCCCAATGCACTCAGAGTGCTTCAGGAGTTATCTCCCTTGTTGCAGTGGCCAAATCCATACCACTACTCAAGCAGAGTACCTCGGAAGGCATGTCCCTTGTGGCAGTGGCCAAACTCATATCACTGTTCAAGCAGAGTACCTTGGAGCTCGAAGGTGGGAAGTCATAGAAGCAGAGCACTTAGCCAGCAGAACATGAGGAAGTGTGCCCACAATAGGGACGCCGGAGTAGAGAGGCAAATTCCAATTGTAAACTTTGAGGTGATGCTGTGCTCACAAACCCTGAAGAGCTGCGGCAGCACTGGAGAGAAAAGAAAGCAGCAGGCAGTCTTTCCAGGTGCGCCTCATTGATGTGGGTTCAGAGCTGAAGTTACAGTTATTCCTAAGGCCCGTGTGCAGAGTCAAGCCGAGGAAAACTGGAGAGTGGGAAGCTCTCCCTTAATGAGGCCGGATAGGAGACAACCCGTGCAGCAGAGGGTTGTGGATCCTAGGAGTCCCCGTAGTAGTAGCAGAAGAAGCAGCAAAGTCAGGAAGCCGCTGTGGCCCGCAATCTTTATAATTGAGAGTCGGAAAAGGAAAGCTTCATACTACTAAGAAGCAGAAGTGCCTTGCTGGTAGTTGTAGCAAGCTTTCAATTGTACTCGTGTTGAGTTATGCTCGAGTGAAAATCAACTGTAGAAGTGGGAAATCTTTTATTAATGTGAAAGTAACACAAGCCTACCTGAAATGCTCGCGTGTGATGAAAAGCCTTTCTTTCCTCGAAGAGCAGTAATACTTGTTGCTGAGCAGTCACGTGTCTCTGATTAGCACAGTAAATGCAGCCGGTAGTCTAAGCAAAGCGAAACTGAGTTTCCTGAACAGTTGCAAGTATTGTTAAAGGGACTGCGTGCATGAGACAATGTTTCCCTGTGCCTTGGAGGCTGAGCACTGGCCGAAAGGTGGTAATGGGTCTTGCTTTGAAGTGGCAGTTCCATACTTAAACACAATTGTGTGCGCCTAATTTTCTTTTCCATTGTAAACCCTTATCTTGTAACGCATCAAAGGTTGAAGCAGCAGACAAAAGAAGTAGTAGAAGTCAAAGATAGAACAAGCAAGGCCCAAGCCCATAGAGGCATCTCTACATCTCTATGAAAGCCAAATCCCATGCACATGAGAACGGTACAGTGATAGTTTTGAAGTTGATGAAAGTGTTATTTTCCAAGAGTCTGCATCCAAAGTTGGGAGAGCGACACAACCACTTTCGGGGTAACTACTAAAGACAAGATGTATATAAAGCTGTGGAATGGAACTGGGTACTAGTTCACCAAAGTGAAGCAGAGCCTATAGCTCCAAAAAAGAAAGAGACTGCCCTTTCTGAGGATATAGAAAGAAGAGTGCCTTGCCAGCCTGTGGAGATAGAAGATGTCTAGTAGCAATGCCTAATTTTGAAGTCGCCATTGCAGCATCACATTGAGAAGCAGTAGAAGTTGTAGTAGCAGTAGCAAGACTGGCTGTCAATAATGTTGAAGTTAACTGTGGGGTCAAGGGAGCTGTTCTCACAGTTAAATTGTAGAAGGAATTGTGTCACGCGCCTTCCTTCCTGGCGGCTATGGGGAGCATGGTATTCTCTTTTTCAATTCCTGCTGTGTGGGTCTACTTTCTTTTCTTCCCGATTGCTCTGGCTCTTAAGCCACACCTTTCCCTGCAACTGCGCGTTGCAACCCTTCGCTTGTCCCTGGGTTTACGCGCAGAACTTTTCGAAGTAGCTCCGTTACTCTCCTGTCATTCCTTTTCCCTCCTTCATACCTTCCCTATTTTGGTCATACTCTGTTGTCTTCCACTGTGGCCTCCGGGTGCCTTTTGGTCACTGCCTCCCGTAAGTCGCGGTTGCTCTACTCTGTTTACTTTCGGTTTCGGCTCGCTTCCGGGTTTGTTCTCTCTTTACTTTTTTCCAGGTCTCATCCGTTCTGCCTTCCTCTCCTTCTTCTGTTACCGCCTGTCGCTCTTTCTTTGGACTACTCTTATTCTTCCTCTTTCTTTCTTTTTCCCTTTCTGTTTCTATTTTCTAGTTTTCCTTCGTTACTCTCACTTATCTGGAATCCTTCAGTTCGCAGCAACCTGTCTGCTGTCTACCTGGCTTCAGTGGACAGCCTGTGTTCAACAGTTACTTCTCAAACATTTGTGTCCAACGAGCATCCCCTTGCTTACCCGATTCTCATTTATTGGAATACCGCAACTTTCCTTTCTAGTGTGCTGTCATCCAGTCAACTACAAACCAAGCACCTGAGAGTTTTTTTTCTGCCTTGGGGCTTTTTCCTCTCATTTGGCTCTCGCAGGAGAGGGTCCCCTGCTGATCTGCTCTCTAACGAGACGGCAGGGTGGCGTCCACCCGAGGGAGACCATATCTCTACAAGAAGAAACAATTATTTCGGAGAAAAAAAGGAAGAAGACCTGCATCCTCATCCGAAGAAGATACAGGTGAGGAGGAGTGGGAGGACTTGGAATGCACACAATTTGTGAAGCGTGACAAATTTAGCCAAGGGACTAATACTCCACTGCGCAAACCATACATTTTTTAGTCATATCCTAAAAACCTAGTAGTAAACTCAATCTACTGTAGTGCTTAAAGGCAGCATTGAACCAAGACAAAAGACTCTGCCCCAAACAAGCCTGACAATAGAACAATTGTTAAAAGGAATTGCCTGCCTAATGTGCCACGCACTCCAGAATGCAAGTTAGTCATTATTAATAGTATTCATTTTTATCCTCTCATTAATTATATTCAAACAGTCTTCAAACTGTTAAAATTCTTTTAATCGACACATTGGAAGCATTCAACACTTGCCAACACATGTTTCAACCTTAATACACACTGGTCTTCGTCAGGGTTTTAACATCACCACAATAACAATATCAATGGAAAATAAAAATAGGTAAAGATAAAATATTCAATACAGACCAGATATTAGGCCAGCAGAGTTTCACATAGCGGGGGAGAAAATGGAAGAAAATATAACATATCAAAAAAGAGTGTCACATAATGTACTCATATGTAGTTACAAATGACAAAAGCCATTAATATATCTTGATAGGCAAACAGCAAGCAGCATTGTATTCCAATGTCCACCACCAACACTCTGTGTATTAAAACCAATACCCAAATGGCCCCGTCATTAATCACACTTCCATCTGTATGTGGAATTCCAAAACTCCCTCTTAGTATTGAGTGAGTTGCCCACATAAAACACATAATACGATAGTTACCGTTAAATGTCTCAATTCCGGTAATTTTAACTTTATTGTTCTCTTCTTAATTGGACAAAACTTAAAGCTGCTACATATACTTCCACTATAAGGTGAACAAGTGATTAGACCAATTCCCTCTTGTCAGTGAGAGCTTGCATACAAACTAACATCCTGCACTGTTTCCTGAACGTATTCAGAGGGTGGTGCAGTATCTTAACCTTCACCACTCCACCTCCCAAATTAGGTCCAAACTCTTAACACCTGATAGACATAATTTTGACAGAATTGTCACCATTAAGCACAATGAGCTATCAAACCTAAACCATTCACAAATATGACCAATCTCTATATCACCAGTAACCCAAGTACTCGAAACAAATAACCTTCACCATATGTGGGTTCATGATAAGGTCATACCAAACATTGTCTTGCTTACCTAATGCATGTAAAAACTGATAATGTCCCAAAACCATGGGTCAGTGGAAATTCTTTTTATCCCATCTAAGTATGGCATTGCATATTGCACTCATCCGCCAACACAATCATTCAAACGCCAACTACTCAATGTTGATTAACCACTAATGTTGACCCAAAAATTGTATAAACATTTTGGGAATGTGCAAATAACAATGATAGAAGCAAAGTTATTCACGTCCGGTCTTGTTAGTGAACACCTGAATAGACCGCTGCTAGTCTTCATACATACCCCATACGCAATGTGCAACATACACATTTATACTAATTGCTCTAATCTTACAGTGTCCAGAAATGCATGTCCATGTGATGTCTTAAAGTGGATTCATTATTTCCTGATAAATAAAGAAAAAAGGAATTTCTTGGTTCATAACTAATGACAGCAGCCATTTTGGCATTAACTCAGTTTCACAGGCAAAGACCTGTAGGGAATCTCCTGGTAGAGTAGATTTAGTTAGGATTTTTGTCATTATCTGGTGTTTAATAAAATGGCAAATCCTGAGAAAACTCAATGCAGTCGAGAGTCTCACATTACTGAACCCTCAAGATATTCTTTAACTTTGATTTGTGTTTCTTCAAGACATTTCTTTGCCCTTTTATGGCCATCTTGGATGTTGGCAATGAGTTTCATTACAGAAGGGATGAAGGACTCCGAGAGACATGCAGTTGGACAAACCTGGGGAATTAAACCAAATGAAGAGTAGAAAGGACTGGTTTTGATTAAAGAATGAATAGTATTGTTATAGGCAAACTCGACCAATTGTCTTGAGATGAAGCCACACAGGTACTGGTCCAGATTTTGATTTGGTCATTCAGTCTGTCCTTTGGTCTAGGGGTGAAATCCTGAAGATAAGGCACGTTGAATGCCAAGTTGCTTGAATAGCTATGACCAGAATTTGTAGATAAACTGAGGACCTTGGCCTGAAATTATGGTATCGGGGAGTCAATGTAGATGAGAAATGTGTTGGAGGAAACAAGTAGCCATGACCTGGGTTGAAGGTACTTGAGGCAGGGGAGTGAATTGGGCTAAGTTGGTCAATATCCACTGTTACATTGATGGCTGTTTGACCCTGTGATGGTGGTAACTCAACAATAAAGTCAGTGGATACCATCTGCCATGAGGTGGCAGGGATAGGAGTCTGAAGCAATTTTCCAAAGGGATTGGTGTGGGGTGTCTTAGATTGAAGGCAAGTGATGCATGCCAAAACATATTCATGGACGTCGATTTGCATGGACGACCACCGTACATTCTGTAATAAGCATCTGATTCGACAATAAATGGT
Source organism: Ambystoma mexicanum (assembly GCF_040938575.1). Classification (NCBI taxonomy): domain Eukaryota; kingdom Metazoa; phylum Chordata; class Amphibia; order Caudata; family Ambystomatidae; genus Ambystoma; species Ambystoma mexicanum. The sequence goes on along the minus strand of NC_090931.1, from coordinate 549,062,881 downwards.
TTCTTGGTCTCTGGTTGTCTTAGTATAGGGGCCACGGTAGATGCCAGTTTTTGATATAACATTTTATTTTCAATTAATTTAACTTGAAACATAAAATGTACACAACCAGATATGCAGATATGTCCTGCAACCTGTTCCCACCCTCCTCCTCTCTCCCCCTCCCCATTGAAATCTCTGCTTCTATTTTCCTGTCTTTCAGTCATGACTGTACCGTCATGGGCAATCCTTTGCCCTTAATGAAATCTCTGCTAGCCATCACACTCCTGTTCCAACCACTTTCCCCATACCTTTGATTGTTTTGCGGTGCAACCTCTTGACCTATATACCCTTTCTTCCAGTACACAGCAGTTCTCCAATCCTTCCCTACAACCTGAAATGCTAGCGGTGTCCGATCACCCCCATTTAGCTGCTATATCACTCTTGCCAGCCTCAGGGTCGCCAAGAGTAACCTCTTTTCCTTGGTAGTGATATTGCTCTCTCCCCATAAGTGTAGTAGGACCATTCCAGGGTTCATTTGGATTGGGAATCCCATTACCCTTGACATTGAGGTTAAGACTTTCCTCCAAATGTTTAGTATCTTGGGGCATTCCCAAACAGTGTGTATAAAGGTCCCTCTGCATTGGTACAACGCAGGCCTTTTGAGTCAACAGCTCTTTCCTATGCAGTGTAATCCCTTTATAGTGTAATGGACTCTGTGCAGTATTTTGTATTGTATTAAATGCAAACTGCTGGATATATAGGCTTCTCTAGGTGTCGATTGGGCCTCTATCTAGTCTTCTCCCTCCAGTGTATCCCGATCGGTCTCCCAGTGGTTTTTGAGTTTGGACAGCGGTGGGTAAGTATGATTAATAATGTAGTTTCAAGCGGTTTGGAGTTTAGTGTCGGGACAGACGGTCCCCTGCACACGATTAATTAGTGGTAATGGTCTTACCTGCAGCCTGGCACATGGTTTGTCTGGGAACCAAACTCCAGGGTTCCCGAGTGGTTTAACACTTGGTGGGCTGACAAAGCCTTGTTTGGTGTGGGCGCTGGCAGTTTTTGGTGGTCCAATATTTGATACTCTTGCTACTTGTTGAAAGTTAATGATAATTCAGTCTTGAGTTGTTGTTGTACATGGTGTTTTTAATGTTTTAATGACAATTGTGGCATCTTGTGCCATGAGAGGTAAAACAAAAAGCCGACGCGTGTTTCGACCGTAGTCTTTATCAAGGCAAAAAGGTGGTCCAGCAGGCTTGTGGTGGAGCAGGTAGGCAAGTCACCATAGTTAGGGTGGTTCACTGGAACCACGCAGATCGGACGCTGCAACCAGTCACAGATGAGGTGAACAAGCCCCAACCCAGCACCCTTACTGGTTCCTTCCTCGACATGCAGGTCTCCTGTGCCGTGCCTTGGGACTGAGCCTGTTTGCCTACTGCACGCGTTGCCTTCTTACAAGACTGTGCACACCCCGAGTGGCTGGGACCACTTGGGCCAATAGGGGCTAGAGCACTGGTGGCCTAGGCTGTGGCTGTAGGTGCCCTTGCAGGTGGCTGTACCTGGGTGCCGGTGCCATGATGCTGCACAGTATTTCCCTTCCCCCTCGATGCACGGATAGCATCTGCCCCTGTGTCTCCGTGGACCGAGGTTGGGAGCACCACAGGCATGGCTGAGTGACCTGGAGGCTGGGTGGTGGTTGCTAAAGCTGCACCTGCAGCTTCCTGACTCTGTTGGATGGGGGCATGCCTCTCACTGCACGGGGCCGGACACCTCCGCCACTGCGGGCGCCTCCGCCACCTCGCACACCTCTGCCACCTTGGGCACCTCCACCACCTTGCACACCTCCACTACCGCGGGCGCCTCCATCACCTTGGCCACCTTTGCCTCCCTTCCCACAAGTTGCCCTCCCAGTCATGGCACAGATGGATCGGTGCAATGGGAGGTGAAGCTATCAATTGTCCTGGGCAATTTGAGTGAGGGGGTAGTGTACGTGATGTCAAACGTACCAGTGTGCCCCGGCAAGGCTCAATTTAACTCCTGGGGAAAAAATAAACAGGGTGCGTAACGCACAGGCACCCCAAATATGAAAAAAAACCTGTACACAACTCCTCTGCAGCCCACGTGTAAAGAAAAAACCTTAAGCAATACGCTGTGGCACCCAGCAACACAAAAGATATGTACGCAAAGGACATGTAAGCTACAGTGATGTTAAATAAGGGGTTACACGACACACAGGGGCACCCACAGATTGCAAAATGCGTACGCAACTCACCGTCAGCCTCAAAAGTACACGCACATGCGCGTGGAGGCAATCCCCCACCAAAAAAAAGAGGCTCGCACGCAGGGAAGAGATCGCGTGGAAACAAAGTCCACACGTCTGTCTGCTATAACTCGGCAAGCGTATGATGCTCTCCTACGCACTACTTTATCCCGAACCTGAACGCCACGCCCAATGTTCAGCGCGTGCCACATAAGTTACATGCTTAGCGTGGATTCAGAGGGAAGGCCCTAACGCGCCGGTTCCACACGTGCAGAGTCACTCTGTTTCCGGCTGGCCACACGAGTAACACGGAAGGCCCATGCTCCTGCCTACCAACCAATTTACCTGCCTCCAAGTGCACTGAGCTGCCTCCTATGAGACATTTGCTGCTGCCTGCCCACTCTGTGTGCCTGCTGCCCATGTGCCCTGCAATTTGGTGCCTGCTGTACAGTCATTGCCAGTGCTCCTGTCACTGTGACCACATCTGCTGATCCCGAAGACTCCCGACTGCCATACCACTGCTCCACAGCCCAGCCCCAGGACCACCTTGCCCACCCACACCTGCCTCGGGGGTTGCCATGTCTGACCCTACACCACCTGCCTGAGGCAAGTGGCAACCCCGCGGCAGCGAGGCAGAGGGCTGTCAGCTTCTCAGCCGGGGAAGTTGGCATCCTGGTGGAGCAATGACTGGGGCATTATGATGCCCCCTTCCATGGACCATCGCAGGTCGGCAAGGAAGGATGGAGGAAGATCTGGGCGGACATCGTGGGTGCCATCAATGCGGAGGGGCTGGCACCCTGCGACTACACACATGTCCACAAGCACTGGGAGGATTTCAAGGCCAGGACCCACAACAAGGCCCAGCGCCACCTCCAAGTTGGTGAGGACAAAGGGGGATGCCGGGGCTGGTTGAACACTGACGAGTATCGGGTCCTGGAGAGGTTCTACCCAGTGCTGTACGCCTAGGTCATGGATCTGGATCTCCATCTGGAGTTGACTGGTAAGTGTCCATGTGTTCTCGTCCACCATGGTGCATGTGCATGATGATATATGGTTGGAGTGTGCACTTTGGCCTCATGTCCGGCATGCCTCTTGTACAGATGTCTGTGTACATGTCCAAGACAGTTCTGCATGTGAGTCCATACAAACATGTGTGACAGCAATGTTGTTTAGTTTGGAATGCATGATGCGCAGAAAGCATGTAGCAACCGGCACATGTTTGCATACATGTGACTGTACAAGGGCATGTGATTGGCATGACACGTGTGGTTTTTGGCAACGTTATAGCCATGCATGGTGTACATGTGCATGTGCCAGGGAAGTGGGTGTGTGACAGGCCAACACCATGACTGTATGACATATGAGCTTTTCATTGTGTGATAGACTCATGTGGCCGAGTTGTCCTCAAGTGCACTCTGACGTGAGGTCACCATGGCCTGATGCATGACTTTCAGGTGATGTGTGTGAAAGAGATGTGCATGGCCCAAGATGCATGTGAGGTTGAGCCCCTATTTTGATGTGCTAGCAGTGCACATGACATACATGATTGTGCATGTGTGTTGATTGCAATGACCTGTGTGTTGTGGAGGGTGATGATGGTTGTGACGTTTAACAGTGCCACTCATGTACATTTGCTTTGTGTCAAACGGACATCTGTTCAGTACCCCGATGCTTGTGTTCAATGTCCCCCTATCCACAGCGACGATGGAGGAAGAAGGCGGAGAAGGCATTGTGGAGCACAGTAGCAGGGATGCCTCCACCAGGCAAAGACACAAGGCCCAGTCGTCCTCCTAGGTTCTGTCATCTACTGGGAGTGAGGAGGCTGGTGCCACGTCAGAGTCAACGGCCACAGCTGCTGAGGGTAGGTCCAAGAGGGTGAAGGTGGTGGAGGACTCCTAAGCAGTGGGAGGGACAGATGAGTCCACACAGGGGCAAGGCACTGCGGGAGACGGTGGGGAGGCATCCAGGTTGGCGGAGGAGGTGGAGGAGGAGGCCACATCAGCCCAGTCCATGGGGCCCGGCATGGGTGATGACCTAGGTGCAACTGGTGCAGACCAGACTCAGGTGCCGGGGAGGCGCAGGTCGCCGTGGAGCTGCCTGTGCCGATTCTTGGCCCTGGGACTGCGACTGCATCAGTATGCACCTGCGGGCATGCCTCAGGCCGAACCCATACACAGGTGGCAGATGTTTCCACTCAAACGGAAACACCAATACCTATGCATGTCACCATTCGGGACAGGGTGGAACCAATGCTAGCCGGTCTCTGCAGGCATACAGTCATCATCCATGATGAGGTGAAGGGTTCCAATCGGGGGCTTGCATGTCATCACGATGATGTCTGTTGAACTGGCAAGCACATTTCCTGGTCTTGCAATTGTTCCATGGTCTGGCCTCTTATGTGACCCCCCTCGTCGTCTGCCTCCTCTGTGCGCCAGTCGTACTCCCTGCTGTCTTCCGGCCTAGATACCACCAGGACCCCCTGTGTATCTGTCCCATGCCTGGCAGCCAGTCGGGTGGAGATCACATCCCTGCCAGAGTTGGGAGTCGAGGTGGAGTCAGCAGATGTGGTCACCACAGTAACAGGAGCTATGGCAATGGAGAAAGAGCAGGCACCAAGCAGCAGGGCACGTGCACGACGGGACCGGGGGCTGTCATCATCCCGAAGGCTGTCATTGGGGCGCAGGCACCAGGCATTTTTGCAGCAGCAGGCTCGGCATTGGAGGACTCGGGGCTTTCAACACCATAGGGGCAGGTATCGGCCATCAAGCAGGAGAAAAAAGTGGACCTTTCAACAAGGATGTCTTCCGTGTTGGGGCAATTTGGCCAGCAGATCGGAGCAGAGCGGCAGCGGGCACGACTCACTATCGCCAGGGCAGAGAGGCGGGCCGAGTTCCTCGAAGAGTCTTACAGGGAGTTTCAGAGGAGCATGTTGCAGTCCCTGCAAGTCCTCGAGGGGAGAACACAGGCACGCCTAGGGGAAATCGACACAGAGTTCAATGATGCCCTGGCCGAGACTTTGAGGGGAAAGGGTGAGTCAAAGGACTAGCCCGCTGCTATTGTACATAGTTCTTTAGGTGTAACTTTCCTTTTGTTTTTTCTTTCTTTGGAGTTTTTGGACTTTACGCCATTTTTTTTATATAGAGTTCTTTGTTGTTTTTATTCCTCATCATTTTTGGACATGGTTTGGGGCAATGGACCCTTGTTTTTGTAGATATTTTTCTGTTCCAAGGATCGTCTTCAGTACACCATGGAGTAATGGTTTTCTTTTTATTTGTGTTTTCAATTTGAAGTACTTTATGGACATGGACCACATCTTTGCTTTCATCTTAATTTGACTTATTTTTTTGGACAATATTTCATTTATTGGCTCGTTTGATGCAGATTTAATGTATTTGTTTTATATGGGTATGCCTTCAATACTGTTTTTAAAATATATTTTTTTATTCAAAATCAAAGTGGTGTCTGGTGTCGATGGTTTAGGCCAAGTTTCAGTCTTGCTTACTCTGTTCTATGTCCATGATGCTGGCCTATGTTGTTCATGTGTGTGTACACGTGCATGCATGTGTCATGTTTGACTTCCAATGGCATGTGACATGTTGTGGTGTGCATGACCAATGGATGGGTGTTAAGGTGCACTTGGAGTGTGCAGCGTATGGTGACATTTCATTTCACATCTGCTGCATTTATGTCTATCGGTCCACAGTGTGTTGGGGAGTGGGGGTGTCCCATGTGGCGGGGCCTGCCTGCAGGTTGCCATCACAAGTGGGGGGTGGGGACATGTGGCGGGGCCTGCATGCAGGTTGCCGTCATAGGTGGGGGGTGGGGACATGTGGCAGGTCCTGCTTGCAAGTTGCCGTCATGGGGGGGTGGTGGGTACATGTGGCGGGGCCTGCCTGCAGGTTGCCGTCACAGGTGGGGGCTGGGGGTCCCATGTGGTGTGGGCTGCCTGCGTGGTATGGTTACAGGTGATGGGGGGTATGTGGTGTGGGCTGCCTGCAGGGTATGCTCATGGGTGATGGGGGGGGTCCCATGTGATGTGGGCTGCCTACGGGGTATGGTCACAGGTGATGGGGGGCCATGTGGTGCGGGCTATGGTCACGGGTGATGGGGGGTCCTATGTGGTGGGGGCTGCGTGCAGGGTTTGGTCACGGGTGAATGGGGGAGCCATGTGGTGTGGGCTGCCTGCGTGGTCTGTTTGTGGCTGATGGCTGCTGGGGTCTGGCTGTCCCGTGAGGAGGCGTCTGCTTCCAGGGGAGTTTTGCATGTATCGCGGGGTACGCACGGGCCTTTGATTTGGCTGGTGCGAGCGGGGTACACGATTACGCTGAGGTACGGAAGGGGTACGCGCAGGCCATTTCACGCAATTTGGCTGGTGCGAGCGGGGTACACGCGGGCCTTTCCACGTGATTTGGCTGGTGCGAACAGGGTATGCGATTACGCTGGGGTGCGGAAGGAGTACGCACAGGCCTTTCCACGCGATTTGGCTGGTGCGACCCGGGTACGCTCTGGGTTTTCACACAATTATGATGGGGGGTTTTGGCTGTCCCACGGATGGCACGGGGCCTTGCTTTTTCCTGCGCACATGGCTTTTACTGGCGCTGCTTGATGTTCATTGCGCCACGGGTACTGACACCTCAGAAAATCTATAAATATGCGTGCTGAGCAATTGATGGATTGCGCCAAGCCTGGCGCACGCTCCTTCTTGGCGCACGGTGCTTGCGCTACTTCTGCACTGGATTCCATAAATTGGGGCCTAAATCTGTGCGGACACCCCATAAAAAAGGTGGACCCAGTCGACCCCTCAAAGGAAAAAAGAGTAATCGAGCAAACTTCCTTAACACAATCAGACAAAAAAACAAGGAAAATGAAAGATCCTCTTCGGAAGGGGCTGCGTTTCTGCAATTGTTAAAAATAATCTAAAGAAAAAATGTATTAAAAAAAAGAAGAAAGTTATTGTAAACAATCTAATAGACAATTTGTTAACAGCTGAGCCACTTCCTGGGAGATCAAAAACAGGCAATGCCCACAACACGCACAATGACCCGCCAAGACAGTGATCAGTGGAGAATGTTCGGATTCCCTTAGATGGCGACAAGATACCTAAATTATTCCTTAAACATCTGCCTGCGACTATCTCAAACTATGTGTTCCAACCTCCTTTCTTCCAAATAAAGGACAAATTGAACACAGGTACTCAAGTGTCCGTTGACAAGCCTGAGAATGACCCGGTTGAAAGATCTGTTGTATCCTTGACCAACCAACCTGACACATCACGGATCATTCAAAGGGAACTACCTCTGGGCGAGCACAGAGAAAAAAGGTGTCGTCATCAGTATAATCAAGTGTCCAGACCGATCCTCCAATGGTCCACTTCTCAAAAGTTAATGAACAGCAACTCTTTTCCCGACACACGGCTGACCCCCTGAGAAACAACAGAAAAGGCCCCAACCATGTAGTGGACTTGCTAGAACTCGATAACAATGCTGCACAAAGCTTGAAGGAAGCATGTGAGGAGATGTTTGCTGCACAGAGGGGCATGGAAACAGAATTGCTTTTCATGCGCCTGACTACTAACAACTGTGTCCTTGGTGAAGGTTTTTATTCCAGAGGGGATAAGTCTCTCCCCACAACTAAAGTCAACGTTAATATGCAGAGTCTTCTGGAGAAACTTTATTGGCCCAGATTAGATAAAAAAGGAAATTCAACTGACTCCCCCCAACTGTGGAAATGTGCCCCTCGACGGTTGCCCGAAAGGAGTAACTCTATGAGACTATCAATTTACATGCCAAATGATCGCTTTGATTCCTACCCTGTCCCTGCAGTTCCAAAGAAGCAGATAATCATGACTAATAGCATTCTCCGAGGTCCCAAGAGTTCCGACATCAACAAGGATGATCGCATCAAGGACCGATGTTTGGGAAAAATGGCTGCGTCCTTCCAAGGCGAGCAGGACCTAGTTAAAAAAGTTTCTAAAAAAGTGCTAATGACTTGTCATTTGCCATGTAATGAGAATGTTTGTTTGAATCGTTTCAATGTTCTAACCATCTTTGCTGACATTCCAACCCTGCGTACTATTTCCTCATTTGATATAGAAAGAATTAATTTCCCTAATAGATTGCATACAAACAGATGTGTCATTTATCTCAACTCGCACCTATTGATGGGGCTTGTTTTAGTAGAGAGAAATACATTTGAAGGTCTGGGATTTAATATTGCAATATGCAGCGATTTAAATGAGGGCGATAACAAGCCAGGACTGATGAAGAGTGGCCCAACTCGTAGCGGTGGAAAATCGCTGGGAATTGTAGATAGACCCCAGCATAAGGAGTTTACTAGGATGCAGGGTTGTGTGTACACACAACCTCAGCCCTGTGGGACAATGAAGGGAAATGACAATGGGCATGTAGTAGATTTCAAGAGTCTGCTTTTTAAGATAGTTAGTTGGACACACACGTAGTTATGCACAATTAGATGGGAATGTCGTAGCCTGGTCCTGCCTGAAAGATAATAATGTAATGTTTCTACAAGAAACCTGGCTAACAACCTGCCCTCAGGTAGATGGTTACAAGCTTTTTCCTCAAGCAGCTAAGTCAGGTGACAGGAGTAGACCATCTGGGGGGTTAATTATTGCAATACGAACCAGCCAAGGTTTGAGGGTGAAGCAAATTGCTAATTTACCTTTTGGGGATCTTGGCAGTTGAAATGTACTTTCTGAATTGTGTGCACCCGTCTTGCTGGTAAATATTTATTGGCATAGAGGAATAGCTGCCCTGGATAATTTCCTAAACAGTTTGCAATTGAGTATATGTGATTGGAAAATGTTGAATAAGATGAGGTCTATTCTGTTGGCTGGAGATCTAAATGCTGGCTGTTCTGACACTCTATTAGATGACGTTCTTGGCAGTGTTAATGTTGAGCCTGTCATTAGACCTACACCTGAACAACAAAGTCGATCATTTTACAGGTAAACGACTAGCCACCTGGCATAGAGGGAAAAGCTACTTTACGCTGGACTACATCTTCGTAGATCCACTCCTACTTGAGACCTGCACTGATTTCTCAGTTCTGAAGAATAAGTGGAGTGACCACTGTATGATAGTGGCTAGCTTTGACGTAGCCTATGCTGGGGTTAAGATAAATGGTCCAGCTAATCTGACTGCTAATAATAGCAGGAACAGGCTCAGATGGACTCACGGAACCACAATGAAACTGAAGAAAGTACTTAGAGCCCTTATACATAATTCAATATATGAATGGAAATTGGGCCACTTTGGAGTGCAGGAATTTGCAGACAAAATCAATGTGTGTTCTTACACCACTATAATGAAATATTTGCCACTAAAAAACAGTAATTCAGAAGAACGATTAGGTTAATAAGGAATGGGCCAGGTGAGCAACCTTTGCAAAATTCTAAAATAAAAACTTTAAAACAAGAATACAGAAACTTCTGTAAAAATACAAAGCAGTTTTATTACAAGAAGACGCAGAAGCCATGCTAAGAATCCTAATTAGCAAAGATTCATGTCAATTTTGGGATACCGTTAATTCAACGTTCAAGTCTCAAGCTTGTACACAGTTGAATGCGGCATCGAAGCTTGTATGGGTGTCCCATTTTAAAAACCTGCATGCATGGGTTAACGTACACCGGGCGGATTCGATTCAGCTGATGCTGCATCTATTTGTAGGGCTGTCAACCCCAAAGAAATCTTGGCATTGATTAAAAAGGCCAAGTCTCCAGGGGCCCCTGGCACTAGCGGCCCACCAATTAATGTTTTGAAGAGTGACCAGCATGTCTGGTCAGTCATTCTTTCCATTCTTTTCGCCAGTGTGATAGACAGTGAAATTGTTCCTGAGACTTAGACTCTGTCCCACGTAGTCCCCATTTACAAGAAGGATGATGCGACTGATCCAAAGAACTATCGACCTATTGCCCTTCTTGATTTGGAGAGTGAGGTTTTTGCAGGTGTCCTATTAGGCCATCTGGAGAGATTGGTAAGGTCAACGGGTAGACTAGATCAAATCCAAACAGGCTTTCGTCGTGGGCACTCCACTAACATAAGTGGAGTATTCATGAGGGAATTTCATGAGTCAGCATGGAGGACGCTGAGGAAGACAGTTTTCGTTGAAACAATAGATCTATCTGCGGCCTTTGATAGAGTGGGTTGTCGGAGGCTGTGGTCCAAATTAGCAAACTGGGGCAGGGGGGCCTGCTGGTCTCTTGCGTTTGATTATCTGTTTGCATAGTAAAACAGACATCTGTGTACGACTAAATCAAGCAGGGGATCTGTCTAGAAGAGTACCCACTGAATTTTGACTTAAGCAGGGATGTGTGTTGGCTGCCTGCTTTTTTAACTTATATGTCTCAGACATTGGCGAATCCCTGAACCCGACAGCGCTAATTCCCCCCTCCTTTGATGGAGTAAAAACCTCTTGGATGGCATATGCTGATGACTTCCTTCTCTTGAATCGATCAAAGATAGGTATGCGCAGACTCCTAATAGCCCTTACCACTATGCCAAGGAGAATGTGTTCGAGATAAACCCACTAAAAACAAAAATGTTGGTTCTGTCGAAGGGCGGGAAGCATGAGGGAGGTAAATGATGGTTGCAATCAAAAGAGTTGGAAGAAGTTGTGAGCTTGACATATCTAGGTTATTACTTTTCCTCCCGACCCAAGTTCCAACACATACAGGCATTAGTCAGTTGGAAGGCGAAGAATCTGACCAATCAGTTAACCCTGATTGATAAGATATATGAAAGGTTCTTTATTAGGGCCAGCCTACAATTCTATGAAGGAAATGTGATTCCAAAACTGACATATGGGTTGGAACTTTGGCCAAATAAGCCACGAGTCTGGTTAGACACAAAAGGAGGAAAATGTTGAGACCTGTATTGAGAATCCCTAATGCTATTCCAGTAGCAGCTTTACAATATGAATTGGGGCTTCTCTCCCTCAGGGTCTGTGTGCAATGGCAAACCCTGTCATTGTACCATAACATTCTCACAGCTGAGTAGGCTCCATTATATTCAGAAGCCCGAATTGCACTGGATAGACTGAAGGGATCTTGGACTGGGAGGTTTCTTAGGGAAGTTGAAACTCTATAGCGAATTTCTACTTGATGAACTGGGTTTCGAGGTAGAGTTTTTTAAAATGAACGCAGAGGAAGGTCAAAGTGGCCCCATACGACAAAGACTGGACAAAGACTGTGGACACCTTTCATGGTTATGGTTCTCTTCAACACTTGTCTAATGAACATAAGAGGAGAGGAACGGTGGCCTTGTACTTGTTACTCTTTCCGACTAAATACTTTCTGTCCATGATACTCTATCTTCGCTGGAATTTATTTCATACAAAATAGATTTTGATAAGGCAGGGTCTTACTGATTCCTCAAACTCTTCTTGTAGGAATTGTAATGATAATAAGATTGTTGAGAACATTAGACACTTGTTCATGGATTGTCCGGCCCTACAGTTTGAACGAAAAACATATTTTAACAGAATTGTAGGTGCAGTTAACAATTGGGACTTAAATGTGGAAAAGAATCTTGAATCATACTTCTACCTCTGAAGGGCTTGCACTAGTTGCATTAGTAAAAACATGGGAAATAGTGATATCAAAGGAAATAGCTTAAGGTTTTTGGGCCGGTGGCAACGTTTTAGAATTGTTAACTGGACTTGCACTTTTTGGTCATAGGATGAATTGAACCTTCTAAGGTCATTTTATTTTAACATGTGCATTATCATATGAGATTTTAATGTTTCTATTTTTGTATGGATTATTAAGATGATTTCTTAATATTGTGTTTTTATATATTTCTGTGTATTCATGAATTGTTTCTTTTTGTAAAGGTTTACAATAAACCAAATAAAAACATAAAATAAAAATGTTCCTAGTCTCGTACATCTCACTCCTATATAATTTGTCCAGGGCTTTCCAAGTCGTCCTGTTTTCTTCAGTCCTATCTTTTTCCCAGTTACATTCAGCTTCAGCTCTTCTTCTTTTTTTCCTGTTTTCTGGTGGTTAGGGCAGGTGTATACCAATTCTGGTTGTTGGATCTTTCTCTAATTTTCTTTGATTTCATAATGACTACTCGCTCTAATAATTCGTTCAGGTATTTATCATAGTTAGCTGCTAAAAAGTGCAGAGAATCAGTATACGAGGTAGCATCCATAAACCGAGTCATACAACTTTCCAAATCTCCCATATGTATTTTATTGAAATTCCTACTGATACTTTTTTAGCACATTCTTTTTCTGAGCTAACTTTATAGGGAGAGTGAGTGAGTTCAAAATTAACAAAATAGTGGTCTGACCATACACATGGCTTAACATCCAAAGGGCTAAGATGCAAATTCCTAGTTGCCACCCAGTCGAATACATTACCTTTATTGTGGTAGTTTATTTGCTGTGAAGAACATCAATATTCTAAAGCAACTGCTCTAAGAGCATAGCTTTGATGTCCAAGACATTACATAGCCATCTAAAGTCTACCAAAATGATGGTAGAGCTGTTAGGTCTATTCAAGGAGGCTAGAATGTTAATTACTTTCTCATTGAAACTAATTGTGTCATTCGGTGGAATTTATTCCAATATTAAGTTAATACTATTGTTAGGAGATGGGGTCACCTTAAGGAGCTTTGCTCTCAGGACACAAGTGACCTTGTCTTGTTGATCACGACAATCCTTTCTCCCGGCCTTGCATGCTTACTTCACAGCAAGGTTTGTTATCTGAAATGTGAAACTCCATTCAGTCTCAGCGCGAACATTTCCTAACATGAGTGTATTTCACCAGTTTTAACAATGAGCTAAAAATAGCTGCATTTCTCCACTAACGGTGAGGCAAAAATAGCCCCTGACAAACAATGTTCCCATTGGATTGCATTGGGGTTAGAATTATTTTAGGGGGGAGCAAGTAAGAATAGCACCTGTTATAAAAGGAAACACGAGTTTCCTGCCTAAATCGGGAAAGCTGGCATGTATGGTACCCGATTCTTTGGGTTTGTACAGGTGGATTGTGGGTAAGCCTACCCCCTTACACTTCTGGGAGTAGGGGGCAGTAATTGAAGAATTTGGAGGGATTATTTGGGAAAATATCTGGAGGGACGGTGGATGGCGTTCACTTTTTTGGACTGTCAAAACATAAAGGAGCTCATGGTCAAAGAGCATGTAACATAAATGAATGACGTAAAAGCCTTGCGTAAGGCTTTTACACCATTCATTCATGTTACCACCCATTTTCCAGAATGTGTATGGCAGAGAGGAGGGGCAGAACGCAACTTGCGCTTCCGCTTCCTCTCCGTCATATAACTGTTTTAGCATTTGCTCCGGTATGGATTTTCATGCTGATGAAAATGCTGGAGATCCCAATGTTGCCCGCCTGCTTTATGCACCAACACAGCGGAGTGGTCATTGGTAGGAGAGCATCGGTTTCCAGTGTCTGTGCAAAGGATGAGGCGACTACAGCACTGGTGCTTTGTGAACAACATATAATCCCCTCTTCAGCGCTGAGCAGGGTGGTGTAAAATTGGTCATTGGTGGGAGAGTCTGTCTCCAATGTCTGTGGGAAGGAGGATGTGACTACGGCAGTGGTGCTTTGTGAACAACATATAATCCCCACTTCAGCACAGAGCACTGAGCAGAGTGGTGTAGGAGTGGTCAGTTGTGGTCCGTTGTGGACCATGAGGACGAGGACTGAGACCACGTTCAAGAACGCTATCATCTTTTGTCGCAGTGAGGCTTAACTGGCAATTACGGTAAGCAGCGTGTATGGATTTTGACTAAGACCAAACCGCTGTTATTTCTCTTCCTTCCCTGCTACAAGTTGGGGGAAACAGTGTATAGTGTCGGAACGTTCATTAATTGCGCTCTCATACGAGAATGTTTTGCGGTGAAAAGCACCCGACCTCGTCTGCTAACTCGCCTTTAGAGGGTGGTGCTAGCCAAAGGCTATGTGCTTTTCTAATCTGGCGCAAACTGTTTGTGAACTGAATTGGGGCTGCACGTATTTCTTTGTACAGCTAGGTTGCCGTTTAAAAGTGCTCTGTCCAAAATATCTTGTAGACATTTAGCAACCTATATGCAGTACGTACACGGAAATAATTGACTTTTCCACAAGAGAAACAAAGCAAAAGCAAAAGCAAAAACAAATACAAAATAAAAAAGAATATATATATATATAAATCGCTCTACAATTTGCGGGCTAATAAAAAGGTGAACACTTGTAACAGAGATGCTGAAGCGATTGATGTGGTTAACTGCTAGCTCCATGAGTAATCAAGAAGCGATTGAGAGCCAGTCGGTTGCGAATGGTGATGGGAAGATCAGCTCATACTTCACACCTAATAATAAACAACCAAATAATTCCCTAAATTAAAAGACACGTAATGAGGGAATTAATACAAAATCACAAATAGGGAATAGGCATAAAGTCCTGTAGTGTGCGCTTTGCACGTTTCAAATATAAAAGTAGGAGTCTCGACTGCTCTCCCCCGAAAAGTGCACGAAAGAACCATAAATCATCAATGCAATAATGGAGCAAGTACTTTGAACCACAAAAACAGACAGACACAATAACTCACAACCACGCACTCTTAGAAGATAAATCAGCTCTTTACGGCTATTTATTCAAAGCTTACAAATACATAGAAATAACTCATAAAAATAACATGGACCTAGTTCACAGAAGAAATAAAGAAGTCAAAAGGAAATACATCACCGTAAGCGTAATTGAAGTCCTCATCTCGTCCAGAACCGGCTGGAAGACTCCAGGGACAGCCAGGCCGAGAGTACCACAGCTCACAGGAAGGCCAGACGGAGCGTCCTTCTCTGGCTGAAGTCTCACCTGACCCCCTCTGTGCCTTCACATATACGAACATTCTGGAAATTGCACTTGCGCAGTTGAGGAACAGCCGTCGATTGCCAGCTGGGTCAATGAAGAGCTCCCCTCAAGGAACGCAGGGCCTCCCTGCTCTAAAAACACGCTCCACGAAGAACAGTAGCAAGCCATAACAACGTTAGCTTTCCCAGCAGAAATGGCCTTGACTGCATACCAAGTTTGAAAAAGCATGTTTGTCTCAGCACTGTGAATCTAACACTTCAGCAAAATGTGTGAAGCCTTTCCCTGCGAAGTGAAGTAAATATTCAACATGGCTCTGAGCGTTCCCAGAAAGCATTGCATGCCCGCGCCATTTTGAATCTAGCATAACAGAGTCCTGCAGCGGTGCTGTGGTCAGACTGCTGGGAATTACTTGTGGGTTAGATTCTGGACATTTCCTTGACATTGACAATAACTTGCTGCTTAACCTCTGCTTTCCGTTAAAGACAGTGAAGGTGGCACAGGTGATACCTCCTCCATTAATCAATCTGGTTACTGCTGATATTGAGGCTGAATCTAAAAAGCAGCAAGCAAAAAGGAATGCATTGTTACTGAACATTAGGCTGAGCACGACCTCATTATTTTATGCGGACTATACTCAAACTAAAGATTTGTCTATGGATGTGTTAACTGCTATCTCTACAACGCAATTTGCACTTACGGTTCTATTGAAGCTATGAGGCAGATTAAATGATGAACTGAGTCTGCATGGTGAAATGTTGCAAAAAAAGAAAATCGAAAAAAAGCTGGTTTCACAAGGTACGTGTCTAGCCTTACAAGGGAGTGTGTTTAATAAAGCTCAGGGGAAAGAATCAGCCAGGCCAATTAAGGGTGGGTCATAAGTGATATCAGATGTGGCAAGAGGTAACTTACCAAACAACTTGTTTACAGAGGAGGAAGAATTGATGGATCCAGAATCCTATATGACTTGCAAACAGCACTGCCAGCTCCAGGCAAAACAAAGACACTCCGAGAATTTTTATAATAAAGGGGCTAAACAAATACAATAAAGTATCACAAAAGAGCCAATCTCAATTACCTGAATGGGTTGCAAGGCGAGGAAAGAAAATGAAAAGAAAACGGAGGAGGGAGGCTTAGAAGAAATCGTCACTTTAACTAGGTCGCTGCTGCAAAAAAAACAGCCCTTAGATCGGACTATTAAATAATTGGCAAAGAAGGTATAACTAAATTCTCAGAGTAAGAAATAAGTTCAGCCTCAGCTATTGAAAGATGTTCGAATCCGGAGCCAAGAAAGCCTCAGCAGTTAAAGCCAATAGTGAAAAGCCCTCTCCCACACTTGTTGGGCAAGGCCACTGGCCAGCACAGAAACGAAACGGAGACGGTCATTCTATCTATCTCAAGCATTTATTAATTCCGCAAAGATCAACCTATCACCAGTCGGTTGAGCTCACTTTATTAACTGATTCCCATCCTCTGAGTGCTAAGCACAGTGGATCTTTCTTGTACTGAAATCCTGTGAGGGACTAAAACTACTACAACTCAGCTTCATTGTACCTCCCAAGAAGTGGCAGATCTAACACGCGCACATATGAATCAATTAGTAAAATTAGGTTTTGTTATCAGCGATGTTCAACCTAAACAATCGGTTACACTGAACTAGAAGAGGGTGGCTTCTGTAAAGAAGTTGAATACTTGAAAAATAGTGTGTGAAGAGAGGCAGAGTGAACAAATTGAAGATCTTCAAGGATGGGTGAACAAATTAAAGATCTTCAAGGATGGAAATGGCTCGTGAAATTTTTACTAACTGCAATCTTGAATAATGACTGAATTGACATATTAACTTGGAATACTCGTGGGCATAAACATTCACTGGAGCAGACTGGTTCATTGGGCTTATTACAATCAGTGAATTTATTTATGTTGCAGGAACGTCGGGCCACAGGTGACTTATCAAAGGTTATGCCCTTTTTCAAAACAAGGCAGAGAAGGGAACCCTAGGAACACCATATGGGCGGTTGATTACTGGTGTCAGTCACAGTGGCTCATTGCAAAATATTGATATCCTGATATCTCTACAAAATGTTTTGGTTGTAGAAATTGGCTGGGGCAGAGGGTACAATAAGGGCAGAATACTTTTGCTGAATGCGTATGGTCCGCCTGGTCTCGAGTCGACGGATGACATTTATTTTTTCCTGCATCAAAGAAGTAATTCTAGCATGGTCAAAGGAGGATCTGGATACAATAATCCTAGTAGAAGATCTGAACGCATATTGCATGGACCTGACTAGATTGGTGGATGGTGAGTGGGTTAAAGCGTGATCAGTGCTGCCACACACTAAAACCAATCTTGCTGGGTCCCGGTGGTATGCTTTTTTGCATGTATGCGTCATTGTTATGCTTAACGGCTGCAGGGTGAGAGACATTCCGGGCGGCTATACTTGGCATAATGATCTCAATAAAACCACGATTTACTATGTTTATTGCTCCCCGGACTTAATCCCTTTTGTAGGAAAGATCAACATAACTGCAAATGAGAATAGTGACCATGCTGCAGTGGTATTAACATGATATTTGCCTTATGATTCTGATAATTTAATTTTTAAAGCGGGGCTTGTGCAAATGGGGGGAAGAATTCTATCAATTGGTCGATCGCAACTTAATAAGGATGAGCAGAGTTATGGAAAAAAGCAGGATTTGAGTATAATGGAACTTGTTAACAAAACTCCTAATGAAATAGAGAAATGGATCTCAGAATGAACATCAACATTAGTTATAGCTAATGCTGTGACTGCTTTCCATACTACTAACATGGGTATGGATAAACAGTTTGACAAAATAATCAGAAATAGCAAACGCGAGCTGTGATTAAAAATCAGAGGTATTGGGCAATCAAGTGAGAAGCCGGAGGTACGCCAAAGGCTGATCATAAATACAAAAAATAGATATACAAATTGGCTCAAGAGACATAGGTACTCATTAAAAATCATCCAATGGCAAAACATGTTAAGAACACCAGCCAGTGGCAAGACCAAATTGATATGTGACACTCTTGACATGTATAGGGGCATTGCTAAGAAGAACTGCTTAAACCCTATCCCTGCTAATGAATCAGTTACATATATCCAGGAAACCTTTAAAGGTAGCGGTGAGTCCAATGTAGAGGTATCAGCTGTAATTCATCCTATAATCCTGTTTGAATTAAAAAACGATATTGATGACATCTATTTACTTATACAAAAACTTAAATGATCGTGGGCTCTGGGTCCTAACGGCCTGGCGAATATCATATTTAAAGATCAGTCGGAGCAATGGGCCCCTATTCTACTGATATTGTTTAATAAGGTATGCGCTCTAGGCATTTTCCCTGAATCGTGGCGATGCCCTTTACTAATACCGGTATATAAAAAAGACAGTAGGAATAATCCATCTAACTACCGCTTCTTACCAATGCTTGATGTTACTGGTAAAATGTTTGGTTTATTAGTGCTAAAAGGACTACAGGGATGGGTGGAGCAACAGAACATTCTAGGGCCTTTTCAAATGGGTTTTAGGGTTGATTCATCAACTACTCATAACATTATATTGGTTGATTCTTTGGGGGGAAGACTACGGGAAAGGACATGTTACCTCTGTATGCACTATTTGTTGATCTATGAGACGCCTTTGACGTGGTTGATCTTGTCAGGTTATGGCGTAAACTTGATGCCATGGGAATCCCATCATGGTTATCTATGGCCATTAGCCAAATGCATGAAAATGCATGCGTACACGTTCAGTTGGACGGCAGAGGGTCGAGCACCGGGGCAATACCCACACTTTGTGGGGTCAAGCAAGGCTGTGTGCTTGCCCCTCTCCTGTTCAACTTATACATGGCAGATTTACCTGACCATTTGGCACAGTTTAGATGTTGTTTGCCTAAAGTGGGAGGGAAACACTGACTGTCTCTCCTACGCAGATGACATAGTGTTATTTGCTTATCCCAATGTCGGTTTGCGTAGGGTGGCAACTGACCTGGTGGGTTATACTGAAATTAAAGGTCTGGTCATTCATTTTAACAAAACTCAGTTCATGTGTTTTGGTAGGGCATGTCGAACGGACCAGTTAAAAACTTTGTTAGGTAGTGTCGACAATGTAATAGAGTATAAATATCTAGAACTAGAAAGGGGAACGCATATTGCAATAAAGGTGGGGAAAATTCGTAAAGCCTTAATACAAACTGCACTTATTAATACATTTACGATCAACACGGTTGGCTTTAACTTTGTTGGAGTACCCAAACTATATAAACAAAGTTTTTGTTCTGCAGTGTTGTATGGATTGGAGACCATCTATATTAAAGATCTCAAATGGCTAAAAAGGATTGAGGGAAAGTTCTGGCATTCGCTACTCTGCCTTCCAAGGTCTGTTCCTATCGAGAGGATACACTTGGAATTAGGGTTGGCTTCCTTAGAATCTCAGCTGACTCTTAGAAGAGCAATTTAGTAATAAAATCTCTAAAGGATACGCAATGCCCTCTCCTCAGGCTTATGGGTATGTTCCCGGACAGTGGAGGCAATGAATTCACCCAATGGGCCAAATTGTCTTTTGACCTTTTTGAAAACTTGAACTGGTCTCCAGACTGCTTACTGAATTTCTTTGAACTAAAGAACCAGCTGGGTACTAAGGTTAGAGCCTGTGATTGGATTGTGAATGTCTCTCATTTAGAAAGTATGCAACGATATTCAAGCCATTCTCTATTATCTTACAAATTCACAAAGGCGCAAAATTATTTGTTAAAATGTCCTGCTAATGGGATGCACCGATTTGATCTGTTACTTAGATGCTATCAATTGCCTACTTTATCTGCCTTTGGACCTCAGATGGGGATTCCTAGGGAAAACCGAACACGTCACATTTGTAACGATCCATTGATACACAAAAATACTTGACATATTTTGACAGCTTGTTTCGGTATGGAAAGGTTATATGAGGTATTTTTGGGTCGTTTTGTTCATAGATCGCCAGGGATTGTATGAGGACAGTTTTTGGGATTATTGTCTTAATTCCGGTAACATATCTCTTACTCAATGTTTGAAAGAGGGATTAAAGCAAATTGAGTTTTGTACATAGGAAAGGTCACATATAAATTTATTTGGCTCGATTTGAGAATAGAGGTACCCATGGTGTGATTGACTAAATTTTTTGTTTTATCAATATGTTAATTTCTAGGATTCTTCTTTTATGTTTTATGTTCTTTCTTGTTTTTATATGTTCTGATGTTTCATTTGTGTAAATGAACGTGAAATAGTTATTTGAACTAGGGAACACATTTTTTAAAAATGTGTATATGGTTACATACATTCAACCTTTACAAAAAGATATCTCTAAATACAATTTATGCAAGCATTTATAGGTTAAAAAAGAAAAACTAATAAAAGAAGAAAGAAAAAAGAAGATAAAGAAAAAGAAAAAAAGGAGGTAACAAAGAGGAAAAAAACACAAGATAAAATATAACTCAATTAAAATTTCCATTGCAAGAAAATAAACATTTTATAGTAGTTTAGCAACTATCCAAATCACAAGAGCTTTCAACTTTTCGACACTTTAACAAGAGATGGAATTCCTTATGATTTAATCTACTATACGAGCCTCAACAGAGGGCTATTAGCACTTGGGGTAATATAGTGTCCAGGTATGCTGTCAAGGCTGTTATTATCTTGACATTTCCTCCTTGGTATATATATTTCCACCATCCGTCTATGCCAAGTGTTCTAGAAGTTGATATTAAAGCTCCTAAATGATTTGTTCAGACTTCTTTCAGCTCTGGGCAAACTAAAATTAGATGTTTCAATGGCCATTTGGCACAGTTTCCAGTTCCCTCCACGCTTTTCCCTCTTATTTCCAAAATTTGGTTTGTCGGAGTATGTTTAGCCTAAAACGTAAGAACAAATCACAACGTTTAAGGCAGGGAAATTTGGTCAAATATTTTGGCACAGTGTTAACAGCTTTTATATCGCTGGTTAGGTCTGCATGAAGCTTGTAGCGGTTTTTATCCATTTCGGTCTCAATCCAGTCCCAGTCACAAAGCTTGGGTTTTGCCGCATCTGGGTTTGTTTTTAATGTTTCTATTTCTATGTATGCTTCAGACATTATGGTATTGCAATGTTGATACCAATCACAAAGTACTTCTTCACTTTTCATCGGAACATTATCAGCAAACATGTAGAATTGCATGGATGAATCATTGTGGAGACATTTTCGGTAGAATGACAGGGTTTTCCAGGCGACGGTGGAGTAAATGGATTGTAGACCTAGTTCATATCTTATCAGACTAATAGGCGTGCATTTCAGTAAATGGAGAATTTTCCGCCAGTACATCCCTTCTAAGATTTCCCATTCTTTCCACGGGAAGCAGAGCAGGGCTACAGTACCATACGTCAGGATGGGGATTACTTTCTGCTTATAGAATCTTAACAGTGGAATGAACATTTTCCAAATTTTCTATGGATCACCGCCTCTCTGTACTGTTGGATTTTTCATGCAGGATTTTAGTTCTTCAATGTGGGGTTTATCGACTATTGTCAGATTCATATTTATCCCAAGGTATC
This sequence comes from Ambystoma mexicanum, assembly GCF_040938575.1. Classification (NCBI taxonomy): domain Eukaryota; kingdom Metazoa; phylum Chordata; class Amphibia; order Caudata; family Ambystomatidae; genus Ambystoma; species Ambystoma mexicanum. The sequence goes on along the minus strand of NC_090931.1, from coordinate 549,041,223 downwards.
GCATGGAGAACACCTGTTTAATTGTTGTGCCTCCGACTCTCTAAGTCATGTGTTTCTTTTTTCTATTTCCTCCTAGTTTTTCCAGGACTAGAATCCCTGATTTTTATTTTTAAATATCTTTTTAAACATATACGGGTTACAGAGCAATGCAAGGTATGTCACATCATCACCAAAATGAATGTAGTCCCGTTCAGTCCCAAACTTCCCTCCACGCACCCCGAGTTGCCTGTAAATAAACTTTCCAGCCTTCAGTTGTCGTCCTAAACACACTCGCCCCGGCCTTGTCATGCATCTTCTAACCCGCACTTTTGCCCCCGCTTCGACTGAACAATGTTACTGTGAGGGCAATCCACTGCATTATGTCTGCTCCAGGTTCTAGTTTTTGCTTGCCAAGTGCCTTTTCCCACCCCCTGTTTCTTCTGTAGTCCATTTTCTTAGGTCTTCCCACCACCTATTGATACTCGGATCTTTCTCCTCCTTCCACTGCATGGCTTTGCTACGCTTGGCCAACACGTATATTAGGCCTTTAATCTTTCCCTTGGCTTTCTGTTTAGAGCCTCTCTGAAAGAGCCCCAGTATGCATGCCCCTGCGGATTTGATATCTAGGTTAATGCCCCCAGGGGAAACTGTTTGCTACATGCCGCCAAAGGTCCGAATGATATCACATTCCCAAAACATGTGTGTCATACCAGCTTTTTCTTTCTTGCATTTGGGGCACACCTGTTTGCCTGCCCCCTTAAAGTTCGCTATTGCCTCTGGCGTTAAGTATGCTCTTTGTTTTATGCATAATTGAATCAGCTGTAGCCTAGCGTTCCTAGAGACAAAACATTTTATTAGCATTTCAATTGAGTTGACATCGACAACATAACAGTGCATTTATCATACATTTCACAGATACAGGATAGTTCCAAGGCCCTTACTTTACAAGTCCAATCAGCAGGGACCTTTGCTGGCCAGCAGTTGTAGAAGCCTTGAATGTTAAGTACCCTTTCCTCCCCATTGATTCTTTATTGAAGCCAGCAGGTCATGGGAGGACGACGGGTAATTTCTGGGAATTTCTCTGATTAGTCCATAAATGGGGGCCAGGTATTTCGGAAAGCATTAATGTTTCTTGAGCGGATCGCTGTAATTTTTTTCCAATACCACAATTTCCCAACATTTCCTCTTAGAGACTTTCTTATGATACAAGCTACTCTTTATCTTCAAATGACTTCCCCAATTCTTCCTCCCATCTTCCCCTGCATTTCAATTTTCTCTTCGAGTTGTGCTCTATCAATACCTCGTAGAGTCTCGATATGGCATGCCCCCCCCCTCCGAGATATCTATGATAGTCCCTATTTCTTCAAACTCTATTATGTCCCCCCGTAACCATTGGCCACCTTCCCTTTATTGTGCATAATATGGGTCTATCTAGTAAGAATTGGCCTTTGTGCATACCTGTAGTAGCCTGCAATTCCTTAAATTCTAGCAGCTTACTTTCACTTCTCAGTCCCCTATTGTTGCGACCCCACGGGTCTCCCAATGTGCCAGCACCCCTGCTCTCAGTCTGCGTTTGTCTTTCATTAGAGCTGCCAGTGGAGTCTGTGGCGAAATTGGGTCCTTTAATCCCATTATTCTTTAGGTCCTCTACCATATTTGTATGCCTAACTCCACTAGTTGTGGGTGAACATGCAACTCATGTGGGGCAACCCATATCAGATCCGTCAAGTGTAATGGTTTTATTGTTGGCTGTAGGAGCGCCATATCCACCGTGGGGGCCATCAGCCATCCAGTTTACTACATACTGCAACTGACACGCTAAGAAATACAGCTCAAAGTTGGGGATCTTCAGCCCTCCCTGTGCATAAGGTATTTGCAACGTGTTGAGAGCAACTCTATGTCTTCCACTCTGCCATAAGAAACTCCTCATCTAGATCTAGGAAGAATTTCCTAGGTATGTTATATGGGATATTTCTGAAGCAGGTCATTAGCCTTGGTAGTGCTACCATTTTTAGTAAGTGTTACTCACCGCTCCGTATGTAGGTCAGGAAATCTGGATTAGATGACCTTGGAGACGATAGTTATACAGGAATCGATATTCAGCCTCCAATATTCCAGCTCCCCTGAATACAAGATTCAGGCTTCCTCAAAAGAGGGGCTCTACTCTACAATGTACCTCTCTGCTATTTCGATCTGAACAGGCAGAGGTGTCAATTGAATAAAAGAGCGGGGAAAACACACACCGCCAAAAACCAATGCGGTAAAGGAATACAAAGAGGATTAGCAGTGCTGTGAGAAACAAGTAAAGTAATCAAGCAATAGTAGTTGATAAAAAAATACCTAAGCAAGGATTGGAGTGGAGTTTCCCCTGGAATGGGATGGATCTACAAAGAAAATATATATATATATATATATAGAGTATTCTGATAGATTCTTCCTATAGGGTAAATAACCAAAAACAACAGACCTGAATTGTGGGACTCTCAAGGGTTAATGATGTCCAGGATGGATAAAAACCGCAGGATAAAATAACAAACAGGTAAGTTAGTACAGGGAAGTAAACCCGGCCGGTACGAGGGTCGCACTAGTATCGGTTTGGTGCAAACTCAGGAAAGCGTCACAATATGCACTTGAAGAACAGTTCATAAATATTGTAATCCAGTAAATGTCCCAAAAGTCCAGCAAAAGGAGAAGTCCTAGAATCCCAACAGGGGCAGTAGGTAAGTGTGGAGCAGTATAGCAGAGGTAGCGCTGGCAGATTTTCACAATAAACGTGCAAAGCAAGAGTACCTTGGATCACGAAATGTAGGCACAACCCGAGACAAGGATCGGAGCAGCTGAGGCGTTCCGGGACACTGTTTGCGAGTGAACTGCAAGAAGGGAGTGGGGTAAGGCAATCCAGTAACATTCCGCATCGATACCAGGAGATGATGGCAGTAACAAGGGAGAGAGAGAAGGCAGTCCAGGGGCGGTCCGGGTCAGTACCGTAACGGTCTATAAACAATGCCAAAATAGAGGAGGAGAGGAAACAATCGAGAAGTCAGACAAGGGTCAGAACTAGGAGGAGATCTAAATCAGGGCTTTGTGACAGGAGTTTCAAGAAAGAAACGGACGTAACCGAGGTGGCATGCAACACTAATTAGCAGCAACGAGCCCTCTGGAAGACGGCAGTTTTAACCTGTAAGGGGGCGTGGCTTGCATACACGTCCTCCACGTACGAGACGTGTCAGCTGACACGGATTCCGCCGGAGCTTGTACAGGTGCTGTGGCAACCTGTAACTGTTCCACAAGGGAGTCTGCGAATGTGACGTAGTCCGCAGAGAAGCCATTCTCTGCTGAAGTGCAACAGTAAGGCCGCTCTTCCCAAGACCGACAAGGGTAATTTACCCCAGAATTGCAGTTACTTGATTAATCCGTCTCTAGATTGTATTGTATTATGTACATGTTCTTGCCTTGGATCGTGATGCATATTCAACCCTAGGTATCTGAAGGAGGTCCTGCTCCATGGCACTGGCAGGGCTGGCAGTCCTATGTCACTATTTGCAGCTAACTTTGCCAGCGGGAATAGGCAGAATTGACTCTTGTTTATTCCTATCCCAGTTAATTTGCTAAAATTTTCCAGCACCTCCAATGCATGTTGCAGGTTCTCTTCAGGGTTTTGCAGCTATAGTAGCATATCATCTGCATACATGGTCACCATATGCACTACCCCATCAATGCCTATTCCCGCTTCTCTATATTCCTGCTTTTGGAATGCTGCAATGGGTTCAACCGCAATTATGTACAGCATTGGGGACAGTGGGCAACCCTGTCTGGTTCCTTTCTGCAACTCCCATCTGTATGAGACAGTGGTACCTGTTATTACTCTTGCTGTTGGTTTGGTGTATATTAGTTTCACCCATTTCGTATAGTGCAGTTTGATTCTCATTTTGGCCACCGTAGCATACAGCCAGTCCCAGTGCACGCAGTCAAATGCTTTGGTCACATCTAACGATGCCACAGCGCAATTCTCCGACCTGTCTCTTGTACTATTTATAATGTGATGTAGCCTTCTTAAGTTCCAGGAAATGTTCCTTTCCGGGAACGTATCCCGTTTGATCCAGGTATATGATTTGTGTGACTACTTTCCGGAGTCTATCCGCCAGTATAGCAGTAAGAGTTTTGCTGTCTTGGTTTAGTATGGACAGAGGTCTATAGGATCTGTGGTCTGTAGCCCATTTATTTGGTTTAAGGAGTGGAATGATTAAAGGAATAGGTCACTGAAAAATGATATTGGCTCAAAAGATGGGCCATGATCAAAAATATATATAAAAAATATTTATTAAGAAAGTTCCTATGTAAACTTTTGAGCAAATGAAGCTCAAAGTCACACATTTCAAGCACTAGCAGGCATCCATTTTGTGAAATGGATGAGCCTCCTGTGGTTGTATTAATCTCTGCCCTTGCAGCACTAAATAAGCAATATGACCCGAGCGGCGGGGGCATTACCAACTTAGTCGGTAATGCCCACGCCGCTCGGGTCATATTGCTTTTAGTAACCTGGCCCGCAAGATTTGCATGACCGGGGCACTAAAACCATTTTTTTCTGCCCCAAAATATTTCGGGGCATAAAAAAAGACAGAAGAAAAAAAAACACGAACAAGAAAATGGCCACCGGGAAAGGGACAACAGAGTCTGTTTTCCCTTTCCATGGCAGCCATCGGGAGCGGACGCGCTGGAAACAGAAGTGTTCCCAGCACGTCTGCTCCTGAGAAAAAGGAGAAGTGGGGTTGGGCAGGAGGAAGGGAGGGAGGGGAAAAAAAAAAGAAAACGTATCTGCGTCCCCGGCAGGGGACGATGGAAGCCTCCAGCTGTGTAGAGGCGCGGAGCAGGGATGGCCCCGCCCTGAGCCTCCACACGGCTGGATGCTGCCATCGACGCCCACCAGGGACAAAGGAGGCAGAAGGTAAGTGGGGTAGGGAGGGCAGGGAGGAGGGAGGAAAGGGAAAACAAAAATAAAAGCCTTACCTGAGTCCCCGGTGGAGGGCGAAGGCAGTCTCTCAGACATGGGGAGGCTCAGAGAGGGGATGGCCCCGCTTCGAGCCTCCTCATTGGCTGAGGGGCTTCCACGCTCCCTGTCAGGTACAATGGCTGTGGAAACCCGGCCGGGTATTGCCGCAGCGAGGGCCAATCACAATGATTGTTTCATTCTGATTGCACCCTCGCCGGGTACTAATGAAGCAAAAGCCAGCCAGCCAGTCAGCTGTAATAAACAAAAGCTACCAGCAGGTGGCTTTTACTTCATTATTGCCGGAGAGCAGAGATTAACACAAGCTGCTGCTGGTAAGTGCTTTAAATTTCATTCTTTTTTCAAAGCACTGCAAAATAAATGCTGCGGTTTCTTTCTAACTTAGAAAGAAAACCGCAGCATTAATATCATTGTATTTATGTTTGCTGTGGGGGGACTCAAAGCTGAAGCCATAGCAAATATAAATACAACTTTGTATTTATAAATGCAGCGGTTTTCTTTCTACTTTTAAATGTAGAAAGAAAACCGCAGCATTAAATACAACAACGTTGTATTTCTGACTGCGGCGGCTTTTGCTTCCCCAACCGGGGGGAGCACAGGAGACTCAAAGCTGAAGCCGCCGCAGTTAGGAATAGTTAGGAATACAACATTGTTGTATTTGTAAATACTGCAACATTTACAAATACAACAACGTTGTATTTCTTTTTTTTAACTTTATTTATTGAACAGAGAAGACATCCAATGTAATACATTTAGAACACATTCGTGTATCATTCTGCCCTTCCGTCATAATTACAAAAGTGTATCCGCTTAAGTGTTATGTACATACAAAAGCCAAGTTAGTAAAAGCTAATCGGTGTTAGACAGTTGGCCACGCAAATATTCTTGAAACGGACACCATATGTTTTTGGGCCTGCAAGTCAGTGTGATCAGTGATATATATGTTTCCTCATAGTCTCTTACAAGAGTCATTTCTTTCAACCACATATCAATCTTTGGTGCAGTCCGGGACTTCCACTTGAGCAGAATACATTTCTTCACTACAAGACAGCCAAGGTTAAATAATCGTCTCGTTTAACAACGTTGTATTTCTGACGGCAGCGGCTTTCGCTTTGAGTCTCCTGGGCTCCCCCGACCCAGGGGAGTCCAGGAGACGCAAAGCGAAAGCCACCGCAGTCAGAAATACAACGTTGTTGTATTTATGATTTCCGTGGTTTTCCAACAACCGCAATCCCAAATACAACAACGTTGTATTTATAATAGCTGCGCCTTTGCTTTTTGCCTTTCATTTGATATTTTATGTACTTCCCTGGTCTTGGGGAGCACCGAAAACGTAAAATGAAAGTGAAGGCAGCTTCCTCCATGTACAGCTCTGCTCTAGCTACAGTAAGCAAAAGCTCCCAGTAGGGGGCTTTTGCTGCTTGTTTAGTGCCGCCAGGGCAGAGCTTAACATGAGCTGAGGAGGCTGCCTGAAATGACAAAATGGATTCTCCCATGTAAACACTTTGAGCCTTGTTTTCTCAAAACTTTACATAGGAACTTTCTTTAAAAATATGTGTATTGTATGTTTTTGATTATTGCCCATCTTTTGGGACAGTAACATTTTTGAGTGAACTATTCCTTTAAGGCCTCCCTCATACTTTCTGGGAGGATCCCTGTTTCATATGCCTCGTTGTACAATCTGGCTAGGATTGGGGCCAAGGTACCAGCATATTCTTTATAATATTCCCCAGGCAACCGGTCTGTGCCTGGGGTTTTACCCGAGGTGTATGATCCGGTTTCGATATGGGTGTATGATTTGTGGGATTATTTTCCGGGGTCTATCCGCCAGTATAGCAGTAAGAATTTTGCTCTCTTGGTTTAGTAAATACAAAGGTCTATAGGATCCTCGGTCTGTAGCACATTTATTTGGTTTAAGGAGTGGAATGATTAAGGCCTCCCTCATACTTTCTGGGAGGATCCCTGTTTCGTATGCCTCATTGCACACTCTGGCTAGGATTGGGGCCAAGGTACCAGCATATTCTTTATAATATTCCCCTGGCAACCGGTCTGTGCCTGGGGTTTTACCCGAGGGTAGGGATCTTATTGTGGGTAGCACCTCTTCTCTGGTTATGGGCTCCTCCAGCATGCTTATTTGCTGTTCGTCTAGGAATGGCAGAGTGATGAGGTCCAGAGCCTACTGTAGTATCTCTCTGTGATCTGCCTGCGAGTCCTTGTATAGCACACTGTGTTATTCTAGGAACGCTTTGTTGACACCAGTTTGTGTGTTTTCTACACTGCCTTGCGCCGTTTGAATTGAGCATATTGGGGATTTCTTGTTATTGCTCCTGTACAACCAAGCTAGCATCCTGCCTGGTTTATCGCCCTGTGCATGACTTCTCTCTAAATACTTTGCGCAATTAAACTTACCTAGCTTGTCCCATTGGAACAGGCACTTCTGTCTGAGTCTAATTTCCTCTTCTAAGTGATCTTCCCCAGTGCTATTCTTCCTTTCTATTTCAGCAATTTTTTATTCTGTTCCCTCTATTTCTGTGGTGATGGTTTTCCGGACTCCGCCTGTCTTGGCTATCATCTCTCCTCTGAGCACTACCTTGTATGTTTCCCATATCGCGCCCACTTCTTTAACACTACCCTCATTTACTTCCAGGAACTATATTGTGCTTTTCCCTACATGCTCTTTAAATGCTGTATCCAACAACGCTTCACGTCTGAGTTTCCAGTTGGGTATAGGTGGTCTACGGGCAGTAATCGCCCATTTAATTAGAAGTGGGGCATGGTATGACAGGACTCTGGCTAGGTATTCCGCCTCTACAAATTCCATCATGCGTTCCCCCTCAGTAAACAGGTAATCTAATCTTGTGTACACCTTGTGTGGGGCGCAGTAATGAGAGTAGTCTCTGACATTGTAATGTACAGACCTCCAGATGTCCACTAGCTGAATGTTACTCAGAAGGGTACTTAAGACTCAAACCGATGGGGCCGGTCTTTTAAACCCGTCGTCAGATCTGTCTATTGTAGGCTTTAAGGTGCCGTAGAAATCTCCACCCCATATCGTGAGCCCGCTCCTATAAAGAACCAATCTTGCATATAGTGACTTTAAAAATATTGTGGCATCATGGTTAGGTGCGTAGGTATTCACTATGCATACTTCCTTGTTCTAAAGCATACCATATATGATAACCATCCTCCCTTCGTCATCAGCCTTAGTGTGTAGAACTTTAAGGGGGAATGATGGAGCTATCCAGGTGAGGATCCCTCTGGCGTATGCTGAATATGTGGAATATGCCCCCCCCACCCCCACTTTTCTGCCAGTTTACCATGTTTGTGTTCGGTCAGATGTGTCTCCTGGAGCACTGCAATCTCCACTTTGTGTCTTCACAGGTACATAATCACCCTTCTGCCATAAATAACCCCCTGATGTTCCAGGTCATGATTTTGATGTCTCTGGCCATTACGTAGTATTTCTTGTGAGCTCCTGCTGAGCCAATGACCTGCTGTGGACATTGACCGGGTTTGTGTTAGGACTACATGTTCTTATACCAGGCTTCTCTCCCCTCTCTTCACATCTTTACATAACACCCCCTTGCTCCCCCTGTATAACAAAACAACCCCAAACTGTCCAGCCATGCGAAGCATGTTTAGACTTCCCCTCTTCTCCTCCTAGAATGCCACATCAGTTGACTTGGCTCCTGGTGCCTAACGGGTGGGTACTATCCGGTACCCTAAAAGGAATTGTGGGGTAGTAGAAGGACCTGTGATTGCGCTCCTTTTAGTAGGCTTCTGTGTCTGTTTTGTGATGTTCCTGCATTATGTACCAACTACAAATAGCGAAATTAGTACGCTCTTCTTGCATTAGATATAATCTACCTTCAGCTCGTTCCAGCAGGTACCTCACTTTGTCACTTTCTTCCAACAGTAGTTCTATTTACTTGCCACGAGGTCGCCATCAGGCTTGTACGTTTATATTTGTTATAAGTTTGCTTCAGATGCCGGAATCTGCACACTATCCATCTAGTCTTGTGCCTCAGACAGTGTTTCAAAGACAGAGCTTTACCATTATGAAGGATCTTCAACTTAGCCCGGTACATTAACATGTATTTTGTACCTGAAAGGTGTAGTCCGGGTATATCGCCAATTTGGGGGGAGGCTCTTTGTATATTGCCCCCAGCCCTGGAGAAGGCGAGGATATTCTCCCTGTCCTTGTAATTTAGGACCTTGATGATCATGGGCTTGGGAGGGGCCCCATGGGGTTTTCCTGATTAGGGAACGGTTTGCACACTCTATGGTGAACCCGTGTGAGGTTCCTGGGGCCCATTTCCTGTAACAGCAAATTGTCGATATAGTTGGTAGGGAATGGATCCCTACATTCACTCTGGCAGGTCCACTATCCTGATGTTGTTGTGTCACGCCCTTCCTTCAACATCTTCTGCCCTTTCCTCCAGTAATTTCACTTTCTGCTGCAGGATATTAACTTCTATAGTTGTTTGTACTCTCTCTCTTTGGTGTTTTCTTGCACTTGCTCTTCCAGTTTGCCGGTACGCTCTGCTAGGGCTCGTACATCTTGGCGTAATAAGCCCACAACAATCCTAACTTTGTCTATTATGGATTCAAGGGTAGCTTGAAGTGTTGCAATTACATTTAGTTTCTGCTGATTCCCGTTGTCCATCACCTCGCCTCCATGGGGCCCTTTGTTGATGGCGCCTCTTTGTCTCCTGTAGGGCCTTCTTAGCCTCTTGCGAATGTTTCCATTGTGGTTTGTTTACTTTTTGATTTATTGCTATCTGTTTTGCTGCCTTGCCAACTCTCGTCCCCCTGGGCTTCCCGTATTTTGTAGCCCTCTCATCTGTGGTCTGGTTCATGTCGCACCACCTTGTGTCCGGTCTGCCTAGCTGGAGGTCCGACAAGCCACCTCTGGCTATGGACACGCTCTGCTTTGGCTGTAGCCTGATGCCAGTAAATGTGGTTTATTCACTAAGATCAGGGCTGATGATCTCCTCTGTATCTGAGAGGCTTTCATCTCCTTTTCAGCAGCAACGCTGGGCCTGAACTGATTCCTGAGCCCCCATTCGTTAATGCATCCGGGCAATGCGTACCGGACTACACCGCCCTCTCTTGTTGCCCATCTTTCAAAACGTAGGCCCAGTGTGGTATATGTCTGCGTTCTAGGGCCTGTGTTACTCCGTGCCGGGGGGGGAAGCCCCCTTACTGCTGTCTTTCGTCGGGACGATGTAGCTTGTTCTTTCCATGTGGAGCGTAGATTGGCAGATCTACATGATCCGACTGCAGCTGAATGTCCTGCGGCTGGAAAGTTCGCATGAGAAGGGTATGAACTATCAAAAGTTTGTACCTTTTTCATGCGAACACACGTACATACCCAGACCCCCATCCACACCCCCACCCACACCTCCAACATAAACAAACCCCACTTACCTTCTTCTTCACGCTAGGTGCCTGCGGCGCCAGTTCCCTTTCCCTTCTGTGATCGGGAACTGGTGCCGCAGGGTCCTTTTATTTTTATTTTTTCATTTTTTTACAGAAGGCTGCAGGGGTTCCCCCCGCAACCCCGCTCACTATACTGTAACGTATAGTGAGCTGGGCATTGCAGGGGACACCCCCGCAGCCCCATTTCTTTTTTTTTTTTTTTACAATGCTACCACCAAAAGATCAAACTTTTGGTTTTCGAATCTTTGGTGGTAGCATTTTTAGAACTTTTGCTTCATGCAAACCATTATATTTGGTAAAAAGGTACAAACCCAGGTAGGCAGAGGTATGCTGTTGTGTCCCTCCACTTCTGTGTCTCTGTGTATGCTGAGGCACAGTGTGTTGTCAGAGCCTCTCCCTATTGCCAGGCTATATTTTTTTGTATAAGTCCTCCTGCTGCCCACGTTCTATCGGAGACTGCGCCTGTCTCACCAAGTGGCACTGCTGTGGCCTCTCTTCTGTTTAGGTAGAGTTATGGGGCCCAGGGTGCCGCTTAAAACAGTTATATCATTAACTATGAAGTACAGTGGATACAGAGCTGTCCCTCCTCCTCTCCCGCTCCTTTCCATTCAGCACCCGCTTCTTCACACGGCCCCGAACGCGGGGCCCAGCCTTCAGTATTGTGCCCCAGGATGAATCCTTCAATGTCCTCTGTCCGCTCCTGTTAGTAGGAACCTCAGCGGCTGCACTGGCATGTGCGTGCCGTACGACTCCCTCGGCCGGCTCTGGATGTCAGCTGAGTTGGGTTGTTATTAGTGCAAGGGCTGATCAGTCCTTTGTCTGCTCTGCTGCTTCAGAGGGAACACTGTAGCAGCGTACTCCTTTTCCTTGCTGTTCCGCTTAACTTGCCGGCTTTTCCTTGCCCTTTGTGACCGCATGGGTCTGTGCCGTATTTCCCACCAGGCACCTGCAGGTTTCAGAACAGGTCTGTGCCTACAGAACAGATCTGTGCCTACAGAACAGATATGTGCAGCCTTCCAGCAGTGTCGCCCGCGCTTGCTGCAGCGGTCCATGCTTTGTTCCCCCTCAGGTCTGCCAACGCGGCGCAGTAGCCTCTGCCGAGCTATGCGTTGTTCGCTGCCATTTTCCACAGGCAGGATCAGGTCTCCGGATCGCTGGCATGGCGTGTCTCATCAAACAGACTTTCACGGGTGCAAAGGATCTCGTACACTTGTTGCTGACGGTCTTACGTGCGACAAACTTCTTCCTCTTGGAATCACTTGCTATTTTAGGCTTATTTCATACCGAATCCACTGGAGCCTTTAGCAGACATGTCCGCTTCACATGTCGGTTAGCCACATACCCCCTCCCCTAGAATCCCTGATTTATCGATGTTTATTCTCAGGTGATTTCTTTGTGTGTATTTATGGAGGGTATTTAATGGTCTTTGCATGCCAATGGGGGTCTGATCTAAAATTACAAGATCATCTGCGTACAGCATCCAGTTTATGTTTTCACCATTGATTTTAGATGGAAATGTTTTAGCTGCGTTTAGGGATTCTTCCAAATCGGATATATACAGTTTAAATAATTCAGCAGCGAGCGGACAGCCTTGTTTCAGCCCTTAATAGGTAGGTATACTTTTACTCAGTAATCCTTTGTTATTTGATCTCATTAGAATCCAGGTATTCGAATAAAGGGCTATGATTGGCTCCAAGATGTAGCTAGGGCAGTTCCAGCAAGGAGTCCCCGGGCCACACTGTCAAATGCTTGAACTAAATCAATTGATGCAGTATATATTTTTGATGTACTTTTTATAGCTCGTAGTTTCAAAAGATTTAAGATGAACAAATTTAAACTATGGCCAACTCCCTTAACAAATCCTGTCTTTTTGTCATAGCGCCCAGATGAAGAAACCCACTTTTTCAGTCGTAATAAGATGATTGAGGTAAATAATTTGCCTAGCACGTCAAGCAGCGTGATAGGATGGTAGTTCTTTGGGTCTGTCCTTGGATCTTTTTTTAATATAGGTATGACAATAGAGTTGTTCCAGGATTTTTTTTTGTTGGGGTACATACTTCATTGAATAGTACTATACAGAAGTCTGTACATTCTTCTTTTGCTTGCTTAACAGTGAAATTTGACAGACCGTCTGGCCCTGGGGCACATGAATTACTTAGGCCTTTTAACAACACAATGAGTTCTTGTTTATCAACAGTTAGGTCCAATTTATTATGCGTGTGATCGACCAAGTGTACTAATACGGTGGATTCTTCTCCAAAACGGTCGCTGAAGAATCGAATCCAGTTTGTTTCCTCTACTTTGCAGGTTAAGAGTGCTATTTGTGGACTCTCTAGGTTATTGAGTACTGACCATAGCGATTTGGAATTATTTGATGCGAGCATTTTTAGCATCTGTTCTGCATCATTTTGAGTGATGCTATTTATATTTGTAATTCCGTATCCAATTTCGATATTTTTGCTTACGAAATCGGATCTGGTTTTTAACTTCGCCACCTTGATCTGATCTTAAGTGCCTCACATCCTGGTTTAGTTCTCTCTTTTTCTTGGCAATTTCTTTGTTGTATTTATGTAAATGTTTGAAGTGCGGTTTCGGGTTTGAGGACGCAGTTACTTTAAATGCATTTAGAAACAGCGTATAGTCACACTCCATTGCGCTAGTTGTTATTGTACTACATAGGTATTGCTGGGTCACCTCTTCAACATGTTTAGGTTTCAATTGTAACCTGCTTCTGCCAGGTTCTAATTCTAGGGCACTGTTCCAGATTGTCTTAGTCTTTGTCATTTGCCAATGCAAATTTAGTTCAACCAAGTCATGGTAGCTGGCTACAGTTTTGAATACCTGTAATGACTTGATCTAACGATGTGCATTTCCAGATAAGAAAAAGTAGTCAAAGATGCTTGTGGGTCTCTTCTCCATGTCTGAGCTGTCGGGATGTCCCCAGTGGTGTGCCCATTTACCAGATGTATCTCGCTCTTTCATCGCTTGCATCGTTCTTGAAGGATGTTTGGTGGATTTTTTGTTTGGATATAATTTGCGCTCTTTACATTGGTCCAAACAGTTCATATTCAGGTCACCACACAGAATCAACCAGGCATTCGGATGTTCAATATGCTCATTGTCTAATAATATTGTTACTACTTCTGTAAAAGATTTCTTATTCCATTTGATTGGGTTCCAATAAAGATTCAATATTATTAATTTGGAAGTGCACGAAGTTGCAGCGGGCTCGAATTCCAGAGTTACCAATTGTATGGAATGATTGGGGGTCTGATGTTTAGAGATTTTAAAACCCAATTCGGTTTTAATCATGAATATTAATCCCGACGATGGTCTGCCATGTTTATTATTTTTTTTGGCAGAGTTAATCAGAAGAGAGTACCCATCTATGAGCGGAACTACACTCAGCCAGGTTTCTTGTAAACAAAGGATATCTAGTAGTTTCAGATTTGCATATTAGTTATTAAAAAGATGTTTATGTCCTCGAGTATTCCAGCTTCCTATTTTCAATGACTCTCTCCGTGCCGATTCTTGATGCTAGTGTGCTTTGTTGGAATTCAACCATTAAGAAAGCCAATCACAGTTATCATCAGCCATGTCTTGTGTAGTTTTAATTGGCGGCATATATATCTCTCCCTTTCTAGTTGAAACAATGTTAAGCATTATTTTCATGGGATTGATTTATTTTTTTTGTTTTCTTTTCCCTGCCTTAGCAGTCCCTGCAATGTGGGTCTATGGGTTTGTTCAGCTGTGAAGTGGACTATCTTCGCTGTAGTTTCTTGGCAGAGTTTCCCTATCTCATCGTTCTTTGGTGTCACACAATTTGTTTCTAGCTGGATCGGAGGATTCTCTTCTTTTATATCGAAGCCTAATGGCAACAAAGTTGTGGCTTCTTCCAAGAGTAAAGTTCATATTATTTTAGACTCGATGCGCAAACATGCGCAATCGAATTGGCCAGCAATTGGGAATTCTACAGCTGCAACATTGTGGGATTCAAAGCTCTGTAACCACAGTATCAAATCAAATAGTTTAAAGATGTTGGTACGGTTTAATGCCAAGCCATCATTTAGTGAAAAAAGCCTTTTCTTGGTAGACGCATGTTTTTTTATGGTCTGTTTTTTGTGTCCACCTTTCTCAACCTCAACTTTTTCTTGTTTTCTAATATTGTGGTTTGAGTTCTGTTGTGGATTCTCTTCTGCAGACGTGTTACCAGGCCATCGTCTACATGGCATGGGTTTGAAATTCAGTTTGCTAAAGCTGATAAATTCAGACACTGATTTATTGAGATGGCTGTCAACTGTAATTTCATTTCAATTTATTTGGACTCCTTAGGGGCTGATTTATATATCTTTCAAATGTACAGATTGTTTTATCTCGCCACTCCTCCAGAGTTTAAAAAAAACCTCTGAATCTCGCTGCTTTTCTAGGATGTCTTGTTTTGCAATCACAGCCTGGTGTGAACTAATCACCCGCTCTCCACATGCTGTTAGAGTACTGGCTGGTGTCTTAAAAAGAAGATGGATCATGTCTCAATTTTCTGGCTCCTTTTCATAAAATAAGATTTCTTCAGTCTCTATTGTGGGTTGGCTATGCACTTCTATTTGCTCAACATTTTCAATTATGGGGCTTTGCTCTTCTGCTTCTATCGTACAGTTCATCTCAGCCTGTTTAATTTTCTCTGGTTGTCTACCAGTCTGGGCGTGTGGTTTGGCTCTGGAGAGTGGAGTTTTTACACTACGAATGAAGCCTCTTGCTCCACTCGGTTTATTCACTTGATTGGATAGAATATTTTTGGATGTTTTGGTTTGAGTGCGGGCACTATGTTTTGGCATTTTTTTTGCGTGAATAAAAGATGTCCCAATTAGCCTCACTACCTCTCTCCTCTTGATCGTTTGTGGATTTTTTGACACTCACATTGCTGGTTGTACTTGTTGAGTCCGTTGATAATTGTAATGCCTTTGCTCCAATGGTTGACTCAGTTTGTGTAGTAACTTTGACAGCTATTGCTGTTAAATCTATTACCATGTCTGGCTATAAGTGAGCTTGAATTTGCTCATTTTTTGTTTCCTCGAATCAGTCGACAATATTGTTGTTTTTACTTGGCTCCGAATTTGTTGTCAAAGAAGGACTCCGAACTCTATTCACAATCTCAGAGACCATCACCGGCTCCGAATTTGTTGTCAAAGAAGGACTCTGAGTTTCATTAACAATCTTAGAGTGCATCACTGGCAATGACAATTGGGGCACTTGATGCTGAATACTAATGTTCTGCACAAGTAAATTAGATTTCTGTTTCAGTATTATTCCTTCTGTTTCGATTGTTACTTCCATATCAGGAATAGTTTTCCTTGATTCTTTGCCCCATTGTAGAATTTCTTTGGCCACTTCAAGCTGTATTTTCTTTTTGGCTCCAATTTCTTTCATATGATCAGTTAACAGCCGCTGCAATAGATTCTCTGAATCAACCTCTTTATCCAATCTTTGTTGCAACACATTTATGAAAGTTTCTAAATGTATCATTTTCGTATGTGTCATTACGAGTAAAGTCGCTTGATCTTTGAAGCTGTCATAGATGGACTTGTATAATTTCAAAAATTGAGCTAGCGCAATTGCGAGTGTCGACATTATGGTATTTTGCATATGGCATTCTCAACGTGGCTAGCCATTTTGTCGAACTTTTTATCCCTCTCTTTCTGTGGGCAATACTTTGGTTGATGGTTTTGTTCAGGGTATGTAGGTCTATTGCCACATTTTGTCTTCAATCTATCAGAATACATTTTTGAGTCTGCAGAAGACTCAGTCGAGTCAGAATCACTTGTGGTTTATTTTTGCCCTTTTCTTAACACTCCATGAGGGCTAGGCCATGTCTGATCCTCGTGGGCTTTGTTTGAAGCCATTGGCGAGGTGAAGGGGGGCTTTGTCCTCATGAGTTTTGCTTTCTGTTGTATTGATGAAATATCAGAATGTATAGGCAACGAATCCAAGTTACACTGTATTTGTTGTTTAGTAGCAAGGTCCTGTGTCTGCAGATTGAACGGTATACAGCGTAATTGTGAGGCACTTTTCCACTGTTGGAGTTCGACTACGGGTTCATGCTCAGTACACCACCGATCACGCTCTACTATGGAATCAGAGTCAAACTGTATGTCGTTTCTCAAAGTTTCTCGTGGCATCTCACATGAATTCACAATGATATTTCTTGCTAGCTTTTGTTGCTCGCAATTAGGTGTCTCTTGAAAATCTAGTTCTGTTATCTCTTCGTAGTCATTCTCATTCCGTCTTATTTTTTGACTAACACATGCCGTTCCCTTTATTATTAGACAGTTTATATTTTTCATAGCAGCGTCATTATCATTGCCATTGTCATTAATGCACTTGGATGTCGATTCGTTATTTTGTGTGTCTAGCTCCTCCGGCTCTTGCAAATCTTGTATTTCTAAAGTGCATGCTTTTGACAAGGTTGCCAAGATTGCTGAGTTTGTAGGTATATTTTCCTCTGGAGCTTTTAATACATGATCAGACATGCACTAGAGGGCAGGCGCTCCTCCCACAATTCAGCCCATGCACGCTTTTAAATGCTAGTTTCAGTTTCTCTCTGTGTTTGACTGCATGCCAATGCCTACCGGCTTGCCTTCACCACTAATCTGCCTTCAGAAGTTGCGGTTTCCATCACGGTAGCGGCAAAACCGGTAAGGCATGTTGACGTTAGTGCCAGGACACGCCCCTCCCATCAGTCACGTTCTCAACCATGCTTGAGTCTCCACATCGCGCTGAAGCCGAAACAGCTCCCGCGCCTCCCATCACAAGAAAGTTAATTGCTGGCGTTAGCCGCTGCACAAAACTCAATCCATCTGGCTCTGGATCGTCAGCAGAGGGCACAGAGCAGGTACACTCTTGGTCTTGTTCAGAGGGAGGATTACTCTGATTATTCTGATTAGGTATACTTGTATCTTCATAATGCCTACTCAAAGTGATGGTTGGCATGTCTGTCGAAACAATAATGTTTTTTTTAACAGTATGCTGAGGTGCAGGCTGCATGACGCTCTCATTCACTGACATAATTCTGCACAGTGACTCACCATGTTTGTAGTCCCGTGCTGCGCGTCCGCTGCAGTATTTCAAGATGATTTTCCTCGTGCAGTTAATTTTGCTTGGACACAACAGACACGAACAGCACAAAGAGCCGCTCCGCGAATTAAAGTGATTTTTAATGGGTATGGTCACTCCTTTCTCCAAAGAAAACACAGTAGAAAGACTCTGCAGTCAGCAGGTTCAAGAGTTCCAGGCACAAACAGCCACTCTGCCAACACATTATAATAAATAAATGATTTACCAAAGTCTTTCCTGAAAAGGAAAATCTCACGGGATTTTGAACATGATGAGAAACGACCAACAAATTAATCTAGGGAGTCAGACAATGAGTCGACAAGCCCCCCTTTAAGATACACAGTAAAAAGGACAAAACATTTGGCCAGAAGAGAAGCCCTGGACGTCGATTCCAACACATGGAGACCCTACAAGATGGGGTTGACAATGAACCACGCTGGATATCAGGGTGTACTAAGCACCAAATCAGCCAATTTCTAGAAGCCCGTAATACCAACTACCGAGCAATTGGTTACCAGATTCCCTTTTGGTAAACAGCAGTATCAGGATAAGATGGCAATATCCCTGCACACAAGAGCGGGAGGTAATGAGGAAGAAATATCTGATCAAATTTTATTGGAGACCTCACTAAATATGGAGAAAGCAGCCATAGAAGACAACCGAGCATGGAACAAGACTCAACAGGATCCTTTTGGGAAGAACATAACACAGGTCACTCAGACAATGGAATTAAGGAGTGGCATCCAGGACTGTATGGAGAATCAAAAGGAAAATGATCCCAGTAAGCTAGCAGGTAGGTCAGAGGAACAAAATGTTCTGCTTGTGACAACAATGACATCAATTCTGGCACCCTTCATGAAATTATATGAGGAGATTGCAGAAACACTGAAAGATCAATCGACCCTGATCGCAATGGTCCATTCCAAAACCATATTCATGGAAGGGTTTATAACAGCAATACAAAGTAATTTGGATAATAGTACAGCAAATGTCTCACAACTATTGCATGATATAATTGAACCGATACTAAAAGAGAAGGAAGCTAGAAGAAAAAGTGACAAGGAAAAGAGGTAACGAGAGGAGATATTACATTGAGAATTCAACCCCTATCAGAGATTCAGAGACCAGAGCAGGAGAGCCCCAAAGCAATCAGAGAGTAATAAGTAGGTGGGGTTGGGAACTCTAGAGACAAGCCAAGAAACCACCCCGAGACCCAGACCGGTGCCTGTTAGTGTAAACCCTGCAAATATGGAGAAATCTTGCACGGTAAGGGAGGGGGAGGAAAAACATAGAAACCAAGAGTTCAGGACTGTATGGGGATTTCCAGCAAATGAGTCACAGATTCAACAGTGGGATTCAATTTCTGTAATTGAACCGGAAACTCTCGGAATTGAAACAGGCGGAGTCCACCCGCAAAATATATCTGACTGCACCTGTCAATACTGTAAAACCCGACAATCGGTTAACAAAGGGAAGGAGCAGACTGCCAATATTTCAGAAGATGTGGTTAAATTAATAACCCTAAACAACAATACTATCAACGGGAAAGTAAACCTAAACAGAGATGTAAGTGAGTTTTTCAAGAAATGAACTCCTAATGCTGGAAACAAAATACACGCAGGTGTAACAATACAGAAGAAAACAGGAGGGACAGACAAAAAAGATGGCGAGCGGAACATACCGGCAGTAGAGAAAAAACAGAAATATCAAATATTACCTAAGAAGGCAAACTCTAACAAAAGCTGGGCATTTATTAAAAACCTGACCTTACCCAAAGATCAGCCGACTATAATGGCGCAATTAACTAACCCAAAGAAAAAGGTCAGGCCAGAACATAACATCAAGCAAAATGCAACACCAGAGTTTGGTGATGAGTGTTCAGAGCCGGATTTAATGGACCTCTCGACGTACTCAATATTTGAAGACGAGGATAGGCGTTGGGTGAATGAGCCTAAGGATTAGCATATAGACGATGAAGAGTGTGTCACAGAGGAGGGTTCAGGGATCACCGAGAGTGACGGTTCCTTCTCGGATGAACAAACATTTAGCCATACTCAAGAAAGGAGTGAGGGTAGAAGAGCTGACATCCATGCGCAACCTACGGAACGGATGGCTCACATAGGAACCCGAAATAAAACAGGGGAGACAGCAACAAAGAACCATTTGGTGAAAGAGACCCAGACACAGGGGCCTGATAATTCGCCCCTGAGGGAGAGGACATCAAGTAAGAGATCGGACCCCGTACTAATGTTAAATGGCAATAAACCAGCGATAAAAGAGAAGGCGAAAGCACTGGACGAAAACCAGGCGGAAAGCGTAAACCAACAGCATAAACAAGCAAATTCTGATCACAATCGGTCCACGAGACAACCTGGTCTCACATTGGAGCGCATATTACATTTTGATGATGGTTTGATCTTAAATAGGGCGAACGTAATCTGGCTGTTACATCATGTTCCGGCATTAAGGTTAATAACAAGTAATGACCTAGCCATTGTGGAATTCGTTGACGAAGCATGCACAGATAAAGTGATTTCACACACAATGTCAAATCTGGTCAGACAATTGCTTTTGGCGGAAGCTCAGCAGTTAAGACAGATCGGATTCGATCTTCAAGAAAGTGTTGAGACACTGAAAGAGCAAAAAAACACTTGCCTAGGTTAAACAATAAACAAGAGCCTAAATATCAGAAAAGCCAGAGGACACCACTGAGAGTAAGTCATAATAATGATAACCGGAGTCAATCTTTCGGAAAAACAAGAGCCAGCGATAAAAACAAAGCAGCAAGATGGAAGTGGTTAAAGAATGTATTGGCTGAAAAAAGGACACCCAATAACATACAGAGAATGAAAGTGATGGCTGTTGGTCCCTTGGAAGCTGGAATACAAGAGGCTTCCACCATCTCTTTACTACTGCAGAATTACAAAAAGAGAACCTGAAAGTTTTATGCTTACAAGAAACCTGGTTGCAACACCCACCAATGCTCAAAGGTTATTTAGTGATACTAAATCCAGCGACAAAAGGAACAAGAGGTCGACCTATGTCAGGCCTCTTAGTCGCAATAAAAAACGACTTAAATTGGAGAGTGGTGGAGACCAGGAATCCATCCCCTTTTGTTCAGATGGTGGTTATACAACTGGACAAGATAAAAGCTGCCAAAGCAAGAGTTTTGATCCTGTTGAACCTGTACTGGAATCCAATAAGTCAACTCAATGAGAATTTTCCGGAACAAATAGCAGGCTTATTGGATGAACAGCGAGAAAATTGCACGGATCCACTTTGCATAATGGTGGGAGACTTAAATTGCACAAGTATGGATAAAGGTAATCTGGCCATACTACATGATTTGGCGTTAGTAACTGCAAAAGAAAAAAGAGGAGATGATACAATCAAGAGACTGCATGATACTAAATGGAATGATCCAAGGAGACGTCCCGGCGCAACCAACATGGAAGGGGGCCCAAACAAATGGAATATTAGATTAGATCTGTACATCGACCAACTTGTCGACGGATATCTTAAAGCTGGAGGTGACCACAACCGCCGCTAGTGACCATAACCTGATGAAACTAACTTGCAGAAACATCAGCAATAATAAGATTGTCACTTATAATCATGACATACTGACATCAGGAAGAGGAATAAAACTTAAGATAAGATCGGAGAACATCGAAGGGTTAAATTGCAAATTAAAAGATTTAATTGAGGATCTGGAATCGACCCGAAAAAAGCAAAGGATCGATTACATCCCGCTCTTCAAAGGCTACAGAGCGGAAGATAAAAACAGTAACAACTAACTGACCAAGATTCACTCCCATCAGTATGACAGAACGGTATGGAAAAGGAAAAACAACTTGAATAAAAATATTTGCCGCTTAAAAATGAACCGGTCTGCGGATAACAGTAAAGAGATCCAAGAGTTGAAATAAAGATACCGTACTTGGTTATATTTGCACAAGAAAACAATGCTCATTCAAGACGCAGAGAGAATGTTGAACAGAATAAAAGCAAGAAACACGGCGGAAATCTGGTCAATCATAAATGAAACAGATGCAGGACAAGTCGTGTCTCTCTCGAGCCCTATAAGCGCAACCATATGGTGTGAGTTTTACAGGCAACAGCAATAGGATAGCCTGATTCCATCACAACGTAGACCCTTGACAAACACAAGGACGGAAATACTAGACATCGGCACGGAGGCAACTGAAAGTATATTGAAGAACCTAAAAAACTCAAGAACCCCGGGACCTGACGGGTTGACAAATGCCATATTAAAAAGTAATATAACTGAATGGGCATGGTTCCTGCATCAAGTATTTAAATATGGGCTCCAAATGGAAAAAAATCCCAGAGTCTTGGAAGGCAACGGTGGTTGTCCCCATTTTTAAAAAAGGGTTGCGAACATCTCCCGGCAACTACAGACCAATTTCCCTCCTGGAAGTCATAGGGAAGGTATTTGCGTCAGTATTACTGAAGGCTTTAACAGAATGGAGTAGACAGAATGGATAGAGAGACCTCTGGCAGTCAGGGTTCGTTAAAGGAAGAGGAACCACTTTAAACATCTTTTTGATCAACCAGTTGAAAGCAAGAGCTGCCAGAAACAAAAACCAGAAAGTTTACATCGCTTTTGTTGACCTGTCTAAGGCCTTTGATACGATAAAAAGAGAAAAACTGTGGGATAAACTTGAGACATGGGAATGCCCGCAGGTCCTTGTGGAGAACATCAAAGACCTCTATCTGGAAACAAGTATCAGAGTAAGGCTGGATAAAACAGGGACATTAAAAGACCAAATTCCCATTAAAACAGGGTTGAAACAAGGCTGTCCACTAGCGCCGGAACTCTACAACTTATTCACTTCAGACATTGGAGATGCGTTTGACTTCACCCGTAGCTTTCCGCCAAAAGTAGCAGGGTCATCAATAGGGAGACTGCTATATGCAGACGACATTGTTCTGATAGATCAGACTCTGATAGGACTGCAACGACAGTTAACAACTTTGCAGTCCTATGTGGGTGCCAATGATCTGATAATTAACCCAGAAAAATCAAGGACAATGAGGTTCTCCCAAGGAAGGAAGAACAGTAAAAACAAGAAGATAGAATGGACTCTAAAAGGAAAGAAAATTCTGGAAGTAAACTCGTTTATATATCTGGGAGTCTGCATTAATAACACCAAAAGCGAAGCCCCAAGAATTGATGGTTTAAGACGGAAAGCGATCAATCTAGCAGCACAGGGGAAAATCTTATTTAAAAGATACTGCAGGTTTACCACAATTCCTTTGGTAAAATTCTACAGAATGAAGGTGGTACCTATACTGGCCTATGGAGCGGAAACGTCAATTTCTTTTCCAGTACAAACATGGCCGACTCTGGAGGGTCTGTTCTAGCGGAAAGTACTCCAACTCCCTAAATCAGTTCCAATTCAACTGATACGAAAAGAGATGGCATTGACATCATTGAAAGCCATATTTGATTGGAAAAAAAATGTCTTTCTATCGCAAACGCTTGGAGGAGAATGTATCTGGGGGATTTAGTGTGCTGAAAAAGTCTTTGAATGAACAGACAGACGCCGATTTAGTGGAATGGCAAGAAAGCTGTCAAGCAACGTTAAAAAACCTGAATGAAACAGAGGAGAACTTACTAAAAAACCCAGACAAAACAAAATAAAAAGCTGTACACAAGCGACTGGATAGAAACCCAAGAGCACAATATGAAATTCAAGAATTATGAAGAATATTGGGCTCAGCCGCGGAAGTTGAACCTGCTACTGTTTCCAAACTGGTACTTTAGGTCAGTCCTGATGAGATACAGACTCAATGTTCTGCCGACCGGAGAAATACTCCAAAGAAGAAACATCATGAGCAGAGGAACAGGGTGTAGATGGTGTAAACTCCCTGGTGAGATAGAGTCTTTGAAACATCTAACCCTAAGCTGCTGGGGCCTAAGGAATGAACGTGAGCAATTCTTAGGAGACATTCTTAGAAGTTACTCAACCAGAAGTCTGAATGACTGGTGGAATACTTTGATTGAAGGAGAGAAAACCAAAATCAATATAGCCCTTGTAAAGTTGGTAATCATAATCCTTAAGAAATTGGAGGTACCAGATTCAGAAGGAAAGCGGAAGAGGTGTAGGGACCTGGACAATTAGCCTAAAAAAAGACTGAAATTGGTTACCATGAGGGGCGAACTTGATGAGATGAATGCAAACTGCGGGAAGGGTTAAAGGTTTTCGATTTGTAAACCAAATGACCTGTTGTATAAAAATAAAAATCAGGCAGACCCAGTGGGGGATGCATTGTACACACTCCCTGCCATGCATGGCAGGCAGCGTGTACAATTAAACGCTGTCTGGTGAGCACTGCTTACCATCACAATAAAAATGAAACACTGCCAGACATGCGAGTATGCAAGGCAGCGTTTAATTGTAAATTTGAGTGCTGCTTCAATGCAAGCAAGCACGGAGCGCTCACAATTAAAAGTAAACACTGCTTGGCATAAAAGTACTACAGAGTGCAAAATTGCTTGGCAAAAGGTGCATGGAAAGCAGTGCTCACAATGAAAATGAAATGCTGCCCGGAATGCGAGCATGCCAGACAGTGTTTAACTGTAATTGTTAGTGCTGCTTGCCATGCACCTTTTGACAAGCAGTTTACTCACATTGCACAGCAGAGGGCAAAAGTGCTGAGAAAAAAGCGGCGTGCACTGCCTTTTGTTCTGCACTTTTGCACTCTACAGTGCAAATGACAAACATTTGTCAGCAGGGAGCCGTTTACTTTGCAGTGCTAACGTACCGGCTCCCCGCCGTCAAATTAACATGGGCTCCAGAGAGTGAGTACGTATGAAGATTACCGGTAAGTAATCAGAATCTTTTCACTTTTCTGTGTTGGTTTACATCCCACGTCTGAGGAGATGTTAGCCCGTATCCCAGCAGAGATCTAAGCAATGACAGATCAAGAAGGAGGAGACCGTCTGCCTTTGGACGCTCAATGTCATATACAGTAATAAAAATAGAAGGCAGACTACACTACTGGTATTATGAAATCTACACTGGTGTTGACCTTTCAAGCCTCTCTCTATGTCTAATTTGGAATCCGGAGCCACAAAAAAAGCTACGCCTTCGTTTCTCAGTTTTACCACAGAGTTTGATAGAAGCAACCCCGCTGCGACTACGTCAGAATAAAATGTGGGGAGTCAGAGTGTTGTACCCAACATGCCTTCATCGGGAAAAGGCAATGCACCTTGGTGAGCACAAACACGGGTTACATGGAAAAGAAAGCTAGGCTTCATCTGTCAAACTCGCCCCGCCCATTGCCTCCAGGTATGAGGAAGTCCAACTTGCCTGACCTTACCCTGTTAATGACTATGCTCTATACTAGCCTTTAAGTTGGACGTAATTGTCGACTTTTCCCAAACACCAACGTGTATTGAAATTAAAACAGTTGGAGTGGGTCCTATACTTCAAATTGTGCAACACAATTATAGCTTTATTCTGCATTCTTCCACAGATGTCACAAATCAATGTTTTCACTGATAAAAATGCATTCTTTGGTTGCTCGGCGTTCATTTTCATATACACATTTGTACCATCTTAAGGAAGCAAACGACTACGAAAATACCTGCCTACTAGTATTCACAACGATTTTATCTCATAGGCGACCAGGAAGTGCCACAAGAAGGCGGAGCTATCGGAAGTGACGCGCATACGCCCGTACATGATGTGGCAGAAATCAAAGGGCGATATCGGTGCAGAAAAAGTAGTCCACGGAAAATCCCTAGCTCCCGGGTGAGAAGTAGGCTCCCTGGGCTCTGCTGACAGATGTACAGTATTCACAAATCTACCAAACAAACCTCACCTCACAGCTAAAAGGGGCGTGCGCCGTCTGAGATTCTCACGCCGAAAAGTAGTTCGGTTGGATACCTCCGCTGCCCCTCTCTGCCGCTTCCGGATTGCAGTGCTCTCAGTTCCGCCATTTGCGGCTAGAGGGGAGTGTCAAGCTGAGCTCCGCCGGGTCCCGTGGAAGAGCAGGACCGCCGCACCGAGCGCTGTAACCTTCCGCCGTCCGTGACAGTCACCGAGCGTGTCCAGTGACTGGGTAGGGAGCGAAGAGATTCCCGGGTCAAGAGGAAAGCAGCGCTCGGAGCAGCGGGAGAGATATCGGGGCCCGTGTGAAGAGTGGAACCCAGATAGGAAGACATGGCACAGATATTACCCATCCGCTTCCAGGAGCACCTGCAGGTATTTGTCATTTTATGCAGCTGGAAGCGCCAATGTAGGAGACATGACAGCATGATAGGCGGGGTCCACTGGAAGGAGACAGTCCAATAAAGCTGATTGTAGGAAGAGTGGGGACATGATGTAAGCTCCTATCAACAGATGTCCTCAATCGTTAATTGGAGTTAAGCCCCACATTGTATCATTGTGACATCTACCTTAGCAGGATTGTTTGGCAGGAGCAGTCGTCATTTCATTAAGTGTAGAGGAACTTTGTGGCAGGGACAGGAGAAGAGGTTCACAGACCTTGGTCTGGCAATGCATAGACCTGGTACATGAAGATGCATGTTCTGCAGGCGTCTTAGGATGTATGATTAATGGACATTTAAACAGCCAGCAGCTACATATAGCTGAAGGCATGGATGTCCTTGTGTCACGTGAACAGTCCTCTTTGGCATTTGCTCATTGATCCAAGTCCTTGGATGATGTATAAAGAGGCAACACCATCTGCCATCTACCTAGTTCTGTTACAGGACGTAAAAAATGGAACACCGCTGAGTATATAATGCTGGGGTCAATGTAACAGTACCAGTTTCTCTTTTATTCATTGGCTATGTACTTTAAAGAGATGTCTTCTTCCGTCGACCTGGTTGTGTGTTCGTCCTTGTTAAGGCCTACAGTGCAAACGGTATTCTATTACAAAGAATGCTCCTTTCGGGTTAGATTGTGGTATTGTCTTTCACCCAGCGGACATGCACCTACTTAAGATAACGGAGAACTCTGCGGCTCGATCGACCCCAGTTAATCAATGTTCTTCCTTTGCATGCCTCACATATGTGTTTTTACAGCAGGAGCTGGCTTGTATTAACATTTCTCAGGATTAGGCGTTGCCCGTACCTCTGCCTTACCTGGAATCATTTATCCAGACACGTGTGTGTGTATAAGAGGATCTCTCCAAAGCATAGCAACAACGTGTATTGTTGCAGACACGTCGGGTGTTACAATGCACTCTGTGGTTAAAATGCTATGGGTGTTACCTGGGAACAACCATGGGCAGAGTCATGGCAGGGCACCCACCATCACCATGTTTTCTTTCTTGTTCCAAGCGGCTCTTCTTGGCAATGTAAAGCGCATTTCTCTTACTTATGTTTGTCTCGCTGCGCTGTATTTTTCCTCAGCACGTTCTTGTGTGTATGTACTGTGCGATAAGGTATGAGAATCTGTGGAGTGGGTGGCATCGAGCTAATGTAATCGGCACCTGTAGGCATGCGCTGTATCATACATGGGAGCGGTTGGGGCCTCTCTTTCAGATGCCACGCCTTCGGTTTCTTGTCGCGCGTGGTACATAACCTCTCCTGTTTTTCACAATTCCCCGTCTAAGCATTTTTAGAACTTGTTACTATCGTCTGCTGGATAGGTACCGCCTTTTTTGTTACTTTGCAGTTAAAGGATGTCCATCTGGGTTAATGTATTCACCTCTCATAGAGCGATGTGTAAAGCAGCTGGCACGTGAATTACTCATGCCACATTATACTGATGGTCTACGCTAGCCATGCTGTTCTCACTAGCACCTGCTATTGCGTAGTGCTCGGTGGCGTCGGTACAAGCTGGTTAGGGGAGCCACCTGGTAGTCCTGAAGCCCCGTGATGCACATCATCTTTCAGTTCTGATTTCTAACATCTGTGTACACTGGCTTTGTAAGGTTCCACTATTTATATCTTGCATATCAGTGTTACAATGAAGCCACAGACGAGGAATGCGATGATTTCCGGCGTCTCTGAAATAAAACATCACTACCGAAAACCAACACTACTAGCTGGGGCCAAGGTTCGTGTATTGTTTGCGAATGCCTTGACTTGAAAGCACAGCACGGACATCCTTTTTAATGTTCGCTGTGCGCTTTGCTTGACGGCCACATTTTTAGAGCTGCAGCATTTATTATTTTTTTTTCTTATGGTGTGATAATCCTTTGTAGATGGGGCTGCTGGGATAGCGTGCACTAGAACGTGTGAATGCAGTTAGCACTCTTCCGAGATGTGCTAATTTTGCTTCCAATTTCCAGCATCTTGACATTATAGTCGCTGTTCATTAAATTGCATCGTCTTCTGAACTTGTGTTTTTTAAGGAGTACCATAGGTAATGCAAGGTCAGGGGTATTAGGACTGGAATGTAGTCCACTCTTGTTTGAGCAAATATAAAATATATCATTTTTTTTCCAATGCATCAGTGACTTCAGTTGTAATATCTTTCTCATTACCAGTTCTTTAACGGAAATTTGTTTTTATTTCTCTGACTGTAGTTACACTGTGTGCACTCGCTGGTGGTGTGCATCTTCTTTATATATAAAGCGGAATGTTTTTCCTGCTATACAAATCCACACTGTAGAACCCACTCTACCAAATTTTGCATGGATTCCTCATTTGTCTGGGCAAGATTGTAGTCTTTTTGGATGCGAAAAAAGCCCTCCGCAGACACCCTCATTTACTGATGCTCACCCAGATTCACTGCAATATGTACTAGGAGGCAACATTTTGAGTGTCTGAAGCAAAATGTTCAATGTGTTGGTTATTCCTTTGACATGTATTACTACTGCAAGGCATAAAATAAGTAGTGTCGCATAGCAATTTGCTATGCAATTATTCAGCTTTGCTAATTAAATTGACACTTGTGTCGCACAACTAGCTATTTAAGTTATCCTGTTCAGTGAAGTACAGCTCACCCTACATTCCTCTCTTGCCCCAGTCTCTCTTCACTCTTCTGTTCACTGCGAGTTCAAAGGGGCCAATGAAGAGTGCCGCAGTAACCCTCTACTCCAATCTTAAGCGCCAAAAGCATGCATGGGGGTGCAAGCTATGTTTTTCTTATTTCTTCAAATAATTAACTAAACCTAATTGGGATGACACTTTTACTAAGCTAACTATATCCTGTCTGGCAAAGACCAGTATGTGTTAACTATTTTTAAATGACTGTCACTTTAAAGGACAGTCAAGTAATTTCATTCCTAAAAATGTAAGTTGTTACTTATGTACAGTTACAGTATTGCTACTGTAAAACACTTGTCTCCATGCTTTACAGTAAAGTGTAGGTTTGTGCATCTAATTCTCAGTTTTATCTAGGTTTCATTTAATTGGGGAAGATGCATCACATTGACGAGTGAACACTTTTGAACATTTACATGATCACACAACCAAAAGCTTTGGTGGAACACCTAGGTCTGTCATGTTCATTGCATAGATCTGTGCAACTGGTGCTCGGCCCGTGAGCTGATCCCATACTCAGTGACATTCTATTTTATCACCCTGTTGCTTGATACCAGATACCCTGAAAGTGAGATGGCCGAAAACTGCCATATTCCACCTAATTTTCCCTGTTCTACCTGCTACGCCATTCACTCTGATAGTCTCTTAATCTCTTGCATAATCAATGCACGAAGCTTACTAGATGTTTACGCAAAGTAGATATCGATTACATCTACAGATCTACTGCAATACCATACCCTCTAGCCTCTGAGCTCGCTTTGCCCTATGATTATGATTGCATTATATATTTGCACCTGTGTAAAAGATTGCTGGCCAAACTGTTTTCAGAACCTTTTCATCATATCCATTCATTTATTTGTGTCCATTCAAACAGCTAACCTTTTACATTTTACGGACACTCATCCAGGGCTTGCAAAGTCTACTTGCCCACTCAAGTAGATTTTATGAAGGGCGAGTATCATTTCCTGGGGATGTTTGAATGTTTTAACATTTACTTTGCAATAAATGTCAAATACATGTTTCACTGTGAATGGTTGGCCTCTGTGGCAGCAGTGTGCCAAACAAAGTGGGTTTGTGGTGACATGCACCATTTTCAGAAAGCAGATTTACATTTGTTATCATCCGTTGCCATGGGCCGGGTGTGTTTCTCTTAGGTCCAGTAGATAAACATAGTTATGCGACCTGCAGGTCTAGTAGAATTTGCCAGGCCTTATTTATCTCACTTATGTCTTACTTCAGCGGTAGACAAAAATGCTATACTGATGCTCATTTTATATTTTGGATACAAACATCATATGTTGATGGGAAAAAAAAAGAGTACAACATTGCTAATCAAATGGGTTGGTTTGCTAATCAAGAAAATAGTAATGAGCAAACTGCAATTTTGTATATAGATCAAAAGTTTATTTTAAAGGGAATTCGTTTTTTTTAAAATCACACCATACCAAATATGGGAAATGGCAAGGTCACAGTTTACTTGCGTTCATTAACAAGAAGTGAGCACAATCAATCTTTCTTAGACGTTTTCTCACACAAAAAATGAACATCACTTGGAAAAGCGCCATCTGATGGCAAGTGAAAATCAAGAATAAGAGCTTGTGAAACACAACAAACTTGCCGACAAGAGCAACATCCTGCAGCGCACATGAGGCACCACTCAATCGGGACACGGGCAACGCCGGGTCTCCCAGCTAGTTTTGTATAATTAAGATTTCTGAAATCGGTTAAAGCCTCGTCTTATCAAGCTTGTTAAAATAGTCAAGTTTCACCTTTAACATTTTTCTTGCTATATATCTGGTTAAAAGTTGTTAGATGCTAGCTCGACATCGGTCACCGTTTCTTGTTCGCCAAGACCATTGTAGCTTTCTACTAACAAGTGCACATTTTGAGGCCTCATCTATTATTGTCCTTATTGATGGTTAAGGATTGGTGAATGGGTTAGTTTCTTTATCATTTTATGTATGCAGGCTTATAATTGGTACTTGATTCTTTATTGGTTCGCTCTTTTCAGACCAACTCATACCTAAGGCACTTTTTACAGTCTTTGCATTAGCAATCGGTCTATGTTTCCCTTTTTTAATCGTTGCATATGATTAAGTAATGATTGTATACCCATAGGCTAAATTATCAGAAAACTGATTTCATAATAAATGAAACATAGATTCTGCTGCAGCATGCTTCACACAGCATAAACTTGCTGTATCATGGCAATAATGCACAAACCTCTTCTAATGCTTACATCACAAGTTAGCCCAGCCAGTGTAGGTCGCCTATCCAATTATCCAATTAGTGCTTTAACTGTCCTGAAGAGACTACTTGTTACGCAGTGTTTCTCGACTCTTGCATTACTGATCTTGCAGTTGCTATAATCTGATCAGATGACGTTCATTTTGTACAATCCTGCATGTGTTTTTCCAGGGAAGTACAGTTGTAAGCTCCGCAGCAAGTGTAACATGCTGCAACGGGGTCACTGTTCCTTTGAACTATCCAGTGAGAAAGAAGGGCAATTGCCCTATCATTGTTTGGTAGCATACGTCATTTGCCATGCTTGGAAATGTAATGACCGACCACAAAACATAATTTCTGATTCGTAGTAAGATCTAAGGTATGTTTTAAAGACTTTATACTGTGCCTCATTAACACTGTAGTGGTCTCGGAGCACAGAAGATTGTGTTCCCATCGGGTGTATCCAGACTGTAGTCTGTGGCGAAAGAGGCAAAGGGATAGAGGTGTAGGGGAAAGGATAAAGCAAACCAGGAGTAGAGTAGATGTGAGGCAGGTTAAAAAGAGGGACAAAGTGTGTAATAGCAGTGGTGCATTTTGATCTAGATAACGTGACTCTGGTGTACAGAAAAATCTCGGATGATTTCAAAGGTGTAAGAGCAGGGAGTATTTGCATTAGGCAGTTAAGTTTACTTCAGAATGAAATGGCTGTGCATAGGTGATGGTCTCGAGATGTGCTCGAGGAAACCCCTTGAAGCATGAAAGGCTTTGTCAAGAATAGACTGTGATGGATGTATGCGAACAGAAAGCTGGAAGGGGAAAAGGGGGGAACAGGGTGGCTATCTATTCATGTTCATGGTGTGACCCAGAAGTGTTGTAGTATTATGTGAAGTGTTTTTAGTGGGTATCGTTTAGGCGAAAAAATACCCTATGAATACATTTTATAGAATGATGGTAAAGATGTACAAGACCATGTAGAGGCTTATAAACGACCCTGAGTGTAACCAACGCATGTGAACGCAGTAAGACTTATCTTGGGTAGTGTAAATATTCATAGCTATGTGCGTTTACGGTTCTAGACTGTGAAAGTCTCCCATGGGACCTCAGAAAGAAGGAAACCTTCCTTCAGTTCTGGAAATAATTGAAAACATATAATTTTCTAATTGACTCCAGATTAGTGGTGGTGTTTAGTATGTTTTTTATGTCTGTATTGTGGAGCGTGCCTAGATGTGGTTAATTCTGCTCAGTCCTCTTATGCATTATACATTTCTCAATCAAAGGTACTATTACAAAACCATGACTATGAACCCCTTACCCACACCCGTTTCTCCCGTCCCTGATCAGGAGCAGATAATTTTTTGCTTAAATTCGGACCCCCACCCTCTCAATTGTGTGAATTTCCTGTCACACTTTTTTACACTGATCTTTCGCCTTTGGTTGCAGGTCGTTATATTGCAAGGTCCATGACCTTTTAATGTCGGTCCTTGAAAAGACCCTACATACGATGCAGCCCTCGCCCCACATCTTTATCTGATTGGAGTGGGAAAAGCCACGCAGGCCAGGTCAAGAGAGACAGGTGCGGGTACGTCAGACAGCAGCGAACCGTGTAGGGCTCCAAAAAAATCTACTTTACTTAAAGCTTCCAGAGCCCATTGCAACTGTAGAGATTGCAGAAAAGTCGACATGTCATGTGTAACTACCTCGCACGACTCGAGCGAGTCTGACACGAACAGGAAGCTTATGAACAGGGGATGTTATCTATCTGCTCCGAGGATCGGTTAAGTAGAACCGGCCTTGTGCCCTGGATGCAGGCAGTACACAAGCACAGTAAGGAAGGTATGCATGTACCGCTTCTATTTAAATGGAGGTTATTGGGCAGCTTGGAAACGTCCCACCATGCCGCCTCCTGTCAACGTATTAACCTGAAAAAACAAATGCTCATGTTCACTTCAATTTGAAGGCTTGGCTAGGTGCGGCAATCATTTCCAGTTGACCCCCGAGATCTATCCCGAGTGACGTCCTGGAGGAATTGCAAGTAAGTGCAATTGGAAAAAAAGCTGGACTTGTCTGCTGATCAGATCAATGCACAGCTCATTTTCCAATGTGCCCAATGAGCATCACGTTAATGCACACTGTTTGTTTCCAATGCAATAGCTTGCCGCTGGACCATCAGGAGGAGACTGAGTTGGAGAGGACTGCTTTTAAAGAAATGAATCCTGAGCTCTTTTGATTTTAGTAAGTTAATTTGGCAACCAAGCCCCATGTTTGGCAAACTCCTCCCTAATCAGATGAATGTAACTCTTGCCCAGCTCCTCCAGCACGTGCCATTACTTAGTTAATAGCCTTGCACTTGCAGTGTATGCAGAGCAGTGACGGCACACACTTTGCAAGGGCTCAGTGGCACTTGCACCTGCCCTTTACACCCCCCCCGCTCCCCCCAGTGGTGTGGCACTCGTTACATGATTGGAAGGGAGAACTCAATGTCCCCTCTTGTGATGGACCTGCTGCCAGAAAAGTATGACGAAGATATGTTCCCCCAAAAGGTTTTTTTTTTTTTGTGGTAACCATCCTCCTCATTATACTTTCCCTACTACTGGCCATCACAAGAGGGGCGACTGAAGCAAGTCGTTCTCCTTTCCGTCCTTTGTTAACAAAATGTCCCTACTCCCTTGAGGTTTGTAGTTCTGTGCCACTGCCTTCCTGAGCAATGCATGCTGCCAAGGACGGCATCCGGGCCTTTTATTCCTTTCAGTTGAAAGGGAGCGCAAGCATGAGGGGGGCAGCAACTGCCCCCATGTTGCCAGCCACTGCCCGTCAGCAGTTTTAGAACACTGCTATATAGCTCTCTACTTTCGTTCTGAGAGTTTAAAGTTACACTTTACAGCACTCGCCTTACAAGCTGCATTTGCTGCAGCCCTCTGGCTGTCGCTTCCCTCGGAGCGGAAGTGTTATCGTTCACCTTGTTGTCTTTTTAACACCTATTCCTCCATGGCAGCTACCATATAGAAAAGTATGACAAAGAAGGATTTAGCGGATTTAGCGCAGTTAGTGTTTCAGATGAGCCCCTGCTGGCTGGCTGTCTAGTGAATAATTAGCGGCTATAACCACTCGCTGTATTTGTTCTCAAATCCATTATAATTTTGCAAGTTACACTTCCCAATCGTATTGCAACATCCGATACTGTTGGCTTAGCCACATTTTCATGGCCGGTGCTAGGAGTACACCTTTAGATTGTTCTGCAGTTGCCCGGCTCATCATGCACTGTTTTTCCTTCAGAAATAGGGGCGAGTGACTTGTGTGGCAAGTATTTCACGACTTGAAATTTTGCATGGTAGTATAGTGCCCACATTCGGTCTGTAGTTTAGAAACGGTCTGTTTATGCAACTCTTGGCTGCACGCTCTACTTCATTGCAATATCCGTCCCATCCTTTTTGATGTCTGTGACCTCGTGTATGTTTCGATTGTCCCGATCTTAACCTCTAAATTGTTCTTTCTCCACTGCACTGTTGCTTCTATAGTGACTGATGAGAGATGCTCTCCATCCCCATTCTCCAGGCTCATCACTTGATAAAGTTTGCGGCGAATTTCTTTTCATAAAGGCCAGGAATCTTGAGCTTGTAACATTAAATGAGTTGAATGTTAAATTGGGCAAATCCTTTTAGCACCACTAACAATATTTGGTTCATAGGTTGCGAACATTTGATGATGGGGTTACAGCTGCTGCCATCAGTGAGATGAGAGACAAACTGAAAATGGATAAAAAGACAATTCGATTTGTTTTCTTTGGAAATCCACATTCGTATGTGCTTTCGATTCGAGTGCCTCTCTGGATTGTACTGTCTTGCCACGCACATTTCTAGCTTCTAGAATTTGTTTAATGAATGCTGTCACACTGACGAGGTGCACCACACAGCTTGGCTCCAAAGCATAAAAAAAGCTCCATTTGCATTAGTGGATCCTTGTTTAGGCTTCCCACCGGAGGTGGCAGTGTCATTGAGAAGTCTTTATTTTATTTGACCCCTTTATATTGTGCGATTCCCTGCTTAACAAATAGACTGAGAATGGCTGATTGTAGTAGTCTTAGTCAATTGTAGAAGGGGTTGACAGTAGAAGGACTGTCTAAATGATCTGATCTATAGGCAATGATTTTATGTATTTATATTTGAAATAATCTAAGTTGCCCAATTTGGGGAGGGAAATCCGTGTGTCAGGGTAGTCTGTGACTGGAGTATGCTACAATTTGACAAATGCCGTATTAAGGGCACACTTGGGACTCTATCCTCAATGAATTTCGATAGTTTTGTGAGGGGTGCCATATAAAGGAGTTTGTTTGGTTGACTCTCGTCATTGTTTGCTTTTGTCGTTGTAAATGCAATTACCACTCAACAGACCAGGGACAGAGTTGGTAACCGGGTTTGGCTGTACCACAAGTGTGGCAAAAACCTCACATGCTCGTTCTA
This sequence comes from Ambystoma mexicanum, assembly GCF_040938575.1. Classification (NCBI taxonomy): domain Eukaryota; kingdom Metazoa; phylum Chordata; class Amphibia; order Caudata; family Ambystomatidae; genus Ambystoma; species Ambystoma mexicanum. The sequence goes on along the minus strand of NC_090931.1, from coordinate 549,006,032 downwards.
TATTTGTCAGGTGCAATTGTAAAAGAAAATGCGTTTGTTATTGTTGAATTATTGATCACTCGTTCTAACTGTGGAGTATAGCTTTAGTTACTAGTTATAGTTTGTCTCCCTATGCGAGAGAGGGTATGCCCCTTGCTCGCTGTGCCATAGCGAACCAATCTGCACCTCACTGTGGAGGCCCAACATGTCTGGGGTTACAGCTGCTGGCATGTCTGGGGTTACTTGTGTTTCCATGCAGAGGCAACCTTGGTGGCAGCACCTAACTGATTTGCACATGACTGGACCCCTTTTGCAATGGTGCAGATGGGGCTAAATAGTGGTGTGGAAGGTTGCCTAGAACAGCACCAGTGGTTCAGATTTATTCAAAATCACCCATCACTTTTTTTTTTTTTGGTTATCATTTAGTTACTAGCAACCATTCTGGGCAACCAACTGGGACTTGTGGGAAAGACCTATTGCATACACTCTGTTCACCCAACCAGGTATGCCGGGGGGCGAAGCCCCCCAAAATATCACTGCTATTGAATTAGTCTTTGGTTTCAGTTGAACTTGAAGACGGCATGATAATCAAGTTTGGGGGATCGCTATAACTGCTATTTTTGAGAAGTGTAGGATTTGCTTTAAATGAAATTGTTATTTAAAGGTTCTGATTTACAGCGTACAAACCTAAGTTAAAGTTCATTATCGAATAGAATATTTTTGCTCTTGTAGAGCAGCTCCTCAGCGCTCATACCAGGAAAAATACAACCCACCCACTGGGGGGTTAGGGGGGGAAGCCCAGCACATCCCCTGTAAGAAACAGTTTATTTCCGCAAAAATAGAAATGTACCAGCAAAGGATTCTGCTGCCATGGAACGCTCTGGCAAAATCGGTACGAACAACACTTTATGAAGGAAGACAGCGTCATCAGTGACATAAATTGCATAATGTGTAAACCCGCCTGGCTGTTTGGTCAATACCCTATACATAGGCTACCTGCTCAAGGGATGCCAGGCCGTTGGTCCCAGCGCCTTCTGTCCATCTTCTTCCATGTGGACTCGTCCTTGTGTGTCATCGGGGATAAAGCTGTAAATAATTGGTAATTCTATGAAGAAAAACAATACTGGTTCTATCTCTAATCTGATGTGCACTTGGTACTGCAGTAAGAGGATAGCTTGATTCCAGACACGTTGGCGCCCAAACGAAGTTCCCCACCCTTGTTTTAGCTATGTTTTATCCCTACCAGCGCAAATATCGCAACCAATGGTGAAGGCAACTGATATCTGTTTTCAGATCTTTTCTGATCGATTGGGGGTTTAACAATTGTATGGTTGGCGGTCTGGGACTGACTGCAATCTTGGAATGCTGGGGGTCTTGGTGCTGGGGCTTTTGGGTGCTATTACTTTAAGCTGGGACAGGAAGGGTCAGAAGCTTGTGCCCTCCTTGTAGGATCGCTTTTCATGGTGAGCTCTCAACCCCCTCATGGCTTGCAGGGCACATTCCTTCTGCAATATGAAATGTTGGCAACATGAGACAATGAAGGGTCTATGAATTTCTGCCACTCTGGCCTTTCTCACCTGTGCCCAAGCTACAACTTATTCCTCCCTGCGTACACTTATAGCATGTGGTTGGGGCCTGCAGCCCTGGCTTCAGCGCAAAACTAGGCCTTGATTTCAATATGGCTTCTACTATCTAAAATGGCGTCTGAGTCCCCTTGTATACTAGGGCAAAAATGTGCACCCCCTTCCCGCACTATGGCCTCTAGCGACACCCACATCCCCTCGCCCCTACTGCACATTCACAGGCCTCTGTTTCATCCAAAAGTAATGTGGGGCCTAAGCCAAAAGTCCTCTTTCCCATGATTTCCCCCCCTTTCGGTAATACTACATTAACAACCCCCCCCACCCTCTCCACGTCCTTCTCACCCCTTCTTTCCCTTCCAATTCTTTCAGCTTCCAAATATGAAGGTGACCCTTCCTTGGGTACCCATGCTTTACATATGGACCGTAAACCTTTTCCCTCCTGTGCATATTGTATCACCTGCTGTTCTGTGTAATTATTTAGGTTGGGGAACTGTGGTAGTGTCTGGTGGAGAGGGGGTGAAGACGTTGCTCTATCGCAACCAAGCGTAGCTTATTTGGATCGTCAGTAAACCTCCTAAGGTGTTCTTGAACATACTTGTGAATGATATTTTTCTTTTCTAGTGGATCAAAATGTTTTAAAAAACAAATCAGAAGGGTTAAATACAATCAATACCAAGGACTTTGGTTAGATACAATAGAAGATGTGCACCATCCAGAGTTAAGGAATAGTTGGTACGCAGACACTTGCTAGCTTAGTGGGGAAAACAAAAGTTAATCTAAATTGTTACATTTGCTCCTTGATTCCACACATGTCGGGAACCCTCAAAGTGTTAATGCCACAAGAAATTCCAATTGTGGAAGCCAAATGCTTATTGCATCTGACATTGTGCAGGCTGCAAAGCACTTTCCAGTCACAAAGCATTTGACTAGAAGTGGCAGGCCTGATCGACTGCAACGTGGCCAAAACCCCAAGAGTGTGCAGTGCCTGCAAAGGCCATATCTAAAACTGGAAGGTGTCAAGTTCGTGGCAAATTGATGGCAAGAAACAACAATGAGCTGCATGGAAGACGATCTAGTAGGGTTAAGAAAAGAAGTAAACAAACACTAAGCAGCAGATACTGGAATGAGCAAATGACAAAACTCACATGGATCGAGGCAATGGAAAAACCAAAATGCAAAAGTAAGAAGAATACGCACTGTGCTTTTACGACAAAGGGAATGTCCTTGCGGGGGTTAATAGTAGGTGTAACAAACATACATTTCAGATCTCCAAAGCTGCTCTTATGGATCACTACTGGGTGAGGAATCTTGCGATCTTCTCCTCTGCAATTTTTCTATTTGCTCTTTCTCTGGCAGGATGCAAAAGATATGCTTCTGTGTTGGGGAGGCCGGACCTTGGTGTAGTTGTTGGAACCGACAAACCCCCTGGTCCCACTATTAAATGTTCTTCAGGGACCACCAGGAGGGCCGAGTTCAACAAAGCCAGCTAGCAGGTGCCCCTCCATCATTGCGGGAGGTGCATAAATGCCTGCTAGCCACACTGTTGGCGATTTGCTTACGTCTTCTTTTTAACCACAAGTCTTTCTCTTCATGTGGGACTCGTCCCTGCAATTAGTAAGGAATTGTAGGAGTCTGGCAATTGCACCCTGCTCTGCGCTATCACTGGGTACTCTGGTACACTCAGCACCGGTAAATACACTGCTTACTTAACCTCTGCGGCAGTGTTGCAGAGGGAGACCTCGTCTGTCTTGTTAGCATGGGCGGTGCATTTCACCACTGCTGTCAAGGATGGTTGATATAGTGTGTCAATTTGTCTAACCGTGCCGCATGTTGTACCGGGGACTCATCAGCTCTTCTAAACCCCCTCCTCTTCCACCGTGCCAGGCCTGCCTGCACCGTGGTGGTGACATAAACTGAAACAGAATAGCTGGTGATATAGCACTCGGGTGCTTTTAGTGCCTCAGTGAGTGCTATAAGTTCTGCTGCTTGGGCTGAATAGTACGCTGAATAGTACGTAGGTAATCTCTTCTGCACTAAGACCTTGTATACCCCATCCACCAGGTGTACTACTGCCACCCCTGTAACCTCCAACCTGAACTCTGGTTGATAGTTGCTGACTCATCAATGAAAAGCACTCTTCCCCCCCCCCCCTCACCTTCCCCCCCCCCCCAAACACCCCTCGCCGCCCGCTGCTTTCAAGGGGATAGCCCTTGCCTTTGCAATCTTTTTATCCTCCTCCCCCTCAAATGATACAAGATCATGTGGTATCAGCTCTTCCTCGGTGCACTGTTCTGTTAGAAAGATGGACGTATTCAGTTTTACACCTCCTGACATGGATGTTGGTACTAAACAGGATAATTTCATATGTAGATGCCTGTTGCGTGGTCAGAGGTGATTTAGTCCCATTGATTTCGCTCCAAGATGACGAAACACTGCATGCTCCATGTCCATGGTTACAGAGCACCCCATAACTATTGTGGAGTTCTTTTCAATTGCAAATGCAGCTGTAGCAAGTGCTTGTTCGCATGGGAACTGGCCCTGCCTTACAGAATCTTTGCAGTCTGCTGCAGTAGGCCGATGCCTTGTGGGCCATTGTGTCCTTTATTTTATTATTTTTTTTTTGTCAGCACTGCAGTCATCAATTGGCCATTTGAATGGGAATAGAGCATTCTTGCATGTAATCGGGAGTGGCCAGCGCTGGGCAAGTGGAGACTTCTTTTAGAGCGTAAAAATTGGTGAGCATGTCCTCCGTCCAGGCAATCATGTGGTCCTTCTTTTGGGCCTCTTTAAGGCTGTGGCAGGAGCCTGGTGTACCCTGCATAAGGGGGACTCCCAGTTACCATGAGGCAATCTTGTGTGCTTGAAACTCATTCCCCCATGCTTAAACGCGGTTAGGTTCTGCGAATCAAGGTGCAGGGGTATGGAGAAGAAGGCGTTAGATTTACCACAGTGACGTGGGGTGCCTCCTTAGGGATGTTGCATAGTATCGCAGGTTTTGGAACTACAGGAAATTCTGCCTGGACAATGTCGTTTAGAGGATGAAGGTCCTGGATCATCCTCCAGCGCCGCCCCCTTTTGCCTTTTATATCGGATAGATCGCTGTGTTATATGTGGAGGTAGAGGCACTATTATCCCCTGATTCAGTAGTGCCGCAATGGTATCCCGTATGCCCTCTTCCGCTGCTTTGGACAGCGGGTACTGTTGAACACTGGGCATGGCTTCAGTGTTATTATAACCAGTGCCACCCCCCTGCAAAAGCCCTACATCAGGGGCGCTGGTTGTCCATAATTTTCTAGTACTTGCTCTAAGGCACTCTGTTTATGGCAGTCGGGGTGGCCAGGGCCATCAAGGAACATTGTACCTTCTGGTATTGTACCATAATGTCACAAGCGATACAAATTGCTAACACAATTTCTCCATCGTCATCCCTTTCCTCCAACACCTCTGCATCTGTCACTTCATAAGGCACACAGTTGGGTCAATACACAGCACTGTCTGCCACTCGCACCCATGAGTATCTGTCCCAACCACAACAATCCTTTGGCCGACACAACCAGGGCCTGCAAATCTAGGGACAGTATTGTCACAAGCTCTGGGGTTACCACCGGTCGGAAAATGACTTCTGATGGTACCCGCCAACATGCCTTGCCAATCTGGGGCACCGCATCAAGCAGTACTGTTATTCCATACACAAACATGTCTGGGTCTATGGGGATGACGCAGATCACAACTTCTCCTCCTCAAGGCTGAATGATGATCGTTGGCCTTAAAACGCATATCCCTGGGGTGGTGCATACCACCCCACGTTCCATAAAGGAAAGTCATGTTCAGCTTTGTCAACAAATCCCGTCCCAACAGATTCGTGAGGGAAGCCTCTGAGTATAGTAAGGGTGCACTCGCCACTTTCCTTCCTATTTTGATAACTATCTCTTATGTGTAAGGAACAGTTGCGACAGCCCCCGAGAATCGTTGCGTGCAGAGTTTCATCAGATAGCGGAAGTTTACTTCACTGATGCATGATTTAATGGAACCTGTATCAACCATAAAGATAAATTGCTTATTGCGTATCTCTGCACTCGCCAAGTTCCTCGTCAGGGTGGGTAGTCATGGACAGGACTTGGCATGCAAGAGATTTCTGTGGGCTGTCCTAATCAGGATACGTAGTGCTACCCGGGAACGTGAAGGTGTTTCCTCCCATGACACTGACTCCACGGTAGGGTGCTACTGTTCCATCTGGCACTGCATTAGGTCTGCGCATCTGGCCTCTATATAAGGTGTACTGCTGGGCTGCTTGCAGCTGTACACTAGACGGTACTTGGGCATGCATGTGGGGGAGGTTTGGGGCAGCTGGATGTAGGCATAAGTATTTCGTATGGTATAGAGGTGAACATGGGCGGCTGCGGTAGTGTTGGGGCATGTTGACTGTATGCGTTCTACCCCATCCCCTTCCTCCTTCTGCATTCTCTTGCATAATGTCCCCATTCCCCACAGCTCCAACACTGACTGTCCCAAACCACCTCCAGGTCTCACCCCACTGAATCCCCCTCATTCCACTCTGCTCTCTTGAAACCCATCTTTCCCTCCTTGATGCCACTCAGGATTCTGATGCGTGGGTATGCCACCCCACTGCTTTGCATCTGGCCAAAGCGCTCTTATCCTTAGATCTGCGCGAGCTGCAGTCTGCTCTGCTGAATTTGCCTCTGTGTTTGCCGTCACTGCCCCTTCCACTGCTATTTTGGCTAACTTCTTCTGTACTAGTTTAGCTTCCTCCGTCTGCAACCTCTGAGCAGTTTCCTTTTCTTCTTTAATCCTTTTGCAATAGTGTATCCTAGTATGAATCTCGGCCTACCCCTTCACCTCCATTTCCACTATCTTGCCAAGCGCTTTCTGAAGTTCCTTGGGCAATCCCCTTTTGATAACAAAATAAAGGGGAACTTATCGGTCCCACTGGTCACCCATCTCCACTCGCCACATCTCCAGCACTTTTAAAATGTATTGAGCAACATCTTCATTGTCATTCTGGACTGTAGGTCTGGTGTGTCGGGGTATGCCCATCAGTCCGTCCCACACTTATGCCCTCATATTATTGACAGGTGCCCCATTGTGCGCATCATCTAGTTTTACTCCAGGGTACGCTGCCTTTAACCACACGTCCTCAGTCTGGCCCCCCCCCAATGGCAACAAGTAGGCTTTTCATGTCTCCTGCCACCAAGAGAACCCCTGCTGTCCGTTTCTCAAAGGTATATATCCACTCCCCAGCCCCGGTAGCGCCTTGATCAAACTATTTTTGGCTCATAATTCACCCTCCCAGGTCCCTTGTCTATTAATGGCATTTGCTTGCCTAGTCCTCGTCCGCTCTCCTCGCCACTTCCCTTTTTCTTTGCCACTGCTACCTGCACAACTGGTTCCCCAATCGCCCGCCCCACAAACAGTCTACCCTTGGTTTAATTTCTGGAGCCTTTTCCACCTCACCTCCCTCGTCTTCGAACTCTTCCACACTATCCCAGTCTCTTTCCTGTCCACCTTTGTGCACATCTGTCCGACCTCACTGTCCCATAACCTGCACTTTCTGCCCCTCGACTTTTACTACTGTGCTTCTCAACACGCACATCCTTAATGGCAGTGCTATCCAGTCTGAACCAAATGTCCCCGGCCCACCACTCGTCCAACCCACACCCTTGTTTATTCTCCCCTTGTTTTACTGCCCTCCCAGGTCAACTCTGTTTATGTTGCCTCCCATGCTGCATCCATCTCCTTTTGTGATTTGGTCTCCAAGTGTGTAATGCTATTTGGGGTTGGGGACAGTGGCTGGCGGGGGAACATATGTTTAGTGTAGCTGTGGCCGGTGGGGGGGTGTGAGTGGATTGAGCCCCTCTTATGTGCAGGCCCCAGCGCTGCCTCTGGCGCTGTTGTTGTTACTTCGTTTGTGAGGGCATTAACTTTGCATTGGGGCATACACCTGGCGGTATCCTCTACATCCACAGATTTAAGATCTCTTTTCGCTTCTGCAGTTGTTTACCCTTATACTTGGCAGTACCGCGTAACATCTCTATTATTAGAACCATGCTCTGGCCGGGGGCAGGCCATTCCCCATTGGGTCTCTACCAACCACTGCTTGTACTCCTCTATTTTGTCCTTGTACAATGGTAACGCACTATACATGTACTCAAGCAGAGTAATTTCCCCCATATTCACAAAGGTATATTCAACAGAAGCTTTTAGTTGCACGTCAGTGTTACTGTAACCGTCTCTACCAGACCTCCGGTCCCGCCCTTTCTTCACTCACTCCCACTCAACGTGCACTCATACTATTTTCACCGACCCTCCCTTGGCCTCAATCGAGTTTCATGATAACCGATCAATACACTAAAATAATAAGCTCAAACAACCACTACTTTTCCTCTTTCCCTCGCCAAAATATATTGGACACAGGGCTGTCGGGCCCTCTAATTATACGGAGCTCCTACCTTTGTATCCTCGTTATCACAGCAAAACATGGCGCCAACTCCTCCCCTTACTCGGAGAGGATCCCACTCCTTTTTTTTTTTCTTTTCTCCTTGTAATCTGCTTAATAATACCAAAACATGCACAACCTGCCATGTGCCCTTTGCACTTTCCCGTCACTCACTTCACTTTCCCATTCACCCGTATCTCTTTCTGGTGTTGCTCGCAAGAGGTGTACTTTTGCATGTTCACACAAGCTCCTCTGTCACAGGGTCCCACCAAAAGGCCTACACTCTCCTAGGAGTCACGCCTGCTTCAAAGAGCAGACAGTAATTCTGTGAAAACAGCTCCTGTACCCCACTGCATTGTGTGTTTGGGACTAGAGACTGTAGGTGGGTGTGGCTCCTCCAGAGATGTAGCCTGGGTCTCTCCGGGGGTCGCTGGGATCATGTCGGGGTCACCAAAAATGTAGAGCAGGCCCTCAACGCTCACACCAGAGAAAATGCAACCCACAAGGGAAAAAGGCCCAGCACACCTCTTGCAAGGAAAACAAAGTTTCATTTCCACAAAAATAGAAATGCACCAGCAAAGGACTCTGCTGCCACGGAACGTTCTGTCAAAATCGGTACAAGCAACACTTTATGAAGGCATACAGCATCATCAGTGACGTAAATTACATAATGTGTAAACCCGTGTGGCTGCATGGTCGAGACCCTGTACATGGGCTACCTGCTCCATAAGGGATGCCAGGACATTGGTCCCAGCCCTGTCTGTCCATCATCTTCCACATAGGCTCTAACTTGCGCGTCATCTGGTATAAAAGCTGTAACTAATTAGCAATTATATGAAGATGAACACAACCATGCCGGCTGTAACCTGATGTGCACCTGGTACTGCAGGCAAGGGGCTAAGAGGATACTTCGAGGCCATTGCTTCCAACAAACTACAGCCTGATTGTAGACACGTTGGCGCCCAACCAAAGTTCACCACCCTTGTTTTAGCCCTCCCAGCACCAATCACGCCACCAGTGGTGAAGGCAACTGATCTTTTTTTTGATAGATTGGGGTGAACAGTTTTATGGTTGGTGGCCTGGGACTGACAGGTCTCTTAGAATGCTGGGGGTTTTGGGGGGCTGGCGGTTTCAGGTGCTATTACTTAAAGCTGGGACAGGAATGGTCGGAGTCTTGTGCCCTCCTTCTCATGGGATTGTTTTTCACAGTGTGCTCTCAACCCCCTTGTGGCCTTGCAGGGCACATTCCTTCAGGGATACAAGATGTTGGCAACGTGAGACGATAAAGGGTCCATGAATCTCTGCAGGCTCTGGTCTTTCTCACCGGTGCCCAAGCTACAACCTATTCCTGCCTGCCTACACTTTCCATGCGCGTGGTTGGGGCCGGTAGCCCCGGGTTCAGCTTAAAACTAGGCCTTGATACCAATATGACTGCTACCATACAAAACGGCATCTGAGTCCCCTTGTATACTCCTCCACCCCCCCCCCCACCCCACCACCACCACCACCACCACCACCCCCTTCCTGCACTATTTTCGCACCTTTAAACACTTGTGTACATGCGTGTTATAAATGCCATATCATAGGGCCTCTAGCGACACCCCCCTGCCCCTTGTAATCTCCCCTAGCCCCTTCTGCACATTCAAAGGCCTCTCTTTCACCCGAAAGCGCTGTGGGGCCTGGGACGATCATCCCTCCTTCCCAACACCCTTAATCACAAAAATGTAAAACTGGTTTGGCAAAAGTGGACCAGATAAACTGTGCATCCTATAGCAATATAATGCAAGTGAGGGGGATCCTTGCAATAACATAACGGTGGGCTGTTGGCAGAGTGCGTGGTTTCTACATTTCACCAGAAGCCTAGGCTGGCTTTATTGGAACATCAAGTTTCTATTTTTTTTTATTTAATTGGTTGAAAATACAAACTGTCTAAACTTAACATTGGATATCACTCTTTAAATTTAAGACTATTAGCCTGTCAAGTGCTATTAATATAACAATACTGCTGGCTTAATATTTAGTTGATCAGGTTTTGGTTTAGGGTACCCTCAAATGCTCCCCCCACCCAAGTGGAATATTTTGTTAAAAGCACAAAGTTTTTAATGCTGTTTCTTGTTTTTTTGGTAGTCTCTACTACAAGCAATTGAACCTATTTAATGATGTCCCAGATCCATGTGTTGTATTTTTGCAAAATGTAACTTACTAATGTGCTTAGGTTTCATGTGAAGATCGTTGATTTTATTGTTCCTACCCAAATGGAGTCTGTTCAAATGTTTGTATGATTCTGAACTAAAACGATTTTTGATTAGTCTGCCCTAGCAATGATCATGGATTGTTTTAGCACTGTATCTCTGTGGCCCCTTGTAAGCTTGCTTGCAGCCAGGTCAGTCTACTGGATTTCCTCCCAGGGGAAACGTCAAAAATATTTTTCATTAGATTGCAAATTTCATATCTAGGGCACTAGGGGGGCTGTGCTGCTAAATTTCATATCTAGGGCTACTCGTATAACTAGGGGTTCTGTTATAGCAATGGCAAATTCCCATGTTCTGGATCGTAAACATCCTTTTAACTGCCATGGGTCCCCCGCCCCTCCTCGTGCCAAGGCCTTTTTTTTATATTTCGCCATTCAGTGCTTGCTAACGTTTTCTGTTTCATTAAATGGCTGCATTTTGGATAATCAATGATTTACCGTTTATAAAATGTAATCTCATAAAATCTGATGGTAATAGTTATATAAAATACGGTATATTTCCACCAGACCTGTAATTAGTACTGAGCCGTTTTACATCTGTGTACCGTGAAGCCATGCCAATATATTTTATTATCTGTGCTGAGCCCAGCATTTAATAAGGTAACTTCTTTTGCCTGTTTTAGCTGGCACTGGAGCTACTTTTTTGGGGAGGCTGTCCTCACACACTCATTGCATTTCGCATTTCTTGTACACGCACATTGGAGAAGTGGGCCCAATAATCAACCTGGCCAGCCAAGATCTCTCTCTCCTCTCCATCTGACTTGCTCCCTCCTTTTTGAATACACGTATAACCCATTCCTTCACCCGTTCCACTCAGTTCCTTAAATATTCTCCTGATCTGCAAGCCTCCTCGCCCTCGCATTCCCTTCTTGGCCCTTAACAGTCCCCTTGACTCGCTCCCCACTGAAGTATTCATGGCCGTGTTCCGACTGAATTTCACCATCCTAAACTCTCCCATTCTCAATTGTATCGGACTCCTAATCTCTGAGCACTCCCTGGCCTTCCTCCATGAATGACCAACCCACACATGCTCCATACACCTTCCTCCCACTTTTCTCCAATTCTGTTAATCACCCTCCCTCTGGGTTCTCCCTTATCCACTTCAGTTTTGCTATCCTTCCCCCCCACTTAGTGCACTGTAGTGGAGTAAGTCCTTTCTCCCCCTCTACCCTCCTTCGCTGACCAAGCATTCCCAGATAACAAGGTGCGCCTCTTCTCTTCTAGCACCACTTCCTGTCGCTGCTCACATTCAACCTTTATCTCTGTAGGAATCTGCCAACTCAAGACCCACATGCTCTTTCATCTGTCAATTGTGAAACAGATTTTGCCGGTCTTCCTACGAGGCCACCTTCTTTCCCTCCACTGCCCCAAAGCCAAATCTTCATACTTTGCAACTTTCTCTCCTCCCTATTCTCCCACACTGACTCGCCTCCATTCTTTCTCTTCTGGTTAATGACTTTAAAAACGTTTGCATCTCCTCCAAAATCTACAAGATTTGCGTTACACTAAACAATCTTTTCCTTTATTTCTACCACTTTTCTTTACTCATTCTCGCTCCTTCTCAGTGCTCCCTTACCTCCTGTTCATCCACATCTCCGACCAAATCTGAATCCCTTTTTAAAAGACTAAAGCCTCTTATGCTCCATTCACCAGGTTAGCTCTGCAAACCACCAAGCCCATTGACCACCTGCTGCCCTTTTCCATGTAGGGAATTGAGGACACTGCCCATCATTGGATTGTACATTTCCTTTCTGAAATAACTTTCTATCTCATGGAACTCAGGCGGGGGAGTCCCCCAAGGCTCTATTTTGGATCCCCAACACATTATTCTACACCACCTCTTGCAAAACTCATTCTCTTGGTTTTTCCTAACGCTCTTGCTAATGATACCAAAATCAATCTGCTCCTTTCTTGTTTTTTCGTCACAGCATGGCCCTTTGGTACCTGATGTTGAATTTCACTGAGACTGAAATTATATCTGCACTGAATGCACCAAATTTCGTTCCAACTGATTTCCTTGCATCCTATCGTATGGCTTACCCAATTCATCCCCTTCACTGCAACTGGTCACACGTTTAAGCTATGTGAAATGTGCTCCCTTTTCACAACCCTCAATTGCTCACGTATCTGTCCATTTCAGGGTGCAGACTTGCTGCAATACTTGGAAAAAGATGGTGTTTTGGCTATCAACCCTATGGCAAGACTTTTCAAATGCTTATGCAAAAGCAAACACTGTTGGCTTTAATGGCTGGCTTTTTGCACGTACCCTTCAAAGACTGCATTGTACCAGTAATGGGGTTTGGCATATTGCAGAGTTTGGCTCTAATGTAAAAAGAAAATGTGCCTGCCGAAATGCTCATCAGATGATGTAGAGGAAAGTACTTCAAATGCGGTAAATAACTAATTAAAATGGACTGCACTGAACACCCCGCCCCTCTGCCCTTCTCCTAAAAACGCCTAATCAAAAATGAAATCTGGCATTACCATGTTGTGGCGAACTGATCACTACGGGTAGATCTTGAAACTACTACTAAACCATCAGGGATCCCATGCACCAAATGAATGGTACACCACTTTCACCCTTAAATGGTAGCATGGGCCGAAGGTAGGTTATACTCTCCAAGGGCGGTGAGACCTAGCATAGAAGCATCAAAACAATATTGCTGTGATATCAAGGCAAAAAACTAGTCTTTAAAGTAAAAATACACACAACTAATAATTCCAGCCAAAAAAAGAACAGTTCCGATTTCGGAATAGAAAGGGTGAAACTGGATCTGAAGACACAGGTAGCCAGGCAATTTCAGCAACAATTTTTAAGTTCAAAGAAGATGCCTTGAAATAGCAGGGGTGGGGGCTTGATTTTCGTTAGGCTCTTTAAGGCAGGTCAAGGGGACAGACTCACTTCAAATACCCTTTTAGACTTGTTTGTGAGGCACCACAGCATTTTTCTGGGAGTTTTATGAGAGTGATTCGGCATCAGGCTGGTATTTTGACACTTACATAGCGCACAAAACCCAGAGGTATCTAGGCGCTTTTAATTTAAGAATTTAAGAATATGGTTATGGTAAGTGCTTCAGGTTACAGAAAGGAAGGGTAAGGGGTGAATTAAATCATGGAACGTGCAAAAGGTAATGCATCATACGCCAATTGCAAAAGAGAGTACATGGTGATCACATCCATTGAACCTGACCCCAAGTTGCAGGGTGGCATCAGCACCCAGATGTGAAAGGCCAGCAGTGGGCAAATACATGGTGCCTACCCCAAGTTGCAGGGTGGCAACAGCATGTATATGCAAAAATTATTTTGGGGGGGGGGGAGATTATCGGGCTTGGAGGAGTGAGTGGGATGCGGGAAGGGGGGGGAGGAAATCGAGGGCAAGAAATGGGGTAGGGCATACATAGCATCACAGCTGACCGGGTGGGGGTACACACAGCATCACAGGCGACTGTTGGGGTGGGGGGGGTAGGCATACATGAAAGCAGACAGGGATCAGACTGCGGCCTTCCGTGTGGGCCTTGGTGTACTGGGCTTGCTTTACTTCCCGAGCACAGAAGCTCGAGCAGCAGGTTTCCTTTACCAGCCCAGCCCCTGCTTAGCAGAAGTAAAGGCTTCCGCTGCTTTACACGTGGTACCAGCGGGTCACAATTCAGGTAATAGCCGTAGTGTCACAGGTGCTTCGTTACGGCAAGCTTCTAGTGTCTCAGCTCTCAGAAGTGGTGATACAGTTACATGTCGGTGCTATATAGCTAACCAGCAGGAACAGGCGGGTCTCCTATCAGCCGCAATGGGGAGAGGGGGCCTGGGAGGTGGCCCTGCATGCTCTTGCTTCCGCTAAACCACAGCTCTGTCGGGCCTCGTTGCTAGTTGACTCTGAAACGCACTGCGTGCAGGACAACAAATGACAACAATACGTGGCATGAAGAAGCTTGTGACAGGTGGGCAATGCCTGGGTTGGTGTAGTTCTGTCACGACAACCAGCTCAATCCTACAAACATACACCCCTTCACAGTCCCAAGCCCATCCCACTCGAGATGCTATCTTGCCCAAACCACAGAAAACTGGGAAGAAACCTGGGTTCAGTCTTGGTGCCAATCTCATTGTGCTTGACTCTGGGTGAATGAAGGGGCTAGATGCTTCCTTTTCACCCAAAGATGGTAGAGGAATGGGCCATAGCATTTCATTGCCAGTGGCTGTCCTGTGGCTGGCTATATAAGCCAAGCTCAGTCAGCCACGCTTCGCATTATTCTGCCCATCTAGGCAGCGTGACGCTTACCAGCAGCAACCCCTGAAATGGAAGCAACCACAAGTCGGCGAACGAAAAGTAGCAGAAAAGACAATTTACCTGGGAGTCGTGTGGCTCAGCCCATCTTGGCCGGCTCGTGTACTTCGGCTTCTCCGCACCTCGGAGCTCCGGATCCGCCTGCAGCGCTTCAGATCAGATCTTCGTTCCCGAAAGCCAGGACCCGCTCAAGGCTCCACGAACACCTGAAAGAGAAAGCAACACACTTTATAGCAGGCAAGTCAACGAGCCGCAGAATGCTGCTGAAACGAGGGAAAGCAGCGCTCATACTAACCAAACACAAAATTAACAGCTCATTGCAAAGTAGCCACAGCAATCGTACGCACTGCGCACATAGAGACAGATTAAGGCAATTCTGGCGGTGCATGTGAACAGGCACGACCAACGGCCCGACCTACCACCGCCCCAGAAAGGGCAGGCACGGCGCAACAGTAAGCCAGCTTCCATACAGTTCCAATCAGAGACACCTGCAGTGTGGAGCAAGTCGACTCCACAACATCTACCAGCATTTATAGACCTAAGTGCAGCGCAAGAGCAGAAATCATAGCATCTATCTACAGACCTAATTGCTGCGCAAGAGCAGAAAATACATTGTGGTGCGCCCGTTGCCACAGCTGGACTGGGCTAGGATATCGGTGAAGTAACTGCGCATCACACAGCTGCACAAACATTTGGCGCACATGCTAGTGAGAAGCAGCACGGAGAGCCCACCAACACTTACCACAAGGTGAGCCGCATCCCAGAGGGCCGGGGCAACACGAGAACTGAGGTAAAACAGGGAGGAGGGAAGGAGCAGGATGGTGCATACCCTAATACATGTTCTCTCACGCCAGCAGCTGGCACACAGGCAGTGCTACCCAACCCACGCCCCAGCTGAGACACCTGTACAGTACAGAGGCTCCCGCAGAGACAAGGTAAGCGTAACAAGTTCATAAGTGGTTCAAGGCAGAAACGAGCTGTTCATTTGTTCCTGGCTTGCTGTGAGACCCAGTCCAGTGTCTTGAAGCATAAGATGTGTCCCTATTTTGCCATTCCTGATGGGCACTTGGAGTGCTGCCTCTTCCAGTTGGCAGTACCAATGTCTCGGCAGGCAGCCATACCTTGTTCCAGCAGCAGGTCACACCAAATGCCACTCTGGGAACAGTGAGGGGAAAGGGCTTTGTCCTTTCTTAGACTTTTTTACCTACACTTTCATGGAAAAGGAATTTGGGACACACTGTAGCTCCAATAAAGTTCCATATTAAATCCTTCTGTAGTCGAAGATGATCAATTTATGTGAGGGGGGGGTTCTTGCCCCCTTATCTACTCCAATTTGTTGTAGCCGATTGGTCTATTTCAAGCCTTGGTCCAATCATGGCTGTTATGATCAGTGTGTTTTGCCTCTGCTTTTAGCTGCAGGAAGTGGGGATGGAGCACAGGAAATGAGTGATCTAAAAGATTACAAAATGATGGAACACTTGTTTGGACTCCCAATTCCTGGGCAAACTTGCTCCAAACCAGTTCCAGTCTGCCCTGCGTCGAAGACCCCACAACAATTACGACCCTAGTATGTTTTTATATCACTAGAAGAGCCTGTTCTTTAAAGCACTAGTTCCCGCGTCCCTGCCCTTAGTGTGCCTCACTTAGCCTACTGTGTTGCTTCTAGCACCTTACTGCAAATACTAGTGTGCCACACTTAGCCGTTCGCGCCCTATCCAACCTTTGCTGTGGTTAACATTATATGCGTGTTCCCACTTACCCGACATTGCACATGGCTACCCTAAGGAGAGTGACGCTTACTATGGCTACACTCCTACCCTTGTGTCACACTATAGCACCAACTAGATTCCTACCGCTCGCACCTCAGCCCGCACTGAGCTTCGCATCAGCCAATAAGGAAAATTGTCCTTTCCCATCTGCTGAATGGATCCATCTATATGCCTCCCCTCCCACTCCTTTGGTCCCATGTCCACTTAGCCTGAGGAATGCCAGATTAGGCTCCCGCTTTAGCCGTAGTAAGTGGACATCGAAGCCTTCTGCCCTAACGGCTTCCTTCACTCTGGTTATACTCGGGCCTACAACTCCTCACTATGCCCACTAACCCCAACAAGAGCACCTGCTCACCATTACCCATAAACCCAGCTATGGGCGCACCAGTCAGACTCACCGTCTATTGAAGGAGCTCTCATTAATGCACAATCCTTGCTTGTACATGCCCTTGACATTGTTGACTTCATTTCTACCCACCATATTGATTTCCTTGCCACAACAGACTTGGTTACACCCTGCGGCAGGACCAACTCTATCTTTAGCCCTAACAGAGAATTACACGATCATTAGAGCAGATGGAAGCCCTGGCAAAGGTGGAGGAGTGCCTTTCATAGCCAAATCGCACCTGGGCCTTAGAAGTTCAGCTGAGGGCAGGCTCGCTTTAGAGAATTTTCTATCAGTTAAACTCCCCCTTTCAGCCACCCGCACCCTTTTACTCCATCAGGCCCCCTGGCCCAATTTCCACCTTCGAGGAGGAAATCGCCCTCCTCCTGACCCAAAATACCAGGCCTGGCTCTCAAATCCTATTACTGAGAGATTTCAACCTAGACCTTCATGACCCAAACGACCGTAACGCCACAAACTTAGAAAACTCTAACACAACTTGGCTTCACTGTATCAAGGAACCTACTCGCAACAAGGGTCGATCTTTGTATTGGCTGGCAGACTTAAATTGCACTACCACAATCCTCAATAATGCACCTTGTGCCTGGTCAGACCATCATTGCATCACATTTACCCTACAGGAGAGTGTTTACCTTGATACTAGCACTGCCATTGCCCCACAAACCCTGGCAGGAAATATTCACACCATAACTTTAGACAACGTATTACCACTAATGGAGCATATTACCTAGCTATCAAATAATTTAGATAAAGACCCTTCCTCACTGTTCGATCTGTACAACAATACTATAGAACAAGCCTTAAATAAAATCGCCCCACTCGAACTAAGAAAAGGTAAACCTATAGCCCACCTAAACAAATAGTTTACTGCTGACCTGAAAACCCTTCAACAGGAGAAAATCCCCTTCAGTCCCTAACGAGCAAAAATTCGCCTCTGCTGCCTCCACATACAAAGCATCTATTCTCCACACCAAAAGGGAGAACTGCAATGCCAGAATTCAAAATGCAAAATCTGGCTCGAAAGAGCTCTTTATACTAAGGGAACTGGAATCTCCTGCATCAAAGATGCAGATCGATGTGCCAATATCCAAAAGGCCTTATCTGACCAAATACTTATTGCAAGCTAAAATTGAGACTAAAAAGAACTGCTTTGCCTCATGCCCTAACTCTCACAAACTGCCCGACCTCCAAGCGCCACCACCCATTTTACTTCTCCCCAGTTACTACTAAAGAAGTCGAAGACCTCATCGCTGGCCTAAAACCCCCAAGATGTCAGGGAGATACCTGCCCAGCCTCAGTTATCAAGGAAGGAGCAAAAGAGCTGGCTCTGTTCAGTACTAGGCTGATTAACTGATCCTTCAAAAGTTGCTCTTTCCGCAATAATCTGAGGTGTGGGCTATGCCTCATCAAAATATCTAATTTATATCCAAATATACCTACTAATTACAGACCTATAACAACTGTCCCGTTCCTTCTAAAAAAAAAAACTAGATTGGCCTATCTTCAAATAAAAAAGCATTTAGACAATAACCTTCTTGGCCTGCGTCAATCCGGATTCGGGCCTGGCACTGAAACCACCCTCCTGGATCTAAAAATCCAAATGAATGAAGCCAAAGGCAAACTAGCCATCCTCTTATCTTTCAGCAGCATTTGATCTTGTTGACCATCAGATCCTCACCAAACGTTTGACACAGCAGCCTTTTTCACAGAACGTTGCCAGCTGGATACAATTCTTTCTTTCAAACAGAACGACCAGGGTCTTTGCACCCACAGCTTCTGCTAACCCAGTACCTATCTATTGTGGAGTCCCACAGGGTTACTGTGTTTCTCCTACGCTCCACAACATTTTCACTAAGCTTCTCTTTGATCAGGCGTGAATGGCAGCCCACAGCCTTTGCCTAAATGATGAGACAGAGTTCTTGATCATTGGCTTTCAAGTTCACCTAACTAAGCTTGATACTTGCTACAAGTCATTCAACATTGATGGAAACCTTATTAAAGTCGCCAATGAGGTCAACACCTTAGGTGTCTACTTAGACTTCACTCTGTGTCTCTCACAAAACACATCAATGCCACAGCTTCAACTACAGTTTATAGTAACAAATTGATCGATGCCTGCAAACCGTACCTATCCAACAGCTGCCTCATGCTCGCCAGGGCATTGATCTGATCTAAGTTGGATTATTGCAATACCTTATTCCTTGGACCGTCCGTATGCAACCTGAAAAAATTACAGGGTCTTCAGAATAATCAGCCCTAAATATCCCACGATCTATCCATATCTCCGCCATCGGACGAGATACACACTGGCCCCCAGTGCGGTACTGTATCGCACTGCATACGCTTGTCATTACACATAAATGCCTTTCAAAATTAGCTCCCTAATATTTGGCTGACAAATTTTCTAGGAACCAACCCTCTAGACCTACAAGATGCTTTGTATTCACACTGTCTCAACGTTCCCAAGTATAAACTTAAAACTGCTGGTGGTTCCAGCTTCACTGTGCCAGCTGCAAAGCATTGGAACTCCCTCCCTACATCCATCAGGGCTGAATCTTCTTTTTGAACCTTTTAGATCTAAAGTGAAAATCTGGGTCTTTGCCCAGCAACCCCAATTCTAGCTCCTATTGCTTCACGCACGCTTACCAACCGACTTGTCTTAGACTATGCCGATCTCTCTCTCTTCATTCTCATATTGCCTATGTTAGGCAAGTGATTGCGGTCCTTATTCAGGCTTTGGTCTCAATAGTGTGGTCTCGTATGGTAGTCACCTAGCTAGCAACCATTTTGACACAAAGTTTCTGTGTTTTTAGGCCTTCCGTGAATTACTGCTCAGGTGCTGCTGCCTCTCAGGTCAACAAGCATATTGTGAATTGTTTCTTTGCTTATGCACTTGTAACTTTTACCTATGCTCAAGCGCCCAGATGGCTAAGGCTTTGGTGCGCTCTACAAATAATAAACTAAACTTAGTGGGGCTGATCCTATTCGGTGACAAACCATCTCAGAGAGAACAAAGGGAGCTTCTCCAGCAGGATCAAAGTGGCTTATATTGGGTGTGACCCAGATAGCTAACACACAAAGGCCCTGTCGGTGGAATGGTTACTAAAACGCAGGCTGACCATAAAATGGTGGAGGACTGTCTACTTGCAGCTTTCCATAGGCCAGCGTATATGGCTTTATATTTGTTTTACCACTGAAATCTGCCACCATGCACAAGGGAGGGAATTAAAATGTAATTGAAAACTTGTTTACTTTAAAGGGATTCACGTTTTAATTCCAGAATGGTCAGTGGGAGAATTAGAATAACTTTGGGTCTATTCATGCCAACTAGAAATATGTTGTAGGGCATCTCTCTGGACTAGTCATGATTGTACCCTCCAAATTGTATACTGTTTGGCAAACCAAAAACTGGTTTACACCATTTAGTGAACAAATTGGCTGTGGCACATTTTGAAAGGGCTGCCACTGTGCTGCTAAAGATTAATTTCTCTCTAGGGTGAGATGTCAGCAGACCACTGTATGCCGTGAAAGAGTTTCCTTGGTGGCAGTTTTTTTTTCTTCAAATACGTTTTTAATAGCATTTTTTTAACAAGTTACATGAACACATGGTCGCCCCACAACGATCCTTCCCCTTCCCTCCTCCGCCCTTCCCCCGTACCTCCCTCCCCTGATCCAAGAGCAATCCTTGCTTGGTTCCATGGCTTGTAGTCTGGCTGCTACTGCTATGTTTTGTTGGCCTACTCCCCTCTCCTTTTTAGATGTGTGCAATCCTTATTTTGGCCATTAGGCTATTAATTAGGTTTGTCTCACCACATGGACTTATTCGAAAGAAGATGTTTTACCAGCACAGTTAGCAAGTATAACAGCCCAAATGAGAGCCATTACTAGTATAGCAGCCCTCATGGGATGTGCTTGTTCTGAGGCCATTACAGGTATAGCAGCCCTGATGAAATGTGTTATGAGTCACTGAACATTTAGCAGACCTTTTGCTAAGTGGAAAGGTAAAACAGCTGTTACAAGTGCATGTTGCCTGCATCTTAAACGCGTACTTCTGATGCAGACACATTAACATGCCGGTCAACAAGATTTGAACTAACAGGTTGCACAATCTTTGCAGCAGGTTGTTAGACCCACTGAGCTACCTTTCCCAACAGGCTATTGACTCGGAAAGGCACATAGGGTTAGGGCACTAGCGATTCCATGTGAGGCTTGCCTGAACTGGCTTTTCAAAAGGCCTCGGCTTGTCTGAACTATTATACATGAGTTGGGAGATTCATGAGGCTTTTAAACGTGCCAGACGTTTGGCAGCTGGACTCAGTAATCGGACATGGGCGAAGCAGAAGTTTTGAAAAGTGCAAGACCGAGTAGGAGGGATTGAGGTATGACAGCAGTGCCATCTTCTCACACTGGCCGCCAGTGTGCATCACACCAGCTCACAAGGATGGTGGGAAGGATCTACGTAAAACCTTTCTGTGAGGTCGTAAATCTTGCACGTACATTTTCTGTACTTTTAATGTGGGGGAGACCCCCATCTCCCCACACACTCCCTTTATCAAATACCCCTAACCAACAGTCCCACCCCCCTCTATTTTGGGGTGCGGTAGGGATTCATTGTTTTTCATGTAAGGTTTTTTTACCTCCAAGTAATGGGATTCGGAATTTTGTAGTGATGTCTGTGGGAAGAGCTCAGACACTGTTCTCGACTCAGAAAATGCAAATACATGTTCGTACTTTGACATTACAGCAGCTCGATTAAGAAATTCAGGTACGGTCCCAAAACAAAGCAGTCCTGCTAAGAAATGCAAAGGTTCGCCTGATGCAATCAGCTCTGCTTCTATTAAAGCTGATCAAAACTGAGGACAATGAAGCAAAAATGCAGCCCTAGTTTAAGACCATTTTAATTTTACACAATAGTTCATGTGTCCTAAAGCAATGTGAAAAGCCTGTTAGTGATTTAAATTGCTTTTAATAACGTTAACCTACAGAATTCAGACAGCTGAGCAAAGTGAACAGAACACAAATTCCCTTATACATTACTCAAAGTATTATCTTGATGGAATTATTCACAGTGTAGTGTTGAAAAAATAAACGAACCACGATTCATCCCAGTTGCTTCTTTCAAGGAACTGTGTAGATTGCTAAAGTCAAGAGTGGATTTGCAAGTTGTCGCTTGTTAACTCCATGAATTATGGGGGTGCTGCCATAAATAGCCTGTGTAAGCTGTACGCAAGGAAGAATTAAAAGGGCCGTATTGCCCAGATTTCTGTGCATAAAAAGGCCTCATGCACACCTTATCTTCATTGCTGAGTACTTCAGCAATGTTGTATGCATTTATCGTGGTTCTAGGTTTTCGGACTACCTGTTAAACACTGCCTGGAATGGTGCCCAGTAAACACTGCTCCTCTAATGCTGCTTTTTTTTTCCACCTTCAGGTTTGATGTCGTCTTTTTTGGTGACCTCTGTAAATGCGTCCCTGCTTTTTATATTTAGCTATTGGGTAGCGCCACCTACAAGCCAAAACTATTATTTTTTTCAGTGCATGTAGGGCAGATATGTGAGGAGGGACAGACAACCTATGGTTTTTTACACACCCATTGACTGCTTGTGGCCACGCTTTGCTCTGTGGCCATTCCCACCCCGAAACACTTCGATACAAGAGCCCTTTGAGATAGCTCTAATGAGCAGTAACATCAAACATTTTGCCTGCCGGTGTTATTTCTAAGCAGTCTTCTGAGAGCCAATGGTTTATTATAGCTGTAAATGTATAACTCATGTAATTGTTAATAAGTGTATCTTAAGCCACTTGATTTATATTTGTTCCTTGCACCGAAGTCCTGTTAAAAACGAGTATTTGCAAATCCACCATTTTTGGTTTATGCATAGATCGGCAAATGACATGACGAAGCCCAAAATACCTGGGGTGTCCCCTGCTCCCAATGTTCGGTATTATGGGTTTTGGGGGTGGGTGTCCCCTGCTTCCATGACGTTTGAAGTGGTGGGACCCAAAAAGAAACCGAAAAAAAAACCTGGGATCCTGCAGCGTCAGATTGGACCTGCGTTAGAGCGACGGAACTGACGCTGCAGGGGTACAGGAGAAGTGGCAGTGGCCAGCAAAAAGGTAAGTGGGGGAAGGAGGGGTGTTTGTTCAACAGCCACATTTGGGTTGTTTGACAAAGTAAAAACTGATTTGTGGCAAAATCGACTGTGGTCCATTCCGCTGCGATTGTTTTTAGAGAGGTAAAACTACCCAAATCCGATTATATGCTTAGGTGCTCACACTGGTTTCACCCATATGCTTCATTAAATGGGCGGGCATCTGAACCCTGCTTATTGTGTTCCTTATCTGCCCATACTGCCTTTTTCTAGCCCCCAATCTGGATGTGCTGTCTTTTGAAATCCGAGTGTGGAGCAGATCCCCATTTAACTCTGCATGCTGCCCCTCAAACTGGATGCCCGAAGAGGATCATTTACTGATGTGCGAAGGTTGTTGGTTTGCATGTGTGGCCCACTCTGCTGTCTGCGAGCACTTGTTCATGTCTTCATGTGACGGTCCCATCGTCCTGTGGTGCTGTGCATTTCTTGGCATCTGCTTCCCCATGGTGGTGCAGATTTTGTGCTCTAATTTTTGTGAGTGATATTCTTCTAGTCTGCATTTAGCAGAAAGCGTCTTGTAGTATGTCTTCGAGTTTGCAGTTACCAACGCCTCATTCGTATGCAAAATGCACACATCATGCCACTGTTTTAACCACTATTTGCTATAGACTTTGGGGTGTTGGTACAGTTAAAAAATGAAGATGTGGTCGGGCATCCCTCGGTAAGCAGGTACCAACAGCTGGGGGTCAAGGAGCTGTACATGTCCTGCTTTAAATTTCACTTCTACGTGATCTAGAAACTAAAACGCTTTGTGCAGTACATACAGGGCTGGTTTTAGGCCTGGGCGACCAGGGCAGTTGACCAGAGCGCCACAATAGCCACCTGCCACGCCAGTTTAGGGGAGTTTTTAAAGGGCTCACCCGTCGTGGGTAGAGGCGCCCTATTGAAAGGAAATACGCACTGCTCTCTCCAGCACAAGTGCAGGGTGCATTTCCTTTCAATAGGACGCTTATGCTAATCCAGCATGGGGCAGCCTTTGATGGGTTGCGCCGTGCTGGTTTAGCAGTGATGCCCTATTGAAGTGATTAGCTCACGCTCCTGTGCTGGAGGCACGGGGAGTTAAACACTTCAAGAGAGCGCTGTTGCTAGACCGCCCCACCCCACCCCCTAGCCTTTGCCAATTTTGTACCTTGAGCCGGATGGTGCAAGAGCTAAGGCGGGCCCCTAGTACACGGTGCTAGAGCGAAGGCGGACCCTGAGTACACATCACATACCTACTGTGCTTCGGCCGAACTCTTTAAAATCTCCAAGGAGCTGGCCAACCCTGCTGCAGTCTCTACCCCTCCTGTTGCCTCCCAGGCTCTTTGCATTGTCCTTGCCTCTCACTTCATCTCAAAAACCCAGGACATCCTGTCCACCCTTGCCTCCCTCTACCCACTCCATCAGTGCTTGCTGACCCTCCTTCAGCCACCCCCCACCCTCCTTTTCGTCCTTTCGTCCTTTTCTCCCCTGATGAGTTTGCTAGATCTATGAAAGCCTCGTCCAAACGGGTTCATCCCTTTTTCCTCAAACAATCAAAGACCACATTGAAACCCTCGCTCTAGCCCTTGATGATTTTTGCAACCACTTCTTTACCTCAGGATCCTTCCCCTCCCCTCTGAAGCACTCCTTTGTGCATCCTCTTCTCAAGAAACCCACAAAGCTGATACATCTTGTCTGGCTAACTATCGCCCAATTTCCATTACTCCCTTTCTGGGCAAACTCCTGGAAAAGCTGGCCATCTCTCAGCTTAACCTTAATTCCGATTCTGTTGGCTGTCTCCATGACCACCAGTCTGGCTTCAGAGCTGCCAGAAGCATGGAAACTGCTCTCCTGAACATCCGTGAAGATCAGCGCTCCAACCTTGACTCTAACATTCCCTCCGTCCTCCTACTCGATCGCTCTACTGCCTTTGACAACCATACCATTCTGCTCAACTATCTGTTAACCTGGATATCACTAATCAGGCTCTGGCCTGGCTGACCTCTTTCCTCTCTGATCGACCCTCCCAGGTCCAACTTGGGTCCTTCCTATCATCCATCTCCCTCACCTGTGGTGTTCCCCAGGGGTCTAATCGCTCGCCCTGGCTTTTCAACCAATACCTGTCAACTCTTGCCCACTGCATTGCCATTTTGTGCTTGAATTTCCAGTGCTACGCTGACAACACTCCACTCCTTTTCAGGCTGCCCTCAGCCACCTCCTCTCCCTCTCTCATCTGATTGCCTAACTGCCATTCAAGATTGGTGTACTGCCAACTACCTTTGAATGCCAGCAAGATGGAGATCCTCCTCATCGGCACACCTTCACCATCATTTCCCCTCACTGTCTGGCCGCCTCCCTTAGCCCTCCTCCTACCACCACCTGCGAGGCTAAGAACCTTGGGTTCATCTTTGACTGCACACTTTCCTTCTCAGCCCACATCTGTCTCTAAAAAGTCAAACCACCTACTGCACGAGGTACTCTGCCTTTCCTCTCCTTCCTCTGGAAGCTCAGTGTCTCCCAAGCTCTAGTTCTCTCTAGGTTGGACTGTTGTAACGGCCTCTTTCTAAATCTACCTGCCTCTACTCATCGCCCTCTGCAACTAATCCAGAACAGGACTGCAAGACTTGTCCTTGGCCTCAAGCCCGGGGATCGTATCTCTCCAGCTCTGAAATCCCTCCATTGGCTCCCAGTGGATGCAAGGGTTAAATTCAAAACCCCCTCTTAATTGTCCACAGGGCTTTCTGGGGCCAGGGGCCAAAATACCTTCAGCTATCCCTCTGCAAATACCCCCTCTCTCTAGCTCTTTGCTCCCACCGCTAACTCCCTCAGGGTCAGTTGTTTTGCAAAGAAACAAGCTTGGTGTAGATCTGTCTTCGGCTGGGGCCTTACTCTGGAACAGTCTCTCTGCCACTCTAAAACTTGAACTATCTTCGGTTCCGGAAGCACCTTAAGTCCTTCCTCTTTTCTTCTGCCTTCACCCCCCACCCCCCGTTCCCCTCTTCCCCTGCTGATCTGTTCTCTCTTGGCACCTGGCCACCAGCTGTCCTCCGGGCCCAGGTACCTGCTCACATTGCCACCGGCCCAACCCTTGCATTGGTGTCTGTATCTGTACCCATACAGTCCCCCTGCCCCCTTTTTTTTTCTTCATGTACTTATCAGACCTACCCTGTCTGCTGCCTTAAACCCAGCACTTACCACTTGCTGTCTGCATTACCACTGTTTGTCTTAATTATTTATTATGTATCTGTTTCTACTTTGCTCCACATTTTCCATTTCTCCCTCTCCCATGCACTTGCGAGTTTTCAGTGTCACTGGGCCCAGTAAGATCGTTTGTTTTGTTCTCCCCTGTTCCCCTCCCTTGCCGCGCTCAAACACTTGTGTACAAGCGCGATAGAAATAAAATATCGATTAAATTCAAAACCCCACCTAGAATTTTATTAGAGCACTTTTTATACACATTCCCAAATATTCACAACCAATGCTCCATGGGTGTTTTTGTATGGCACCAGTTGGAGGATTTAGGGTGGGTGTGCGATGGAAGCGGTTTAAAGGAACTCCTGGTAATTCTTGGAGTCCAGCTACCTGGCTCTTCAACACTACAAGCAGGAGCTGACTGCCCACCACCAATTCCGGTCGCTGTATTTGTATGCCTCAACGTGCTCAAGCATAGACTCTTGGCGAGCAAGAACTGGTGTGAAAATGGAGAACCGAATGGGCGTGTTACTCGTATGCCTAGCGAGTAGCTTGCAACATGACATGTTTACAACTGCGATTTGCATGTTTGCATTTTATCAAATATTGTGTACTTCATTCTCCCAGGCTTTGCTTCACAGTATTTCTTCAAGTTGGGTGGATGTGCATTCCTGTACGACCATAATTCTGTCATTGCTGAAGTCTTTGTACCTTTTTAATGCTAGATTAGCTGTGCATCACTGAGAAGACCATTGCACCCATCTGCAGAATATTTTCTTGGACCTTTTCACTTCTTATCCACCCGTAGGACCTGCTGAATTATATAAATGTGAACCGGTATGTGGGAATCAAACCAATGCACAATAAAGATTGCCCACGCTGATAGCTCAGGAAGTCTTCCTTCTATTAAAGACAAGGAGGCGAGCATTGTGCTATATCTTTCTTTATTTACTGCCATGTCAGCACTTTAAAACTTTCAACTTTAATACTGAACATTTCTGTTTTTAGAAACAAAGTTTAGAAAACAAAATGCAGAAGTTTAAAGGTCCTTTAGTCCATACTCTTATTCGTTTAATCTGCATCAGGGAACTACAAGCCCCATGAGTCTTAGGTCTGAGGTAGTCCTGACCTTTCCCCTCTGCCCCTATCCGAGGGCAGCCCTCTCCATAAGAACCCCTCTGACCAGGTCCTTTCCTCTTTCTTTGTCTGTCCACTCGAACAACTTCATTTTTGCAAACCAAACCGTCCATTATCATTGAACAGAGAATTGTTCCTTGAAACTGAGAACTTTTGCGGTCCAACATGACCAACTTGAACTGTTTTCCTTCCACTGTTGAGTAGTGTTTCATCCGGCCGTCTCTTGCTCTTCTCCTGTAAATAATGGAGAGCAAATCATGAGGGTGGGAATGAGCAAAGGAGTTACATCATAACAAATATAACAATGCAGACCATAATCTTGCCATTCCGGGTGGGATATAATGCTTGCCTCCTTGTCTTTAATAGAATGAAGACTTCCTGAGCTAGCAGCGTGGGCAATCTTTATTCTATGACAAGACAGGAGGCTCGCATTATGCTTGTTCAAAGCTTGCTACCACCATATTCGTAATCTCAGAAACAGGCTTAAAATAGAATGTCTTAAAGGTTGATTCGGAAAGACCAATCTGCTGATTTCATAATGTCCTGAAGAGACACCCCTGTCGCAAAAGCTTTGGAAGCCATCGCTCCCATAGCAGAGTGCGCCTCAAAAAGTGACAAATCAATTCCTGCCCATTGCATGATTTCTCTCAACCATCTAGCAATGTTCGCAGACGCTACAGCATGATGAGGCTTGCTGCGTGCTATAAGCAGCTGTGACACCCCTCGCGGTCTAAGATGCGCTGTTGCTTTTTCATAATCTTTAATACACTGCGCAACACAAAGCTTCTTATTACTTGTGAAGTATGGGTAATCTATTACTCTCGAATCTCTTTGTTCTCTTGGAAATGGTAAATGATACCCGTCTGGATAGAATATTTTCCTATCGACTTCAAGCGCTTTGCCTTACTTCCTGTAGGAGAGTTTCTGATGTCAGAGTAGCATAGCTAGTTTTCCTGATAGCTGAGATCGGGCTAAATTCCCGTTATCTGGCCATCTGAGGAAAAGACGAAATACGTCTCTCACATCCGATAACACTTTGTACTTGGATTCCGGTGGCTTCCTGAGCTTCATCCCTCTTAGCAATCTCACGACCGCTGGGTCTTCTCCCACCGTGTTACCTTCCACTTTTTCGTGACCCGCTGATATAGCGGACCTATGGACTCCCACTGTTCTGAAGGCGCCGCCTTCTTGAAATTTAAAAGCTAAGAAGTTGAGAACCTCTACTACAGGGGCTGAAACGGGATCCACACCGTGGTCCGAACACCAGGTAGCCCACCCGTTCCAAGCCGCACCATAGCTCCGAACGGTGGAAGGCGCTCAGGAATCTCTGATGCACTCTGCTGCGAGCTGTGAAATTCCCGGCAATTCCCATCTTTTCCTAAAACTCTGCAGGCTATCAATTGCAGCGTGCTGGCTGCTATGAGCGGGTGAGCTTGCCCTGATGGGTCGAGAAGAAGGTCCGGCAGAATGGGAACTATCCTCGGAAAATCCGTAGAAAGTTCCATCGCTACTGGAAACCAAGGCTGAGCCTTCCATAAGGGTAGGACTATCACGAGCTCCGCGTGATCCCTGAGAATTTTCGCTAGCGCTCTCGTTATCATAATGAATGGCGGGAAGGCATAATGCACTGCTCCTGTCCATGACTGCAAGAAGGCGTCCGTGCCCGCTGCATCTGGGTCTATCCTCCAGCTGAAGTATTCTGGTGTCTGAGCGTTCAGTCTGGACGCAAACAGATCTATGTGCAGGGGCCACAGAGCTCCTGCAATTGTTGGAAGACGAGGGGGTGAAGCTTCCAATCGCTGGAGTCCACAAGATAACGTGAATTCCAGTCTGCCACTTCGTTCAGAGTTTCTGGCAAATAGTCCGCTGATACAGATATTCTGTGCTGGAGACAGTAATGCCAGAAGCTCTTCGCTAATTCTGCCAGCATTTTGGATCTTGTCCCGCCCAATTTGTTTATATACCTTACTGCAGAAATATTGTCCACCTTGAGCAGGCCGCAGCTCTTTACTCTTTCGTAAAAGCGCGAACTGTGAAAGAGCCCGCTAGTAGCTCGAGGCAATTTATATGAAGCTGTAACTCTTCTTCTGACCATTTGCCTCCTGTCTGCACGTGTTCGCACCTGGCTCCCCAACCTGATCTGCTCGCATCTGATTCTATTACCAGATCTGGGGCGTCGCCGAAAATGGCACGACCGTTCCAAGCCTCCATATTCTGCAACCACCAATGAAGCTCTGTGAGGGCTTTGTGGTCCAGAGTTACTAGTTGTTGGTAGCGAAGGCCTCCTTGCAGATGTCTTATTTTGAGCCGCTGCAGAGCTCGATAATGAAGCGGTCCCGGAAAAATCGCTTGAATAGAGGCTGCTAGCAGACCTACTACTCTGGCTAGATTGCAAAGCGAGATAACCCTTTTCGCTATCACAGCTCTGAGCTCCTTCTTGATCGCTCTCACTTTGTACCCTCGGAGCTCGAGAGATGCCTTCACAGAATCTATTGTGAAACCCAGGAATTCTATTCTCTGGACCGGAGTCAGCTGAGATTTCTCCAGGTTCACTAAAAAACCGATCGAAGTCAGAAGTGAGAACACCCACTGGACGCTCTTTGTCAATGCTAATTTGTCTGGGCCAAAGACGAGGATGTTGTCTAGATGGATAATAATACGAATTCCTCTCTCTGATGGCAGCTGCCACTGGTTTCATGAGCTTGGTGAAAGCCCACGGAGCGGAGGAGAGGCCGAACGGGAGGCAGGAGAAACGCCATTCTTCTCTGTTCCATAGGAAGCGTAGATACTTCCGAAACGCTGCTGCTATCGGAATCGTAAGGTATGCCTCTTTGAGATCTAGGCGGGCCAGCCAGTCTCCGGTACGCAACAGATCTCGAAGCAGATGAACCCCTTCCATCTTGAAATGGTTGTATACCACCCATTCGTTTAGATCTTTCAAATTTATCACGGGCCTTATTTTGTCCCCCTCTGTGAACTAGGAGCATGGTACTGAGGAAACTGGGACCCTGTTGGTACTCGCGCTCTATCGCGCCTTTGCTTTCTAACTTCGTGAGCTTGCAGTGCAGGAGCGCTGCTTCCTCTTGCGTCATGTGTATGGGGCGAGGTTCTGCTGTCTGCACGGGTGTTCCTATGAACTCTAAACACAGCCCCACTACTGCTTGTAATACCCAAGCATCGCTTGATAAGGCTTGCCATTCATTCAGGTAGTGGAGGGTTCTCCTTCCCACACGCAAGCTTACCGTACTCACCCGCTGACTGCACCGGTTGTCGGTACGATCCTCTTCGCCCTCTTGGAAACCTTGTCCTGGCAGGGAAGAAGGTATCCTGCTGTCTAGACTCCCAGTAATTTGATCATTGACCCTGGGATCTTCGCTGGAAGGTATAGCGACCGGACGAGCGCACCCCTCTTCCCCCAACCCCGCCCCCGCCCTTACGTCGTCCGGTCCCGGCAAAAACTCACCCGGGAAAGATCTTCCTGATGGAACTCTGCGCTCTCTCTAAAGCAGTATATGTGCCCACGAATTGAGGCTACTTTAGCGAACGCTTCACCGAACAACAGTCCTTTGGCGCTTTCACCTGCCTCGTAGCTGGCGAAATCACTCAATTTGTTAGCTATTTTTAACAGGACGACTCTTCTTCTTCTTTCTGAAGAGATAGCACAGTTGGCGTTGCCTAGGAGGCATACCGCTCGTTGCGCCCAGTTACCTAGGACTGTCACGTCTACTGGGGTACCGGTATCTTTTGATTTCTCTGCCAGATCCATGATCTTGGCTAGAGGCCCTGAGATGTCTAGGAGCTTGTCTTGACACCCCCTCCAGGCAGGGTCTACTCCTTTCCTTACATCACGAGCTGCTTTGGTCACAAAGGTGACCATCTTGGGGTCTAGGTCTGGAGTATCTGCTAGTTTATTCGGCAGCTCTGGTCTGGGGCACTCCGACCTCATTCGTGACCTTACTTCCCTTTCCGGGGGTTTTCTAATGTGCTGGGCCATGTATGCTGCCACTCTGGGTGACGGCTCCCAATCGGATGACTTGGGATGCCGAATAGTCTCTGTTTCCAACATGTCTGTTGTATCGTCGATGCTGTGGGGGTCTTCTACATCTTTATCGATGTCTTCCTCCTCCTCGCCCCCTTCATCGTCGGGCGAATAGCCCTCGTCTTCGTCCCCTAGATTATACACCCCTGGGGCAGGTGGTCTGTCCTGACTTTCTTTTTTCTTTGCCAGGAAGGCTTCTTTAAGCCTGGCGACAGGGTCGCTTCCAATTGGGGAACAGTGTTAACCCTTTCAGCGATACCCGGGGGGGGGGGTCAAAGAGTGCTTGCTCTTCTGGGCTACTTTACACCCCTTCTTTTCAACCCCTTTCTGGGGGTGTCCTGCTGACGTTCCTTCCGCAGGGCAGCTAGCCTGTCTTTTCCTGGCTGTAAGCTGTTTCTGCTGCTTAGCCATAATCATTTCTAGAGTCTCCAGCCTTTTCGTAATAGGTTGCACCCCCTGTGAGACAGCTTGAATCAAGGGGTCTCCAAGTACCTTTTTAAAACTTAATGATAAGTCAATCTTGTTGGGAAGGGTCTTCTACCCACTCTTCTTGGCTCCATTCTGGGGAAGTGGAAGGAGTATTAGTGGGGGTGCCAAATGTAGCCATGTCCTTGGTGTTGGCAGAGCCAACTGTGAGGAAGTCAGCAGCTGGAAATGCTTCTGCACACTTCTTAACACGTGCTGTATATTGCTAGCAGCGTGTGTGTGAAAGCAGCTTCCCTTTTTTTTTTTCCAAAAATCTGACTGGAGCTCTAATAAACCAACTTCCTTCGTTCTCTGTTCGTGCGCAATGCGCGCGGAAGCTGGATTCCCAGGGGACGCTGGGAACTGTGGAAGGTTCCAGCTCCCCTGGGTCCTAACGGCCGCTGTTTGCCGGCGCCGAAATACGGAAAGAGAGAGAGCGGGGCACGGTAGTCTAACGCGGGCTAAATATGCACGCGACTCCAGCACCAGCTCGCGCACAAAACTCTTCTTACCCGTGGTGTGCGGGAAACTGGCTGCGCTCGCGCTGCCCTAGTGATACGCCCCACGGTAAGAACACGCGCGCGTTCTGAGGCGACTACAAAATCATTGTAAATGCATTTCGTTTTCCTGCGCGAGCCGTTGAAAATGGTCAATAAGCATTACTAAGTGTATTACAACAAATATCCAAGCATTTAATAGCCATATACAGGTAATATAGAGTTTATCTAGCTCTTCTACTGAAGAAACAATAAATCATGTCACTTATCTGTTGGCAGCAGAAAGAAAGAGGAAAGGACCTGGTCAGAGGGGTTCTTATGGAGAGGGCTGCCCTCGGATAGGGGCAGAGGGGAAAGGTCAGGACTACCTCAGACCTAAGACTCATGGGGCTTGTAGTTCACTGATGCAGATTAAACGAATAAGACTATGGACTAAAGGATCTTTAAACTTCTGCATTTTGTTTTTCTTTTTTATTGGCAAAAAAGTAGTAGGTGGTACACTACAAGTTGCAACAACGCACATTACATATTTCAAGTGTGAATGACAAAGGACGGACCCAGCAGTAGGCCACACATAATCATGATTGGGGTTGGTAGCAATAACGGCATTATCGTACAGTGATCCGTCCCCGGATCTGGAGACGGAGGAGATGATAGAAGCTCCAGATCCACCTTTCGGTTCAAATAGCTACAAAACCCTGTCCGTATGTTTTTTTTTTTTTTAGGTCGAGCAGTACTAGGCAACATGTTAATGTAGTCTTCTTCACAAGATTGTGTTCAGGTGAGGGCTTTCAGCCACATTTCCAGGGAAGGGGGGGATCTACGTTTCCAACATTGCAGGATACATTTCTTGGCCACAATCGCCGCCACATTCAGAAACCTTGCCTCCCGTTTCGCCTCTGATACCTCCCACAGCCCGAATAAAAGAGACAAAGGGTCAGGGCAGACAGAGAACCCCACAATCTCGGAGAGAGTCTCAAGCACTGCATCCCAGAACGGGGCCAGTGCCCCACAGGACCAGAACATGTGAGCATGGTCCGCATCATTAGATCTGCATCTTTGACAGGGATGGGTTTGGTCCCGGGCAAACTTCCCAATCGCATAGGGTGTGTAGGACAGGCGATTAAGTAACTTGTATTGAACACACCTTACTCTGGAGTTAAGAGAAACCTTGCGTGTGTGCATGCACATTTTGGTCCACATATCATCCGTGATGTCTAATCCCAGATCGCGGCTCCAAGCCTCTCGAACAGTGTGGGGGGGGGGGGGTTCAACAGCTTGCTCCATCAACATTTTGTACAGGGAGGATACAATTGGGGGGGGGTTCGTCTGGATACGAAGGCCACATGTCTTGGACCGCCGCCCTAAGTCGGAAGTATTGCAGCAGCTCCAACGAGGAGTTGGAGTGCCCCGGTCTCCAGGTATCGGGGGTGATGAATTTCCCATCGGGGAACAGGTCGGAGAGTGATCTGTATCCCAGGTCCGACCAGTGCCGCATAAGGAGCCTATCCTGTGTGGGGGTGAGGCTGGGGAATGACCAAAGGGGAAGCCATTTGTAATACGGGGGGGAGCCAGAACCAGGCATCAGGATCTGCCGCCACGCCCTTATGGTGGAGGCCACTGGGTCAGCAGGGGCCTCCGAGCGATACGAGTGAAAAAGGATCAAGGACATGACATTTACCTCCTCGGTCGCAAGGATTTTGAGCTTGACATGTGGGGGGAGGAGGGGTCCTGGTGGTGGTACCAATATGTAGCGTGCTGAGCCTGAGTGGCGATCCAAAACTGGGCGAGATCCGGCGCATTGAAGCCGCCCCTCTCATAAGGTAGGGTCATATGTTGCCACTTTCTGTGCACGGCACCAGAGTGCCACAAGAATCGGGCACATCCCGCGTGCAGGTCCGCAAAGTACTGTTTCCTGGGCCAAAGTGGGATGTTAGCAAATACGTATAGGAGCTTCGGGACTATAATCATTTTTATTAGGGAGAGTCTCCCTGAAAATGAGAGGCGGGAGGTTTTCCCATCGTTCCATCTTGGCATTGGCATATTGCGCGGCAGCCCCGTAGTTATCGGACAATGAGGATTTTGAGAGGGACACCTGAACCCCCAGATATTTGATGCCCTCAGGGGCCCATTTGAGAGGAAATTCGCATGCAGGTTGGGAAGTTGCGGGCGTGAGGAGAAAGATTTCTGACTTCGTGTAATTTATGGTGAAGCCCGAGAATGTGCCAATTTTGATAATTTCGCGCATGATCGGGTCAAGGTGAATTGAGGTGTCTCTAATGTATAAAAGCACGTGGTCGGCATACAGTGATATAATTTCGGGGGTGTTCCGCAGGCGAATCCCTTTGCGCCCGTGGTTGTTTCGCACACTATCCGCCATGGGCTCAATGGCCATCGCGAATAACAAGGGAGAAAACGGGCACCCCTGCCGTGTCCTTCTGTGGAGGGAGAAGGGAGCCGACAGATGGTAGTTAACCAGGACCCTGGCCAAGGGGTCAGTGTATAATAGTTTAATGCAGGACATCATGTACGGGCCGACCCCCATCTTCTCCAGCACCGCCCAAACAAAGGTATTGCCACGAGACCATGTCGAACGCCTTTTGGGCATCAAGCGTCACAGCTACAGCGTTGGCTTGGGGGTCGATTCTAGAGATAACATTAAACAGTCGCCGAATATTTAATGCCGTGGAACGGGCAGGGACAAAGCCGCTCCGGTCAGGATGAATCAGGTATTTCATGATGGGGAGGAACCTATTTGCTATAATTTTAGCGAAGATTTTGGTGTCTGTGTTGATGAGGGACAGGGGTCTATAGGAGCCACATTCATCCAGGGGTTTGCCCGGCTTGGGAAGCACCGTGATGATGGCCTCGCGGAGGGACCGGGGGAGGGTAGAGAGGCGCAGCGACTCCTCCCAAACCTCGTGAAGACGTGGAGCAAGGAGGGCGACATGTTCCTGATGGAACTCGGCAGTTAGGCCATCTGGGCCGGGGGCCTTACCCTTAGGGAGGGCCGAAATTACAGCAGTGATCTCGTCAAGGGTGAAGGGAGGCTCTAGTTCTTTGGTGGCTAGGGAAATGAGAGACATTGGGATGCGGTCTAGGAGGTCGTCCAGGTCCTGAGGGCAGTGCTCTGGCTGCCAGGCGTAAAGGGCGGCATAGAAATCTGCAAAGGTCCCGAGAATGGGGCGATCAGACCAATGCCTCATTCCATCTTTGTCGATACTATCAATCCGAGCCCTGCCTCCCTCGGCATGGGCAAGGCGAGCAAGGGTGCGGCCCGGTCTCTCTCCCTCACCATACTTCCGAGCCGCAACGGGTCGGGCAAGGTATTTTATCTCGCTGAGGGCAAAGGACTCGAATGCGTCCAGTTCAGTTCTAATCTGTGCAAGCGTGGGTGGAGAGGGGGTGGTCGCATACTCGCGCTCCAGCTCCTTGAGTCTGGACTCGGAACGGCGCAGAGAGTTTCTAATGTCCTTCAGGACCCCCGCCTCCCTAGAGATACACATGCCCCTGATGAAAACCTTAAAGGCCTCCCATCTCACCCCATCTGTAGTGTCCCGGCGTTTGTTATTATCAAAAAATGAGGAGATATCTGCGAGAATGTCAGCCTTGAAGACAATATCGTGCAGTGCATCTGACTTGAACCGCCAGGTGAAGTGCTGGGGAAGGGCCGGGTGTAAGGCGATGTCCAGTGTGAGCGGGGAATGATCGGATAAAGTGCGTGGCAGGATCTGTGTGGTAAGCGTTTTGCCCATGAGCCCCGCGGAGAGAAGAAAGATCAATCCTGGAGTGGCTGTCATGGACAGAGGAATAAAATGTGAACTCTTTCGATGATGGGTGAAGTACTCTCCAGGCGTCTACCAGTCCAGAAGTGATCATGTGTGCATGGAGGCGACGAGCGGCTTTGGACAGTGTTCTAGGTGGAGCACCGGATCTGTCCAAGTCGGTGTCGAGGATGAGATTCATGTGTCCCTCTCCCCACCCCCAGATAACAGGGACTCCAACATATCCTGAGAGAATGTCGAGGATGTGGTCAAAAAATTGGGGTGCATCAATGCACGGGGCATATGTGTTGACCAGGAGGCATTCTGTATTAGCAAGGAAACGGTGGAGGATCACGTATCTACCCTGGTCATCAATGTGGCTGGCGCGAAGAGAAAACTCCAAGGACTTGTGGATTAGGGTGAGGACCCCTGTGGACTGTGAGAAGAACGCTGTATAGTATTTGTTGGAGCCCCATGCAGGGGCAAAGGGGGACGAGAGATGAGCAAGAGCGTGGGTCTCCTGCAAGAGAAGTATTTTGACCCCGTACCTCTGGGCATAGGCTGTGACCCTGCGTGCCTTGGTGAAGTTGCTGAGCCCCCTGATATTCCAATACATTAGCCTAATGGCCATTCAGTAGCCCTTTAGGGGGGTTCCCAGTAATGTGTGACAGAGTATGTTGAACAAGTGCTGGCCACTAATACGGCGGCCCGTTGCATCGTACCAAAAGCTACCACTTCTCTACCAGTTTTGCCATAGTAACCCCGAACTACTCCCACCCCCACCCTCACTGCCCCCCAAAACTCAGCAGTGCCCAAAAGCCCACCCAAAATTCCAAGGCACTTGTGCCAAACCCAACGGGGCAAGACGAGCCCCCGCGCCCAACAGGGGCGCAAGCAATGAACATAAGCCAAAGTCGGCATTGCAACTGCAGCGGGGGTCGCTGCTGCCGTGGGCCCGATTGCGGCGGTTGAACGGAGGACTGCACAGAATATAGTGCAGCGGTAACCATAATAAGTTGTTGTGGGAGCACCATGGTAGAGTACAGTAAGCAGAAAGTATAGTAACGGAGGATCCCAGAGAGGGTGCCGTGTCCAACAGATCACACACTAGTGACCCAATTTGCGTTTCATGAGACTTCACAGAAAGTTACGACAATCAATAAATGCACAAAAGAAAGAATAAAGGAGTACAAGGACACTGCAGTGACAAGCGTGGCAATGACACCATAAATGATTCAGGTAATGAGTGCAGGGCAGAGCGACTCAACCCTCCTCGACCAGGTCGTCCGCCGGACCAGGGACAGGAATATGAGATTCAATAAATTTCACCGCTTCCTCAGGGACCGTGAAAAAGTACAGTTTATTACGATGGGTGAGCTTCAGCCTTGCAGGGAACAGCATAGCGTATTCCACTTTCCTTTCTCTAAGCAATTTCTTTACACCATTAAATTGTCTGCGCTCCATTTGGACATTGACCGAAAAGTCGGGGAAGATACGAATAGTTTGAGACTCAAATTTCAGTTCCCCTTTTTCGCGGGCTAGGCGTAGGATGTGGGCTCTATCCCGGAAGCTGAGGACTTTGGCTATAATTGGTCTACGGAAGTCCCCCGGCTTGGGGCGCGGGGCAAGTGAGCGATGGGCGCGCTCAGTGGTGAAGAACGGGCAGAGTTGGGGATCTCCCAGGAGGTCCTTCAGAAGGGTCTCAACAGGGAGTTCCATCTTGCCCTTGAGGGCCGCCTCCGGAACCCCCACAATGCGAATATTGTTCCTGCGGGATCTGGACTCTAAATCGTCGCACTTCGCTTTGACCTGTTTCATATCACGCACCAGGTCAGAGACCGTGTCCTGGAGCACATGTACTTCATCCTCTGTGGTCCCAATCCTGGTCTCGGCCTCGACCAGCCTAGCGCCATGTTGGTCCAGTTTGGTGCGTAGTGAGGCTACATTTGCGTTTGTCGTCTAATTTTTCGTGAATGACGCAAAGCTTTTGGCCATGGATTCCATGAGTGTTGTGAGATCGGGCTGTGGGGGACATAAGGACACATCTAGGTCGTCTTGTGGGAGGGCAGCCCCACCCTGATCCTGCTTAGCGAGTGATTTAGCAAACTTGTCCATTGCTCCAGCCTTGTTAGCCCCACGAGCCTTGCCGGACATATTTGGAGGCACACTTGGAAGCGCAGGGCGGTACAGCAGTAGGTTATCCCAGCAGGTATGCTCCAGGGCAGCAGGCCCACCCCGGGGAGCAGACAAGGCGTCCCAGGCGACAGTATATCCTAGGAAGAAAAGCGACAGGCGGCGCTCGTCCCCGAGCCAGGTGAGTACAGGCAACCAGAGCCAGCAGTGCGGGACAGCCCAGTCTGGGGGCGCCTAGCGAGCTCAGGGCGCAGCAAGTAGTTGCACAGTGTGAGGAGAGGAGGGTGCTGAGGCGCCCAGCGTCGCACCAGCGCAATGCAAATGGTCGGAGGTAATCCGGCTAGGGGGGGCCTCAAGGCGCTGGTGCAGCAGTACTGGGCAGCGCAATTCCGGGTCGCAGTTGACGGGTTCCGGTAAATAACTGCATAGTCTAGGGAACCGCAGAGGCGGTCAGGCCGTGGATCAGGTGAAGAAAAATAGATGGAAGCCCACAGGAGAGGAGCAGCACAACCCCGGACCACCAGGGGGGCCGCCAAGTCACATTAGGGTAGTTGCTTATGGGCCTGTAGGCCTGCGGCCACCCAACCGGCCAGGAGCCCACTGTGTCTGCAGATATGGATTATTTGGAGTGTATGGCCCGTAGTTCCCGTGGGGTACAGTAAACATGAGCCCCAGGCCCCCAACCCCTCACCTGCAGATGAGATCTCCCGGTCACTGCCTCCGCAGGGGTCCCAGCTGACCCCAGGCGCCAGGGCGCGGAGTATGTGGGCGGGTGTGAGGTCAGCACTGTGGCCCCGGTCTGAAGGGACAGGCAGGGTGCGGGGTGCAGAGCGCAGCCGGAAGGGCCACGGCGCTCCAGGGAGAGCAGGACCAGCAAGCAGCCCCCGGGGGCGTGAAATCCAGCGGAGAGATCGCCCGGAAAATCGGGCACAGAGACAGGGGGCGCTCCAGCAGCCCCCGCGGTGTGGCGTGCAGGGATCCGGCGGTCCCGGGGGGCGCCGCAAGCCTCGAATCAGCACCCCTCCAGGGGGGGGGCCGGAGAGGCTGGAGAGGATGGGCCGCGTGGGACGGCAGTGGCCCACCCGGCCACAAGGAGAGCGGAGCGAGGAGGAGGCGTCGGCCCGGAGACGCCCCAAGCACAGGCCGTGCCGCTGGCCAAGCAGAGCGGAGAGTGGGCCCGGCGCTGCGGATAGCAGGGCACAGACGTCAGACCCTCGGGCCGGCGGGACTCAGGGGGCAACCCCCGCAGCAGTCGCTCGGAGCAGAGTGGGCCTTAGTTGTCGGGCGGCGGCCTCCAGAGAAGAAGGGCTTCACACGGCCCCAAGGTTCCGATTTCCTCCAAAACCCGGATCAGTATGCTGGGCAAGCGTTGTCAAACACGATACGCTCTCTCAGCTAAGGATGAAGGATGAAGCTGATTCTGGCGGATTTTCAGCCGTCGGGTCACGGAGCTAAGAAGCTAGGTAGCCATCTTGCCGGCTGCCCAACAGCGCCCCCTGCATTTTGTTTTCTTAACTGTTTCTAAAGACGGAAATGTTCAGTATTGAAGTTGAAAGTTTTAAAGTGCTGACATGGCAGTAAATAAAGAAAGATATAGCATAATGCGAGCCTCCTGTCTTGTCATAGAATGAGGTCTGGCAGAGTTTTTGCCATCGAACACTGAGCTGAATGTATACATACTACACATTGTCCGCACAATGTTTTATGGCATTTGCCGCTCCTCAGTACAGTTTTCTTAACTAAGGAACAGAGAATTCTTGATGTGCTTAAAATGGGAAAGGTGATGGGGCCGCAAAGGAAAATGGGGAACTGGGTTGAGCCGGCCCAATAAAAAAAAAAAACACTATAATGACGGAGGAGGAAGATGTTGAAAGAATAGTCTTCGGGTGTCCGTGGGATTATGGTTTATCTAAAAGGGACATCTGTCAGTGCGCACGAGCTTGAGCCGATAAATCTGGCAGCTCAGTTCTAAGGTTTTAGTGGCACGAGAAATAAAGTACACTAAAACGGAGTCTGAACGGAAACCATACCTGTGCAAGATTTTGAACTGCACGTGACGGACTTCAGAAAAACAATTGTGTGGCTGGGCATTGGAATACGAGAGGTTGTGAACCTAGTAGCACGCATGTAGATGATGGGAGAATGGCCAAATGAGGCGAGTGATTACGAAAATCTGTAGAAAAGTGAATGCTGTTTTAACCAAGCGAGAATAGGAGTTGGAGCGGTTGGGCATCTTAACATGCTTTAGCGTGTTCAAGACCAAGAAAATGGCTGGGCTTTGGCATTGTAGCGAGCTTCAGGAAAGCATACCTTGATCCTGTCATGACTTCTCTACAGTTCCCGTGTCTTCAAGACATTGGAAGTGGGGGAGGCGAGAGAAGGGCAAAAGAGGAGAGGAAAAAGTGCATTTGTTGACCCTACATGAACCTCACCCCTAAAAATGACCCCAGATGTACTGTGTAGTACATCTGACCAATTCTCTGCTGAGCCCACCCAACAAAATCCTACACTAGGTCCTCCTAGCCAGGGCTCAGCCACACCATTCTGGTGTCCAGCTTCTGTTCTTCACATTAATGGTGCCAGACTCTTACTCCCATTTTTCCCTCGGCACCATTCACCACTCGTGTGTGCTTCGACACGTTATTAATCTTTTCCCGTTTCACTTTCATGGCAGTAGTTTTGCCTCATAGGTGGTTTGGGCCACGTCGGAGCCGCAGTAAATATAAATGTATTTGGGATCTCAGACATGTCTTCAATTTAAGCTCCATCGTGAATCCTCTAGAGAAATTCAGGATTGTTGGACCATTTAGTGCGTTTATCTTTATTGAAACGTAAGCCAACACTTCCCGGAGAACAACACACTGATGCAGCCTAATGTTGTAATGTGGGAGGAGGAAAGGTTGATCCCCTCATTTAGACCGTGTTGGCTATGGGCGTTTGCTTCCAAGTTTATGCACCGTGATTTTATTCTGTCTGACAGAATAACAGCTCATACACGTTTATTTGAAAAGTGACATTACTATTTAAAGGGGCACTGATGATTTAATCGCTGATTTGTTTATTTAAATACTGTTATCTGAGCTTCGTCTTTTGATTACATGGAAATTAAAGCTATTGTAAAAAGTTACTTTTTAATGGTGTGCTGAAGTCTGCCCCCCAAAAAGCAAAGCAAATGCCCTGTTCTCTATAAACCAGTTTACCCGACTTTTCTGATTGTAACCACTTCATTGTTATTGGAAGGAAATTACTAGGCTCCCTGCCAGTGGTCCCAAAAAGTATTTTGCCAAGAAATCCCCCACCCCCTTTTTTTTTAACCTAGGACAGATTTTGATGTCGCATTTTTGACATACATGTACAGTTTATGCAGTGACGGTCTGAGAGAATCTTTTCACAGCTGGATAATAGAGCACATGGTATAACGAGGCCATCATTTCTAGCTTCAGCGTCGCCAACATTGATTAGCACATTGTTTCCTTATTCGAAGAAATGCTGCTTTGCCCTTTTTTAAAACTAATTCTGCTGTTGAATTTGGAACTAATTGAACCACTGTGGAAAGATTTAATAATAACAGTATGGGTGTAACCGGAAACATGCATCGCTGTTTACCACGAAGTGATGCCACTAACCAATTTTTTATGCCTAGTTTATGCAGTGAATGTCGTATTGTGTGTTATTTGTTTGGTAAGTATATTGGTATCTGTGCATTTATTGGCGTGGTCTTGTAACTCACTCTGCCAACGCACGCATCCCACACACGACAGTAAGCGTTGTTATTATTAGGTCTTCATTGGCCATTTACGCAGAGTATTTTAAACACCACTCCCTAAAATTTGGAACACAGGTTTTCTTTTATTTGAAGGGTAACACAAAGAAAATAGTACTCTTGTTCCCAACAGTAATATATATTTATGCATTTTTATTTCTTAATGATTTTTGTTGATGTGATGCTTTTGTAGCTATTAACACATGCCAAACATTGTTTATCTTCACTGCTTTATTGTAGAGGGTGAAATAGCTACTTAGATCAGCTTTTCTTTGCCTGAACATGTTTTTAATGAGACTAGCAGAATTTACCGCTTGAATTTCCCCTAGGTCGGTACAATTTTTATTTTTTTTAAATGCCACTAAAATTGTGTAAAGAGTGCTTTACTACAATTGTAATTGTTCTTTTATACCGCGCTTAATAACAAATAGTGGTTCTAAGCGTGCAATCAGGACTCAAACCTGTTTAACGCTGCGTTGGCTTGCTTCCAAGACGAATGGTTACCCCTGAGCTATACGTCCTCCCCTACTGGTAAATGGAATAAGCAAAATGTCATGAAATTGCTGTGA
The DNA here is from genome assembly GCF_040938575.1 of Ambystoma mexicanum. Taxonomy (NCBI): domain Eukaryota; kingdom Metazoa; phylum Chordata; class Amphibia; order Caudata; family Ambystomatidae; genus Ambystoma; species Ambystoma mexicanum. The sequence continues at coordinate 548,963,638 of NC_090931.1, read as the reverse complement.
CTTTTTTACAAACGTCAGTTTTGCGGAAAACATATATTCTCACCATTTGCCATACTTTATGGAACCGAGGATAACTAATTTTGATCACAGGTACAGATTGCGGCTTAAAAAAATCGTTTTTTGTCGCACTTTAAGGAAATGCAGGTCACTAAACTACTTGAGAGCAAAATTGTGCGTTATTTGCAGCCATTTTATATAGTTCAGACATGGTTACCACTGTTCAATGAGCCCTTAGCTTTAGACATTGCTGGACTGTAGTTCTTTTACGTAGATTAGGTCTATGTCGTTCAGGTGTTTGGTCCCTTGAGAGTGCATGCACCATGATGTTGCTTTCTGCCTGTTCTATGTGATGTCAAAGCTGTAATTTACTTCACTCTGGTTTTTCATTGGTGTTTAATGTGGGGTTAGCGTGTTTCTGTGGTTTCCCTCACTTCAGATGTCCCTCATACAGTGTTCCTTCAAATGTAAACTTGTAAGCTAATGGAGAGATTTCAGTGCAGGACATTTTTTAGGTTGAGTCTAGCAGCCTGGTTTAGAGGTTATTTTTTAAAAAATGTGTGACTTGAGCAAGCCAATATATCACAGAAGTTCAGCGTATAGTATTGGGGTCCTTCTCAGATTTCAGAACAGTGGTTTAACTTGCGCAGTCTTTTCCATTCTATGGACAATTGCAGATTGCACCAACATGCCCACCCAACCACTGCATTTACGTTTGGGAAGAAACATTTTCGTTGGAAAGCAACCCCAGATTTTTTACCTTCTTTTCTGGTCCTGTAAGTGTCTGTTTTAAGTCAGGAAATGTTTTTTCTAGCTTCCTTTTGACTCGCTTAGTTGGGCCCCCTCGGATTCTATTTGTCCCCCTCCTGCGTTGCCAATTATTGACCGCATCCTCTGCTGACATGATGCCAAGTATCGACAATGTGTGAACTAGCCGCTACTGATGTTCCTTGGTCCACCGCCTTAAGGATCGTCTTGCGGGAGCCCTCTGATGTAATCCTCATAGTTTTTCATCCTTCCATTGCCAAGGGCCCTGCCTGCAAGTGTGACAGCAAAGATATGAAACTTGGCTTTGCATCCTCGTCCCCAAGACTTTTCTTTACACTCAAACCTTGCCTATACCTAATCTGTTATTGGTCTGTAATTCAGTGCCTCTGGGTTTAGCCTGCAGATCTTTCTCATGGGCACTCCCACTGTGAATGTCTTATCTAAATCTTGGATTCACCCCTGCAGTATTCTTTCGTGGGCCTCTTTGTCTACCCGTTGTCCAGACCTCCTCTAGTGGGTTTACTCTTGGACATCTGATTGGAATGGAGATGCAGAGGAGGCAAAGTAGGTAACGTTTTGACATTCATAGAATATAGCCAAAAGCAGCCCATGTACTGGACCCTGTTTTTTTGTATGGGTAAAGTTAATCTCATCTAAACTTGGAAATATCTTAGCTTTTTACTTGCTTTTAAGGAATTGTTGAGTACTAGTTTTAGATTGTTGTCTTATGTTCGTCAGGGGGCACTTTACTGTTTCTAGCGTTCGGTTTCTAATTTTGAGTCCTTTATCTCGATTGTATATTTATTTTTTTATGCATAACTTTATATAAAAAGTAGGTTTTAAGTAGTAGAATGTATGTGTGGACATCACTCTATTGTGTATAAGCTGTACCTTGCTAGCACACCTGCAAGCCCCTGAGAGTGAAGCCTGGACTTATCTGCCAGATACCACTATGAGAGTCGAGAATGATGCAAGGCAGTGTTCTCCATAGTTGTATGATGAGCCCCTGCCCTCCCTCGAGTAAAAATGTTATTGGCACGCCCCCCTACAATGTAAACATTGATTTATATTTACTGTTAAACACATTCACTGCTCTGCTGTTTATAAAGGGTCTCATGCCTTCCACTGTCTTCCCATCCCCCGGATATCCTGTCCCACACCTTGGAAGGCCACTGGCATGAAGGAAACCCTGCCTCGCCCTAAAAGGCTCATCTTCCTGAGAACCCATCATATAACTTTTGTAAACTCTTCCCAGAGAGTCAGGACACCTGGCCAGGTAAAAGGGAGTGCTGTTGGTTAGTTTCTATTAAAGAGCATTTCACGTTTCACCCCGTTTAGATGTAAGAGCATTTATTTAATCTAGGAGAACGTGTTCCAGGCACCCTGAGATTTCTTGATGATTTTCTGATTTTGTTACCTACCTAGATGTCTATTATGATGTAAGTAAACCTTTTGAACAGAAGGTGGAGACTCTTGTTCTGTTCACTGTTCCCATATTTGCACTAATGAGTATTGGGGACCGTCAGAATACCTGGGTAATTGTTTTAGCAAATGGTAATTGGTTATGTTGTTCAGAACCCATTTTATTTGGCTTTGAGCAAGAACAGCATGTGTCTATGCTAGTAAGTCAGTACTTTGGCATCCATGGTGTCTTGTGTTGGCCATTTGGACAGTGAAGTTTGGCTATACCCCCTAAGGCATTTATGTACCTACAAATTCATCCGGTATCTAATTTCAAGTATCCAGCAAACGGGAGTTCATGATTTGTATAGAAGCTAGCAAGTTGCACATTTACCCAATTATTGAAGGGCCTTTTTTATTATGCTTGGTTTTTACCTTGAAGGTTGAAAATTCCCATGTTTGAGTATTCTTGGACCTTGTTTGGAGAAATTAATTGTAATTAACAAGCTCACCATGACATGTGGTGCTATATTATTCCCACATAAAGAGCATTGTCTCAGGGCTGTTAATTCTTCAGCGAAATATGCACATCCTGGTTTGTGGTCAATGGTGGTTGCAGTGAATGAGTGGCCAAGGTCACTTAAATGTTGAAAACGAAACCACATTCTAATTTCAATAAGGATCATTTGAGTAAACCAATATAATGAATGTATGGGATAACTTATTTTCATTTTCAAATTTGTTTCATTGTTTGAATATTCTACCAGTTTTTCGTTCATGTGGAAATTGGTTTAATTGTTTGTTTACTACCTTCCAAGCACATTAGCTTTACAAGGTTAACAAAGTGTGATTTCAGTGCTGGTGGTCTTTTACTACTAAAAAAACGGATGACCTAAATACTGTGCAATTATGTGATGATTTTAGGAAATTGGTTGTAAAATGTCCATATAGTACTGACTCTTCACATTCTATAGAAAGTGAGTTATGCTAGGGCAGTGACTACGACTCCATAATCACCCACTATTGTCTATGCTGGCTAGGGGTTTGGGTAGTTGTAGTTCAAAAAGCTCTGGTGAGCCAGAGGTTGAAAAACCTTGTGCTAGGTATTGACATCATACAATCGTTTATTTCCATTCTACAATAAAGAGAATAATCCACATATGTGAATTAGCTTAGATAATGAGATTAAAATTGAAGCAAGTTTAAGTTACCTTGCGCCATCTCAGCACCAACTTTGTGTACTTTGTATTTGGAACAGGCCTGTTTTTGCTATACATTTTGATGCAGACTTTTTTTTAATTATTTTTTTTTTACCAAGTCTGACTAAGCTTTTGCGATTCGTATTATTGCACAATTGACCTCGAAGTGTGATTGTATGATTGTTCCATTATTTTAATTGCTACTTTTGAACTGTCCACTTCCAGTATTTAACGCCATACCTCCCCCTCTCCTTTTTTCACCTGACCATCTTGATCCCTCACAGAAAGCCTTGTTTTTTTTCTCTGATTGTGACTTCTAACAGCAGCAATTGGTCACTGCCATTGCCCCTGTTGCTCATGTTCACCCCCAACTCAGATTCAGAAAATCCATCAATTTATTCTAATCACTCAACAAATGCAAAGTACACCTTCACCCCCCCCCCCGTGCCCCTCCCTCTACGCTTCGGCCATTGACACCATGCTGGCTGGCACTCGTGCACAAACGTTCCTTTTCGTAGTCTACAAAGCTATCAATGATATTGCTCCTCAGTATTTGGCTGACTGTGTCTACTAAACCTCTCGTTCCAGCCTATACGCCCCTGCACTAAACCTGTGCCTCCTCTAACTTCCACTCTTTCTCCCTATTCGTCCTGCTCCATTAGCACCTGTTGCTCGTCACAGACAGAACAAGCCCGAATTTGTCTTTTTAAAGCGAGTCTTAAATTTCACCTCCCACGTTCCCGCCTCCCCCACCTGAATCCACCACACTCCCTCCCTGTATATTTGCACAGAAACCTCTTTAGTTTGAAGCATTTGCCATTCTAGGCTTAATTCTACTTTTGTAAGTTACCTGTTATTTTTTGTTTTGTTCCTGGTCCATATCCCACTTTGTTCACTGTTCACACACTCCTATACTGGCTCACCACTTGTTTACATCTTTGTGCTAATATATAGGCACCTTTCCGGGCAGGGGAAACCTAGACTTTCAAGCTACTAGCCAGTCCTAGTCATTTGCCACATCACTTCTCCAGATAAACACAGCACACCATTTGCTACTTCACTTTTCACCAACCTTGGCTAGTGGCGAGTGTACATTTTGAGGCATGCTTGTGGGAAAAGCATCTTCAATGTTATGGGATATTAATACTGCACACTATCGCCACCAGAGTTGTATCCTGGCGGGTCTGAAAGAGAGAGGGTGGGTTGGGGTGGGTTAGTAGGACTGAGTGGGATAAGGGCAAGAGAGCTGTGATGTGCTGTTGGCAGCATAAGTTCGGTTAAGACAGTTTGCTGAGCTTAAGTGTGCTTTTCGGTTGATTGCCGTCAAGTGCTGTTGTGCAAGACGATGTGTGGTTGTGTTGTAGTGTGTGCGGTTTGTTGTGCTTGGAGGGATGGTTGTTTGGTTGGAGTGTAAGAGATCTATGCCGAGGGGTACGATTTTTAGTAGAGTTGGTTAATGGCATCACTATCTAGATGTGACTCGTGCTAATCTTCACAATTCTGTCTAGATGTGACGCAACCTTGTATTACAGTTGTCCAGATATGATGCAATGATAATGAGTTATTGAGTTATTGTTAAGTCCTTTCTGATCGAAATTCAGATCTCTATTCTAAAGTAAATGCAAATCAAGTTGCAGTGAGAAACCACCAGTGTAGTGAAGCTTTAGTCCTAGTTCATATTTATGTCTGGAGTTTTGAGGTTTCTCCAAATAATGCATCCTCCTAACCAAGGGCTCTGCTGCCAGTGATCAGATTTCTGAAGGATGACTAGCTCCTATAGCCTGCTCCTCTTCCTCCATACACTTGGAACTACCGGTCAACAGCAGATTGAGATTTAAGCAGTTTCCAGTAGAAAATCCTTCCTTTTTTTTTAACCCGTTGCCATATTCACAACTGAACCCATCCAGGCATTGCACAGTCCTCTCCCAATCGGTCCCTTTATCTGCTTTTCATGACTTTTTTTTCTTCAACTTTTCTTCTCCTTTTAGGTGTTTTCACTTGATTTTTCTCTTGTGGTGCTTGGCATCACGCACTACTTGTCCATTCGTCTATGCTGGTTAGAACTGGGTTTAGCACATGCGTTGGCTTTGATCTGCAGAGCCCTTCAGCTGACCCTCGCTCCCTTTGCCTCAAGAACCTTTCGCCTGACTGTCGTTGGGATTGGTGCTGGTTCAACATCTCAGGATGTTTTGGACTGCAAGCACTGGCAATAGGTAAGCAACCTTCCTTCCTATACGGCACCTAGCCCAGGGACTTATTTCTGGTTGTCCTTGTGCTCCTGGGGCGGTGTCGGGGTGGTCCCGGAGTTTCCCTGCCCCATGGATTAAGCCAGACTGAAGTCGAAGGATCCCCTTTACAGGGATAAAGTCAACATGTCCAGGGCAAGGCCTGAGGATCCCTGTGAAGGGGCTGACTTCAGGATGCTGACTGAGGATTCTTCTCTGGGAGCCTTACTCTGGATTGAGACCCAAGGATCCCCAAGTAAAGGCTAAAACGGGCAAGAGCTCCAGGATCGTAAAGGGGCTAAGGAGAAAAAGCGAAGCAGGGTTTTCCCGAATGTCTGGACCTCCTGCGCATACCCACAATCCTGGGTCTCATCTAATTCTCATTGTCAAAAGATGGCAGAGAAGGCACGGAAAGAGTGGGAAACGGTCAACTGTTTGTTCTGCTCCCAAAAAGAGGTCGGGGGGTTGCCCCTATACAAGAAAGAACACGGCACGATAACCTGTTCTGTGGGAATGTGCCCACTCGGAGTCCGCAGCTGCATGTTTTAGGTCGCTGTCTTTCACAATGGAGGAATATTAATTTGCCTATCAGTCTTTGTCTTGCCCACTTGAGCAGCCCAGCACCAAAATTATATGGCAATCCTTCTTTGAACAAGAGTAGCAACAGCAACCTCAGACACATGTTTCACCCTAGTCGGACCTCATCAGTGAGATGGAGCTTTGCCTCTTAATACAGTGAGCAAGGGGTCCATGTCTGGATGACCCTAGTTAACTTAGGGTGACCATCCCCAAGTTCCTTTTACATACAAAGAAGTCAGGGCGCCCCTCTGCAAGAAAGAGCACAACAAATAACATAGTATGTGGGAATGTGGCGGGACAAAGACTGTTATGCAAATTAATATTCCTCCTTTGTGAAAGGTACGAGTTTGGTATGAGTTGGGGGTAGATCTGTCCTCTGCTGGGGTCTCCCTCTTGAACAGCCTTCCTGCCACTCTGAAACTTGAGGAGAACCATCTCCGGTTCTGGGAAGCGCCTCAAGACTTTCCTCTTTGCTTCTGCCTTTGCTCTTTCTCTCCCCTGCTGACCTGTCTGCTTAGCTCCATGCGCCTGGCTACCCTCTGATTTCGTGCCCAGGTCCCAGCCCACCCAGCCACAAACCCGCACGGCCTCCTGGCAACCCTTGGCACTTGGGCCATGGATCTGTAATCCTACAGTCCCCTTACCTGCACTTATCAGACACCCACTGTCTGCGTTTTAAAGCTCGCGCTTGCCACCGTGCTGGGTGCACTACCAGTTGTTTTATCCCTTGCTCGGCACTTTCCACCTCTCCCCTCTCCCTTGCACTTCCCCCTTCCTTCTCCCTTGCACTTGGGCGTTCTCAATGTCACTGGGCCTAGTAATCACTTTTTTGTCCTCCCTTGTTCCCCTACCTCGCCTCACTCTGAAACACGTGTGCATGAGTGCGATACAAATAAAATATATCATTTCATATACAGTGAGCTAAAACATGTGGCTGCGGACTGAGTGGGCACATTTCTACAGAACAGGTTATCATGCCATGAAGCAGACGGGCGCCCCCACCACTTGTTTTTTTTTTCTTCTCATTTGCTATGCTCGATAAATGGCAGACTGGCAAAAGAACAGGAGCATTTTGCATCTTCCCCCTGCTTCACAGGGGTCCTTGGAGAAGCCCAGGACCTTGTTGGATGTCATTTCTGTGAGAAAGATCAGTGTTTCCCCCTTAATAAGGATCCCTTATCTGGATTTGTTCAGTAGTTTGTACCTATATGGATTTCACTGCCACCCACAATAGACCTGCCACCAACTCCATCACTACTGATCCTTTTGGACCCCTGGCTTTCTTATGCACCATCATGGATTACCAGCCTCAATGGCTGAATGGCCGCATCTTGGCCACCTCAGCGGAAGATCAATTCCTAGGAGTTTCAGGAGTGAATGCATTCACCCTTGCTGAAGGGATACTACTGTGATATTATTCAGGAGATGCTGCCACAGCGCCCTCTGAGATGCAGTCCAGCCCAGGCCTTTGCCAATCACAACCTCTGGCCACTCACCTCTGATGGTGACTTTCACATTGTCCACATTACTGGCTACTTCTACCACTGGCATTGGTGCCTCGGACAACTACTCCAGATCCTGACAGCCTTGACCAAGGCGATGTCTGTCTGCACAGGGAGGTGCACCCCTCCTTGGTCAGAGAGGGTGTCTGGTGGTCTCGAGTTCCTGGGGCTACCCTTGCCAGAAACCCAATGGACTGAACGGTGCCCTGGCTACCTGTGGGACTGGTGTTCCTATGTCACTGGCGGAAGGATTTCCTGGCTTTGGCACAGAAGCTCTGGCAAAAATTGCATACGACTCAGTTGGTCAGCAGAGGGGTTGGTTGATGTGCAGTCTGCTTTTATCAGAGAAGACATTTTGTGCTTCCCACCCCTAGCCAGTTTCCCCTCTGGTGGTAGCAGCTTCACTATAGTCAAAGGTACGCCATTTGTCATAACCTCCAGCTGCTTGAGCATGGGCAAGAGTGTATCAACACTCTGCTCTTCACCTAAGGCAGGCAAACACTTAGCTGTTGGGGAAACTGATGCCCTGAAAACAAGCGATTTCTCCCTCTGGACACTTGGCACATGATCTCATGCAGTCTACCATGGATCCTATTGATACGGGAGCTTATGCCATGTTAATGGGTCGTTGATGTCTGGCCTGCATGAGGCCCTTGACATTCAGCTATGTATAGGAAAATATCCTGCACTTTCCCTTTGAGGATTTGCCTATTTAATATGGCCACCGATGCACAAAGAGGACAGCACACCGACAGCCAAGTCTCTGCCCTTGCCAACCAACCCACAGCAGAAATCCTTTCTCTCCTCCCTAGTGAAGCAAACCTTTGTGTGAAATGAAGTGTTTTCATAAGCAGAGTCCTAAACAGGCGGGAAGGCAGTTCTTCATTGGGGCTTTGAAGGGTACCGCTGAACCCTTTTCAGAATCCTTCCTCCGCCCAAACCTATGTAAAATCTACATTACTGATGAATTCGCGATTTTGTCACTCCGGTTGGGGGGGGCGGCAGTCTCTGAGAGCTACCTCCACAGAACCCAGGGTCCTTTCAGTAGTGGTGGGGTTTTCACCTGTTTTCACCTCTTTTGCCAACCCCTAACCACTCCCTATTCTCTCCGGCAGTTCAGGTCCTTACCTTTTTCTTCCTGGAATTCAGAGGTTGTTGGGCCTGGGTGCAGTGGAGGAATGTACATCTTCCCAGCAAGGGGCCAACTTCTTTTCCAGGTTGTTCACAATGTTTAAACGAGACAGGATTGTGTACAATCCTGAATCTATTCCACTTGACCATCTCCATTCCTACTAGAGGTTCAATATGATCATACCAACCTCTTTTGGGATGACTGGCTCTACATGGTTGATCTTCACGATGCATACATCCATTCTGATTTAGGAGCCAATCGGAGGTTCCTGCGCTTTCAATTTGCCAGGGCAAGAGACCTTTCCATTATTTGGTGTTGCCCTTTGTGTTGTATTCAGCACTCAGCGTATTGAGACAACTGATTGCTGCAGTTGCCTCCACCATCGTCTTGGGTTGGGGAGTTTTTGGGTGTGCGTGCACATTTACACTTGTTTGGTTGGACCGCTAGTCAGGACGATGGAGCAGCTTCACATAGTCTTCTGGTGGATGTTGTTTTGATCTGGGGCTGTCTCTCAACCCCAGGAAATTGTCTTTGATGGCTGTGCTCAGTCTGACACTTTATAGGTTTGCACTATGTGGCAGTTGAAATGTGGGCATGGGCATATTATTTTAAAAGCCTGTCCGCTTTTGGGGGGAAAATGAGACCGATTCTCTCAGTAGTCGGTCTTACGGCCCACAAATGGGAAGTGCGCTCGATGTAGTGGAGGTGCTGTTTTGAGTAGGGACACCCCCTGTGGATCTCAGCAACTCAAGTGAACAGTGGAATGATCACTGTATGACTGTTGGTATGGTATGGGCCTGAACTCATTGAAAGCATATCTGCACTGTGATCCTGGGGGTCGGCAATGTTTTGGTTCTCTTGTCGATCCTATTAAGGTGGCTGCCTCACAGGAGCAACATTTTGTCTCGAAAGGATGGGCGATTCTATAGCTATCCTTTAGTTACTGAATGGATTTGCCTGGCACCTGAGGCTAAGGTTCTATCATCTGGCTTATTGGATTGGGTAAGATGTAGGTCATCACGGCGGCCAGTATACTGAGCACAAGTAATCAGTAGAAGGGCAAAGGGCTTACGTCTGCCATTGGTGTGTAGCCAAGCAGCTTAATCCCCCATCTTGTGGATTAGATTCAGTAATGTCCTTTATTGCCGCTAGCAGCAGCAGGTGATGAATGTCACTTTTCTTTTTTGTTTATTATTTGTCAAACATTACTCCTATTCAACATGCATGTATGATGACATTTCCAACACATCTGTTTGTACACTTTATTCTCACAACTCTCAACCCTCCCAATGGTCCACTCCCGCCCTAACCCCAAATGGACACCACCAATAACCGAAGACCATGGCCTGCTCTCCTTAAGAGAGTAAAGAGTACTCAAACTATTTCTACATACGCAATCCCTTATGTTCTTCCGAACGTATACTGCATTTAAAACAGCCGCTTGTGTCATTTATGTAACATGTTCAAGGAGGCTTATCAATTGAACTGAACAGGGTTTGTCCCAAAGTATTCCAAGATGTTACATCCGCTGTGCCCTCTTTGCCCCCTCTTTTAACTTCCTCTTTTAACTTCCTCATACCAATGGTTTCACCATTGGCCATCTCATTAAATCCTCCCAACATCGATCTACACTCGGACCTTGTTGTGACTTCCATGTCCGGGCATTCCTCCTCTTCGCCAGGACCCACAGCAAGTCTTATCCTTGGCCTCAAGCCCAGGGACCATATCTCTCCAGCCCTAAAATCTCTCCAGTGGCTCCCTGTGGCCACAAAGTTCAAGACCCTCTTGCATCATCCACAAAACTTTCTGGGGCCTTGGACCACGCTATCTTGAACTTTTCCTCCCTAAATACACCCCTGTTAGAGACCTCTGCTCCTCTTACTACGACTCTCTGCTTGTCAAAGCTTCTCCAAGCAGAGAGTGGGGGCAGGTCTCTCTTTGGCTGGTGCCTCCCTTTGGAACCACCTCCCTGTCCCTCAGGCTTGAGCTGGACCTTTTTAAGTTCCGGAAACTTCGCAAAACTGTTTTTCTCTACCTCTTTACCGCTTTCCCTTCCTTGCTAAACACCCCACTGCTGCTGAGACTGATGGCCTGGTCCTCCTGAATCTTACAGGATATTGGGCCCTCTACTCAGTGGATACCAGCATCCCCCACTCCACCCACCTTGCGGATCCCTTGCCTGGCGGCTGTGCATCCCAACCTTCGGATTAGTCTGCCCTAGCACAATGCACTTAGCCTGAGGCCTCTTCCCTTTGCACTTCTCTCCAGGGCCCCCACTAGCACTTGTCCATTCCTTGCTCCCTCCCTCCCCCCACCCGTCCCGATATCCTGCACTTCTCTTCACGTCTGAATGTCACAATGCCTAGTAGGACCACAATTGTATTTTTGCAAATGTTATATACTCTCCTTGTTCCCTCTCTACTTTGCCCTGTGGTGCTGCCTGGAAACACCATTTTGTTGTATAGCCGCTTAACCAATGCTCAATAAAATAAGGTGATCATTGCTCTCTCGCTCGATCGCCTTCTGCGTTTCAGATGGCTACCAGTATCAGAACCTCTCTTCCTAGGGGCTTGCATGCATTGAGGGCAAAGGTGGCTTCCATGGCCTTCCAGATGCACATTCCTTGATACGTCCTTGCCAAGGTAACTTAGGTTGAATCCTCCAACACTCCAGTATGTTTCTGCTTGGTAGTATCAAAGATGTATGAGAACGGTCTGTCGGACATGAGATGTGGGAGTTGAGTAAAAGTTACCATACATTTTTTTTTTATTTGATTCAATTGTGCATACAATTTTTTTCAAAGATTAAATTAAAAAAAGTCCAATGTTCCAGGTCAGCAATTTCTGACCATTTCCGATATTACAACAGCCTGTCCTGTTAATTTCTTTACTTAAGCCTAGTTGTACTAAAGATCTTTGGCCAATTTATGTTATGGATCTTCTTTCTGTTATTTATTTAATCCCTTAGACTTCTTAATGTTCACATTGTTTTATCAACTCAAGTTTTTGGAAGGCTTTCTCTGTCAATTTCACATTACAAATCTTCTCCCTCGTTTAGGTTTACCGCACTTTGGGCAAAAGAGAAGTTCCTACTGTTCCTTTTAGTTTGTCAGCTTAATATTTTTGAAAAAAGATGCCACCGCTATCACTATCCTTCATTAAAGGCCGTCCACCAGTTATTCTCCGTGTAGTGAAGGATTGCATTATTTTTCCTAGGTAGACAGATCTTGATGACCTTGTTCCATCACAGTCAAGTAGAAGATGTCAACTACCTTCTGCTATCTCAACCGATTTGCAATATCTGTATTTGTTGTGTGGTGACAGTTTCCTTATGAATTGAATTTTATTGGTTTGTAGTTGATTTAGCCGAAATCTCAAATGTTCTAGCCAGACTTTAATCCAGGAACTTTTTCAGATAGCTTCTCGTATCTTATAGTTTTTTTGGGACTGTTGGGAAATCTTTCATCAACTTATATGATCTTGCTGTATCCTCTGTCCTGATCCAATCTGCTTCAAAAAGGTTTTGGGATATTTTATCTGGATTTGTTTCATGTGTGTCTTCCGAGACATCTAGATCTTCCAGTATGCCGATGTTTCTCTGCTTCCAGGCTTTCAGTACATGGATCTTGTCAGTTATCATTTCTTTGTTCACCAACTCTAATGCTTTTGGTTTATTCTCCAGTTGGACTTTTCGATATAGCATTCGCATATGTCTCTCCTGGATCGCTTTTAGTGATACGAGACATAGTTCTCTCCTTAAAAGTGGCTTGGTGTTGATTGTGCCAAATTGAGAACTTTATTCCAGAAATAGCTCTCGAGTTTAATCCAAAGTGTTTCTGGTACTAGGAACATAGCATCTGCTCCATAGAGGATCGAAGGCACCACCTTTGTTTTATAGAAGTTAATTACTGCCAATAATGAAAATTTCCTGTACTTTTTGTCAATCATCCGTGCTTGTATGGTTAAAGTTTTTACCTTTGTCCACAGCAGATTTTGCATTGCAGTTTCAGCACCGCTGGTGCTCATCATGACTCCCTGGTATTTGAAGTCCTTTACTTTTTCCAATTTTAGCCCTTCCGCGAACCAGTTCAATTTGTTTAGGCTCTTCTTTTTGTTACCTTCCCAGGACATTATCTTGCACCGTACCGTAATTACTGCTGCATTACTAGTCCCATAGTTGTCCCCTTCATCAATGGGCCCTCACACCTCCCCTGCCAAAATAATACGATGCTCTGGTACAGCTGAGGCGGATGGAAAGGAACTGGCAGGGTGAGGCTGTGTGTAGTGTCTGGAGGGACATGGCAGCAGATGCATGCACACTTTAAGGATGAGCATTTAAATTTTTAAAGCAAGGATATTTAGCTGGAAAAATCTCTGCTCCTATCGTCCTGTGTATAGGTAGTCCCAAGAGTTTAAATCGGGGGGGGGGATGAGTAGGAGGGGGGGTGCTATGAACTAAGAGTACAATAGTCATTCAGCAAGTAACTTACTTTTTATGATTTGCAGCCTGGACAAAGTTGTGTGTGGGGAAACTCTTGACAAGTGGTTTAAAAAAAAAAAGTGTATATCTTTAAATGTTCTGCGTCACACAGCACGTGTATATACACTTTTTTGACTTTTAAAAAGTAATTCGTTATTGAACTGCCCAAAATAACCTGAAGAAAAAATTGCTTGAATGGGCCCTTTATACCAATTAATGACTTCTCCGCAATGTATGGCTTTCAAAAATATACACACGGTCGTTTTGAGTATTGCTCAAGAAGAATGATCAGCCCTGTTTTATGAAGGGTCTTGTGTCAGTGTTTCCCTCCGTGATGAAGTGCAACAACTCAATTGTTTCTAAATCATAAACATCTTGAATTTTTAGGGTGGTCATCTTTCACAATCTGAGTCTTACACAGCAGTCCAGGTGGACAGACGGATCCCCCCCCCCCTCCAACTCTGCCAGCCAATGAACCACCAACACACTTCACTAGCTAACGGGGGGAGGGGGGGTAGCACACGGGCGCAGCTACAGGTCAGTGTTGTCAGATTCGCTAGATACAACACAGCAGTCCTCAAGGTTCACAATCCATTCCAGATGCCAAGTTTGCAGTGGTCCGTAGACCTCAATTGCAGTTTCCACACTAACAGTCCGAGGTGGTCCTAAACGCCAATAATCCAAGGAAAGTCAATCCAATCCATAAACGAGCCATGGTCAAAAGACCAATACGAAGCTGGCAAATCGCGATACAAAAAGGCCAATCCATCAAACGGTCTCAGAAAACCAGAGGTACCAGTTGTTACACAGACGCCAATGGAATAGCAGCAGGTAAACTGCTGAAAAGCGCAGGTGCTGTACTTTCACCGCAAATCACTTGACTGCTGCTGACGTCATCAGGCATGGCATGTGATGTGCATCCCTGTGTCGCCTAGGAATGCGACAGGTGTGTGGGACCCCTGTAGGTTCTCAAAATCGCATTGGTCCTCAAATTCAGTGCCTATAACACATTTGGAACAGCAGTCGTGGAAAAAGCATCCTTAATCTGACCAATTGCCTAAACTTTTTTTTAAACTGCCACGAAAGCATAAGGGAGATGAATATGGGTGGTTTGCAGGAATAGAATAGTTGTCCAGGCATAATCTTTACCCTATTTGGCGGTTTTTGGATACAGCTCCATAGGAGAGTTAAACATGGGGAAGTTGGTGCCTATTCTTTTTTAATACTATGCCTGTGGGTTTCATCGTTAGAGTAGATTATGGGAGTGGTTTATACCCATGGACTGGCAATAATTGCCAAAGATGAGCAAGACGTAAAGCCATTAAAATATTTTGCACATAACAAATGTAGAACAGTCTCGTGCGAGGTTATAAGTATAGGTATAGATGCATGGGATTGGAGGACGGTGGGGGGTTTGGAGGGGGGATAAAAGCAGATCCATCAATTTGTTCAAAAAAGCAATCTGTAAACCCCATATTAGTACTGACCAGCATGGATACATGGGATATTTGTGGGCCTGTTGCAATTATGCAGCTGGTAATTCATGACCGTGTTTAAACTCTTGTATACTCTGGCCTTACCTCCTTCTACCAAAGGCTGTACAAGAATTCTGGTTCATTTCACACCCGCTGTGATCTTTCCCCATTTCTTTTCCAACGACACACGGGCACCCCTTCACTTCCTTTACCACTCTGTTGCTGTGCCTTTTGGCATGGTCCCAAAATATCACTCCCCATTCTGATGCTGCCATGCACATCCACTGTAACAGACTCCCTGTAATGCTTGGTCATAGGATCACTGCCTTGCATTGTGTAGCTAGCATGTTGGAACAGGAACACGTGTATTGTTTTGCTCAGTTTTATGGGTAGGTTGTTGTGCTCTACCCAACCCTCAGATGTATTTATTTCATCTACCCGATGAGCCAGATTGAGGTGAAATTAATCTAACCCTCATACCCTCCTGATCTAGCACTTCAAGGTAGAGACCTTTATGTGAATACCGGCGGAAGGACACTTTCATAGATGCAGCAACCCCTCCCCACTCTTTTTTATTGCCTGGGATGCTATTCTGCAACTACAAGCTCAGGAGAGCATCCTCCCTTTCATGCCAGCTGCCGATTACTATGGTGCTTCCACCAAGTTTAGGAGCCGTTGCTTAGTTGAAGTTGATTCCACAATTGTGCCTACTCTACCACTGCAGCTGAATGTCTACATAGGAGGTATGGGGGCTTGGAACGCCCTAATCCACAGAACTGGTTCCTGGTTGCAGCACAAGTGATTTGGTTTGCTGCATCAGTGGTTTGGGTGTGTTCCAGGCCAGTGCTCCGCACTCAGGCTGAGGTACTGAAGGTGTCGGGTACCTACTTGAATGCACACTTATGTTTGATTTTATATGCCACATGTTTTACAAATGGCCATTTCCATGTGCACTGTACACAATTCTTACAGAATCCTCTAGTTTGTTGAGGGAGAGCAGTGGCTTCCACGTTGCAGCCACATCAGCAAGCGGCTGTAACCTAGGATTCATTGGTATTTGGGAGAGGAAAGCACCAGGATGGGTCACTCTTCATTCAGTGCATGGACATGGAGCCAAAAGTGGTGGGAGAGCTTGATGACTTGAAGGGAAATGACAGCTGCTGGGTCACTTTTTCTGTACTGCAGAAGTCGAGCAATCCGGAAATAACGCAGACTCCATAGGCCGGTCGTAAAATCTGGCACACAGCTCCAACGCGTACAGAACGTTAGCAGATGTTCCACTCAGGGAGAAGGTTACTTTATCATGGTATTCATATAGTGCAGGCCCAAAAATCGTGGGATTTGCATCAATATTATTTTGTTGCGGTGGCATCTCTATTGATTGACATGGTGGGTCTGGGTTAGAAAGTGGAGGAGGGAGAAAGGAGTATTAAGATGGTACAGTGAACAAATGATAAAAATTAAACCGGTTTGAGCTGCAATGTGCAGTGACATGATGCCAAGTAACTGCTTACTGGTTTAAAACAGCTCTGGCCATGCCAAAACCTTTACTTTAGATAATATGTTACCCATGGGCGTTATATGTACACTAAGGCACCCCTTGTTTTCGTGCAGCCTAAATGACTGTTACACTTCTCCTCTTACTTTAATTGGGGCACCAGATACTAGACATAGAAATGCATTAACGCACCGCAGACCTATAGCTAGGCTTACAAAAGGTTAGATTGCAATAGGAGCCTAGTTAGTCTCCTTCTGTATGCATTGCTGCTGCTTCTTAACTTGCTCCAAGTTAGTGTTTAAATTAATTGGCGAGCAGTGAGACACCTAAAACTACTCCCCACTGGAATTGTTTGGCGCACGTAGATTGGTTCCAGTATCCAAAGAACACATATTATGGCACACAGAGAACCACCTTATTTTGCATTGTGGCACAGCTACTACTTTGTATTCATGTGGATCTGAGCCCTGCATGGGATACCCAATACGTGGCCTGCTGCACCTTCTTGCATTACGTTTTTGAAGGTAATTTTATCTCCTCCATGCATGTTCTCTTATTGAACTCGATTAAAGGATTGCTTTCCCTGGACCCTGCTTCAGGTGTATTCCAAGGTTTCCCGCTCACTATTCTGGTAGCATTGGTACTTTTATTTAGTATCTAGTTATATTGATTACTGAGATCTTTACTAAAAATGTCATTCCAAGTCCGTGTAATTTTGTATTTCTATTCGGTGCCAACGTGGGAAAGTTACCAACTATCTAGTTTGTATAAATGTGTTCATCCTATTTCCGCTTGCTGCATTTTGTCAACTCTTCTACACAGATTGGTTGATGACAATCAAACCTGACCCAACATCCGTTTATTTTTTGTGTGCAAACTTTGCTCATTAGTTCTAGCAACATTGTCTTTTATATACAGCGCTCCAATTTCTGTTTGTATTTACCATGTTTTGGTTAAATTGTTTCTTGTTTAACAATTGGGTTTGTTCAACTGGAAGTTTAATTTTTAGACTGTAGCTGGTTAACCAGTTTAAAGGCATTGTTAACTTGGCATTGGCAATTTTAATGAATTTATTTATCTGGCAGAGTTCTTACCTTGGAATCAATTTACTCCCTGCAGGCCTTAAATAATGTAGAAGTTGGCTGCCTGTAACCATAGAAGCGTATCCTGTTACCGGTTTGAGCTAACCACTTCTCTTTTGGACATTTCAGTTTACTTCATCACTAGATATAGCTTGTCTGAAAGCCATGGGACAGCAATATTATGCATCCTTGTTCAAACTTAAATTGTTCCTTTACATAATGTCAGTGGTCCCCATATGCTTCTGGTTGCAATTTCAGTTTTAGCAAAAAACGGTTCTGAAAAACCAG
This sequence comes from Ambystoma mexicanum, assembly GCF_040938575.1. Classification (NCBI taxonomy): domain Eukaryota; kingdom Metazoa; phylum Chordata; class Amphibia; order Caudata; family Ambystomatidae; genus Ambystoma; species Ambystoma mexicanum. Next base: position 548,946,013 of record NC_090931.1, on the reverse strand, counting down.
ATGCATTTAAGCATAAAAAATAAATCTTTCCAAACTTTTACCTCTTATCTTGCAAGTGGAGAGGAGAATTAGTTTTATCACCTAATTGAGACTTCGCAAGCACATCGAGATGTGTCGAAACATTTATCCCAAATGCAGCGAAACCTCAATTAAAGCAAGGCGTAAGTGCCAAGGAACAGTGAAAAAATAACTGTCCAGCAATTTCACTGGTTTACGCTGTTTTTTGTCAGCAGGCTTGTTTAGTGTTACTATTCCCTCCCCCAAAAATGTAGGGTTGTTAATCTACTTGCAGGATAATGGTGTTTTTGGTGTTGGACGTGTATCTCCGCTCAGGATATGAAGCCCTTTCTTTGGTACAACGTATTTACCTTGATGAACCTATGGGCATGTAGGTAATGCCCATGTGATAATACTCGCACAATATGAATTTTAGCGCGCATCGGCATTCCAAGTACTGTAAAGCCCAGTTTGACACATCTGCATAAATTCTTGTATCCTTGTCTTCGTCCCTAAATGATGCAGGCCTCCATGCTTGCCATGGTCGGTTTTCTTGCGACATTGCTGCTCGCCCCGCTTTCCTCGCAGATTAAAAAAAGGTTGCTTCATTTCTGGACCTTTTAATATGGGTCGAATTCCAGTCATTATCCTCAATTCCAAACTACAGTTCAAGGGAGCCTTTATAGTACTGGATCCAGTGACGACTCAAACGTGACAGTATTGGTTATTAATAATCGCCTTAGTTCTTAGTTCTGAATTATGTTATGCACCATATATCCCTGCACTCTATAAAGAGCGAATACCCTTCTTGGAAGACTTCTGCAAAATCCTACTATATATTTCTAACCTAGTTTAATCTAATGTTTTTGAGGACCTTACTAGCATTGTAGGCCCATATCTCACTAAATGAGCCCACAAAATGAAAGCATCTGAAAAGGAAATGAATTCAATTTGACTGGTCAGGAAAATGCTTGTACGAGCACCAAATAAAGTAAAAGCACTATCTCAGGGGAGGCTTTGGTCAGACGTTTAAGGAGGGTATACAAGCTCCTCTAAGGTTTTCCATGTGGCATGGATTAAAAGAGGGCGACCCCAGCCATTGATACAAAGGGCCAAAAACACATAATGGTAGATTGTGGTCAAAGGGGACGTGGAGGAACACCTGACCCCCAGATAGTAATATATTAGAAGATGATTGGCTTTCATATGTTAAGGCTCTGCATGACCTAGGGAAGTCGGTACAGCCATCCTTGGGACTGAGGCTCACAGGAGCTGCTTTTGGGCCAGATGAGTATGAATTGATCTTTATGGAAACTGAAAACTGACAGTGCTACAGGTCCAAAAACAAGATGAAGCACCTTGCTCAGATAATCTTCCAATTTGCTTCTTTAGGCAGGAATTGCACCTTTTTGCAGTAACCCCTTTTAATGGAAGTAACACACAACACCTACAATAGGATTGGAGAGATGGGATCATTCAATTAAGAAGGGGGCAGTGGAAATCCAGCAAATTGCCACACAATCTTTGGTATGTCGTGCTTAGACAAGCTATGGTAAGGTTATTCTTGCTTGGACAGCTAGAGGGGTGAGGGCCAAATCCAGACGCACCTGGAGGCATGTTTCGAAGAGGGAGGCCCACACCATACATCAGATGTACTGGTCCAGAAATGTTTTCTTATGTTAAGTGGTAATCTGTTTTTTTATGGACCTAAAAACTACTTTTGAAGGTGACAACTGTGAGCATCCATGGAAACTCTGGAGGAACTGGCCATACCATCAGTTTTAACATCAGCAGGCTGTACATGGGGAACATATTGTAACCATCATGAGGTGGTTGAGACAGGTATACGTTCTTGCTACTCTTCTTTTTTCGCTGTACCTAAAGGCTAGCTGCTGACGTTACGAACTTGTTGAATTGCCTAATCTTAGCAGCAAGAGCGTAGATATCCCCCTTTACAGATTGGGCTATTGGGTGTAGCTTGCAACACCTATAAGATGAAAATATTGCATTGGAGTACAGATGGGAAGGAATGGTATATGTGGAGGGGCACACAGCCTGTAGGTGTTTGGTTAGTTTATTTGCCCACCCATGGCCATGCTAATCCCTATGGCCATTCCCACGTATTTCCTAGATCTTCGCCTCCCCCCAAGCACCTGCATGAGAACTCTTTCAGCACTCTTTAAGCCTTACCATCACACTTTGCACTAAACTGCCTGCCAGTGTTTTTTCAAAGCAGTTCTGAGTTGGAGTTGTAAACCTGCTAGTGGTGTAATAAAAATGGCGTATGGTCTACCTTCAGCCACTCGATCTAGAAGCACTCTGCATGTCCTTCACTGAAGTCCTGTTAAAAACGAGCATTGGCAAAGCCAACAGTTTCTGCTTTTGTGTATTAGGCATTTGGCAAGCAATGCTGTTCGATGCTCAGATACTCGCACCATTTTGCACCGCCTACCATCAATGGCCAGTTAATACCACTACAGAACTGGCATGTGCCTTTCCCAAGCCTACACAAAATTCCAAACTGTTGGCATTGCAAATGCTTGTTGTTGGTTGATACCGTTATCTCCAAGACCACCAATGGTCTTCCAAATCCCCTAAATCACTTTAATGACAGTTGCCTGGCAAGCTTTTCATGTTGAGAAAAAAGTTTGGTTTCCCATCCTATAACTGAACTTGTCAATGCTGAACAAAAAACCTGAATAGATAGAATTCTTTCACTATCTTTGGGTGCTTTTGAACCACGATGGTGCATGGGGCCCCCAGATTGAATAAGCATTCAGACTTGAAAATCATCCTTCTTGATGTGCTAAAATGTTAGGGCAGCCAGTTTCAGCAAGCCTGGAAGCTTACAGATAGTAGGCACTCTGCTGCACTTTATGGAGCAGAGCTCTGTGGTGTTGATGACTTAACAGTACTTGAGACTAGTACGAATAGAAGCGTTATCCCACCCTAGGTGCACACCGATCATCCTGTTGCATTTTGAGCTCAGATCTGTGGGAATCGCCCATACTGCAAAGCTGAAATCCCTGGAGCTCACCAGCCCTTTTTAGGTATAGAGCTGCACTGGTGGACGTTCTCCACCTGGATAAGATAATGCAACTTGTGGGGAAGCCAAGCAAACAAGACACTTGATGCAAGATTACAGGGGTATCAAACCTTTTATTGGTGGTAGTAAGAGGTTTCTGGGTTGGGTAAAATCCTTCAGGAATTATAACGCAACATGGTATATTCTAAACAATCCATGCCCAAGGGATCTCAACAAAAATATGGGGCATTCTCTTGATGTCCTGGTTCCTACTCTGAATGTTCTGGTTTCCTTTCAGACACCCTGGTCTACCGAAAATTCCAACAGTGATGATGGGCAACACAACAGTTCAAATTCTAATTTTAGTGAGTCCTGTAGTCCCCTGGCTACCCCTACTCTAGCTCAAGTTTCAATGATTGGTCCAAAAGAAAAGTTTAAGCCCACTGCTAAAATGTCAGTTCGTAATCAAGAAATGACAAAAGCTAGAAGTATATTCTGGGTAGACCTTCTGCTGTTACACCCTCGCTGGCTTATTCTCACTCAGCAATACAAATTAAACATGGAGAACCTGTTCAATGTGTCCATAACATCCCATCCACCAATCGGTCCTATTGTACTACAAAAGGGTGAAAACCAAATCCACAATGTGATGAAATCACCTAAAACTGACGTCTGCTTTCCTAATGGAAGGACTGCACTATCCCTCGTGGAAGACTACACCGAGGGTGTGATGTTGCACCGCCTTTCTAATGGGGATAGTGAGAGAAATATCCCTCCACTAAACTACAATGACAATGTATCGGACTATCAACGTTATTAAATGTTGAACCTTCACTGCGCGGCTTCTACAGCCCCCTATACCAAGGCGAGTGAACTCATGTGTGCCCTATTCAGACAAAGCTTTGTTGTGGAATAATCTTTTAAAATACCAGTAAAAACAAGGGCTGTTCTTTCAGGGCCAACCCCCAGGTATTCAATGGGGATTTTTACCAATGTATTCTACCCACACTCTAGTGTGCTCAAGGAAGTTTGTCAAGCACTAAATGTGCTATTGCTTTAACAAAACAATACCCGTTAAAAGATAATTAAACAATGGTATTCCCCAATGATTCGTCAAAACGATATCCGTTATCGTTGACTGGTTTCGTTGACTTGGTATTAGTCCGCCACCTTCTTCAGGACTGAAAATAACCATTCATATCTTCTAGGGGTCATGATGTATATTCTCCTCAGTCATGCTCTGAAGGCTGCTGTAGACCATCCTACCTAGTAAAGAGGATTAATCATTCTCATTCAGGCCTTGCTTTACACTTCCCTGTGTTTGGGCTCTCACTGTTTTCTCTAAGCTTTCTTCAGCCTTCTCACTGGGTTCTGTGGGCTTCCACTATTCCTTTGGATTCTCAGTAGGTCCTCAGGCCTTCCTCACACGGTGTCAAAAAGTAATGTAATCAGGGTGCAAAATTTGCACTTGCCAATAGCTAGTGATATTTGACTCTTGGCATGTAAGAAATGTGTGCTATGTGTATGTATAGAATTGAGGTGGCGAGTGAATTTCTGATGGCTGACTAAAATGTTGCCCCCTGTCATTATGCAGAGTAATGTTCAATCCCTCGTCGGACTAAGATGATATCACTCGGGGTCCGCCTTAGTTGGCAGGAACAGTAAAACCCACCTGATGAGAAGGTATTTGCTGCATGTAGTGTTGCAAGAAATACCTATATTATAAAGGAATATTGCTAAACATACCGACTGATTAGGGGAAATACTTCAGAAAAGTGGTGGTGGTATAAATTGTGAAAGCACTGCTTAGTTTAAATGTTGTATTCCCTTATATGCAAATGCGTCCCTGTACATAAATAGGGGGGAGGGGCAGTAAAGTGTTGACCCCTTTTTGGTGAGAAAAGGTGAATATATCTGCCAACTTCTCCCTTTTCCTATTAATGCATAGGAAGTTAAAATGACCCTTTCCTGCATTTTAAACAGTGTACAGCAGTATTATGATCTGCTATGCAATTCCTTCAAAAGGTGTGTGAACATGGATTGAAATATTTTCGGAAATGCCACATGCTGTATTTCTGGAAATCTACATCCGTCTGCTAACCCAGCACATTTCTTAGAATCTGCCACTCTAAAAGTGTCATGTGGTAGCAGCAAATTCTGCATGCAGTATTCATTGGAAGCCATCAGCCAAACTCCATGGAGGGCCCAAATGTTAATTTGTCGCCTTCTCGTCTAACATTTATAATTTTGTAAAGTCCACAGTGGGTTTGCCTTTCGAGGAAGTTGTGGTTTTTGGATTAGGGCACTGAATTAAGTTTGTGTACAGAATGCTGTCGTCTTGTTAATAGTTATGTGCCAAAATGTATGCATGCTAAAAGTATTTAGTCCTAAAGTATCTTTTGTAAAAAATGCCTGTTCCACTTTTTTTGTGTTTTTTTTTTTTTGTTTCCTGGATTTATGTGTCACTTAGCACTGTTCTGAGGCAATTGCACTGCGTATTAAACGTACAAAACAAAAGCTGTGCAAACCGGGACCTTTGGTGACATTGAAACTTTTGATTGTGGTAATTTGAAGTTCCAACATTTACTCTATCCCTCCTGGCTTTGTTCACAGCATATCTGTCTAGTATTTTGTAAGGCAAGTCAAATAACGGGCACAGGCAACGCTAAAGAATCTCTTGACTATCGGGCTGTCACCCACCACGCCTTGTTTAATGTAAAATCCGGAAAGGTAGTCCCAACAGATTCACAAGGCATTTGGACACTTAAACTCTTAATACCTTCACTCAGTTGTGCAGTAGTCACTCTAAAGTTAGCTACCTGACCAATGTCTCAATTTTTCTCCCTAGCTCTCATTCTGTCTTTATCTCCTGGAGTAAGGAGCTGCTGATCTTAAAACCTCCTTGTGGTAGGTCCTCAAGACTGCCATTTGCCACTACTCTTTACTCACACCTACATCCTTGGCAGATCTTAGCTAATGACATTTTACTTTCAGCCTGACCATTACTTGAGGTTCTCTGAATGCCTATCAGTGGCCTCTAGCTCTAGGCCCCAAATTCACTCACCCTACTGCCAAATTCTTCCTTCTTGACCTCTCCTACTGCTCCAAGCCTCACAACCATAGGGTTTTCTTGAATTGCAATTCGACGCTCCACATCGTCTGAGCTGCTAAGATCAACCTGTTAAACATATGAAAAATCTGCCCACTCCTCGCCGGGCACGCAGCTAAAATTAATTTCCACTCTGGTACTCTGCCATTTGCACTACAGCTCGAGCCGTCTTGTAATGCGGCCTCTCTTCTCCCATGCCTTACTCGGTATGATTATTCATTTTACACTCTATACTCTTCCTTGAACGTCAAACATCTCCTTGCCTCTGCCAGGACAGGTGGCTGTCTTTGCACAGCTAGTCCTCCTTTTTTTTTTTTTAAAAAAAATTTTTTTTTTAGAAGTTCCTGTTACTAGTTCTTAAATGCATTAATGGGCTAGCACCCAACCAGACTGCCTCAGTCTCTTGCCACTTTCCCTGCATCATTGGTTATCATTAAATTATTTTAGAAATTACAAAAATATTTCCATAAAAACACATACACAATTACAACATTTTGTAAACCAGATAAGTGTACACAAGAAAGGTTTGCAATCGCACTGCGCACACAAACTACAGTTAGGTACAATTGTTTGAGATTTTATTTGGAATGCAGGGCAGCCTGACGCGTGTTTCGAGCTAGAGAGCTCTTCTTCTGAGGCTGCATATTAGTTGTACAATTACAGTTGTGCATTCACAGAACATTGCAGTTGATATTGAAACATCCAATATGTACAAAACACAGACAGGGCACATTTGGCGGTTTTTACAGACCAATTAAGCAAGCCAATCAAAGACACAAAGTCACCATATTTGTTCATATGAGAGCATATTCGCAGAAGGAACAAATTAAAAAAGGATATTGATTAGCCGATTACGGTTAGCGTGTATCCAGTGCGGGGCAGGTACAATGACCAGAGAGAGTGAGACAAGGGGTGGGTGAAAAAAGGAGGCACGAAGAAAGAGAGAGAAGAGATGTGAAAATAACTAAGTTAGCATGTATTCCATTGTTGGTCATACAAATAGGCTTGTGCTAAGTCATTGAAATAAAACCAATTGGTAGTGTACCTTGGATTCTTGAAAAGCCGGTACAAATCACTAGAGGCACATAAATTCGATGTATAGTAAAGCATGAACCAAGTGGTACAAAAATGTGTGTGCCAATGAGTTAAACAATGTAACTCACTTAACAATAAATTCTTGTAAGGCTCTACTAATAATTTTTGACCGATCACGGGCTCCACTGAAAATGGATTGTATTAACCAAACTGTTATACTTTCGATTGATTAAATAACACTGCGTTCAAGTGCATGCATTTGAATCCAATTTGTAAAGACTATAACTATGCAGTTGCAAGTTCAGGCACTCAATTGGACGTAATTGTGTCTGGTAATCCCCATCGGTAAGAGTCGCAGCATATGTTGAGATAAGCATTTGTGCAAAAAAACGGGAAGAGAAGGAGAGAGCAATTGCACTGATTAGCGTAATGATTAGACACGTCTAGATGGTCAGATGCGCTGAGAAAGCCCCTGATGGACAGTCTAGGAGTGTGCACGAAAGAGCTGCACTTACCAGCGTCTCCGATGCAGACACAGTACCGGAGTCAGCCGCGAGCGGACAGCGCTGGTTATTAGATTGGGATGGAGCTGGACCATTCACCTGACCAGCGCTGTGTCCCAATGGGTTGGCCATTTTGGAAGCATACGTAAAGTATCTTGCAGAGAGATGCCGTCAATGGTAAAAGTTGATTGATATTGAAAACAAGCAAATATTCGCGAACTAAGGCGCAATTTGCAAAGAGTTGCCATCAGTAGTGGAAAATAATTGAGGTAAAACGTAGGTGTGCGTAATGTGCAATTTAGTCAGGAGAGCTAAACTTGGCGAGGTCAATAACGTGGAATAAACTAGAGGGGCATACTCAAAATAAACGGAACTGCCATTCAAGATTGGTGTGCCACCAATGGTCTTTGTCTGAATGCCAGCAAGACTGAGATCCTCCTCATCGGCACACCTTCACCATCCTTTCAACTCACTCTGGCCGGCTTTCCTTGGCCCTCCTCCTACCCCCACCTGCGAGCTAAGAACCTCAGGGTCATCTTTGACTCCATCCTTTCCTTCTCCGCCCACATCTGAGGTCTCTAAAAAAAAAAGTCAAATTTCCTACTGCACCTCCTCAGAGGTACTCTGCCTTTCCTCTCCTTCCCCCAGAACCTCATGGTATCCCAAGCTCTGGTTCTCTCTAGGGTGGACTATTGTAACAGCCTCTTTCTAAATCTACCTGCCTCTACTCTCTGCAACTAATCCAGAACAGGACTGCAAGACTTGTCCTTGGCCTCAAGCCCTGTGATCGTATCTCTCCAGCTCTGAAATCTCTCCATTGGCTCCCAGTGGATGCAAGGATTAAATTAAAAACTCTCTGCATTGTCCACAAGGCTTTCTGGGGCCTGGGTTTAAAATACCTTCAGCTTTGCCTCCGCAAATACCTCCCCTCTCGAGCTCTTCGCTCCCCTAACTCCCCCAGGGTTAGTCATTTTTCAAAGAAACGAGCTGGGGGTAGATCTGTCTTCGGCTGGGGCCTCCCTGCCACTCTAAAACTTGAGAACCATCTCTGGTTCTGGAAGCACCTCATGACCTTCCTCTTTTCTTCTGCCTTTGCTTCCCCCTATCCCCTGCTGATCTGTTCTCTCTTGGCATCGTGCACCTGGCCACCCTCTGTCCTCCGGGCCCAGGTACCAGCTCACCCTGCCACCCTTCCGCACTGCCTCTGGGCCACCCCTTGCACTGGGGTCTGTATCTGTACCCATACAGCCCCCCCTTTTTCTTCCTGCACTTCTCAGACCTACCCTGTCTGCTGCCTTAAACTTAGCACTTGCAAGTTGCTGGCTGCACTACCACTGTTTGCCTTTATTATTTATTCTGTTTCTCTTCTGCTTTGCACTTTCCACTTCTCCCCCCTTCATGTACTTTTCCCCTCCCTCTCTCCCATGCACTTGCACACGTTCTCAATGTCACTGGGCCTAGTAAGATCGCTGTTTTGTTCTCCCCTGTTCCCCTCCCTTGCCTTGTTGCGCTCTGATACACTTGTGTACGAGCGCGATAGAAATAAAATATCAATATCAAGCAGTGCAAAAGGATGTGTGGCTGGAAGGAAAATGGGTACAAATGGGAGGAAATTCCTATACATTTCACTTGGCAATGGGAGTTAAATGGGTGGGACCCAATCAAACTACCATGTATACATCCTCAAATGCCAACCTGCATTGAAAAGGATTAAAAGCTCATTTTAAAGCTCTTATTTTAATGACAATAGTTTCGGCTTTATGTAGCCAAAACTAAAAATGCAGGTTTATACTGTAAGAACCCTAACTCGCACACAATTGGACTCAGCATTTTCACTCTTAGCTCTGTAAAAACCCAACAGAATAACAAGAAATGACCCAAATCTTCCCTAAGGGCATTACACAAGAGGCATGACTATCATTGTTCCTTTCCCAGACCGCAACTAATGCTCTCGAGTATAGACCATTAAAACGTGTCCTTATTATCAGGATGTGCTGGGAAGGGTTCTCAATTCATAGTAGGTACCTGTGGATGCCTGGAGCTGCAATAGTCGCATGCCTCCTATTCGAGGGGTTCATCTCTAAGAAATCTTTTTCTCCAGTGTGGGAGCGAAACCTTACTTACCGATCACACTAGCAGGCAGAAAATCTAAAACATGGAAAAATTGAACTGCATTTGTTTCCACCAGCTTGGCTTTTACATACACCAACCAGGGAATCTTCTGGTTTGTATATATGAGGACCAGGTTTGAACCCAAGAACTAGGTATCTAATTGGCTTGCAAGTTAATTGAACCTTGACATTACCCCACAGTTGGAGCCAATGAAGTAAAGTCTTTGCCAAGATGATATCACAAATGAACTCCCAGCCTAATTCAAGTTGGAATCTGAAATTAGGGGGCACATGAGCGAGTCCCAGCACTCTTAAGAAATTAATTCTCCACAACTTGAATTTAAATTCTATTGCTATAACCCAACAGCTCCATTCCATACTTTGAAACAGAGGCTGATTTTCCGTATTTTTAAAACCATATATGCAGGTTTAGCCTTAAACATGCCCATGGCTGTAGCCACCCAACCAATTGCTTGCTTAAATGTCACTGTATCTACAAAGTGATTCAGGGGAGACATTTTACGCAACCCTGATTCCAATAGTATGCCCTTGCTAAACATTGCTGGACATTTCAGTGGACGCGTCCCCTTGCAACAGACCATAACTAGCGATTTCTGGGCATTGGCCCTTCGAGCTTAAGAGTCCATGAATGTAGTGTAGTCTTGGATGAGGTTCTGCAACGCACGAAGCATTCGCCCAAGTAAAACTATCATTCACGCATGCCAAGAGCGGCAGAACTCTCCCAACCTAGGGGAAAAGGCAGTACTGCGCTCATTTGCCCTACCCACATAAGCCTGGGTCGAATGATGCAGTACGATTTAAAAGATTTATTAATGCCGAAGGGCAAATCATGGATTGGAGCACCTGCCACAGCTTTTCCCGACTTTTATTTTTTATTTATTTGTTAACTTTATCGAAAGGCGTGCTCAGATCCATGATGGCAAGAAAAATGGGCTCCTCTTTGACAAACAAGGAGTGAGCTATTTTATGATATAAATCCAAAGACTGTTCAGAAGCACCATGGTCTGGTTTTATATGTATGGGAGAATGTTCTTTCCAACGGCCCAGGCTTCCAGCCCTACTAAAATAGCTTGCCCAAGCATTTTAAACGGAATCTAAGGGGGTTCGTCTATATGAACCGGATAGGGCCCTCAGGTCTTGTGTAGTGCCACGGGACCAGTGGGCAGTAGTCCACCCCCCTGAGCATATTGAATTGAACCACAAAGTTAAAATTGGAGCCCACATATCTGGCTCATATAGAAAAGGTCAGCGGGCACATTGTCTGGTCCTGTCGTCTTGTTCCTGTGCAAATACAATTTTCGTTCCCATATCTACCCTCATTGTCACTTTTGGAAGCTAAAGGGCTGTTTAATACAGTAATCGGCCTGGATTTGGCTTTGGTGCAGTCCGAATTAAACTAACCCATCTGGTCCCACTTTATTTATTTTTCAAATGTGTCCGGTATTTGCACATTAACGATGAGAATGCACTAAAATTAGCACTCTGATCGCTCAACCCTTCTAAAAGGACATCAATCTCACGCCATTTATTAGAGACTATTTCCCCTCACCATGCCTTCTTGATCAATCGACTGCCATTTCAACCTTTGCCTAGGACAATCTGTCACATCCGTAAGGTATGGTTGCAAGAATCATTTGCACCTCTCTACATTTTTAAGCTCCAACACAATCTGGAAATGGTCACTGCAAATCTCACCAGCCACATGAAAACTCAAAACTAAATCTCAAGAATTTTACTGGAACACACAAGTAGTCGATGGTGGAACACCCTAAGTGAAGAAGAAAGTGAGGCTGCCCAGTATATCATCAGGAAAACCACTGTTTACGAAGCACAACCCCAAGTCAGCCTTAGCCCGGCAGTACCAGGTGCTTGCGGACACCCTACATCGGTGCACTGGGATCAGCAACCTTGTTCTATGCTGGTTCAAGTCCTACCTCGTCAACCGCCAGCAGTTTGTTAGAGGGACTAGTAATCTTCAATTGTAGCCGCAGGGAGCCCACCTAGCCACACCCAGCATCCACATCCACCAATACGCCGACGACACACAGAGCTATACCTCAAGATCGACTCTATCAAGGACATCCATACGCTCAAAACCGGCCCCTCACTGATCAAGTCGTGGGTGTCCAGTGCATACTTGAAGCTCAGCCCCTCCCAGATCAAATTCCTACTCCTCATCAATGACACTGAACACCCAGACATACAGACCTGGCTATCAACCATGAACTCTGAGGGCTTCACGCCCAAGCTCACCTTCTGCGCCAAGTCCCTCTGGTTCCACATTGACGAACACCTCTACCTTCAAGATCTGCATAGCTAAGAAAACTCAGACCGCTTGGTATCCACTTAGTATCTGCTCTCCCTCCTGTGGAAAGTAAAGCCCTTCCTCCCTCCGCACAGCTTTAGATTAACTGTTCAAGCACTCATCCTGTCACTCCTAGATTGGGGGAGGGAGAGGGGGCAATGCACTCCCCGAAGGTCTCCCGTGGTTGTCCTTTGTGACCCTGAGAAGTTCCTACACACGGCCACACGCCTCATCAAGGGTCTAAGCAGATACCACACCACCACGCTCCTCATCGACATTCACGGGCTCCCACTGCATGTACAAATAGGCATTTTATTTCTTCTCAAATTAGACTTTATTAGCATTTTTTCAAAAAAGGTGTAACCAGACAGCCTCCATTGAGTAAACAGAGGTAATCTGATAAACATTAGAAAAGCACCAACAGCTATTAGGGAATCCGAATCTGTCTTCGGCCTTCCGCCAAAAAAAGCCATCAAACCTCTGCTTCCACCCCTCCTCTCCCCGCCCACCCCCCAACTATGGCACTTTCCCAACTAGTCAATTTGGAATGTCCTACCACGGCAGCGTCTGCTTGCATTGGAGTCCCCTGAGTTTTGGGGCCCTTACGGGCGGTCCCTTTATACGTTTTTAACCGTTTGCATTCACCCCTTGAGCAGGGTGTTTACACTATGGTGTTCCCAGCGCTCCCAGTCCAATTTTCCAGTGGTTTATTGAATCGTTCTACCTTGGTTGACACTTAACACACTCCGCCCATTCCATCTCCAAGGCTCCTCCAACCCTGTGGATCCCTGCCGTTATTCGTTCCATCACATACATACTTTTGGCCACACTGAGCCATTCCTTTTTGTTTGGGGTGTGCACATTTTTCCATTGGGTCGTCAGTCGTGCCCTGGCTGCTGTGAGCAGGCCTGACACTATCGGGGGGAGCTGGAGCACTCTTCCCTCAACCTCTTCTAATCCGAACAAGGCCAACAATGGGCCTTCGCTCTGGGTATGCCATCAAGCTCCTTGATCCATCCTAGGATCTCATCCCGGAACACCTGGACCCTTGGACACCCCCACCACGCTCTGAAACACTTTTATGAGCGTGATATAAATAAAATAGATCACCACATGTGCCAGTATCTGCCCTCATCCCACATTCTCGACAACAAAAGGGGCTGAAATTCTGGTACATCCTGAAAGTCTAACAGGAACGTACTGCCACCTGTGTAGGAGCTTGATTGCATGGAGTTTATATTGGCAGGATATTTAGGTCCGATAGGAGCCGCTGCAGCGTTTATCCCAGCCGCTGCAGCGTTTGTCCCAGGTGGGTTATCGACTCACTTGAGCGGCCTTGTAGTAAAGCTTCAGGTCAGGTAGGCCCACGCCTTCTTTCTCCTTCGGCAGGCCAAGGGTCCCCGTGGGGATCCTGGCTTTTTTTCCCTGCCACAGAAATTTCAGCATGGTGCCCCTAGCGTCCCCCAAAAAAAAAAAAAAAAATCTTGTATCTAGATGGGTAGCATCTGGAACAGGTAGAGGATTTTTGGGTTGAAGACCATTTTGAGGGTGTTCAGGCGTCCTAGCTAGGAGACCGTGAGCTTGCTCCATTTCTCCAGGTATTTTTTAAGTTTGCCCATCAGTGTGGTGAAGTTAGCCTCGAAGCTCTGCAAGATCCCTAGTTACATTAATGCCCAGGTTACCTGAGGGGCCCCAGGCTGACCTCCACTACCAGGGGCACAAATCTGCCTACGTTCCAGTCTGCAGTCTTGTTCAAGGGTAGGAGAACCGACTTGGGCCGATTTTAATGTTAGATCCTGATATGGCGCCGTATTACATGATCAGTTGGATCGCCATAGGTACTGAGACCAGGGGGTTCGCCATGTGTAACATGTCATCCACATATAATATCTTGTGCTGCTGCTCACCCTGCCCCTGCAGAGTCCCTCTACTCCGGGTTCCCCTCTGATCCTCTGTGCTAATGGTTCTAGGGAGAGTGCAAAGAGGATCAGAGAAAGGGGGCACCCAAGCCTAGTTCCTCTGCCCAGGCCAAACCAGCACGACTACCCACCATTGACCATGACGCATGCCCTGGGTGTGTTTAGTACACTGCCATTATCCACCATAAATCATACCACATTTAACCAGGACCGCTTTCAGGAAGTCCCCCTCTACAAAGACATTTTCGGCATCCACTGAAAGAAAGGCAGGTCCCCTGCTGCCCCAGATGCCTCCTGTAGTAAGTGTAGGGACTTCCTCATCGTGTCCGCCCCCTGCCGGCCTTTGATGAAATGCACCTGGTCGGGGTGTATTAAAGGGGAAGTTCACTCAAAAATGTTTAACATTTTCTTTTAAAGACAGTTCATATGTAATATGTTGAGCAAATGAGGCGCAAAGTCAAACATTTTAAGCACTAGGAAGCATCAGTTTTGTGAAATGAATGAGCCTCCTCTGCTTGTGTTAAGCTCTACCCTTGTGGCAATGATTCAAAAGCACTACTGGGATATTTTGCTTATTACAGCCAGAGAGGAGAGAATGCAGTCAGGTTCCTTCCTGCCATGTGCAGGTAAGTGCATATTTTTGTTATGCTTTCCCCGGCTACCCTGAGCTGGGGGAACCGGGGAAACTTAAAATGAGAAGTCTAGGCAATTATAAATACAACCACGTTGTATTTAAGATTACAGTGGCTTTCTTTTTTAAGTCTCCCGGGCTCCCCCGGAGCTGGTGGAGCATAGGAGACTTAAAAAGAAAGCAGGGGAGACTTAAAGCCACGGCAACCATAAATACAACATTCGGCAGAGTAGTCATAATGGCTGCGACTTTAGTTTTCAGTTTGGGAAACTAGAAAAGAAAGTTGCAGCAATTATGAAAACTCCACCGGCAGCCGGCCGAGAAGGCTCTCGGGGAGCGTAGAGGTAAACTGGCAGTGGGGAGGTGGGCATCAGTCCCCTCAAAGCGGGAGAAAGACCGGTGAGTTGAGACTCTTCTAGGCGCAAAAAGTCAAAGGTCCTGATCGAGGAGTCGATCAAGGCACTTTTGTCGTCTTCCTCTAAGAAGGCAAAGAGATGCCCTAGGTCTCTTTCAACCTCGAGCGATTCCTCCACGGAGGTAATCGGATGCCCTAAAAAATCAGATTCCTCTGCAAAGTGGGACGCATTTCGTAGTGAGATATTGCGAATTTTCAAGAATGTGGCCTCAACCCCCTCAAAGCTGGCGTTGCATTGAGAAAGTTCTCGCTCCGATGAGAAGTCGTTGAGTGTCGACGAGTCGAGAACAGAGTCCAACTATGGTTCCAACAAAAAGCACAAAGCGTTTAAGGTTTTGATGTCTTTGCCGACGCGTCAATAGAGTAAACGGGTGCCTTTTTTCGAAGCGATCTTCGACTACTTCAACATTGTCAAAGCCATTGACTGTACAAGACAAGGTTTGTAAGCCCTTACCTATTTTAAGTCTGTCTGCATTATATGAAGAAGACCAACCCTTTTGATGGTTCACCTTTTGGTCTAGAGTTTTGCACCCCCGTTGTGCCAGAAGAAGTTATTTCTGATGAATCCAGACTAAGAGGTTTGTATGATAATCTCCAGTCAGCTAGTGGCTTGGATACCTTGCCAGAATTAGAATGTGGCAGGCCTGACCCGTCTGAGCATGCTGACTCATCCTACAGAAAACTGATGGGGAAAGGCCATTGAGTTTATGGGATGGAGTAGGCCTACTCCATTTGAACAAGACAACATGACTGACATCTTGGACCAGGGCCCTCAGAGACCCGATTTTACCATTCCACATGGGTCTACAGAAAAAAGGTCTCTAATTGGGAGACCCCGGAAACTGCGGCTGCAGTTAATAGAAACTTTGCAAGGAAGTAGAGACGTTCCAGCAGTGACCCGGAATACCTTAACAAGCATCTCACTCCTGACAGCTTGGTGGTTCAGGTGGCTACCTCAACCAGACAGTCGGCATATCCTTCACTTTTCTTTTTTTTTCTTCCTCCATGACAGGGATGACAAGAGGTTAGATGCCTGGGCACGTAAAGTTTTTACTGCAGGTAGTATGGCTTTGAAATCCACTAATGTGACTTGTCTAGATTTAAGTTTACCCTGTGGGATTGTGTTGCTATAGCAACTGAACGCATCCCGGAAGGTGAAGAAAGAAAGAGCCAACATCCTGGCGATCAGTAATGATGGTAAGGAGGCAATGAGTGAATGTCTACAGTCACGTTTGGATACTGCAGGCAGCATCAGCAGATCCATGGCTGCTAGCATGGTATTACGCAGATTTGCATGGTATAGGAAGTCGGGGTTTGCACAGACTTGCAGGCCAGACTACTCAACATGCCCTTTGGCGGCTCAAGGTTGTTTGGCTTTAAGGCGGGTGAGAGTTTGCAGAAACTGCAGACCTCAAAGGATGGTGGCTAAATCTCTTAGCTTTGCCATTAGACAGCCTCAACAACCCTATTCGGGCTCAACTTCCTCAAAGCTAAGTCCTTTCGTTCCTACTCTTCAATAGGAAGAGGACAAGCTGGAGAAAGGGGCCAGAGAGGATTCCTTCTGGGTGGACGAATGTGTGCGAACTCAGCCCCAGCAGCGGCAACCTTACCCTCCGCCCCTGCTGCAGCTGCCTATAAGCCACTCTGAGGCCTTGACCCACAAGAACCGGTGGGGCCAGACTTTCTTAGTATCTGATCGAATGGCGGGCATTGCTTCAGATGCATGTGAAACGGTGGCCCAAGGTTACTGCCTTCCTTTTCAAAAAAGGCCTCAGGATTATCCACTGGGATACAACTGTCAAAATTTCGGATCTGCTCCTTGCGCAGGACATTTTGACCCTGCTAGATAAAGGGGCAATAGAACATCTACCTGTAGCGGAGAGGAACAAGGGTTGGTGCGCCCTGTAGTTTCCAATCCCCAAAAAAGGAGGGAGGATTGAGACCCATCTTAGACTTGTTCATGTTTCTCAAGTTCCTCAGGAAGGACACGTTCAAGATGGTTATCCTTTCTCAGATCCTTCAGGCTCTCCAACTCCAAGACTGGTTAGTATCATTGTACCTTCAGGATGCTTACTTTCATGT
Source organism: Ambystoma mexicanum (assembly GCF_040938575.1). Taxonomy (NCBI): domain Eukaryota; kingdom Metazoa; phylum Chordata; class Amphibia; order Caudata; family Ambystomatidae; genus Ambystoma; species Ambystoma mexicanum. Next base: position 548,928,860 of record NC_090931.1, on the reverse strand, counting down.
GCAAATCCATCTCGAGCACAAAAAGTACCTGCAGTTGGTGGTTCTCATTATCAATTTCGAGTTTTGCCTTTTGGTCCGACCTCCGCCTGAGGGTTTTTACCAAGTGGTGACAGCGAGTCGGGATTCACGTCTACCCCTACCTGGACGATTGGCTGATCATGGCTCGTTCACCCGAGAAAGCCCCGGAACATCTTGGTATCCCCTGCCACTCGCTCCACAGACTGGGCTTCTCCCTCAATTACAAGAAGTCCCATATGATACCTTCCAAAGACTCCAATTTATTGGAGCAGTCCTGCATACTTCCTTTGGGAAAGCCTCACCACCCGAGGTGAGAGCTCAACACATTCTGCAGATGGTAACAAAATTCCAGAATGCTCAGCATCTTCCGGCCTTCTATTTTCTGAGGTTGCTCTGTCTCATGGCATCCTGCATTTTCTTGGTGCCAGAGGCCCGCTTGAGAATGAGATCCCCCTCAATGGGCATTCAGGACACAGGGATCCCAGTTCTCAGGCAAGATGTTGGTCCATCTGCAAGTTCCGAGCAGAGTTGCTCAGGACCTTCTATGGTGGGCTTGCAAAAACAAAGTTCTCAAGGGAGAATCTTTTTGGCAGCCATGGCCGGAGATGACACTAGTGATGGACGCCTCACTCACGGGGTAGGGAGCCCACACCAATGATCTGACAATCAGCAGTCGGTCTCCATCGGAGTCCAAACTACACCTCATCCTTTTGGAGCTGAGGGCGATCAGACTAGCGCTGAAGGCTTTCCTGCCCTCTGTACAGGGAAAGAATGTCCAGATAATGTCAGAAACGGTGGCCATGTACTACCTCAACAAGAGAGGTGGTGTAGGGTCACTACCACTGCAGAGAGGCAATGCAGCTCTGGGCAATACAAGAAGGAATCTGTTGGCAGTTCACCCAGCTGGAGAGCAGAAAATGGCAGCGGACGCTCTGAGCAGGCAGAGCAGTCTCCAACGAGTGGGAATTGGCTCAGGAAATGCTTCGAGATCTCTACCCTTTGGTGAACCCCTCAAGTGGATCTGTCGACCATTGTGAGCCGGAAGTGCGAACATTGTTGCTGCAGGGAATTTCCCCCCAAGAGGAGCTCTACGAAACTCGTTCGTGGTGGACTGGGATTTTCCACTCCTGTATGCGTTTCCTCCAGTCCCCGTCATTCCTCATGTGATCAGGAGGTTGAGACCATGATCCTAATTGTTCCGGATTGGGCCAGAAGGACGTGTATCCGGACATTCTGGACTTGTCGATCTGCCCTCCAATATGTCTTACACAAAGAGGATCTCTCTCAAGAGGAAGGTCCTGGTTCTCCATCGAGAGGTCAAGACACTTAGCCTTCACTCATGGTTTCTTAACGGCTGAGCTACAAGGATTGGGACCTCCAGATGACAAAATGGAAATGTTGCTTTCGGCCAGAAGGCCAGCAACTAAATCTTTATCGTTGCAGTTGGAACAAGTTCAGCAACTGGTGCAAGGATAAGAATGTGGATCAATTAATGTGACGCACCCATGGTGCTCTCCTTTCTGTTACATTTAGCAAATCTGGGGCTCCAGATTGGAACCGTTAAGGTTTACCTAGCGGTGCTTTCCATTTTTAAGCGCTCCTCATCGGATTCATATTTCAAAATCCCTTTGCTGTGACTTACTAATGTGTACCCACCAGTTCCATTCAGTATACCTGTTTGGGACCTCAATCTTGTGTTAACCTTTGTAACATGTATTCCCGTTGAGCCCCTTCACTCATGTCATTTAAGGCTTTTGACATTTAAAACAGTTTTGCTCATTTCAATATCAGCCCGCAGGGTAAGCAATTTGTAGGCTCTTTCTTGCAAACCTCCTTATGCGATATTCTATAAAGACACTCTCTCTCAGGGTTAAACCTTCTTTTTTTCGTAAGGCAGTCTCCGACTTTCACTTGTCACAGAAAATTACCTTACCAACATTCTACCCACCTCCTCATCCAGGGAAGGAGGAGAGGCTACATAGACTAGACCCAAAAAGGACTCTGTTTCTATATATCCAGTATGGCTAAATTTCACCAGGTTGATCAACTTTTTATTGGATATACTGGTCCTTGCGGTAACCAAACAACAATATCCATATGGATTATCTTTGCTATCAGCGAATGCTACAGACTAGTGGGCAAGGACCTGCCGGAAAAGTGCTCATTCCACAAAGGGCATGGCAACCTCTGCGGCTCTTAAAAGGAGTTGTCCCAATCCATGATATTTGTTCAGCGGCACTTGGTCGTCTATCCATACATTTGTAAAACATTACGGTTTTCAATCCAGTCCATGAATAAGATCTAAATCTAATTGGTACTCCCACCTCCAAATATTGCTGCTTTATTTTAAGATGAGGAATACGTGGAGGGCACAATTCATTCGAAGAACAAGTTACTTGCTACTGGTAAAGTTTTTCAATTGAATGTTCCCCATCACCCAGCCCAGCCTACTCCGCCGTATAATTTACGTGTCATTGCACTCTATGCTTTCTGTGAGACTACGGTCTTTGGTGCGCCTTGTAATTGCTCTTCAGAGGGGGAAAAGAAAACCCGCACTGAAGCCAACGGGCGCTGCATGTGCTATTTATGCTGATGACTTCTGTTCAACGTTCCCTTCCGCTGGTAGCTTCTGTTCCTCCAGGACGCTTGTTTGGATAGCTGACTCTCCAGTATGACTAGGTCTCTGCATAAGGACAGCAACATTTCTTTCCTGAGGGACCTCAACAGGTCATCAAATATAGTTGTTAAAAATGCCTGAATTTAAATGTAGCATGAAGTCCAGCAGGGACTTTACTTTAGAACTCAGATCCTCATTCGCCAATTTTAAATCGACAGTGGAGTTCACATGTGCCAGACCACCCAGTTTACCACCACCCTCCTTGCCTACACCTGCGTTGGACCCGCAGGCATCCATCAGGTTGGGATCATCTGCCTGCCCGAATTGAAGGAACTGCACCATCCACTGGTCATGGTAGACACAAATAATTGGCTCCCAAGCGACCAGGTCCAGCAAAACCTGTCGGTGCCAAGAGGTGGCCTGGGCGTGCCCTGTGCCTGTACTGGCACTGAGATGACAGCACCCTCAGAGCTTGCAACCAGTGACCAGAGCATTGATGGTTGGATGCCCCCGGGGATGGTGTTAATGGTCATAGAAATAGCCATTTCAGCAGCCTTAATTTTCTCCTTTCCCCCGGTTGCCATGCTGCTTTTTCCAGATAAGATTGCAGCTTTTCCCCCCTTCTTCCCTTTTAATTTCTTCGGCACATTCCCAGACTTGCCCCAGTTCTATGTGGATGGGCTGTTTATGGCTTTACTTTTCCCCATCGCCTGCACTTCGTGAGAAGTTGAACGTTCACTTGGCGAGCGGGAGGGGAAGAAATGGGATGATACAATATGGATCTACTTCTGAGCCTCCTCTCCATCACCCATTTGCCAGACTCACTAGTAGGGAACAGGCGAAAACATCCAACAATGACAGGGACCTTGTCCTCATCCCCCACAGCCACAACTGAGTTGCCAGATGCCAATAGATGAAACATGGCAGATGATTTAATACTACTGTCCTGCAGCAGCAGACTTGTGGCTCGTGTACAAAGGGCCACAGTATCGAATTAACAAAAGATGATGCTGATTTATCCTAGCAGGAGGGCAACGTGGTGCTCGTTGGAATTTCTCTTGGCAATTCTGCATCATAATTAAATCACTTGCTTCGGGGTGCTCAGCCACTGCCCGGTGTGCTATACACTGGGGAACTGAATAAAGCAGAGGCTGTGCACTCTGAACAGTGCTGGACAACACCACCAGCTCCCGCTACCTCAGTAGACTGTCAATTTGAACACCTTGGACAGCATGAACAGCTTGCTGCCGACCCCACTTTGCGCCCCTTCCAGGAGGGAAGGAGCTTCAATAAGCAGAGCAGTGCTGTCAGCCTGAGCTCTGGCTCAGCTCCTCCCTGCATCACCACCACCTGCGTAGCTTCAACAGCGCATGGCCGGCCCGCTCCGCTTATTAGTTCTACCCGTCTCCTTGATTTATTCTTAAAACCTCCTGCGCATCCTCTTCGCTGCAACATCTTCCTCCTTGCACCCACCAGTGGAACTGAAATCAAAACGCCTCTTACATTCTTGAATTCAAGTCGGCTCTCAAGCTACATCTCCCGCACCTTTTTAAAGGGCCCACCCCTCACTCCCCAGGCATTTTATTAATCCCCACCCCATTGAACTTCCTCTCCATGATGAGATTAGTTGGTACGCCTCTATTGCCCTCCCTCTCTTCGTCCCCGGTTAATATTGTACCATTCTTATGTTATACATCTGACTTGCCGTCTATTGATCAACCTACGATTCTAAGGTGCTTGTACGCGAGAATGCAGAAATGCTCCATGTGTCTTTGTAGGCATTTCTGCTCAAAATACCAAGTCTTCCATGCAAATACATAACTTCCAATATAGTTTGTTGTGCAGAAACACTTTTGGTCTAATTGAAAATATACGTTATGGTTTTTGCACAATGTAATTTCCTTGCATACCCACCTTCTGATAAAGTGTATTGGTCTTTGAAAGCTGAATCATTTGACCTTCTCAGCATAATATTTTCCTTTAGTCCAATCAAAAGTATCACGATTTGGTTTGTGTGCGAACTGCTCGAACACCACATCAAACCTTTCTTTGCACGTTTGTTGTACAGAAATGGCTATATAATTAACCCTCTAGCTGACTTGCTTTTTTTCGCAATGTTGTTGCCTATGAGAAGTGGACTTGATAGAGCTGGAAGAAGCGTTTCATTGGTCTATATGGAGAATTTAAGATGGGTGCCTGTTTTAAATTTGATTGTGCCAATTTAATTCCATCCCCAAACATAGCCTCAGTTGTAATTTGCAGATTTTCTTTCGAACAGCATATGTTTTGACTTAGGGATATTGAGAACTGCTTAAATGCATGGTGGGTGATAATCAGTTTATACCTTGCTTGTAGTGTAATTTCTATATGGTAGGGATCAGAGGGGCTTCATTTCCATTAAGCTTACTAGGCATTGACTGATGCATGAAAGAGCAATGCTTTGCATTCTGTGTGTTGGGAAAGGGTCAGGACTTGTGCCTAGTCGGCTCTGAAATGCCCTGCATCTAGGAAGTGCACGCAAGAGGTGAAAAGTGATGGATTCTTTTTTTTCTTCTTCTTCTTGTAGGGTGGGTGGTTGGAAGGAGGAGAAATCTTGCTTCGTAACCAGTGACTGCATATTGTCCCCAGGGCCAGATACATTCCGATTTACAAAAACACTGCAAATCTAAAGCTATTTTTTTATTTGATATGGATAATACAAACATCCTTTCAAATGTAAACATAGAAATACAAATTCATGATAAAATGTATAACAGCAATTTAAAACATATTGTGATCACAGATATATTGGCCGCATACATCAATCATTACATAAGGAGAAAAACGGACAATAATTCAAAACTGAATATTTTAATTATGCTAGTGATCTTGTTTCTGTTTGTGAATAACTGATGCTTAATGCTTTCTTTACAGAAATCAGTATAAAATATAATGTAAATCAAGATATATGGAAAAATAAATATAAATTAAATTGTAGTGCTAATTTTAGGAACTACAGATACAATTATGGGGGCTTATCAGAAGCAAGTCTGGGGAAAATTGCACTATGGCCACCCTCATTCCCAAATCGGGATTATTAGTTATATTGGACCATATATTATCCATTGACATACAATTATATCTGGTCAATTGACATTTTTTGAAGTAGGTTATCCTTTGATTGACTAACATTGGCCAATACAAGATACAAGATACAATGTTCTAAGGTTTCTTTGTGTCCTAATTTGGTAAAACCGGCAATAGTTCAGATCTTTCTGAATCAGGTTTCGTCTCGCTAGTACCTCAGTTGTAGGCCAGAGATTTAAACGAAACCTAAAATTGCTGTCTGATGTACAGACAAGGACATTTTAAGAGGTAAGGTGCTGTTACATGCAAAGCTTTATTGCCAAACACCCGATTGTCAAAATTCTTGTATTTTAGGCATTTCCTACGATTTTCTATCCAATCGAAGAGAACGTTTTTGCTTCGCTCGAACAGGGTTGGATAAAGTCCAGCGATATGGATACATCAGATAACGTGTCCATAACTATCTTGCACCACGTCTTGGTGAAAGTATGGTCTTGGGCCAGAAGATGATGGGCCAGGATACTCAACAAGCTTCCGGCAGGAATGCCCAGGGTGGATTTTCGAAATAAAGCACACATCTTCCATTTGATTTGGGATTCTAAAGAAGGAATGCCCAATTCACATTGTATTAATGGAGGAGGCATGCTTTTAGGCAGATTCAATAATTGTTTCCAAAATCTGGCTTCCAAGATGGACCACCAATTTGATTTTTTGGGAAGCATAGTTTCAAAGCCATAGCGTATGATTGGGATCACTTTTTGTTGGTAAAATAATAAAACATGCTTTAATGTGAATTTGCCGTAATTTCTTTTTTAGAACTTTGGCTTGCAAAGTTTGGAATGAATATCATCGTCCAGTGCCTGAGACGAGGGGGATGCCTGGATAATGAAGGCCAAATATTTATCTAAAGCTATACTGGTATATTTATTTTAAGAGATTTCTGTTAAGGACAATGACTACTTGCATTGCTTTACTGAAATGACACCATTTCAACAGTTTAATTCAGGAATTGGTTGCACTTCCTTTCCCAAAAATATTCTCTATTTACCCATCATACTGATAACTTTACTTTATCTAGTCTTCAATGTAAAATCCCAATTGAGACACTTATAAGCACCTATGTGGCCACACTAGCAATTCTGTTTTTATAAAGCTAACTTAATGGGTTCCTAAGTGGGGGGGGGGGGGGAGGCGGTGGTGTGTGTATATTTCAAACGGCTTGTGTCCTCCCACGTATTCTTCATCTTATATTTGTATCCGCCAGCTTTGCTGCTTCCGAAAAAAGTTTTCTCGGCAGAGGGCGCTGTGCACAAGGTTGTGGCGTCGATGTCCCTCGACAGGTTCTATACCATGTCGACGTCACCATCAGTATAAGTAGCTTTTGCCGCGCCCACTGGCTTCAGTTCCGTTTTTCCGATTGCTTCGCTCTCGTGAATGGTACGCTCTGAAATTTTCTTCAAGAAAATGTCTTTTTCCACCCCTTCTACTCCAAAGACGGGGTTAAAAAATGCATCGACTGTGGGTCGGAAATGCCGATTACAGACCCTCACCGCGTTTCTTTGGTGCCTAGGTTCAGACCATCGAACCGGCGTCTGTGGCTCCTGTCAGTCGATGACCGAGAAGGGGCTTCAAGAGAAAAGGTAAACTGGCGGTAGGGCGGCAAGCTTCTAAGGTTCTTCGAAGGCCTCGTAAAAGAAATATAAAGTTGAGCGATTCGCAGGAATCGGATCGCCGTAAACATTCTACGGGGTTTCGATCACGCAGTAGATCAAGACGTTCATCTTCATCAGAGAAGGTTAAAAGGAGACATAGATCTCCCTCTTCCTCTGATACGTCTACCGTATTGGTAAGATGTCCGACTAAGTCGTATTCCCCAAGAAAATGGGATGAATTTAGAAGGAAGATGATGGTCTTTGAGAATGCAGCCTTGACCCCCTCAAAGAAACCTCAAGAGTCAGACCCCAGTTGCTCCATTGGAAAACACAGGGAAGTCTGCAACTACTGTGGAAAGATCCAGTAGTAAAGGTGAACATCAAATCGCTAGACTCATCGAGAATCGAGTGTTCCCTGACACCGACAAAAAACATAAATCGTCGAAGCCCTCGACGACTTTGTCGATGCCGACAGCTTAGTCATCGAAGCCACAGGTGTTTTAGACACCTTTGTCGAAGATGTCATCTGTGCCATCGTAGATTCCTTCGATACCATTGAAGATTCCTTCGACCCAAACTCAAGCCCAGGAAAGGAGATTTACTCCTTTACTTAAGTTAGACTTCTTTAAGTCTGTCTTCTATATTTGAAGAAAGTGCCTCAGAAGAAGTTTCTCCTTTTGGAGTGCAATATGATACCAGAGAGTTTACAGAAGAATTAATTGATCCAGAATCGAAAATGACAGACCTGTGTCACCCTTCACCCTGCTAGTGGCATTGATACGTCACCAGAGCTAGAGTTTGGAGAACATGACCTTGCAGAACATGCAGATTCAGGGTACATAAGTTTGATGAATAGGTTTGTGGAATACATGGGCTGAGGTAGATCCTCACCCACATTTGATCAGCATGATGTGACTGATAGATACTTGACCAGGGCCCCCAGAAGGACCCAGTTCTCCCCTTCCATAGGGCACTTCAAAGGCCAGTGGAAAATACTGGGAGGTTCCTGATGCTGCTTCTGCAGTCAACAGTAATTTTCCAAAGAAGTACAGAACTGCGAGTTCTGACCCCGATTACTTAAGGATGCATCCCACTCCAGAAAGTCTGGTTATTCAGGCAGCAACATCGTCAAGACAAACAGCCTACCCATCTATTCCCCCCCCCCCCACCCCCCCCGGATAGAGGATAAGAAGGTGGATGCTTGGGCCTGTAAGCTCTTTACTTCGGGTAGCATGACTCTCAAGTCTACAAATGTCACCTGTACCCTGGCCAGGTTCATCCATACCCTGTGGGACTGCATTTCGGTGGCGGCTGATCATCCGGAAGGCGGGGAAAGTGAAGGCTTCCTGAATATTGTAAAAGACAGAAAGGAGGCAATGGGGGAATGTCTCCAGTCTGGACTGGATACTGCTGATAGTATCATCAGATCCATGGCTGCAAGCACTGTGCTACGCAGATTTGCGTGGTTAAGGAAGTCAGGGTTTGCACCAGACGTGCAGGCCAGACTACTCGACATTCCTTTTGATGGCTTGAGGCTGTTTGGCAGTAAAGCTTGATGAAAGCTTAGAAAAACTGCAGACCTCAAAAGTGGCAGCTAAATCTCTTGGCGCTTCTATGCGACAGCCTCAGAAACCTTATTCGGGCTCATCTTCCTGAAGAGGTCGTTCTTTTCGGTAGTACTAGTTTTGGTAGAGGAAGAGGACAGGCCATACAAAGAAGTAAAAGAAATGTTGCTCATGGTGGACGAGGAAAGTGCAAAACCAGCCTCAGGAACAGCATCTTTGCCCTCGGCCGCTCCTGCAGCCGCCACCAAGTCACTCGGAGGCCTTATTACACAAAAACCTGATGGGAGGCAGTCTCTCACAGCATCTGAAAGAATGGCGGGGCATTACTTCAAATGCTTGGGCACTGGAGACAGTAGCTCAAGATTACTGCTTTCCCTTCCTAAAAAGACCTCCGAACCATCCACCGGGAACCAACTCTGTCAAAATTCCAGATCCGCTCCTTGTGCAGGAAATTTTAACCCTGCTTGAGAAAGGTGCATTAGAACATGTACCTGTAGCGGAGAGGAACAAGGGTTGGTATTCCCCCTACTTCCTCATCCCAAAGAAGGACGGAGGATTGAGACCCATCTTGGACTTAAACTTGAACAAGTACCTCCAGGAAGGACACGTTCAGGATGCTTTCTTTCATGTGCCAATCCGACCCAAACAGAGTACCTGAGGTTCGCGGTTGGCGGTTCTCACCATCAGTTTCGAATTCTGCCATTCGGGCGGACCTCCGCCCTGAGGGTTTTCACCAAATAGATGGCGGTTGTGGCAGCGAGTCTCAGGAGAGGGGATTCAAGTCTACCCTTAGCTGGAAGATTGGTTGATCAGAGCCCGTTCTCCCGAACAAGCTCAGGAACATCTCTTGATCACCTGTCACTACCTTCCCAAACTGGGCTTCTCCCTCAGTTTCAAGAAGTCCTACATGATACCACCCCAAAAGCTCCAGTTTATCTGAGCAGTTTTGGATACTTCCTCGGGCAAAGCCTCGCCTCCCAAGGTGAGAGCTCTCCACCTTCTGCAGATGGTAACAAAGTTCCAGAATGCCAAGCATCTGCTGGCCTTAGATTTTCTGAGGTTGCTCGGCCTCATGGCATCCCGCATTTTTCTGGTGCCACAGGCTCGACTGAGAATGAGATCTCTTCTATGGGCCCTCAGAACTCAGTAGTCCCAATTCTCCCAATCCCCACAGCAGTCCCCGCCATCTGCCCCCTCCCTTCGGGGCAAGACAGACCCTGCATGAAACTGCAAAGATGGAAACTGTTTAACAGGAGTGGATTACAATACACGTCTCATATTCATAGAAGGTCCTGATCCCACACTTGTTTTTCGAATTGAAAACTACTCCGGGACCACAAAGAAGGCACAGCGATAAACGCCCGTCAGTCAGCAGATGATGCGTGCTACATGCATATGGTTGCCATAGTCGCAGTGTTAGTGGGACTGATCCGTTTCCCGGCCGAATCTACACCAATTGAGTCGTGCACAAGTTCCCAGATTGTCTTTCTAAGGATCCAACTGGGAGAAGCATGTGTGAAAGCAGCTGGAGGCGGCTCCAAGGGCTTGATTCATGCAATGTGTGCACAGCGCAAAGGGACTTTGCCCCGCCAACAAACACCCTGATTTACAGAGCAGTGCAAAGTGTATTGTAAAGTCAGTGCAAAGCCACTTTGCCCTGCAAAAATGCACCCTGGACTGCTCTGTGAATCAGGTGTGTGCACTGGTGCAAAGTGACTTGGCACCAGTGCAAAGACACTTTGTACTAGAAATTCCATGGATCAGGTTTTAACAAAATCCTATCCGCTGGTCCATGAACAAAGGCCAGCTTAATAGGCTCTTTGAAATACCCGTAGCTCACCTTTTAGGTAGCATTGGACGAGCCCAAAGAATCAGAAGGGTTCTGGGATGCAATTGCAATGCAGTTATGTGTTGCAAATAGGGCAGAATATATTTACTCATAGCCACATAAGAGGTCGATGGGCAGATGAGAGAACGTGCATTGCTAACATTTTGACAAATTAATACTGACAGTGATTTGGGACTGCATCAAATGGTACCTCGGTGCTTCTCAGTTCAAGTCTAAGAAGGGATGGGCATGTTATGTGTTAATTCTTGAATACTGTGCCCAATTGATCTCAGAGCACCTGAAATGGCTGGAAGCTGGCCTTTGCCACCTGCAAGGGATCCGTAAAATGGAGAAGGGAGAAGAAAAGAGGATGGGCAGGCGCAATATGTGTTCTCCACTCTTTAGATGCATAGAACGAGTGCAGGATATTTTTGGACTTGTAGGCCTTTTTTAATGCATTCTGTTGGCCCCTTGTGCCAGACTTCACAAGTAACTTAGTGAGCAGGGAAGAGTTTCTTGAGTATTTGTCACATGCATATTGATTTGCTTTATGGAAATCTGGATTCTGGTGCCGCAGCATAAACTGGGCACGTAACCTTTTTAAATCTGAGGGTCTAGGAACCACCCTGGTGGAGGCCTTTTGGCATGAGTTGCATCTGATCTCTCTTACTGCCAAGTCTTGTCGCTTTCACCTCTACAACATACATACAACATATGTAAAATTTGACCCCTCCTTACTTTTCACGCTACTAAACTTTTAATTACCTCCCTCATCTTCTCCAGACTCTTCTACTGTTCCTCCCTTCTCTTTGGTCTCCCCTCCTCTCATCTCGCCCCACTCAGCCATCCGCTCCCTTTGCCTTCTATCTCCTCTTCTCTCACCTCTTTAGCCTGGCTCTCTTTTCACTCCCAGCTCAAATTCAAGTTCCTCTGTCTTGTTTTCAAATCCCTCCATGGTCTTGCCCCCCTCCCCACCTTTCCTCCCTTCTCACTTTCTATTCCCCTTCTCGCTCTCTCAGCTCTGCTAATCTATTCCTACTCTCTCCTCCTTCCCCTCCCTGCACCCCCTCCCGATCTTTCCAACTCCTTGCTCCCTTCCACTGGAACCTCCTCCCCCTTCACATCCGCTCTTCCCCTTCCTTCCCTTCCTTTCGCTCTTCTCTCAAATCTTATCTTTTCCACTCGCCTCTGTAACCCCCTTCGTTTCCTCTTGCTCTTCTCCCACCTCTTCATTCCTCACCTCCTACCACTACTCTCCCTATACCTCCCTACCTCCTTCCCCACCACTCCCTGCTCTCTTCTAGTCCTACCTTTCTCTCTCCTCTTCCCCTCGCAATCATACATTCCCTCTTATTCCTGCTCTTACCTCCACTAACATCTTCCTTTCCCTCACTCACCTCTGCCCCTCCCTATTCCCTCCTTACCTCTGCAATATTGTAAATTGTTCTTTACGCTGTTTTTAAGTTATGATTCAATTACCATATTATGCTTGTTGTATTATGGACCATTTGAACCCTTGGTATGAGTGCAAGATCCAGAGAGGGAAGATGAGGAAGACTGTATAATTCATAATACATATAAAAAGTACAATTCACCAGTAGGAACCCATGGGCTAGGCCAAGAAGAATTAATCAACTGGCTAAAAGTGACATCCTACGGAACCAAGCGAAGTAAATAAACTTGGCTACAGAGTATACATTAACTCCAACAGTAGATTTGCATAAGTCAATCGCTTCTACAGTAGTATTTACACATGTTTTTCTTAACTGTGGCAACAAATATATTTTTTTCAATTCACTAACACATTCTGAGGAGCAGAAAATGTGTAAGACTCACGATCCAGACCACGCATCAGGCATATTTTGGAATTGCCACCCCTCCAGCCAAATGTAAAGGTTGCCACCTGCAATGTTCCAATCCTGAACTCCAGGAATAGGGTGCGTGCACGGGCTGGAGTTATTAAATCCAAATATGTCTCTCCACCTAGTAGTGGTTTCAAGGATAAATGGGCCAATCCCACTTTCAGTTTTAGGCATGAGGTTACAAGGAGTTCCTGGATATCGTGTTTGACAAACCGCTTAATATCTCTTATTAGACGGACCAAGCCAGCCAGTTTGAGTTGCTGCCTAACCATTGAAGTGAACATCCACGAGGGTGGTTTATCAGATCTAGAAATGCTTCTTGGTACTTTTCTAATACAGAGGACCCCAAAGCCTGATCCAATAGACTGGTTTCCAAACTAACTGGTACATAATGGGATCAAGCCCACAGTCCAACAAAAGTGGGGCATTTGGGAAGTTACACAGTAGTCGAAGTAGCTTTTTCAAGAATTTTTTCTCTGCTGCTCCCAGGTTCAGACAGTTAATGTGGCCCCATATAGTGCTGCTGTAATAGTCTGAATAGAATATATCTCAATGGCAGGGAACACAGCTTGCTCTCCATGGGATACAGAGAATGTAAGACCGCGACTGTTTCTTTCCAGAATGGTTTGTGACCTACTGGACTGAGCTACCCATGAACCAGTGTCCGTAAACCCCACTCCCAGGTAATCGTAATGGGCAACTTGTTCCAAAACGGTACCATCAACCTCCAGGTGAAGTACCACAGGCTTTGGATCTCCTTGGTCTAAACACTAGCGCATTGGTCTTAGCCCTGTTCAGGGTCTGGCCGAGCTGTGCGCACTTAAAAATAAAGCACTCAATCCACACCTGATCCCCATGGGAGACGTAGCCAGCGAAACTGAATAATCAGCGAAAAATTAAAGCTGGATAAACATCAGTACCAATTCTTGGGGCATCCAGCTCTCCCTCAGTACATTCTGCCACCAGGTCCAGGATAATCACATTGATATAGAGACAAAAGAGGAGCGGGGTGAGGACACATCCTTGCTGCACACCTCTGTCAAGAGGAAACTGCCCGGTGGGTTCCCCTCCTGGGCCCCATCTCGCCACCGCTGTGTTGTCGGGATAAATCTCGGCAATTACAGACACCAACCGAGCTGGGACCACACGTCTCTGAAGCACCTGCAAAAGCTGGGTCCTGTGTACACTGTCAAAGGCGGTCTGTAAATCAATAAATGCAGCATAAACCTGCATACGTTTTAGCACAGTGAAGGTCTGCAGGATGATAGACAAGCCGGAAGCAATTATCTACTATGGTCAACCCTTGCTGGCACCCAGCCTGTAGATGGGGAAATGAGCCCATTACTGGTCACCCAATCCTAAAATTTCTGGAGGATCACCTTGGCATATAGTTTTCCCGTGGCGTCAATCAATGAGAGGGAGGCCTATAATTGGCCAGATATTCTCCCCCCCCCTCCTCCTTTTTGGGTATGGGGACAATCTGCACGATGCCGTCGCCATTGACCACTGCTTGAAAAAGCCTTAGCAGTAGTGGCAGCCAGACATCCGGCTTGTCCTTTAAAAGGTCAACTGGCATTTTGTCTGGACATGGGGCCTTTTGCCCCTTAGCATTCGTTAAGACTCTTCTTACAGCCGCCAGGTTCTGATGGGTGTCCTAATATGGTTGTTGAACATCGATCCTGTCTCAGCTGGTCCCGCTAAATCGGAACTTCCAGAGCAGGCCTCAGATTTATATAAACCAGACATAGGAAAACCATTCTTCTCCAATAATCGTACAGTGCAGCCTGTTCTCATTGGAATCCTTCTGATCAGCTACAATAGACCAAAATACCTTACTCTCTTTGTTAAGCGAAGCTTCCCATTTGGATATAAGGGATTCCATTTTCCTAGCCTTTACTATGTTTCGATAATTGCTCCTCTTAAGGTGCAACACCACCTTGTTCACCTTACCATCTGTTGTGAGGTAGAGCACAAGATCCTTATTGGCCTGTGTACAGGCATTATCAAACCACAGGGATGTCTGTTTGCCCCTGCGCTTGGGACTGGTTACTACACTAGAAAACCAGCCATCATGCTCATGGATTAAATGATCATAAACAACCAAAACCTTACCCCCGCCACCCTGCTAGGGCGCAATTGCGTGGAGGATTGAGCGGTAAATGGAGTCTTTTTAACCCTGCTGTCAAGATATCATCCCATTTGATGACCCATCTGGAATTCTCGGCTATCTTGATCGGCACGGTAGCCACACTGCCAGCGTCCACCTTAATCTACCACCCTACCTTTAGGATGAGGGGCTAGTGTGTTGACTTTAGCTAGTTGTGTGGGAGGAGTTATTGCCTTTTCCATATGCTTTGGTGGAATAGCAAAGCTGCAAGTGATGGAGGTAAATGGAGCACAGGGGCAGTAGGCGGCCTTTTTTCAGGGAAGACATCGGGAGGGTGGGGGGGGGGGTTTAACCACGGCACAGCTTATTTTGGGGGGTCGGGGCATGAATGTGGTAAAATGAAAATAACTGTCTAAAACTAAGTTTTCTCTTGAGTTGACTGTGAGGTGTTATGAAGGAGATTTTTGAAACCTGTACTAATATGCTGTGTGGTGGCAGGCTGGGCAGAACTTACTGATTAACATATGAATGTGAGCTTTGCTCGACTGTCTAGATGCCCTTAACCTACATCGGTTAACTGTGTAAGGGGGTGTTAGTAAATTTTGATTTTAGTTCCTGAACAAAATCCAGCAGAGGCTAAACTGATGGTTGTCTCAAAGGACTGGGTCATGGAGAAATTGTAAGAGTAAGCTCTATCTGGTGGCCTTTTCCACTGTATGTTAAATTTAGGCTGGGTAGCTTACCCGTTGGCTCCTTTACGGTGAAGTGGAGGGTAGGGCAGACTAACCCCTTCACAATACATGGAGGTCTCTAAAGAGGATATTGGCCATATATTCTATGCTTCCCCCTTGTTCAGAGGCACAAGCAATTCCTGGTTAATGCTGCTGTTGAGAAACCGTGACAATCTGTTTGAAGTCCACAATAACTGTGTGAAATAAAATGTGCTTCTTTCTTCAATCCACATGGGCTATTTGGGGTTGCTAAAGGACACTGGTGATGTTCTGTAGCTCCACACTTCAACGACCTGGGATATTTGGGGTTGCATATCATTTTTTAGTTTGAGCTTTGGCTCAGAGGACCTGGCTTGTAAAGGTAGCTGGTTAATGTGCTAGTAAGCTATTGCACTTGTGTCGGTTCTTATTGAATTGGGAAGGGTTTGGGGAAATGTTGGTGTGTGTAATATGATAATTTGGATGGTAGGCTGTGACCTGCTTTAGCGTGATTACATTAACCTACTACATGGCCAAGTTGTGATTGGAATGCTATTTAATATTGCGATGTTTTAAGGACTTTGTCAGAAAAAAATACTGAACTACTATCTATTTTATCCAAGGTAGGTAGAAAAGATTAAATGTGCGATTTAGATTTGAGCCGAGCATTGCTTTTATTTATTGGGAAAAGGGAATTATTCAAATTGGGCCCTTTGCTGAAAGATCCAGTACATATTCCAGACGGTCTGCTTTCTATCTGGAGATGCAAAACAGCACGAGGGGGAGGATACATGGTAACATAGTGGCCTGAGATAGCTGGAAGCGAAAGTGCCTGCATCTGCTTCTAACGCATGATTAATCACCTCCGAATGCTTCCAACAACCTCGAACAAGTGCTCCAGGAAATGCTTTGTACAACTCTGCATTCAGGCACCTGTGTCAGAATTGCTTCCAAGCATTGGTCACCACTTTTGTCGCTTTTTGTGGCTGGGCCATCAATTTTTCATTCTTTACTGCATTCTTAAGTGGACATGGTTCAGCCATCACAACTTTATTATCTACAAAATGTAATCCGTATAAATTGCCAACATTGTATTTCGTTATCTGAACTCACCAGTCTTCTCTCACTAGACTGTCCTACCGCCACCCCAGGCCTACCCATTGACTATCTCTACAAGCCATACTATTTCACAACAGAAATGTGATTTTTATTTTCTCCTAGCTGTTCATCTGATTCGTTCACAAAGAAATTCCTCCTCACCTGGCATCGCATACATTGACATATCTTTTGTTTTATTACTATTCCTGAGATTGTTGCAGTATCTTTTAATTCATTGTGTAGCCTCTGTTTTTATGTTCTCCATTAATATTTCTTATCCCCTAGTGTATATTTTCATAGATTCTCACAATGGGGGAGCAGCGGGGAACAGACTTGCTCTTTGTGCTGTTTTTGATTGACGCAGTTCTCTAACCATTCAATCTGAAGTGTGAAGCCAAACTAGCCCTAGTCTTATGTCTTATCAACATAAAAACTGGCGTCCCCTAGAAAGTTCTGTTAAATTGTAATCAATGTTAAACAAAACCATTTCTGTGCAACTCTAGTTTTGAGGTCTTAAGTTTCAGTATGATCAGTTTGTCCCTATAGTAGGCCTTTGATAAAGAACAACTGATTTTTGGTACCAATTTAATTTCAGCCTTATGAAGCAGTTTGCAAATAGACAGTCAACATTCTTTACTTATCTGTGTAATGTTATTTCCTGTAGAAATTGTTGTCGTTTTTCCACTGTTGACCTGGGAATGTTCAGGAACAATGTTTTTTCGTGACTCACTATTCGCACCCGCCCCCAAAATCTGCCTTCCATATTAGAGAACTGACATAGTTTACTATAAAATCTAAGTCTTAGAATATTTGGGGGAAAGTGCTGGATGGTGGCTAAGGAAAGGATGAAACCTTACTTAGTTCCTGAAATGTTTTGAAGATGCTGTTTTTTTCACTTGCTGTATTTGAAAAATGAGTTGTGCTCAAATAATTTATTTGGTATTTGTAAAGTGCCGAACTTACACTGTTGTGGCTTTGTAGCAGCAATGAATCACTGTCTGGTACTGTATTGCTGCACTCCAATTTGTTTCCTGTAGTATCTCGTCTGAAGCGGTATGCCTTGCCTTCATAATGACACTCATTTTAACAGATTGTTGTAAGGATGTCCAGTAATTTATCAATGGTCTAAAGTTAGAAGCTGTGGGGTTATGTATGGTGTGCAGCTAAATATGTGGCTATTAACTTACAAAAACAGGCTAAATTCAGCATAGCCCACGCATGGATTGCTCTACAATAAGTGTGATTGCTGCTCTGGACAGTGCACTAAGGCTATTCGGCCTAAGGCCCATCTGAACACTTTAATATAACCCAGACTGAGGGTTACGAAATGGAGAAGTTATTGCGCATGGTGAATGGTTTAATATTGTTACATGTTCTTCAATTACTACAGGCAGCCGGCTAGCCTTGGTACATGGTCCCGAGCAGCAATCGCACTTATTGTAGAGTAGTCCATGTGTAGTTTTTGCTAAATTTAGCCTGTTTTTTGCGTTCATTATTCTGCCAGACTGCAGCAGGACCGTGCAACTGGATTACTCATGACAGAATATCTCCTGTCTCGAGGGTAGGATAATGTAGCATTATTTACCCTGCAGGTGAGGGTTCCATGTCTAAAATCGCGGGAAAAATGGCTGTGTATACAAAGGTTCGTGGCAAAAATGCTGTGGTTTTGCCCCAACAATCATGTAAAGGATACGGGGGACATCCCCGCAACCCCCGGACCTATTTTACCATTTAAGGGTAGTGGGGGACACCCCTGCTCCCTTAAATGGTATAATGGGGTACACAATTACTGGGTCAAACCACAGCATTTTTTTTTTTTTTATCAGCTACATTTTTGCCGCAATTTTATTACTTGATAACGCGGGTGAGCACAACACATGCTTTTAGAAATACTAATCCTTTCAAGGAAGACCTCAAACATCAATGTCAGATTGGAAAGACTTTCTAAAAAGGAGATTAATAGTGGGAGAAAGTTACCATGGTGAATTAGCGAACGACAGGCTATCTTACCACAGGGTTCTAAATTGAGATTCACAGAGCAGGAACTAAAGTCAGCTCAGCTCTTAGGTGTCTGGCATCACCCAGTAGGAAGGAGCTACCGCAGGGGAAGAAGGAGCTACCAGAGATGCTCCCTTAACTTTCTGTTCTTTTAGGATGAACCTTTGTGTTTGAAAATGTGTATTAGATGGGTTCTAATTCTTTTTTTTATAAACCTTCTCAAATACTCATGTTAATGTCACATTAACCTGTTTGGGAGGCACCAGTTGGCCCTAGAAGCGAAAAGTAGCTTCTGGTAGCTGTTGGTTTCAAGATAACCAGGCTCTACTATGCTAGAAGCAGGAGCTAGATGGCTCCCAGCTCCCCCAAATTTCGAACCCTGTACCAGATTTTTGTAATCGGGAGGACTCTGATATACCTGCAAAATATGAAGACAATTTGACCCACAGTTCTAAAGTCATAATAGAACTGATCAACGAGCATGCTACACGGGAGCATAAACATATAGTTGAACAAATGGATGTACTCAAAAAGGATATCTTTGATTTGGCCTCACCTGACTTTTCTAAACCAAAGAACTACTGTACAACATACAACATTTTAAAAGATTACCACAAAAGACCATTTAACGGTGGCCTTAACTGCGTTGGTTCTCTTCTGAGAGTACAGCGCTTAGGGCGTTGCCTAAGCAGTCATTGGGACCTGTCATCTAGGAGTTGTTGCTTCATTGCGGAAATTGGGACTGTCTTAGTTACTGCCTAGGCTTATCTTGGAATAATTCACTGATGTACCAACCCATTTCATAAACTTCCGCAGTTTGCAGTTTCTTAGTTGAGTGAATAGGCGGCAGTAGTGTGTAACGGTTAACTTTGGAGAAAACTGTTGATTTGTGTACTGTACTGGACTTCGATGGATTTCCAATGGTGATCCCTGCTCAAAATGCAAATAATATTTTGAAGGGATTGTGTCCTCCGACGTATTGCTTATCTTGATAGATTACTTCCAGCTTACTGGCCTCGGAAATTTTTTTCAGTAGAGGGCGCTCCGCGTCCACCTCCCTCGAGTTGGTGTCCCTCGACAGCCTCCGTATCGGTGCCGACATCGTCATGCGTATAAATACTCGCGCAGCGTCCGTTGCTCAGTTCCGTTTTTCCGCGCTTCGTGGGCTTCGGAATCGTGTTGCTCAGTTCGTTCAAGTAGATTCTACTTATTCCTCGAAGATATCTCACTCTGTTCGATGGCTTTCTCTTCTGAACCGTCGACCCCACGGTCCGGCTTCAAAAAGTGTCGTGATTGTGGAAAGAAAATGTCGTTGAAGGATCCTCACAGGATCTGTTTGTGGTGCCTGGGATCGGAGCACCATTGTTCACAATGCGAGGACTGCATGTCCATGACAGCGAAAGCCTTGAAGGAGCGTAAGGGGAAGCTCGAAAGAGGTAAGACTCTTAAAACTTCTACTCCTTCGATAGTTTCCTCCGCAGAGTCGAGACATTAGTCTCCTCGCCGTCACAGGAAACGTTCCTGTTCGAGGTCTCAAAGCGGTTCCCATCAGTCTTCGAGATCCAAACACTCGAAAAAGAGGCATTGTAGATCACCCTCTTCTTCGTCTTCCTCGGTTTCCACGGAAAGGGTCACCTGCCCCACGAAACACAGCTCTCCAGCTAAGTGGGAGGAATTCCGTAAAAAGATGCCTAGTGTCTTCGAGAAAGCGGCCTCGACCCCCTCAGAGACGGCTAAAGGTGATACCCTGGGTGAAGGACCCGAAAAATCGAAACACTGCGAGTCGTTGCACCCGGCGAAAGAAACTGCCCGAGAGCGTCGTGGACCCTCGAGCAAAGGCAGTAAGACTGCGTCATCGACGCCATCATCGAAAATCCCTTCGACTCATAAATCTGCGTCATGGACGCCATTATCAAAGGGCCCATCAACACACAGATCGGTCGAATCGATGTCGAAGCCGATAAAGGACAAGCCTACTGCTGTCCCTACTTCGCAGTCAGTCATACTGAGGGCTTCGATCATGACCTCGAATGTCATCGATTACCTCGATGACTCCGAGTAGGATTCCGATCCTCTCGAGTTCTTCGAGGTCTCTTCATACCTTTTCAACGCCTTTTTCGGTTTCTTCGAAGCCTTTGACTTCCGCATCGACAACTTCGACGTTTTCTCACTACAAGCTTGGCCCCTTCTGTTCTAGAAATGGGTTTTAAGCCATTCCCAAGGTCAGATTATTTCAGAGCCTTGTCCTCCATTTATGAGAAAGGGGAGGATTATGATCATGAAAGACCTTTTGGGTTGCAGAGGACTACAACACCCGTACCAGAGGAATTTCTCTGAAGATCTGAAGAGAATAGGTTGAAGGACCTTCAAGAATCCTTACATGATGCAAGTGGGTTAGATACTTCCCCAGAAGTAGAATTTGCTAAACCAGACCCAGGGGAACATGCCTGAGACCCCTTACAGAACTTTGATGATGGCCAGAATAATAGAATTCATGGGTTGGTCTACACCTTCACCTTCTTTTCAACAAGATGACCTTACAGACATTTTAATTAAAGGCCCACAGGAAGATCCTGTGGTTCCATTTCATACTGCATTGCAGAGAAAAATATCGGCAAACTGGGAAACTCCTGAGGTTATCCCGGCAGTTAACAAAAAACTATCTGCCAAATATAGGGCATCTGCTTCTGACCCTGAATATTTGTCCAAACATCCAACTCCAGAGAGTTTGGTTGTTCAAGCAGCAACTTCATCAAACAGTAGATCTGCATACCCTACTGTTCCACAAGACAGGGATGATAAGAGATTTGACGCTATGTCAAAAAGGTCTTTTCTGCGTGTAGCATGGCGCTTAAATCCATTAATGCTACTTGTACGCTCGCAAGATTCAGCCATACACTTTGGGAGTGTGCTTCATCAGTGGCTGACTGCCTCCCAGAAGGAGAAGAAAGGGAAGCTTTTCTGCACATCATTAAAGATGGTAAAGACGCAATGTGCGAATCCCTTCAAACTGGCATTGATTCTGCTGACTGTATCAGCAGGGCCATGGCGGCAAGTACTACAATCTGCAGATTTGCGCGGTGGCGAAAGTCTGGTTTTGCTCCAGATGTACAGGCCAGACTTTTGAATATGCCCTTTGAGGCTCTTCTTTATTTGGTAAGAAGGTTGATGACCGCCTAGAGAAGTTACAAACATCCAAGGCAGCAGCGAAATCCCTTGAAGCTGCAGTCCGTCAAACTCCCTATCGCCCCTCGGGAACCTCTTGGAGAGGTAGGTCCTTTCGTTTTTATTCCGCATTCGGAAAAGGCAGAGGATAGCTGGCTCAGAGGCCAAGTACACTCGAGGTGGACGGGTTGAAATTACAAAAGCTGCAGCAGCAGCAGGTGCCTCTTTACCCTCGGCATCTGCGTCAGCCGCCTCTAAACCACTCTGAGGACTCTCCTCACAAGACTCCAGTAGGGGGCAGGTTAACTCAACATCTGACGGAATGGCAGGCCATTACGTCAGATGCTTGGCATTGGAGACAGTTGCCCAAGGTTACTGCCTGCCTTTTCTACGCACCCTTCAGAGTCATCCACCGGGGAACAACTCTGAAGTTTCCAGATCCGCTCCTTTTGCAGGTGATTCTAGACCTGCTAGAGAAAGGTGCCATAGAACCGGTACCTGTAGCGGAGAGGAACAAGGGTTGGTACTCTCCCTACTTTCTAATACCGAAGAAGGGCGGAGGACTGAGACCTGAGACCTATCTTGGATTTTACGAGAATTGAACAAGTTCCCCAGGAAGGACAAGTTCAAGATGGTAACTCACCGATCCTTCAGGCCCTCCAGCTTCAGGCCCGGCTGTTATCTCTGGACCTTCAGGATGCTTATTTCCATGTGCCAATCCATCTGAAACACAGGAAATACCAGAGGTTTGCAATCGGCAACTCTCATTATCAATTTCGAGTTCTGCCATTTGGGCTGACCTCCGCCCCACGGGTCTTCATCAAGATAATGTCGGTAGTGGCTGCTAAGGAGGGAAGGGATTCACGTCTACCCCTACCTAGACGATTGGTTGATCAGAGCTGTATCTTCGGAACAAGCTCAGATTCAACTAGATTATGTCTGCCACTTCCTTCACAAACTGGGCTTCTCCCTCAATTTAAAGAAGTCACAGATGATACCATCAGAGACTCCAGTTCATCGGAGCGGTCCTGGACACTTCCCTGGGGAAAGCCTCGCCACCAGAAGTGAGGGCTCAAGATATTCTGCAGACGGTCACCAAGTTTCAAAATGCCCAACACCTCCCAGCCTTCGCATTTTTGAGGTTGCTAGGCCTGATGGCATCCTGCATCTTCCTTGTGCCAGAGGCTTGCCTGAGAATGAGATCTCTCCAGTGGGCACTAAGAACTCAGTGGTCGCAATTCTCAGGAAGAATGACAGCTCTCCTTCAGGTTTCGGACAAAGTGGCTCGAGACCTTCAGTGGTGGGCCTGTCGGGAGAACATTTTGAAATGAGAACTGTTTTGGCAACCATTGCCGGAGATGACCGTGATGGAGATGTCACGGATGCCTCACTCACGGGGTGGGCAGCCCATGCCAACGACTTGACCATCAGTGGTCGTTGGTCTCCATCGGAGTCCAGACTACATATCAACCTGTTGGAGCTGGGAGCTATCAGACTAGCGCTGAAGGCTTTTTTCCGCCATCTGTACAAGGGGAAAAATGGCCTAATAGTGACTGACAATACAGTGGCCATGCACTACCTCAACAAAAGAGGAGGCGTAGGATCACTGTCACTGTGCAGAGAGGCGATGCAGCTCTGGTTTTGGGAAATTCAAGAAGGAATCTCTCTATCGGCAGTTCACTTAGCCGGAGAGAAGAACTTGACAGTGGACGCTCTGAGCAGGCAGAGCACAGTCTCTCACGAGTGGGCGATGGCTCAGGAAGTCCTTCAAGAGATCTTCGCCCTTTGGGGAACCCCTCAAGTGGATCTGTTCGCCACCAGTATCAACAGGAAGTGCGATCAGTTTTGTTCAAGGGAATTTCCCCCGAGAGGAGCTCTAGGAGACGCGTTCGTGGTAGACTGGAAGTTTCTACTTCTGTACGAGTTTCCTCCAGTCCCTGTCATTCCTCAGATGATCAGGAGGTTGAGAAGATTCCGGAAGACTATGATCCTAATTGCCCCAGACTGGGCCAGGAGAACGTGGTACCCGGACCTTCTGGACATGTCCATCTGCCCTCTGATTTGTCTTCCACACAGGGAGGATCCTCTCTTGCAGAAGGGAGGTCAGGTTCTCCATCCACACATCAGAACCCTCAACCCTCACGCTTGGTTTCTGTAAGGTTGAGATACAAGGATTGGGACCTCCCAGATGACGACATGGAGGTGTTGCTTTCAGCCAGAAGGCCAGCAACAAAGACTTTATACCGCTGCCGTTGGAACACATTTTGCATCTGGTGTAGGCAAAAGAATATTGAAACCTTTTTATGTGGTACACCAATGGTGTTATCCTTTCTACTCTATTTGACGAATTCAGGTCTTCAAGTTGGTACGATCAAGTGCTACCTCGCAGCGCTATCGATCTTAAAGCGCACTGCGGAGGAGCCATCATATTTCAAATTACCCCTAGTAATACCATTTCTGAAGGGGTTAACTAATGTCTATCCCCCAAGGCCGTTCCAAGTTCCCTTATGGGACTTAAATTTAGTCTTAAATTTCCTGATGGGTACTCCTTTTGAACCACTCCACTCTTGTTCGTTAAGATTTCTCACCCTTAAAACTGTCTTATTAGTGGCTTTCACATCTGCCAGGAGGGTGAGCAAATTACAAGATCTATCTTGTAAACCCCCTCATACAATTTTTCACAAAGACCAAGTTGTCCTACAAGTGAAGCTTAATTTCCTCCCAAAGATAGTTTCTGAATTCCACATCACTCAGAAGATAACATTACCTTCATTCTATCCTCCTCCCCATCCTGGGAAAGAGGAAGAGAGGCTACATAGGCTGGATCCAAAGCGAGCCTTGAGTTTTTATATCAGCAGACTTGCTAGGATTAGCCAAGTAGACCAACTGTTCATAGGTTACACAGGGCACAAATTAGGATTGCCAATCACAAAATGGACCATTTCCAGATGGATTATTTTAGCAATTCTAGAATGTTACAAATTGGCAGGGAAAGAGCCCCCTCAAAATCTTAGGGCTCATTCAACCAGGGATATCGCAGCCTCTTCAGCCCTCCAAAGAGGGGTATCGATTCGAGACATATATGCGGCTGCCACATGGTCGTCCGCTCATACCTTTACAAAATTCTACAATCTGGATTCCTCCTCTAGCCAAGAGACTAGATTTGGCAAAGCTGTATTACACTCTGTTCATTCTTAAAGGGGAATATGGCATTGTTACTCCCACCTCCTGTTTACACACCACTGCTATGGGAGTCTATCAAGACGTATTCCTTATCTCCCCTCCCATCCATCCCCTCAGTAAAACTTCCCTTGTGGTTGCAGCTTACGCTCCTTCAAGGTCAATAACCAATTCATGCACAGCTACTCTTAAGATTCAAAACGGAACTGAGCAACGGACGCTGCGCGAGTCTACTTATACGCATGATGACGTCGGCGTCGATACGGAGGATGTCGATGGACACCAACTCGAGGGACGTCGACGCGCAGCACCCTCTACTGAAATTTGTTTCCGAGACCAGCAAGCTGGAAGTAATCTATCAAGAAAAGGAATATGTCGGAACATCCCATCAAAAGAATGTTACAAGGTAAGAAGTAACTTGTTCATTTAATTGCAAATTAATTTGTTACGAAACAGACTCCCCAAATATTTACTTTGCCAGCTGCAGGAGGAACGACTGAATATAAAGTGAACCACTTTTTTTAAGAAGTGCTTTTTTTAAGGCATGCTTTACTGGCATTTCTGATCAATCTGTAAATATGGAAGTTTCCTCCCTTCAGGCGTGATTTTAATGTTGCAGGTCTTGTACGACTTTTCACCGTTGCTGCAAGCAGATGGTGTTAGGGGCCATGATTATTTAAGGTAAATCTGACATAAGTGCACGTTGCTTAGATACCGTGGCGTTTATGGTTGGCTTGTTAACATGACGAAAAACAGCATCTGCTGGAACTTATTCCTTTAAACAAATGTCTCGTTTCTGCAACCTTTTTCTTTCAGTTTTGAGTACGTTGTAATGAAATTAGGGTCACCAATGGACAGCAGCGTGTATATGTATTTATCTGAAAAACACGGATGTCTATTTCGTTAGGAAATAACTTACAATAACACGTATAGGTGGCAAAGATTTTCCTATGAAAGGTGCCTGTATGATAGCCTAAAGATGAAAATAAGTAGTGAGCCAGTTTGAGGGTGAAAAAAAAGGTCATATATACATTTTTTTCGGTCTTATCCCTGGTATAAGAAAATGGGTGAATTATAAAATTAACGTTAACGTAAAGGGCGGCCAGGTGCTCAAATATACAAAATAACATTTCACATCACTGGAGGCAGTGGTTGGGTAAGGATGGGGAGAGGGGAGGGCAAGCTCCCTCTTTAGCAAGTAAGTGTTTAAGCCAAGCTCTGAAGAGCTCTACAGTTGGGCTGGTTTTGCATTGTTATGGATTCCAGTGGAGTGGGGCAAGTAGGGTGAAACAGCGAAAGCGAGGGGACTACCTTGGAGGTGTATGGGACGGTGAGGTTGAGTGCAGAGGATGATTGAAGGGAACGAGATGGTGAGTAAACTTAAATACAATCGGACTGGTAAAGAGGAGCAAGGCCATAGATGGCTTTGTAGACTAAATTAGGAGAAGGAACTTAGAGTGGCTGTGCATGATATGATCTGATAGGATAGGTTATTTATAATGCGCTTAATATCCAGAGGTTTCTGAAGAGCCCTCCATCATGTTTGTAGATAGAAGTGTGGGAGGATCTGTATAGGTTGGCGAGAGAGTAGGTCCCAAATTTGAGGACTTCCTGAAGAGTGAGGAACGAATAGTGGGGAAGGCCACGGAGTAGGCTTGAACAGCAGTTGGCTGAGCACAAGAGTGGAGATGTGTTTTTGTAGAATGGTTAGTAAGAAAAGGACGACTTTTTGTAATGTTGAGTTACACAATGGTGAAAGCCAAGGAGGGTGTGGGGGGAAGAGAGGGAGTCAGAGGTTTGTGGGTTCCAAGGGATTTTGAAGGATCGACCTCCCAGGTAGAGGGCAATCCAGGGAAGATTAGCATTGGGTTGTAGCAGAGCAGTGGGAGTGGCGTGGCAAGGAGAGGGATGTGGATTTCCAGTCTGTGTAATGAGCCTGGGCCCTTTAGAACCTGAGAACGGTATTTGACTGTAGTAGAACCAATTTAATGTCTCCCTGATGTTGAAATAACTGCAGGGTTTCTAGCCCTTGGTCCGGTCAATGCCCTAACAGGCCCAAACAGGTGATGTCCTTGTATTCGTCCTTAGCTGTGGAGAAGGCAGAACGGGCAATTTGAACAGGCAGACTCCTCAGCCTGGTGAATCAATGAACCAGTTTATTCAAAATGTGCCCCCAAAACATCACGTAAAACAAGCAATTATCATATAACGGCAAATACATGGCTAAAAGGTCAAACGCATATCAAAATTAATACACTATAGAATCTTAAATATATCTGGTTTCATTCCTTAGTCTTTCAACCCTCCCAATTTCCTAGTATTTATAAATGAAATTTTAAATGTGATACAAACACACAATTTGGTCTCTCAAACGCAGAACCCCTAAGCGACTTCTTGCCAACAGCAAATACCCAATTCTCCCAAACAAGATCAATCGTGCCCTGTATGTCTATGCCCGTCCTAATTATTCACTCATTCAGTTACTGCTTGTCTTGCATTTCCATCTGACTTGAGCATTCCAGTAACCTTGCAGCCATGAGGACATTTATTTAATTGTTAATTTATAACACGCCTAATACCAGAAGTGGTTTCTAAAATGCAGTTGGTGCAAACTACACTTCCAGGATCAAGGTGAGATTGCAATGCTTCATAGGCAAGGGAACCATCATGGGGATTGTAATCTATAAGGGGCGAATGTTCATACAAAAGTAAGCCCCACTCCACATTTACAATGACCTCCTGCCAAGGTTGACGAAGCAACACCCATTATTCCGCTACCACCCATCTTTTTACATCCATAAGCCACTACACCACCAATGGTACTTTCTGGTGTTTCCAAGAAATCGCCCTCCTTCTGCCTGCCAATATTAGGACGTCACAATTTTCTACATGGACCTCTTTTCTACAACACCGCCCCCACCCCAGAAGAACACCCATCAAACATATCTTAGTAACACACTCAAAGGTTAACCCTTACCAGTTAGTTCACCTCATCCACTACTCTCAGCCAAAATCTTCTAGTAATAGGGTATGTCCACACCATAGGCCAGAAGTCGGTGTCCTCTTGCAAGCACCTCAGACACTTGGGAGGAATGTCTTATTGAACAAATGCAGTCTCTTTTTGGGAGGCGACAAGGGGTTCATTTATACCCTATGTATGAAGTTAAAGCAGACCAATTTGAACCTTGCACCATGGGAAAGTGTTTCAACAAGCATAGATTTGTTAGACCATTCGTCATCACTTGGTGGTTTCCCCTATGTTTCTTTTCCATTTCTCTTTCACTTTGAGTTGTGGCATCAAAGTACTGTCCAGGAGGTGCTGATACATTTAACTTCTTGCACTTTTTAAGTTTAACGGAGGATGTTGGCGGTTCCTCTCTACCTCTACCCCTTCACTGGCCTATCATTATTAAGGCATTGTCCTTGTCCCATCCCATATTTCACACTTCCGTATTTCCCCCCTCCCTTCTGAGAATAAAAGCTGACCCCCCCCTAAAAAAACAAACAACCATAAAAACTCCACCCTAGCACTACTCTAGTCACCAATACCCTGTATCACTTCTGCCAAGTTCGGGTGGGTCAGGGGGGTATATCTAGACTATACACCTCTTTCACTCTGCTTCATACAGGTGCACTTCCATGCTTGTTGCACCACCTTTAGTATGCAGGCAGACCCAATTTTGCCCACCGGACCCCATAACCATTCCAGCCAATTCCTATTCGAGAGAATTCTTCCCCAGCAATTTCCCATCTGATGTATTGTGGATCTGGTTTCACCTAGTCACAAATTTAAATTCTGCTGCCGTCAATTCTCCAGCATGGGGTCTGGCATGGATTCACATGCTCATGAATATTCCCCGTCGTCAGGCTGGGAATCCTCGGTAAAGAAAAAATCAGTATCAGTTTCGTTTCTGATCTGTCTTTCTCAGTAGTAACCAATCACTGGTCTCTGGGTCATACTGCCCCAACCAGTGACTGCCCTCTCTCTAAGCCCCTCCTCTGGCAGCCATCCTCAGATTTTTACCGCACGCTCAAGTGTGGGAGTCCTCGTGTTTAGCTCTCGAGCTTTTGCTGCGTTTTCACGCTTTTTCAAAGAGAATTTCTCATTTTTTAGTTCAAATGGAGCCTCAAGCTCCACCGTCTCTACATCCGATTAACCGGGATCCGTGTCGGATTTTTCTACGCCCCTCAAGGGTGAAGATTTCGTCGAGTTAAGCTTCTTGGAGGGGTCCAGGAGTTTCTGCGGCCTACCCGAACATGGCCCAGGAGAAAGGAAGCTCGACGCTCGTAAAGTTGTTCAGGGTTTGCCCTGGATGCTAGCTGCAGAATGTGTTCGAGGACGAGCACTCGAAATGTCTCTACTGCCTTCATGAGGACAAAACGCACGTGGAGGAGGACTGTGCGTTTTGCGGGAACATGTCAGAACGGACCATCAGGGACCGACACCTTCGTCTCTCCAACTGGCTGGAAGGAAAGCCTATGTATAATACAATAAAGAGTAAGATAACACGTCTTGTTTTACTTACATCCAACCCCCTTTACACAGGAACTCTATAAGGTTTTCCGGCATCACTAGTCCTGACAAAATGGACCGTCTGCTATGATTGATTAAAAAATGTGTATAACAAATTTTTATTCAAATAATTTGAACTGAATTTAAACATAAAACACTACCCTCACCTAACACAGTGTACTAAACACTAAAAAACAGTTACTAAAACATGAAATACAAAATTCACTTATTTGCATGACACAAAAGATATCACATAACGTAACACAAAAAAATCTCAATGTGTCTCTAAAACAACAACCATCCCAACATGTTTCTGTTCTTCACTGCCCAGTTCGGGCGAACATTCTTCAGGGGAAATTTTTTTTAAAAAAGCATCCACTAATCTCTTCAACACCGTGCTGAAAGGGTAGATTCAAACTTCTATACAGGCAAAGGAAGGAAAGAACCTCCGAGCCTGTAAGAGTAAAAGGAAAAACTAATGAGTTCCAAAAAGAGGGAAAGGAAGTACTACAAAATGTAGAAAAAGAACATGGCATAAAGGTTATGCCATACTCACACGGGTCCCAACGGGGCACCCACAAATTTACCTTTAAATGGTGAAACTTCAAAGCGCGTCACTGGATGACAAATTCGCTGGTTTCTCGCCAAATGAGAGACCACTACTTCACAAAAGTGTCATAGTCCGCTAAAGTATCGCCACACCTAAATGAGACAGAACCAATACACAGAGACCACATGCTCTGTTATATCCAGAAAGGGGCTTCAAAATGCAATTACACATGAAAATAGGGCTCCAAATATCATAAAATAAATTACCTTCACAGATGTAGGGATCAAGACTGTAACAAGCAAAGCAGCAATCAATGTGTTTGCAAAGGAGAAATCCACACAGTTATGCCATGTTCTTTTTCTACATTTTGTAGTACTTCCTTTCCCTCTTTTTGGAACTCATTAGTTTTTCCTTTTACTCTTACAGGCTCGGAGGTTCTTTCCTTCCTTTGCCTGTATAGAAGTTTGAATCTACCCTTTCAGCACGGTGTTGAAGAGATTAGTGGATGCTTTTTTAAAAAAAATTTCCCCTGAAGAATGTTCGCCCGAACTGGGCAGTGAAGAACAGAAACATGTTGGGATGGTTGTTGTTTTAGAGACACATTGAGATTTTTTTGTGTTACGTTATGTGATATCTTTTGTGTCATGCAAATAAGTGAATTTTGTATTTCATGTTTTAGTAACTGTTTTTTAGTGTTTAGTACACTGTGTTAGGTGAGGGTAGTGTTTTATGTTTAAATTCAGTTCGAATTATTTGAATAAAAATTTGTTATACACATTTTTTAATCAATCATAGCAGACGGCCCATTTTGTCAGGACTAGTGATGCCGGAAAACCTTATAGAGTTCCTGTGTAAAGGGGGTTGGATGTAAGTAAAACAAGACGTGTTATCTTACTCTTTATTGTATTATACATATTGATATCCCTGTCAGTAGAGTAGGATGTTATTATAGGGACTGTTTATACCTATTTGAACATACTACATATAGAGGCTCCTGGTGGTCTCGTAGGTTGTAGGGCACCCACAAATTTACCTTTAAATGGTGAAACTTCAAAGCGCGTCACAGGATGACAAATTCGCTGGTTTCTCGCCAAATGAGAGACCACTACTTCACAAAAGGAAGGGCCTGGTTCTTCAAGTACTCAAGCATAATAGCTCCATGTAGTTGAGTACGTATAAGGCGTTTCCTTAATTGGACTGATTCGTCCCATTGGTCGTTGTTATTAACATTAATCTCATTTTCACCTGTCCCTGCTAGAACAGAAAGTGAGTCTAGCAGTTTCTTAATGTATATCTATATGTAGTATGTTCAAATAGGTATAAACAGTCCCTATAATAACATCCTACTCTACTGACAGGGATATCAATATGTATAATACAATAAAGAGTAATACAATAAAGAGTAAGATAACACGTCTACTGGAAGGAAAGCCTGTCAGGTGAGAAGTCCGAGCGGTTTTAAGTCCTCTGAGGGCACCCCGGCGACGGGGGCCCAACAGAAGGCAAAGCACTGCGAGTGCCGAACGGTCGGGCTCCTCTGCTGCCAGGCAGGGCGCATCCTCCCCAGTGCCATCAACCAAGAGCCAACGCTCTGGCTCAGGGAAGAGGAAGGCCGAGAACCCGGCGAAGCTTCTGGAGAGGCCCCGGTCGAGCTTGAAGGATCTGGCCGAGGGGGAGCGAGGTGGTGACCCCCCTCTCACCCCCCCCGAAGGTGAAGGCCACAGGCCCGCATAAGGTGGCAAAGGCCTTGATTCACCCGGCCAAGGGCTCTATCGAGGAAGTTGCGGCGGCCCTGGTGCAGCCTGTGGAGGCGACCTCGTGGCCCAGAGTCTCCCTGCCTCCGCGGAGGAAAGCCTCTTTCAGACCCATTGAAGACCCCTGTGAAGACCACGGCAGAAAAAGAGGGGGGGCGGTGGCCATTGTGGACACGGACACAGCATCCGAGGAGGAGCTGGTAGAAGTCTTAGAGGGCCTCGACGAGGGCGTCGAAGAGGCCCGTTCCCACGGGAGGGATCCCGACGAGGGTGACGACGAGAGCGGCACCGGCGAGGGTCCTAGTCACCCGGAGCAGCAGGACAATTCGGCGGCCATTTTGTTGCCAATACAATCGTTATGTTCGGAGATGCGGACGAGATTGCCCTTACCACTGACGGAGGAACCGGAACCAGGCTCGACGGAGGAGCCAGAGCCAGGCCCGACGGGAAGCCCCCCGAACAAGAGAAGACGAATCCATCCAGCCCCGCCTTTTCAGCCCTCGCGGCCTACTCAACCTTTGCCCACGTCCCCAGTCCTTGGGGATGACACGGGAACGGACACGGCCACGACGGGTACCGACGATGGTGACGGGACGGAGCTCCCATCGCTCCCAGCCCGGGCCTTCCCGCCCGACGAGATCGGATCTTTCCATGCAATGATCGCCAGGGCATCCAAGCTTTTTCAACTCTCCCCCGAAGAGAAGAAGGAAGGTTTCCTTTACCAATGGCACGAGGCCAAGAGGGAAACGGTCCTCGCCGTGCCTCTGCTGGATGACATCTGGGACGAGGGCCTCCCCCTTCTCAAGAACCCGTCTACGAGGCCTGCCACAAGGGATCGGTACGAGAAGTAGTACCTGGTGCCCGACGCAGCCCCTTTTGTGCCTTAGGGCACAACCGACTCCTGATTCGGTCGTTTCAGCAGCGGCCAAGAAAAAAGCTGGGGGGCCATCGGCCTCAACGTCAACTTCCCCGTCGGACGGCGAAGGAAAGAAGCTGGATGCAATGGGATGACGAGTTATCTCGTCGGCGGCAACGATTAAGGCGGCCAGCACCCTTGCGATCGTGGCCCGCTACGACAGGGAGTTATGGTACAAGATCGCCCCCATGTTGGTCTTCCTACCGGACGACAAGAGGGCCGAGGCCCTGGAGATCTTGCAAGAAAGCGAAGCGGCGTCGGACCACGCCATTACGGTGGCAACGGAAATTGCCCACACCAGTTTCCGCCAGCTAGGCAACAGCGTTCGAGAAAAATGTATATAATGATTCTAGTTTTGGAGAAGGAACATGAGAAAAATGCGAAAAGAAATCCAAAGAAAAACCATCAGGCCCAGGAGCTTTACCTTTCTTACGGTTTTTAAAAGCCCTGGTAATTTAATGTCAATAACTGAATTAAGACTATTTGGTTATTTGTTTGGTGATTTATTTTTTTAAATGGTCAAAAGAATCATTAGTCAATATTAGGATGAATGTGGTCTGAGGAATAACATTTTTCTTAAAATGTGGTCCAAACGCTCAGAATATCTGTATCGGAGCTTACTACTTTGCTTTGTTTTTAACCGCAGAGATCCTAGTTCTCTTTTTGGGGCGGGGGGGGGGGGCCTTGAGATATGAAGCTAAAGCTTTTCCTGCTTTATTAGTAGATTGGTACATTTTGGATTTGAATTTTAGTAAGAATCTAGTTCAAAACAAAAAGAGCAAGAATTTGCCGAAATTGTATCATTAGCTGTAGAGTTGTATTGTTTCTCTAAATTCTGCAATTGCCCGTGAAGGATATATGGATCCTTTTTTGCTTGCTTCTTTCTTTTGGCTACAAACGAAATGTCAGGGTTATATGCATCCCTGTTATTGACAGGGGAAGTGTAATTTTTATTGATCCAAAAGAAAAGTTGATGATAATCAAGGAAGGTCTTTTCAAAGTTTGCGTCTTGAGTAAGGAGTTATTGAATCTGCATTTGATAGTAATATTTCTAATACACCCCAATTCAATTTTAGTTCTCACGGGAGAGTTATCGGAGAATACAGCATTCAATAGTAGAATCAGTGATTGAAGTTACTAAAGACATAGCAACACATATATAATACGGGAGAATGAATTGGGAGGGAGGGAAGTAAAGGTAAAATTTGTAGGATGTGGAAATCTCCATGAGTCAATAACACCAGTTTCTGTTAAACAACTTATGAATTCCATGTGTGACTGATTACTTTTAAATTAACAGGGGGATCTTCTATCTAAAAAAAAAAAAAAGGATCAATAGTAGGGTTAAAATCTCCACATAATACTAGATTTGGGGGGTCAGTTTGTAGTATCCTACTTAATTTTTTATTTTTGGCTACTTTTATTTGTGATCCTGGTTGTTCTCAGACAACCTTGCACAATATTAAACAGTCCTTGGAAAATATTTCAGTTCGTCACCTTTCAATTCATCTTAGTCACCATGTCAAAAATACTGCATGCTAAACATGTTAATTCATGGTCGCCGTGAAATCATTTAACTCATACAAACCTATTTTTACAAAACCTTTCAGCTCATAACCTTTCTATTAATCACATTGACCACATTACATTAACACCAGCTAAACATTTCAATTCATAATCTTCATAAAATCATTTACTAATCCATATCTACCAAGATACCCAAACTCTCATTCCTCACTATCAGTTCAGGTACATGTATTCCTCATCTCTGTTCGATTTGTTCATTAAAATTAACAAAGCATACTATTTCACATGGTTTATAACATCTCATATAAAGCCTTGCACTTTAATAGTCAATACTACGTAATATTTATGAGGTTAGCTTCTTGTAAAATGTTTATTCGCCGCAAGAAATTCTGTTGAAAAATGGCTCCACATCTAAAACTTCAGAGTTCTATATAAAGCGTCCCAAATATAAGGTTCCAATTCCTGTCAACGCTATATAATATCTGCTTCCTATTTTGCATCACTGTCAGATAATTGCATAAAGTACACCCTATACCATTTTCTATATATTTCACTCCAATTTTGGCAGCTTTCTTGTCAGGAGAAGGTTTAGGCGATAATGTAGAAATTGTATGGCCCAATATGAGAGTGTGAACTTCTTCAGATAATTTGGAATCCTCCCTAATGGTTTGTATTATACATTTCAGATCACTCCAGAATTTGGGATCTGGATTGGTAGGCCCATAAACATTAACAATCAAACCTGCGAGTCAATTGATAATTGAGCTAATGCCCATCTGCCCCAGTATCTGCATCCTTATTCAGCGGGGGTATCTGTTTGGCCTGTGCTATTCCTCTCCTGCTGGCGTCCGCTCTACTGGGCCTGTATTGTGGTAGCTGTAATTAAATGGCCCAGTTGCAGCGTTTGGGTTATCTTAGATCGTGTCCTCTTTCAGCTCCATTTCGACATGGCTTTGCTTGTCTGCACCAGGTGCTATCTGTCTGCCCCTCTTGCTCGTCTTATGCAGTTTGTTCTATTACGGGCCGTCTTGCTTGTCGTCCATACGCGCCTCAAAGTCTTAATTGTCCTGTGTGGCTCCTACTTTCACTAGGGCCGGGCTTCCGTATTTCCACCTAATCCTCTTTATCACGTATCCTTATTCGACTTTGTATTCTTTGCCCACCCCCTATGTCAGCCCTTCGGTGGCCATGCTCCTCAGCGGGCCTTCAGTGTATTCATTGCTTCAATAATGTTTTCATTGCCAGCCTGCTTGTGCTGTGCCTCTGGCTTTCATCTGCTGTGTGCAAGCATTCAGAACTTCTATAATCATGTCGGTTTCCCCTTTTGGGAAGGATACTCTTCACCCTTCCCTTGACAGCTAATGTATCACTCGCACTGGCTCTGCAACAATGTTCACTTCGTAATCGGAGGGATTCTGTCGCGGGCTGTATGCTTTCTCTGGACAAAGGCTGCCACACTAGATTGCTTTGATATTGTCAATTCCTTCCGCTCGCTGAGTTTGCGATTGTTATCAGTGCACTTAGGGGCTATACACGTAATTTTGCAATATTGTATCTGCTCCGGGTGGCTCTGTAAAGTTGCAAGCCCTCGTTGGAACTCCTCCACTGCGTTTCCGTTTAACAGTGTTCTCCTCTCTGGTGCGCTTGCATTAATCTCACTGACTTTCCGTTGAAACTTCACCACTGCGAACTCTAACTAGCTCTCCTCTCTGCTACTTTAGTGACCACCGTGCCAGATGGGCTCATGCACCGCCGTTGTTGACTCTCCTCTCCGTCTGAACCTTTTTATTTCTACAGTAAGGGTCTGCCTTAGTTTGGCCGTGGCACGGCTATTCGTTCTTCGTTGGAGCTGTCCCTCTGTTAATTCCTTTGTTCCCTTCCAGCCGCCATCTTGTTCAATCGATCCAATACCGCAGCTCATAGTTCACGTCTGGTGCTGCGATTTTCACTGTTGCAACCATTATATGCAGCAAACATTCATACTTCTGTAGTTTCTAGTTTCCCTGTCAGTTGCCTCAAGGCAAGTTTAAACATCAGGATCACAAAAGGATCTGCAGGAGCACCTCGGGGACAACGTCCTATTCCGTGGCCACACCCCTCCTAGTATTTGCATCTTTATGGATAATCTGAGTGCCTTTCTTAATTAAAATTGCCACACCATTGTGTTCCGTCTGCTTGACTGGCTAATACTTCACCTACCCAATACATTTTCAATTTCATGGACTCTTGTAGGGATAAGTAGGTCTCCTGTAAGCATGTAATGGTTGATTTGAATCTATTAATGTGAGCTAAAAGCTTTTCTCTCTTAATTGGATTATTAGGACCCTTAACATTCCAGGTCCTACATCTTAAGGTCATGGTTTAAAAAGAGATCACAATAATATTTGTTTCAAACCAAGAAACCTCACGTAAAACCAGTATGTAATATATAACAGAACAGAGATCATGCTGTTTAGACTAAAATAAAGAGCAACCATTGCAACAACTGACCACAGGGTGCTGTGAAAAGATAGTTAGGATTATATTCAAAATGAATTCACCCATCTGCTATGGGAAAAAAACAGCTATGGTTAATAACAAAAGCAAAAAGGTTGCAATGTCGGGTGCAAAAGGTGTGTAAGCGCATACAAAAGTGAACGAAATGGCAATAGTCTTTAATTTGATCCGTTTCCTGAGGGGAAAATGTTGAGTAGATTCTTAATGAGCTAACATAGGATGAAGGCTAAAGAGAAGACATCACATCAGGTGTGCCTAGTGACCCCGCCGTCCATTGCTTCTATTTTTTGAAGTCTTATGAAGTTCTTTAATTTTGATCGGATCTTGGAATAAAGAGGTTTTGCTATTAATGCTGACTTTAA
The DNA here is from genome assembly GCF_040938575.1 of Ambystoma mexicanum. Classification (NCBI taxonomy): domain Eukaryota; kingdom Metazoa; phylum Chordata; class Amphibia; order Caudata; family Ambystomatidae; genus Ambystoma; species Ambystoma mexicanum. Next base: position 548,891,876 of record NC_090931.1, on the reverse strand, counting down.
AACAACACAGGCGTATCGGGCCATATCTTGCATTGTATTGCTTGAGCGCAGGGCAACAGACAGGATAATAATTCTTCTTTGTGCAGTAGTTTTAGATGCTTCCTGTGAGATGAAAATCCTATGCACATTCTATACTAGGTTGTCGATTCCTTTAGCTTTTTGTAAGATCAACTGAAGTTGTGTAATTTCATGAAGTAGAAATGATTGTCCAAGGCACATTTTTTTATTGATTTTTTTTGGTCTGGATCTGTTTTTCTGTGCCCAATTCTTTGTGCCCTTGTATGAATACATATTTAGGATGTTAGGCAAGGTCTTCTTAAGGAACAGGACAACATCTTCTCCCTATGGAAATCCAAAAACGCGAAGGTTGTTTCTGCGACTTGTTTTCCAAGTCTTCATTTTATTTTTGCAGCTTATGAATTGTTTCTTCCATATGGTCGACATGTGTGGCAATGTCTTCAGCCACGCTAATTCTTTTCTCGACTTCTTCAATCCTGCTTTCAATGTTTGCCCATCGTTAATCTATTTGTTGGAGTTTAATATTGGTGTTTTCCATAAAGGGCTCGCATGCTCTTATTTCTAGTAGAATAGTTTCCATATTGGAATCTAATGTTTGAGCAGGAGGAGGGGAATCACTTTTTGGCCTTTTTTAAAGTGGCCACTACTGGTACCAAAGCATCTTTGTTAGCAGAGCTTTTTTGCTTGGGCTTTTAGTGAAGCCATAATGAAAGGCAATTGGAGTAATCGGAAAACACCATTCAATAATTATTTTGGTCAAGTTTTGAGAACACAAGTTTGAAGATATAGGTAAATCAGCAAAAAGGTATTACTATTACCTCAACACCTCTTGGAAGTTCCAAACAATAGCTGCCAACATATGAAAATATAAACTCTCTTCACATGTAGCACTCCATTTTTATTAAGTTACATCAATGAGAGAATAACATCTAATATGAGAGACTCTCTGATAATTTGTCTCAGCAAGAGATATGGTACCTGTGGAGAGAAGATGCAGCATTTTCCTGAATTCACCTTAAATATATATTCCACTACCTTCCAGGGCGAAGCCAATAAAAAATGCATTAGAAGTCAGATTTGGCAGTGTTGTGGTTGAAAAACTATTAATGGGGCAGCGCCAAATGTCTGATGGGACCCGATGCTTCTGAGAGGAAATGCAGCGTCTGTGTTAAGAGAGCTCCGGTGCGCTAGGCCTCAGCAAAGGTTGTAGAAAGGAGCTGAAAGCTGCTTCAGTAGCTGCCGCAAATATATGGTACTGGTATGAGGTGAAATTAAGAAACTAAAGTTTAATTGCCCCAGGAACATGTTATTAAAGACAAACTGAGTGGGAGCTCTGTTTTAACTCGCCATCCCATACAGCACCTGGCCACACCCCCCGAGGAAAGGAAATTTGAAACTGCCGTCTGCTATCTGATAGCCAAACTATATAACTCGATACCAAGGGAAATAAGAACAATGGGTGGCCACCAAACATCAGAAAATGACTAAAAGTATGGCTTCAACTCACTGAGATAAACGTAGATGCACACCCCTACAAACCATACTACTGGTATAATACAGAATGGAAAACTGACAAAACTACTCAACACCCAGAGGTCATCACCCCAGAAGCCAACTAACCAAGCCCTCCTCTTTTCCACACACCCCAAAATCACGGACTACACATACCCAGAGGGCTAGTGCAACAACTCGCCAAAATACATAAACCCTTCTCTGATTATGATACAAACCCAATATCTGCAGACCAATGATTCAGACGCTGGATGCCACCCTTCAGAACACAAGCCCAGTGCACATAAAGCACAATGAAAAAGCTCACACGCCCAGATGTCAGTTTCTCCTGGTTCTGCATGCATAAACAGATGAGCACAACCTCCTACCCTATCCCATCCCTCTCTCCCTAACCAACCCTCCGTACTTCTCTTACAGGGCCACGTGAGTTTCTGGAAACCATGCAAATTGAAGCAGTGCACGGGTTAAATCAACAGCACATAAAGCAACACATCTACATATAGGGAAATAACATGTGTGACCTTCAACCTAAATTCCCGCCTTAGCAAATTCCCTTGAAGATGCAGGCGAAGGGTAATGCCAGATCAAACGGACCCCATGACAAAAGACACCCCTGGCACTACCTCTGCCCAACTGCTAGCTAGATGAGCTCACTCTACAAATCTGGGATTTTTCTAGAGCAATTTTATCCATCTCTGCATCTTGCCTCCAAGGCCATATCTATCGAGGACCGCAAATAGCCAATCCCATTGCACCGGATCAAGCGATTTGGTTGCATCCAATGAAACCAGAACCACTTCATCTCCCTCTTTTTCCACCTCATAACATGATGCAGCTTGGGAATGTTCATGGTTGTATTTCTACTGAGTATAAATCGACACTGGTGCAGATGTAACAAGTAGGGAGCGACCCTGCATAATCTAGCAGCCACTACTTTACCCAAACTTTTCATGTGCAAATTTAACTGAGATATCAGGTGATAGGAGTCTCAATATCTAGGTTCCTTGTCCTGCTTCGGAAGCACCACTATAGTGGCTTCTCGGATGGACGGAGGAAGGGTTTCCATCTTAAAGGCATATTCACAGACCTGCTTCAGTCAGATTATCATGTTATCTGCAGAAGTCTTATGAAATTCAGCTGGTAAGCCATCATTGGCAGTCTCTTCACTCCCTTTAATATTGTTGTCTGCGTTTGTGGTCTGTATTTTGCCCTGTTACCGGTTAATTAAATACCACTTGAGCCGATGCTGCCAGCCTAGACAGTTTAGCTTGGTCTGGAACATCTGTAATATCTGACTTTGAGCCATCACTACCCTTTTCATATATCTATGTAAAGTATTCATATAAAATGTCATTAATCTCCTTCTGCAGAACCGCCAGTGACCCATCTCTTTCTGCATGTGTAATGGTTTTATGTTGGGACTCCCTTTGCTGCAACCAGGCTAATCTTCCAGTCTGATATCCTTCCCCACATATTTTGCCAGTATGAGAATAGTCATGGTGGCCCAATGTCTCGTGTTTTGTTATGGTTTACTAGTGAGATCTGCTCTTTAATGATTTCCACATGCTGTTCCCCCTTCCCAGATTTAATGGATTTCTGTTGTGATTTTACATGCTTAACACAATACCCCAGTAGCCTCCACTTACCCCACATATTCCACTTACTGTAAACAGTGGAACAGATTGCAATTAGCTAATCTGTAGTCTATTCTGGAATGAGTGTTTTGAAGGTGTGAATCGAAATAATTTTAGGACCCCATTCAGTACTTTCTGCAGTTCTGTCAATTCCACATCTGAAACCGCTCGGTTTAAAGATCTCAATGCCAACGTCTTATACATGACACCAGTATCGTACCCATCAAGGTTCATATTCAACAAAGTTCCCACCCCAGTTGGGATCCAGAGATGGGGTGGGGGCAATCCACACATCACAGGGGGGCGGAGTGGGGGATCTCCACACGCATCCTGGGTGGAAAGCGGTTGGGGGGCACCAACAGGCATGCACCAACAGGATTAGTTGGTAGGGCCCCACTCATCTACCTGCATCTGCATGTTTTAAATTGGTACCACTACTTCTAGGACCATGCCTGTGCTAGACCATGCTCTCCAGTTTTCTTGTCCAACAGGAATACAATATTCAGCCTGCACAACAGTGGAACAATGAGCAAGCAGCTTGCCTGGTAGATGCAGTGCGGAGCTGCCGGAACCCAGCAATCCCAATCCCAACCGCATACAAGAAAAACATACACCAGGCGACTGAGAAACTGTTCCATCCTTAGCGATTATGCAGAGTGCTCTCCTCAAAATAAAAGCGCTCCCATCGCAACCCACAAGAACAATTCCTTGCTTAGGGGGCTGCAGAGCGGTCCCCTGCCAAACTAGTATTACAAACCCACAGACAAAATGGGACAATGCCTCAATATAGAGGCCCCCATTAATGAGCGCTTGTGGGTTTTGCATACGAAAGGGCGGGGCTGACTACCCCTTTCCTCTAACACCTCACGTGGGAAAAGGAAGGACAGTGGTTGGACCAGGGAACCTGGTGAGGGAGAAGGAGGGACCTGGAAGTTGTGGGTTGTTTGGGTGTTGTCAAGGAAGGAGGACCACTGGGCAAAGTGGCGGAAGGAGGGAGCCGAAGAGCATGGAAGAAGATTGCTGAAGGAGTGTGCAAGGTGGTGATTTGGTTGGTGGGGAAATTTGCTACTTTGGTTTCAGTGTCTGTGCATTGCGTTAGTGACATTGGTATAAGGGGGAGTAGTTAAGGAATGAGAAGGTGACTGAGGAAGATAGGGAATGTGATAGGTGTGCGAGTGGTGGAGTGGCAAAGGGGAGCGCAGGCGTGGTGAGTGGCAAAGGGGGGGGGAGTGGTGGCATGGTGAGTGGGGTAGGCTAGTGGTGTGGCAAGGCGCAGAGTGGCGGTGTGGAGAGGCAGACAATGGTGGTGAGGAGGTTGGGGTAGGGAGGTTGGTGGGAGAGGGGTGGAATACAAAGGTGCGGAAGGAAATTATCAAGCAAGGTCCAAGTGTCTAGACTGAACATGAACTGTTTACCACTTGGGATTATGGCATCCATCTTGGCAATCCCCAGACTCCCTCCACCCTAAACTATCCCTGCTGGTACCAAACTGGATTATATATTCTAAATCGGAACGATTTCTGATTGTTTTTTTTTCTTTTCCAAATATTACCATCTTCTATCCATACAATCCCAGTTATGAACTGGTTCATATGTTGAATAGAATATTGTAATTCTATCTCTTCAGATGTACATACAAAAATAATCTGGAAGTTGCAGAGAATACAGAAGGCTCTTGCACCAGTGCACTGACAACACTTTGATCTAGAATTAACAATTTTGAATGTTTGTCGTTTTGAGAGCACTTCGCTCATGGGATCGTAATCTGGCAGTTTTCCCAAATGCCACAGTTCAAGATGGGGCATAAGATAGTTCACAACAGGCAGCCATGCTTTGGAATTCTTGTCAACTGGATTCACAGACCTCTGTCGGGTGTGATGAATCCAGGGATTTGGTACATTATCGGCAAGGGGAGCCACATCCTTTATACTAGGGAGATGAACCTGCTCACTACTCCTTACCCTCTCTAGGGGTAAGGGCCAGCGTGATCTGCCTCCTCCCCCTCCTCTGGGGTACATAGAATGCTCAAGTAAGGATTCCTTCCCACCTCCCTTTACTTTAACCTCCTCAATGTTAGTTGGTTATATGGGAATTGAACATAGCAATCTGGTACAAGGACCCTTTAGGCTTGGCTTCAGACTTGTATTTTTACCTTCTCTTGATGAAGACCATGACAAATGGAACCTTTCCTTCCCTTCCCGGGAGGAAACTTACTGTAGCTGGGCACCAACTGAGGTGACCATCAGCCAGACAGCGAGAAACACTGACATACGCAGATGGAGTCGCTCCCTCACTGGAGGAGCTGAGAGCCATGCAGTTAGAGTAATGGGTGAAGACCCAAGGCAGCTCGCTGATAGCTGCTGCTTCAAGAAAGGGGGAAACCCTTACAAGATGGGAACAGCTGAGGACTGAAGTGGAACCTAAGTAAACTGGGCAAACTGGCACCTCGTCCCACCAAAGGGAGAAGCAACGCAGATCAGAGCCAAGTCAAGGACCCAGTACGCATTGGCCCAAGACCACCTCCACTATCAGTGTTGCTGTAGAGCAGGCATGCAACAGCATTCAAGGAGCAGCTGGATGGTGGGTTAGGCCACAACAGAGCCCACTCTGGGCTGAGAATATGAATACACTGCAAGGGGGCAATAGAAGTAACCGTACACACAGGATTTAGCAGGCCTGTAACCCACACTGGGTTGAAAATGCGAATACCCCAGCAGGGAGAGAAAAACAAAACAGGAGCGCAGAGCAAGCCCATAGCCCACACAGGGCTGAGAAACAGACTACCCCACAAGGGGGTGAAAGAAGGTAGAATTCAAGGTGAGCGAAACGGACTTGGAGGCTACACAAAGCTAAGACTGAACAACCCTGGAGGAATGAGTGAACTTTGTTTTTGTTGTCAATACTGACCTAGCTAGGTAAAGAGGAGCCATCCCGGGAGACAGAATAAACCAGAGTCTGTTCGGACTACCTGATGAGGCATTATCTGAACCAAAAGAACAGCTTAGACACTTAACTTTTTGGTGGTGGGTCAGAAAACCAGCCACCCCAAAGGGGAGTGACTCAATACTTGTCTGATGTTCAGATTGTATTCCTGTCTTTTCATTGTAGTAGGGCAGATCGCAGGTTACCATAGATCTGCACGGAGGACAGAGTTTGTGAGTGATCCTGACGAGCACCCATGTGTTATCTAGCAAAAGGATCCCATCATAGAGATGGGGGGTTGGAGGAGGTTTTCTTTAATAAACTATCTCAACCAAATATGTCCTTGCTCGTCTCCGATGTCTGATTTACCGCCATATGCTATTCAGAAAACTGCAGAAGATTAGGTTGTCCCTAAAGTAATTTCTACCTTATTGCTTCTTGCTCAGGTCTGGCACTGTCTTTCTTTACAGATCAGCAATGTGGTGCCATCTGGGGTGAATGTTCACGTTTTATAAATGCCAAATCAAAATCTATGCGCACCTTTAAACTGTTTTAGGACAATCTCGGAAGACCTTCCTGCATGGTGACATAGATGTCTTGTCTTAAACAAGAGAACAATGCGCAAAGCGAGAACTACATGCATGCCTGTGATTGCACTATTCGACAACCTCTGAATTTATTACGGTCTGTAAGCAGTGATTAAAACTCTCTGGTTTTACAGCAGATTGCAGCCCCTAAATTTCTTCATTCTACTGCAATGTAGGAAAAGTGGTCCTTGAGCGGTTTACTCTTGAGACTGCAAAAGAGGTTTCATTGGTTTGCAGGTTACATTTTTCTATCAAACTGTCTGTAGGGATATTTGGCATCAGAACTCAATGTGATTTTTTCAAGAGTTTAAAGAATATTACAGCCATAGAGTATTCGGTAATTTGTGCCTGTAATTCCAATCAAACTCCCTTCATGAATCCAGGAGTTTATCGAACTGAGCAGATGTCCCTGGTGAGGCGACCATTTAAATGAGTCAAACCTAATGTTTCCTAATTTCTAAATGGAGTGTCGCAAGATGGTGTAAATGGTGCGCCTTAGCTGAAAATTCCCACTCGCACTCTGAACTGAGAGCACAGTGACAGGTGACTTTGGAAGCAGTTAGCCGTAACACCTCATTAATAGCCTCTGTACTCTGGCAGCCTCTAACCCTGATCTGTGCCATACAGCTTTCCACCTTGCAAAAATACTTGTCAGGTTCTTTGTTTGTCCTAGAACCAGCTCTCAAGAATCGAGAACATCTCTCCTCGTGCCTGAGAGAAACCCAACCAGTAACGTATAAGGTAACAACTCTCGACCTGAACAGAAAGACATCCAAAGATCGCGCACCGAGTGCCCAATGTCGCTAATTAAAAAGTAAGAATGCCAACAAAGATACCATATAACAGAATGATCAAACGCACTATGGCAAAGGACTCCAAGTCAAGCCACCGACCGCGCAAAAAGCCTGGGTCACCAAAGACTTTCCGGAGGGGCTCCCGGCAAATGGACTCCCCACAACCTTCAGAGGAGAATAATCCGGTCTCCCCAACACAAATTTTGCTTTGACAATATCCAGGCCACCATTCTGGATCTGCAGCAGTTCACTGAGATAGTGGGCAGCATTTAATCCCCTTGCAAAGACTACTCCTTGCACCATACACCACCTAAGGGAGGAAGAACCATCATGAGTGGCTAGGGGGAAGCAGGCAAAACGGTACAGAGGGAGGGACATTTAAGCTCGGAACAGGAAAAGGGGGAAGGGGGTGGCTTTCAGGTCAGATCCGAGGTGGCAGGCGTAGACCAACAGACCAGCAGAAGAAAGCAGCGGATTGTGGAGGAAGTGAGGTATTGGTGCCATTTGCAAAGATACTGCAGCGCGAGTATGTCTGCTTGTGTGGCGAGTGCATTAAAAGGCCAGTTTAGTGTGGGATGTGTATGACAACAGAGCAAAAGGCAGGTGCTTGAATAGGAGCAGTGGTTGGAGGAGCAGAGTGGAGGAAGGAGGAGCAGAGCGGAGGAAGGAGGAGCAGAGCGGAGGAGGGAGAGTAGTTGTATCCTCATCGGGTGAAGGCTAGGAGTGCAACATTGGAGGGACAGCAGAATGGTGGGTGGAGTATGGTGGAGGTGAAACAGTGAGTAGGGAGGGAGAGGTATGTGTGAGCATGAGTGAAATAGATTAAATCTGGTCTCTTGCACAGTTGCAAACTGGTCTCTCTGCATGGGTTTGGGGATCCCAAACCTATATATTTAAATAAAAATGGATTCAATATCTATATATCACATGTTTGGTCTCTTTGATAGACCATTGTGAATTTGGTAGTTGAATTTTTGCATTCTGACACATATACTGTATGCAATTTCTTTTGGAAAGGTGCTCGGAGCAGTTACTGTTTAAATGAGTCTCTGTAGCAACATATGCGGGAGCTAGATTGGTGGTGCAGTGTTATTCTCTCCTCACAAAACAGGAAAAATCAAGTTAAGACTGCTTTTTGCAACCCTTCCATAACGCATAAACGTAGCTAGAAAAAAGGGATTTGGGCTTAACAAAACTAGTCCAATCATTCAACTTTAGCACTACACCAATAAGATGTTGCAAACAAATTTTATTAAGTAAATCAAATTTGTATTGTTGGGAAATTTCGGTTAACATTGTGGCGGACATGATGTAGGACTCAGATGCTGGGACATCCTATTTATCGATTTTTATTATATTGTTTTACAATTGGTCTTACCTCTCGGCTAGCTTCAAAGAAAATAACAAACTAAAGTAATGGCAAAGAACTCCAAGTGATTAGATCCCTATTCTAAGGAAAGAGTATTCTTGTCAGGATGAATCCAAAACATAGTCCCTTGACCAAATCCTATGGTAACCTACCACTTTTATAGAAAAACTAATCTGCATAAATCTAAAGGGTTTAACAACTAAAAAGATGCTTGACAGTTCCTTCGGTTCCAGGTTTTAACCCCTGGATATAAACATCTTTAGGTGCCCCTGTAATGCATAAATGTTTCAAATATAGTTGCAAATTAAATCTTGAGGCATTTCATACTTTCTCCTGACTTTCTCCTGACACAGCTGGGTGCCATTTTACTTGTTTACCCCCACTCTGAAGTGTTTTGTTTTCCCCTCCAGGGCTTTACACTTTGCCACCACTTGTTCCTCTTTTATCTGGGGTCTCTTGACTCTTGTTCCCTTCTTTTGGGGTATCTTCACTCTCGCCCCCTATCATGGGGTACCTTAACTCAAAGGGGATATGTCTCTTACGGGACTCCTTCGCTCTGGGCTCACCCCTTCTAGCCTCTTGCCCGGAGTAATTGGGTTGTCCGCAGTCCCCTCTTCACTAGGGAACTTTAGGTTGCCTAGCCCCTTTCACAGTCTAGCAGGGGCTGTGTTTGTTCCAGCTCCTCGAGCAGGCCTCTTCTCTGCCTGTGGTTTCAGCTGGGCTCTCTCAGGTTCCCTATTCAGCATAGCAGGGTAGCTAACCGACAACGGGGCAGCCTTCCTTCCCCTGCTTCAGGCTTTCCCTAAACCAGTGAGACAGAGAACCAGTCCCTAGCTAGACAACCTGCAACTGAACTGGCTCTCCTTGTCAGTCCTTTCTGCCCCTAGCCGACGACTAAATGGCTGAACTGTCTGGCTTCACCATTGGTGGAAGTAATGCTTGCATCATAGCCTCCCTCCCATGCCCTATTGAACAGTTGGAATAACAGTTGAGTCAAGTAAGCTTTCCAATGAGCTCTACTATACGAGAGCTGTGCTCCAGTTTATCCTGTTTGCTCCTCCTGGGTGGATTCTAGGTGTGGCTCTGTGTTCCTCTTGTTTTATGAAAGGTTTTATTTCATTTTCACATGCCTTTGTGGTGTTGATGTTTCATTAATTTGGATCCAATGTACACATGGTTCTTAATGGGAACTTGAACCCGGGTCTTCTACACAGGAGCTACCATTTCAACCACTGCTATTTCAGCTGTGCTGCTATTCAGTCATTTGTGATCGAAGCTGAAGCCTTTTCCTTGCAGCGGAGGAGTGGTTTTCCTCTTTCCATGCTGGCAGTGCATCTCACTGCTTGTTGCTGGCTTGAAGAGCCGCTCCTTTTCCTTTGCCGCCACAGGGATTCAGGAATATGCTGTTTGTGAGAGTCTAGGAAAAACCTTGATTCACCACATGTATAAAATACTTTAGTATTCGTTATGTAACCGAACATACTTTGTATCCATGGTGATGCAGTATGTTTAAACACTTTTCTAATATAGTAGACTTGGCATACTGTGTGTGAAAGCTATTGATAGAGGAAACCTTAGCATGTGGCTTCAATCGAAAGAATCAAAAGCCCATTTCTTTGAAAGGATTAATTGTGTGTCCGAAGCATCAATAATTCCTTAAGGGATCAAATGAGCTACCCATATAGCTTAAAATTGTTTGGTTCAATTAAAGGTTTTGTTATACTTTAATATTTGAAGTCCCATTCAAAACCTTCAATTTATGTTCGTTTTTCTAGCTCCAAAACCTTGGCATCAACCCATCGAATATTGGCTTCAGCACCCTGACCATGGAGTCTGATAAATTTATCTGCATTCGAGAGAAAGTGGGAGAACAGGCCCAAGTGGTAATCATTGACATGAATGATCCCAGTAACCCCATCCGAAGACCTATATCGGCAGATAGTGCAATCATGAACCCGGCCAGCAAAGTAATTGCACTGAAAGGTATGTAACTTTAAAAACAGATTATATTTAGGATAAATGAGGGAACAGTTATTTTCTTTGTTCATGGATACTTTTTTCTGTACCAATAAACGTTACTGGAAGTAAAAATAAACTGCGAACAAAGGTTAAAACCAGTTATTGTAAATGTTTAAAAGTTGTTGATGTGGGAATGCTCTTACATGGGGGGGATGGATGATCTACATCGAGTGTCCAAGTTCTTCAACCCTTCTGTAACTTGTGACTAAATTGGTGGCTCATCAGCTTCCGTTTGTTCTGCTCCAAGGACACTTGACACTCCAGCCTTAGTTGGAAAGAGTACCTACTTAAAAGTATGCCCTGGTTACTGCAGTCACTCCAGTCTCCAGAATGGGACTTCCCTTGGTGGCATGTAACCCAAGTTCCTTACAAGCTTCATAAAATCTGCGCATTCTTTTCGCTTATTTCAGACATGGTCAGAAAGGGAGCAAGTATTTTCATGCCTGTAAGATTACACACAAAGCTTGACATCAAATCTGCAGATGTGGGTCAACCCATCTCGTGACTGCTTTGAACTCTGCAGAGAAATACAGGAAAGGAAAAGCACCAGTGTATTGATATAAGTAACAGTGGGGAAGGGTAGGAGACAACATTCTGTAGACCCAAAGTACATGGAACGCTTTCTAAATCACTGTTGCATGGATTTGCTTATTTTTCTGTTGCATGAAAACCAGTGATCATTTTCCCAAAACATGATTATTGTATTTTTGTAAGCAGTTCGCTTATAATCCAATTTTTTCTACTCATTGCAACCTTTAAACACAATTAGAAGAGTCCCCACAAATCCTCACTGATCACAGGACAACACCAAAGCTGGTGGCATGTTATTAAAGACTCCGTTTAGCAACACTGGGAGTGAAGAGGCTGGCCTGTCCCTTTTTATACCAACGATGTTGTGGTGTACTATTTAAAATACTTGGTTATGTTCGAAGTCCCATAGATTTGTGGGATATTTTGTTGAGTTTTCACCTTACTGACTGAACAAAGAAATGATCAGCTCAGTTGTAAACTGTCCTGAATACAAGGGTGCCGTTGTAGAGCGTATTGTTTATTTTCGCATTACATTTTCCGCTAATGCTTTTCTGTTCACACTTCAATTTTAAATGGGGTTTCTATTATGCCATTTGTTTGCTTGATCACTGAATGAGCTTCCCAGTGGCTCTAAAGTGATTTAAAATGGTTATTCTACCATGTTTTTGTTCCTTTTTAACTGGGAGAATAGTTCAGGGGCTATGCTATCAAACGTAATCTGGAATGGCAAGAGGCTTATGCACAGCCTTCATAAATTGAGGAGGAGCTGGCACGGGCAGGGTTCCCTCCCAAACCTCTAAGATTATAATTGGGCTGTGTCACAGATGGCACAAGAATTACTCCAAACCTCAGATGGTTAAAGTATTTGTATTCCCTACGGCCTGCTTTCCTTTCGCTCATCCTGAATAGCACCTCCTCCCTAACCCATGTGTCCCTGATCCCAGGTTAGCATATATTGAATATACACTCCTACTGTCTAAGTTCTACCTTGAAATGAATGTGAGAACCTAAAGGTAGGATGCCTTTTCTCGCTGGACTAGGACTGTCTCTACTCTATCCACTGGTTTGTGTTCTACAGGGATTGTAGTTGTGCCTTACAGACGCCCTGCTTGAGTCGATAATCTGTCTACCATCATCACGTTCTCCTCTCCCTCTTCTTACCTCTCACTAGTCTTCAACTCCACTTGCCTCTACTCTCTTCCCCTCCAAAGTTTCTCATTCCTTCTAGGCCTCGCCTCCTCCCTTGGTTTTCTAATCCCTTCTCTGCACAGCTACAACTCCACCCAATTCCTCTTATCACAGTCGCATACAATTCACAATCACTCCTTACACTATCTCCTCCAACCAAGCCATCGCACCGCAGTACTTCTTGCACTCACTAACCAATACCTCTCCTCCAGCTATTGCTGCCACGCTTGGCTGCTCCCTCCTCTTGCTGGTCTCTTGATATGGCACCTCTTCTGACTTCACCTGAACAACTCACAACTGCCTGCTTCCTGCCTTTTTTGTTTTCCCCCTCTTGACAGTGGTTTACTTCCCCTGCGCAATCTAGCTCTGATTTTCCTGCTATGGTTGTGACCCAATCAGCAGAGCTGTTAAATAGAAGGCTACGTCCCGCCTCTTTTAACGACGCAGACTCATTATGTAATAGACTCGTTATGTAATAATTATGGTGCGTGAGGTGTTCATGTTGAAGGGCTTGATTCTGTGCCCCACCCAAGCCGCTCCCCCGGTAAGTACATTCTGAGTGAGGGAGGACTGGGGGGCGGGGAGAGAGGGTTATGGCCCCATTGTTGGTCCCTGGTGGCCTAAATAATGAACCACCAGCTGCACTGTATTGCTACTGGTGCTGATGAGCCTTATATTGCCTGGTCGCTGACGTGTAGTTGCTGCTCTGCCGGTTCACACTGTAGCTGCTGGATTTCTTCTTTCAGGCACATGATTCCAGTGGTGCGGTATGCTGGAGGGTTTCCTCTGCTTATTCAGGTCCAGATCTGACCGTTTGTGGACCACGTGTGACGCTGGTGGGCTTCACTCTTTTGGAACTGATTGTTTAGGGCAGTGACCTGGAACCTGTAGCTCCACAGATGTTTTTGACTCATACTCCCATTATCCCAGTGCTCATGACAACTATTAGATTTGTTGGGCACTTCCCTGATTTACTACAGTGAAATGCTGCCCTGTACTTTTGGCGATCTGGCATCTGAAGTATTTAATGCGTTGCCCTACCGAATGGCTTTTAAATCCTCTAGGTTTTTACACAATTTCTCAGGAAATGTGTACTGTAAATTACACCCAGCCATCAATCTTGAGAAGTTTCTTCAGTCTTGCGTGCTTAGTTTCTTGAACTATTTTGGGTTGGTGGCAATGGGGGAGCCATTTAAACGGCTTTCAGAATCCTCCTACTACCACTACTATTCTGTAACTTTTCATAGGCCCCACCATGCGGTCCTAAAGTGGTATATTTGAATCTAAATTGGCCCACAGTCTGGGTTTGATACCCCTGTTCTACATCAAATAAATCTGATCTTTTAGAAGCTTTAGTCTTAGTCAATGCCGAAAAACCCATTTTATTTTGAATGTTGGTTTTGTAAATTTGGCTTTGGTGGTGGTTTTCCGTCTGTGGTATGGCTCTTATGCATCATACCCACAGGTTAAATTTCCATAAATAGCATCTTGCCATAAGATTTTACATTGACCATAGGTACGAGTGAAGCACTCTAATTTGTGGTGGTGGTTTGATTGCATAGAGGTAAGTAGCATGGAAATATGGGACTTGCCTTCTATCATTGCTTCTCTTTATTCAGATGACCCGTTTTATGGGTCTAAGATCCGATGACCAATACCCACCTGGAAGAGGTATCCATATTTGGAATTCTGTTACAAAGTCGACTTCCTCTTGGAGAATCCTTGTCCTATTACAGAAGTGCTACAAATCCCAGACTGTCTGATACCTCAGACTGCATCATAGCAGTACGCAGATGACCACCTACATTTGCACGTACCTTCTCTAGAGTACTGTGTAAATGGATGACTAGTACTGCCCATCTCCCACGGTCTGGATTACTGGCCTTAAATAGTAATGATCCCAAAATTGCTAATCTTGTATTTGAACATATTCTAATTAGATTTCCCTAATTTCTTTTCACTGGCTACCAGTGGCTGCTAGAATCAAATTCAAGACCCCATGCATCATCCATATGGCTTTCTGGGGCCTGGGACCTCGCAACCTCCAACTCTCTAAATATCTCCATTCTAGAGCCCTTCACTCTGCTAGCTCCAACTCTCTGCAACCCAGACACTTCTCTAATCAAAGAGTGGGTGGTAGATCTCTCTCCTCTGCAGGAACCTCCCTTGAATTCTCGCTCTGCCCCTCAGGCTTGAGCCGGACCACCTCAAGTTCCGAAAGCTCCTCAAGACCTTCCTTTTCTCCTCTTCCTTCAGTCCCCCCCATCCCTGCTAATTACCCCATTCTACCTATTTGACTGGGTAGCTGGTTCCCTCAGAGTACCACATGGATCCAGCCCCCCGACCCCCAAAGTACCTTCACTTCCTGGCAATTGCCCTCTGGCCTCCCTGTTTCCTCACCCATTTCCCTCCCACCTTAGCACTTATTGCAGACGGCACTTCTCTCACCCCTCTTTCTCCATAGCACTTCTTGTTCTGCACTTGCACATCTTAATGTCCCAAGGACTGGTCGGACCATTTTTGTTTTTCCCACTGTTCCCTTCCCGTTTGTCTTGTGGCCTGTTGAAACGCCCTGTTGTATAAGTGCCTTATAAATAACCAATACACATTTTTTAAAAAGCATTCTTTGCTACACTCTGGGCTATATTACCTGGAAACTGACATGGGATCATACACAGTAATGGATCAGCTGTGACAATTTAAAGCTGTATGAAGTGTGACAGTGCTCAAGGAGTCGCAAGACAAATCAAATACTTTTTCAGTTTTTTATTACATAACTAGGTTTTTCAAATGCAGATAATTTGTCTTGAACGTGTGGGTCCCTGTGCACCTACCCTCCTCTTTTTGAGGAGGCTCTCGGCTCCCTGGCCCAGTCTTCATATTCCAACTGGTCTAATTGCATACCCAGCT
Organism: Ambystoma mexicanum; assembly: GCF_040938575.1. Classification (NCBI taxonomy): domain Eukaryota; kingdom Metazoa; phylum Chordata; class Amphibia; order Caudata; family Ambystomatidae; genus Ambystoma; species Ambystoma mexicanum. Next base: position 548,876,392 of record NC_090931.1, on the reverse strand, counting down.
CACGTGTGAGTATGTCTACTGTCTGTTCCATCCTTTCCCTAGGGTTGGCCCAAATGCTTTGGCACCATCAGGGAATTCCTAGGTGGCCTAGAGGGGTAGTCCGATTGTCCTTGTCTCCTTTTCCTCTAGATGAGTCTCTTAAACTTTTCCCCACTCACCAGTACCCTCTGTCTGTCTTTCTAGACTGTTTCCTTGTCTTCTCCCTCGCACTCTCTTCCTTCTCTGGTCTACAGCCATTTCAATCCTCCCTACATTGCCTCCAATTCTACTCCCCCCCCCCCCACCCTCCTACCTCACTTTCCCCCTCATACATGCACTCCTACTCTCAAATCCCCCTTCTGCTATCCCTTCAATCACACACGCACACCTTGTCCCAAACCCTTACCTTCAGTCATTCCAAATACTCTAGAATTCTCCTCAGGCCTCTTTTGGCTTCTCTGTGTCTCTTTCCAACTCAGCTGACTTCACCTGCCACTGTCAACAGACTGTTTATGGTGCTTCCCTCTACCCCCATTGAGTCAGGGGAGCAGCTGGGTCAGGTAACCAATCTGTCTGAGCCATTTTATGGGGTGGGACTTCCCTGAAAATCTTTATAATGGCACTTAGCCCAGCCCTGTTTTCCATCTCCCATTTTTTTTCCATGTGTCTGTCGTTTGTTCTGTTGCACCGCAGTCCCCCCAAGCCCTGTACCTATACTCACTAAGTCGGTGGTCTAGCAAGGTTTATGGAGTGTTCCGAGGGCCCTCTCATAATTGATGGACACTCTTGCTATTCCCTGCTCTACCACAGCTGCCCCATTCTTCCCCCGTAGCCATGCTGTGGTTTGTCGGATAGTTGTTGGGTCTCCCATTCATTCCTGAATGGGAAGCATAGATTGTTTCTATTTGAGTTACTAGATTGTTCCTCCTGTTTCAAGCCGTGTGGTCCATTGGGCCCATGGGCACTGTGGTAGTTTTTCTCAGAATTATGATGCTTCCCAGGAACTATTACCCATCCCAGGTGTCTTGGGGCTTGGGGGCCGGGGTCCATCGCATTGTGGTTGCTGCCGTCTTTTGAGAATCACATGGAAGAGAAAGACTTGGCCAGGACAGAAGCTGATGGGAATTGCGTTGGAGGAAGAGTCACCAGTGTGTGTACATGGCACCAGGCTGGATACGGGGCTCCCCCTCCCAGCCCCCCTCTGTGGAAGCTGTCTCTCGCATTGCCCTAGTAGGCCCCTACCACAGTATGTGAGGGGGCTGGGAAGCGACAGGTGCTTTAACAGTGTCGATCCTGTCCTACAAAGGAGTGGGCTGGCTTTGTCTTGGATCTTTAACTTGATTATCTAATGATGCAACTGCAATATGCATACTAATGGTATCAAAAATAGCCTACCTCCTTATCTCACTTGAGGAGGCTCTCGCCTCCCTGGCCCAGTCTTCATATTCCAACTGGTCTAATTGCATACCCAACTCACGTGTGAGTATGTCTACTGTCTGGTCCATTCTTTCCCTAGGGTTGGCCCAAATGCTTTGGCTGCCTCCTGACACCATCAGGGAATTCCTAGGTGGCCTAGAGTAGTAGCCTACTCGCTTTCGGTCCGGGCACTTCAGCGTCGTCTTCATAGGTGGGAGGAAATCTTCCAGAAGGCTACTCCATCGCATTTCCAACTATTCATTGACTGAAAGAATAGACGCCCGGTAAGCTCTTTACTTTTCAGGGTACCCCGGACGGGGGACTCCTTCCCGGGGTCCTCCAGGTCCGGGAGGGGCTTCAAAAGCATTGCTACCGGGGTTATCCCTGAGGTGCCTTTAGGCCCAATAGGCGTACTTGGGTTCTCTCTGAGGATCTCCACGAGGGGCCTTCCTGTACCAGTTCACGATCCGAGGTTCACCGATCAGGTGCTAAGAGCCAGCCTAGTCGTGCTGAGGCGTTTGGTTCGCTCCTAGGTCTCCTTGTTAGGAGCTTCTTGCACAGCCACGGGGGTGTGCCCTGTTAAGCTTTTCTGTATCGAACTATGGTTCGAGCCCCTCTCCGGGGAGCTATTAAGACCGGACTCTGTTCCGAGGTTCCTCTTCACGAGGCTAAGGTGTGTACCAACAGAACTGAGAGACCTGTTGTCTGTGAGGTGGATGCCTCATCTTTCACACGCTTGCTGTTACCGTTCTGTTGAGGGGGCACATGGAGAGGTCGTCCTGTTACCGGCTTTGCTGAGGTGCCTCCTTTTGGAGGCTAATTTAAGGGACGGGGATGTCCAGTAAACATCCAAGGCCCCATGGTACCGGCTCTGCCGAGGTTCCTTGTGTCGAGACAAACATTTCAGTCAAGTCCCCTGACCAGTCTGTGGAGTCAGCCGCCTCATTGTATGTGACGCAGTTCTCCTTAGATGTTCATAAAATGGCAGGCCGTCCGGTGGGGTCTACGGTGGCTATTTTGGTTTCTTCCCTCACAACCACGCTGTCGTTGGCGGGTGCTGGGAAACTTCTTTTTGGTGGACAACCTTTTCCACGTGACATTGTGAATCCGTTCCGCCCTGCCTATGACTGGCATGCTCGGATGCCACTACCACATTCGGTCTCGCTTCCTCCTACAGCTGCCCCATTGGTCTATGCAGACCTGGTTGCTGGCAGGCCCTCTTGGCAGCCCTCTTCACTGCGTTCGTCGGGTTATGATCCTCATGAGGCCTCTGCCCACTCCAGCGACTAAGGTCTCGGCAGAGGATGCCTTTTTTTGGGAAATTTCATAGTCTAATGCACTCTGATCCCATGAGAGAGTACTTCAAGGGCCTCTTTCAAGAAATCTGCCATCAGACTCCTTTGCCTGCCCCAACAGTTCCTGTCACGGCGCCTGTTGCTCCGGCGGCAGCACCTCCTCTGCCTCCATTGTCACTGGTGGACAAGTCCTCAGCAGAGCGCAATGTCAATCTGACGCGTCGTAGTCGGGGGACCCGGATGCTTTAGACGCCACCTTGGCAGATAAGGATAGCGAAGACCAGCCCCGTTCAGAGCATTTCACAACCGGCTACTGGACATGCCACTCCCGAACATACCAGTGCCTGAGGCACCCGCTCCGCAGGAAGGGATGCTATCGGGGGGCACTAACCTTGTCTCCATAGGAGCGCAACAGCCTGTTCCTCCAGAGGGACGTCCTGGCCGAGGCCCGTAAGATCTGTGATCAGCCCCATACCGGGCTACACATAGGATTGATGCCCGTTACAGGCTTCACACCTCCGAGGAAGTAGCCTTGGCACGATGTCCGCTCCCGTCCTAGACGGTGGTAGAGGCCGCTACTCTGCAATCTAAGCCGGCCTCTGCGACTTCTGCAGCTGCGGCCCAGGTTCTGTCCAAGTTGGACAAATTGCTAGATTCCTTGGGCAAGAAGATTTTTGTCAACTAGGCGCTGCAGTTGCGTCAGGTAACACTAGGCTCATTTTAGCAGTGGCAAATATGAAACTGTGGAGAGATTTGGCTGACTGCCAAGATTTCATTCCGGCAGAAAAATTGGAAGACTTCAAGGGCGGTCTGCCAGACGCCAACAATGTTGGCGCAGGATATACTGGAGGCTGCTGCGCACCATGTCGACACTTCGGCTCGAGGCCTGATGCTGGGGGTGGGCACTTCTCGGCAAGCTTGGCTTCATGCAACAAAGTTTTTGAAGGAGGTCCAAGATAAAGTTCTGGGTCTGCCTTTTGATGGCAAAGAGCCATTTCATTCTTCGACGGATGACGAGCTCACCAAGACTAAGGCCAGCACGCAAATTGCCAAGTCTGTCTGTGCTAGTGAAAGCCCCAGTCAACGCTCGGAGATCTGGCTCCCAGCCTCGGTCCTCCTCCGGCTTCAGAGGGTTCCAAGACCGCTAGTCTCGTAGGACTGACCCACTAAGAGGTAACTCCCGTCGGAGACAGCAACAAGGCCGGTTTTTCCTCTGACTGCCAGCCCTGAAGTGGAGGCTGAAGACAAACTGCCGAAAAGTCTGCAAAATGCTCGCACGAGACTCCGGTGGGAGGACAAATCTCGTCTCATCTGGAGGCATGGCAAACCGTCACTGATGACCGGTGGGCTTTGCCCATCGCTCGGACGGGCTTCCACTTGCCCCTACCCCACCCTTCAATCCTCCTTTTCAGCAGTCGGACGCTGTTAGGTAAGATTTCCACAGAGCTGGTAAATCTTCCTTTCCTGGTTCAACTCCAGAACCATTTGCTTTTCTAGTGGGATATTTTTCATTAATACCTCAGTGAGTGGGAACCGTTTTCCACACTCGCCTGACTTTAACTCTTTTTATGGGTGTCATTTTTAAGACTCCGTAGTGTCTTTTTAAAGTTATCATTTCTAACAACTTATTGGTAATAAGTGTCTGTTGTTGCTGGGTTGCCCTAGGGGCTCCCCATTTAACTTTCTTGTGCTAACCTTGTGTGAACTACAGTTCCCAAGGGTAGAAAGGATCTTTGGATCCCATTTACATTTTATTCTGTGAAACCAGCACACCCCACCTTATGTGGAGTGCTGGGGAGATGCAATGTATCCCCTTTCACATTTTAAACTAACAATTCTGTTACAGTAACAAGCTTACCTTTAATGGCTGGTGGCAGGGATACCTTTTACTAATTTGGCGCACCTTTACCGCGGGCTGTAATCACAGCTGCAGTAAAGGCACCTAAAGGTGCTCATTTTACCAAAATGGCCCCTGTCTTCTTTTTCTGCTATTTTAGTGTTTCTTGTCGTTTCTTGTTCCTTCGCCTGACATCCAGGGCGGGAAATTCCTTTGCATTTTGTCTTTGCGGGTGTCCCCTGGACACCCCGTCCAGGCTCCAGTCAGTCTGTAAGCACAGGAAGTGGGGGAGGAGTCCAAAACTTCCCCCTCCTTTGTCTTAGGCCTTCCTTCAACTGGGTCAAATCCCAGTGGGGGGGGTTGGCTGTCCTGATTGGACAGCCAGATGCCCCTTTCTTGTAAAATGCGGGGAGAGAGTGCAGAGGTTGTGTTGCAGTTCCTGATAAATACTGGAAACCTGGAAGCTGAAGTCCTGTCGACCACTGAACAGAAAACCGAAGAGGATGACGAAGGAAAAGCTGCGGGAATGATTTCCAGCGTCCGGAGAGCCTGCTGTGTAACCGGAGCCTGCTGCAGCCCTTCCTTCTGATCAACCTGGGGTCTCCAAAAGCGACGACCCAGAGCCTAGTGAAACCCACTAGACTAAAGACCTGCATTTTGAGCCATCCCACGGGTTGCTGCGACCTTGCGTTCTTGCAATACCCCAATACCCTGGGACCTCCAGCCACTGTGCGGTGCAGGGTCTTACGAATTCCGAATCTCTCTGAAACTTTGTGGGCATCCTGGTGTATCTCCAGAGACACAAATCGAGTCCAAAAAGTCCCCTCACAAGAGTGCTGGACCTCTTAAACGACGAGAATTCAATCACGACTGTCTTTTTCTGTGCTCCTTGAAAAGGCGCCAAACCCGCAGAACCGTATTCAGCCACAAGAGAAATCTTGCCTAGAGCCTTCTTCATCGATCCCTGCTGCAAAGTTCCTTTGAAGGGATTGTGTCCTCCGACGTATTCCTTATCTTAGATATCTCTTTCCAGAATGTTCTCTCTAGAGGGCGCTGGGCATCGACGTCCGCCGAGTCGATGTCCCTCGACAGCCGCCGTGTCGACGTCATCCTGCCTATAAAGGCCACGCGCAGCGTCCGTTGCTCAGTTCCGTTTTTCCGCGCTTACTCAGTGCCTCGGAATATCAATGCTCAGTTTCGTAGATAATTATTCAATTTTCCTCGAGATATTCGCTCCATACTCGATGGCTTCCTCATCTGAACCGACGACCCCTCGGTCCGGTTTTAAAAAATGCTGAGACTGCGGAAAAAAGATGTCGCTGACGGACCCTCACAGGGTCTGTCTGTGGTGTTTGGGAGCTGAACACCATTGTTCGGAGTGCGAGGACTGTATGTCCATGAGAGCTAAGGCCCTGAAGGAGCATAGGGGGAAGCTGGAAAAAGGAAAGACTTCTAAAGCTTCTTCTTCCTCGACGAAGTCGAGACATTCGTCTCCTCGTCACCATTCGCGCTCCAGGTCTCGAAGCGGGTCCCATCACTCCTCGCGATCGAAGCACTCGAAAAGGAGATGCCGAAGATCCCCTTCTTCGTCCTCTTCCTCTGTTTCACCTAAGAGAATCCCTTGCTCCACGAAACATAGTTCCCGGGCTGAATGGGAGGAATTCCGAAAAAATATGATGAGCGTCTTCGAGAAAGCAGCCTCGACCCCATCGAAGACTGCTGAGAGCGATGCTTTGGTCAAAAGACCCAAAGGTCCAAAACGCCGCGAGTCAAGCACCCGGTGAAGGAAGCTTCTCGAGCGCGTCACGAACCCTCGAGTAAAGCAAAGACCTCGAATCCTTCTTCAAAGTTTCCGTCGACGCCGAGGTCGGTGTCTTCGACGCCGTTGTCGAAGGGACCTTCGACACACGGGTCTGTCGACTCGACGCCATCCTCGACACCGGCGTCAACGCCAAGGAAAGTCACGGTTGCGGCGCACCCAGTGGCTATTCCCAGGTCTTCGATGACGATGTCGATATCCTCAAGCAGAATTCCGATTCTATCGAGGACCTCGAGGCCTCCACCTTTTGTTTTCGACGCCACGTTCGAAGCCTTCGGCGTCGACGACATCAACGTTTTCGAGGCCGATTACAACAAGTTTGGCACCCTCTGCCTTGGAGATGGGTTTCACACCCTTTGTGAGTTCAGACCAATTGAGAACAATGTCCTCAATTATGGAAGAGGGAGAACTGTCTGACCAAGAAGAGACATTTCAGTTGCAGGGATCTGCAACCCCAGTTCGAGGAGTTATCCTCAGAGGAACGCAGATTAAAGGAACTCCATGATTCCTTACATGAGGCAAGTGGTTTAGACCCTTCCCCAGAGGTGAAGTTCGCTAGGCCAGACCCGGGGGAGCATGCTGAAACCCCTTATAGAGCCTTAATGGCCAGGATTACAGAATTTATGGGGTGGTCAACACCTTCACAGGCTTTCCAACAGGATGACCTCACGGATATTCTTGATAAAGGTCCACAGGAGGATCCTGTAGTAACTTTTCATAAAGCTCTTCAAAGAAAAATAATGACGAACTGGGAAACCCCAGATGTCGTCCCGCCAGTAAATAAAAAACTGTCTACTAAATACAGGGTATCTTCTGCAGACCCTGACTTTTTGTCCAAACACCCATCCCCAGAAAGTCTGGTGGTACAGGCAGCATCTTCTACTGACATCGACTGCTTACCCTACCGTCCCACAGGACAGGGACGATAAAAAATACGATGCTATGGCTAAGAAAGTCTTTTCGGCATGTAGCATGGCGTTAAAATCTATTAATGCTACTTGCACCCTTGCTCGATTTAGCCATACACTTTGGGAGTGTGCTTCTACAGTGGTTGACTGCATCCCGGAGGGAGAAGAAAGGGAGGCGTTCCTAAATATCAAAGGACGGTAAAGACGCTATGTGCGAATCCCTCCAGACGGGCATTGATTCTGCTGACAGTATCAGCAGAGCAATGGCGGCAAGTACAACAACCAGGAGATTTGCTTGGTTGAGAGTCTGGTTTTGCCCCAGATGTGCAAGCCAGGCTCTTGAACATGCCATTTGATGGCTCTTCTTTGTTTGGAAAAAAGGCGGATGACAGTTTAGAAAAACTGCAAACATCAAAGGCAGCAGCAAAATCCCTAGGCGCTGCAATCCGTCAGACACCTTTTCGTCCCACAGGAACCTCTGCGAGAGGCAAGTCCTTTCGCTTCTACTCCGCATTCGGAAGAGGTAGAGGACGACCGGCTCAAAGGGGACAAAGAAGAACTACCCGAGGTAGACGGGGTAGATATTCAAAAGCCACAGCAACAGCAGGTGCCTCTTTACCATCGGCATCTGCATCAGCCGCCCCAAAACCACTCTGAGGACTTCCCTCACAAGACACCTGTAGGAGGCAGGTTAACTCAACATCTGGCGGAATGGCAGGCTATCACGTCAGATGCTTGGGCATTGGAGACGGTTGCACAAGGTTACTGCCTGCCTCTCCTACGCATACCTCGGTCATCCACCGGGGATCAGCTCTCAAAAAGCTCCAGATACGCTCCTCTTGCAGGAAATTTTAGACCTGCTAGAGAAAGGTGCCATAGAACCGGTACCTGTAGCGGAGAGGAACAAGAGCTGGGACTCCCCTTACTTTCTCATACCAAAGAAAGACGGAGGACTGAGACCCATCTTGGACTTGCGAGAATTGAACAAATTCCTCAGGAAAGACAAATTCAAGATGGTAACTCTCTCTCAGATCCTTCAGGCCCTTCAGTTCCAGGACTGGTTGGTATCTCTGGACCTTCAGGACGCTTATATCCATGTGCCAATCCATCTCACACAGGAAATACCTGAGGTTCGCAATTGGCAACTCTCATTATCAATTTCGAGTGCTGCCATTTGGGCTGACCTCCGCCCCGAGGGTCTTCACCAAGTTAATGTCGGTAGTGGCTGCAAGTCTAAGGAGGGAAGGGATTCACATCTACCCCTACCTGGACGATTGGTTGATCAGAGCTGTATCTTCGGAACAAGCTCAGATCCAGCTAGATCATGTTTGCCACTCCCTGATACCATCGAAGAGACTCCAGTTCATCGGAGCGATCCTGGACACTTCCCTGGGAAAAGCCTCGCCACCAGAGGTGAGGGCTCAAGATATTCTATAGATGGTCACCAAGTTTCAAAATGCCCAACGTCTCCCAGCCTTCGACTTTTTGAGGTTGCTAGGCCTCATGGCATCCTGCATTTTCCTAGTGCCATAGGCTCGCCTGAGAATGAGATCTCTCCAGTGGGCACTGAGAACTGAGTGGTCGCAATTCTCAGGGAGAATGACAGATCTTCTTCAGGTTCCCGACAGGGTGGCTCGAGACCTTCAGTGGTGGGCCTGTCAGGAGAACATTCTGAAAGGAGAGCCGTTTTGGCAACCTTGGCCGGAGATAACAGTAGTCACGGATGCCTCACTCACGGGGTGGGGAGCCCACGCCAACGACTGGACCATCAGCGGTCGTTGGTCTCCATCGGAGTCCAGACTACATATGAACCTGTTAGAGCTGAGGGCCATCAGACTTGCGCTGATGGCTTTTCTGCCATCTGTACAAGGAAAGAATGTCCTGATAATGACTGACAACACAGTGGCCATGCATTACCTCAACAAAAGAGGAGGCGTAGGATCACTATATCTGTGCAGAGAGGCGATGCAGCTCTGGTTTTGGGCAATCCAAGAAGGAATCTCTCTATCGGCAGTTCACCGAGCCGGAGAGAAGAACTTGACAGCGGACGCTCTGAGCAGGCCGAGCACAGTCTCCTACGAGTGGGAACTAGCTCAGGAAGTCCTTCAAGAGATCTTTGCCATTTGGGGAACCCCTCAGGTGGATCTGTTCGCCACCAGTGTCAACAGGCAGTGTGATCTGTTCTGTTCAAGGGAATTTCCCCCGAGAGGAGCTCTGGGAGACGCGTTCATAGTGGACTGGGAGTTTCCACTCCTGTACGTGTTTCCACCAGTCCGTCATTCCTCAAATGATCAGGAGGTTGAGAAGATTCCGGAACACCATGATCCTAATTGCCCCGGATTGGGCCAGGAGAACGTGGTACCCGGACCTTCTAGACTTGTCCATCTGCCCTCCAATTCGACTTCCACTCAGAGAGAATCTGCTCTCACAGAAGGGAGGTCAGGTTCTCCATCCAGACATCAAAACCCTCAACCTTCACGCTTGGCTTCTGAAAGGCTGAGATACAAGGATTAGGACCTTCCTGATGACGACATGGAGGTGTTGCTTTCGGCCAGAAGGCCAGCAACAAAATCTTTATACCGCTGCCGTTGGAACAGATTTTGCAGCTGGTGTACGGAAAAGAATATCGATCCCTTTTCATGTGGTACACCAATGGTTTTGTCCTTCCTACTTTATTTAGCGAATTCAGGCCTTCAAGTTTGCATCATCGAGGGCTATCTCGCAGCGCTATCCATCTTTAAGCGCACTGCGGAAGAACCATACTATTTCAAGTTACCCTTGGTAATAGTTTCTAAAGGGGTTAACTAACGTTTATCCCCCAAGACCATTCCAGGTTCCCCTATGGGATTTGAATTTAGTCCCAACTTTCCTGATGGGCACACCTTTCGAACCACTCCACTCTTGTTCGTTAAGCTTTCTTACCCTTAAGACTGTTTTATTAGTAGCACTTACATCTGCTAGAAGGGTGAGCGAGTTAAAAGCTCTTTCTTGTAAACCCCCTCATACAATCTTTCACAAAGACAAAGTTGTTCTGCAAGTGAAGCCTAATTTCCTCCCAAAGGTGGTTTCTGAATTTCATATCACACAGAAGATTACCCTTCCATCTTTCTATCCTCCTCCCCATCCGGTCAAGTGGCACAGCGAGTAGAGCGCCCGCTTTGACACCCGTGCAGAGCCTGTTAACGCAGGTTCGAATCCCGGCGGGGCCAAACTCAGCCTTTCATCCTTCCGAGGTCGATAAATGAGCACCACACACCGTGGGTAATAATAAGCAGCGCTCAGATACCTGAGGGTTTGTAGCGCTATATAAAAGCCTAATTATTATTATTATTATCCGGGGAAAGAGGAAGAGAGGTTACACAGGCTGGACCCAAGAAGGGCTTTAAGTTTTTACATTAGTAGACTGGCTAGGATAAGACAAGCAGACCAGCTGTTTGTAGGCTACGCAGGTCACAAGCTGGGGCTACCGATAACTAAGCAGACCATTTCCAGATGGATTATTTTAGCCATTTTGGAATGTTATAAACTGGCAGGAAAAGAGCCCCCTCAAAATCTTAGGGCTCATTCGACCAGATGTATCGCAGCTTCATCGGCCCTCAAAAGAGGAGTACCGGTTCAAGACACTTGTGTGGCTGCCACATGGTCGTCCGTCCATACCTTTACACGGTTTTACAACTTGGATTCCTCCTCCAGTCGGGAAACTAGGTTTGGAAGGGCAGTATTGCACTCTATTCATCAATAAAAGGAAGCATGAAGTCAGTACTCCCACCTCCAATAACAGAATACTGCTATGGGAGCCTATCTAAGATGAGGAATACGTCGGAGGACACAATCCCTTCGAAGAACAAGTTACTTCTTATCTTGTAACGTTCTTTCGATGGGATGTTTCCCCGACGTATTCCTTATCGACCCTCCGCAGTACTACTTCCCTTGTTGTTGCAGTTTACGCTCCTTCAGGGTGATTAGTTGAGCCAAGAAAGAATTATTGTGGGCTACAAAACGGAACTGAGCAACGGACGCTGCGCGCGGCCTTTATAGGCAGGATGACGTCGACGTCGATACGGTGGCTGTCGAGGGACATCGACTCGGCGGATGTCGACGCGCAGTGCCCTCTAGAGAGAAAACATTTCCGAGGCCAGCAAAGCTGGAAAGAGATATCTAAGATAAGGAATACGTTGGAGGAACATCCCATCGAAAGAACGTTACAAGGTAAGAAGTAACTTGTTCTTCTGAGGTCTTGTGTTCAGTCTCCAGGACAAGGAATCCACTGACCGGGTATTTGGCTGCAATCCCTGAAGTTCTCCTGCTGCAATCTCTTCTTCATTGCTGAGGTACTGTGTTGGCTTGGGTATATACTTACCTTAAGCCTGTTGGGATTTCTGTGTAGTCGAGGGGTGTTTTCTGTGATTGGGAGGTCCCTCGTCCAGTACACCCAGTCCCACTGCTAGAATCCTGCTGGGGTGTCTTCTGCGAATCCCCTGGACCCTCTTCTAACCCTAGAAGTAATGTACTCACCTGTTTGCCCAGTTTTCCTAAGGAACTCTGACTTTTGCTACTAAAGAACTTATTCGAACACTGCCTGTTGGTCACTAGTCCTAGTGACCCCCCCCCCCTTCTGCCACTGAGAACACTCATGCTCTAAGGGAAAGACTTTGAAGGGATTGGGACTTCTGCCTAGAAAAGAAATCACAAGTTTTTACTTACTTGTAAAGAGCTGGTGGGTAACTGTAATTCTAAGAGTGACCAGTTACCAAAGTTCTTACTGATCTTGAATGTGTGATGCACTATTCTTAAAAGTATGGTTAACATCTTTTCTTCCTTAGCCACTGTTTTGCCAGTCTAAAAGAAAGTAGATGTAAAGGTGTTTTACTCTCCTGTGATTAGGTTGTGCCTCTTTACAAACGTAATGTGTTAGTTTCACCAGATTATTCCTATAGGGTAATTGTATGAGTGTCCTCCAATTGTTGGTATCACCAGGTTAGTCCTGCTAGGATAACTGTAGGAGTGTCCCCCAACTGGGTCTATCTTCCCCTGACTTGCTGCTAGCCTGTCCTTAAGTCTACATTAGGTTGTTGCCAACCTAGAATAACTATTCAGTTAAGTGTCACATTGGGTTTTACTTTCCCCTTCATTGTGAAGTTAAAGTAAGTGGGTTTTACTTACCTTGTGTTAGCTGTGTGCCATCCAAAACAAGTTACCAGAGTTATTGCTTACCTCAATCTGGGGTTCCTGGTGTGTTATGACAAAAGTAGTTATAGGATTTTACTGCACCTAGAATAAGTGTTTCACTATTCACCAAAAGTATATTGTCGAGTTGACTGTTTATGCGATTTGTTCCAAGAGTCACTGTACAACTGGAAGGGCCTACTGTCCTTGTATTACCAAAAGTAATCTGAAAGTAACCATTGGTCTTTTACTCCCAAAGAATAGGCTTGACCTATACTAAATGTGTATAACAAGGTTTTGAGTTCCCTAGAACTACTGTTGGGTGTTCCAAATAAGGTCTATACTTGGGTCTGTGTGCTTTCAAGTATAGTTTTGTGTTTTATATTGTGATCTCTTATGTGTTAGTACTTACATAACCCCTGGATTTATCTGGGCCTACTTGTATTTAAATAAATCCTTTATTTTTACAATACATAGTGTTTCAGTGTTGCTTTGGATCATTTGTATTGCAATGTTTACTTGTACTGTATCTACTGCCTTCTCTCCCTCCTAAGATAAGCCTGCCTGCTCTGTCTACGCTACCCCGAACTCAGGTGGTACATCCTTATACTAAGAGAGGAGTCTTGTACTGCCTCAGTAGAATGGTTTTGCTAAGCCCTTAGTTGGACTTCAGAAAAACTGTCCTAACAGACGCCCTACTTCAAAGCCGAGGTCCAGAAACTTCTAGATCTCAGGGTGATAGAACCGGTTGCCCTAGGGGAACGAGGGGAGGGCTTCTACTCTAGCCTGTTCACAGTGCCAAAACCCAACAAGGCTGGCCTGCGCACCATTCTAGAACTTTCCCAGTTCAACTTTTCTCTTGCCCAAGAGAAATTCAAGATGATTATTTGGCAGGGTGTAATAATCCTCTATTCAGAAGGCGACTTGATCAGGAAGCTTATATGCATATCCTGATTTGGAGACCGCATCGGAAATATCTGCAGTTCTCCCTGGTAGAGGAGCACTATCAGTTTCGAGTGCTCCCTTTTGGTCTCGGCTCTGCGCTGCATGTCTTCACAAAGATGTCAGTCATTGCTGCTTTTTTTTAAGGCTACGGGGGTATTCATGTGTAGCCATATTTGTACGACTGGCTTCTGCGCAGTCCTTGTCCAGTGAAAGCCTCAAGCAATCTTCAGTCTCTCATTCAGCTCCTGTTCAGTCTTGGGCTGTCGGTGAACTGGCGGAAATCCTCCATGACGATCTCTTAGGACCTGATATTCCTGTGTTTCCGTTGGAACACGATCGACTGCGGAGTGTACTTGACAGTGGACAGGATGGCGGATCTGTTAAGCACGTGTCAAGTCTTCATTCAGTCGGAAAACATGTCCGCCTGGTGATTCCAGAGGCTTCTGGGCCTCATGGCTTTGTGTGTGCTTGCTCTTCCCCAAGTACGTCTCAAGATGCGACTTACACAGTTGGCTCTTCGGGTCCACCGCCTGGAGCCAGGAGCTCCGGACACCAAAATGATTCCGCTTCCACCCTACTTGATGGATCTCCTTTGGTCTTCTTCCAGTAATCTGTCGGTGGGTGTGCCTTTTCAGGAGCCCTCCCCTGAGGTGACCACTACGACGGACTCCTCCTTTATCTGGTGGGGCGCGACGATAGATCATCTTCAGGTTTTCGACCTGTGGCGCCGCAGGACAGACAATTTCACATGAATTATCAGGAACTTTTGGCGATTTTCCTGGCGCTCAAATCATTCAAGCCAGGGATTGTGAACAAGGTGGTCTGCATCCGCACGGACAATGCAGTATCCATGTTTTATGTCAATAAGTGGGGTGGGGGGGGGTACCAGGTCACCTCCCCTTGTCGATCTAGCCATTTAGATTTGGGAATGGGCCATTCGGCATGGTGTTTGGCTGTTGGCGGTGCACATTCTGAGCCAGCTGAATGTAACGGGAGACTCTGCCAGCGAGCGGTGGTTAGCTACGAGTGGGAGCTGAACACGGAGATCCTCTATGAATTTTTTGGCCATTGGGGCACTCCAGAAGTGGACCTCTTTGCAATGTCATTGAACAAGAAACTTCCTCTTTATGCTTCCAGGAACGGGCTCGGAGCTTCTTCCCTGGGGGATGCTCTCGAGATTCCGTGGCAAAACATGAGGGCTTACGCCTTCCTGCCTCTTCCTCTGATTCACCGGGCGATATGCAATCTCAGGAACACGTTGAATTGCACTCTCCTGTTCATAGCCCCGTGGTGGCCAGCCAGATTCTGGTTTTCGGAGCTTCAGCATATGTCCGTCTGCTCACCGATCAGGCTTCCACTGATTCCTGACACGCTTCACCAGAGCAATCAGCAGATGTGGAACCCCTCCCCCACAATCATTCAGCTTGGCGGCCTGGTGCCTGAGTTCAAATCTTTAGGGAGTTTCAATCTGTCCGCTGATAATATGCGTATTATCCAAGCGGCTAGAAAACCTTCGACCTGGTCTCCGTATAGGAGCAAATGGCTCCGTTTGTCACTGGTGTGTAGCTAAAAAGCTGGACCCCAGAGAAGCTGTCATCGATACGGTCCTGCCTTTCATTTCTCATCTGGCAGCTTCGGGCATGCATGTCTTGTTCTGTAGGACTTGTCGGCTACTGCCGCTTACCTGTCCACGGACTCTGGCTCTTTTTCATTGACAAACCCTGTAATTAAAAGGCATTTTGCAGGTCTTTTGCATCTATATCCACCCGTGCGTAACTTGTATCCCAAGTGGGATCTTAATGGTATCGGGTATTAATATCGTCACATATATGGTCGCCGGGAAAATGTTATGGTGATATTATTTGGGTGACCATTAATGTGGCGATCGGGGGCAAAATGTCGCCACAAAAAACGACCATTTTTCGGCGATATTTTTGTATGGCGATATTTTTGTGATGACATTACATGGAACCATCTTAATGTGGTCCTTATTGCTCTGTCATAAACCTTTCGAGCCCATGGCTACGGCAGACTTGAAATTCATTTAATGGAAAATGGCCTTTCTGATTGTGGTGACTTCGGCAAAGGCGTGTAAGCGAACTTCAGGCCTTGTCGGTAGAGCACCCATTCCTCACCTTTTATAAGGATAAGGTTGTCCTCCGGACCAATCCTTCTTTCCTTCCGAAAGTGGTATCCGATTTTCATCTGATCCAGTCTATTTGCTTGCCTGTCTTCTTCCCAGAACCGGCTTCAGATGCCGAGAGGGTTCTACATAATTTGGATGTATTGGATCTAATCTTCAGAGCTCTTCCCAGCTCTTGGTGACTTTTGGAGACCCGAAAGGAAAGCCGGCCTCGAAAGCAACTATCTCTCGATGGATTGCTTCCTGTATCTCTGAGGCTTATGCCATTCAGGGCCTTCAGTCCCCGAAGGGAATTCATGCCATCTTGTGCGGGGTAAGGCAGCTGCCATTGCCTTCCAAAATATGTTCCCTGGGGAAACCATTGCCAAAGTAGCTACATGGGTCTCCCCATCAGCTTTTGTGAAACATTACTGCCTAGATCTGAGCTCCAGGGCCGATGCTCAGTTTGGGCAGGCTATTCTTAGACACCTCTTTCAATAAAGGAGTTCCATCCACCCGTTATTCTATAAGGAGTGCTTGATAATCTCTCAAAAGTATGGCGGAAAGGGGACGGGACATAGGAGTATAATAAAGTTACTCACCGTATTGACTACCTTACTCCTAGTCCATAGTCCGCTTTCCTCCATACGCCGACTGCCGTCCCCTCTAATAAGTATCCTCTATTGCTTAAATGGTCTCAGACTTGGCAATAGCAAAGGATTGCAGGGCGATACGCGGGGCGGAGCTAAGGAGGGTGGGGTTTACCGCCACGTAAAAAAGACACATTTTAAATTGGATGCTTTTTTTACAAAAGTGCTCCGGTCCCGTCCCACAGTACGGAATGTCCCAAAAGTATGGAGGAAAGGAGACTATGGACTCGAGTAAGGTAGTCACTATGGTGAGTAACTTAATTATTTCTTGACATCGCTGGACCTGGAGGATGCCTACTTCCACGTCCCCATTCAGAAACGTCGGAAATGTCTATGCTTCGTGGTGCAGAGACAGCATCACCAGTTCAAGGCCCTACTTTTTGGTCTGAAGGCGGCCCCCAGAGTGTTCACAAAGTGCCTGACACCAGTGGCAGCCTATCTACGTCTACATGGCATACACGTATACCCATACCTGGACGACTGGCTGATTCGTGCCTGCTCGCGAGAGCTGTCAGAATCCAAGTCCTGCTTGACGCCATCACAGAACGTGCTGTTCATAGGTGCCAGACTCAATACGGTATCTTGCCTGTCGGAGGAGAGGATAGCAGCCATTCTGGGGAAGGTGCAACAGCTGTTGTTGACGAAGACGGCCATGGTGAGGGCTATCGAGTTGTTGCTGGACGTAATGTTGTCCTACATCTACCTCATCCGGCTCTGCAGGTTGCAGATGCGACCCCTCCAGGAATTCGTGGACCCCCGCTGGATATAGGTGGCCGAAAGCTTCACTGACAAGATTTCGCTCAACAGCGAGCGATAATACGGTGGGGCGTTCGCTCAAACATTGTCCAAGGCACAGGATTCCAGAACCCGCCATACCAGGGCAGTCACCGCAGACTCCTCCGAAGAGGGATGGGGAGTGCACACGGGATGTCTGCATGCCAGAGGCCTGTGGTTTCCAGAGAAGGATCTTCATACCAACATCCTGGAGCTACGGGCATTGTACTGGGCCCTCAAGTTGTTCCTCCTGTCTCTGAAAGGCAAAGTGGTGAGGATCTTCACGGACAACACCACCATGTTTTACATCAGGAAGCGCAGGACTTGTGGCGATGGGCTGTCGGACACGAGATATTCCTTGTCCCGTTTCACCTGGTGGGAGTCGAGGACACCATCAGACTCCCTCAGCAGAGTACTGTGCTCCTGCCATGAGTGAGAGGTTAGTCAGGATCTGGCGGACCGCCTGTTCGTCGAATGGGGCAGGCCCCCAGATAGATCTGTTTGCGACAGCAACGAATTCCAAGTGAAAGAAGTTTGCCCTCAGGTTCCACCAGTCGAGGAGCCTGTTGGGTGCGTTCTCCTTCCCGTGGGAAGGACTATTCCTGTACCCATCCCTCCCTCCCCCAAATCCCTCTCCTGCTACTAGTCATCAACACACTCGGTGTCCGTGTAAGATACTCATCACCCTGGCTGAGGCAGATATGGTATCCGGACCATCTCAGTCTGTCAGCTGTGGATCAGATCTTCTCACCAGAAAAGGAGGCTCTATCCTGCATCACAACCCAGGATCGCTGAACCTGAGGGCTTGGCTCCTGCATCCCTAGAATTTGGTGGATATGATTTACCTGTGGATTGCAAGAGCGGTCCTCGCCAAGGCCACGGTGTCGTCGACCCTTAAGTGCTACAGTCACAAGGGAAAGCGTTCTGTTACGTGGTGCCGCTCGCAGATAAATACCCTGCTGAGGGTGTCAGCCCCACAAATTCATCAATATGTGCTATCCTTGGCCAAAGCCGGACTGGCACACGCCTCTATCAAGGTGCATGTGGTGGCCATCTTCCTCTACACCAGGTCCCCCGGGAAGATCTTCACTTTGGTCTCACTGACTCGTCAAGGAGTTCCTCAAATGACTTTTTTCAATCTTTCCCGCTGGGGAAGGCCCCTGCCTGGCGTGGGAACTCAATGTGGTTCTGATGAGGCTCTTGGGTGGGAGGAGGGGGGGGGGGAATTGGGTTGGTGGTGATACCCTTGAACCCTATGCGTCGGGCCCCTCAAGTTCCTCTCGTGGAAGATGGCTTTCCTTTTGGCAAGCACCTCTGCCAGAGGGTAGGTGAGATCCAGGCCCTATCCTGCAAGCAGCAATACCTGACTTTCCACGAAGCGAGGGTGGTGCTGCTGAAAGGTCCTTGCACTAGCTCGACATTGTTCATGCCCTGAAGTTCTGAAGATGGCTACCAGAGGAGGGGCTTAAGGAGAGACTCTCATTGGATGGGGGCAGTATGTATCGTTTGAAAGTGAAACTGTTCTATCTTTGCTGAGGATTCCCAGCCTGACTGGAAATATTCGAGCATGTGAATCCATGCCAGACCCATGTTGGAGAACAATAGTTACAGGTAAGTAACTTGTTCCTTATCTATTTGGACATAGTAGCCAGCTATGGTACCTTCAACCTCTTAGAGTGCGATCAGCATGCTCTGAGAATGTGTCCAGATAGCCTCCTTGTTCGAGTCTTAGCCAAGAAAAGATGGGCTCTAACTTGAGGGTATCTTCCAGAAATGAAAGATTAACTTATAAATACCCAATAAATTATAACTTCGACATGGACAGCAAAAATAGAATATGGCAAACCTAATTTTTAAATTAAATTATTCTCAAACTTGAAGTCTGTGCACATCCACAAACCCCCAAATGGATGAGCCACATTTGGCAATCGCCACCAGTTTAGATTTATACACAAAGGGCCATAGACAATGGTTGATGTTGGCAAGATCTCATACACCTACAAATGCCACCTATCCCCTTTTGAATTTTAACTTATTTAAAAAAATAGGCATTTCTATTAAAATGAGTTGGGAATCTTACCCCCAGATAGTCAAAATTCGTAACCCATGGGTTTTTGAGTGTGTGTGTACGTAGTGCAAAGATTGTTAACTAGTTTTCTATGCTGACCGACCATAATGGCACATTTTTGATAATTTGCCTGCAGGTTAAGTGCATTCATAAAGAGTACATTGTGTGATCAGAGATTGTAAGGCAAGCTGTGTACAGGCCAGGAGCAGTCTTGTCTGCATAGATAAATTCTGCAAGGTTTTGTGTGCCAAGGATTGGCGCATCAGCATTAGTTGCCAGCAGCGAAACCTGCAGGCCATTAATATATAATTTAGAAAGGGAATGCCGCCAATACGCAACCCTGCCACACAAACATATTTGGAAAATCGGTGGTGCAATGGCCCTTCGCACCCGCCTATACATGCTGCTTCCCTTTGTTTCTCTGCCAGAATATTCACCAGTACATGGATCTGAGCATAGGCCATAATTTCAAATGGATTGTGTCCTCCCACGTAGTCCTCATCTTTGATACTAAAATATGTTTGCAGCTTGCTTCAGAAAGAATTGTTCAAGTATCTGGTGCCTTGTAGTGTCGAGTCGTGGCCCTCGATGGCCTCCGTCCTGTATTCGGTTGTGATGTTGATGGTATAAGGCGCATGCGCAGCGACCGTTGCCTCAGTTCAGTTTTCCCACATGCTAGCAAGCTTCGGACAGTTCTTCGCCTCAGCAAAATTTAACTGCGTTTCTTTGAAAAACCGAAAATGTTGACAACCCAGACTGGGTTTAAGCGGTGTTCTGATTGTGGGTCAAAAATGTCCATAACAGACCTGCATTGAGTCCGTTTGTGGTACCTGGGAGCGGACACAGGGTGGATGACTGTGAATGCCTTGCGAGAGAGAAGGGGGAAACTCGTTGCAGGTAGGCCCCTATCAAAATCACTGTTACCCCATCAAAAAGTAGGTTGTCTGATTTCTCGAGGGAGGTGTCCCCGATGGAAAAAACTCACTAAACAACAAGAGTGGTGTCGACACTAGTCATTCTCCTCCCCTATAAAGTCAAAGAAGCAACGGAACTGGTCGTCGTCTTACTCACCTGACCGTACGGTTACTTTCCCAAAGAAGTCGCAGTCCCCGGCAGACTGGGAAAAGTTTAGATTAAAGATATTGGAGGTTTTTTTAAAAAGCTGCTCCAAGCGTACCTCCGAGCACGCCTTTAAAAGAGCCAAAAAAGTCTCTTAAACCTACTGCGTCTGACAAGACCAGCAGGGTGTCTGTAGCTTCAGTTTTTCACTGCCAGAGAGCCTGGGAAACATTCTGCTCGACATGAGACTGAGTCTTCCTCGAAACACAGGCTAAAGTTGGGCTCTTCCTCGACAATTGAGAAACCTGGGCCTTCGAAGCATGTGTCGAAGCATTAATTGAAATCGGCGAAGTCATCAACGCCGCTTTTTTCTACACCCTCGACACGGTCTGCGCCATTGGTGCATTCAAAGGTTTTCAAACCTCCTGTCGATGCATGAAAGACTTAAGCCACTACCAAGACAGAATTCTTTCATGTCTATGGGATCTATATTGGGGTAGCACCAGTATGTACCCTTTGGATTAAAGTATGGTACTCCCAATGTAACTGAAAAACTAATCTTGGAGGAATCGGGATGAAACATCTGGTGGAGACATTGAAAGAAGCTAGCAGCCTGGAAACCTCTCCAGAAACTGACTTTGCGAATCCAGCGTTATCAGGGTACTCTGATCCTTCTGAGCAAAGTAACTGAGTATCTTCTTTAGGGGGTGGGAATTAGGGGCGGGGGGGGCTGCCATAGAAGAGAAGGATGATCTCGCGCATATCCTAGATGGTGGGTCACCAATAGAAGCGATACTGGTACTCCACACTGCTTTGAGGACCAGACTTTTGGAGAACTGCCTTAAGCCTGACTTCCCCAGCAGTGAACAAAAAGTTGGCAAAAAAAAATCTAGTGCTGCTTCTATAGACCCTCTATTTTAATCCAGACAACCGACCCCAGAAAGTCTAGTAGTACAAGTGGCAACATTGAGAGCTTCCGCGTACCCTTCCATTCCACCTGACAAGGATGATGAAAAGTTTGATGTCCTGGGGGAAAAAGGGTCTTTAGTGCTGGAAGTATGGCATTGAAATCTGTTAATGCGTCTTGCGTTTGAGCCAAGTACTCGCATAACTTATGGGACTTTGCTACCTTGGCAGAACACATCCCAAAAGGTGAGGAGAGGGATGGATTCTTAAACTTGGTCAAAGGAGGCCATGTGCCAATCGCATCAATCTGTGTTGGAATCTGCAGATTCACTTAGTAGGGCAATAGCAGCCAACAGTTTCAAGATGGTTTTCATGTCTGTCTGGTTTCGCCTCTTATGTACAGGCACTCTTAATGGACATGCCTTTTGACGAGTGCCAGTTATTTGGAGAAAAAGCTGATAACTTGGAGAAGCTGCAAGCTTCATAAGCGGTGGCAGAATCCCTAGGAGTGGCAATTCTCCAGCCTACCCAACCTCCTTGTTCTTCTCCTTGGAGAGGGCGTCCCTTTCGATTTTATTTGTCTGTGTCCAGGGGAAGTGGCCAGTTCTCTCAAAAGGGACATGGGACACCACATGGGTTCAGAGGTAAAGAGGAAGAACCTCCGGCTCCGCTGCCTTACCGTCGGCTGCAGCAGCAACACCTTCAAAACCTGTTTGATTACTTTGCACACAAGTGTGGTGAGGGGGGCAGACTGTCTCTGCATCTCGAGAGCTGGCGGGACATAACCTCGGATGGTTGGGCATGGCAGACAGTGGCACAGGTCTACTGCCTCCCATTTCTGACACCTCCAGATTGCTCCCTTGAGAGGCCAGTCTTGTCTGATCTGGACCCACTCCTTCAACAGGAAATTCTTATCCTTTTGGAGAAATGTGCAATAGAGTTGGTACCTGCAGACAGGGACCAGGGATGGTACTCTACTTATTGCCTTATCCCCAAGGAGGACGGAGGAGCGAGACCCATTTTGGACTTGAGATGCTTGAACATGTTCATCAGGAAGGACAAGTTCAAGATCGTAACTCTCTTGCAGATTCTTCAAGCCCTTCAACTCCAGTATTGCTTGGTGTCATTGGACCTTCAGGACGCTTACTTTCATGTGCCCATTCATCTAAAACACAAGTACCTGGGTTTCGCAATTGGTGGTTCTCGTTATGTTCGAGTTCTGCCATTCGGTCTCACCTTTGCCTGAGAGTCTAAACCAAGCTTGTGGCAGCAAGTCTGAGGGAGGGGATTCACATCTACCCCCCATCTCGATGACTGGTTGATCTGGGCTTGTTCTCTGGAACAGGCCCAGAATCACCTCAGTCACACTTGCCACTTCCTCCCCGAGCTGTACTTCTCCCTGAACTTCAAGAAGTCCCACTTGACACCATCACAGCAGCTTCATTTTGTTGTTGATGTCCTGGATTCAGCTTTGGGAAAAGCCTTGCCACCAGAATTGAGGGCTCAACATCTTTCGCAGATCATCCAAAAGTTTCAGAGTGCCCAACATCTTCTGGCCTACGACTTGACTCATGACATCCTGCATTTTTTTCTGGTGACAGAAGCCCATCTGAGAATGAGATCCCTTCAGTGGGCTCTTGGATCCCAGTGGTCTCAATTCTCTGGCAGAATGGCAGACCTACTTCAGATACCAAACATGGTTACCTAGGGTTTCTTGTGGTGAGTCTGCTGGAAGAAAATGAGAACTTTTGGCAACCATGGTCGAAGATGACATTTGTGACCGACTCCTCCCTTACAGATCTGCATGAAATTACTGAGTTAAAAAATCAGACCACCAAAAGTCTGGCCCCATCCATTTTTTGCATATAAATATGTGGGGGGAGACACCCCCTTACCCCCACCTTACACCTATACATTTTTATTAACATTATCCCCCCCTCCCCCATATACATATGCAAATAAATGGGGTCGGACCTTTGGTGGTCAGACTTTTCCACCTCTGTAATTTCGTCCTATCCCTTCCTTATAGGATGGGAAGCCCACATGAAAGACCTTTGAGTCAGTGGTCACTGGTCCCCATCGGAGTCCAGACTTCACATCAACCTGTTAATGCTGATGGCAATCAGACTAGTGCTGATGGCATTCCTGCCCTTGGTATGGGGGAAGAATGTCCCGATGATTACAGACAATATAGTTGCCATACATTACCTTAACAAGAGGGGGCATAGACTCACTGCCTCTGTGCAGAGAATCAATGCAGCTCTGGTTTAGTGCACCAATAGAAGGAATCTCTCTACTGGCAGTTTATTTAGCTGGAGAAGTAAACGCAACCGTCGGTGCTCTGAGCAGGCAGAGCGCAATCGCCAGCGAATGGGCTCAGCAAGTTCTTCTGGAGATCTTCGCCTGGAGATCTTCGCCCTTTGGGGAACCCCTCCAGTGGATCTGTTCACAACCAGTATAAACAGAAAATGCGTCCTGTTCTGCTCCACGGAATTTCCTCAAAGAGGAACTCTAGGGGAAGCGTTTGTCCTGCACTGGGAATTTCCACGTTTCCACCAGTCATTCCTTGCGTCATCAGGAGGTTCAGGAAGTTCGGGAAATCAATTATACTGATTGCTCTGGATTGGGCCAGGATAACATGGTAGCCAGACCTTTTAGAGATGGCCATCTGCCCTACAATTAGTCTTCCTCAAAGAGGATTTGCTCTTGCAAGGAGGGGTTGGGAGGGATAGGGGGTTGCGGCCTCCTTCATCCAGAAATCGGTACTCTGAATCTTCACGCTTGGTTCTGAAAGGGTAAGATTGGGACCTTCTGGAGAATGTGAAGGAGGTGTTGCTCTCCGCCAGACGGTCTGCATCAAAATCCCCGTACTGCTGCCGTTGGAACAAATTTTGCAGCTGCTGCCGGGAGAAGAATTTTAATGCTTTCGCCTGTAATTTTTTTTACTGTTTTGTCTTGTTTACTTTATTTAGCCCATCTTGGGCTCCAAGTCTCCACAATAAAAAGATACCCGTCGTCGCTTTCTATTTTCAAGTGCTCACCAGATGAAGAATATTTCAAGATTCCTATTCAATTTTGGAAAGGATTGACAAATTCACTCCCCCTCCCCCCACCCAAAACACCCCCCAGACCTCCACATGTCCCTTTTATTGTACTGGTGTGGGATCTAAATCTGGTACTGAGACATCTGATGGGGACGCCATTCAAACCTCTACATTCATGCCCTCTCAGAATGCTAACTCTTAAAACTGTCTTCTTGACCGCAATCACATCCCTGTACAGGGTAAGCGAGTTATATGCTCTTTCAGCCAAACAATCTTTTACAACTTTCCTCAAGGATAAAGTGGTGTTGAGAGTACGTCAATCATTTTGGCCAAAGATGGTATCCGAATTCCATCTAACACAGAAGATGGTATTACCTGCCTTCTTTCCACCACCTTACCCTTCCAAGGAGGAAGAGAGATTACACTGTTTAGACCCATAAAGATCTTGTCATTAAATTAAATCACAGAAGAATCCAATAAAGAAAGGAATAGTGAACCAGAGAACACAAATCAAAATTATTCAATTAAAGAACATATTAATAAACAGTATAATCAAATGATCCCTCCGACATACTAAGAACATTTTCATTTTTGTAAATAAGATCAAAAAACAAAGGTCAATAAAAACATTTAACATAGAACATACACACAAACACCAAAAACAGATACCAAACCCCCCAAAAAGTATAATAGAAGAAAAAAAAGAAACATTTTATTTCTCAACTTTTCCCCTTCCCTATCTCTTTTCCTTTCCTCTTCCTTTTCCCACTACACCATTTCTACCCACTCCTCATACCAATCCGCAGCCTATATAGTCAATCATACAAGGCATTGAATGGACCCCAAAACACATTGTACACCTTGAGTTTTTACATTACAAGAATGGCAAAAATAAGGCAGGGTGTGACCAACTTTTTATAAGCTACTCGGGCCACAGATTAGGGTTCTGTCACTAAACAGATAATTTCAAGATGGATATTATACATTTCATAATGCTATTCTGAAGGGGGCGCATGGACGAGTTCACCCTCCGTGTGAGCTCCGCACACCCTGGTCCCAAAAGGGGCATGAGCCCCCACTTTTGGACCCCCTCCCCAATGTAAACCAGAGACTCTGGCGTGGGAACTGACCCCCCCCCTTCAATGGTCGAAAACCTGAACGGAATCTGTGCAGGGAAACGTAAGAACTTCGACGGAGACGTTTGGGTCCCCGGCGGCTCCCTGGTGCTCACACCATAGCCGAAAGAGAGAAGGCGACTGAGCCCAGGACAGACGGGAGGAATCCTCCTCCGCATCATATGAGAGGTGATCGTACAGCTGCAGCGGACAGTGATCCCTTATGAGCACCCCTGCGCACTACAGGATCTCCAGAGCACACGTGGTGCCCCTGCAGCGCTGTGTGAGCAGTGGCGCGCACAGTTCCTACGCACTGCCACAGAGGAACCTTGTTGGCGGACTCGGAGTCCCCGCTACTTTGGACTCTCCTCGTCGCCTCCAAGGGCTGAGTTACAGCCATCCTGATAACCCTTTGTGTGTGCCCCTCTCTGCGCTACGGAAACAGTGACGGAGAGCAAAGATCCGACGCCGGCTGGAACACCTGGTTCACATCCCCGCTGTGACGGCCAGGACCCGATCCATCACCCGGCGGGAGCCCCGGACCAGACAGCTCCGGGGACAAAGTTGCTGTGGGAGGCCCCCTTCTGAAGAACTCGCAGCTCCACCACCACGCCTTGCGTTGTTCACCCCCCCCCCCCCGGACAGCTGATCACATTGTATTACGGCGTCGTAAACTGTGCACCGAGCCCACAGTGTCCACGTAACGTGTTCCAGAGGCCCAGATGCTATGGAGCCGCAAGTCGCAATCAGCACAGATACGAACACTGCTGCCCAATAACAGAATGATCACCCCCTTTCATCTCCAGCATTATAAATCTGTACCCCAGGCCTGATCCATTCAGCGCCCCATCCCACAGATAGCGGGCATCTAGGAGCACTACCAATTCTACATACTCCCCAAGTAGAAGTGTGCCTCCAATACCCATCAGGCAAGACTGGCTACCACAGTGCCCGGGGCGACGTTGGCTGTCTCACATCTAAGTGGGATAGCCCGCGTCTCCAGCATAGCAAGACACGGTAAGGTAACCTAAATAACAAAGGGCAGGGGCTACAGAAAGGAAATTGGTCCTGGAACCATTCGAAAATCATCTGATTTTTTTTTTTTGATTTAACACCTATACAGCTACGAAGGCACCGCCTCCTCCCAATTTGCCTAATGAGGTCATTCTGAAGTAGCGGAGACCCCCGGATTGCGTGGGTCAGAGAGGACTGAGTGAGGTACACAACGTGTCTCTTCCAACATATCAGAACCACACACACGCATATGAGAACTGGGCACGAACAACCTACGATGCAGAACCCATGACATTGGTCACTAAAATGCCCCCTGCCATAAGCACTCTGCACATGTGCTGACATCTACCCCACTACAGCCTCAGAGGGCGGAGCAGCCTTTGTGAGTTTCCCCTGCATCAACGACCCTGTACATGCCTCTGCCCGCAGGCTCATCGCTTCATTGCCCGCAAATCTAAACAGAGTGGCACGCCATAAGCTCACTCTTGGACCCGGAAGGAGGACTCACACACCACACTGAACGTGCAAGCACTCACCCCTAGAGTCTGGCTGAAGCCAATAAACCAAGTGGGATAAAGCTACGGAACCGCATGGTCACAGCACCACAGCCCCTTGTTGCACACCGAGGTCCCTCCAGATATGGTGTCTTCCCCCCCCCCCTCCCTTCCAGGACTTAAAAACGCAACAAGTGGGAACCGCACTCCGGCCCTAGGACTGCATTACTCAAGAAAACCTCCTCAAACTGCAACAGGTGTCCTCTAAGGCCGCAAAGGACCCAATATCCTGTCGACACAAATAACCCAAGCCGCAGAACAGGACCACACGCACCAAGGGGTTGGGCCCTCTCACGAAACTGAGAGGCGTGTGCCTCCCTTGGGGGAATACATCAACACGGTTAACACAAGAAGTGCATCCCTGGGCGAAAGAAAGGAACAACCACACCCCACAACTAAATCCGCACTACCGAAGATCTCCCCGGACAACCTCATACGCCTGAAACCTGGTAAGAAGTTACCTTGCCCTAAAATCGGCACTGCCCCCATACGTGTGACGCTGAACACAAGGAGGCCCCCACAGGCACCGGGTGCAGGGGAATCGCACGCACCCGTGGGGCCAGCAACGGGCGCAGTATAAGCCGCATCACAGGACAACGTCCACAACAAGATAACTGCACTACACATAATGGGCTCACAATTCATGACGGCACCTAAACCCCATCAGACCATCCTCCAAATCGGCACTCGTGTGCTTATCTGTGTCCTCAGAGCACGCTGAATGGGGAAAGGGTATTGGGGCCACATACCACGCTCTACCTTATAATTGGCCTGTTAATCCGACGAAAGACACAGCAGACCTGCAAGCTACGTTTTGGCCTCTCGCAGGGAGGGGTCCCTGCATCCCGCTCCCCAGCGAACTCTGCATCATACTTATATACCATGCCAATTTGAGTCTTGAGACAGCCCCCTCAGGCCACCCGAGAGCAACACAGCATTCATCAGCAGAAAACAAATAGGGCATCCACCCCTGGCCCTTAGTGTTTGAAAAGACTCCTGAATAGAGAGAAACTGTTATGCCAGAAGACCACCCAGTGGTCGGAAACACCCTTCCAAGCCAGTAGCAAAGGGATCTTAACCAATCATATCTTCTTCCAAGCTAGACAACCTGCCGCTTCAGTGGTGACTAGGACAATAGACCGGATTAGGAATTAGAGGTAGCTGGAAAGGCACGTCACCAGCCACCTCTATGAAAGTTTCCAGCTGCACAGTGAAGGGTGGCCCTGCCTAACCATCCTATGACCAGCCCACACTTGTTCTATATCCCAACAAAAACATGTTACCCCCACTCCCCTGCTCCGACAAAGTACCACCCACACCTTTCCTACCAGCTTTGAGCACAGATTCCAACCTAAATCGTCCTGACTCCCTGCATAACCACACCATCCCCACCAAACCACCCCACAGTGCACAAACTAATTCCTACACATTGCCTCCTCACCTGCGAAATCAGAGGCTAGGCTGTCGTTCCTCCCATTTCTCAGCCCCTCATAACACCTTCGTCACTAAGCACTCCAAACACTCACCATCACTGAATACTACCCCCCCCACCCAAAACATCCAGCACCATCAACACACCCAAGATCATCCCCACTATAACGAAACAAAAGAACCAGCAAACACAGATCCAATGTGCACTCATTAACGCAAGATCCCTCCCAGTGCACGCCACAGAGATCCATGACCTCATCACAGATCTTGACCTGTATATACTAGCTATCACTGAGACATGGCTGCATGAAGCCTCAGGTCCAGCCATATGCCAATCATTACCACCAGGACACACTATCTTACGCCAGGATAGAACCTCCAGTAAAGGAGGAGGGGTCACCCTCATCCTCAAAGAGACCCCCAACGTTAGACAGATAAAAACATCAGAGGCCGACAATTTCGACTTACTATCGGTAAAAATATCCCCCTCACCAAATTGACACCATTACAATACACATTGTTTACCGACCAGCAGGCCCAACTCTCGACTTTCAGTCCAATATCACTCGCATCTTAGGCGACAACCTTAAAACAAATTTAAGAGCCATACTCATAGGAGACCTCAACCTAGGCTTCAAAGACCCAAAAGATGAGCAAAGCACTTGCCAAAGCGCTGCATGACTTATGCTTCACCCAACAAGTGAACGAACCAACCCACAATAGAGGTTGCATCCTGGACTGCGGACCACAACTGTGCAGTCGACATCAGCTCTAACACACCCCTCCCTTGGACTGACCACCACCTACTACACTTCTTACCAGCTAAATTAGGAAGGAGCCCAAACCTACCCGCCACTATGGCTAGATCAAAAAAACTGCTCACTGCAGACAGGCTTATCCCTCTCCTAGAAACGTCTGCACTGGCTCATCCCACAGCCAACGACCCTACAACTCTAGTTCAGATCTACAACGCCACGCTCAAAGAGATTAGATATTGTAGCCCCACTGGAAAAGAAAAAAGCGAAACAAAAATTCCATGCAAATTCCTGGTTCATCCAAGAACTCGAAGACGCCCGAACCACCAAAAGAACAGCACTAACCTCCTGGCAGACAAATCCCTCCTCTACCACAAGAAACACTTACCTCACAGCTGCCAAACTATATAAAGAAGCCATCGCTAGAGCTAAAGCGGCCACCTACAATAACAGAATTGAGAAAGCCAACTCTCAATCCAAAGAGCTGTTCGCCATTTACAACGAGCTGACCATCCCACCTTCCTCAGCACAACCTACCGAAAAAAACGCAACATGGTGTTACACCATCCAACATGCTATGCTAGACAAAATCAAAAAACTCCAGAACAAAATCAAATTCCAATTCGACAAACTTCCTAAAATCACTCCACCACCACTTCCTAAGCCCTCCACCTGCATACTAGGATAACACTGCACACAGTACAAACTCACCTAAACCCTTCTCATTAAAGGAAGTCGCAGCTCCTGAAGTCCTTCTAATCCTGAAACAGACCAAACCATCTCTATGCAAAGGGGACATTTGCCCAGCCAACATAATCAAAGACTGTGTGACCGCTTTGGCCCCTTTTGTAACCACGTTCATCAATACCTCCTTCGCCACCAGAACTGTCCCACTTGCCCTTAAGGAAGCATGAGTAAGACCGCTGTTAAAAAAAAAAACCTACCTTGGATCTGGACGCCCCAAACTACCGTCCCATTACCACTGTGCCGTTTCTGCTCAAGATCCTGGATAAGGCTGCATACCTACAGATCCAAGCTTACCTGGAAACGCACAACATTCTTGGAAAAAGGCAATCAGGTTTCCGCCCGCGCCATAGCACAGCGTCGGCCCTACTCGACCTCAAGAACCAACTACTTGAAGCCATGGACAAAGGAAAGACCTCTCTACTCCTACTCCTAGATCTCTCGGCGGCCTTTGATTTGGTCGACCATAAGATCCTGTGCAAACACCTCACCGACACAGCACACTTCTCCCAAAAAGCCACCGACTGGATCACTTCCTTTCTGGACGGTCTAGCAATGAGAGTCTTCTCAGACCAGGCATCCGCCCAGCCATCACCTATCAGTTGCGGAGTCCCACAAGGCTCATGCACCTCCCCCACTCTCTACAACCTCTTCACCCTCCCCTTATTCAGTGACCTAGAAGACTTCGGCATAGCCTTTACAAACTATGCCGATGACACCCAAATTCTCCTAACTCTAACGGGTAACTATGAGCAAGACCTCAAGACACTTCAAGACACATATGCACGTCTCCAGGCTTGGATGGCGGCAAATGGTCTATGCCTAAATGGGGAAAAAACTGAAATACTGCTAGTAGGCCCCAAAGAAGCCTTAAAAAAATTAGACGACAGCTATAGTTCTTTCAGCATCGGGGACACCATCAAAATCTCAGACACAGAGTTTTTCTAGACTCCACCTTATCAATGGACAGGCAAGTCAGCGCCATCTCATCAGCAGCTGCGCTCACATGAAAAATCATAAACGCTGTGAGACCATACCTATCTCATAAAAATTGCCTCAACAACGCAAGGGCCACAACTTGTTCAAAACTTGACTACTGCAACATTCTACTTCTAGGCACCTCCAATAATATCAACAAATTACAAATTGCACAAAACAGTGCCCTCAGAGCTGCACTCAGTATACCCAAGAGAGAGCACATCTCCCAGGCACGGAAAGATGCCCATTGGCTCCCGGTCAAAGAACGCATAATATTCAAAGCCCTCACCATCACACACAGATGCATCGCCCAGTCTGCCCCAGTTTACCGATTGGAAAGAATACACCAATCAGCAGCCCACAGACTGAAACGTGACCAATATGCACACCAACTTTCAGTCCCTGCATTCAACAGAGCTAAAGCAGGCGGCTCTAGCTTTGAGGTTCTATCCCCTAAAGCTTGGAACTCACTCCCACTCAGTCTAAGAAAAGAAGAATCCCTGACAACTTTTAGGAAAGCTCTAAAAACAAAGCTGTTCAACTAGAGCACCTTATGTCATGCATTCTCTAAATCTTTCCCTCTGTAACCCGTAACACCTTCTCTACAATGTCATATACTGCTGTATACATCTGCTCCTGCAACAATGTTATAACCTGCACCGAAGGTATACCCTGTATAACATGCACTAAGTGAATATTCTGTAACAGCGCCACGATGCCTCCGGGCCGCTGGGCGCCTTATAAATCCAAATAAATATTCTTTAGCCTGTAAGGACCCGCCTGAAGGATTGACAGCATATTCTACTGGAGGAGTTGCGACTTCTCCTCTTGAAAGATGGGTACCTGTGCAGGATATCTGCAAAGCGGCTACTTGGTCATCTCTACACACCTTCAGTGTACATTATTGCCTAGACTGTAAGACCCGGAAGCCAAATTTGGAAAAGCTGTTCTTCACAGCATCAATATGAAAGAAATACTCAGCATCAACCTTCTTATGCTGACTGCTTTGGGCATGTATCAAAGATGAGGAATATGTGGATGGACACAATCCATTCGAAGAACAAATTACTTACTGTAATCTTCTTTTGACTGGATGTTCCTCCCATAGATTACTCATCGCCCCTCCCAACCATCCCCTCTAACTTGCCAAGAATTTCCGTACTGCACCTTTCTCTCAATGCCGGAAACGTTGGTGACATTGGCAAAACACGCAGAGAAAACGTTAGAACTGAGGCAACAGTCACCACGCATGCTACTTAGGCCATCGTCGACGTCACGGCTGAAGACAGGATGGAGGGCGTTGAGGGCCATGAAGCGACATCGTACAGGGCGGCCGATACTTTGACAATATTTTCCGAAGCAAGCTACAAACAGACTTGAGTATCAAATATGAGGAATATGTGGGAGGAACAGCCAGTCGCAAGAAAATTACCAGGGCTTACTGGGGGCGGGAGGATATACGGGCGTATGAGCATTCCGGGAGTGGTGAAGCACATGCAGCGGTAGCGGGCTGTAAGGTGGGGGAGAGTAGGCACTTGTATCCACGCACCAGGGGTAGTGGTACAAGACTAAGTGGAAACTGGCTGTTTGACAACCAGCGGCAGCACAACCTGCGCTCTGAGGGCCGGCAGGAGCCCAGCAGAGGTGGAAGGGGGCGGGGGAAGAAATGTCACAGGTGACTGGCCGTGGGGTGGGGGTTAAAAACTTTGTCCCAGTTCGTTATGTTTCAGAGGTCACAAAGACTGGGGCATTCATTTGACTGCCTTCAGCCCAGTAAATTGTGTTTTAGGTGTCACAGGAGACTAGGGTGTTGATTTACTGCATTTACCTCAGCTGTTGGGGAACCCCACCTGTGTTTCCTTTCTCTGCTGACCGAGACACTCCCACAGCACTCGCAACCGCAGTAACAATTGCAGCTGCCTCTTACTGTTTATCCTACACAGCCGCTTTGTCCCTCACGGTCCTTCAGATAACTAGGTGCCTTCAGTACACCCACAGTCTCCTTTTCTGTCACCTCTTGGGGAGCGAGACACCAAACCAACGACCAAATGTTGCGTCATTTCTTTTCATGCAGAGTAAAGCAAAAGCACTCCGCCTCCACATTAACTACCTGGGTCCTGCCCCCTCCCCGGACCCAGCCGACGTCCCTTAACCCTTTCTCTGCTGGACTCTTGAGCTGCCTGTGCCCCTGTTTTCATAGGGGGTCAATGTCGCAACGCAGGGACAGCCAGGAGGCTTCTCGATTACCTGGCCCAGCATGCACTCTGCTCCGTCACTGGTGGGGGTAAGCTACCTCAACCAAAAATGTATTTTCACAACTGCAGCCAAGCGTTTTTAGACCCAGGTGCCTGCTTTCTCAGTCTCTGCAATAAGGACGACAGAACCTGTGTCGATCCTGGCAGTGAGAGGTCCTCCTGGCAGTACAGAATTCCTGGACGGCGCTGGAGCTGCAAATTGACCATGTCGTTGAGGAACTCGATCTGCTGCATGCTGACTTGCTTAAGACATCTGAAAGGCAGAAAGGAACAAGACATTACGGTCACTTCAGTGGAGATGGAAGAGCATTCACTTAAACAAGTCTCCCCAGTGGAGAGGGCTCAGAGGGCTCCCGTGAGCAGACCGCCTCCGAGTGCGAAACCCCCGGCCAGTGATTGCTTGGATTTTCAACTGGAGACCAGGCTACGTTCTTACAAATGGCTCGGCGCTGCGGCCTGATAGGCACAGACAACAGTTGTCTTGATTTTTCTGGATTACATGAAGCAAGTCCAATGCCAGTGGCAAAGCTTTGAGGAAATCTAGTGGACGTTAAGGGACCATTGAATAGACATTGGAACTGCAGCTCCCCAGAGGAAGCGTGTCGCAGTTGGGAGACTGAGAGGAGCTGGACTACAGCATCACCAATACATCATTGTGGGCATGTGCCCCTGGAACCCCTCAGGGAGGCCAACTCGACTTCAAAAAAAAAGGTGCATTAGGGGGCACTGGCAGTTAAAAGGGAACAGTAGCAGGCGAGGGCACTCTGCAGAGGGAGGAGGCGGACGATGGAGGAGGCACGGCTGAAATCACCCTGCAGGCGATCAGGCCCATGGAATGGATTCTCCAGAGCAGGGTGATACTCCCCCAGCTCTGGACACTTGAAAGTAGACTGTAAGGTGCTGAGGTTGACTCTGTACTAGGCCTCAGCCGGTCGGACATAGGCGGCGGTGAAGAGATAAGAATCATGGACGGGAGTGGTAAAAAAACCTGCTGCCTTTTACCCGCAAACTCCCTGCTGTTGACCCCCCCGAACCTCCACCTCTCCACCCCCTTTACGTGGTGAAGGAGGAAAGCGCAGCCCAAGTGCGGGTCGGAGTTGTCTGTCAGTTGTCTCCCCCCAAAACCCCCCCCAACCCCCCAGGAAGGGGAGTGGCTGACCAACCGTTGCATAAAGTGCAAATATTCATTGCATGGTTACCCCCCCCCCCCCCCCCCTGCCCCGCCCCACCCCCTGCTGCCTGCTGTTGTGATGGTTGGAAAGTTGGGATGTTGTGGGGTGAGGAGGATAGGGTGGGGAATTATATTCGGCACCTGTACCAAACTACACGTGGCCCCTGAGGAAAGGGTAAAGAAAGGGCCGGGGGGAGGGGATGCAAGCATCTCGGAGGGATTGGGGGGGGGGGATTGGGAGATCTCCAACTCAGAATATGACTTATGCTGGGCACAGTACTGGGGTCCCGGGGAGAGGGCGGCAAAGGGGAGTGAAGGGTCAAAGTCCATTCACTTGAAATGGGTGCACTCACAATTCTTACAAGGAATGTGCGAGGGATGGGTTAAGACAAGAAAAGGAGTAAGATACCAGGCTCACTGAAAAGTTGAGGGAGTGCAAGTAGCACTACTACAGGCAACACTTGAGAAAAGCAGGGTGCGAGAGGGTGAGGGCAAGCTGGGGTGGAAATGCGTTTGGGATGCACTTCTCCAGTTACTCCATAGGCGTCTTAACATGGGTAGCCAGAGCCAGAGGGACCCCTTGCAGATCACTAAAGCCATATGTGACGAGGGCGGAATGTTGATTCTCATGGGTAACTTAGAGGGGGGGTACCCTGGAGGGAAGAGATCTGTATTATGAACGCCTATGCCCTGAACATTGGCGCTCGCTCATATTTCCTGGGGGTGATGTAATTGTTTGAGGGGGTGGGTGGGTGTACTGGGAGACTGTGGGGGGGGAGGAGGGGCTTCACCTATCCAGTGCATGCACAGTTGGATAGGTGGGGCCACAATGCAGGGGGCTATCAACAAGGCATTTGAGAACGTTTATGTTGAGTTTTATATACAAGCAGTGGGCCACCAGATATGGATGACCAGATATGGGTGAAATGAGGGAGGTACTGGATCAAGCCCACCTGCTGATACAGACCGCCATAGCCGCAGACAAACTGGAAGGCCCAGTAACGGAGGAGGAGATACTGGGTCAATCGGAGCTCTGGGCATGGGGAAGTCGCCAGGAGGCGATGGCCTCCCGGTGGAATTCTACTCTATGTACGTGAACTATATGACCTAAGTGGATCTCCTGGTCCCTAAATTGAAGATACTCTACAACACAGCTTTTCGGAAAGCCATACTGTTGAAGTCCATATGGGAGGCCATAATAGTGATAGTGGCAAAACCCGGGAAAGACCTGTGCAGATGCAAGTCTTACCGCCCCATCGCCATGCTGATTGTAGATGGGGGGGGTTAGGGGGGAGAGGAGTCGTCCTTGGCACGGTTTTAGCTAACAGGCTGATGGGGCAGATAACAGGGCTGATTCACCACTATAAGGGAGGAATACCACAATGAACCAGATGTTTATATCCTGCCATGGAAAGGGTGAGATGAGGAAAATGAACTCTCAGTGGTGGCCATAGACTCAAAGCGTTTGATTTAGTGGTGTGGAAGTGGCTCTTCCAGGTATAGGCTAGACTACGGATATGCCCGACCATGCAGAGATGGATAGTTAATTTACCAGAGCCCCCTGGCAAGGGTGTAAAGGGGCAGTGAAATGTCCCCTCTGTGGCAACTTGGAAGGGGCACAGCAAGGATGCCCCATCACCTATTATCTCCGCGCTCTCATTAGAGCCCCCCTAGCATATATCTTCAGGGGCCAATTCCGGGATGCAGGCATCACGGTAGACTGACAAATGGCACTTTATTTCTCTGTATGCAGGTGTCTATGTCCACAGCCCAGGTCTGCATGTCACTTACATCCTGTAAGTAATCACCAACAAAGGAAAGTTATCGGGGTTCGAAATAAACAAATTGGTTACATTCCCACTGGGATTCCTGATGGGAGAAGCGCAGGCCAACCTACTGGCATTGGATATACAGAGGGAGACGGAGTTAATTAAGTATCTGGGCATACAGGTACACCATGATACTGCAGACCACTTTAAATATAATGTGGGAAGTGCTGTGACAAGGCTAGAGAATAGGATGAAGGTCTTGGGCAAGCTGCCTCACTCTCATGGGGGAAAATAGCAGTTTGCAAGATCATCCTGCCGCAGTTCTATTTCGTGGTCAACATCCCCTTTTTGATTAGGCCCCAGCCCCCTCCGGTTCAAGAAGCTGGGACTGCCTGCTCTCTGGATTCTTATGGGCTGCGGGTAGGTGCGCAGGGTGTCCTTAAAACACATTGAGGAGGAGTTACTCGGACAAGGGAAACTCTACCGAGTTTCGAATTTTATTACATGGCCCCTCAGCTACAACATGCAGCCAAATGGGACTCTCGGCACGCACGGCAAACAGGCGATTGATAGGCACACCCCACGACTTCATACAGGGATGGAAAATCTGAGGGAAACACTGGGAGGCCCCAAATGTTGTATATCGTGGCGGTGGACCAGCAGGTATGGAGGCGAGCGTGCATTAAATTGAAGCTGTGGGAGGGATACTGCCCCGGCATCACACTGAGGGTGGCTCCCAAAATTGAGAAAATCCTGTGGGACATGGGACCGAACAGGTGTGCAAACGCGAAACTTATTACACTGGGGGACATGTTTGAAAAGGTGGGGGTTTTGATGCCTTTCTTGGAATTGGTGCAAAAATGTCACATGCCAGGAGGGCAATATTTGAACTTTGCGAGATACCGTAGAAACTGCATATGATGAATGCAGAGATGTCACACATGTCCGAGATGTTGTAAAGGGGGGCTCTGCAGATTTCTAGCATATGGTCTGCAGTGGTTGACCTGCGCAATCCCCTTTTGGGGAGGGAGCTGGAGTGTATACCCCAGATATGCTTGTTGGGACTATTTGCAGGCAGAAGGGGTGAAGAACGGAGAAGAACAGAGGCGCTCAAATAAAATAGCTGCCTTCCTACTTTTTTTTGTGTGCAAAAAGCTGCATATCCCGATCATGAGGAACCCTAAAGGACCCCTGTTACAACAATGGCTCCAGGACATGCTGAAGTGGGCCATTGCAGAAAGGGATATCGTATGGGAGCAAAGCACAGAGGAGTACTTTGACGATTTGGAACTTCAATAGGGAACCCTCCTCAAATAGTCATCGCTGGGCGGCTGCCTGCTTTGAGGAATCATGGGGGCAGCCACGAACTTGTGGAGAAAGATGGACCCGTCATGAACCCACAGACTCTATGGACCAGAGTCATGAGTATAGCCTTTCGAGAGGCAGGACATGTAATGACTTTCTGAGTTGGGCCAGAGGGGTGAGGGCTTGATCGGGAGGTGGAGGGGAAGGGGGAGGTGATCAGTAACGTTGGGGGGGGGGGGCAGGGTGTAAGGGAGGGTGATGTGGTGGGTTTACATTGATATGTAGTTGTATACATTGTTACAAAATGTAATAAACCTATTTCACACAACAAAAGATATTGCTCTGAGGTTGAGGCAGACTATGCTGGTAGATTGCCTCTTTTAATGGCCTTAGTAGATAAGCAAGGACATTAGACCATTTATGGTCGTTCCCATCTCGCACCTGAAACCTATTCCTCTATGTTCATTCTACCGACCTCCTGGTCATTTATGAAGATCTTTCAAGACTAGGTCAGCCAGCATTTTACTGGGTACATCCATTGGGGCTATTGGTCTGTAGTACCGGGGGATATAACTCTTCACCCTTCTTGTAAATTGGTATGTGTGGTGTATGCCCTGATGTGTGGGGTCATGAGGCCTTGGACCAGGGTCATAGTACCCCACCAAGTAGACTTGATCGACCAAGCTGGCCATGAGGTCAGCCAGGGGCATTCTAGGAGAGGTATGGTAGTGAGATGGAACAATCCTAAAGATCAAAAACAATCCTAAAGACCTTGAAGCAGAAGTGGTTTTTTTTTTCTTCACTGGAGAAGGGAACAGTGTGTTCCATAGACCAGGCCAAGGGAACAGTGTGTTCCATAGACCAGGCCAGCCGCACAAAGGGTTCTGTCCCTGAATTTCTTTTTTTTTTTTCCTCGCCCCTTGGGGCCAGACTTTGTAGAGGCTGCTGCTAAGGTCTTGGTATGGCAGTACTTTATCACCCTACGTGGAGGTATCCAGGCCACAAGCCCAAGTTGGCCCAGTTAATAACACACCTCTTTAAAGGAGATCAAGCCCACAACTTGGAGCCTGTGAAAGAACTTCAAGGCAGGGATGATGTGTTTGGGGCTAAAGCGATTGATGAGTCTAGTTGATTTGTTCTGGATGACCAACAGTAGGTGGAGTACGGTCTTGGCGATGCTAAAATCGAGGTTAGTCCAGTAGGCCACACTAGGGAGCATCCCTGCCCCAGTCACTTTCAAATCAGGGAAATTAAGGAAAGGGAGAATATGCCTACGAAGGTGCAGCTGGAAAATATTTTTCAGATGACTCATTTGCCTTTTGGAATTCAGATCCTTGAGCTATTCGAAGTTAATTTTCCTGGCAGAAGGAACCAGTATAGGAAGGGTGCCCATAGAAGTGGTGGGGGGGACATGGGGAAAGGGTCAGAAGTGAGGAATGGTAGGGTCCCAGGTGAATCATTTCCGTTTTAGCTGAATTGAGACACAAGTTGATTACAAACATCCTGGCCTCAACGCACCGAGCCTGCATTTGATTGATCTTGCCAATCGGGTAAGGACATGATGCACCCCTCCAGATGCCAGCCCTGGCCTCGTCCTGCCAGTCTTATTTTTTTAAAGTTTTTTTATTTTTTTATTCCTGTGTTGGACTAATCGGAGCCTCCAGATTTTGGTACCCAATGTGCTACATGTTTTTTTCTGCCCTATTTTTCTTTCATTACTTTTCCCTCTGGAAAACGTTAGTTTGGAAATAGTTACCTTCTCACAAGCACTGATTGGAAGCCATTATCCTTTGGTTGTGGAGTGGTCTTTGAAGTCCCCTTATTGTGGCATCTGCGAGCACTGTCACAAACTACCAGGTACATGTAAATGCTTAATTTGAAATAAAAATCGAAACCTTCCCTTCTCTTCCACTTCATTTTCCGTATTCTGATAAGATCATGGGTGAAATGTGTTTCAGCGGCTTTGTCTGCTCCTACTTCCGCAAATGTAATGAAAGAAGGTAGATTTTGTGCTAGCGCTGTTTTCTATTAATTATTAAAGCATTTAGTCAAAGTGTTTAACATTGTCCAAGCTCTGTATAGCATGTGCACCTTTGTCTCTAATTGTCTATTTTTGTCTTCTTTCAAGTTAATGTTTATAGTTTCCTTTTATGCAGCTGTAATCATGCCACTGATTCGACTGTGCCAAGTACCATTTGTATCCTAGATCAACCCCAACCTTGGAGTCTGCTGCTTTTGAGTGTCCTGCAATGTCATTCATTACTTTTAATATGCAGCCTTATAAGAGATTTTGTTTAAAATGCCTTTGTAGAGTTAGCAACTGAATGAAGGTTTTAATGTGTTACTGTTTTGTTGTCTGTCATATTTTTTTTAATGCTTTCTTGTGTTTATGCAGATGGTGAGTTACCTCAAATTAGATTGTATTGGTTGTTGTCCTGTTTTATGAAAAGAGAAATCAATCTAAAATAGCAGTATGGGGCTGACTGTGCACACTACTTGGAAGAGTTGCAAAATTAACAGTGACTTATTGAACTGAAATGGGCATTTTCCACGACATCTTGAGGCATTACAACTCCCTTGAACGGCAATCATTGAAATGGTTTATCTCTATTCATTCCATTTTTGAGCATAATTTTAGACTTTTTCTCAGTTTTTAAATGTGATTTAGCTACCCAAATTATAAGCATGGATCAAATGGGTAGTACCTTACAGTGTTCAATTTTCTTTGGGTCATGTGTTCGAGTTATTCATAGCTGGGTACGTTGGTGTAATGTTGCCTTTCCCATTGAAAGTGCATAATTGGACCTCTTAGCCCTGAGATGCCCCCAGTGTGAGGGAATTCATAAACAGGTTTTGAAAAGAACTTGTTCTAGAGGACCTTAATGGAATTGAAATAAACCTCATAGAAATGTGCTTTTTGGAATTCCAGCATTTTAATGCTGAGAATGCATGTTTCTCCAAAAATGTGAAATGCACCATGTCAGCCACCTTGAAAACTACTGGGTAACCAACATTGTTCATGCTTTTTATAAACAGGACCATGACTTGTACAATTTTTTCTTTTTTCCAGTCTGGTGGATTCCCCTAGTGTGACTTGCATATTGTTTGGGGTGGAAATATATTTGGCCTGTACACCCAAATCGTTCATTACAACCCAAGGAATATAAAGACACTGCCCGTTGCTTTGTAATGTGCAATATTAAAAATGCATGAACTATATATAGCCGGTTGAGGCATAAGATCCTGTGTTCATGTTGTTATCTTGCAGTTTTAGTTTTTGTGATGCATTAAACCCGTCTTAATTGCAGCTTGATATCCTATTCATACTCATCACCTTTCAGTGTAGAGATTCAAGTATATGGACTTAAATCACTCTACAAAAAGCTATTTATGCCAATCATTCCGACAATCACTAGATTTTGTTGTAGGAATGCTTGTGGGAAAACAGTTTGACAATTAAAATGTTCACAACTGAATACTTGAGCTATACAAATACAGCGTCAACCCTGGGAATGGAGAAGTGGGCCATAGTCTGATTTTGGCATTATATTTGTTTATACCATTGGGGATGTTGACATGTAAAATGCAAGCATAAAGGCATTATTTAAAAAAAATAGAGCCTATTATCTTAGATGTGAATGTCGGGCTCCATCATTTTCTAGTGATGCAGGGAATGCAATGGGTCGTAGAAGTAGCTTTTTAGCCCTGGAGGGATTTGAGACAGTGGAAAGGCCGGAGTAGCTGCATTTTTCCTCATGATCAATATTGTGGATCATTCTGTCTGAGCTGATAATAGGTTGTTGATAACACTTTCTAGTCTGTGTACAATGGATTAATGCTGTGTAGGTCACTGGCTTAAGTGTACATTTAAAAGTAGCTTCTCTTGCACATTGAGCAACATCCAACATCATTCCTATATCATCCCTATGCTGTTTCTTTTAAAATGTATGTTGATGCCATAGGCTGGGTTGAGATGTCATTCTGGGCCCAGATAATCTGCCTTCCACTTTATAGAGTTTTCAAATTGGATTTGGTTTCAATGCTTAGGTTTGTTTTATGAATGATTCACCGGGATTCCGAGTGAGAGGTTTGCAGTGGACTCATGAAAGTATGTTAAATGTTGTACTACATTTTTTCCTTATTAATGCTGCTTCCAGCATGTGTATCTAAAATTGGTTCTGTTAGCACAGCAACTGATTTTTATTAAATGTCACACATTCTTTAGTAACTATACAACTCATGAAATCCTGCAAAGAAGCCATTTGTGATTAGAAAAAATGGCTCTTGCGCTGCCCTTTCCTTTACGTGTGTGTGTGTATAAGATGCATGATGGAAGGTGGATCTAAATCTTGATCTCTAGTTTTATATGGCAGGTTACATGTTGGTTTCTGTGAAAAGTAATTAAACTGTGGTCCCGTGTTTATGCCATAGTTTAATCCTGACACTAAATGTAAATGGTGGGAAGGGTCGGGGTTGCATTTATATTTACTCTTCTTATTCTGGTTTGAATTTGATTTCCAGCCGGCAAAACTCTACAAATTTTTAACATTGAAATGAAAAGCAAAATGAAGGCCCATACCATGACTGACGATGTCACCTTTTGGAAGTGGATTTCGCTTAACACTGTGGCCCTGGTCACAGACAATGCAGTGTATCATTGGAGCATGGAGGGAGAATCTCAGCCCATCAAAACCTTCGACAGACATTCCAGCTTGGCTGGTTGCCAGATCATTAACTACCGGACTGATGCCAAGCAGAAATGGTTACTTCTGACTGGTATATCTGCACAGGTAAACTATTTAGAGAGGTCTGTTGTATTCCAAATAGTACTGTACTTTGCACATTATGGTAATTGATATGGTTAAAAGTGAGGGCAGGTGAAAGTTGACTTAGGTTTTTAAAAATGCTTTTACTGAAAATGAAGAAACATTTTGCTATGTGTTTCAACCGACTAAGCATAGTGTCATTACCCTGTCATGAAACTTACTGGCAAAGAGCAACATAATGTACAAATTCAAATAGAGAGGATCAAATTTGCAATCCCAAATACGGAGAACCGGGAATAAAAATGAAGGAGCTAGTCGAAAGAATTAAAGGGACAATTAATACCCAAAGTCACATCTATAGTAGAAACATAAAAGTTTGGATGTTAGTGGAAATACATGTTCAGTTGAAAGACATTCAAAATGTTAACCATGCTTACGCATAACAATTGGCATTGTTTTTGATAATTTGCCAGCAATTCGGAGAACTATAGGTTTGAATACAAGATCGGAAAGCAAGAAATCGGTGATTATCGTAAAGGTTAGGACTGGTGAACCTTTAGGATACCAGAGGCAAATGGGGTACATATACGAATGCAGACATCTAAGGGACAGAAAAGGTGACTGCATTATTGGAAATTATCCACAGTACATTAAATGTAATGCTAGAAGTCAGGGATGATAAAAAATCACTTCACCCAGCCTAGCCCAATGTAAGATTTTAAAAAAATTATATAAATGCATTTAAAATGAGATTACAACGCAATCTTGTTTACAATGGAAATAAATTATGGATGTTTATAGACTTTGACATTTCAAGTTCTTTTGTTGCAATTGATTGCATACCTAAAGAACTACGTACAGCATATAATTGTTAATGAATGCACTGCATTTAATTTCATGTTTTGCTAAAAGACTTGGCGATGCAGCTAAAAATTTTTCTAAACTATGATAGTTAGCGATTATATGCGGCCATATCTTTACGTAAATATTGTGAATGTTTTTCCAGTTGGCAGGAAGTGTTTGATCTTAATCTGCAGTTGCCATTCATAGGGAAAGCATGTGTAATCCTTATCAGAGGAGTCGAAAGACTCCCATATGAAATATTTCTTAATGTACGAGGTACATTATTTCAAATAGTATTTCCAATACATGTTCCTAAAGCTCGTTCAAATATACAGTCATATGTGAATGAATAAAGTTGGCAGTAAACAATTTTATAGTTAAAAGGCAGTGGGATGTGCACAAAAAAGAGCAACACTAGCGAAGGTTCATTTGTAACTTTGTTAGAGATGCAAGACCTCCACAATTCCAGTTAGTTTTAGTCTGCCAACTTGCTTAACAAGGCGATCTCAGATCTGATTCTTTAATCTTTTATTATGGTGTTAAACTGGATGCCCTACGAGATTGGGTCAAGTTCATCCAGTGCACTCTGTGTGGATTAATTTACAATAACAAAGACCTGTCTTCCATAATGGTATCTACCAATGTAATATAGGATCTGCAGAATGAGGAATATAAAACTTAATTTAAGACTGGAATAATGTGAGATATATATTTTTACTCCAACGCGACAACTTTAGGAGTTAAATTAAGTTCGGTGAGTATTCAAATATAGTAAAGAACAAGTTCAAAAAATAATTTTCACAATCCAATGCTGCTGTTCTGTTGTTTATTGCAAATTCCACATGTTATCATCGCATGTGTGAATCCTTTATCCAGAGGTTCATTTCACACTTGTTCACTTTGTAGACCAAAATATCTTTTCGATTTCCATTATCATTTTTTCACTCTCAATTTCCAATGTCTTTCGCACTCTCTACACGTGTTACCCCATCGCTCTTTGCAATGGTTCTTCAGGAGAGTAGATTCTAATCGGGTTAACTAAATAAATCCTTCAAAAAGACCTTTTTAGAGGTACTTTCACTTGTCCGAAATTTGTTGTATAAATCAATCTTTATTTCTGTTTGACTGTTCAATTTTGTATAATTTATCTTGATCAGCTCACTGCTGCTGACTCCTTTCGAATTCTGGGTTTCCTTTGGATTTCTCATCAAAAACACGTCCTTCCTGGTCCTGGTCGCTCAACAGAGTGCTGCTGATTGCTTTCGCCTTTCGGATGTCCACAAAAAAGAGCAACACTAGCAAAGGTTGATTTTTAACTTTGTTAGAGATGGAAGACCTCCACAATTCCAGTTAGTTTTAGTCTGCCAACTTGCTTAACAAGGCGATCTGAGATCTGATTCTTTAATCTTTTATTATGGTGTTATACTGGACGCCCTACGAGATTGGGTCAAGTTCATCCAGTGCACTCTGTGTGGATTAACTTACAATAACAAAGGCCTGTCTTCCATAATG
This sequence comes from Ambystoma mexicanum, assembly GCF_040938575.1. Taxonomy (NCBI): domain Eukaryota; kingdom Metazoa; phylum Chordata; class Amphibia; order Caudata; family Ambystomatidae; genus Ambystoma; species Ambystoma mexicanum. The sequence continues at coordinate 548,832,192 of NC_090931.1, read as the reverse complement.
GTATCTACTAATGTAATATAGGATCTGCAGAATGAGGAATAGCAAACTTAAGTTGATGTTGGGCTCATAAACAAAACATTGACACACATATGATGCCTTTTATTTAACCAGTGTTCCCAGAGTTGAATGTACCCGTTATTGTAATGTTTGTTATGCCAGATATATTGTGAATTAATTTGAGAGGATTTCTGAAAGTTGTTAAAGAAAATCTTTAAGTGGAAGGCACATTACCTTTTAATGGTTTCAAGATCCAGAATTTTTAGAGTGATTGGTTGTGTGGAAGAGGTCAGCCGGGGGAAAAGGGAGAGCTCTTCTCTTTATAATTATGTCAGGGAATTGACCCTTGGTCAGTCTGGGATCAAATGTGCCTTGCCGAAATAATAAAGACACCATGTAAAAGTTTCAAATGTCTTCATTTAAAACATTACATCTGTGATGCTTCAGTTTATGATGAGCAATTGTATCTTTTCCACTTCATTGAACCCCACCCCCCCCCCCCCTGCGCACCCCTCTAAAACACATTTGGTTAAATGAAATCAGTTTTGAAAAAAATGGGTGCATCAGAAAAGTATTGGTGGAAACCAGCTTGATTCCATCTAAAATGTTTGCTTAAGTTAGAAACGAAGGAGACGAGGAGTTTGTGGGTGGAGTCCTGTAATGTTGAGAAATATTTATACTTGTATTGAGCTTTGCTTTTTTTACAGATGTAGAAACAAAATGCATAGTCATTTAATGAAGAATTTAATTGCTATTGGGGCACCATTACATTTGTTTCAGTACATTTGGGGCGTAACCCGTTTAGTTGCAAGATCTGATTTATCTTTTATTTAACTTCTATCTAGAAACTCGATAAACAAGACATTAAATCATACACATACTTAGATTAACATTTAATCTAAGTAGTTCAAGGAATGTTTTCCAGCCAAAGACAAATAAGATTGTTGGCAGTAGACATCCTTGCCTAGTACCTCCTAATAATGGAAATGGAAAATTGAATGAAAATTGGCCTTTTAATAAAAATTTAATAATTGGAGGAATCAAGTTGGCCCATCTCAAGTTAAAAATCTTTAGTTTCAGTAACCACATCACTGTTCTGTGATCTATGCACGAGATTGAGCATATTTTTTTTTAAAAAAAAGAGAAATGTAGGTTGTCACATAATTACATTTTTATGTACCACAGAATGACAGTGTCCTGGTATCAACCGAAAACGTATGCGTTTATGATTTAAAAGAGCCTTTTTAAGAGGCTGCTTTTTAGGGTGGCCTTCCAGCTAAACTTGGGCCCTGAACCCTCTCGTCTTGGGATGCATTTGGACTTATTTCTTTGTATTTTACACTTTGGGCTTTGTTCTTGGCGGAAAACGCAGATGTATTTTGTCTCTTTAATGCCTTGGGCCACTGAAGGCAAGTAAGGCCTGTTTTCAAGAAAGCTGAGCTCTGCTGAAACATTCAGCATAGCTGAACGAAAGTTCACAGCTTAGGGTCACAGTACATCACTCCTTAATGAGATATTCTGTCCCATGCAACAAATGTGATATTTACCATATCTTTATAATAACGCTTACATAGTAAACTGTTAAGGCAGAAATCCATTTTTGGCACTTCTGCAGTCCCCATTTACAGAACCCCCTTACTTTTCTGCTTTTACCCTTATTTTTGCAGTTTCTAGTTTATTTTGGTTGTCAGACTTCTGCTGAAGTTTCTGCCACTACATCCCTTTTTCACTACTTAAGACTATATGGTCCTGGACCACCCATAGGGCTCCCATGCCTAAGGGAGAGTCTTAAACACCCCTGTGATGGTAGCCTAGGCTCATAATATAGCACTCTATATTGGTTGTAGTGTAAGGAACTCATGGTGGCAACAGTAAAGACACAAGTGATCACAGTTCAAGGGTGTTTATTAAACTGTAAATGCAGCGTGGGAAAAACACCTATTCTAAACCTAAATCTCGGAAGCGTCGACCATTAAATGAAAACTGAGGCAGTCCTTGTGACATTGTGTCAAAATAAAAGGGCCTATACTAAGAAAAACCTATTGCCAATTCTGTGTAACTAATTACAAATAATAAGTCTGGATGTTATTGCCAGGGGTCTCCCTTCCCCACGTTTTCAGCACGGGGCAAGATGGCAACTTGGAGCACAGCACACACTTGAGCTTTCTCAGTACAAGCTGACTGTTCCGTTTCAGCTATCAGGTTCTTCAATGGTTCAGTCTCTTTTTAAAGAAAAGTTTCTTGCCTTCGAGGGCCTGATGTATTCAACAACAAACGGAAAGTTCCTTTCGTAATGGATTTTGGGGTGAGGACTTCATTTCTGGATCTCCTCGACTGGGCTCGGACCCAGTTCACAAGGGGATCATTCACTTCACCTGGTCGTCTAATGCTTCTTACTTTCGTGAGTCTTAATGAATGTCTTTTTAAACAGTTCTTCAGGCTTTGGCCCTGTCTTGTTAGCATCCCCCCGCCGGGTTCACTCTTGCCAACTTTTCCAACACTTTGTTCAAGCTGGATTAATTTTCCTTTTCCTCACAATCATCTGTCGATCAAAGACTTTCGGCGGTACAGAGGATTTTACAATACCCTTGTATGACCACTTTGACCTATCTTCGCCTCTGCCCAAGGCCTTCCACTTACGGTAGTCTCTTATCGGGTAATCGGCCAGAGTTTCCTGCGTGAGCACCTACGTGGTGCCAGACACCTCTGTTGCAGGTTTCCCCCTCTTTCTCAATAGTTCTTTTCAAAGTTCAAATCAGCTCTTGCTACTTTTCGGTTAATATAGTTTGGTTTCTTATCAACTTTCTCCTCTACTCACCAGCTATGATGAACAGCTTGGCTTTCTTCTCCTTCGAGTCAAGGTTTGTACCACCGAGACAAGGGTCTCTCCCTTACTTGGTTATCAGTAGAGGAGGGTCTCGTACCGTAGACATCTGCTGGAACACACGCTGGCCTTTGTTCTCGGTCTTATGTTTACGATTGCAGAGATTTCACGGGCCTGGATCGGAAAGGGCAAGGTCGAGTCTCTCCTTGTCACCCTCTTGGTATTTGGTGTCTTTCTCCTCCTCTTGAACAGCTTTGCTGAGTTAGCCTTCACGTCGTGCGGTCTGCCTTGCTCCTCTCGTGCTCTACCTTTTATCCCTGCGGGGAAGGGAAAGTGCCGCCAGTTGTGTAATTCTGGTCAATTGCCTGACTTTACCTGACCCTTAGATTGGGACATGTCCGGTAAAAGGCTCTGGTGTTAGTCTGTTGTCTTTTGTGTTGTGCGAAAGTGTTTGTGTCGGAAAAGGGGGGGGGGGCAGTGTTTTGGAATGTCTTACGTGGTAGGATGGGGAAAAGGTGTTAAAAGAAAGGGGATAACGCGTCTCATCCATCAGTGTCCCATCTCCTACTCCCCAAGGACCCCCTCCCCCCCCCCCCAGCAAACCAGGTGAACCTCCCTCACTGGTCCACCCCCAGAACCTGGGTCCAATAGCGATGGCAGTGTCCTCGCCATCTGGATGACAGATCTCCGGGGACTAGCTAGGGAGACTCCTTCAGGTTTCTCACAGTAGGCCATGGCAGCTAACATTTCGTTTTCACTTCACCAGGGGTGCAAGCAGATTTACCTCCTTAGTAGCCCAATGTACCTTTTATGAAGTCCAATTCTCAGCCACAACCCCGAGGAAGGCCTAAAATGACCATTGTGTATACATGAGCTCTTTGTGATCCCAAGATCACAACTGTCATAAGTCAGACATACGAGACGGACAAGAAGACCTGTTTTAGAGTCTCATTCTTATTGAAGAAATGCCTTGTCCATCCCTAGTTCTATGATGAACATTCCCTAATCTAGAAAGTAACAAACTGGTGCTAGTCATGACGTCTTACCCAAATAAACCTTGTCCTCTGTACAAACCTATTTTTATCCTTCTGATTGACCCTACCACTAACAATAAACAAAACCTAACCGCTTTAAGTGTTCTTACTTTTGTAAATGGTTCAACTTTGCAACTTTTCTCTTACTCACACCTCCAGGGTGTTTCAGTTTCTTTTGACCATTACATTTTCACTCTGCCAGTCTGTTTATCCTGATTCTCCATCCATGAGTGGTGTGGTTTCTCAGTCCGGACTAGGTTCTCTGGTCCTTCAGACCTTTTGATTCACTGGTGGCTATTACCCCCTTGCGGGGTCTTTGTTTTGGGTTCAGCCCTCCTGTGTTTCTATTTCTGAGGACTCTGGTAGCACAGCAGCATGGGCCCTCTGGCTCTGTTTCTTTCTATTCTCATGCCGCAGACTGGGCTGTTCAGCCTCACTGGACTTGTGTGTTGTGTACAGCCTTCACCCTGTCAAGGATATTATGGCCTCAGTGGTCATGTAGGTTCAGTGTTTTATTCACCCCCTTGTGGAGTGCTTTGGATATTTGACAAACTCCTCCTCCTCTTAGCCTCATTCCTTTGTCTCCGTGGCATTCGTCGGCAGAGGTGGCCCCTCCGGTAGCTGCAGGACGTTGCTTCGTGGTCTGTTTCTAGCAGCAATTTGTCACACTACTTCCATGATTGTAAAGACTAGTTCTCGGCCCTGGGCAGGCTGTTTCACCTCTTGTGGGGCCTGTGTGTTGGATGGTTTTTGGGGCCAGACTGATTAAATTTGTGGTGTCAGAAACCATCCCCTGTGAGTCAAGTTCCTTATAGGGGATTGTTCTGCCAAATTTCTGGAAGGTGAGCAGGACTGTGTACCTGCTGGAGGATGTTAAGTCAAAACCATTGTAGCAGATTTTGTCCGTCTGGCTATACTTATGGTACTGGTGCATACTTGGGTCTTCTCATCCTGCTGTTGGTTCTCCTTTGCTTGGTCTTGGCCTTCTATCCTGGGACCATTTTCCTGGTAGTTGTACTGCAGTTTATTGCCATAGTACACTTTGGTTGGATGCTGCTTCCTTAAAGGGTGTTGGGACCCTAACACCTTGCTTGTCTGGGCCGTCCTGGTTTGCCACTGCGGTTGCCCTGCTGAAGGGGTGATTCGAGGGGATTGGGTCCTCCGACGTATTCCATATCTATGACAGGTAATCACCACAGCTGTGCTGCTTCGGAAACTTTTCCGGCGTCTGCGTCCTGCGTCGATGACGTCGATACGCCGACGTCGAGGACCTCCTCCGACGTCATCCGATGTGATAAGTAGGACGCACGACGCCTGTAGCCTCAGTTCCGTTTTTTTCCGCGAACGTGTTGCTTCGTGTTTCTCGGTTCTAAGCCTCGACTCTTTGGAGTTCTGTTCTTTCTGGTTCTTCGAACCTGTTCGTTTGTGAATTTCGGCGATGTCTTCCACTTCGTCTTCAACCCCGCGTCCGGGCTTTAAGAAGTGCGGGGAGTGTGGGTCCAAGATGTCGGTGACTGACTCGCACGACGCCTGCCTCTGGTGCCTCGGGGAGGCCCACGACACGGATGACTGTGTTGACTGCCTGTCGCTCACGTCCAAAGCCTTACGCGAACGTAAGAAGTTGTTGTCGGTAGGTCGGGTGTCCAAGCCCCGGAAGTCGAAGTCGGCGGGGCTTTCGACGGATGATTCGAGGGGTGACTCTCCGCGTCATCGTCGGAAGTCTCGTCGGTCTTCTTCTAGGAGTGGGTCTCGCCACTCCTCAGCCTCTTCGAGGCATTCTCGGAAGCGCCGTCACCGGTCGCCTTCCAGGTCCTCTTCCGAGGATTCTGCCCGGCACGTCGGTTACCCCACCAGCCGTGCGACGCCGGAGGAATGGGCTTCCTTCGGGAAGAAAATGTTGGCGATTCTTGAGTCGCAGGGTACTCAGCCGTCCGCGCCCCCGAGTGGGGTCGGCCGTGTGAGGTCGAGAGACGCCGCTCGCAAGAGTGGTCGGCACGAGTCACGGGAGCGGTCCAGTTCGGACAAGGAGGCTCGTTCTCGCCGTACCCGTTCCAGGTCCCGGTCCTCGACGCGTTCGAGACCGTGTGCTCCTGTGAAGTCTTCGAGGAAGACGTTGACGTCTGAGGCGTCGAGGGCGTCGACAGGCTTTCTCGAGGCTCCGGCTTCGAGGACGTCGTCGAGGCCGTCGACGTTCAGGTCGTCGAGGGACACGCTCGGGGCTCCGGCCTCGAGGGCTGTGTCGACGCCGCCGATACTGGAGGCGCTGCATCTGACGTAGACGCCGGTTTTCTCGGCGTCGGCGCCGATTCGCTCGACGCCATCGACGCCTTTCGTGTCGGAGGTGCCCCGTGTCACGGGTGTACCCCCTAGGAAGGCTCTGGTTAAGAGCAAGCACTCTCGGGTGCCTTTTCGCCACCTGGAATTTATTTCGGAGGCGGATGAGGATTCTGATGGCCTGGTTCCTAGTCTGGTGCCTGATGACATTGGCTCGGGCCGTAGTCGGTTTGACGATTTGAGGCAGTCACTGCATGATGCCAGTGGACTGGACACCTCCCCGGAGGTGGACTTTTGTAGGCCTGAGCCTGGCTCCCATGCCGATTCCTCGTACCGGCGCCTTATGGCTAGGGTGTCTGAGTATTTGGGATGGTCTGCTCCCCCAGGGGAGTTTGTGCAGGATGATCTGACGGACATCCTTGATGTTGGTCCCCCAACTGACCCGGTACTGCCGTTCCATATGGCTTTACAGAGAAGGGTGGCGGCGGCGGCTTGGACTGCTCCGGAGAGTCTCCCGGCGGTGGGCAGTTCCTTGTCGCGTAAATACCGTCCAGCCAGTAGCGACCCCTGCTACTTGACCAGGCACCCCACTCCGGAGAGTTTGGTGGTGCAGGCGGCCACGGCCCCGGCAAAGCAGGCGTCGTACCCTACCATCCCTCCTGATAGGGACGACAAACGTTTTGATGGCTGGGCGAAGAAAGTGTTTTCTTCTGGTGGTATGGCGCTTCAGGCGGCCAACTCCGTTTGTGCCTTGTTACGTTTCACGCACACTCTGTGGAACTGTGTTGCGTTAGCGGCTGAACATATTCCCGAAGGGGTTGAACGGGAGGGTTTCCTTGCTATGGTCCAGGATGGTAAGGATGCCATGTGTGAGTCCGTTCAGTCGGGTCTGGACTTGGCTGAATGCGTCAGTAGGTCCATGGCGGCGAGCACCGTGATACGCAGGTTTGCGTGGTTGCGGAAGTCGGGGTTTGCTCCTGATGTGCAGTCCCGGCTCCTCAACATGCCCTTTGATGGTGAACACCTTTTTGGCAGCAAGGCTGACGAGAGCCTTGAGAGGTTGCAGACCTCAAAAGCTGCAGCGAAGTCGTTGGGCGCTGCAGTTCGCCAACCTCCGCCTTTTCGTCCTAGGGGACAGCAGTGGAGGGGTGGTTCCTTTCGCTATTACTCATCCTTCAGTAGAGCGAGAGGAGCTGGCAGTCAAAGAGGCCAACGCAGGGGTACCAGAGGTGGACGACAGGGTACCCGTGGTGCCAAGGCCGCTCGGGCAGTTGCCTCTTTGCCCTCGGGTAACGCCGCAGCCGCTCCTACTCAGTCATGAGGCCATGTCCCATGGTTCGCCGGTTGGGGGAAGGCTGGCGCAGCATCTTGTAGAGTGGCAAGCCATTACTTCAGATGTGTGGGTTCTGGAGATCATAGCCCACGGCTACTGTCTTCCCTTTCGGCACAGGCCTCGCGACAATCCACCGGGGAACCTCTCTTTGAAGTGTCCGGATCCGCTCCTTGCGCAGGAAATTCAAGCCCTGCTGGAGAAAGGCGCTATAGAACTGGTGCCTGTAGCGGAGAGGAACAAGGGATGGTATTCCCCTTATTTTTTGGTTTCCAAGAAAGACGGGGGATTCTCTGCTCATGGGGCTGCTGGATCTCAAACCGTCCTCTGTGAGGATAATGTAAGCAGGCCCAACGCTGACGAATCTCCATCTTGTGTAGCATTTGAGGAGTGACCTCTCCATAGGGGAAATTCCCTGGAATAAGGCGTCATTTTCATTACGTTGTATAGCTTCCTCCAAGCCAGGATGGTGATCCACACCGGGTCCACCAATAAGCCATCAACATGTGGGGAGACTAGCAGCACTGTGTGGGCCTCCCTGTCATTTTCCGTTATTCATTAAATCTTTACATGTGAGGGGTTCCCCTCACCAACTGCATGCTGTGCTTGTGCAACAATATAGTGTAGGTTAAAGTTTGGCGCAGCAAAGCCCCCTTTATCAAAAGCCTGCTCCAGAGTGCAACATGCACTTTAAAATTTAGGAATCCAGTTCCTTAAACGAAGATGGACTATGCCAAATTGGGATTTTTTGAAATATGTAAAGCAATGCCGATAAGGCAACCATTTTGAGCAAGGAGATCCTACCCGCGATTAATGGAAGTTTGGACCAATGGTTGACTTTGAGTGACGGATGGTCTAAGTACAATCCATAATTCTTTATAGGGAACTGTGGGAATTAGATACTTTAGACTTCACCACGGCTCCCGATGGGATCATGAATTTAGGGATTAAAGTATTACTTTGACACGATGTAGTGTCTAAATGGCAACAATTTGGATTTTGTTGGGTTCATTTGCAGACCAGAATTGCTGCGAAATTCCACATCTTGCATGATGCGTTACAAGCTTTCATCGGGTCGCCTTTACAAATAACAGAATATCATCCTTTTACAAAGAGATTATATTGGCGCATCCATTTAATCTGACCACCCTCTTGGCATGTTTGGCTCACTAGGTCTGCTAAAGGCACCGTCATATAGGAAATGCATTTAGGTCCGAATTTACATTTCTACAGGACTGCATACAGAAACTGCCAGGATACTGAGTCAAATGCTTTTTGGGCATCTAGCATGGCCGCAACTGCATTTAATTTGGAATCGATTTGAGCTAGAACATATCATATGCTCAAACTGGTGGCTAGGCCCGGGATAAATCGCGCTAGTTCCACATGTATTGTGCTTCATATATGTCATGAATCTATTGGCCAGAACCTTGGCATTCATTTTACGTCTGTTTTATAAGCAATAGTGGCCTCACACATGGAAGAGGGCAACACGTGTGCCTCCTCCCACACCGCCAATAGCTATTTTCTGAGAATTGCTGGATACTGCTTATATAGTTAAGCTCTGGGTCCATCAGAGCCTGATGCTTTACCTCCCGGGAGGCTTTCGATAGCTTTCAGAAGCTCCTCTGTGGTCAGTGGGCTTTCCAATAATCATGCCATTTCCACCTAGAGCTGTGCCAATGAGATCTTTTCTATATATATGCTGAAGTATCTGCAATTGAGCAGTCACTTCTCGGGGAGTACAGCTCTGTGCAGAACTCTGTGAAGACTATTCATATTGGCTGTAGAGTACACTATTTGACCATTGTCTTTCTGGATACAGGAAATACAATTATTACCATTCCTTTGCATGTTTGTCTAGCCAGAGTCTCCCCTGGCCTCTCCCCTTAACCATATTTCCAAGCTGTCTTCAGTTCCCCTTAGTATTTTAGTTTATCAGCATTTTTCTGAAACATCCCAGTAGCTACACTATTTTCTTAAAGTATGTCGGGGGGTGCGGCGGGGGTGTGTAGGTGTAACAGAATTTCTGAGGCTTGTGGAATCTGATTAGATCACATGCTCTGCATAGGCCGACATCTAGTGGAAGCTGCAGAGTATTACAGTTGTTGTTTTCAAAACTCGAAAAGGGACGTCGACGGGGCGTGCCAGTAATACTATCCGTAGTGTGATGTCCCCTGTACCCATGATCCTTCACGTGTCGAGGTCCCTCAGATTGTTTGTTTCTTTCCGCCATTCTAGAATGACGCTTATAGGGGAGTTCCTCTTTCGGCTTATAGCCATTTACTAAGTTTCAATTACCGATAGTGTATTCTTTCTATCCTTATATCACCGACTATCGAAACGTCACACAGGTGAAGACCAGAAAGACGACTGTCGGAAGATTCCCACGATGGATCTGTTTCGGCCTTGGAAGGCCGATCCGGGCTTCGCCCCACACAGGGATAGAGGGGTGAGGTCATTTTAGAATGTATATACCCCTATTCTTACAATATATTCGCATAGCTGCCGTATCTTTCTGTTATGGAAAAGACCCACTTTTAAATTCTGCCCCAAGTGCAATAGGACATTTCGAATGGATTGTGTCCTCCCACGTATTCCTCATCTTAGATATATCCTTACCTTCAGCTTTGCTGCTTCGGATATATCCTTACCTTCAGCTTTGCTGCTTCGGAAATGTTTTCTCCCTCCACCAGAGGGCGCTCCACTCGAGGCGACGATGTCCCTCGGCGGCATCGGTCAAGTGTCAACGTCATCCGTAGTATAAATGCCTCGAGCGCGCCCGTTGGCCTCCATTCCGTTTTTCCGTTAGCTCCGCTTCGGATCGAAAAATAAAATGGCGCTTCAGTCTTAAGCGATTATGTCGTCTTCCTCGAACCCATCTACTCCGAAAACGGGGTTTAAGAAGTGTCTAAGGTGCGGCAGGAAAATGTCACTGACCCCCCCCCCCCCACCCCCCTCATCGTAACTGCCTCTGGTGTCTCGGGTCCGAACATCGGATCGATGACTGTGGTTCGTGCCAATCCATGACCCACAAGGCCTTGAAAGAAAGACAAGGTAAACTGGCGGGGGGGGGGGAGGAATCCTCGAAGTTTTCTTTGAGAGGGAAGGAGGACTCGGCTGAGTCTTCGGAAAAATACCATAAAAAATCACGATCGAGGAGTAGATCGAGGAAGTCCTCTTCTTCGTCCAAAAAGGCAAAAAAGAGACGACACCGATCTCCCTCTTCTTCCTCGACTTCGGAGGAAGTTATTACGCGTCCAACTAAACACGACTCCCCTAAAAAGTGGGAAGCATTTAGTCTATGATGAAAATTTTTGAGAATGCGGCCCAAACCCCCTCAAAAATGTCTGAAGGTCATGCCTCTAGTCACAAAAATGACAGAGGAAGGTCTAAAACTAAGAAGTCTGACAAGAAATTGTCAAGGGTGTCTTCTAGGGACTCTTCCCAGACACCTAAAAAGACAAACTCTACGAAAAAGACTTTCGACGTCGATAAGTCATTAAAGACTTCGACGAAAACATGTTCGAAGCCTCTGTCGAAGGCTGTCGAGTATAAAGGGTCGACAGCCCAACAGAAAAAAGTAACGTCGAATATTTTATCGACAACCTCGAAGATTTCTTCGACGGCGTCGAGTGTTTCGAAGACTACTTCGACATCGACTCCCTCGAAGTTTCCTTCGACGCCATTTGTAGTGCCTTCGAAAACATCGAAGAATACCTAGACAACATCGAAGGTAACGGCCACGACTCCGACGCCATCGCTGCTGTCGACGTCGACACCAGGGTTGAAACATATTCGTGAAAAAATATTTCACCCTGAAAACAGACTTGATTTTTTCCATACTATGTCATCTGTATATGGATAAATGTCATCAGAATATGAAGAACAAGATGAACCTGAGGTTACATCAGCAGGGGTAAAATATGGGACGAGAGATGTTCCAGAGGAATTAATAAATCCTCAATCAAAAATACAGGATTTGTATGAATGTTTACAGTCTGCAAGTGGAATAGACACATCTCCTGAATATTAATTTGTGAGACCAGATCCTGTAGAACATGCTGATCTGGGTTACAGAAAACTCATGAATAGAGTAACAGTTTATGGGGTGGGGTAATAATGCACCTGTATACCAGGATGATGACATGACAGATATTTTGTCAGGTGGTCCTCAACCAGACCCCATACTTCCTTTTCATATTCTCCTGCAAAGGAGAGTAAATGCTGCTTGGGAAAGACCGGAATCTAGTCCAGCAGTAAATAAAAAATATGTGGCAAAATACAGACCTTGTAACTCTGACCCAGAGTATTTGAGTAAACATCCTCCTCCTGAGAGTCTGGTAGTTCAGGCAGCCACATACCCCGCTATTCCCCCTGATAGGGATGACAAGAAAATAGATACTTGGTCGAAAAAGATATTTACATCAGGGAGCATGGCTCTGCAGTCTACCAATGTATCTTGTACATTGGCTAGATTTAATTATACTCTGTGGGACTGCATGTCAGCGGCAGCTCAACACATCCCAGAAGGAGAGGAACGTGATGGTTTCCTATCCATAATTAAGGATGGTAAGGAGGCTTCGGAGAATGCCTTCAAGCAGGTTTGGACACTGCTGACAGTGTCAGCAGGTAAAGGTGTCTAGCGCAGTGCTACGCAGATTTGTGTGGCTAAGGAAGTCAGGTTTTGCACCAGATGTTCAATCTAGACTCCTTAACATGCCATTTGATGGCTCGAGGTTGTTTGGCAGCAAGACGGATGAAAGTTTGGAGAAGTTGCAGACCTCCAAAGCAGCGGCAAAGTCACTTAGGGCCGCTATACGACAACCTCAGCAACGTCCCTACACAGGCTCATCTTCCTGGAGGGGTCGTCCCTTTCGTTTTTACTCCTCATTTGGGAGAGGAAAGGGACAGGCCAATCAAAGGGGGCAAAGAAAATTTCCTTGGGGGCGAGTAAGAAGCGCTAGATCTGCCCCAGCAGCAGCAGCTGTCCCTTCAGCCGCTGCTGGAGCTGCCGCAAAACCACTCAGGTTTTGACTCGTAAGACCCTAGTGGGAGGCAGGATCTCGCAGCATCTGAAAGAATGGCGGGGCATTACTTCAGATGTTTGGGCACTGGAAACAGTATCCCACGGTTACTGCCTTCCTTTTCTAAAGAAACCTCAATCACCCACCGGAATACAACTCTACCAAAAAACCAGACCCGCTCCTGTTGCAGGAAGTTTTAACCCTGCTACAGAAGGGTGCAATAGAACATTTACCTGTAGCGGAGAAGAACAAGGGTTGGTAATCCCCATATTTCCTCATTCCAAAGAAGGACGGAGGACTGAGACCCATCTTGGACTTGAGAAACTTGAACAAGTTCCCCAGGAAGGACAAGTTCAAGATGGTCACTCTTTCTCAGATCCTTCAGGCTCTCCAACATCAAGACTGGTTGGTATCATTGGACCTTCAGGATGCTTACCTTCATGTGCCAATCCATCTCAAGCACAGAAAGTACCTGAGGTTCGCGATTGGCAACTCTCACTATCAGTTTCGAGTTTTGCCTTTCGGGTTGACCTCCGCCCCAAGAGTTTTCACCAAGTTGATGGCGGTAGTGGTAGCGAGTCTCAGAAGAGGGGGGATTCATGTCTACCCCTATTTGGACAATTGGATGATCAGGGCACGTTCTCCAGAACAAGTCCAGGATCATCTATCCAAGACTTGCACCTCCTTCACAAACTAGGGTTTTCTCTGAATTTAAAAAAGTCAAACATGATACCATCACAGAAGCTCCAGTTTATAGGAGCAGTCTTGGATACTCGTTCGGGCAAAGCCTCGCCTCCCGAAGAGAGACCTCGCCACATTCTGCAGATGGCGACAAAATTCCAGAATGCCCAGTATCTACTGGCCTTCGATTTTCTCAGGTTGCTCGGCCTCATGGCATCCTGCATTTTTCTGGTGCCAGAGGCCAGATTGAGGATGAGATCCCTTCAGTGGGCCCCCAGGACTCAATGGTCCCAATTTTCAGGGGACATGACAGATCTCTTACAAGTTCCAACCAGAGTAGCTGAGGACCTACAATGGTGGGTTTGCAAAGAACACATCCTCAAGGGACAATCTTTTTGGCAGCCATGGCCGGAGATCACTGTAGTGACGGACGCCTCACTCACCGGGTGGGGAGCCCACACCAACGATCTGACAATCAGCGGTCGTTGGTCTCCATCGGGGTCCAGACTACACATCAACCTTTTGGAGTGGAGGGCGATCAGACTAGCGCTGAAGGCCTTCCTGCCCTCTGTACGGGGAAAGAATGTCCTGATCATGACGGACAACAGTGGCCATGTACTACCTCAAGAGAGGAGGAGTAGGGTCACTGACACTGTGCAAAGAGGCAATGCAGCTCTGGTTCTGGCCAATACAAGAAGGGATCTCTCTAACTGCCATTCACCTAGTAGGAGAGCAAAACACAGCAGCGGATGCTCTGAGCAGGCAGAGCAGTCTCTAGAGTGGGAGATAGCTCAGGAAGTCCTTATGGAGATCTTCGCCCTTTGGGGAACCCCTAAAGTGGATCTGTTTGCGACCATTGTCAACAGGAAGTGCGGACTGTACTGCTCAAGGGAATTTCCCCCGAGAGGAGCTCTAGGAGACGCATTTGTAGTAGAGTGGGATTTTCCTCTTCTATATGCGTTCCCTCCAGTCCCTGTGATCCCTCAGGTAATCGGGTGGTTGAGAAAGTTCAGGAAAACCATGATCCTAATTGCCCCGGATTGGGCCAGGAGAACCTGGTACCCGGACCTTCTCGACATGTCCATCTGCCCTCCAATACGTCTTCCAAAAAGAGAGGATCTTCTCTCGCAAGAGGGAGGTCACGTTCTCCATCCAGAGGTCAACATACTCAACCTTCACGCATGGCTTCTGAGAGGTTGAGATACAAGGATTGGGACCTTCCGGATGATGTTATGGAGGTGTTGCTTTCGGCCAGAAGGCCAGCAATAAAATCTTTGTACCGATGGAATAAATTCAGTAACTGGTGCAGGGATAAGAATGTGGATCCTTTTGAATGTGACATTCCAATGGGATTATCTTTTCTATTACATTTAGCTAATCTGGGGCTCCAGGTTAAGACAATAAAAGGATATGTAGCAGCGCGATCTATCTTTAAGCGCTCATCAGAAGAAAGATCTTATTTTAAGATACCCTTAATAATACAATTTCTAAAAGGTTTAAACAATGTTTTTCCACCAGTACCTTTTCAAGTTCCTGTGTGGGATTTAAATTTGGTACTTAAATTTCTGACATGTGCACCCTTTGAGCCTTTACATTCTTGTCCGTTAAGGCTTCTTACATTAAAAATATACTTTTAATTGCATTGACATCAGCCCGCAGAGTGAATGAGTTGCAGGCACTTTAGAGTGGTCCCCCTCGCACCATCTTTCATAAAGATAAAGTTGTCCTTCTAGTTAAACCATCTTTTCTGCCAAAAATAGTTTCAGATTTTCAACTGTCACAGAAAATAATTCTACCTGCGTTCTACCCTCCTCCTCACACATGTAAGGAAGAGGAAAGACTGCGTAGGCTACATCCCAGAAGGGCTCTAAGCTTTTACATCTCAAGATTGTCAAAGATACGTCAGTGTGATCAACTTTTTGTGGGATACACTGGCCGTAAATTGGGACTAGCCGTAACCAAACAAACATTATCAAGATGGATAATTTTAGCCATAACAGAGTGTTATAGGCTAGCCGGAAAAGATCCCCCTGAGGGCTTAAGAGCCCATTCAACGAGGGGCATAGCAACTTCAACAGCACTTAAGAGGGGTGTCCCTGTGCAAGATATTTGTGCAGCAGTCACATGGTCATCCATGCATACTTTCATCAAACAATATGCTTTGGACTGAACTACATCTCAAGGAGGTTTATTTGCCAAATCTGTACTACATTCGGTACATGACTAAAAGGCATCTGTACTCCCGCCTCAATACAAAACTGCTTTGGGAGTCTATCTAAGATGAGGAATACGTGGAGGACACAATCCATTTGAAGAACAAGTTACTTACCAACTGTAACGTTCTTTCGATTGGATGTTCCTCCCACGTATTCCTAATCGACCCTCCCATCCTACCCCACAGTACAGTTTACGTGGTTTACATTCTAAATTCTTTCAAGGCTTGTGTCAATAAGAAGCACGCCTTTGTTTATAATACATGGGCTCTGATACGAAAAAACAGAACTGAGGCCAACGGGCGCGCTGGAGGCATTTATACTACGGATGACGTCGACACTCGACGTATGCCGCCGAGGGACATCGTCGCCTCGAGTGGAGCGCCCTCAGGTGGAGAGAAATTTCCGAAGCAGCAAAGCTGAAGGTAAGGATATATCCGAAGCAGCATTCTGAAGGTAAGGATATATATAAGATGAGGAATACGTGGGAGGAACATCCAATCGAAAGAACGTTACAGTTGGTAAGTAACTTGTTCTTCCGTGGGTCGATTTACACCTAGTCTGTAACCTGTCTCCTGATAGACCACGTCGAGGGTTCTCGTCGAGCGTGTAGGCTCTTTAAGCCCAAGACTTTGAAGGACCGATCTACCAAACGCTGGGCCCACATTATGCCAGGCAACTCGAGTCCATGGAAGTAGAAGGCGCTTTCAGCAACGGCAGCAATGCAGCTGTTTCTGACTGCAAAGGCAACGGGGCGGCTTCTGTTACCCAAGCGCAGTCCCCGACTCCAGAAGACAGTCCGGCGGACTTGTTATGGGGACAACACCCGGCGGTGGAAGCGCTATCGCTTCATCCACCACTAAGCACACAACACAAGGCCCCAGGACTCGATACACTTGTCGAGGACGGCAAAGCATGACGTCCAGGGAAAGGTCCGTGGAATCTGTCCTCTGGGCACTCTCGTTCTAGATCGCTGCATGGCTGGTCCCGACCGTCAAAGGACGGTACGGACATTGCACGAAAAACTCCCACTAAGGGCAGATCGTCTGTGGACGAGGCTCCAGTATAGCCCGCACCCGAAATTTGACTTTCTGCGTCTAGTCAGGTACTAGGCCCCAAACAGTCGGGGAAACACGCTTCAGGGGGCCAGGGTAGGGAGAAGGAGTCCTAAGAAAAAGGCCTCTAAGACCCCTCATGGGGAGAAATCTCAAGAGGCTAGGCCCAAACATCTATTACTTCCTCCTACAGATGAAGATGTAGGGCTCCCTTTCCAACCATTAGTCATCCCAAGTTCGGCACAATGGTCGGCTGAGAATATAGCCCGGGTCATGAAGAGGATGTCCTTCATGGCCAACTTCTATGAAAAGGACCCTGCCTATTTTCAAAGTTTCCACTCCACTCCCCCCACTACAGCGACCCGCTGGGTCGCCGATCCCTGCTCAACCCCCTGCGAAGAGGCCTCGACTCGAGAATCCAGTGCCAAGGCACAGTCATTGATATCAGACCTGGACTCCGACAATGAAGACCTCTCTACTCAAGAGGCAGCAGATCCTTATTATGGGGATGATGCATCGGAGCCTCATTGCGGTGATGAAGACCCTGAGGTTGACCCATAGGCGAATATGTATCTCATAGACTCACTCGTTGACCAAGATACACCGGTCATGAACTCGCCCATTGACAACCAACCCCTTCCAAATGAAGTGCTTTTCAAGGTGGCAGAGCATTTTCAGATAAAAATTCAGGAGGTACAACAGGATAAGGATTTTGTAGAAGAAATCCTTGGGGATAAGAAGGCTGCTACAGTTTATCCCTCTCCTCGTCCATTAGCGAAAGGCAGTGAACCCCTGCATAGTGAAACTGTTTAGACCTGCCCCTTCTGACCCGCTGTATATCAGAGTGCAACTGAAGCCCGATTCATTAGTTGTAAGTACAACAAGGAAGAGGGCTGGTACTCCCCTAGCTTCCTCTGAGGCCCCCCCTGACCAGGAAAGCAAGAGACTTTACACGATGGGCAGAAAGTTGGCCGCCTCTGCGTCCTTCCAGACTAGGATTGCTAACAATTCTACTTTGTTGGCAAGTTACAACTGCCACAAATGGGATGAGGTCTTGGCCTTAGTATCAGCCCCGGAACCACTTAAGTGTCAGCGTTGTCAATCTTGACAACGCAGGCAGGATAATAGCAGAAGGAACTATTATCAAGCTCCACGCTTGGTTGCGCCAATCTGGCTTTAAATCGGAGACGCAAGCTACCCTTATAAACATGGCCGTTGAGCCCAATGTGCTCTTTGGCAAGGCTGTCGAAGATGCCTTAAAGACGGCCAATGAAGAATACGATGCTCTCAAGTCATTGGGCCAACTGACCAATAAACCTACTGGCCAGAGGGGAAACGGGAATTTTCATCGCTCACACGGCCAAAATTCACAGTGGGGGTTCCACTTATTGCCAAAGCCAAGGTACTGCCCGGGGAAACAATCCGGGTCAGTCCTCCCAGAATTACCCAAGAGGAGCGTGCAGATCCCACGGATGCAGTAGAGGCAACTCTTCCCTAGGTGGCACTCCACCTCAAAAGCGGTGACTATCCACTCCAGGTGCCCTCCCATGCCTCTCGAATAGCAGGGCGCATACCCACCTTCACCCACGCATGGGAGGCAATCTCCACAGACAGATGGTTGCTGTCCACCGTAACAGGCGGGTATTGTATAGAGCTCCTCGAGCAACCCCGCAATCACCCTCCACGACAAAGACCCATTCCAAAGAACACTAGCGTATCCTCCTCGAGGACGTCGCCACACTTCTATTAAAGGATGTCATCGAAGTCCTCCCAGCCAACCAGGTAAACAAGGGTATTTGTTTAACTTACTTCCTTGTGCCAATGAAAGATCTAACAATGCGCCCAGTATTAGATTTGCGCCCTGCAAACAAATACGTCGAGCCACAAAAGTTCTGCATGACTACGCCACAAGAGGTAATCCCTCTACTAAAAAGGGGGTATTACATGGCAACACTGGATTAGAAAGATGCCCATTTTGATGTTTCAATGTTACTAGCGCACAGAAGATTCTTGCGTTTCAAGATAGCGAACCAGCACTACCAATTCAAAGTGCTACCCTTCTGAATAGCATTTGCTCCAAGGGTATTCACAAAGGTACTGGCGATGGTGGCAGCACACCTGCGCAGGGAGGCAATCCCAGTGTACCCTTACCTGGACGACTGGCTGATTACAGTGGGGGTCACCCCTGATTTTCTGGCAAAACATTCAGGAAACTATCAACCTACTCTTCCAGTTGGGCTTTTCCATCGAGAAAAAGTCAAGCCTAGTGCCAAGCACAACCAAACCGTTCCTAGGAGCTTTCGTAGACGCACACGAGGGGTTGGTCTTTCCATCAGAGGAAAGAGTCCAAAATACCACATTATCAGGCGGGCCGCCAGATAAGGGAGCGCAAAGCAATGCTTTGGCTAGGCATGATGGCATCTTGCTTTTACCTGGTTCCTCGCGCTCGACTGCAACCCATGCAGGAGTGGTTGGCGAAACGGTGGCCTCAGGTGAGTGGTCCGTGGGACCATCTAATGGTCATTAAGCCAAAACACTAGTCCAAATTCTTCGCTGGTGGCCAAGAGAAAATCTGCTGAAGGGGAAACCCTTCTACGATCCGGAAGTACAAGCGATTGTCACAACGGATGCCTCACTCGCTGGGTGGGGTGGGGCTCACTACCTTCACCACACAGCTCGGTCTGCGGTCTCACGCCGCAGCACAGAACTACATCAATCTGCTAGAACTACTGGCAGTGTTCAAAGCCCTTCAGGCGTTCGAATCTCACCTAGCAAACCAATCTGTGCAAATCCTGATAGACAGCACCACAGCTATGTTTCACATCAACAAACAGGGGGGCACACGTTCTCCAAATCTGTCCAGGCTTGCGCAACCGATCTAGAAATGGGCACTCAAACAGAAAATGTTCCTATCGTCACAGCACGTTCCAGGGGAACAAAACGCTCTCGCAGATTCATTGATCAGAGATCCTCTAGAAAAAGAACACAAGTGGCATCTACACACAGGGTAGTTCAAAACCTCTTTTCTCAATGGGGTTACCCCACTATAGACTTGTTTGCTACAAGCGAAAACAGACAATGCCCAGACTTCCCGTCCAGGTTCCTCCAGCCAGGCTCAAAGGGGAACGCCCTATGGATGAACTGGTCGTGGAAATATGCTTACGCTTTTCCGCCCCAACACCTCTCATGAGGGAGGTGGCGAACAAGATCCATAAGGAACAGGTGACGCTCATCCTAGTTGCTCCTATGTGGGCAAGGCGACCCTGGTGTCCACATCTGCGCAAACTGGCGATTTGCAATCCCATCAAACTCCCATGCTCGTACAATCTGCTCACTTAGCACAAGGGACTAACAGTGCACCCTCAACCTCACCCAATGTATTTAGCAGCATGGTTCCTGAGGTCATAGAGTTTGGACTTCTTAATCTGCCACAAAGATGCATGGATATCTTAAGAGAATCAAGAAAGCCTAAAACTAGGCACTATTATTTTGACAAGTGGACGAGATTTGTAATTTGGTGCCAGTCTAAACAAATTAACCCCATAGAATGTACTCCTTCCCACATTATAACTTATATGCTCCACTTGCTAGATGCAGGGTTAGTATTCAACTCCTTAAAGGTCCACCTGGCAGCTTTGTCGGCCTATACCACTTCCCACAATAAGGTCTCATGGTGGAAGGTACCTGTCGTCAAAGTATTCATGGAGGGAGTAGAGACTCCATCCTCCAATTTCGAACCCGCCGCCAGGATGGGGTCTCAATGTTGTACTCACTAAGCTCATGTGACCCCCCCCCCTTTCGAGCCGATGCATAAGTCTAGTCTCAAACACCTAACTTCTAAAACTGCCGTCTTAGTGGCCATCACTTCCATAAGAGCTGGTGAAATACAAGCATCGTCAGTGCAGGATCCTTTCTTTGTTGTACACAAAGACGAGCTGGCTTTACGTACTCACCCTAGATGCTCCCCTAAGTTCATCTCAAAATTTCACAGAAACCAGTCTATTGAGCTACCGGATTTCTTCCAGGAACCCACCAGCTCAGCTGAGGTAAAACTCCACACACTAGATGTAAGGAGGGCGGTCCTCTACTATGTAGACAAGACCAGACCGCTAAGAAAAACAGATCAACTGTTTGTCTCCATAGCGCCAGGCAGAGAAGGTGACCACATTTAAAAGAATGCCATCTCTAGGTGGATAGTCTGATGTATACAATTATTCTATTCCCTGTCAAACAACTCTGCTTTTTTTTCGCCCAGAGCTCACCCCACAATGAGCACAGGCTTTCATTGCAAATGTCCCTCTGGACAGCATTTGCAAAGCAGCTACATGGAGCTCATTACACTTTCACTCAGCACTACTGCATTGACACTCATTCCAAGACAGATGCACAAGTGGGACAAGCTGTTCTAAAACATCTTTGCCCGTGAACCTTCTCACATCCCACCACCTTCTAACACTGCTCGCTAATCTATGCACAGCATGTTATCAAAGCAGATTCCACAAGCCTTAGAAGGGATACATTACTCACTGTAATCACATTTCTGATGCTTGTATCTGCTTAGATTCACATGTGCCCACCCTTCGTCCCCTCGGAGAGAAGGCGCATGTATGCTTATGCGCTTGTCTGATACGTATCTGCTTGGATACAACTTTACTCAAGCTACACCATATCAGAAAAATAATGTGAGGGATCATGGCTACAGTGGACATCACACTAGGGATAGTATTACCTGCACGGCCTGTCGACAACCCTTTTTGAGTTTCGAAAACAACTGTAATACTCTGCAGCTTTCACTAGATGTCGGCCTATGCACAGCATGTGAATCCAAGCAGATACAAGCATCAGAAACAAGATTACGGTGAGTAATGTATCCCATATAGATTCAATATTCTTTATTTCTGTTTCACTATTACTGAGATATCTGCATGTTGCTTTGGATACCCCATACTCGTACGTCCTGTCGACATTCCTCCGTCCTGTGTGACGGGACCGGAGCACTTTGTAAAAAGCATCACATTTTTCAAAAATGTGTCCTTCCCCTCTTTTTACGTGGGGTACTGCACGCGGCCGTAACCCCGCCCGTCTTAGCTCCGCCCAGCGCATTGCCCATCAGTCCTTTTCTCCGCTCGCTCTGGACTGGACGCACTTGCATCTTCGGAAGATTTTTTTCCTTCCAGTTCCTCCTCTTGCTCTGGCTTGGCAGTCTCGTGGTAGTCCGTCTATGCCTTTTCAGCTAGACCTTACAAATTGTTGTTCTCGTCAGCGACTCTTTCGCTAGGGCCGATGCCCATTCTCTGTGCTTCGAGTGTTTGGGTCCGGACCACCGGTGGGACTCCTGTTTTTACTGTGACTCCCTTTCGATGCGGGCGCTTCAAAGTCGTTTGCAGCGGTGAGAGGTTTTTCAATGTACTCCCCCAGTGCATTTTCAAACTTTCATCGATGAAAAAAAAACACCTGGTGAGTTCTTAATTTTTTAGGCTGGGGTACTTCTTCCCGGTCCGGGAGGAGCTTCAATAAGGGCTAGCCCTGAGGTGCCTTGCAGGCCTAAAAATTCTACCAGAGTTTTCTCTGAGGGCTTCCGTAAGGGGCCTACAGTCACCGGATTGCATTCCGAGGCCCCTCCTGTGGGGGTTGTTTGTGGGCCCTTCTACTGAGGCATCGGGTACCGGAGCTTGCTCCAAGGTCTCCTTGATTGGAGCTTCCCATAAAATCACCGGGGTGCGCCCTGAGACCTCGGTTGAGGTTGTTGACACTGAACGAAAGTTCGAGGCCCCTCGTGAGGAGGCTTTTACCGTACTCTGGTCCGAGGCCCGTCATTTAGAGGCTAAGGCGACCAAAAGTTCTGAGAGGCCTGTTAAGTCTTGTCGGTGAGGTGTGTTCCTCATCGTTCCCGCTCTTGCGGTGATCCCAGTTCTGTTGAGTGGGCACGGAGTGAGGTTTTGCACCGTAATCCCTCAGTTACCAGCAGTGCCTAGGTCCTTCCTCTGAAGGCTAGTTTGGCTGTTAGGATGTCGCAGAAACATTCTAGGCCACACAGTACCGGCTTAGCTTAGGTTCCTTGTGCTAAGGCTAAAACGAAGACCCCTGACCCACTTGTGGGGAGCCCTGCTTCACTTCCACACGTGTCGCAGTTCTCCTCCTGTGTCGACAAAATGGCGGCCGTTCCCACCAAGACCACGGCGGCCATTTCGGATACAACCCTTGCAACTATGCCATCTGCCCTAGGTGTAGGGGGTGCTTTTTCAGGTGAACATCGGTTTCTTTGTGCACATCCAGTCATAAACTGGTCAGAACGCTCGGATGCCTCTGCCGCACAATGTCTTGCTGCTGCCGGCATCGGTGCCTTTGATTTATGTAGACGACAGTGGGGAAGGGCCCTCTTGGCAACCCTCTCCCTTACACCCCTGGAATTACTCCTCATGAGAGGCCTCCTCCTGTCACGCCTAAGTCATCGGAAGAGGACGCTTTTTTCCGGCAAGTTTCAAAAACTGAGTTACGACCCCATGAAGGAGTACTTTCGAGGTTTGTTCAGGGAGATATGCCTGCCTGTGCCGACGATCCCGGCTGCGGTTTCTGTGCTTCCGCCGGCGCCGCATTTAACGGCTGGGCCTCCCCCTACTCTTCCACCACCGCCTCCGTTGTCCCCAGTGGACAAGGCTATTGTGGTGCCTGATGTGACTCAACCTGATCCGAACCTGTCGGATGATCTACAGGGAGATCAGGACAGCGAAGACCAGCCCCGCTCTGTTAGAGCTTTTCATGACCGTGTGCTGGACATGTGTCTGTTAGATGTTCCAGTACGTGAGGCACCTGATCCGCAGGAGGGCGTGCTTTCGGGGGCGTTCACCTGATCTCCTTCGGAGCATACCGGCTTATTCGTACAGAAGGACGTTTTGGCTGAGGTCCATAAAGTTTGGGAGAAGCCACACTCTAGACTGTTAGTCAATAAAAAGATTGACGCGCGTTACAGGCTCCATTCTTCGGAAGAGGAGGCCTCAGCGTCATGTCCGCCCCCCCTCCTCCACGGTAGTGGCGGCAGCCACTTTTCAAGCCAGACCTGTGTCATCATCCTCTTCCATGGCTGCACAGGTTCTGGCCAAGTAAGATAAACTTCTTGATTCCCTTGGGAGGAAGATTTTCGCTAACTCAGCTCTGCAGCTGCGTCAAGCCAATGCAGAACTGGTGTTAGCGATGCAAATATGAAAATGTGGAAAGGTCTGTCGGAGTTGGAGGAGTTTATTCCCGCTAAAAAGTTGGAAGATTTCAAAGCGGGTTTGTTGGATGCCAGTGTCTTGGCACAGGATCTCCTGCAGGCTGTGGCCCACCGCGTCAACACCTTGGCCCGGGGTCTTATGCTTGGTGTGGATACCTCTCGTCAAGCTTGGCTGCACTCCACCAAGTTCTCCACGGAGTTGCAGGATAAGGTTTTGGACCTGCCTTTCGATGGCAAGGACGTCTTTCACTCTACAACAGACGAGGGGCTGACCAAAACTAAGGCCCGCACTCAGACCGCCAAGTCCTTGTCTGTCCTGGTTAAACCTCCTTTCAGGACACAGATATCGTTGTCAAACCCTTGGCCTTCCTCTGGTTTCGGGGTTTTTTTAGATCAGAAATCCTGCATGGTTGACACTCCTTTGGGAAATTCCCGCCAAAGGCAGCAACAGTCGGTTTTTCTCCCGCTCCTCAGCCTCCTCAGGTTCAGGGTTTTCTGCGCTTGCACGAGACTCCGGTGGAAGGACGCATCGTGTCTCATTGGGAGGCGTGGCAGACCATCACCAAGGACCGGTGTGGCTTGCCAGTTGCTCGGGTGGGCTTCTGCTTACCCCTTTCCCCTACCCCACCCATCAATCCTCCCTTCCAGCAGTTGGGGTCACGCTCCCTCAGAGCTGAGATTCAGAAGTTGCTGGATCTCAGGGCGGTGGAACCCGTTCCTCTAGGGGAGCGAGCGGAGGACTTCTATTCCCGGCTGTTTATGGTGCCCAAACCCAACCAGGCTGGCCTACGCACCATCCTAGACCTTTCCCAGTTCAATCTCTCTACTCCAAGAGAAATTCAAGATAGCGTTCGGTCAGATAAAGTCCTCTATACAGAAGGGCGATTGGCTCAACGTGGTTGACCTCCAGGATGCGTATATGCATATCCTGATCTGGGGTCCGCATCGGAGATACCTACGGTTTTCTGTGGGGGAGGAGCACTTCCAATTCCAAGTGCTCCCATTTGGCCTCAGCTCGGCACTGAGTGTCTTTTACGAAGATGATGTTGGTTATCGCAGCTTATCTTCGGCTACAGGGTATCCATGTGTATCCGACGATTGGCTGCTGCGCAGTCCTTGTTTGCTGAAAGCCACAAGCAATCTTCAGTCTCTCCTCCAGCTCCTGTTTTACCTCGGGCTGTTGGTAAACTGGCGGATATCTTGCATGATGGTCTCTCAGGACCTGGCTTTCCTGGGTTTTAGTTGGAACACTATTGACTGCAGAGTTTACCTGACTGGGGACAGAATGGTGGATCTGTTGGCCACGTGTCAGATGTTTGTGCAATTGGAGAGCATGTCGGCCTGGTGGTTCCAGAGGCTTTTGGGCCTCATGGCCTCGTGGTTTTAGCTCTTCCCCTTGCTCGGCTCAAGATGAGGCGGCCGCCAATGGATCTTAGAAGTTCTTGGCGTCAAGCTGTGGATCCTGACTCAAAGATAATATCGATTCCGGCTTTTATGAGAGTGGACCTGATGTGGTGGTCGTCTCTCAGCAACCTGTCGGTGGGTGCGGGTTTCCAAGACCCCGCTCCGATGGTGACGATCACAACGGACTTCTCCCTTCTGGGATGGGGTGCAACGTTGGATCTTCTTCAGATCTCCGACCTCTGGTCGCCACAAGACAAGTTCCTTCATATAAATCATCTAGAGCTTCTGGCGATGTTCCTGGCGCTCAAGGCGTTCAGGCCAGTCATTACCAACAAAGTAGTTTGTGTCTGCACGGACAATGTGGTGTCTAAGTTTTACATCATCAAGCAGGGGGGGCACCAAGTCTCCACCTCTTGTGGATCTGGCCATTCAGATTTTTGGAATGGACGGTTCAGCATGGTGCCTGGCTGGTGGCAGTACACATCCCGGACCAGCTGAACGTCACAGCGGATGCCCTCAGCCGACAAACAATGGTCGGCTACGAGTGGGAATTGAAAGCAGGTCCTCTTGAAGATATTCCTGTGTTGGGGTACTCCGGAAGTGGACATCCGACATCGGCAAACAAACTTCCTCTGTATGCCTCCAGGAACGGGCTGGGAGCTTTCTCTCTGGGAGATGCTCTCGAGATTCCATAGCACAACATGAGGGCCTATGCTTTTCCACCTCTGATTATCAGACGATTTGCAAGCTGAAGCACACAGTGACTTGTTCTCTTCTGCTCATAGCACTGTGGCGGCTGGCCAGGTTCTGGTTTTCAGAGCTTCATCTGTCGGTGTGTGCACCGATCAGGCTTCTGCTAGTTTCCGATCTGCTTCACCATAGAGATCAGCAACTGTGGCACCCCTCCCCACAATCGTTCAGCTTGGCAACATGGTGCCCAAGTTCAGATCTTTAGGACATCTAAACCTGTCCGCTGACAACATGCGCATTATTCAGGAAGCCCTCGACGAGGTCTCAGTATAAGAGTAAGTGGCTTCGGTTCTGTCACTGGTGCTTGTCCTTTGTCTCTCACCTTGCAGAATCTGGTATTCATGTCTTGTCCTGCAGGACTTCTTTCGGCTGTGTCCGCCTACCTATCCACTGACCAGTGCTTTTTCTCACTGCCTAATCCACTGATTAAACAGCACTTTGCGGGTCTAATGCGTTTTTACCCTCCTGTTCGCAAACCACATCAGATGTGGGATCTGAACATGGTTCTTAATGCAGTGTGCCATAAGACAATCGAACCAATGGCTACGGTAGATCTTAAGCACCTTTTGTGGAAGGTGGCTTTCTTGGTTGCTGTTACCTCGGCAAGGAGTGCGAGTGAGCTCCAAGCTTTGTCGGTGGAGCATCCCTTCTTGGTTTTCCACAAGGATAAGGTGGTCCTTAGGACAAATCCTTCTTTCTTACCAAAGGTGGTTTCTGATTTCCATCTTAATCAGTCACTCTCACTGCCTGTCTTCTTTCCAAACCTGGCTTCGGAAGCTAAGCGGGTTTTGCATTGCCTGGATGTCAGAAGAGCTCTTAAGTTCTATCTGGATAGAACTTCGAAACTTAGGAGTTCTCAGCTTTTGGTGACCTTTGGTAACCCCCAGGGCAAGCAGGCCTCCAAAGTGACTATCTCCAGATGGATTGCTGCCTGTATTACGGAGGCTTACACTATTCAGGGTCTACAGTCCATGCACATCTGGTACGGGGCAAGGCAGCTGCTGTTGCCTTTCAAAAGTATGTCCCCTGGGAGACCATCGTGAAAGCAGCTACTTGGGATTCATTATCAGCTTTTTGTAAACATTACTGCTTGGATTTGAGCTCCAGATCTGATGCTCAGTTTGGCCTGGCTATGCTGAAAAATCTTTTTCAGTATGGGGGTTTCCATCCACCCGTAGTTTCTGTGAGGAGTGCTTGGGAATCTCCCATAAGTATGGAGGAAAGGGGACAGGACGTAGGAGTATAACCAGGTCACTCACCGTAGTGACCACCTTACTCCTAGTCCATAGTCCCCTTTCCTCTATACGCCCGCTCGCCGTCCCCGCTAATAAGGTTTATCTGTGCTTAAAGGTCTCTGACCTGGCAATAGAAAAGGACTGATGGGCGATGCGCTGGGCGGAGCTAAGAAGGGCGAGGTTACAGCCACGTGCAGTACCCCACGTAAAAAGAGTAAGGACAAATATTTGAAAAATATGATGCTTTTTACAAAGTGCTCCGGTCCGACAGAGGAATGTCCTATAAGTATGGAAGGGCAATATGGACTAGGAGTAAGGTGGTCACTACGGTGAATAACCTGGTTGAATGATGTGGCCATAGCTATACTTTGAATATAGGCTTGGAATGCCTGCCACAATGTCCCTTTGCTATTCACCATGCTTTCATTAATTTAAAGAAATACCAACACTATCTTGCATGTTAGATGTGAAAACTGGGTCTTGTAGCGCCAGTAACTTAAACTTCCAGTTATTATACAAATTCTGCTGCTTCTTCATTACAAAGCATACCAGAATGGGGAATGATCTGAATGTCCTCAGAAGTATTTCCGCAGAGCCCACCTCATTCATTCTAGGGGAGAGAAGCCCCATATTTATTCTAGACGGGCATGCAGTGATATGTACATTCTTTGTCATCAGGATGTAGGGCCATACATGCATCTATCGGGTTCAGGTCTGACATGCCCTGCAGCAGGACTCATGCTGTTTTAGATAGTAGTCTGTAGAACACTAGTGCAATCCATTCCTAAATTCAAAATGGTGCTACTATCACCCCCACCACACAATATATTGGTACCATTGGGAACCCATGAATTAAGTCGAGAATGTCAGAATAGAATTGGGGCTCGAAGTTTGGACCGTATGTGTTGACAAGTGAAATGACCCTCCCACTAAGTCTGACGTGTGCCATCAGATCTTCTCAGTGGGCGAATCAACGTCTTAACAGGGCTGAACACCATCTGCTTATTTCCCAAAATGGAACACCTCGTGTTTGGGTAGAGTACGAGGTGTAAAACCGATTTCCTCTCCATGTGTGTTCAAGGCCTGAGTTGATCTATCCAACTGCATGCGTTTCTGTAAAAAAACAAAAAAATTGCAATTCTGTGCCCTTCCATACATTGCTGCCTCCTTAACAGGATGATCCATGCCTCTGACGTTCCAACTCCTACATACTACCTCTTTGGCCATATTACGTCGTGAAAATTGTATCCGAGTAGGGCATCATGAATCATAAACTTGAACGGATCGCATATGGTTATTCGCGCTCTGTGCATCCTGGTAGTAGTAGCTGTGTGCCAAGTCAAACTTTTACCCCTAACACCCTCCCTTCTGAAACCCAAATTTGAAGTGTAGCCTCCCCCTCAATCCAAACAGGACGCAGCAATTTAGCTCGGTCTGTGTGCAGCGATTGCACCGCCCGTACCTTCTCTTAATAGTGCAGTTTACAGCAAGCCATATATTGAATCGAATGCCCTCAAACGTTTCCTTACATACATTTTCAAAGGATACTAGTAATATATCAAGGTCTGAGATAAAGGCATGTTGCTTTTGATAAATGCAGCTGCTTTTTCTGGTATGGTGTAAAAGGTTTTGTTGCAGAACTCTCATCTGAGCTTGGAAGGGAGCAACATCGACCATGCGACAGAGCTCTCTCATACACCCATACTTATAAAAAAATGTTTATGCTCTTGTATCGCTAGCTAAAAGTCTGGATATATTTGGATTCTATTCGAGCCCAGACCTAATTCCCGCATCTGTGATTTTAATGAAAATAACAAACCTTTACAGTGAAGCAATTTGGTCGGCTAAAATACCAAATTTTGTCCCCTCACCCAAACCACCTGTTTCCTTATATTAACCCCTCCACAATCCCCTCCCGACAAAAAAACTTTGAGGGAACGTAATGGTTAAGTTGCCCTATGAAAAACATGTGCACTTCACTAAAACTGTACGCCCTCCCCATTATGGTTCAAATTAAAACCAAAAAACCCCTGAAATTCGCCAGTTATGGTGCACTGAGCCCCCATACTTGCCATCACCACTGTGCACTGATAACACAAACACCCAGAACATGAAAGATGTCATCTCAAATGTCACTGATGACATCACTGACGACATCACATGTTTAGCCCCTTTGTTTTAATTCCCTGCCCTATATATGTATATATATGTGTGTGTGTGTGTGTGTGTGTGTGTATGTATGTATATATATATATATATATATATAGATTAGTACATTCAGTAAAAAAAAACTTTGTTAAAGGGATGTTATACTTCAGTGAAACCAAAAAACACTGCACATTCCCCCCCATTATGGTAAGCTCAGCAACCATAACTCGCACCATCTACGTGCATTGCTAAGACTAACACCTAGGACATCAAAGATGACATCACAAATATCATTGATGACATAACTGATGACAGCACATGTGAAAATAATGTTGACAAACTCCCTACCTACAAGGGGTTCTTTCTATTATGTTGGTAGAAAGATGTCCGGGATGATTGTGTAATGTTAAACATGTAATAACTAGCTAACAATTCAAGACTTAATACACACTTGTGCTAGTACAAACAATACATTTGAAGACCCAATGCATATAAATCAGAGGCACATACAGGGAAACTCAAGTAAGGAAGAAAAAAACAGCATCATCAGAAAGTTTATCTTCCTGTATACAAATTGTGTGTTTGAGGCCTGCTATTGCACCATGCATGTGCATCATGAGCTCAGACCAGACCCTAAGGAAAGTACTTTAAGAACACACAACAAGGTTACGTTTTGATATACAGCACCTTTTCAATTTTTATATTGTGATTGTCAGTGAATAAAACCACCTGGCCTAGATTTTTCAATGCACCAAAATAAGTGAGGCAGACATGTGATGTCATCAGTGATGTCATCAATGATATTTGTGATGTCATCTTTGATGTCCTAGGTGTTAGTCTTAGCAATGCACATAGATGGTGCGAGTTATGGTTGCTGAGCTTACCATAATGGGGGAATGTGCAGTGTTTTTTGGTTTCACTGTGAAGTATAACATCCCTTTAACGTTTTTTTACTGAATGTACATATATATAGGGCAGGGAACGAAAACAAAGGGGCTAAACATGTGATGTTGTCAGTGATGTCATCAGTGACATTTGAAATGACATCTTTCATGTTCTGGGTGTTAGTGTTAGCAGTGCACAGTGGTGATGGCAAGTTTGGGGGCTATGTCCACCATAACTGGCGAATTTCATGGGTTTTTCGGTTTTAATTTGAACCATAATGTGGAGGGCAAAGTTTTTTTTTTTTAGTGAAGTGCACAGGTTTTTCGTAGGGCAACTTAAC
Source organism: Ambystoma mexicanum (assembly GCF_040938575.1). Taxonomy (NCBI): domain Eukaryota; kingdom Metazoa; phylum Chordata; class Amphibia; order Caudata; family Ambystomatidae; genus Ambystoma; species Ambystoma mexicanum. The sequence goes on along the minus strand of NC_090931.1, from coordinate 548,801,782 downwards.
CATAACATCCCCTCAACAAAGTTTTTTTTGTAGTGAATTTTACAGGTTTTTGGGAGGGCAACCTAACCATAACGTCCCTTAAACGTTTTTTTTTATTGAATGCCATAGGTTTTTAGCAGTGTAAATGCATCATAATACTTTAACAAACATTTTGTACTACATTTATCAGGGTTCTAATAGTAACACATAGCTCAAATGTTCCTTTACAGTAGTATGCTAACTGCCCACCTTCCGAAGAATCCCACATTATCATATGCTGGCGCACAGCATGGGGGCATGTTCGAAAACTCATACCCACTTCACAATGACATGTGTAAGTGGTTGATAGTGCGGAAGTACATTGTATATTCTTGTAGGAACTTGTAACTGGAAAATTTCCGGCGCAGAACTCCACGGCAAGTGTGCAACACAATATAAGCAAGAGTGCATAGCGACGTATCTGGATCATTAACCCCCATTCCTTCCCAAAGAGTGGGGGATGAATGCCATGAGCAATCGAGATTTTACAGCAGTAGCCCGTGGTACCAAGAAAGAGGATTTTTTGTCTTCAACCGGAATGCCTCCGGCGTACCAAGCTGAAGAAAACAAACCCTTTTTCAAGATGGCCACCATAGAAAGGGATGACAGGTGTTGGATAGAAAGCCTTCTTCGCTTTCCATTGCAGGCCGCAGAAAGCAAAAATGAAACTGACCGTAAAGGCGGCACCACATTTGTGATCCTTGAGAAATGTATGGTTATGGGCAAGATCTTTACCAGAAAGGCAGTCCCTGGTGGATATGGCGACCTCGATGCAATGTTTTGTCCCTTCCAGTAATGGTCAGTACCCACATCCCCGACATTGTGGCCACTAACCATACATAGAGGCTACCCCTCAGAGACGGAAGCTGTACCGTTGATTTGTTATGTACATCACAACACTTGTTAAATATCAAAACACTATCACATGCACAACACAAAGCTTTTCGAGTGTTGTCAATAACCTTTTACATACATGTGTTGTACATGTAGTAATTTATTTTCTGTAAAAATGTACGTAAAAAATGCAAAGGAGTAGTCTACTTACGTTTGCATAAAATCCCAAACAAACTCTGTTATTGGAAGCGCAATGACGTTAGAAGTACTGGAAGCAACACCATTACCACTCACCTTTCGACACATAATTTCGTAAGTGGCACAGGTCGAAAGGTGTGAAGATGTGTATTGGGAGGGTGTAACCATGTATTATTTTACAAACATTTCTGTGCAACAAACACTTTAGTGCACCTTACCTCATTTTTCCTTTTTTAAGAAGATACTAATCATTCTGAACTAATGTTGGTTACTAGGGCATCTGGGTGACAGAAATTGACCTGACGGTGACAATTGGCTTGACAGCACTAAAGCATATGCGATGGGCCTGACCCTCCCGTAGCCAATGCAAGTAGTATGCAGTACTTTTCTCCATAACGTTACTTGGCAACTTAAACAAATGCGTCCATATGGACGTACGTGCCGTGATGTAGCACCTACAAAAGAACACATTACGACCTGCAACGTAGCATGCCATATTGTGAAAACAGTCAATTTGTAAAAAAAACACTAACTTTTAAGAATTAGTACAGTAGTTTTATTTCACAATGAACTGTGCGAAGTGATCGCCCTATTCACATTTCCATAGAAGTAGTAAGATTGTCTCTTTGGTCGACAATGAAAATGTTAATGGCCACATTGGTTTTTTTCACGCACAGAAAGTAAGCGTTGCCGCCACAGTAGTAGTTTTCCTCCCACATTGATGTGCAAGACTAAGTCAACCGCTGTGATCTACACCACCAGAAAGGATGTAATGTTACTCCTTATGGCGACAGCTGCGCAAGGACACACAGGTCTGACAGTCATCCCAGTGAATTATAACGCACAGACAAACAATGATGAACAATTGCATTTGATGGTTAAAAAAGCAGTCACTCGGCAGCTGTAATCCGTGACAATCACAATAGGGAAGGAAGTATCTGAGGGGGAAAGCAACATCTATCAATACACAACCTTTGGATAAATCAAAGTTGTAATACATAGAATTTTCATAAAAATTTTAATTCAATAGGAGGAAATGTTGTGGGACCCTACGGACGGGGACAATGTGCAATGTCCATAATGGGGGGAAAAAACATTGAACGGCACAGAAAGCTGGAACGTCTTTATTAACATTTTTGTTTGGAAGTAGCTGAGCGGAGATAGGGGAAATAAAACGTGTATCAATACGCAACCTCTGCACAAAACAAAGTTGTAACACTTTTTTTTTACTAAACATGAATTCAATTTGGGGAAATGTAGTGGCACCCTACAAATGGCGACAATGTGCAATGTCCATAATGGGGGAAAAAAATGCAACGGCACATAAACCTTGTAATTCATTAGGAAAAATATATTTTTTTTCCCTCAAAGTAAAAATGTAATGTCAATTTGGTATATAGGCGAGAAAAATACACTTACATGATCTGGACCACCTCCATTTCGTTCGCTGCAGTCAGACAGTAGTGTATGTGGAAGAGTGCCTCTTCGGGAACTAATATTTCATGGTCGGTGCAAACATTTTTGAAGCATAAACTTATCAAACAATATGTTTTATTAACTGTTACTCCCTGCATTCTTCTGCTCTTTCCCTGTACCTCAAGGTTAAAAAGCAACTGACCCTTAAGGGTGTCGACAAATATGCGGCCGTACTGAGCTTGTATTGAAAACAGAAAATGAAGTGGCCTTCACTTCGAACGCAAATACATTCTCATTTTGCAACAACATATCAGCGGCTATTCATGAGAACCGCTACTCCCATACACATGCAGAAGTGCTGTGTGTATGAAATAGTGCACGTGGCTGCCTTAGATTTCAAACAGTAGGACGCCAGCCGGACTGCAGTAATGTTTATGTATTGTAAAATGGACGCAGTATGTTCATTTCGTACAATGAGTAGCAAGTTTCACTGTACCGTGTAACCGTGCTAACAAGAATACTTCAATGTTTGACTGTCTACTAACACGTCTCATTAACGCTCACCTTTCGAAACAGTGTTCCATAAGTGTAACAAGTGCATTGGTGGTTCTTAGTTTAGGTATGTTAGCGGTGATGTCCGCGTTCAACAGAAAACAAAGTAAACATGGCAGATGTATCGAAACATTAAGACGCAGTTCACGCTGTGCCACAACCAATAGGTGAAAGCGCAACATGGTCGCGGGTAGCACGCCAGGGAATAGCCAATTGTAATCTTCTCCACGGAGTGAACAGGGAAGTGTGACCGCGGAGCGGACATAGATACTACTAATTTTTAGAGACATATATTTTTTGATCGTTTTTAAGGGAACTACTGGATGGATTGTCACAAAATTTACAAAAGCACGCTTTCGCGACCAAGCCCCTGCCACTGCCGTCCAGCGGTTTGGCTTGTAGCCATGTGCAAAGTTTTCCCCCATTCAGTCTATGGGAAAGAAATACGTTTTGGGACCCTCCCAATAACTTTGTCCCCCCTGAACCAAACTTTGCAAAAAAAATCAGAGTGGGCCATATACTTTCTTTGCAAAGTTTGGTGAGGATTCGTCCAAGTGGAGCAGAGTTATAAGCCGCCCAAAAAGTGCTCTTCCTATGGAAACGGCAATTTAACCACTACCGTGGCTGTGTAATTTTTTGAGGCTTGTGGAATCTGCTTAGATCACATGCTGTGCATAGGCCGACATCTAGTGGAAGCTGCTGAGTATTACAGTTGTTTTCGAAACTCAAAAAAGGGACGTTGATGGGCCGTGCCAGTAATACTATCCCTAGTGTGACGTCCACTGTACCCATGATCACTCGCGCGTCGGGGTCCCTCAGATTGTTTTTTCCGCCATGGTAGACAGACGTGTATAGCAGAGTTCCTTCGGCGATAAGCCATTGACTTTTACACAATTACGGTAGTTTTTCTTTCATCAACTGCCGAAACACCACGCCATTGAAAAAAGAAATCCGCCCATCAGAGACCACCACCGTGGACCATTTGGCCTTGGAAGGCCGCCCTGGGCCTCGGCCCAGACAGTAGGGATAGAGGGGGGGGAGGGGCATTTTAGAATTCATATGCTCCCCTTCCTACACTTTCTTCGCCCTGCTGCCATTTCCATAACCCATAATTATGGAAAATACACCATTTAAATTTTGCCCTAAGTGTAACCGTAAATTCCCCTGGGTCGACAAACATTTTGTAAATTGTGTCTCCCAAGAGACTAGGTCAAAACGTCTGGTCGAGCATGCATGCTCTCCAACCCTAAGACATTAAAGGACCACTCCACAAAAATCTGGGCCCACTACGCCAGGCAACTCGAGGCGATGGAGGTAGAGGGAGCCTTTAGCGATGGCAGCGATGTACTTTCGGACGGTGAGGGCATCGGAGTAGCTTCAGCTACTCAAGCGCAGAACCCCAACCCCGTAGGACAGGCCGGCGGCCATGTTGTGGGGACTACACCAGGCGGCGGCCGCGCTACAAAAGCACACACCACCAACCACATAAGCCCCAGTCGACATTTGACAGATGAGTCAAATGCTCAACAACGTTCGACACCCCGTGAAAGGTCCAAAGTCCCGGTCCTCTTGGGCAATCTCGATCAAGATCGCCACACGTCAGGCTTCAACCTTTGAAAGACGCCAAGGGTGTTGTTCGAAAAACTCCTTCCGAAGGCCGATTGTCCGCGGACGAAGCCTCAGCTCCCGCACCCGAAGTTCGACGTTCATAGTCTGATAAAGCGGCAGGCCCCAAGAAGTCTGTTAATTACTCCTTTGGGTCCCATGGTGGGGAAAAACATCATAAAAAGACCTCACAAAAGGAATATTATCCCAGCCCATAGAGAAACCTAAGGACTCTAGACCTAGAACTATACCTTCCTCTGATGAGGATTTGGGTATTTCCCCTCAATCTATTGTGATCTGAAGTTCAAAGGGATGGTATTCACAAGGTATTGATAGGGTTTTCCGAAGAATGACCTTCATGGCAAATATTTATGACAAGAACCCAGATTACTCTCAAAGTTTCTACTCCTACCACCTCAGCCCCTTCCGGCTCTCAAGCCTCTGCCTTACACTCTCAACCCCCTTCTAAGAGGTCTTGCTCTAATGTCCCCTTACAAAGTACAGTTCTAGATCTATATAACCCTGAAATAGAACCAGAAGACCAGGAGGATCTCTTTTGTGGAAACATCTGACCCTCAACTTAATGAAGAGAATACAGATGAACTTTATTATTGGGAATGATGAAGACCCAGAGACAGACCAGGAGGCTAACATGTACTCCATAGATTCCCCTCTTAATCAGGACACTCCAGTGGTAGATTCCCCTGTCGATAATAGACCCCTCCACAATGAAGTCTTAGGCAAAGCGGCAGAACACTTCCAAATTGACACAGGAGGATAGAGACTTCGCTGAACAAATACTAGGGGAAAAAAAGACAGGTCAGTTTATCCCACTATTAAAATCTGTGCAACGAAGAATACAGCCTTTCTTAGAAGCACCCAATCTCACACAGGCCGTTAACCCGCGTGTGGAAAAACTATTCAGGCCTGCACCATCAGACACCTTATATATGAGGACAATTGAAACAACTCATTGGTTATTACCATGACAAGAAAGGGAGCAGGCACACCCCTTTCTCCGAGGCCCCACCGGATAAGGAAAGCAAAAAGATATGCCATGGGTAGAAAGGCTGCTTTCTCTGCGGCCTATCAAACTAGAATAGCCAACAACGCTACACTTTTGGCAAATGTTAACTGCCATAATTGGGAGGAGATTTCTACGTTCTTTTCGTCCGCCCCGGAGCTACTTAAATCCCAACTAGCTCAATTGGCAGCAGACGGAAGGGCCATATCTACCGGTCTCCTCAAATCGAATTTCGATGCGGCTGACTATGCCGGAAGAGTCATTGCAGAGGGGACTATTATAAACAGGCATGCATGGCTTTGCCAGTCAGGCTCTAGGCCAGAGACACAAGCCACTCGAATAAACATGCCAGTGGAACCTAATGTGCTCTTCGGCAAGACTGTGGAAGATGCACTTAAGACAGCAATGGATGAGTATGACACTATAAAATCTTTAGGTCAGCTCACAAACAAGCCTACTGGTCAAAGGGGTAACGGTCGCTGTTTTCGGGTCCAAAATTCAGAGGATCTGGCTACAATCAAGGCCAAGGCTCCTATTGGAATAATCAAGGACAAGCCTTCCAAGGCTATCCCAGCGGACAAGGCAGAGGTTGTGGTGGTCGGGGCAGAGGCCCAGCTCGAGGTGGCACCCCACCTCACACCAAGTGACATTCCGCTCCAGTTACCCCCCATGCATCTCCAGTAGGACGCATTTCTAAATTCACCCACGCATGGGAGGGTATCATCTCATACACATGGGTGCCGTCCGCGGTAGCAGTGGGCTAATGCATAGAACTACTTCAACGTCCTCACGACCACCCCCACAACAGAAAATCCACTCAGAGGAACATCAGCGGATCCTTCTAGAAGAAATAACGCTTCTATTAAAGGACGCCATAGAAGTGGTCCCAACCAACCAGGTAAACAATGGGATTTATTCAACTTACTTCCTTGTGCCAAAGAAAGATCTAACAATGCGCCCTGTTTTAGATTTACGCCCTACAAACAAGTATGTCAAGCCACAAAAGTTCTGCATGACTGCGCTACAAGAGGTAATCCCGCTACTAAAAAAAGATTACATGGCAACACTGGATATGAAAGATGCCTATTTCCATATTTCAATGTTCCCAGCGCACAGAAGATTCTTGCGTTTAAAGATAGCGAACAAGCACTACCAATTCAAAGTGCTGCCCTTTGGAATAGCCTCAGCTCCAAGGGTATTCACAAAGGTACTGGCGGCAGTGGCAGCGCACCTGCGCAGGGGAGCAATCCCAGTGTACCCATACCTGGATGACTGGCTCAGAACAGGGGAATCGCCTCTGATTTGCAGACAAAACATCCAAACAACAATCAACCTCCTCTTTCAATTGGGCTTCTCAATCAACGAGAAAAAATCAAGCCTATTGCCAAGCACTTCCAAACAGTTCATAGGAGCTACTCTAAACACAGAGGAAGGATTGGTCTTTCCTTCAGAGGAAAGAGTAAAAAATGTGTTCCTGCAAATACCACATTATCAGGCCGGCCGCCAGATAAGGGTGCGCAAAGCAATACGTTTAATAGACATGATGGCATCTTGCATATACTTGGTTCCTGACGCCCGCCTGCGCATGCGTCCCATGCAGGAGTGGTTGGCGAAACAGTGGTCTCAGGCAAGCGGTCAATGGGACGATCTAGTGGTTGTTTCACCAACACTAGTACAAAGTCTTCACTGGTGGACGAGAGAGAACCTAAGGAGAGGGAAACTCTTCTACGACCCACAAATACAGGCAGTGGTCACCAAGGATGCCTCACTGGCAAGGTGGGGGGGGCGCTCACTACCTCCACCACACAGCTCGGGGTCTGTGGTCTCACACTGCAGCTCAGAACCACATCAATGTGCTGAACTGCTGGCAGTATACAAAGCCCTTCAGGCATTCGAACCCCATTTAATAAACCTGTCGGTGCAGATCCTAACAGACAGCATCACACCAATGTTTTATATCAACAAACGGGGGGGTGTACACGTTCTCCAAATCTATCCAGACTTGCACAGAAAATCTGGAAATGGGCACTCAGACGGAAAATGCTGCTGTCATCACAGCATGTTCCAGGGGAACTCAACGCTCTAGCAGACTCATTGATCAGAGATCCCCTACCAGAGGAACACGAGTGGCGTCTACACGAAGAAGTCGTAGAACACTCCTTTTCTCAATGGGGTTTCCCAACTATAGACTTATTCGCCACAAGTGAAAATCGTCAATGCCCAGAATTCGCGTCCAGGTTCCCCCAGCCAGGCTCCAAGGGGACGCCCTATGGATGAACTGGTCAGGGAAATTTGCTTACACTTTCCCCCCCCCCAACTCCTCTAATGAGGAAGGTGGTGACCAAGTTACACAAGGAACCGATGACGCTTATCCTAGTTGCTCTTATGTGGGCAAGACAACCGTGGTATCCACATCTGCGCAAACTGCCGATGTGCGATCCCATCAAGCTCCTGTGCCAGTACAACCTACTTGCCCAGCACGAGGGACTAACAGGGCACCCACAACCACACTCCATGAACTTGGCAGCATGGCTCCTGAAGTCATAGTTTGGACACTCGGGAGCCATGCTGCCAAGTTCATTGAGTGTGGTTGTGGGTGCCCTGTTAGTCCCTCGTGCTGGGTGAGTAGGTTGTACTGACAACTTGCACTCATTCCATGACAGATACACAAGTGGGCCAAGTGGTTCTAAGACATCTGTTCGCCCATGAACCTTCTCACATCCCACCTCTTTCCACTGCTCGCGAATCTATGCACAGCATGTGATCCATGCAGATTCCACAAGCCTCAGAAGGGATACACTACTCACCGTAATCGTATTGCTGATGCTTGTCTCTGCTTGGATTCACATGCAACCCACCCTTCCTCCCCTCGGAGAGAAGGCACATGGATGCGTATGAGCTTGTCTTATACGTATCTGCTTGGATACAACTGTGCTCGCGCTACACCTCCTGCTACCTCATGTCAGTAAAATAACAATCTGAGGGACCTCGACGCGTGAGGGATCATGGGTACAGTCGATGTCACACTAGGGATAGTATTACTGGCACGCCCTGTCGACGTCCCTTTTCGAGTTTCGAAAACAACTGTAATACTCTGCAGCTTCCACTAGATGTCGGCCTATGCACAGCATGTGAATCTAAGCAGATACAAGCATCAGAAATACGATTACGGTGAGTAATGTATCCCATGTATATTGCCACCAGTGCTCTATGTGGCCTTTCAATTTGGAAAACCGATAACTTTGGTTGATTGTCAAAGGACATTAGCATTTGCTCCACGAATGATAGCATGTCTCCAGCAGTCGGGGTCTCGAGGACCCATAGTATATATTAAAACGCGAGCGTGATTCTAGGTAGTCACATTTTTTCTGTACCATCGGCATTTCTTTTGTGTATCACCATTTCTGCCTTTTATACTATTGGTATCATCTTTTATCAGGCCTACCAGGGTGGGTCTTCTCTATTTTAACATTTATGGCACTGATGTTGGCTGTGATATCGTTCAGTTTGGTGTTTATGGATGTAAATTCATCTTTCATACTGGCCATTATTACTAGAGTTCCCTAGGAGCAGGTGGAACATCTGTGCCAACATTATTTGGCGCCAAGCAGTGTCTTGGGCGTCGCTTTGGTGAACTGGTACATGTTGCCTTGTTTATTTTAGAATACTTTGTCATTGTTATTGGCAGTATTAATGTGTTATTGTCAGGTAACAATATCCAGTTACACTGGGTAGTAGTAGATGGCGTATCTCACTCAGTCACCAGGTGTGCCAATATACATGATCAGATTGACACATAAGGTCACAAGATAAAGTGGAGACAGCTTCGTGGCTGGGACTGTCGCTGCCCCCAGCTATTGCCTTAGGTTAACTTCCCTCTCTGCAGCTGACAGTGGATATGCATCATACATAATTATCAACTCACGTCAATCTCTGCACCCGACAGGTGGTAATATGCATATTGCAAACCCAACAGCTGGTATTTCATTCTGGGAGAGGTCCTCCACCCATCGCCGTTGAATGATTTTAAAATTGTGTAATTACTTGCTGTGGCCTGACGGGGGGTTAGATTCCCCCCCTGTGTGCTGGTCTGGGCTATTATGGTGCGATGAGCCTTTCCCCAACTTGCACTGTTCCTCAATCAGCCTGGTATGTTCCCACACCGTACAGACGTCGTACATTACTCAGTTAGCAGATTGCTGATGCTTTTTATATGCTCAGATTCTATGCGCCTACCCTTTCTCCCCTATTGGAGTTTAATGTACATAGACATCAAATACCTTACAGTTCCTATGTACTCGCACAAACACTTCATGCTCCCTCATGTTAGAAACAAAACAATCTGAGGGACTTTGCGCCAAGGTCCATGGGTACTATGGATGTCGCAGTAGGGATAGTATTAGACACACCCCGTCGACATCAATTTTTGACTTTCGAAAGAGAGTCCTGCAATACTCTGCACGTACCACTAGATGGGAGCCTATGCAAAGCATGTGAATCAAAGCCGATTCAAGCATTAGAAATACGATTCATGTTCAGGGTTGGCTCCAGTCCTATAAAAGTTGGTGGGCTGAAATTTTGGCACACGGTCGGCATACCAGTCGGGTGTACTGGCGATGGTGAAATTTGACCAACCCACCTATTTCCGCTGCACAGGGTGGGGTCCGGCTCCGTGCTATCAGTATAGGCGATTTCAGGAGATTGCCGATTTTGCGACTCTTCCAATAATAGGAAGTTGACAAAATAAAACATACACCAGGCTATAAACTCCTCCAGCAGCAAGACTTCTGCACGCTTTAGGTGTGAAATGCTTTAATATGGAAACAATCGTTTTGTAAATTCTGATTGTCTTCTGCTGCATTAATGTGTACACAACCTGAGGCAGCAATTGCTCTTCAGTTAACAATCATGACTTGCAGGCCAGACTTTGTTTAACAAACATAATAGAGGGCCACAACAATAAATGCATTTCCCTTTTAAATTGTTTAAAATGCTTCAGAGATGGTGCCCTGGTCAGCAGCAAAATCAGGAGCAGTAATTTGTTAAGCAGAAATGGAGCTTGATTTGGTACACTGCAACCCTGCTCCATTACAGACATCCAGGTGGTAATTTTTTTGAGTGAATTTGAGAAAATTGATTGCCAAAAGTTTCCTGGTTTGAAAGGATTACATCAATTAAAATGAATCTAATACCACAACTCCATTACCTTTTGCTTTACCGGTCAAGATCCCCAATATAAAACTGGGAAAACTCAAAAGGATAATTATGACGCTTGTGTGGGGGAAGAAAAGAAAACAGTATCTCAAGAAGGGTTATGCTCCGTGGGGTCAAAAATTAATGACTGGGAGTCCCCGATGTAATTTCAGTATAATCTTGCAGCACAATTGTCCCACATGTTAGCTTTGTATGTACTGGATGAAGCTCCTATTTTGAAACCAAGGAAGCATGGTCCACAACGCCTCTGCCACACCTTCCTCATTTGAGGATTACCCAACAGAGCCCCAGGGCCAAACCATTCATGTCCACTTGTAACCCTATTTGCTACTGGTGAAGGGCAGCGTGTCAATGGGAAATTAAGTCCACTTTAGGTCCTCTCTCCCCAGTCTAGAATAACCCAGACTTTCTCCCGTGGTGTGATATAATTAGAGTTAGGCACTGGATGGAGAGTGACTTAACAATTCTACGCAACTTTTAAGTGAATGGAAATCACTTGCCTTTTGAAGAGTGTAAAACAAAATCTTGGATCCAGGAGACTATTTAAATATGCTCAGCTGAGGCACTGGATAGCTCGCCAAAATAAAAGAGCTCACATGACTAGGGAATCCAGAGCATTAGAATTAACTCCAGCATTGAACACACCATCCTGGAAAATAACATCCCTATACACATTGTTAGATTTGATCCATTGGTTAGAGGACTATATGAAAAAAATGGGGAGAGAATTTCGGGAAAGAATTAGTGGATAGATGGAACCGTATCTGGACGTGAATGTTTAGAAGCTCCAGATGTGTAACCAGTAGTGTGTAGTGAATGTCTGTTACAAATGGTACAACACTCTAGCAAAACTACACAAAATTAATCCCTCCTGCTCTCCATGTTGAAGATGCTGCCTAGCAATGGGTTCGCGTCTCCACTTATTCTAGTGTTGTGATAAATCATGGTGTTTTTGGAAAGCGGTCCTTGGACACGGAAAACCTATATTGGGCTAACTATATCACAGGACCCTGGTTTTGTATTACTGGGTGATATGGGCGATGGCGTATGCCCGATGTCGGGCTCATTAGCACCATTATCAACCCACCTTCTAACGGCCGCAAAATGTACGGTGGCCTGCTGGTGGAAGAATCCTGATGGGGCCCCTGATCACGATGTGGTGGATTAAAGGTTGCGAGATGGTGATGGTTGAAAAAGATTTTAGTGCGCAGCCTGTGGCTGATGGGTAAATTTAACAGCATTTGGTCCCAATTTCTGGAATATGCGGAACAGGTTCCAGGGATTGCATGTAAACCTCCCTCCCTCTGTTGGTTCTCCAATATTTGAACATTGTCGTTAGGGCATTTCTGCTTATGTCTGTGAGTGCGCAGGGGAGGAACAAAAATGTTATGATGCATACACCGATCTTTGTAATTCTAGTTTCCTGGAAGATAACTGTACTTGTATTTACAAAATTAAGCTGTAATGAAGGCAAAAGTATGGCACCATCTGTGTGGCTGAAATGCTTTTACAATAAAAAGATTGGATAAATGTAAAAATAACCTTCGAGGGGATTGGGTCCTCCGACGTATTCCATATGACAGGTAATCACCACAGCTGTGCTGCTTCGGAAAATTTCCTGCGTCTGTGATGTCGATGCGCTGTCCTCGAGGGCCTCCGTCGAGCCGACATCACCGGATGTTATAAGTAGGACGCACGATGCCTGTAGCCTCAGTTCCATTTTTTCTGCGAACGTGTTCGCTTCGGCGATCTCGGCGCGCCTCGGTTCTTCTGAGTTACTGTTCCTGCGGTTTTTCGAACCTGTTTGTTTTGAAGATTTCCATGATATCTTCGTCTTCCACCCCAGGGCCGGATTTTAAGAAGTGTCGGGACTGCGGGTCCAAGATGTCGTTGACGGACTCGCACAACGCCTGCCTCTGGTGCCTCGGTGAGGGCCACCACACGGATGATTGTGTAGACTGCCAGTTGCTTACATCGAAGGCCTTGCGGGAGAGTAAGAAGAAGCTTTCTGTTGGTAAGGTGGCCAAGCCTCAGAAGTCGAAATCCACGGGGCTTTCGACTGACGATTCAATTGTTGACTCTCGTCGTCGTTGGTCCGGGGGCGGGGGGTCTCGGTCCCAGAGTAGGTCCCACCATTACTCTCTCCCTTCGAGGCACTCACGGAAGCGCGGTCATCGGTCGCCTTCCCCGTCCTTGTCCGAGGGCTCCGGCCGTAGGCGGGTTGCTCGTCCCAACAAGCATAAGCATTCCACTCCTGCAGAATGGGATTCATTTCGGCAGGAGATGATGGTGATTTTTCAGTCGCAGGGCTCCATTCCGTCCGTGCCGTCGAAAGACGCTGACCATGCTAGAGCCGCCACTCGCACGCCTTCGGGCACGGGTGGTTGGCGCGATCATCGAGCACCTTCGAGGTCTCAATCGGACAAGGTGGATCGTTCTAGAAATGCCCACTCCAGATCCCGGTCCTCGACGCCCTCGAGACCGTCGAGCCTGTGAGGTGTTCAAGAAGACATCGGCGCCGAGGTAGTCGAGTGACTCTCGAGGCTCCGCCTCCAAGGGAGCCGTCGGCGCCCAGGCAGTCGAAGGACACGCCGGGGCTCCGCCCTGGAGGACTGTGTCGAAGCAATCGGCGCCACGCTCGACGCCGATTCCATTGACTCCCTAAACGCCTTTCGAGGCTGCTTTTTAGAGGTACCCCGTGGCACGGTGGAACCCCCTAGAAAGGCTCTGGCCAAGTCTAAAAATGTCTTGTCCCTTTTTTCTGTGCTCCCATTCCAGCATATGGATTATATTTCTGAGGTGGAGGAAGGGTCTGAGGAAGGAGGTTTGGTTCCTGCTGAGGTACCCGACGAGATTTTGTCTGGTCATAGCCAGCTTGAAGACCTGAGTCAGTCGTTGCACGACGCCAGTGGTTTGGATACCTCTCCAGAGGTGGAACTCGGTAGGCCTGAGCCTGGCACCCACGCCGACTGCTCCGGAGAGTCTCTCGGCAGTGAGCAAGTGTTTGCCGAAGAAATATCGTCCAGCCAGTAGCGACCCCAGCTACTTGACTACGCACCCCACTCTGGAGAGTTTTGTGGTGCAGGCGGCTACGGCCCTGGCAAAACCGGCGTCGTACCTTAGCATCCCTCCTTATAGGGACGATAAACGTTTTGATGGCTGGGCGAAGAAAGTCTTTTCTTCAGGGGGTATGGCTTTACAGGCTGCCAACTGCGTGTGTGCCTTAGCACGTTTCACTCATAATCTGTGGAATTGTCTCTTTGGCGGCTGAACACATTCCCGAAGGGGAGGAATGGGATGGCTTTCTTGCTCTTGTTCATGATTGCAAGGATGCCATGTGTGAATCCGTTCGGTCGGGTCTGGACATGGCAGATTGCGTCAGCCGGTCCATGGCGGCGAGCACCGTAACAGACAGGTTTGCATGGTTGCGGAAGTCGGGGTTTGCTCCTGATGTGCAGGCCCAGCTCCTCAACATGCCCTTTGACGGGGAACTTCTTTTTGGCAACAAGGCTGACGAGAGCCTTGAAGGTTGCAGACCTCCAAAGCTGCAGCGTAGTCGTTGGGTGCTGCAGTTCGACAACCTCCGCCTTTTCGTCCTAGGGGAAAGCAATGGAGGGGAGGTTCCTTTCGTTATTACTCGTCCTTTCGTAAAGCGAGAGGAGCTGCCAGTCAAAGGGGCCACCGTAGGAGTGCCAGAGGTGGAAAACAAGGTACTCGAGGTGCCAAGGGTGCTCGGGCTGTTGCCTCTTTGCCCTCATGCAACGCCGCAGCTGCTTCAGCTCAGTCATGAGGCCATGTCCCATGGTTCACCAGTTGGGGTAAGGCTGGCGCAGCATCTTGCAGAGTGGTGCGCCATTACTTCATGTGTGGGTTCTGGAGATCATAACCCACGGCTACTGTATTCCTTTCCGGCAGAGGCCTCAAGACAATCCACCGGGGAGTCTCTCTTGGAAGATTCCGGATCCGCTCCATGCACAGGAAATTCAATCCCTGCTGGAGCAAGGCGCCATAGAACTGGTGCCTGTAGCGGAGAGGAACAAGGGATGGTATTCCTCTTATTTTTTGATTTCCAAGAAAGACGGGGGGAGGTGGGGGGGGGGATTGAGACCCATCATGGACTTGCACGGTTTGAACAAACTCCTCAGGAAGGACAAGTTCAAGATGGTTACTCTCTCACAAGTCCTCCAGGCCTTTCAACTTCAGGACTGGTTGGTGTCTCGACCTCAAGGACGCTTATTTTCATTTGCTGATACACCCAAAGCACAAGAAGTACCTGAAGTTCGCCGTTGGCGACTCGCACTTTCAGTTTTGGGTCCTGCCATTCGGATTGACCTCCGCCCTGAGGGTCTTCACCAAGCTCGTGG
The DNA here is from genome assembly GCF_040938575.1 of Ambystoma mexicanum. Taxonomy (NCBI): domain Eukaryota; kingdom Metazoa; phylum Chordata; class Amphibia; order Caudata; family Ambystomatidae; genus Ambystoma; species Ambystoma mexicanum. Next base: position 548,786,557 of record NC_090931.1, on the reverse strand, counting down.
TGGTGGTGGTGGCAGCTCATCTCAGGAAGGGGGATTCACGTCTACCTCTACCTCTACCTGGACGATTGGTTGATCAGGGCGTGCTCTCCCGAGCAAGTCCTGGATAATCTGTCAGTCACCTGCCACTCCCTCCACAAGCTGGGCTTCTCCCTCAACTTAAAGAAGTCCCATTTGACACCAACGCAGAAGCTCCAGTACATCGGAGCAGTGCTCGACACCTCCCTGGGGCAGTGTTTTCCTCCCCAGGTGAGGGCTATCACATTCAGCAGATCTTGCACAAGTTTCAGCTTGCTCAGAGCCTCCCAGCGTTCAAGTTCTTGAGATTGCTCGGCCTCATGGCATCCTGCATTCTTCTGGTGCCGGAGGCCAGGTTGCGGATGAGATCTTTGCAATGGGCACTCGAGCTCCAGTGGTCTGTCCTCCGGCAGGATGTCGGACCCTGTTCAGGTGCCGTCCTCGGTCGCCCAGGACCTTCTGTGGTGGGCCGTTGAAGACAATCTGATGAAGGGGGCTCCATTTTGGCTACCCTGGCCGGAGGTGACTATCGTGATGGACGCATCCCTCATGGGATGGGGAGTTCCTGCCAACGAGTTGACAGTCAGCGGTCGTTGGTCTCCGTCGGAGTCCAGACCCCATATCAATCTGTTGGAACTGAGGGCCGTCTGGCTAGCCCTGAAGGCTTTTCTGCCGACTGTGCGAGGGAATAATGTCCTGATCCTGACAGACAACATGGTGGCCATGCACTACCTCAACAAAAAAGGGGGGGGCAGGGTCACTTCCGCTGTGCAGGGAGGCGATGCAGCTCGGGTTCTGGGCCATCCAGCAGGAAGTTTCGATCTCAGCAGTTCATCTGGCCGGAGACAAAAACGAGACGGCGGACGCTCTGAGCAGGCAGAGCGCGATCTCTCACGAGTGGGAGTTGGCTCAGGAGATTCTCCTGGAGATCTTCGCCCTTTGGGGGACCCCTCAAGTGGATCTTTTCGCCTCCAGTGTCAACCGGAAGTGCAAGAGGTTCTGCTCGCGGGAATTTCCTCCGAAAGGAGCCTTAGCAGACTCCGTCATTCCGCAAGTGCTACGGAGGTTCGGTTCCCGGATGATCATCATTGCTCCCGCGTGGACCCGGAGGACGTGGTACCCGGACCTTCTTGACATGTCCGTCTGCCCTCCACATAGTCTTCCCTACCGAGATGATCTGCTCTCACGGGAGGGGGGGGGTCAGATTCTCCATCCAGAGGTCAGATCCCTCAACCTTCACGCTTGGTTTCTGAAAGGTTGAGGTATAAGGATTGGGACCGCCCTGAAGACGTGATGGAGATGTTGCTCTCGGCCAGACGGCCAGCAACAAAGTCCCTGTACCGTTGGCATAAGTTCTGCGACTGTTGCAGGGTTAAGAATGTGGATCCTTTTTCATGTGACATTCCTGTCTTTTTTGCTTTCTTTGGCCCACAGGGGCCTGCAAGTGGGTACCGTTAAAGGTTACCTGGCGGCGCTGTCCATATTTAAGCACTCGTCTGAAGAGTGTTCCTATTTTAAAATTCCTTTAATTTCTTAGTTTCTGAAAGGGCTCACTAATGTGTTCCCTCCGTCACCTTTCCAGGTGCCCGGTTGGGATTTGAATCTTGTTCTCAAGTTTCTGATGGGTGCTCCGTTTGAGCCTTTGCATTCATGCCCTTTGAGACTGTTAACTCTGAAAAATGTATTTTTGGTTGCGGTCACTTCCACTCGCAGAGTGAGTTGGTTACAGGCACTTTCAGTTAAGCCACCCTTCACTGTGTTTCATAAGGACAAGGGTTGTCCTTGGAGTTCGTCCTTCCTTTCTTCCGAAGGTGGTGTCGGAATTTCATTTAAGCCAGCATTTTATCCTCCTGCATCCTGGTAAGGATGAATAGAGGCTCCATAGGTTAGATTCTAGGAGAGCTTTAAGTTTCTACATTTCACGCCTGTGCCGGGTCAGAGTGGACTATCAGCTCTTTATTGGTTACGCTGGAAGGCGTTTGGGACAAGCTGTTACTAAGCAGACTTTGTCTAGATGGATTATCTTGGCAATTTCTGAATGTTGCCGCTTGGCGGGTAAGGACCCTCCGGTAGGCTTACGGGCCCATTCTACTAGGGGTATGGCTGCCTCTACTGCCCTGCAGAGGGGTGTTCCTATTCGTAAAATCTGTGAAGCAGCCACTTGGGCTTCGGTCCATATTTTTGTAAGAGACTATTCCCTAGATTCTATCCATGGGCAGGATCTGGCCTTTGGCAAGGCGGTCCTTTACTCTGCAATTTGATTCGGCATTCTAAATTTCTATATTCTAAATTCTTTTCCCTCCTCCATACGTTGGTACTGCTTTGGGAGTCTGTCATAGAGAAGGAATATGTCTGAGGACCCAATCCCCCTGAAGAACAAGTTACTCTCTTACCTGGTAACGTTCTTTCGATGGGATGGTCCGACGACGTATTCCATATCGCTCCCTCCCTACCTGTCCCGCTACAGAATTTCTTATGCGATTGCAGCTTACGTTTCCGCAAGGCTTTCTGTGGTCTATTGGTAGAAGATTGGTGCCATACATTCTGGGAACAAACCAACTGAGGCTACGGGCGTCCTACTTATAACATCCAGTGACTTCGGCTCGACGGAGGCCCTCAGACAGCGTATCGACGTCATGGACGCAGACGCTGAAAATTTTCCGAAGCAGCACAGCTGTGGTGATTACCTGTCATAGATATGGAATACGTCATCAGACCATCCCATCGAAAGAACGTTACCAGGTAAGAGTAACTTGTTCTTCTAAAACTTACGTTCGATTGCCGGTGAACTTGTTCCCTTGGTCTAAATTGAATAAATATTGACCGTCCGGTCACCACATGTTTAAAGGCAAACTGGCCCCTTCTGAGCTTGGACCTCCTACGCACCACTACATGCTGCCTGCCACCTCTCGCCTTCTTGGATTAGTTTCCAATCATGCAGCCAGCTACTGCACCAACTCGATCCTCACCTGGAGACTTGTTCTCCCATTTCAAAAGTTCCTGCGAGTTATGTTCTGGACTCCCTTGATACCTTTCCACTAACCCACATGTTGATCCTAGCTATGCCTCAAGACAATTTCTGCTTACTATTCCTTACTACACCCCTATTTTACTGCCTTTGGGTGTGTTTTTACAATTCAGCACCCCTCCTCGTTGTACCCAAGTGTTTCTACTACATCTGTGTGCTCTGACTATCTAAGTGTGCCTTACAACCCATATACCTTACACTGTTTACACTGTTTTTTGTCGTCTAGTCCGCCTCATGAGTTTGTGATTGTGCCTGTAGTCTCTCCTTTTATCCTCCACCTCTCCTCCACCCCTATGGCACTCATCTCCCCCATCTCTTCGAACCACTATACTCTCTCATGAAGTCTGGAAGGAAAAGTTTAAAAAAGACCTCCTGGTCCGGCCTTCGCAGACACCTACGTCAGCACAACTTCTAGACAGATTGTCACTGATATCCTCTTTTCTGTCACCTCCAGATCTCTGGACTCCTCGTCTGATCTCTCACCTTTCTCTCCCCCCCCCCCTTAATGGTGGCACTAGATGGGAAGAAATCTTGGCAGGCTTCTCATCATCCAGGTGTATCATTAATGTGTATCGCAATGACACTCATGGCTCTGAGTCCTCAACCCAACCTTCTCTTTGACCGGCGCCTGCTGTCCTTCAACTTCCTTCCTACGCCCACTACTCCTTCCTCTGACCCTCCTCAACCTCTGACAGGTGTACCACGCCCCTGTACCCCTCCTCGGAAAACTTTTAAAGGCAGAAGAGACCTGCTTCATCTAGCCACGCTTAATGCTTGCTCTATCAAATAATCTGCTAACATTTGCCTCCATCTTGAAGACCTTGAAATCGTCTTTTACCGAGACTTGGTTCAATGCCAGCTCAGTCACTGCTTTTGACTCGCTTCTCCCTGCTGGGTACAAGATCATCTCAAAGCCTTGCCCGAATCATGTTGGCGGTGGGGTTGCCGTGATCTTCCCTGTGTGGGTATCTTCTTCTCTTACCCAGCCATCCTCCTCCTTCGAGAGCCTTATCAGCAAGCTGGTCATCTCTCCTAGTTCCTCCCTGACCATTCCGAACATCTATAGGCCACCTGGCTCTATCTCCCTGTTCCTCTCAGAATGGGCTGATTTATCCTCTTCTCTCCTGACATCTACCTCTAAACTCCTCTTTTGAAGGGATTGTGTCCTCCGACATATCCCTTATCTTAGATAATTTGTCTCCAGCTTGTTGGCCTTGGAAATGTTTTCTCTGTAGAGGGCGCTGCGCGTCGACGTCCGCTGAGTTGGTGTCCCTCGACAGCCACCGTATCGGTCCCGACGTCACCATGCCCAGAAATAGCCACGTGCGGCGTCTGTTGCTCAGTTCCGTTTTTCTGCGCTTCGTGGGGCCTCGGAATATCGTTGCTCAGTTCAGTCAGATAAACCTCTTATATTTCCTCAATAAAATCAACTCGTACTCGATGGCTTCCTCATCCGAACCGACGACTCTGTGGTCCGGCTTAAAAAAATGTTGAGACTGCGGAAAGAAAATGCCGCTAACGGATCCTCACAGGATCTGTTTGTGGTGCTTGGGAGTCGAGCACCATTGTTTGGAGTGTGAGGATGCATGTCCATGACGGCGAAAGCCTTGAAGGAGCGCAAGGGGAAGCTCGAGAGAGGTAAATTAGTTAAAACCTCCTCGAAAGTTTCTTCGGTTGAGGCATTCGTCTCCTCGCCGTCGAAAGCATTCCCATTCCAGGTCTTGAAGTAGCTCCCACCACTCTTCGAGATCTAGACACTCAAAGAGACGTCGAAGATCCCCTTCCTCGTCTTCTGTTACCCCAGAAAGGGTCTCCTGCCCCACAAAACACAGCTCTCAGGCTGAGTGGGAGGAATTCAGGAAAAAGATGCTAAGCATCTTCGAGAAAGTGGCCTCGACCCCTCGAAGACAGCTGGGGGTGATACTCCGGGTGAAAAACCCCAAAAATCAAAACGCTGCGAGTCGTTGCACCCGGCGAAAGAGTCCACCTGAGAGCGCCACGGGCCATCGGGTAGCAAGGCACCATCTTCGTCGTCGAAAGTCCCTTCGACTCATGAATCGGCGCCATCGCCGCCGTTATCGAAGGGTTCTTCGACGCATCGGTCGATCGAATCGCCGACATCGACGCCGTTAAAAGAAAAAAACCACGGCTACTTCACAGTCAACGGTTATACCCAGGGCCTCCCGCACGACTCTTGAGAACGTCGTCGACATCCTCAAGCAGGATCCTGATCCTCTCGAGTTCCTCGAGGCCTCTTCCCGTTTTCTCAACGCCTTTCTCGGCACCTTCGAAGCCTTTCACATCGACGTCGATGACATCGACTTTTTCTCGACCAATAATGACAAGTTTGGCTCCGTCTGCTTTAGAAATGGGTTTTACACCATTTCCGAGGTCAGAGTACCCCAGAACCTTATCTTCAATCTATGAAGAAGGAGAGGATTCTGATCAAGAAAGACCCTTTGGGCTGCAGAGGACCACACCACCTGTTTCAGAGGGTTTTTCACCTCTGAGGAAAGAAGGTTGAAAGTCCTACAGGAGTCCTTGCATGAGGCAAGTGGGTTGGACACTTCCCCAGAAATGGAATTAGCGAAACCAGACCCAGGGGAACATGCCGAAAGCCCCTATAGAAAACTGATGGCAAGAATTATTGAATTCATGGGTTCGTCTGCGCCTGTTTTTCAACAGGATGACCTTACAGAGTATCCTGTGGTCCCTTTCCATACAGCTTTACAAAGGAAAATTTCATCAAATTGGGAAACTCCTGAGGTTATTCCTGCAGTCAAATAAAAAATTGTTGGCCAAGTATAGGGTAGCTGCGGCTGACCCTGAATATTTATCAAAACACCCGACTCCAGAGAGCCTGGTCGTTCAAGCGGCAACTTCATCAAGCAGCAGCTCCGCTTATCCTACTGTTCCTACTGTTCCACAGGATAGGGATGACAAAAGGTACGATTCTATGGCAAAAAAAGTATTTTCTGCTTGTAGTATGGCGTTGAAATCCATCAACGCCACTTGTACACTCGCCAGGTTCAGTCACACACTGTGGGAGTGTTCTTCTTCAGCGGCTGACTGCATACCGGAAGGAGATGAAAGGGAAGCCTTCCTTAACATTAAAGATGGCAAAGATGCCATGTGCGAATATCTTCAAACTGGCATCGATTCTGCTGACAGTATCAGCAGGGCCATGGCGGCAAGTACTACAATCCGCAGGCATGCGTGGTTACGAAAGTCTGGCTTTGTTCCAGATGTACAGGCCAGACTTTTGAATATGCCCTTTGACTTTATTCGGTGAAAAGGCTGACAGTCTGGAAAGGTTGCAAACATCTAAAGCAGCAGCAAAATCTTTAGGAGCTGCTATTCGCCAAACTCCTTTTCGCCCCTCGGGTTCCTCTTGGAGAGGAAAGTCCTTTCGCTACTATTCTGTATTCGGGAAAGGCAGAGGACAGCCGGCTCAAAGAGGCCAAAGGAGATCCGCCCGAGTTGGACGGGTCAGAAGTACTAAGGCCGCAGCAGCAGCAGGTGCCTCTTTACCCTCGGCATCTGCATCAGCCGCCCCCAAACCACTCTCGGGTCTTTCCACACAATACACCTGTAGGGGGCAGGTTAACTCGCCATCTGACGGAATGGCAGGCTATTACATCAGATGCTTGGGCATTGGAGACAGTTGCCCAAGGTTACTGCCTACCCTTTCTACGCATCCCTCATTCATCCACCACGGCACAGCTCTCTGAAAGTTCCAGATCCGCTCCTCTTGCAGGAAATTGTAGACCTGCTAGAGAAAGGTGCCATAGAACCGGTACCTGTAGCGGAGAGGAACAAGGGCTGGTACTCCAACCCCCCCCCCCCCCCCCCCCCCCACACTTTCTCATACCGAAGAAGGACGGAGGACAAGTTCAAGATAACTCTCTCTCAGATCCTTCAGGCCTTCCAGATCCAGGACTGCTATCTCTGGACCACCAGGATGCTTATTTCCATGTGCCAATCCATCTCAAACACAGGAAATACCTGAAGTTCGCAATTGGCGGCTCTCATTATCAATTTCGAGTTCTGCCATTTGGGCTGACCTCCGCCCCAAGGGTCTTCACCAAGCTAATGTCGGTAGTGGCTGCAAGTCTAAGGAGGGAAGGGATCCACGTCTACCCCTACCTGGACGATTGGCTGATCAGAGCTGTTTCTTTGGAACAAGCTCAGATCCAGCTAGATTATGTTTGCCACTTCCTTCACAAACTGGGCTTCTCCCTCGAAGTCACAGATAATACCATCACAGAGACTCCAGTTCATCAGAGCGCTCCTGGACACTTCCCTGGGAAAAGCCTCGCCACCAGAGGTGAGGGCTCAAGATATTCTGCAGATGGTCAACAAGTTTCAAAATGCCCAATATCTCCCAGCCTTCGACTTTTTGAGATTGCTACGCCTCGTGGCATCCTGCATCTTCCTTGTGCCAGAGGCTCGCCTGAGAATGAGATCTCTACAGTGGGCACTAAGAACCCAGTGGTCACAATACTCAGGAAGAATGACAGATCTCCTCCGGATTCCGGACAAGGTAGCCCACAACCTTCAATGGTGGGCCTATCCAGAGAACATCTTGAAAGGAGAACCGTTTTGGCAACCATGGCCGGAGATAACAGTAGTCAGACGCCTCACTCACGGGGTGGGGAGCCCATGCCAACGACTTGACCATCAGCGGTCGTTGGTCTCCATCTCCATCGGAGTCCCGACTACACATCAACCTATTAGAGCCGAGAGCGATCAGACTAGCGCTGAAAGCTTTCCTGCCATCAGTACAGGGGAGAAATGTCCTGATAATGACGGACAACACGGTGGCCATGTACTACCTCAACAAAAGAGGCATGGGGTCACTGCCACTGTGCAGAGAGGCCATGCCGCTCTGGTTTTTGGCAATTCAGGAAGGAATCTCTGTATCGGCAGTCCACCTAGCCGGAGAGAACAACTTGACAGCGGACGCTCTGAGCAGGCAGAGCAGTCTCCCACGAGTCGGCGCTTGCTCAGGAAGTCTTTCAAGAGATCTTCGTCCTTTGGGGAACCCCTCAGGTGGATCTGTTTGCCACCAGTACCAACAGGAAGTGCGATTTGTTCTGTTCAAGGGAATTTCCCCCGAGAGGAGCTCTAGGGGACACGATCGTAGTGGACTGGGAGTTTCCACTCCTTTACGCATTTCCACCAGTCCCTGTTATTCCTCAAATGATCAGGAGGTTGAGAAGATTCCGGAAAACCATGATCCCAATTGCCCCGGACTGGGCCAGGAGAACGTGGTACCCGGACCTTCTGGATATGTCGTTCTGCCCTCCAATCTGTCTTCCACTCAACGAGAATATTCTCTCGCAGAAGGGAGGTCTGGTTCTCCACCCAGACATAAGAACCCTCAACCTTCACGCTTGGCTTCTGAAAGGTTGAGGTACAAGGATTGGGACCTTCCTGATGACGACATGGAGGTGTTGCTTTCGGCCAGAAGGCCAGCAACAAAATCTTTATACCGCTGCCGTTGGAACAAATTTTGCAGCTGGTGTAGATAGGACAATATCGACCCTTTTTCATGCGGTACACCAACGGTGTTATCGTTTCTACTCCGCAAACTCAGGCCTTCAAGTTGGCACTGTAAAAGGCTATCTCGCGGCACTATCAATCTTCAAGCGCACTGCGGAGGAACCATTGTATTTTAAACTACCCTTAGTTATAAAATTTCTCAAGGGATTAACTAATGTTTATCCTCCAAGACCATTCCAAGTTCCCTTATGGGACTTAAATTTAGTTTTAAATTTCCTAATGGGTACTCCCTTCGAACCACTCCACTCTTGTTCACTGAGATTTCTCACTCTTAAAACTGTCCTTTTAGTAGCACTAACATCTACTAGGAGGGTGAGCGAATGAGCGAAATACAAGCTCTATTTTTTAAACCCCTCCCTCCATACAATTTTCCATAAGGACAAAGTTGTCCTACAGGTGAAACCTAATTTCCTCCCAGAAAATGACATTACCTTTGTTCTACCCTCCTCCCCATCCGGGGAAAGAGGAAGAAAGGCTACATAGGCTGGACCCAAGGCGAGCTCTAAGCTTTTACATCAGCAGACTGGCTAGGATTAGGCAACCAGACCAACTGTTTGTAGGCTACTCAGGTCACAAATTGGGACTACCCATAACAAAACAGACCATTTCCAGGTGGATTATTTTGGCCATTCTGCATTGTTACAAACTGGCAGGGAAAGAGCCCCCCCAGAGTCTTAGGGCTCATTCAACCAAGGGTATCACAGCCTCTTCGGCCCTCCAAAGAGGGGTACCGGTCCGAGACATATGTGCGGCTGCCACCTGGTCGTCCGCACATACATTCACAAGATTTTACAACCTCGATTCCTCCGCTAGTCAAGAGACCAGATTTGGCAAAGGCGTATTACATTCGGTTCATTCCTAAAAGGGATACACATTGGCATCTTGGCGGTTTCTTCTTGGCATCGCTTACCTATAAAACAGTCATCATGGAGGCAAAAAAGGAGTCCCTCAATAACCGCATCCTGCAAGCGGACTCCAACTCCAAGGAACTCTTTAAGATCTTAAAAGAGCTTGAAATGCCAGTCACCCCCCTCCCCCTGACACCTGCATTAAAGACAGCATATGGTGTGCCAACATTCAGGCAGCCTTACTAAACAAAATTACCACGCTTCAAGCTAAAATCATAGCTAAACAAGACAGTCTCAAATTGGACAACCACCCTCCCACCTCAGCGGGGTCCCTCTGCCCGGACTCGCCTAATCTCAAACGGTTTGCCTTCTCTCCACTTACCACTGCGGAGGTGGAAAATATTATCCTGAGGATCAAACCATCCAACTGCCAGGGTGACCCCTGCCCTGCCCCAATCAAGGAATCGGCACACGACCTGGCCCCATTCATCACATCCTTCATTAATACTTCCTTTAAAACAGGAACTGTCCCTGACAACCTCAAGGACGCATGGGTGATCCCCCCCCTTCTTAAAAAACCTTCCTTGGACCCAAGCATACCCACCAACTACCGCCCTATTACCACTGTCCCGTTCCTGTTAATCCTAGACCGTGCAGCATACCTGCAAATCCAAGAGTACTTGGAAGCCAACAACCTTCTAGGTCTTAGAGAATCTGGATTCCGCCCTAAGCACGGAACTGAGACCGCTCTACTAGACTTAAAAACTCAAATCGAAGTTCTAAAAGACAACGACAAATTGGCCTTGTTACTCCTACTCGACCTCTGCGGCATTCGATTTAGTCAATCACCAAATCCTATGCAAGCATTTGCACTCTGCCGCCCACTTCTCTCCGGCAGCTACGGCCTGGATCAAATCATTCCTGAGTAATAGATCCATGCGGGTCTTCTCTCAATCCGCAGCCGCAGATCCCTCCCCTATTCACTGCGGCGTCCCCCAGGGCTCATGCGTGTCGCCAACTCTCTAATGTTTTTATAAAACCGCTCTTTGATGTACTTGACTATCTGGGTGTCTCTTATACGAATTACGCGGACGACACCCAGATACTCATTCCGATCACTGGAGACTACGTGGCTGACACCAAGGCCCTGAATGTCTATCTGGCCATCCAAGCTTGGATGGCACAACACCAACTATGCCTTAACGATGACGAGACTGAGCTCCTCATCTTGGCACTACACAATGCCTCAGTAAACTTGAACCTTCTTACCTATCGTTTATCATCGATGGCAACGCCATCCAAGTCTCGAAAGACACGAAAACTTTAGGCGTCTACCTTGACGCCACACTATCCCTATCCCGACAAACAAATGCAGTTAGGTCTGCCTCAGCATACACCTGCAAACTGATTGCAGTTTGCAGGCCATTCCTGACCACTTCCAACGTGGTCACATTGGCCAGGACCCTCATTGCTAAAATTGACTACGGTAGCGCCCTCTACCTTGGAACTAGCCAAGAGAATCTGAACAAACTACAAACCGTCCAGAACAACACCATCAGAGCGGCGCTAAACATCCTGCGAAACCACCACATTTCGGAATCCATATCCAATCAACACTGGCTACCTGTCAGACAAAAAATATCACTGAAATCCCTAGGCCTGACCCACAAATGCCTAGATAACCAAGCCCCCCCGTATCTCGGCAGCCGGCTATCCCGCCTTGCGCGCTCCCACCCTCAAAGAACCGCCCAGACCCATTGCCTAACTATCCCGAGATTCAAACTTCAAAAAGCGGGTGGTTCAAGCTTCCCCGTCTTAGCCTCCAAGCTTTGGAATGCACTCCCCCTTCCCATAAGATCAGAAGAATGCTTTAGTGCCTTCAAGGCCAAAACGAAAGCTTGGCTCCTCACTCAGCCGTGATACTCTGACCTCATATGTGAGCCCTGCCCTAGTAAAGCGCCAGTTCTAACTGCTACTTGTAAATGATGTATGTTCTCAATTTTTTTGCACTGTATCTTCTATTGACTATATGTATGCCTATGTAACCATGTCTAAGTAACCATGTATAAGTTGCACCCTGATGCCTCCGGGCCGAACGGTGCGCGTTACAAATAATAAAAATACATGACATTCTTACTCCCACCTCCAATTACATGCCACTGCTATTTGAGTCTATCTAAGATGAGGAATACTTCGGAGGACACAATCCCTTCGAAGAACAAGTTACTTCTTACCTGGTAACGTTCTTTTGATGGGATGTTCCTCCGACGTATTCCTTATCGCCCCTCCCATTCATCCCCGCAGTAATACTTCCCTTGTGGTTGCGGCTCACGCTCCTTCAAGGTCAATAGCCAATTCATGCAAGACTCATCTTATGCTACAAAACAGAACTGAGCAACGGACGCCGCGCGTGGCTATTTATGGGCATGGTGACGTCGGCGCCGATACGGTGGCTGTCGAGGGACACCAACTCGGCGGACGTCGACGCGCAGCGCCCTCTACAGAGAAAACATTTCCGAGGCCAGCAAGCTGGAGACGAATTATCCGAGATGAGGAATACGTTGGAGGAACATCCCATCGAAAGAACGTTACAAGGTAAGAAGTAACTTGTTCATTTATAGTTGAGGCAAGCTGCCCACGACAGCATGATCTTCCACCAGGGCAGCAGATCTTTGTTCATTTGGCCCCTTAAGGGTGGGTAATTTACTTCATAAAGCTTTTCAAGCCGTGTGGTCAGCCCTACAGATGAGATGTATTGGGCACTTTTACTCCTTAAAAATTGGCAAATACTCCCAAAAATTAAAATGGAGAATTATAAATACTCCCAACAAAAAATAAGGAAAAGACATGTAGAATCTTGCACCTCTACTTTCAGCTTCACAACACCACAAATGTTTGGACCAGTACTGCACATACTACAGTAAGGAACTACTATTATAACTGCCTGAATTGAAGAAGTAAATTGCATCTTTTAATGTGCATGAAGAACTAGGTGCAAAGAAATAAATATTTTTTAAAAATTCGTTTTTCAGTTGAAACATAGTTTTACTCTTATAAAATACTCTCATTGGGAATTGGACTTACCTTTTTAATCCCTAAAATAATTTTACTTCAAACTTTCAAAAATAGGGAGTAAAATACTCCCTCTTCCAAATCCTATCTGGAGCACTACCTGCAGTATATCATATTGTCACACTGAGTTTGCACTCTGAGTTGCGATTGAGTGCAGGATTAGTCGTTAGCGTTACAGATTTTGCAAGATTGATTTTGAAATCTGATAGCCATACATAGTCTGAGACTGCTGTCAGGAACGCTGTAATTGACTTGGTTCGGGACCTTAAGTATGCCAGGATATATTCTGCTTATAGTGCCAATTTATATTCTGTTACAGATCTTCAGGCCCGAATAAGAGTGTTGGAGGGGATTGACACGGCTAACGTTTCCAGCGTTCTCGCAAAGAGGAGCGGTGATAACCGAGCCTTGGCGTGTCCCACGACTCCGCTTGAACTCTGGCGAGGCAATACCATGAACTATTGCTCTCGCTCTGGTGTTCTGATCTAGTCCCATTGCTCCCTCCAGCGATCTATGCCTGTCTTTCTCAGAGTTGCCTCCATAGACCGCCACTCTACCCTGTCAATAGCTTTTTTCGCATGCACTGACAGAAAGGAGCCTTCTCCTCTTCCCTCATCCCTGCCATGAGTTTTAATATCCATGCCCTATCTCCCTGTGATGAATCCTACCTGATCGTTGTCTATCAGTCTGGAAAGAATGGCATTTAATCTGCCAGTGGTAATAATGGGGTATATTTTAGCATCCGTATTTATCCGTGATCTAGTTCAGAAATATCCACATTGCAATTTATCCCTACCCTTCTTTATTCACGTCTGTGTGAAGGTGCCGGGGACACTACCCCATCCAACATACTGTTGAAGACTTTGGTCCGGAACGAGACGAGTAGCAGCCTGTGCTTTTTTTGCAAAATGTTGGCGTGAACCCATCCTGTGCCGCGCCGACCTAGCCTTCGGCTTTGGAAATTGTTTGGAGTATTTCCTCACCTGTGATGGGCGTATGCAGCGCTACCCTTTCCTCTGTACAGAATATAGCCAGAGAGCGGTCAGATAATCGTGGGTTGACCTCTATCCTTGAAATTAGTGGTATAGAGCTGGGCATAATATTCGCCAAAATGCTGCACTCTCTTCAGGTTTGGTAAGAGTTGTCCTTTTTGCTTTTAATCCTTTATGCAACCCTTTTTGCTTTTTGACCTCTGGAATGGGATGCCAACATTCTTTTGTCACCCTTCCCGAAGTACCTCCGCTTAATGAGGTGCAGTTGTGCTATCTCTTTGCCTTTCCAGATGTCACCCAGTTCTTGTCTCAAGTCTTTTATCTAGCACGTCATCAGGCCGTACCCCAGAACTCTGTAATGGCTCCTCTTTTAGCTTGTGCTTTAGACTGAGCTCTGTGGTCTCCCTCCGTTTTGCAGCGCCTTCTGAGATTAGAAGGCTTGTGAAAAATGGTTTTAGCTGCGTCCCAGAAAATATGGAGTGGTGTCTCCCCTGTATCGTTGCTCTGGAAGAATTCCCTTCTCTTTGGAGGGCATCCCTGTGTAGGGTATCGTTACCGTTCCAGCTCCTGTCTATTGGGGTTTGGGCTCTGACCTCAAGCGTTGCTACACACATCGTAGTCCGACCAGCCCACTATTTGAAAATCCGCTTCGCTTGTTCAATGTTCCTGCGCAGTGTCCACTAATATATAATCAATTCTGGTAAATGTGTGTTGGGGCGGGAGGACCGGGGGGGTGAGGAGGGGGGGCATGGGAGGGGTGGCTGGGTGAGAACGTGCATGCTCATTTTGGGTTGTGCATCGTTCTCCAGCATTCTATAATAGGATTCTCCTGTAGAACTAGTAATTCAGCACTTGTTAGAATTGGCTTGACATTTGGATACATGTTCTGATTGTCCTTTCTTTTCTCTTTTCCTTGGGTAACACGTGGACTGACAAAGGTCTTTATTTGGATGCATTTGTAGCAAATTCATTTTTACGCTATTGCCTGTATTTATTTGATAGTATGGAACTCTAAAAAGCAACCAGTTGAGGGGTTTGGCTTTTTCCATCTATCGTAGCTCTTAGCGCTTTAGGTGCTACACAGTGTGTAACTTGACGACATAGACTTGACTATCTTGACAATTCCCTGACGAATTTCCCCACACTTGGCCTATACTCTGTTTTTCGATTTGTTGGAAAGAAACATGTTGGATGATTTTGTGTTGAAGGGTGTGTATGTAGCATTTAGAGTGAGAGAATGGAACGTTGTTTGAAAAAAATCTTGTTTGGTTAAACAGCTGCGTATCTGCACAAGTACACAACACTTTTTGCGAATACCACAGATCCTAGAAGGCTGTTACTTTATCTAGCCTCTTAAACCTACAAGACTTACTGTCTGTTCTATGTTTTGCACTGCTGTTGTTTATTGTTGTAGCTGAAGAACAGGAGGGGCAGAGTAGAGTCAAAGCAAACCACACTGCTGCCTTCTCCAGAATCACTTTTTGTTAATACAACATTAATAGTGTATTGTGTTCTTTGTTTTTATATGTGATTGGTTTTTATGTGATTGACTTTTGCACATTAATAAAACTTAATATTTTTTTTTAGTCTGATACTGCCTGATAATGTAATGAAATAAGGGGCAGACCACCATCCATTAGCATTGTTTGGATCTGTGGTTACCTATGTGAATTGGAATTGAGATGCCCGTTTGACCCTAATGTTGCTTACTAAAGGTTGTTGACCTTTCTGAGGGTTGGTTGAATACGGGTTTCCTTTCCCTTCTACCTCCTTTTTGTATTGATGGCTCCTGTAGAAGGGCCTGCAGAGCTTCCCCCCTCTTGCGGTGGTGGCGGGAGGGCTCCAACTCTGTGAGGACCAGTCCATGAAGTGGTCCGACATTAAGTTCAGATCACCCCAACAAATCAAAAGGCCCGTCTTCCATTTACTCCACAAAGTCAGGGTTTCTCTACAAAACGTGAGCTGTTATTGGTTTGGGACATAGAGCGAGCACCACGTGACAGCTGTATAACCTAGAGTTCAGTTTACTGCAAGCAGGCGACCCTCCATCCCTCTTTTAATTTGTGAGATTTCCAACCTGAGGGAGTTCCAAGCAAGGATCTTCAGCCCTGCTTTCTTGGAGGGGCCGGAGGCCCAGAACACTTTCCTCTGCTCTTTACCCTTAGGGCACACTCCTCCCCTCCCTGAATTTAGTCTCCTGCAGAAAGAGTGTGTCCAATTTGGACTGTTTCAACTCACGCACCACCATTTACCGTTTCTGTGGCGAGTTTAGACCCTTGACATTTAATGAGCCCACTTTGACCCCACTACGATGCATGGTCCCCTCTTCTGTCAAAGTATTTAGTCTGTCTCACGGCACTGACCTTGTTGTCTCATCCCACATCATAACGAAAAAATTGCCATTGCCCCATTTCCACTTTTAGCCCAGGAGAGCAATAAACCATATATGAAATCCCATTTCTTTCCAAATTCCCCTAGAAACATGCCACCCCCAACCCCATGACGGTGAGGAGTGTAGGTTCTGCAATGCAGAGACGCCTCAGGAAACGAGGCCCCCCACTCAAACTGCAACTTAACAATAACAGTGCCAATAATAAATAACACGTTTCAAAAACTTCCTACTTAATCAGTCAAAAAATACATTTGATGTCCAGGACATCAGTGAAAGATCAGCACCGTTTTCAATCGCTTCGTCTGTGAAGGTCAGTGGAGAGTCAATTAGTTCAAGGAGTGTTGAATCTGTGAAATGTCCTTTTGCTGGCGGATTGACCTTCTCAGGTGAGCATTCTGCTTCTCACTTTGTGAATTGGGCATGCTTGATGTACCGGCCAGTTCAGGGCCACGGTCATCGGAGGCTGTTTGCTTTAAGGCTCTCTGCTTCCTCCTGCTAGGTGACCCTATATTCCTCCCCCCTATGTTCAAAGGACAAAGCAAATGGAAACCCCCAGCAATATCTAAGGTCTTTTTACTGTAACCACTGTCTCAGCGGATGACATTCCCTTCTAGCCAGGGTTGGTTTCGATAAGTCCTGATAAATTCAAATTTGAGATCCCTTGAAGAGCATCTGGCCTTTCTCTCACTTTTTGCATTATGTCTGCCTTCTGTTTAAAATAATGGCATTCTGAAAGCACTGATCTCAGGCCATGGGAGGACCTCTAACTTGATGGATCCTGTCGAACAAGATGACTGGGTTAGGTGGGTCATCGGAAAAGCCCTCCATGTATTTACCCAATGCTCCAAAGTGAGGTTGGATTTGCTTTGTAGCTCTTTCATACCCATACTCCTGATATTAGAATGTCTTTCTCTGTACTCTAAATCAGTTTTTAGTGCAAGGTCTCTCTCTGCTCCAGGTCTTGCATGCACCCTTCCATCCTCATTTCTGTTAAGTCTGAAGATAGTTCATCATTTTTCAAGGTTGCTTATTTGTCCTCCACTTTCTTAATTCTGCCTTTTAGCTTGGGCCACTCTTTATTGACCTAATTTCCTCTAGAAGAAGCCGTATATCCACTTTGGTGACTCCCTCCTGATCGGCGCCAGAGGCTGTCGGGATGTTGTCAATTTTGGCCTTTGCTGTCGTCTCGGGTTCCTTGCAGAAGCTATTCAACAGTGTGTTGCTGTGTTCGTGTCGAACATGTGGCAACCTCAATTCTTTTCGGGACCCATCCAAGGGTAGATCTCGTGGGCCAAGACAATTAATGAAAAAAGGCCTCTTCGTCGTCTGTTCGATGCACAATACTACTCATTAATGCAGCAGTCCTGAGTCAGCTCTACCAGTGCTGGGCCTGGCCTTGAACAGGTCTTTTAGGGGTTCATTAGATGAGAAGAGATTACTGATTTGAGGGGCCGGAGTCATGCCTTCATTAATACCCAAATGTACGTTCCAGGTCGGTGTGGGATGAAGCCACTCTTTAGGTCTACTAGAGGGAGCCACCATGCGCCCCAGGACAGGTGGGGGACCTTCCAAGTTGCTAATTACTCAAGGCACAGTCTGCGCACCGTAGGTCAACCGGTGTTGCCAGCCTAAGCAAGCTTTAACCCTGCGCTGTTCCTCTGCGTCCTCCCTGGTTGTGCCGTACCTATCTTGTGCCCGAAACACTAGGCGTGACCCATGCCATCCAGGACTTGTAATAGTGCCCTGCTGCTATGTCGGCACTTGGCGTCTTCCAGGAGCTGGAACTTTTCATAGGCACAGTGCAGCATTAGCCACAAGCCCATTCGCCGTGGGATGGTCTAGGCCTCTGATGTCTGCTCCCCAGTCCAGGCACTATATGCGGTGTTGGGCAGCGCACTCAGCGCTTCAGGCTCCAAACACTGTGCTGTCTGCTTGCAAGGTCTCCCCCCCCCCCCAAATCCATCGACAGTGGGCAGATTATCGCCTCAAAGTGGTAAGTAGCTGCATGGGAGTGTGTGATGGACAATATTGTGGTGAGCATGTCGCTTCCCCCGGAGCTCTGGCCTCAGCTGTCTGGACGGTGTACCTTGGCTTTCGGTGCAAAATGCACTGCGAGTCGGTAGGCAGCCTCCTGACCCTTTCCAATTGCTCTGGCATTGGTTTCATTGAAGTGTTAAATTATGGCACATATTTAATGCTCTTCTCCATTGCTGAGGGAGACAGTACATTAGGGTTCCATACCGCCTGCACCCCCTGCTGGTCTATCCCTGTAATGCTTTTATTTGGAAGTAGTAAAAAGTAGACGCAATTTCTTAAGTAGAAAAAAATAAAAATGATGGGCACAACTTTTACTTTGTTTTGCTTTGAGATTTAAGTGTTCGTTGGACCCAAACCCAGGCAACAATATTAAAGTGTGTATGGCTCTCGTAAAAGTGTTTATGATTAGATATATATATTTCTGAGGCTTGTGGAATCTGCTTAGATCACATGCTGTGCATAGGCCGACATCTAGTGGAAACTGTGGAGCATTACAGTTTGTTTTTCGAAACTCGAAAATGGGCGTCGACACAGGGCGTGCCAGTAATACTATCCCTAGTGACACGTCCACTGTACCCAATATTCCTCACGCGTCTAGGATCCTCAGATTGTTTTTTTCCGCCATACTGGTCGGAAGCATTTTGCGGAGTCCCCTGGCCTTAGCCATACTTTTGCTAAAATATCGATACATTTACATCCTTGCCCCACCCCAACGTCGAACTTCGACACTCGACGCCGGCTTGGAGAAGAATTCGACCGTCGGCTGCTGCACGACGTATTTGGGCCTCGGAAGGCCTCTGGCCTCGGCCCGGGCCTTGGAAGGCCTCTGGCCTCGGCCCTGCAAGTATGGAGAGTGGGAGGTTGGACATACTCTACACTCTTGGTATATAGTACTTCTTATACATTTCCTACACTTACCAGCCCGCTGCCTCAAGGTGCGTATGGAGGGTACCCCTTTTCAATTCTGCCCCAAGTGCAATCACAAATACCCTTGGGTCGACAGGCACGCCACGTGCAAGCTCTGCTTGCCGAGGGACCACCCCGAGGCGAACTGCAGATCGTGTAGTAGGTTTAAACCTAAGACACTTAAGGACCGTTCTACGAAGCGTTGGGCCCAACACGCCAGGCAGGCGGCCATGGCAGCGGAGTGCGCCTTCAGCGATGGCAGCGACGCCGTGCTTTCGGACGGCGAGGGCATTACGGCGTCTAAAGACAGCCGAGCGCAGATCCCCGACCTCGGAAGGTCGTCCAACAGGGCGGCTATGGGGAAGACCCCCGGCGACACAAGCGCTTCACACACCACTCACACAAAACACACTAAGTCCAACCGAGACTCGACAACGTCGAGTTCTCGGAAAGAGGCACATAGAGAACGGTCCGAATCGGTGTCCTCTGGGCGTTCCCGATCGAGATCGCCGCATGACTCCAGGAAATCATCCACTCTTGCCAAGAGTGCCTCGCTCCCTAAGCTAACGGAAGTTCGATCGTCGGAGGACGAAGAAGACTTCCACCCCCAGGCCGCTCTCCAGGAGTCGGAGCCCGCAGACAAGATCAGCGCGGCCCCACGCTCGAAGGTCAGGGACTCTACCCCCGATCTTCGACGCCAGGCGTCGAAAACCTCCGGAGCCACAAAAGGACAGGGAAAACACTTTTCCACTCACGGGGAGGGGGGAAACAGCAGAAGAAGCAGCCTTTGCACTCTTCCACACCTGTAAAACATGCCACTCCCCCTAAACAGACAGACAAGTCCAGGTCTGCTGATATGTCTAAAACCAGCAAATCTACTCAAGATAAATCTCCGAGACTTGCTGAGAGAGTCATTCCCAGTTCCAAAAAATGGTCGAGTGAAGACATAGGGTCATGTCAAGTATGTCTTCTTTGGCTGACTTTTACGATAAAAATCCAGACCATTTCTTTTCGTATGATCCACAAGGGGCGACACCCTCAGGCTCTAACGATCCTATCCCCCAGATTAAGAAGCCCCGGTTTGAGACACCGATGAGGTCTACAGACCCCTTTGAGGTACAACCATGCTCACGACCATACTCACCGTATCAAGGAGAGGCTTCCTTTGGTGAGGACCAAGAATTTGGCATGGTAGAAGAGCAAACCGGGACGGACTACTATGGGGAATGATTAGGACCAAGAAGAGGAAGAGGAAGACCCTGAAACCTACAGAGTATATTCCCCGGTAGAAAACAAAGCCTCGGTTACAGACTCCCCTGTCGATAACCAACCCCTCCTAAACGAGGTTCTCGCACGTGTAGCAGAACATTTCCATATTGACACCCATGGTGTCCAGGAGGAGAGGGACTTCGCCGAGGAGTTAGTGGGAGAAAAGGAAGCCTGTTGCCCAGACCATCCCTATCCTTAAGTCCATTCAGCGTAGAATAGACCCGTCCCTGGTGTACCCGAACCTCACCAGAGCAGTCAATCCCAGGGTTGAAAAACTTTTCAGGGCAGCCCAGTCTGACCATCTCTATATAAGAGGACATCTGAAGCCAGACTCCCTAGTTGTCACGAACACTCCTAAGAGGGCTGGAACACCCTTGCCATCGTCCGAAGCTCCTCCAGACAAGGAGAGCAAAAAACTATATGGTTTCGGCAGGAAAGTAGCCTCAACATCCGCCTATCAGGCAAGGATTGCAAACTCCACCACCCTGTTGGCCAGCTACAACTGCCATCAGTGGGAAGAAGTCGCGGCACTCATAGCCTCTGCTCTGGAACCTTTAAAGGGCCAGTTAGCTCGTATTTCCGCAGAGGGTAGAGCCGTGTCTGGTTGCATTTTGAAAGCAACCTTTGACGCCGCGGACAACGCAGGCAGATTGATAGCAGAAGGCACCGTTATCAAGAAGCATGCGTGGTTACGGCAGTCTGGTTTTAAGGCAGAAACCCAGGCATCATTGTTGGACAAACCGGTGGAAGCCGATCTGTTTGGTAAGGCGGTCCAGGACGCACTAAAGAATGCCACGGACGAATATGAGACACTCAAGTCCCTTGGCCAGTTAACCAATAAACCCCCTAACCAGAGAGGGAATAGTAATTTTCGTCGCCCACGCGGCCAAAATTCAGAGGATCGAACTATTCCCAGGGGCAGGGTACACAGTGGAACAACAGCCAACAGTCTACCCAGGGTTACGGCAGGGGTAATAGGAGAGGTTGTGGTAAAGGCAGAGGCAGCCCCAGCAAAGGAGGCGGCACGCCTCCACCAAAGCAGTGATGCTCAGTTCAGGGTCCCTTCTCACGCAACGCCAGTAGGGGGATGCATTTCCAACTTCACCCAGCCTTGGGAAGGGATCACATCAGACAGATGGGTGCTGTCTACAGTATCCACAGGGTACTGTATAGAACTACGGCAGCGTCCCCGGAACCATCCTCCACGACAAAGAGTACACTCTTTAGAACATCAGAGGAGATCGCCATTCTGCTAGAAAAGGATGCGATAGAACTCGTCCCGGGACACCATGTAGACAAGTGTATTTATTCAACTTACTTCCTTGTGCCAAAAAAGATTTGACAATGTGCCCAGTATTGGATTTACGGCCTGCCAACAAGTATGTCAAGCCCCAAAAGTTTCGTATGACTACCCTACAAGAGGTAATCCCCCTCCTAAAAAAGGGGATTACATGGCAACCTTGGATATGAAAGATGCCTATTTTCATATTTTCATATTTCCATGTTCCCAGCGCACAGAAGGTACTTGCGCTTCAAGGTGGACAGTCGGCACTACCAATTCAAGGTACTGCCCTTTGGGATAGCTTCGGCACCAAGGGTATTCACCAAGGTACTGGCGGTGGCGGCTGCACATCTACGCAGGGAGGCAATCCCGGTGTACCCTTATCTGGACGACTGGCTCATAACGGGGGAAACCCCAGTAATTTGCAGGACAAACATTCAAAGGACTATCGACCTCCTCCACGAATTAGGTTTCTCAATCAACGAGAAAAAGTCAAGCCTGGTGCCAAGCACCTCCAAACAGTTCCTAGGAGCAATCCTAGATACTCAAGAGGGGTTGACATTTCCTTCAAAGGAAAGAATTCGGAATATAGTACTGCAAATTCCGCAATATCAGTCCGGTCACCAAATAACGGTATGCAAAGCAATGCGTTTACTGGGCATGATGGCGTCATGTATTTACCTGGTCACCCACGCGCGCCTGCGCATGCGTCCTATGCAGGAATGGTTGGCGAAACAATGGTCTCAGGCAAGTGGTCAGTGGGACGATCTAGTGGTCGTTTCGCCAACATTAGTACAAAGCCTTCACTGGTGGACAAGAGAGAATCTTGCACAGGGAAAACCCTTTTACGATCCCGAAGTACAGGCAGTAGTCACTACCGATACATGTCTGACGGGGTGGGGAGCTCACCATCTCCACTACACAGCTCAGGGTCTCTGGTCTCCCTCAGTGGCCAAGAACCACATCAACCTGCTAGAGCTTCTGGCGGTATTCAGAGCGCTTCAAGCGTTCGAGCCCCACCTACTAAACCTGTCAGTGCAAATCTGGACGGACAGCACAACAGCCATGTTCTACCTGAACAAGCAAGGATGGACTCGTTCGCCAAATCTGTCCAAGCTTGCCCAGAAAATCTGGATATGGGCACTCAGACGGAACATCTTCCTGTCATCACAACATGTTCCAGGGGAGGTCAATTCCCTAGCGGATGCTCTGAGCAGAGACTCCCTCCCAGAGGAACACAAATGGGTTCTACACAGAGAGGTCGTAGAAAATATCTTCTCTCAGTGGGGTTTCCCCACTATAGACTTATTCGCCACAAGCGAAAACAGACAATGCCCAGGATTTGCATCCAGGTTCCCCCAACCAGACTCCCAAGGGAACGCCCTGTGGATGAATTGGTCAGGGATGTTTGCGTACGCTTTTCCACCAACTCCTCATCAGGAAGGTGGTGAACAAGAAGAACAGAGAGTCGATGACGCTCGTCCTAGTTGCTCCCATGTGGGCAAGACACCTGTGGTTCCCACACTTACGCAGGATGGCGGTGTGCGAGCCCATCAAACTTCCAGCCTGGTACAACCTACTGTCCCAGCACCAAGGTCAAACAGTTCATCAGCAACCCAACTCAATGAACCTGGCAGCATGGCTCCTGAGGTCATAGAGTTTGGACATCTCAATTTACCACAGAGGTGTATGGACATCCTAAAGGAATCTAGGAAACCAAACACTGGGCACTGTTACTTTGACAAGTGGAAGAGATTTGTTATCTGGTGCCAGAGTAGACAAATCAACCCAGTTGATTGCACTTCTTCCACTATTGTTACATACATACTCCACCTGCTAGACGCAGGATTGGTTTTTAACTCACTGAAAGTACACCTGGCAGCACTGTCGGCATACACCACTTCCCATAACAAGGTCTCGTGGTGGAAAGTACCAGTAGTTAAAGCCTTCATGGAAGGAGTAAAAAGACTTCTCCCTCCTATTTCAAACCCACCACCAGGGTGGGACCTTAATGTGGTGCTATCTAAGCTCATGGGACCCCCTTTCGAGCCCATGCATAAAAGCAGTCTCAAACACCTGACTTATGAAGCAGCCTTCTTAGTAGCTATTACTTCTATAAGAAGGGTCAGTGAAATTCAGGCTCTGTCAGTGCAGGACCCCTTCTTTACTGTCCATAAAGACAAACTGGTTTTACGCACACACCCTAGGTTCTCACCTAAGTTTATATCTAAATTCCATGTAAACCAGTCCATCGAGCTTCCGTCTTTCTTCCAGGACCCTCCACGCTTGGCTGAGGTGAAACTACACACCCTAGATGTGCGTAGGGCGGTCCGCTACAATGTAAATAAGACCAGACCGCTAAGAAAAACAGATCAACTGTTTGTCTCCGTAGCTACAGGCAGCAAGGGGGATCGTGTCTCTAAAGGTGCCATCTCGAAGTGGATTATTAACTGTATCCAGCTGTGTTACTCACTCTCTGAAAGAACTCTGCCTTTCACGCCAAGAGCCCACTCTACTAGAGGCATTGGGGCCACTCTGGCTTTCATTGCAAATGTACCCCTTGACACCATTTGCAAAGCAGCTACTTGGAGCTCTATTCACACTTTTACTCAGCATTACTGCATTGACACCCATTCCAAGGCAGATACACAAGTGGGACAAGCGGTTCTAAGACACTTATTTGCTCATGACCCTTCTCACATCCCACCTCCTTCTTCAGGTACTGCTTGCTAATCTATGCACAGCATGTGATCTAAGCAGATTCCACAAGCCTCAGAAGGGATACATTACTCACCGTAATCGTATTTCTGATGCTTGTATCTGCTTAGATTCACATGCGACCCACCCTTCCTCCCCTCTGAGAGAAGGCGCATGGTTGCTTGTAGTCTTACCTTTCTATCTATCTGCTTGGATTATCTGTACTCACGCTACTCCTCATGCTACCTCATGTCAGAAAAAATACAATATGAGGATCCTAGACGCGTGAGGGATCTTGGGTACAGTGGACGTCACACTAGGGATAGTATTACTGGCACGCCCTGTGTCGACGCCCATTTTCAAGTTTCGAAAAACAAACTGTAATACTCCGCAGCTTCCACTAGATGTCAGCCTATGCACAGCATGTGAATCTAAACCGATACAAGCATCAGAAATACGATTACGGTGAGTGATGTATCCCATATATATATCCTAGAATGCCTGGGGCAAGTGCAGGATAGTGGGAGAGGGCAACATTGTTCTGACCATTATGTTCGCTGTTGGTAATATTGCTGAATACCATTTATGATCTACAGCAGGTGTACCGGGTGGGTGCATTCCAGAGGAGAAGGGCATGGTATAACAGGGTAGTGAGGTATTGAAAGATTAGTAGATAAGGTACAGAGCAGAGGCCATAGCAAAGACGAGCAACAGACCTAGATCTGAGGTGGAAAGCTTGGCTACATTGTTGGAGGGATTTTGCAGGGTTGAGAGCGGATGGAGTAAATGAGGTTGGTGAAGCAGCTAGACTTGGCAGCCTCCAGGCCCTTGGTGAGTAATGAGAACCATGTGCTTTTGCCAGCCACACAAGCATGCAAGTGTAACTGTTTGGGTTATTGCGGTACGTTAAAATACAATACTGGTATTTTATCAGTCTTTTAAAATAAATGCAACTTTTCTTAAATACTCATTAACTGCATACCAAGAACAATGTCATATAGTAAAAGAAATCATCCCCCTCAGTGTTGCTACATTTCTGTTTGTGTGCAGCAAAACCGTGTTGTTGGTGCCATGCAGCTATATTCTGTAGATCGGAAGGTTTCCCAGCCAATCGAAGGCCACGCTGCAAGCTTTGCGCAGTTCAAGATGGAGGGAAATGCAGAAGAGTCCACTTTGTTTTGTTTCGCGGTGCGAGGACAGGCAGGTGGCAAGGTGAGTTCACGTGAAAGGTGAAAGGGCTTGCATGCTTTTCTGCCCTTTGTCCTCTTACTATAATGGCAACATTGTTATACATCACTGTAGATGAACTGATTTTCTTTATTTTTTCAATGTAAGACTAATTGTCATTGCAATATATTTTGTTAGACCGTTTTCATCGCAGCTTCAGTGCTCTTTTATCTTAATAGAAAGAGTACTAAACTTTGCATAACTGTAGTCTTAAACGCTTTTCCTAGTTATAATAGTTGCTGTTTAAGTGGAATTTGTAGATCAAGGAGTGCTATTGCAGGTGGACATTATTCAGGGATCAATACAACTGCATAACCTGTATGAGTGGTCTGCAAGCCCCAGAAGTAGTGTGCAAATGCCAGTCTTTCACCAAACATTCTCTATTTGCATGGAGATGCTACCATGTCAGAGAAGCAAGAGGAAGCAAAATAATTTCCTTGAGACTTCATTTTGTGGTTTTCCTCCATCTTGTGATAGTTTTACCTTAACATTACCTTTTATGTGGAGCATAGTCTCTGATTCTCAAATTACAGATATGTAAAAAGATTGATTTTGTTTTTCTTTCATTAATACCAACTCCTTTATTAACAGTTGCATATAATCGAAGTTGGCACACCACCTACAGGTAACCAGCCATTTCCAAAGAAAGCAGTTGATGTATTCTTTCCACCGGAGGCACAGAATGACTTTCCTGTTGCTATGCAGGTATAGTGTACAAGCAAGATGTTTTATGAAGTATTTAATAAATGATTGTAAGTAATTTGCTAGTTTGCTATTTGTCAAACATAAGCTTCTTTTACAGTGCTTTACTAGACTATCTCGTGTCCTATTGAATGTTCAAAATATGGGTGACTACTGAGTCAAAAGCCTTATATATTCTTTTTATAGTATGGTTTAGAGATTTGATAAGTGGTTGTTGGAATTATTTCAATATCAAGTAAACGCATGCAAGATAGGCACATGATATCTTCCTGATGAAGTACAATGTATTATTTTAGAAAGAATTGAGGTCTTAGAAAATCTATCTAAGGCCACGAGTAGTATTCCACCGTGGAGGCTGCCAAAGCCCAGTCCATGAGTATACAACCCCTGGGATGCAGCCTGCAGCAGAAAAGCCTGCTGCGCTAAGGCCAAAGTGGTTTGGATGCAGTTTGGATGCATCTAGGAAGTGATATTGCGCTGTAATCCTGAGAGAACGCTATGGCTATCAACCGCTCATGAAGATACATGAGCTACTATCACATTTGAAAGACTGATTTTCAAAAGGATGTAAGCACTGTCGATCAGGGTTTCAGGTTGTATCTTCTGATGCAGAAACATGCAGTCCTGAAAGACAACAATCTCTACAACGCTTTCATAACATTTTATAAAAACTGCATTTATTATGGGCTTCCTAGTACTGAAATAAAGCAATCTTTTTTTGTAAATTCATATTTTATTGAAATTACAATTTGACAAATGCTTATCTCAAATTACATTCAACCATAACATTTGTTGCCTGCATTTTCACACCTCCCCCCGCCCCCCACCTTTACCCCTGGTGCTTTGATACTGTATGAACAAAAATTGTGCCAGAACTTCCAGGCCATTCTCCTGAACTTGTTTACATCTTACTTCTTCCTAGTAACCAACATGGCTTCTGGGGCCTACAAGATGAATAAAACCCTCTGGTCCAGGAAGGGGATTGCAATTCTAACCTCTGAACTACCAACTTCCAGCCTCTATGGGTGGTCACTATCTCTATACTTATTCATGAAGCAGTATTTTTGTATTATTGTATATGGTTTACAAAAGAAACCTTTACAATTACATTTGATAAGAAAAGAAATGAACAATAAAATGCACATATACATACATTACAATAGATTTGATTAAAGATGCAATACAAGCCCCAGGATCCTTCTTCTAAAAGTAGAAAACCTAGAACAAACCAATAAAATCGGTGCAGGATTAAAACCAATACAAAATTCCAAGTCCTACTTCCCTCTGCATGCAAAAATATCAATAAGATATCAAATGTATATACATATACAGTACATTAGATGGTATAAAAGGATTTAGAAATTCATCATACCGGTGGATCATAGAGAAGGCGCATACAAATCTAATTTAATAAAGCCCGCCACCGCAAGTCCATCTATAGTTTTAGAGATAGAGAGACAGTGAGACCAAATAAGATTTTCTGCCCCCAAGAGTCCCAGAGTATTGAATCTGCCTAAATAGAGAGCCCTAAGACCTTTCAGTGCTACAGTCTAAAAACAAAAAAAAAGTGACAGGCAGATTCAATAACCCCAGGATTGTGGCAGAAACGACATGTAAAATCCAAGTCACTAATCTCCTTCTATGTAAAACTTCCTTGGTAGGCAAAATATTCCATCTAAGTTTCAGGAGTAGTGAACGGTAGTGGCGGTTAGGAAATTGTGTCAGAATAAAAGACAAGCAGCGCCTCTTCTTTTGATCAAATTGTAAATTCCAAAGAGATGGATAAGTATGTAATTTTTCCAGCGTATCATTCCAGTCACAACAGAAAAGGAGCTCTTTAACTTTGTTCGGATTGTTCAACCGAGTATCCCTATCGGTAGACAGATCTAATAGGGTCTTGTCGCAGAGGTCCCTAAATTTTAAAAGAAATAGGTTTCTATTCCATAACTGAGTTACTCCCATCCTGCAACATCTCCGTCATATTCTCCAATTCAAATATCTTCCTCGCCTTATTGACCTACTCTCCTTCCAAGGGTAACCACTCCTTTTCTAATGGATTGAAGGCAGGCTCTGCCCACCACCAGTAAAATGTAGGGCATGTGTAGGAGTGATTTCCATCCCTCCTTGTCTCTTTCCAACTCAAATAAGAAGTATCAGATCCAACTCCCTCTGAATTCCAACCCAGCACCTCTTTCCAGTACTGTTTCACCTTCACCCACATCCACCACATATGCCAATAATTGGCCTTTTCCCCCACAGCCTCTCTAGCAGAATGACTTGAAACATCATAGACAACCAGATCGGATCATACTGCCTGCCACCTGTGAAGTAGCTTGATGTCATGTAGATTGTATTGGCAAGCTATTGATGTCTTATGCTTCCTTATAAACAATTTCCATTGCTCAACGTCATACCTAGGTCTCTTACATATCTATCCCTGGCTCTAGACACCACCCCAACGTTCGCCCTTACCGGGGCACCATAAAGCCTGGAAATTGGGCCCTAGAACCCATGCTAGTATTAAGACCATCTTCAGTTCGGGTCAGATCCCTCTAGAAATTAAATTGCCATTTATTAGCCGTCCGAATTTCTTTAAGTAGCTGAATACTGACGATCTGCCTATGTTCAGGCTCTCTTCTAATTACTGTATCAAGATCAACTTCTTTCTTCTCCATAGTTAACCAACCCTCAACAAGCCTGCCTTGAACCTGAGGGGATCCAGGAAAGCGTCTCGTATGGGGCGGGGGGAGAGGCCCAGATTTGGCTCAATGGTGATGGCCAAGTAGTTACTCCCTTCATAGTCTTTTGTTTTCTCCAAATATCCCAATATGGGCCCAGAATACAGTGCTCCCAGACTTGTCTGGGAACTTTCTCCTTCTGGGCTTATAACAATTTCCTGATCATTCACCCACGGCTTCCCGCCATCTTTCTGCAAGTGTGGACCAGAACCATCATCTGCGCTGCACGATAATAGCTTTCCATTTGTGGCAGACCAACTCCACCCATCTCTCTGCAAAATGAGTCTTGTAACCAATCCTCTGACTCATTTTCTTTGGCAGGGGAAGAGGCATTCTACTCTTAGTCTCTTTGAACATCAATTCTGAGACCTGAATGGGGAGCATCTGAAACCTGTAAGATTTTTAGTAAGCAGATTACGTAAATGTAGCATAATATTCGCGTACATACTGAGTTTATATTCCTCATCTCCAACTTGATTCCTTCAACTTCACTATTTCTGCTAATCCTTGCTCCCAAAGGTGTAAGACTCAACATGAAGAGGAGCAGGGACAGGACAGGACACAACACCCTTGTCTTGTACCCCTCTAAAAGCTCAACTGGCTCAACCTCTTCCTGTTTACCATAACCCATGCTCTGGAATCCATATTTCTGATGCTAGTTGATCTGCTTAGTCTTGCGTGTTATTCATACAGTTCGACATCTAGTGGTAATCAGAGTATTTCATCAATTGGGACAACCAGATGTAGATCTGTTTGCCACAAGAAAAAATGCAAAATGCCAAAGTTACGCCTCCAGGTTCCCACAGAAGGGGTTTGTGGGGAAACGAAACGCGCTGTGGATCAATTGGTCAGATCTGTGCTTATGGTTTTCCTCAAGCCCTACTCTTGAGCAGAGTAATCCACAAAATGCACCAGGATAACTTGACAATACTCCTCATAGCCCCAATGTGGAAATGTATAGCATGGTACTCCTGCCTCCTGAAATGGTCCATTTGTCCACCAATGAAGCTGACACTCTTGATTTGTGTGGTGTAGAAGGTCAAATATCAATCCAATTGACTGTTCGCCATTGCATATACTGCATTATCTCTTAAACGGTTTTTGATTCAGGGATGGTCTTTAAAGGCCCATTTAGCAGCACTATCTGCAGAATCAACATCTCGAAGCAAGGTTTCCTGGTGGAGAGGTGAGCTGCAGGCTTCATAAATGACAATCTTTTGTCACAGTAAATAGAAAGTGTTAAGAATACACCTGCGGTTTTCACCAAAATAAATATCAAAATTACATGTCAACCAAACCATTTAACTACCAGCTTTCTTTCAAAACACACAACATTTGAGGGAAAGAACACTTCACACCGTAGATGTTCATAGTTCATAGAGCAGTCATGTACTACCTTAACAAAACCACTCCGAAAGACCGATCCATTCTTTGATTCTCTAGTAGCCGGAAGAGGAGGGGGATCCTGTCTCAAAGGCTTCCATTGCTAGTTGGGTTGTAAGGTTTATCCAACAGTGTTCCACCCTGTCAAACAGGCCACTTCCATTTACATCAAAGCCGCACACTACGCAGAGTAGAGGGTCTACCCTGGATTTTTATTGCAAGTGTGCCAATGGTGGATATCTGTAAAGAGGCTACATGAAGTTCAGTTCCCACTTTCACACATTGTGTTGATACACAAGCCAGAAATGATTCACAGGTGGGACAACAGTGTTTCAACCATTGTTTCTGGTCCTTCAGTTATCCCACCACTCCCGCCACCGCGGTATGCGTAAGGCCTTAAGACTTCTAGATTACCGGGCTCTTCAGATAAATTCTCGGCCCTCGGTGGGTTAGCGTCGAACGACGTGTTGACATCTGTCCACGTAGCTAAAACTCTTCCAAAGCTTCTGGAAAACATTTTGAAGGCCCATTCCCATGGTCTTGAGCCTAAACATGCCTCCTCTTTGCAAGAAGGCTATCCCACAGCCTCTGCTCTTTCAGGCCCTGCAACAGGATCCTGCACCAACTGCTTAATTCCCCCCCACGCCCCTGCCCCCTTCAAATCCCCACCTGAGGGTGTCAACGTCTTGTGGACTAGGGAGCGATTTGAGGCGTGTATGGTGAGGATGGCTGAGTTTATTATATTTTCAGACCAATTTGATGATGTGGTTAAAAGGCACAACCCCTTTCTCCAGGTGCACGGTTTTCTTCCCCGTCTGAACAAAACCCACTCGAGCCGCCTCCTGGATGTGCTCCATGAAGACCAGGATGACCCCGATGACCTGTCCCTGATCTGGATCAGGCCTTACAGTACTTTGGCCTTACAGTACTTCGGCCTTACAGTACTTCGTCTCTCAAGACCCAGAATGGGTCCATGCTGATGACCAGGATACTTAACACACCACCTCAGCCCATCACCCAGACAACATTTTTGTTGGACACTCCTCCTGTAGTTCAGCCCACGGGAATCGTCGCCCATTGACGACCAGATGTTTTTCAGTGGAGATGATGTTCCGCCCTGGGATCCTTTGTATATTGGAGGCCATGCTGTTCCGGAGTCTCTGGTTGTAACAGGCACTAGAAAGAGGGCAGAGGTGCCACTATCCTTGTCTGTCTTCTCCAGACAAGGATTGTAAAAAGCTTTATGCCGCGGGCAAAAGGATCACCAACTTGGCTGCATTCTGCCTACATATCACCATCTTGGCTGGATTCTGCACTCGGATCACTTGCGAGATATAGCGATGCCCAATGGGGACTTGTGCAGGAAGGCCTTCAGAACGCCCCAGAACCTACTCACTCACACATTGACAGTGGTGTCTGAAGGGCTTTGGGTGACAGAGAACATCCCCAAGAATACTCTGGATTTGGTGGAGATGGTGGTATGTGTTCTCGCACAATGAACTCTTTTAAAGTGCCAGGCATGGCTCAAAAACTCAGGATTGAAGCCAGAGGCTCAGGCTTTTCTCAAACAAGCCTGTGGAAAACTCTGCTCTTTTCAGTAAAGCAGTTGATGCGGCCCTTGAAACAGCACAAAAAGCACAAGACGCTAAAGTTCTTTAACCAGATCTCTGCCAAGCCCTTTGTCCAACAAGGCACCTTTTTAACACCTGGCTGTCCTTTCACAGGCAATTTTTCTGCTGCTCTCAAGGGAACTACGGATCGAGAGGGGCTCCTTAGTTTTCTAGACAAGTTACTTCCAGCAGCTTCCAGTCCCCCAACAGGAGGGATTTTGACGTGGGAAGGGTAGAGGGACACACTGCAGCCAGAGACTTCCCAACCCCAGACAACAAATGACTGAGCAGCACAAATCCCCTCCCATGTGTCTCAGGTCAGGAGGCGATTTAACATCTTTTACCCACGCAGGGGAGGGCATACCTCCAGATCAGTCGGTACTCAAAACCATCGTCCATGGTTACTGCATAGAATTCCTGCAACCACCCCGCTACCATCCACCCAAGAGTAGACTGCCGACAGAACATCTACAGATAAGTCCAGATGCTACTGAAAAAGGGAGTGATTGAGGTTGTCCCTCATCTCCAGGTAAACAAGGTTATTTATTCAGTGTACTTCCTTGTACCCAAAAAGCATCCAACCATGAGATCTGTTTTAGATCTACGTCCTGCAAACAAGTATGTCAAACCTCAGAAGTTTAGGATGACCACTCTTCTGGAAGTAATGTCACTGCTGCAACAGGGGGATTACAAGGCCACATTGGTTATGAAAAATGCATACTTTCATATTTCACTGTTGCCAGCGCACAGGAAGTTCTTCAGATTCAAGATGGAAAACACTATCAATTTAAGGTACTCCCCTCCGGCAGTGCCTCAGCTCCAAAGGCTATTTTCAAAGGTACTAGCAGTAGCGGCAGCTCGCCTGCAGAGGCAGTCCATTCTAGTGTACCTTTCTTGATGACTGGGTCATAACCGGAGACTTGTATGGAACGTATCTGAAGACTCAAACAGTTCTCCTTTTTAATCTGGGATTCTCAATCAACAAGAAAAAGTCAAATCTGCTCCCCAGCCAAGGCAAGCAGTTTCTAGGGGCATTAATTCGGACAGAAGATGGCCTTGTCTTCACTTCCAATGAGGGTTCAAAACATGTTCCAGATCCCTCAGTATGTAGCCAGTAGCCGGATAACGTGCGGAAAGCCATGTGGCTGCTGGCATCCTACATTTTCCTGGTTCCACACGCCCGTCTGCACATGCGTCCCATGCTTTAGTGGCTCTCAAGCCCATGGTCTCAGGCAAGCGGTCAGTGGGATGATCTTTTGGTTGTCTCGACAGCCCTTGTTCAGGCTCAGCAGTGATGGTCCAAGGAAAACCTAAAGGGGAATTATTCACACCCCCGCAGTAGAAGCCACTCTCACCACAGATGCATCTTTGTCAGGGTGGGAAGCACACCACCTAGAACCGACGGCACACAGCATGTGGCCTCCAGTAGCATCCAAACATATCAATTGTTGGCACTACTGGTCGTGTTCAAAGCACTGAAAGGCTTTCAAACACCTACAAGGGAAGGCTGTTCTTGGCCTCAGTCAGCACCACGGTCATGTACTATCTGAACAAGTAGGGGGGGACTCGCTATCCAAACTATCAGAGAACATTTGGCAGTGGACACTGTAAAGACTAGAGGGGGGGTGTCTGTACTTCTGCTCTCTCTACGGCAAGGGAGAGGACCCCAGCCAAGATTCTCTATTTCGGTAGCTATGGATAAGCAATCAAGGCTTAAGCTCTCAGGTTTTGAGGGGTGGTTCTTAAGTAGTGTAGTCCCCAAGCACCCACAAAGGAATGTCCACAGTCAGTGAAAACACAGCTCTTTATATAAATAAGGTTCACGTTATATACACAATCACGCACTTTGTGCTCGGACAATTCTAAAATGGTAAATATATACAGTTCAGGGTGGATGCACTATTACTCTGATTCCATTAAAATGCATGAAGTGTACTCCGTTCAAATAGCATATGAATCAACACAGAAAAACGGTATCAACCATAGACTTGGGAGGAAAACAAGTTGGTTAGACAATTGGCAGAATACTGGCCCTCTTGCCTAGACCCAGTTTTGTATGAGGAGCCCCCACCTCAGCAACCTGTAAGTGAAGATGCACTACAAGCCCATCCATATATTGTCTATTAGTCTTGGCTCCTTCTATAATAGTTCTACTGCCCCAAAGAACCTGGTTTCGTAGAGTTCTTCAGTGAGTCGTTGACAGGCCGTTCTTGAGCGTGCTCCCTTTAAGGCAGGAGCCGCGGGTCGTCGAGATTCGGTGAAGAAAGAGGTAAAAGTTGTCAATGAAGGAGCTGCTTCGATCTTACGAAGGCTCGTGCACCTCGATGACAATAGTTTGTTGCCGCAAAGAGTCAATGAAGAA
Source organism: Ambystoma mexicanum (assembly GCF_040938575.1). Classification (NCBI taxonomy): domain Eukaryota; kingdom Metazoa; phylum Chordata; class Amphibia; order Caudata; family Ambystomatidae; genus Ambystoma; species Ambystoma mexicanum. The sequence continues at coordinate 548,752,432 of NC_090931.1, read as the reverse complement.
CTTTGGCCCAGCAAGGGCGTCGATGTCTGGCGTCGGCGAACGGGACGGGACCACAGCTGGCTTCAGTAGCTTAGTCAGCATCTGAGGTCTTCGGGTGGCGGGAAACCCACTGGCGGATGCTCCTCAGTCGTCTGCGGCCTTGACTTTCTCCGGCAGGACAAAAGCAGTCGACGATGAGCAAGGGAGTCCTTGGATCAAATGTTCTTAGGCAAAGGGAGCACTGTGGCTCCGGTAGGTGACGATGGACGGCTCTCCGGTGCTTATCTTCGCTCTCCTCGGTGGTCCCCTTCTCTGGTCGGCAGCCTTTCGAGGGTCTGTCTAACTGGGAGCTTTGGCAAAGATCAGCTGGTGAACGATGGTCCCTCGTAGCTTGGGAAGAGGACTCCTAGCCAGGTCCTCTCTTGGATCCATTTCTTGAAGGCACAGCAGCTTTCAGATTAAGTTGAAGGGAACAGCGGTTCACCTGTCATGGTCATGAAGTCGGAGGCACAGGCATGCAGGGGTCGCATGCACAGGAGTCCTGGGTGGACACTGTCCTGGCGCCTTTGCCGTCAGGCTCATGAACAAAAGTAAACCAGAACATCCATTTAATACCAAAAGCTTTTATTATGGACATGGCACTTCAGATGCATTAACCTTGAACATTCCATTAAGCAGGATGCGTTAACCTTGAACATTCCATCCATTAAGCAGCCCCAAGTGTATTCTTGGGTGTGGCTGCTAATGAATTGCCTTCGCACGTGCTCACTCTCTAGGAGTGGCAGGTAAGCCGGCCCTAATGGGCTTCACCATCGCCTGACATCAGACTTACCTTTGACGATCCTGCTGCCTAGCCATCCTGCTTCCTGCCAGCATACTTACCAACTGGGGGAAGCTATTCTTACCTGTACATCTCTTCGGCGAACCAAGTATTCATCTTTACACTTTCCGGAACGCCAACATCTTAATTTTTGGCACCACAGCACGACACGCTCCATAGTTGACGGCAGTGCCTGCAAGGAAAAACAGAAGACAAGGTTAAACATCGAAAAAACAGTCATTTTAAGGTTGCACTTTGCGCTTTTCCTTAAACCATCACTTACCTGCTGTCGAACATTGCGGTAGCAGCCATCTTCAATCCGGCCGCGTCTCAAAGCTGCATTGAGGCTGCATTTCCAACTAAGGGAAGAAAACAGAAGAGACATTATTGCGGGCATGAATAGGAACAACATATAAAGACATTAAACGGAACGAACAGCATCACAAGAGCTCGAGAAAGACTTGCCAATCATGAGGAGAAGCATAGTCGCAGCTGGACTGGACTAATCCTTATCATGGATCAGTGAAGGAACTAGATCCATTCAACGTGCCCCTGCCAGAAGTAGCAGGACAGAGAGCTTCTCGTCCATAATTCACAGGTGAGCTTTATGGGCTGGCGTGTGCTCACAGAAACCGTACTTTGGGGTGAAGGGTTCGAGAGGTACAATAATCGCAGATTGGTGCACTCACACACTGTTATCTCCACGCAGGAGCAGTATCACCATGTACCACCGCTCACAGCTTTTCTACTCAGGGAGAGGCCTGAAGGGAGTGATTCAAGTTCAGGAAGGGCTGCAACCGTGTCCCAACGCCTCCGCAGAGGCCAGGCGGGTGTAACATCACCTTCTTCTGGCTCGGCTTAGAGAATAAGCATCAAGTATCAACTTCAGCTTCTGAACGATTTCTAGCAGTGAGGCCCCATGGATATACTATTGATCTCCCATTCACTCTTCTGGGTCACTTACAGGGCATTTAGTCAGACAGCCAATCGGGTGCACACAGTGCATTCAGGCTATACTTCTCCAGCCAGACACTCACAACACAGAATGTGGATTCGGACAAGCACTCTGCCATTCAGCACTACACAGGTCAGACCTGGTGGGCGGACCGGCACCCGCGCGCGAGCAGAACATGTCTGATGCACCATTCTGAATTGTGCCGGTGCATCCGGCCTCCCCATTCCCATTAAGCCCTATGGGGCTCAGATCGGAATAGGTAGCATTTTTTTACTGGTGCCCGGGAATGGGCAAATACCGGGGCCGTAATGACCCAGTAATTGCCAGTTCCCAGGCGCGGGTAAAATTTGCAAGTTCAGGGGCAGCCTGCTGGTTTTAACTTGTGATGAGGCCCATTGTGTCACCAGATACTAGACACCCATAAAATGGAATTCATATTCGTCACACACTCCATTCACCCAGGTCCCACCCCACGGGTGTACCCACAACATAGTCATTGTGAAGGCTCCAGCCGGTGTGGCCTCGACTTACCCACAACACCATATATGGAACGTCCACCCAACAGCCAGTCAGGGGAAGGGACAGAGTCAGGGCTTCCTGGGATTTCGGGAAACAAGCTAACAGGTGATGGAAAGCAAGAGGCCATGGGGGCCATCTTGTCTCATCAGGAATCCACCGATTCCAATGACAGGGTCTTGGCATCCCAAAATGTAGGACGCTCGGGGCAATTCAGCATGGCGCTGCCAACAGCCCGTACCCTGCTCTGTGGGCCATACATAGGTGCCCAAAAAATAAATAGGTGTACAGGGTCGTACTCCCACTCATGGATGCCGTAAGGGTTTCCCAAGGGTCTGTTCACCAAATCATATACAGGAAGAGCCGCACCGCCAGGAGTCCCACATGAACTCCTGCGCGGAAAACAAGAACGAACACATGATAAAAAGCAATAAATGACAAGGATTCAGAGGCCCTGTCCCTCCGATGCATTTCCATCATCACAGGTACTCAAATACATGTTCCTACTAGAGCATGTTCCAGGGGAACACCATCTTCTGGCAGTCCTGCTCAGCAGAGACTTGCACCTACCTGTAGAACACGAGTGGTGCTTGAAAGAACATGTTCTACTCAACGTCTCTGCAGAATGTGGTCATCCAGACATTGATGTGTTCACAACTCTGGAAAATGCCCAATGCCCATATTCCACCTCGAGGTACCCTCAAACAATCCAAAGGGAACAGTCTCTGTATAACATGGTCCAGGAGACTTGGCTACGCCCCCACCACCCCTGGCAAATCTCCCACCTCCCCTGATCCGATTCCCCTTCTCAACAGGATAGTGCACAAGGTGCACCAGGAACAAGTCACGCTGATCCTGGTGACACGAATGTTGGCTTGATAGCCATGGGTCTCATCTCATGAGTATTTCAGTCTCCCATCCCAGGAAACTGCCCTGCCCATGCAACATGCTGTCACAAGACCTAGAGAAGACAATGCACCCGTGCCCCTAAACACTTGACTTAGCAGCTTGGCTCCTGAAGTCCCGTTTGGGTGCCTCCAACTAACTTTCATACTTGTAGGCATGGAAACCTAACCATAGGCATTGTTATTCCAATAAGTGGAAACGTTTTCTCATTTGGTGCAATACTAAAAAAGGCAACCCCATTGATTGTTCACCTAAAGCTGTAGTCCTTTCTCGAACATACCTCTTAGATTTAGGACCACATCTCAGAGCAAGGTTTCATGGGATGAAAATTCCTGTAATTAAGGCATCCATGGAAAGGGGTATGGAGACTTCACCCTCCTAGTTCTAACCGAACTCCCAGATGGGACATGAATGTTGTTCTCACAAGATTAATGGGACCCCCTTTTGCATCAATGCATAAGGCCAGTCTTAATGCCCTCACCTATACGACTGCCTTCCTAGTGGCCATTACCTCTATAAGGAGAGTTGGTCATCAGCAGGCTATCTCTCAGTTCAAGACCCGTTTGTGACCATCCATAAAGACAATGTGCTACTGCGCCCACCCATGCTTTGCGCCTACATTCATGTCTATGTTCGATGGATTGATTCACATGGAACTTCCAACTTACTTTCAGACGCCCACCAATTCATTTAAAAGAAGCCTCCATGCACTAGATGTTAGGAGAGCAGTGGTATATTACCTTGAAAAAACGAAACCACTAAGAAAGACCAGCCGATTCTTTGTCTCTGGCGCTGGTAGTGAAGGGGACCCTAAATAAGCTATTTCTAAATGGATTGTTAAATTCATCACATGGTTACTTTTTTGCCAAGAGAGATTTACTCTTTACGCCTAGAGCTCACTCTACTCTAGGCACAGGAGCTACTATAGCCTTTATTGCAAATGTTCCTCTTGATTTTATATGTAAAGCAGCTACCTGGAGTTCTGGTCACACATTCACTCAACATTACTGCTTAAAAACGCACTTACCAAGTCTGATTCTCACGTGGGACAGGTGCTGCTAAGACTGCTAATATTCCTCGCTAGTCTATGCATAGCATGTGATTCTAAGCAGATTCACAAGCGTCAGCAGGCAAACATTACTCACTGTAATCTTATTGTGGATGATTGTATCTGCTTGGATTCACATGCACCCACCCTTCCTCAACTCTTGGAGCAGAAGGAACATCGACATCTTGCACCTCATGGCAGAACAAAACAACCGTGGGACCTCAACACATGAAGGATTTTGCGGACACTCCACATCACATTGTGGATAGTATTAGTCACATCCATGTTGACTTATCTTTTTGATCTTCGAAAGAAAGATGCAATACTCTGCGATTACCACTAGATGTCGGACTATATGCACATCATGTGAATCTAAGCAGATACAATCATCAGAAATACAATTACAGTGACTAATGTAGGATGCATCTGAGGCTTGTGGATCTGCTTAGAATTACATGCTTTGCATAGGCCGACATCTAGTGTTTGATTTATGGCATTTATACCGCGCCTATACACAAGTGTTTCAAGGTGCGACGAGGCAAGGGAGGGGGGGGGGAACAGAGTGAAGACCGACAACGATCCTACTAGGCCAGGTGTCATTCAGATCACGCAAGTGCATGGGAAGGGCGGGGAAGTGTCATTCAGATTACACAAGCGATTGGGAAGGGGGGGGGTGCAGTACATGGGATAAGAATAAATAACAAGTAGAAGTACGGCCAGCAGGTGGCAAGGGTAAGTGCAGACAACGCGTCAAGTGCTGGTAGTGGGACTGTAGGCATACAGAAACAGTCCCCAACTGCAGGGATTGCCAGGAAGGCAGTGCAGGTGTGCAACTGGCGGGGGGGGGTGGAGGTGGGGGGTATTCGTGCAGAGTATTACATTCTTTATTTTCGATTTCAAAAAGGGATATTGATGGGGTGTTTTTGTAGTAATAAACCTATTGTGACGTGTATTGTACCCATGATACTTCACGTGTCCTGTTTCTCAAGATTGTTTTTTTTTGGTTGCACTAGAGTTTTTTAAAATCTGAGCCATGTGTGAAATGTAGAAGTAGCCTGCATAGCACAATTAGATATATATCACTGTTTGCCTTTCATCCGGATTATGCTTTCCTGAGTGTGAGAAGGCGACCTCTGCCTCAAACCTGTATGCTAAAACACTGTTCCTTCTGAAAGTTTGCTTAACCATACCTTGCTGTGTCTGAAACCTCCCGCTCCATTGTAAGGCTTGTGTGCTCTCCTGTATATAAAGCCCAGTGACTGGAGGGGAGTCGGGCTGCTTCGCCACGTCTTGTTCTGTCGTTAATTTGCTGTTGTGTATGCTGGCGGCTTTGCTGGTCGTTCACCAATGCACTTGAGTCCGGTAAGTGGCTAGTGCCCTAAAATGGCTGTGCCCTGAGATTTTCACTTACTACTTTGGCCATATAGATTGGCCTTTCTTTCTTGCCATGCCAGGATATCCCTTTATAAAATCATGCACTTAGGTGGGAAAGACCCACAACTCTAAGATGGTCCACAAGCTTTGAGCTCATCTGTGTTATGGAAATCCTGGAAAGCATTGTTTGGTTATCAGAAGAGTAACTCTGATGCTGAAAAAGTGCATTGTAATCCCAAATTGGCAGCGCTGGATTTGCAATTTTCGATTCAACAGTTTTGAAGCATAGCAACTGCCCTCCAGATCACCCCCAAAACTCTTGAGCAGAGCAGACACGACCCACAAGAAGATGAGACCACCATGCACCAATTAAAGATGCCCACCGCCATCACTGCCCTACTAGGCATAAGTGACTTGGCTGAACGAATACCAGAAGCGCACTGCAGCGCTCCTGCCAGCCCTGCTGCGGGAGACCTGATTGGTTGGATGTTTAACTGGATGTTACCATTTGCCGGATGACGAAGCCTGACTCCAGCGAAGGACCTTAAATAAGTCCCATGCCTGTCTGGGTCTGTACAGACGTGTCTGGGGTGTACGGACACTCCACCAAGCCCCTCACACCTCCAACTCTTCCCCACTGCAAGCTTACCTACAGCAATAAAGCCACAGCCTTGCCCACCCCACCGTTGCCTCTGCAACATCTTTCAATCTCAACAACCCCCCCACCCCACAAGCGGTGCTACTTCACACAAGGTAAGCGGTTCTGCACCATGGAAAGTTGCTTTTTTATGCTGACCTCACTTCCACATGACCTACATCACCAACCCCCCATACACTCCCTTAAACCTCTCCTCTCATACTATCGGCAACACCACCTCATGGCCCCCACCCAATTACAGCAATCCCAACAATCAGCCAACACTGATTACGCTGCACAAGGTGCAGCCCCACTGCCTCATACCCCCCCAATGTTGGCCACAGATGGCTCCACCCCCTCCAACCCCCATGTTCAAACGCCCAACCCCACTCGCCCTCCGTTTTACCACAACCTCTCAGCTAAACCAGACCTCCATCAGCCGTGCCCCCAATCCCAACATCTTGCCCTCCAGACCCGACTCTGCACTGGCAAACAGTTTGACCAACCCCTGAAACTGTGTACCTCTTGGGTTAATGCAGGACAGTGCATGCATGGATCGCCTCTCGGCCAGAGCAGTGCATCCATGCAGGCACTGTCATTAACTCAAGGGATTGATCCCTTTAAATGAAGCTTACAACAGGTGTTTTGGCTATTGGAAGCTGGATTTTGAAGCTAGAGGTACACTCTATAGAAACCGTCCAAAGCTAATATACCACAAATATTAGCACACCTGCTGCAGATGAATAACACAATAGATGGTGACTAAGACCAGGCTGCTCTTAATGTGCACTCGGGACATCTGTCAAATAACTAGCCCAAGAGAGGGAGACTAATAAGTCTGTGGCCTTGAAAACGACCTGTGGTCGAAACACGTGTCGGCTGTCTGCTATACAAAGAATTAAAGAGACATTACTTAACCTATCATTGGAGTTACTGTATATAGCATACTCCTACGTCCCGTCCTCTTTCCCCCATACTTGTGGGACATCTCTCCATCCGGGACCAGAGCACTTTGTAAAAAGCATCAAAATTTGTCCAAAAATGTGTCCTTCCTCTCTTTCCTGCGCGGGGCCCAGCACGCGGCCGTATCCCCGCCCACCTTGGGTCCGCCCCACGCATCGCCCCCAGTCCTTTTCTCCACCAATCTGGGCAGGATGCACTTGCAACCTCGGAAGATTTTCTTCCCTGTTTTCTTCTCCGGCTCTCGCTAGCGTTCGTCGTATAGTGTGTCTATGTCTTCTAAATTAGACTTTCCAGACTGCTCTTCGTGCCATCGTCGATTCGCGAGGGCGGATCCCCATCCTCTTTGTTTAGAGTGTTTGGGTCCCGACACCGCTGGGACTCCTGTTTTTACTGTGACTCCCTTTCGGTCCGGGCTCTTCAACGTCGGTTGGAACATTGGGAGGAGGTGTTCCGACGCGCGCCTCTATCTCATTTTCAGGCGTTCATCGACGAGAAAAAGAAACGCCCGGTAAGTTCTTTAGTTTTCAGAGCACCCCGGCCGGGGGATACCTTCCCGGGTTCCTCTCGAGCCAGGAGGGGCGTTGATCGCTCTGTCACCGGGGTTCGCCCTGAGGTGCCTGTCGGGCCTAATAATTCTACCGGAGTTTTCTCTGAGGGCCTCCGTAAGGGGCCTGTGTACACCGGAATAACTTCCGATGCCCCTCCTGTGGGGGCTGTGTGTAGACACAGTACTGCTGAGTCACAGGGTACCAGAGCTTGCTCTGAGGCCTCTTTCGGCTTCCCTTAAAAACAAGACCGGGGTGCGTGTGTTTACCGAACGGATGTTCGAGGCCTGTGCCGATAAGGCTATTACCGGGCCTAGGCCCCTCGTACAGAGGCTAGGGCTACCAGCAGTTCTGAGGGGCCGGGCAGGGCCCTGTCGGTGAAAGCGGTTTCTCACCGTTCCCGCTCTTGTGGTGATACCAGATCTGTTGAGGGGGCAAAGAAGCAAGGTTCTTCTTTTACCGGCAGTGCAGAGGTTCTTCCTTCGAAGGCTCAGTTGGCGGTTGGTATGTCGCAGAAACATTCCAGGCCTCATAGTACCGGCTCTGCCGAGGTTCCTTATGTTAAGGCTAAAATTAAGACCCCTGATCCATCGACGGGGACCCCTGCCTCACCTCCTCACGTGCCGCAGTTCCCCTCAGATGAAGACAAAATGGCAGCCGTTCCCGCCACGACCACAGCGGCCATTTTGGGTACTAACCCTACAGCTACGCCATCGGCCTCTGGTGTAGGGTTCAGTCCCTTGGGTGAACATAAGGTCACTTGTGCGTATCCTTACCGGCCCGTTTATGATTGGAACGCCCAGATGCCTCTTCCGCACAATGTTTTGTTGCCTGCAGGGGCGGCCCCTTTCATTTATGTGGATAAGTCGGCGGAAGGCCCGGTGTGGCACCCTTCTCTGTTACGTCCCTGGAATTGCCCATCTCATGAGGGGCCTCCAAGTTCTGAAGCAATCTCCTGAGGACGCTTTTTTCGGTAAATTTCAAGCGCTTATGCGCACCGACCCCATGAGGGAGTATTTCAAAGGGCTTTTTAAGGAAATTTGTCCACCAGCGCCTCCGGCTCCACCCGTTCCTCTGGTGGTTCCGCCGATGCCTCCTTTGCCCGTGGTGCCTGCCCCTGCTCTTCCGCCTTTGCCACCGTTGTCCCCAGTGGACAAGGCAGTGCCTGACACGGTTCAGCAGGATCCTGACCTGTCAGATGACCCTCAAGCGAGCAGGACAACAAGGACCTTCCCCGCTCTGTTAGAGCTTTTCATGACCGGGTACTGGACATGATGAATTTCTTAGATGTCCCGGTTCCTGAGGCACCTCCTCCACAGGATGGTGTGCTTTCTGGGGAGTTTACCCTGTCTCCTTTGGAGCGTACCAGCCTTTTCCTGCAGAAGGATGTTTTGGCTGAGGTCCGAAGAATCTGGGAGAAGCCACACTCAGGACTGTTCGTCAATAAAAAGATTGACGCGAGGTACAGGCTGCACTCTTCGGAGGAAGTGGCCTTGTCGTCTTGTCCGCCTCCCTCCTCCACAGTGGTGGCTGCGGCCACGTTGCAGTCCAGACCTGCAGCATCCTCTTCCGCGACGGCTACTCAGGTCTTGGGAAAGGGGGACAAGCTCCTGGACTCCCTAGGGAGGAAAATCTTTCCCAATTCGGCTTTGCAGCTCAGGCAGGCCAATGCCGAATTGATTTTTGGCGGGAGCGAACATGCGGATGCGGATGTGGAAAGGTCTGTCGGAGTTTGAGGAGCATATTCCGGTCGAGAAGTTGGAAGATTTCAGAGGTGGCCTTTCCGATGCCAGGGTCTTGGCCCAGGATCTCCTGGAGGCTGCGGCTCATCACGCAGACACCTTGGCTCGGGGCATGATGCTCGGGGTTGATACCTCGAGGCAAGCGTGGTTGTATGCCACCAAGTTTTCGAAGGAAGTGCGAGACCAGGTTTTGGACCTTCCATTCGATGGTAAGGAGCGTTTTCATTCTTCTACTGATGTAGAGCTCACCAAAACCAAGGATAGCACTCAGACGGCTAAATCATTGTCTGTTCTGGTTAAAGCTCCTTTCAAACCTCAGAGACCGTTATCGCAGAGTCGACCTTCTGGTTTCAGGGGCTTCCTCGACCGCAAATCACGCAGAGTGGACACTCCTGCGGGAAATAACCACCGTAGACAACAGCGTACGCGGTATTTCTCCCGCTCCTCAGCCTCATCAGGTTCAGGTGGCACCGCCACCGATAAACCTGCCAAATGAGGTTTTTCCGTGCTCGCACGAGACCCCGGTGGGAGGACGCATTGCGTCTCATTGGGAGGCGTGGCAGACCATCACAGAAGACAGGTGGGTCTCGTCAGTCGCTTGGGCGGGCTTCCGCTTACCTTTACCCCCTAGCCCACCCCTCAACCCTCCTTTTCAGCTGTCAGACTCACCCTCCCTCAAGGCCGAGGTTCAGGAACTTCTGCTCCTCAGAGCTGTGGAACACGTTCCCCTTGGGGAGCGAGGGGAGGGCTTCTACTCCTGGCTGTTTACGGTGCCCAAACCCAACCACCTAGACCTGCGCACCATCCTAGACCTTTCCCAGTTCAATCTTTCCTTACCCCAAGAGAAATTCAAGATGATCACGCCCGGCCAGATTCGCTCCTCGTTGCAGGCGGGCGATTTGCTCAGCATGGTGGACCTTCAGGACGCGTACATGCATATCCTGATTTGGGCTCCACACAGGAGGTACCTCCGTTTCTCTTTGGGAGAGGAGCACTTCCAGTTTCGGGTGCTTCCTTTTGGCCTCAGTTCGGCGCTGCGTGTCTTCACGAAGATGTCGGTGATTGCGGCCTATCTTCGTCTTCAGGGTATCCATGTGTATCCTTATTTTGACGATTGGCTTCTACGCAGCCCTTGTCGGCTGGCGGCAGCGGGCAACCTCCAGTCTCTCCTTCAGCTCCTGTTCCATCTTGGGCTGTCGGAGAACTGGCCGAATTCCTCCATGATGCTCTCTCCGGACCTGATTTTTCTGGGTTTTCGTTGGAACACGATCGACTGCAAAGTATACCTGACCGGGGACAGAATGGCGGATCTGTTGGCCATGTGTCAGATGTTTGCGCAGTCGGAGAGCATGTCGGCCTGGTGGTTCCAGAGGCTTCTGGGCCTCATGGCCTCGTGTGTGCTGGCTCTTCCTCTTGCTCGTCTCAAAATGAGACGGAGCCAGATGGCCCTTCGGAATTCATGGCGTCAGACCCAGACTCCATGCGGATAATGATTCCGGATTCCATGAGAGTAGACCTGGACTGGTGGTCATCTCTCAGCAATCTGTCTGGGGACGCAGGGTTTCAGGACCTGGTCCCTATGTTGACGATCACAACGGACTCCTCCCTCCTAGGGTGGGGTGCGACGTTGGATCTCCTTCAGGTCTCGGACCTCTGGTCGCCTCAGGACAAGCTCCTGCACATAAAACATTTGGAGCTTCTGGCGATTTTCTTGGCGCTCAAGGTGTTCAGACCGGTCATTGTCAACAGTGGTCCGCATAAGAATGGACAATGTGGTGTCAATGTATGACATCAACAAGCAGGGGGAACAAAGTCCCCCCCCCCTCATGGACCTGTCCATCCAGATTTGGGAGTGGGCCGTGCTTCATGGTGTCTTGCTGCTTGCAGTGCACATCCCGGGCCAGCTGAATGTCACAGCAGATGCCCTCAGCCGGTGGACAGTGGTCAGCTACGAGAGAGTTGAAGGAGCAGGTCCTCTCAGGGATTTTCTCGCGCTGGGGCACACCGCAGGTGGACCTCTTCGCGACGGCGACGAACAAGAAGCTTCCTCTGTATGCCTCCAGAGGGGGGCTGGGAGCCTCCTCTCTGGGGGATGCTCTAGAGATTCCATGGCACAACATGAGAGCTTACGCCTTCCCGCCTCTGCCTCTAGTTCACCGGGCAATTTGGAAGTTGAAGAACTCGGTGAACTGTTCTCTTCTACTGATGGCCCTGTGGTGGCCGGCCAGGTTTTGGTTCTCAGGACTCCAACACCTGTCGGTTTATCCGCCGATCAGGTTACCGGTAACTCCCGATCTTCTCCACCAGGGGGAGCAGCAGCTGTGGCACCCCTCCCCACAATCGCTCAGCTTGGTGCCTGAGTTCAGGTCTTTAGAGCATCTGAATTTGTCTGCGGATAACATGCGTATTATCCAGGCAGCCAAAAAACCTTCAACCAGATCTCAGTACAAGAGTAAATGGCTCAGGTTCTGTCATTGGTGTCTAGAGAAGAAATTGGATCCAAGGGGGGGGCCACGGTTGCCGCGGTGTTGTCCTTCGTGTCCTCCCTAGCAGAGTCAGGGGTTCATGTTCTGTCATGTAGGACTTACCTTTCAGCGGTCTCTGCTTATCTCTCTACGGATCAGTGTTCGTACTCTCTGGCTAACCCAGTGGTAAAGAGGCATTTTGCTGGTTTAACACGCCTTTACCCTCCAGTTCGTAATCCGCACCTGCCATGGGACCTGAATGTTGTCCTGACGGCGCTGTGCCATAAACCCTTTGAGCCGATGGCTACTGTGGACCTCAAGTACTTGTCTTGGAAAGTGTCCTTTTTGGTCGCCGTCACATCGGCAAGGAGAGTGAGTGAGCTCCAGGCATTATCAGAGCATCCTTTCTTGGTTTTTCACAAGGACAAGGTAGTCCTTCGAACTAATCCGGCTTTTCTGCCGAAGGTGGTGACCGTATTCCATTTGAATCAATCAATCTCCCTACTGGTCTTTTTTCCGAACCCTGCCTCTGAGTTGGAGAGGGTTCTACACTGTCTTGATGTCCGAAGAGCTCTCAAGTTCTACCTGGATAGGACTTCTGAGCTTAGAAGTTCTTAACTTTTTGTGACTTTCGGCAACCCTCAAGGCAAACAGGCGTCTAAGGCAACTATTTCTAGGTGGATTGCCGCCTGTATCACAGAGTCTTTCACTGTCCAAAAGCTGAAACCTCCTAAAGGTATTCATGCACATCTGGTGCGGGGCAAGGCAGCTGCGTTTGCTTTTCAGAAGTATGTTCCCTGGGAGTCCATCGCTAGGGCAGCTACTTGGGCCTCCATCTGCTTTCTGTAAGCATTACTGCCTCGATATGAGTTCTAGAGCTGATGCTCAGTTTGGTCAGGCTGTGCTGAAGAACCTTTTTCAGTAAGGGGTATTTCCATCCACCCGTAGTTCCTGTAAGGAGTGCTTGGGAATCTCCCACAAGTATGGAGGAACGGGGACGGGACGTAGGAGTATTAACAGGCTACTCACCGTAGTGACCACCTTACTCCTAGTCCATAGTCCCCTTTCCTCCATACGCCCGCCCGCCGTCTCCTCTAATAAGGTTCCTCTATATTGGTAATGGGTCTCTGACCTGGCAAAGAAAAGGACTGAGGGGCCATGCGCGGGGCGGAGCCAAGGTGGGCGGGGTTACGGCTGCGTGCCAGGCCCCGCGCAGGAAAGAGGAACACATTTTTTGAAAAATTTGGATGCTTTTTACAAAGTGCTCCGGTCCCGTCCCACAGGACGGAGAGATGTCCCACAAGTATGGAGGAAAGGGGACTAGGAGTAAGGTGGTCACTACGGTGAGTAACCTGTTAAATTGAGTTGATTTCAGTGAACTTTGTGGTTTGAGCGCGAGACACCTTCCCAAATCCAATTTTTCTTCATTTACTGACATCAAACTTAGTGGGAAGTTTGAGGGAAGAGATTACTCTCTGCCACCAATCTGTGAATTAGAAAAGACGAGAGTGGAAACTAGCGCATATTATACATAACGATCCCACACCTTAAATTTAGGTTATATTCCATTACACTCACCATTTGGTTGTCAAATCTGTGTAGCGTAAACTCAAATATAATAAAGCGTGTACTTTCCTTTTAGTAAATTTTTTGAACTATAACCAACACAAGTGAACTGTAACTTGCCTACAGAGACTCCCTTCATGGAAGAAACTTTGTGGATCTTGTGAGCTTTGGGCACAAGGCCCAGTTCTTCTTAGGGTTCGGACTGCTTAAGTTGGGGATTTAACCTATGACCTGGTTCTATCATTTATTGCATTAAGTCCACTTAACTGCTTGCTGAATAAATTACTTTTAATCCATAACTGTGGAGTTTGTATATATTGCTATCCGTGTTGTGTGATGCTACCTGTTGGATTCATTTTTCAGTGTTCGGAAGGGCTATAATAGCTGTATGTTTTATCCTTGCTGTCTAAATTTAATTATGTGCAATACTGTGTGGACTCATTGAGGGCCCCTGACCCCACTTGCACACCGAAGAATCAGTGTGACTGCTCTCTATTGCTACCTTATATTCATTTTTAATGTGAAGCGCTTTAGTTTAAAGTGCTATATAAAATTTAATAAATACAAATACCTTGATTGGGTTTTGGCTAACCTCCCATAGTTCCTTGTTCAATATAACTAGGATGGCCTCCTAAAATATGTCCACCAGGCCATATTCCAGAAACCCATCGTAACACTGATGGAGTACTAATTCAATGTTGAGTCTTACACAATAAAGCTATAATGGCTAGTGCAAGCAAATGAAGGGAATGACCAGGCCCTGAGGAGACAAAACCAAATGGGGAATAACCAATCTGAGGACTATTTAGAAGCCCCTCTCGTAGCCCAATGATTATACTATAGGCCAGGGAAACCTAAAAGGGGATGTCAACTTGAACTCCAATGATACAAGAGGAATTTCCAGAAGAAGGTAGTAATGAAGTACCTTCTTTCAGAAGGCAGCCTTTATCTTGGCCAGGCTCAGTGACTCCAGCCTGAAGGCTGTTCAGGGCTGGAGCAGGCTTCATTTTTGTTGGTTCCTTAATGCAAAAGGGGCAGGCTCCCTGGCAGCAGGCTTATTGTTCATCAGAAACCCAAGGTCTGAGATAACTGTTATGAATCCGGAACCGAGACAAGGTCCTGCAGAGAGACCAGTTGTGAAGAATGAATTTATTTTTATTTAGTTGGCATTTGTAGAGCGCTCCAAGCCTGGAGGCATCAGTGCGCTAGTTACAGTACAGGGCAAGAGAAACGAACAGAACAGAGGGAAAAGTTGCATAGAAAAATGTCTGGTTGCTGGTTACAGAGGTGCACAGATCAGAATGTAGAGATGTTGTATCGGGGGGGGGGGCGCTCACTTAGCCTGTATGCTCGGGCAGGTCGTCTATGGTTGGTGAGGATTTTGCGTGAATAGTCATGTTTTCAGGCTTTTGCTGAAGGTCCACAAGGATGATTCCGATATGAGCGCTAGCGGGAGAGCATTCCACTGTTTCGCAGCTAGCACAGGGGAAACTGAGTCCCCCTGCTTTTAAGTGCTTACATCTAGGGATGGCTAGTAGGTGTTAATGGGCGACCCGTGTAGTTCTGTTGGATTGAGATTTGGTGATTTTGCTTGAGGAGTATAAGGGTGCAGTGTTGGACAGACATTTGTTGATGAGTAACGCGTTTTAAAGGCATTGCATTCTTGGACTGGCAGCCAGTGGGCGTTCCGTCTGGCAGACTAAATGTGCTCCCTTTTGGGATGTTCAAGTCAGCTCTTAATGCATTATTTTGTATTACTTGGAGCTTAATGATATTGCATGTATTTGAGCCTGCAAAGAGAGCGTTGCAATAATTGGTCCTCGATAGAATTAGTGCTCTGACTAGTGTGATGCAGCTATCGGGGAGGGGGGGGGGGGGTTAGGAATGGTCTACAGGCATTGATAAGTTAAGTCATGTATGCTGCCACCGTGGCTATTGCGTTCACGTGTCTGACTGGGATAACAAGGAGTCCAGGTATACCCGCAGCATTTTTACTCATTTGGAGACCAGGATGGTGTTACCTTCCATGGTGAAGAATTTGTAGTCATCCTTTTGTTTGTTCATTTGTGATTGCGTTCCAACAAGGAGTAATTCTGTTTTTTCGTCGTTTAGACAGACCCGGTTGAGCCATCCAAATTTGGATGATTTGGTATATTTTACTCAAGGAAGTAGTTTGTGTTGTAGTTGCCAGTGATTGAAACGAGAATGTGCGTGTCATCCGCATTGCTGGTGTAGGAGACGCCCAGTTTGTCCAGTAGGTCGAAGAGGCTTTGTGAAAATATTCTACATAGTTGTGGAAACTCAAGAGCCTTGGGGGACTCCACAGGTCACTAGAACTGGGGGTGCTGCAGCAGTGTTGGAGAAGAACCTTGTGCGATTTGAAGGAAGGATTCTATCCAGGTTAATGGCTTTGGGAGAGAAGTAGGGTGCTGGTGAGGTGTTGGCATACGATTTTGTGGTCCACAAGTTCGAGTGCTGCATCCATTTGAACTTTTAAGTCCAGCAGTGCAGTTTCGGTTCCATGATCAGGGCGGAAGCCAGACTGGCGCAGGCCGAGGTGGTTATTAGTTTCCAGGTGTTTCTGCATTTGCAGATGAGCTGCTCTGTCTAGTATTTTGAGTAGGAAGACCACTGTTGTGATTGGGCAGTAGTTAGTAAGGTTGTTTGGGTCTAAGGAAGGTTTCTTTAGGAGCAGAAGTAACCAGGCATCTTTGAGGTTGCTTGGGATGTTGCCTGAGGAGCAGTTGTTAATGAGTGAAGCAATGTAGTGGGCGAGTTCAGACGTGCAGTCTTTAATGAAGGAGGCTGGGCAGATGTCACCTTGGCATCTTGAGGACTAAAGGCCTTTGGTAATCTTGGTCACTTCTGGCATGGTGACAGGGTTGAATTTAAAGGGTTCAAATGAGTGAGCAGGTGGTGGGATGGCAGGTGTTTCGGTTGTTGGTAGAATTTTTCTTTTTTTCTCCGATTTTAGTCGGGATAGTGGCAATTTTGTCTAAGTGCTTTTTGTATGTTGGAGCACCAGTTGAGGTCTTTAGTGCAGCTGTGTGGGAGAGTAACTGGGGACAACAGCTCACGCAGGATGGCGAAGAGTTCTCTGGGCCCAGGGTTGGCCTTTTGAATTTGGTCATTGGAAGCTCTAATTTTGGCTTGGAGGATGGCCTGTTTGTAGGCATTGGCTGAGGAGGTGAAGAGTTCTTTTTTTGTCAGTTCAAGGATACTTTTTCCATGTAGTGTCTGCAGCTCCCTTAGATGAGCGTAGACATT
The DNA here is from genome assembly GCF_040938575.1 of Ambystoma mexicanum. NCBI lineage: Eukaryota > Metazoa > Chordata > Amphibia > Caudata > Ambystomatidae > Ambystoma > Ambystoma mexicanum. Next base: position 548,735,649 of record NC_090931.1, on the reverse strand, counting down.
GATGTTTGGCTTGTACCAAGCATTCAGGTGAGCTTGTGTTTTTGATTTGCAGGTCCTCATAGGGGCTACTTTGTCAATAGCTAGTAAGAGTGTTTAGTTGTACAACTCTACCATTGATGTGGGGTTGCTAGCTGAGTGTTGGTAGTTCGTTATGGGTTGTAACTGTATCATGTTTGCTGGAGTGATGTTGCATGCATCTCTTGAGAGGATGTTGGTGCAACTTGCCAGGTTGTGCTAGGTTGATCAGAAATGGAGAACAAGATATTATTATGGTCAGAACAGGGGAATGGGGAGTTAGGTATGATGTTGCATTTCATATCGGCCCGTCAGTTTAGTGTGCGCCCTTTGTTGCGAGTCGACCCTATGATGTGTTGGGGGAATCCTAATGCTTCCATAGTTGGCTATAGTAAATACATTGTCTGCAGTGTTGTTAAGGCCTAAATGTACATTGCCTAGGAGGATAATCCTAGAGGAAGGCTTAGTGTTAGAAAGGTCATTAGCAATGTCTTCCTCGAAGGAGGACCAGGGTCCAGGAGGTCTGTAAATTTTGTGGATCGTGAGTGTCTCAGTCTTGGCTAAGGATAGTTTGATAGAAATCAAATTTTGTGGAGTGGAACACTTGGTTTTGCTATTTCTGATAGCCATGTGCTTTTTGGCTATAATGGCAACTCCTCCTTTGGTAAGGAGTCTCTTTACAGTAAATGGTGTAACTGTTGGGAATGGAAAAGGGGAGGGTAGGTACTGCAGCTGCATGCAGCCAGGTTTCTGTGATGGCTAAGAGGTCTACATTTTTTGCTGTGATGAGATCGGAAATGTCGATGGCGTGGCCCAGACGGGATCTAGTGTTGATGAGTGCTCCTCTGATGTTTGTGGGGGCATCTGAAATGGTCATGCGATTGACTCTAGTAGCTATGGCCACGGCAGTAGGGTTCCCGGTAAGGTCTGTTGTAGGGTGTGTGCTGGAGACATTATTAAGCACATCAGTAGTGAGCTCAGCTAGGACATCAGTTATGGTAGTGGTTGCGTGTTCAGGTGGCATATAAGGTAGCGGCAACAGGCATATGTTTACATAAGGCATCAAGTATAGTTGGGGCCATAGGCTCCATGATATATATGGCATAAGATGCTGTTTGGGTACCGGACACCATGGCACATGTATTACTGCCTCTACTATGCTTGATGCTACAAGTGGCATCGGACATGGTGGGGCCAATAGGTTCCCGAGTACATCTGGTATTCGACAGTAGGGACAATAATACAAGTGGCGTCAGACATGTTGAGGCCAGTGAGTACATGTAGCATCAAGCAAAATAGAGGCAGTTGGTCCCGTGGTACAGGTGACATCAAACATGGTAGTGTGAATTGGGTCCAGAGTACATGAGTTGGCAGGGACAGCAGGTCCAGGCTTACCTTTGTCAGTGGCAGCAACAGGCTTGGGCTTGGGGTGGGGGGGTTTGTACATGTCTGAACAAGGGTTAGTGTTCCTGGAGATTTGGTAGTGCATAAGGCAGTAAGTGAAACCGGGGTATGTGGGAACTTTGTACTTGTGGCATTGTCAGCTTGCGGTACCTGAACTGAGGTACGTGTGTCCTTTGTTTTCCTCTGAGTTGGCACTTTCTGGTGTGCAAGGGCTAAGCAGCTCCTTGGTGTTGGATGATCTCGTAATTGGTGGTATGCATACAGAGGGGGGGGGGCTTAGTTGGGTGCTTATGGCTTTGCCGCTTGGGGTGGCAGCAGAGTTTGCTGAGGCTCTGATTGGGGTGTCCGTGTGCGGTTGTGCATCTTTATGTGGCAGGTAGTGAGAGGCTACATGGTGGGGGGTTGTAAGGGTAACTCGGCGGGATTGCGTTGGTGAGGTCTTCGCTGAGTAGCATGTGTTGCGGGGAGCAGCAGAGAACTAAAGGGATTATATTGAGCCTTAAAATGCAGCCTTTAGAATCTTTTAGCGCAGCCTTCTGGCTCCAGTCCTGGTACTCCAGCCAATCTGAGTACTGAAAGAGGCTAGGTAGCCTCAAGTATCACTTCTTTGTTGTCGGGGCAGCCATCTGATGAGCGTTTCTGCCTGCACGGCGCTCAGGACTCTTATGTTCTTGCATGTCCTGGGCAGGTCGGATGAAGGGAACAAAGGGTACTAAAACTTAGATGCACACAGGATTTTGGTGTTTTTTTGGTGGCGGTTCCTTTCCCCACTTTTTAACATTTCTTATTTATTTGTTTATTTTTGGATGTTGTGTTTTTGTAGTATGTTTTTACATGGCAGTTAATTATTTATCACATCCACAGAGCTCCATCTCCCTTGGGGTCCTGAAGAAGGCAGTGTAATTGATGTCCTGCCGAAACGTCCCCTGTATAAGTGTGTTCTCGAGTTATGCTGTACGGTTTAGCAACGTTACCAAGGACGTAGACCAGGATGTGTTTTTTGGTCATGAATAATTATTTTTAGAACATGAAATCGGTGACATTGGTAAATTGAGGATGTCTGACTCATTAGCCAGACAGGGCCAGCAAGATAGTGTCTTTGCCAGTTTCTCTCCTCAGAATTGATTTCTTTACCGTGCCACCAAAGTTTTTAATGATTTATTCATAAAATGTTAATGGATACATGCATGCATTTTCCATATTGATATATGTATTTATGTGTTTTGTTTTGTTTGTAACCATAGGACCAATGGCCTATGTAATAAATTATGAAAGTTTTAGTACAAAAAGAAAAATACTATTCACTGTGTGTTCTGTTCCTTGTTGTGATTTAAATAACCTATGGAATAGGACCCAGTATCAGTTAAGACTGGGTCATTGAACTATTTGATTAATGGTTCATCTGGTGGACCTCCCTATGTGTTTGTTTCGCTACTCATTTGTCCCCTGGATGCCTTTGAGTACTTATCCCTTGTGTGGTAGGGTCGTATGAAGGGTTCAGTCGCAATGAAACCACGGTCCAGGGTGAAGGACCTGTTGTGAATCTTGAGCAAGGCAACATCCAGTATGTGAAAGCCAGGTTCCAAGAGGGAGCTACTGCGGATATTACTGCCCAGAAGGGCATGTTGAGAAGCCTGAATCAACCCTAGGTCCTGGTGCGGTAGCTGGACATTGAGGTCAGGGAGGATCTGTTGCAAAATAAGAGCAAGTCAAGGTCCAGGAGCAACCTGTGGAGAAACTGGATTAGGTTGAGGCCCTGGATGCTCCCATTGAGAACTGAAGCAAGGTCCAGGATGGACCTGTTGAGTCATGGGGAATCCCTGCTCCAGGAGGCCACGAGTAGATCTTCTGATAAAACCAAGCGGTACGTGAATCCTGTTGTGACACTTGATCAACCCGAGGATCCGAGGAAACCTATTGCAACAAACCTAGAGGCAGAGGACACTTACAATGTTTTGCTATGAGGCTGTGGTTAAGCCTAAAGGAGGGAGACCCAGGATGAGGAGGATACTGCTGCACTTCGCAGCACCTGGAACCAGGAGCGGGGCTCTCCGGCGGAGTTGAACGTCCCTCCTTCTCTTCATCCGGACCTCACATGGTGGTTCAGGGACTTCAACCTACGGACGGGCAAACCTTTCCGGCAGCCTACACTGCAGGTCACCATCACTATAGACTGCGCTCTCGAGGGATTGGGGGGCCACCCTGTACAACCACTGTTTTCTCTGAGGGAGAGGAAGGACTTTCTTCGACGCTAAGGCACAGGGCTCTACGTCTTTTACGGAATAGGGTGCTGGGGACACTTTTTTTGACAGAAGACTATGAGACACCTTTCCACCTCTAGACCGTTCTAGATCGTCAGTCTGGGCTAGGGAAAAGTTTGAGGACTGCATGGAAAGGTTGGATAAGTTTCACATGCAGAACAACCTACACCACGAAGGCCAAGGGATGAAAGCCCTTCCAACCCTAGATCTAAATTTCCAAGGCTTTTTGCCACCTCTTTAGAAGAGGACATATATAATTATGACCTTACTGAAGACATTTTGCCAGTTAAGGTAGGGGAGAATCCTTTTTATGACTAGGAGGAACATGAGCCCATTGAAGGCTGGGGGGTGGAGCCAGATGTGGGTGACCCTCAACTATGGCAGTCCCCAGAGCCACAAGACTCAGACCAAGATATTCTGGCCTTGGACACTCCCCAGAATACCTCTACAAGGAATCCTTCTCCTATTGATGATCAACTAACATTTAATGGAATGCTACGGAAAGCAGCTGATCACTTTAAAATTGCCACTGAAGAGGCAGCACCTGAAGCCTACTTGGTTGAATATTCGTTACTATCTGAACGGCGTAATCACATACACAACATTGCATCAGTTTTACTAAAGTTACAAGCAATATTGCGCTCGCAAATTAATTTGCACTGTTTCTCGGTCTAGGCCACTCGATTAGTCGAGCGTAAATGACCCTTCCCTGGCAGACCCTGAATGATTCAGACAAATTGAAAGGCCACCGCTGCAAGGGCTTACCTGAAAAGTGTAGCGTCCGTGTCCCTCGCGTCGGCTTGAGTTTTGGAAGGCGCCGTAGCGGGTCACGCACGTGTGTTTGTACTGATTGCGATGGCGATCCAGCTAGTCCCTCTTCTATGTCGCCTGCCCCTTATGGCTGGCGGCCATGTTTTGTGATCCAAACCATGAAAACAGTGAGGGACATAAAGCGCCCATCACAGGTCGTAAATTAAGCAATTAACTAATTATGGCTTAATGATTACAGTTTAATGAACTTTTTAAAATGTCACACTAAAGGTAAATAAATAGGGCAGGCCTAAATAGTTGCAAGCCTGGTTCCCTGCTGGCATTCTGGCTGAAAAGACATTGTGCGAAATTGGCAGTGACAGGGTTTTGCTGCTGGTCAAACTGCCTGGAGTAATTAAGAGTTTGAAAGACTGATCAAGAGGGTAATATTACCCGAGTTGTCTAAGGGATATTGCAAATGAATGCCTGCCCTGAATATAGAAATTGCTCAATATTGTTAGATGATGCTAAATAAAAGCGATTATTTAGGCTGACTGGACCCCTCTTATCTGCATGAGTTATGTCACATGATATCTCAAACTGAATAAATATATATGGTTTCACGTAAGTAGGTAATCCCATAATGGCATTTGACACTAAATAGGGTTCTAGTGTTAATGGAACCTATTTGGGAGAAATTCAATCATGAGTATCAATTGGTTGCACTCATCCTATTTCAGACCGATTCATAAAATAGCATACGTTGTACGTGAGCAATGTTCTTCCCTCTTAAGGACTGGCAATATGAACATTTACAGAAAAGGAACAATCTCATTATCCCGTTTTAGTCGGAGGGGGGGATTAGGTTCTCCGAATGGAATGTCTGGCTTTCTGTATTGTCAGGGCAAATGCCTTTTGCACATTCTCAGTCTTCCTGCGAGGGTGTAAAAGGGGAGACCGTGCCTTGGGATTCTTGATGGATTTTAAAATATCGAAGAGTTTACTGGTGGAATTAGATGCTGAATTAATTAGCACATTATAGTGGTTTTTCTTAGCTTCCCTGATTTCCATTTGTAGAATTTTTCTGTACATTTCCATTGTTCATTGTTGGCGTGTGTGTGTGTGTGTGTGGGTGGAATGTTTAAGCCATTTACATTCCAAACCTCCTTTCTCTTTAAGCTTGGTTAAACCATTATGAAACAATTTCTGGTGGTTACTGTTCTTTCTTATCAACTTGGGTTTTCGAGTTGCTAGCTGTTCTACTAGCTCCTGCACGGTATTGGAGAATTTCTGTAATAATGCTTCACAGGTGTCATCGTCTTGTATCTTTTTCATGCATTGTTTTAATTGTAGTGGCCATATGTTCTTAACATTTCCACTTAATACTCTTTCTTGAGGGTGCTTTTTTTTGGGGGTAGCTCATTTTTATCTTGAAGATGACTTTAAACTGGTCTGACCAAATACATGTCGATGTCTCGGCCACCTGTGCCTCTAGATTTTGTGTAATAACCCAGTCTAGCTGGTTCCCCTCAGCTGTTGTGGGTTCCTTATTTATGACCTGGAAGTCAATGTTGTTCAAGGTTTATCTCCAGATGAAAAGCCACCTTGTCAGTCAGATTCCCTCGTTATCTGTTAAAATCTCCCACGAGCAGTGTTGCTGCGTTGGTAGACTTTAGATTGTTAAGCTGTTGGGTTAGTTTGTTGCTAAAATCTGAGCGAAGATTGGGAGGTCTGTAAATGACTATGATGTTGATGGTCTTTTTTGTGGGAGTGAATTTCAGGTGCAGGGTCTCACATCTAGCGCATCCAATCGAGGCTGTAAACAAATGTATGGTATCCCTGACTTTTACTGCCACTCCACCCGCTACCGCCCCGGTGTCTCTGTTCTTGTTGTGTATAGTATATCCTTCTGGTACAGCTATATCACAAACCCGGGCAAATTGGGTCTTGAAGCCAAGTCTCAGTAAGACATATAATGTCTAGCTCCTCCTCAATTATAAAATCATGCACACCCTGTGCATTTTTACAAAGAGATCTGGTGTTCAAAAGGCATGCTTTTAATGCTTTTATGTCCCCTCCTGGTGTAATGATTTTATCCTGCATAGTTGTTTAACTGGTTACCAGGTTTTTATTCGTTTTCCTATGGTTAGTTTGCAGTTCTAAAAGGTTGGTCTTTGACCCTTGGTCCGTATGTGATGAGGTGCATACTTGCTCTCACCTTTTCCATTGCATTCTCCGCAACTCTTTGAGCCGTTGCAATATGCCAATTGAGCCTAAATGCCTTATTTGGGAAAGCAGTCGGACGCACTGAAAAGTGATAAAGAGGAATACGAAACCCTCACATCCCTGGGACGGCTCATAAACCCTTTGTGCAGAGAGGCGCATTTAATACAGGCCGTTTTAGAGGACAAAACTTCTAGCAGTCCTCCAACGACAACCAGGGTGGGCAGATTTCATCTTTGGGTTCCTCGAAGGACCAATCCTCCCAACAAAACTTTTTAAGGGGCCACAAAAGGTTGAGAAGTAGAGGCAGATCCTCCACCAGAGGCACCACCCACTCCAGGTCACCTCCCATGCTTCTTCAGTAGGTTGCATTTCTCATTTCACCCACACATGGGAGGGGAACACGTCAGACAAGTGGGTACTTTCCACTGTGGTGGGAGGCTATTGCATAGAACTCATACAAGCACCACCCAACCTCCCACCAATACAAAGACAGACGACGCAGGTGGAACAGCGCTTTCTACTGGAACAGGTCAAAGCTCTGCTACTGAAGGATGCCTTAGAAATAGTCCCGGCAAACGAGGTAAACAAGGGTAGCAACTCAGTGTACTTCCTTGTTCCAAAGAAAGACTTTATAATGGGCCCTGTCCTAGACCTGCGCCCTGCAAACGCATGTCAAGCCGCAGAAATGTTCGCATGACTAGGCTACAAGAAGTAATCGCACTGCTAAAACAAGGGGAATACATGGCAACTTTAGACATGAAAGATGCATACTTCCATATTTTAATGTTCCAGTGCACAGAAAATTCCCGTGCTTCAAAATAGCAAATCAAGGTGCTAACTTTCGGCTTAGCCTCCGCTCCAAGGGTATTCACCAAGGTATTAGCGGTATTGGCGGCGGTACACTTACGCAATCAATCCCAGTGTACCCTTATCTGGTCGACTGGCTGATAACAGGGATTTCCCCTCCAATTTTCAAGCAAAATACCCAAAAGAACAATCCAACTTCTGTTCCAAATCGGATTCTCAATCAACAGGGGAAAAAAATATCAAATCTTGTTCCAAGCAAAACAAACAGTTCCTTGGAGCCATCATAAAAACAGAAGAGTGGCTAGTCTACCCCTAAAACGAAAGAGCTCAAAACATACTGCTGCAAATGCCTCTATCTTGCTGGTTGCCAAATAATACGCAAAGCAATGCGCTTGCTCGGGATGATGGCTTCATGCATTCACCTGTTTCCGCATGCACGGTTGTGCATGCGCCCAATGCAAGAGCGGTTAGCAAAACAAAGGTCTTGGGCAAGCAGTCAGTGGGACGATCTAGTGGTTGTTCCGCTAACCCTACTGCAAGGATACGCTTGCGGTCAAAGGAAGATCTTTTAAAAGGAAAACCCTTTCACAATCCTCCAGTGCAGGCAATAGTTGCAACAGACGCCTCACTCTCCAGGTGGGGAGCCCATTACATTCACCACACAGTGCATGACCTGTGGACATGATCACAGCCCCTCTTGGAGTAACTAGCTATACTCAAGACTACAAGCCTTTCAGGTGCATCTAACGGGTCAAACAGTGCAACTCCTCACAGACAGCTTCACTGCCATGTTTTGCATAAATAAGCAGGGTGGCACACACTCCAAGTCTGTCCAGGCTAGCCCACAAAATGTTCACAGGGAACTTCATTCTCTAGCAGACTCTAAGCAGAGATCACCTACCCGAAGAACACAAGTGGCAACTCAACAGAGGAATTTTAGACTATAGCTTTCCCTCTGGGGCTATCCTCCTTTAGACTTTTTTGCTGAAAGCCAAAACACACAATACCTAGACTTTGTGTCAGGGTTTCCCCAACCCAGATCCACGGGGAACGCCCTATGGATGAGCTGGTCAGGGAAATGTGCTTACGCTTTTCCACCGACATCGCGCCTCAGCAGGATAGTGCACAGAATGCACCTCTAACAGCCACTCTAATCCTGGTTGCTCCAATGTGGGTGAGACTGCTTCCACATCTGCTCAAACTGCCGATGTGTGACCCAATCAACCTCCTGTGCCCCTTCAACATGCTCCCTTAACACGGGCAGACAACGTTACACCCGCATTCTCAATATATGAACTTGGCAGCTTGGCTCCTGAAGTCATAGTTTGGTCATTTAAAACGACCTCAAAGGTGTATGGAAATCCTCAAGGAGGCACGTAGACCTAACACCAGACACTGTTACTTCAACAAATGGTAAAGGTTTGTAATATGATGCCAGTCAACACAATGTAAACCCTATTGAATTTACCCCATCACACATTCTTCACTACATGCTCCACTTACTAGACTCTGGCCTAGTATTCAACTCCACCAAGGTTCACCTAGCGGCTCTGCCTGCGTACATCACTTCACAAAACCAGGTGTTCTGGTGAAAAGTGTCTGTTAAGGCTTTCATGGAGGGAGTAAAGAGACTTTACCCCCATTTCCAGCCTGCCTCCAAGTGGGATCTCAATGTGGTACTCTCAAAACTCATAGGACCTCCCTTTGAGCCTATGCACAAATCCAGCCTTACACACACCATACAAGACAGCTTTTCTGGCAGCCATCACCTCCCTAAGAAGGGTCAGTGAGCTACAACCTTTGTCAGTGTAAAACCCTTCCTTTGTTATCCACAAAGATAAGTTGGTACTAAGAACACGCCCTAGGTTTTCACCTAAGTTCATATCCAAGCTCCATGTTAACCAATCCATTGAACTACCCACTTTTTTCAAAATCCTTCAAACTCAGCTGAGAAAAACCTCCATACACTGGATGTAAGGAGGGTGGTTCTTTACTATGTAAACAAGACAAAACTAACAGCAATCGTATTTTTGATGCTTGTATCCGTTTAGATTCTCATGTGCCCTCCCTTCCTCCCCTGTGGAGTAGAAGGTGCATAGATGCTTTCTTGCTTTACCTACTCTTATATGCTTTATTACATCTGTACTCGTGCTACATTTCATACTACCTCAGGTCAGAAACCAATCTGGGGGACCTCGACACGTGAAGGACGATGGATACAGGAGAAATCACACCAAGGATAGTATTACTGGCATGCCCTGTCGGCATCCCTTTTCGAGTTTTGAAAACAAAAAAATGTAATACTCTGCGGCTACCACTAGATGTTGGCCTATGCGTAGCCTGTGAAGCTAAGCAGATAAAAGCATCAGAAATACCATTACCGTTACAAACCAACTCCTTCACAAGTTTATTTTTAAAAACTTGATATACTTTTCAAGACAGAATCCTTTTCTTATCCAGTCCTTCCCTAGTCTATTTGAGGCAGAAGAGGGACCCTAGTGCTAGGTGCCAGCTGTAGGCAAGGTGTGATAGGGCTTCGTTGCAGGCAAAGTCAAGTTCCTGAGGAAGTCTTTCACTTCAGAGTTAGTTAGGGGTCCATGGACTTCAGAGAAGGATTCAAGCCATGGGCCTGGGTGAACTGGATGAGAGGCCTCCCAATCACAGAAAACACCCCAAACGCTATACAGAAATCACACAGGAGGCTTCAGATAAGTAAATACCCCAGCCAACACAGTACCTCAGCACAGAAGAAGTGTTTGCAGCAGGAAGACTTCAGCATCTGCAGCCAAACACCCGGTCGATGTATTCCTGGTCATGAAGACTGAAAACAGGACATTAGAAGGGATTTTGCAGCAGGGATCAACTGGGGAAGGCTCCAGGCAAGAATGTGTTCGCGGCTCTGTGGATTTGGCTCCCTTTTCAGGAGCCAGAAGAGGACTGAATATCTCTCGTCAGACTCTCGTTGCTAATCTGGTCCAGCACTCTGGTGGGGGGACTTCAAGGACTTGATTCGTGTCTCTGGAGGTCCAGCAGGATGCCACCAAAGTGTCAGCTGGATTCAGACTTAGAAGACCATGCAAAGCTCACTGGCTTGAGGTCCCATGATATTGGTGTATTGCAGTCCGGCAAGGGCTCAGCACAACATGGGATGGCTCAAAATGCAGGTGGTCTTGAGTCTATAATTTTATAATTGTTCATTCATAACGTAATTATTACCAGGAGTGGTTTCTAAGCACGGGATCGGGATTAGAACCTGTGTTGTGCTACGTTGTCTTGCTTCCAAGACGAATGCGTTGCTCCTGAGCTATTTTCCTTCTTAGTAGATCTCACCAGGCGGAGTCAGGGTCGTCATTGTTGGAGTCCTGAGGTTGCTTGGAAGGAAGGTTAACGGCAGGCTCCGGTTACACAGCAGGCTCCCCGGTCACTGGATATCATCTCAGCCGCGGTTTCTTCATCTTTCGCTTTGGTTTCAAGTACAGTGGTGGACTATGTCTTCCAGGATCAGACTTTTATGCAGGAACCCAGCCAATCAAACAGGCGTGCACCATTCAACCAGAGGGGGTGGCAGTCCTTTGAGGGCAATCAACCACTGTTGGAACTGGATTCTCGCGGGCAGGTCTTCAGACACACGAGCCGGTGTGGGTTTGACCGAGGTCTCCCGTCGAAGATCACATTAACACACAGAACGTTGCCGCCCCGGGGGCCAGGGGAAGGACCGAGAAAGGACAAGGAACACTAAAATGGTGAAAAAGACGGGGGTCCAGTTTGGTAAAATTGGCACCCATGGGTGCCTTTACCACAGCTGTGTAGCCAGCCCACGGTAAAGGTGCACTGAATTAGTAAAATGGTTAATTGCCACCAGCCATTTAGGGTAAGCTTGTCCCTGTAACAGAAATGTTAGTGAGAATGAGAAGGGGGATTCACTGTATCCTCCCAGCACTCCACATAATTTGGGGTTATGCTGGTCTCACCAAAATAAAATTGAAAGGCTAAAATATCCTTTTTTTAAAAAAACCTTTATTTACTTGACTTGACAAGGTGCAAACAGCAAGACGCACACAGCGTGACAGCAAGACACAATCTTACACAATGAATACAATACTAGTGCATAGTGGGCATTTCATACACATTAATAGGTCAGGGTCCAGGTGATGTCACAAATGGAGGATTAAAGAGTCACTGCTCACGGGGTGGTGACAGGAGAGGGAAGGGCGGGGAATGAGGATTCAGTGTCCGAGTTCATGGTGGACATGTAGCTGCAAAACTTCCGCCAGATATCCCTTGGTCTCGAGTGTGGATGTTGCAACACACCCCAGGCCTCCTCAGTATCTGACACCCAAGTAACTGCCCTGAGCCACTGCGTATACGTGGGTGCTCTAGGCTGGAGCCAATTCATCAAGATGCAGCACACAGATAAAATATCCTTTCTATCCTTGGGAACAGTATTTCTCACGAGGTTGGCCTGAGGAAATTAAATGGGGAGCCCAAATGGCATCCCAGCAACAATAGGCTGTATGAGCCAAAAAGTAGTAAAAAGAGGATACAATTTAAAGGACACTATGGAGAGAGTTAAAAATGACGCTGGAGCCTGGGCGGGCTTCACCGTCGTTTCCCGCCAAAGATAAAATTAACACAAAACGTTCCCACCCTGGAGGCCAGGAGAGAACACTAAAATGACGAAAAAAAGACAGACCATTTTGCTAAAAACGGGCACCCATGGGTGCCTTTACCGCAGCTGTGTAACCAGCCTGTGTTCGAAGTCCACCGAATTAGTAAAAAGGTTCACTGCCACCATCCATTTAGGGTAAGGTTGTCCCTTTAACAGAAATGTTAGTGAGAATGGGGATTCACTGTATTCTCCCCAGCCCATCACTCCACATAATTTGGGGTGTGCTGGACTCACCAAAATAAAGTGAGAGGATAAAATATCCTTTCTATCCTTGGTATTTCTCGCAAGGTTAGCCACAGAAAACTAAAAGGGGAGCCCAAAGGGTAACCCAGCAACAATAGGCTGTATATGCCAAAAAGTTGTAAAAGAGGATGACATTAAAAGGACACTATGGAGAGTCTTAAAAATGACACCCAGAAAAAGAGTAGAAGAATCTGTAAGTGTGGAAAAGGCTTCCCACTCTGTTATAGGGAACAATAATCCACCAGTCCTGCAAAAAGTTCTGGGGTCTCACAAGTGAAGAAGATTTTGAACTACATTTAAAATCTTAACTAATGGTTGCATGAGTGAAACCCACAGTGGTCCCAGAATGGACCGTTGCTGGATGTTTGAATGAGGGCAGATCCTTACCATTGGTGGGTTTGTACTTGCTTCCCGGCAAAATCTTGGAAAAGAGGACACCTTCAGCCATTTAATCAGATCAGTGTTTGAGTCCTGTGTAGAGCCGGCTAAAGATCTGTGGACGACTCCCAAAGAGACCCAGCATCCCTTCCTGCATTTGGCCCGGTGAAGCCCTGCTGGACTACCTGATCTGTGAATGCCCTGAGCAATGCTACAACCCATGTGCTAGTGGGACTAACCAGTCTTCACGTGTTTTTGAGGATCCAGCCTTCTTGAGACTTTGGAAGTAACCCTGACCACCGGGTGGACTGACCAGCTCTCCAGTGCGCTAAATCGGTACAACCGTTGCCGATCTGTTTGTCGTCGGAACTTTGGTAGTTGGCAGCTTGTGGTGCAAGTCTCCTTCCTGTTGAATTTCAGCCTCCCAGCTTCAAGGGAGCCTGATCTGGAAGGTCATTAACTTTGACTGGAGGACGCATGCTGTCGCCTGTGTGCGGTTGCTGTCGCTGGAACTCTCCTTCTCCCCTCCCCACCCCCCGTATGGTGGTGTGTCCTGGAAAGGGCTGCATCAGTGCCCGCTGCAGTACTTCCTCGCCAAGTGTTGCTCTCTGAACTTGGAACAGTCTGAAAGAATGGTTGCACCTGCAGCTCCTGGGCACCTCTCACAGGAATGAATGGCAGTAAGACCTACCTCCAGCGAAATCTCAATCGACCCATCTAGTGATCTGGGAAAATCCGAGTCGGGGGTGGGGTGGTTGGAGCGGGTGGTTTGGAGTAACCACAATAAATTTGTCTCCCCCCGCCCCCTGTTTTCCTTAGAATACACTTTTGTTATTCCATTCCGTTATTCCATTCCATTGCCATTTTAATGTGTCTAAAAGTAGCTGTACCTGAAAGATGGGAACATCATTTTACTTAACAGTAACTTTGTTGAATAGCTGTTACATTTCACCAACCCAAGAACTCTTCCTGCATCAAACCCCTTTTGTGAAGTACAAGCTTTGTGACTTTTAGGTACAAAGCCGACTCATAGGGATTGGACTTGTAAAGTTAGGATATATTTCTTGTGACTTGGTTCCTTTCTACTGCATCACTACTTACCTACCTTTTTGTTGAATAAAGTATTGAATGAATTCCTAAGAACCTAAAGGTCACTAAACTATAAACATATAGAGTCTTGTGTAATAGCAACCACTTGTTTCATTTCCTAGTGTGCATTTCTGGCCTAGAATAAATGCAGTATTTTTGAACTTCCCTGTCTAAATTGAGTAATGTTGTGCTTCACTGTGTACTCATTTTGGACCCCTGAACCCACTTGCATACTGTCCTGAGATTAGCCTTGAATGCTCTCCACGCTTACCTTGATTGGGTTTTGGCTAACCTCTCAGTTACCCTGTTCACTAATAACTAGGGCCAAACCTAAATTCACATACACTAAAGCATTTACGATTAAACAGAAAATCGGTCCATCTTTTCTTGTAACCAATGACACTGCTTCAACCACTAATTGGCTCAAAACAGCAAACGATTTCTGGAACTGTGGAAATTGTAATCAATGCTAATATGCACATAACTGGCATTCCTTTATGGATGCTTTTGGAACAATCATTAAGATCAAAGATTTTATTAATTGCAAGTCATGCTTTGTTGTGTATACAATTATCTGTGTGTGGAATGTTGTACATTGGGAGCACAATTCGTCAATTGAGAGTTAGGATTAGAGAACACTTGGCTAGTCTCAGGATGCCTGAAGCTAAATCGCCCCTGCCATTACATTGGCAACTGCAGCACTAGCTATGAAATAAATCCGATCTGAGATGTATTGGTCTTGCAAAAATCAGAAAGGGCAAGAGAGGTGGCAATACTCAACTCAGACTGAGACAGCTGGAATCTAAATTACCCAGTTTTTTTAGATGCACCTTGAGGGGCCTGAACAGTGATCACAAGATGCATGTGTTTTTATAACTTAATACTGTTTGGGACGTATTGTCTGACTGGCTTACTTATTGTTAGAGTTCATTACAATCCTAGAATTTTGGATAGGGTCCTTTGTGTGACAGTGCTATGTATGTGATGCTCAAACCAAAGAAAACTGTGTAGACGTCTTTCATTCCTCCAATCTGTGATCCTTTTAACACATGCCAGCCTTTTTTGGCAGTTTCAGTGTAGTCCTGCTTTTTTTAGTTATTATATCCTATGTGAGCTTTACGGGCCCCAATGTTTGGTTATTCTCTTGTGTTGAGTATATTTGACAAATCCCTGGATTTTTCTGTGGCTCTATACTTGCCACCATACTATAGCATTTATCAGCTTCAGAATTAATTATTTGTCCCATCAGGTTCTTTCAAATTTTGGGCATGTAGGCTTTAACAAATACCTTATTGTACACTTGATTAGCCTGATCCTTCCATCTGAAATGGCTCATATGGTCTAAATGGGAAGATCGTACCTGCTGGTTGTATATTTGGCTTGGTAAGATGTATTACAAAATTAAAAATGGTGCAATCAAGTATCTCATAACATTTGTCTATTTGTATTAGGGTAAATTTAAATTTGCTTGACCTTTTGGTGTCCGTTTGATTTTTTTTTTTTTTGTTCGACATAACACGTTTTGAACGTATATGACGTCAGCATGCGATAACGTCACTCCCGTGATGTCTAGGCATTTTACGAGCCAGTCTAATGGCGGATCTTGTTGACTACATCATGTAACACGGGGATTGCGCCCCCTTGCTGTCTGGACTCCCGAATCACGGGTAAAACTTTTTTTGCCTCACCTTTTGAAAATTTGTTTCTATTGCAAACCTATGGTATGATTAGAACTATAATCATGTGGTTGGACTCCCGAATGATGGGTACATTTTTATAAAATCTACCGCGACTCGATTAATAGTCTTTGTGGCACATATTATGGCACGAGGCTATGGAGACAAGCAGTGGTACTAGAATTGATTGTACATTTACTTAAGAGGAATTGAGCTATTCGATGCACTTTTATGTATAGTTCGTTTACCTACTTTATTGATTAAGGGCAAGGCTAAGGGACTAAAATAAAATATGAATATCATATATTTACATCAATTTAGCTATGGGACACATGATTATTGTGGAATAAAACTCTATCTCTTTCTGTTAAGACTAATGTGGACACACTTCAACTTTGATTCTAGGACTATATATTGTACCTTATATTGACTTGAATCATCCATGCATTTGTGCTATATACAGCTAGCAACCCAAGAGTGATTATGGATTATTGTTCATTTACAGGTATGCGCCACATACTTAGTTTTGGAGTGCTCATTGGCAACATTTATATTGATTCTGTAGACCATGTACTTATTGTACATTTCTTATTTTCTCATTATTACAGCAATTGATTGCATTGAAATTATGAGTTAGGGTAAGAACACCTTTTATTACCCACTCAGTTAGTTTTAGGACCATAAGATATATTTATCTTATGGATAACAATTTGACCACAAGGGTGAATTATTGAACATATTCAAATACTTTCACAACCGGACAGTGAGGGTATTTCATGGTTTTTCTGATCTCACAAGTTACTGGGTGACTTTGGTTGTAAGATTAGTCTGGCACGGTCTGCATGTGGGTATCAGTTGCCCTGGTTTATTGACTTTACTTTAGAAATGTACAATGAGGCATTTGTTATCAAGATATCATAATAGGATTGATGATTTTCTTCATGCTCTTAGGTTTTTTCCCCCCCATTTCTTTTTCCTTTTCATATTCATGACAACATTTTGCTTCACTTACTTGATTCCATTCTCCGGCAATCAACGTGTGGCATGTTATATTGATACCAATGATTTTAAATTTTGCATCATAATTGGCACATAGTGTAATCTTTCACTATTTATTTTGGCATTTGTTATTATTCTGGCCTTTCATTTTGTGTTTGCAAAATGATGCTATTGACTTATAGAATTGTTTAAACTGGATGTTATGCAGTACCTGTTCTAATTGTGTATTATAAAAAAATAGTGATGCGTGACCAATACTGCCTTGAAAACGACATGTCAGTCCAAACACGTGTCGGCTGTCCATACTTGAGAATAAAACATCACTATCAACTACTTTCGTCTTGACATTTTTTTTATTGGATTACTTCAATTGGGACATTTAGAGACTGATCTTTACTTGAGTGCGACTCGCCTTCCCAATTCCTCATTGTAGACTTCTATTTCCAGCTCTGGTGGATGAGCTGGAGGGTTAAGAGTGGTCGCTGCCAATTTGCATCAATATTGATTCTCGTTCCATGGTATTTAAATACAGGAGTGGTCACTAGCGCACAGTATCTTTATATCGAATCCACATTTTTCTAATTTTCTCTAATAACTAGGGTGGCCTCCTAAAATCTGTCCCCCAGACCCGATTCCAGTACTCCATCTGAACAAAAATGTATTGGGGACGACCAGAACCTGAGAGGTAACGAGAAGAATCGAACGTTAACACGTTTGAAGTAAGCTCAACTTAGGTTTGAGGCACAACTTTTACTACAGCCCCTCAAGTATGCGAAGTGTCACTACTAAGTATGGAGGGGAGAAGAGCTACAAGGGCTCAACCTGTGAACCTCATTAGATGCATCTTCAGAGTTGGTGAAAAATAAAGCAAGTGACAAATTGATAGACCTACAGATATTGTTCACGCTCTGCACTTGTTCGAAGCACCAAGATGCCCAAATCAAGAAAGAACTTTGTGTGGGCTAGCCTAGATTCACTGCCAGTGTGCAATACCTTCGTGCAGCTCCTCTGGCCCGAGGCATAGCCTTGAATTTGGCCTCTGGCCAAACCCAAATCTCATTTATTTGTACCGCCACATGACTGAAGATCTATTCTGTTATATTGATCCCCCTAAGAATAATGCAAGCATGAATCTGATCTGTGCCCTTCCATTTGAGAGTGAGCACCCTGCTGCTATAGCAGATGGTATTCTCACAAATAGATTAATTGCTCCAGTGGATGATAAAACTTAGAAATTGACCTAGAGCCATCTAATGTAAAGACACTAAGATGAAGGGTATCAAGCAGATGACTAACTTAAGCTATGGCAATGATAAAATGCCCAAAGCTAAGCTAGACCAGTGCAAATGAGTGGAAGATCATGATTGCGTGAATTACATAGAAGTAAACATGTAGCGTCCTTAAACCCAATATTGGGTAAAATCTTGAGCAATTTACTATCCATAACCAAATCGAGTTTTCTTCCTCGGGAGACAAGATCCTTACTTAATTCATCCTCAGTTTGTTTCTTTGGATCATGACTTGGTTGACAAAAGTCCACTGAGGTGAAAAGGAAAAATGTCAATGGAAAAGCGTCATTGGAAAAGCCTGTTAATCCTCCTCCCCCCCCCCCTCCCGCCCCACCGGATTGCATTCACAAGCCCTGCACACCTGCTATTAGCACCCCAATAGAAAATGGGGTAGCTGGAGCTGTGCAGGAAACAATTGCGACGGCTCCCCTAATTCTCATAGTAAGAATATCTTACCAGTTATGGTCGTGCATCAAATAGTAACGCCTGATCAGCAACGCAACGGCATGTGGTGTTCATGGCTGGGGTACCATGCTAACCCCTTAGCTGCTCAGGGTTTTCCCTCCCAGTGCTGAACCCTTTTTTTTGGAGATGTCGTTATGTTGCCATTCAATTTCTTGTAACGTTTTTGTTACACGAGATCTCGTGGCCAAATTTGGCCCCTTTTCTTCCCACATGTAGGCGGTCATAACACCAACAAGTAAACCTAGTTTGCTGTATGGGGGTGAGAGAAAATAACAGCAAATGTGTATTTTCAGGAAATTCCAATAAAATGATGTACAAAGAAGCCTGTGGTTTTTTCCTTGTAAGATATAGGTACAAATGGTTTGCTGTTCTGAATTCGCCATTTTTCAAGCTTTCAAGGAAAGGTTGTGTGGAAACAAAATAAACCTATTTTTATAATGTTACCATCATTTAAGGTAGGCTATTTCTTTTTTTTCTTCCAATGGGACATGCATGGACGGAATTGAAGAGTGTTAGGAAAGCTGAATGGGAAGACAGTGGCATAGATTTCTAAAAAGTAGACAATTCCAAGTTTAGGAAGGTGTCTTTTGCACAGGTCAGGCAGCAACTATCTGGGTAAAATTCCCATAGTTTGGGAAGAAATTGGAAAAATGACAGAAAAAAAGGTATGTGCTGGACATGTTTGGACCTGTAAGGCAATGGCTTCTGTGAATATTGAGAAAAGCAATGCACCGCTACATCACCTCGTCTAGTCATGAAATCACACATTTTTCGTAATGTTTCACAAAAGAAGCAATGCCACAAGCCAAAAACTGAGACATGGTATACAGGATTTCTATGCTGACGGCCTAAACACGTACTTAGCATTTCAAAATAAGGGAAACAATTGTGGAGAGGAATGGCAAGCATACTTTTTTTGAAAAAGCACAGGCAGACAGTTTGAAGGATAGGTGACTTTTGCAGGTTACAAAAGTGTATAGTGCCTAAAGCAGCAACTAAATGTAGGTTACATTTGGGAAATGAAAGGGTTGTGTAACAAAGTGCAGTAGCAAATGTATGAAAACGTTATCAAAACCAAGAGAAAACATGTCCTACCTTCTCACATTCTCACAAGGTGTCCTGACAAACGGTACCTCACATGTGTGGGTGCGCTTAGCTGGGCAGAAAATAAATGGTCCCAGTGAGCTCCGACAGGGTCTGCATCCCTCACTGGAGGGAAAAGCTGTAACTGAGACCAGCCAGAGGTACAGGACAGCTGTGGGTGCTGCCCCTGCCCTTGGGTGCCTGTCAACCATGTGGGTTGACCGCCCCCAAGCCCAGCGGTGGTCCCAGGGAGCCCCGGCCAGGTCTGCATCCCTCCCCGGAGGGAATAGCGGTAAGGCAGCACAGCCAGAGCTCCAGGAGGGTGGGGGTGATGTCCCCGGCCCTGGGCACCTGTCTCACATGTGGGTCAACCGTTCCCAAGCCCAGCAGCAGTCACAGGAAGCCCTCAGCGGGGTCCCCGTCTATCCCCATAGGGAAATGCTGTAATACGGCACAGCTAGAGCTCCAGGACAGCCGAGGGTTCTGCCAGTTGCCTTGGGCGCTTGTCTCCCATGTGGGTTTACCGTCCCCAAGTCCAGCGGCAGTCCCAGGGAACCCCCGGCAGGGTCTCCATCCCTACCCGGTGGGGAAACCTGTAACTCAGCCCAGCCAGAGGCCCAGGACGGTCAGGGTGTTATGTCTCCGGCCTTGGGTGCCTGTCTCCCATTTGGGTGGATGTACCCTGAGCTCAATGGCTGTCCTAGGGAGCTCTGGCATGGTCCCTGGTCCTTCACGGAGGGAAAAGCTGTAACTGGACAGGGATGCCCACTAGGGCTCCCCGGGACCAGCACTGGACCTGGGGGACGATCATCCCACGCGGGAGACAGGCGCCCAAGGCTGGCGGGAACATCACCCCCGACCATCAAGGAGTTCTGGCCTGCGTTACAGCTGTTCCCACTGGGAAGGGATTGACGCCCTGCCGGGGCTCCATGGGACCGCCACTGAACTTGTGGACGGTCGACCAACAAGGGAGACAGGCACCCAAGGCCAGAGGCAGCACCCAAGGCCGTCCCGGAGCTCTGACTGGCCTGTGTTACAGCTTTTCCCTCTGAGAAGGGATGAGCACCTTGCCGGGGCTCCCTCAGACCACGGCTGAACTTGGGATGGTCGACCCACATGGGAGACAGGCGCCCAGGGCCGCGGACACGGGTGATGTCCTGTGCCTTTGTGGTCTGTCTCCCATGTGGGTCGACCGTCCCCAATTCCAGCGGCAGTTTCAGGCGGCCCCACCAGGGTGGCCATCCCTCTCCGGAGGGAAAATCTCTAACGTGGCATGGCCAGAGCCCTAGGACAGCTGGGGGTGCTGCCCCCAGCCTTGGCAGTATGCCTCGCATGTGGGTAAACTACCCTCACCCCTCCCCTGATCCCCCCCCCCCACCCCGTCTCCCAGCTCAGCAGCAGTCATCGGATGGCCCGGTAGGGTCACCATCCTTCTCCGGAGGGAAAGGCTGTAACGTGGCATGGCCAGAGCTCCAGGACAGTCGGCAGTGCTGCCGCTGGGCTTGGGTGCCTGTCTCCCATATGGGTTGACTGTCCCCAAGTCGAGCAACAGTCCCAGGGAGGTGCCTGCTGGGTCCCAATCCTTCCCCAGAGGGAACAACGCAGCCCGGCCAGATGACCCCCCACCACCCCGGCCCATCGGCGGTCATGGTTGTGGGCAATTTGGCACAGACCCTCAATTTTGCACCCCCAGGGAAGCAGAAAGGATGTGCCCCCTAGTGTGTCACTAACAATAGTGGAACATTTTGTCTTCCTTGGGGTGCAATTGGGTGCAAAACAGCACCTATCTGTCCTCAAAAGTCAGAAGGCTGGGGCCTCCCTCTCGAACAGCCTCCCTGCCACTCTAAAACTTGAGGAGAACCATCTCCGTTTCCGGAAGCACCTCGAGACCTTCCTCTTCGTTTCTGCCTTCGCCCTTCTCCCCTGCTGATCTGTTCTCTCTTGGCACTATGTACCTGGACACCCTCTGTCCTCCGGGCCCAGGTTGCTGCTCACCCTGCCACACTGCCTCCGGGCCACCCCTTGCCCTGGGGTCTGTATCTGTACCCATACAGCCCTCCGTTTTTTATCCTGCACTTATCAGACCTACCCTGTCTGCTGCCTTAAACCTAGCACTTGCAAATTGCTGACTGCACTACCACTTTTGTTTTTATTATTTATTATGTTCTTCTTTTGCTCCGCACGTTTCACTTCTTTCCTTGCACTTTCCCCTCCACCATGCACTTGCGTGTTCTCAATGTCACTGGGCCTAGTAAGATCAGTGTTTTGTTCTCCCCTGTTACCCTCCCTTGCCTTGTCGCGCTCTGAAACACTTGTGTATGAGCGCAAAAGAAATAAAATTTCAATTCAATTATGCCACCTCTATGGCTTTTTCTAGGGATCGGGGGGGGATAATATTATCTAGGGGAGCCCCCACCACAATATCAATTCGCTGGTGGTCTAGTGCTCCTTTATGCTTCCCAGGGGTGGCAAAATGAGCCCAGACCTTCACTTTGCCCCCAGGGAAGCAAAGGATCTGCCCCTCCTTGGGCGGAGTGTGGGGGGGGTTGTTGAGGGAGCTGGCCCACATGCATGGGGCCAGCCCCCTAATACCTCTGAATCTGCCCCAAATATTTTATTTTGCCTTCCTTGCATGCAAATGGGTGCAAAACAGCACCCGCCTGCCCCTAAAGAAGGCTAAACATTGTGCCTCCTTTGTTTTATTTTGGTGGGGGCCTGTTTTGCTGGGGGGGCTCCCCCAAAATTCCCTGTTCCTGTGCGCCAACGTCCGCACGGCAACCCCTCGACCCCCAGGCACAGAAGGGGAAGTCCTCCCCTTCACTGCCTGGAGGTCAGAGGGTTCGAAGGAGCAGGGAGGGAGGAGGGGTGGTTCTCCCCCCCCCCCCCAGGGTAAGCAGTGCAGAGGATGACGTATCTCGTCCCCATGCACTGGAAACGTAGTGCGCAGGGTGAGATACCTCGTCCTCCACAGTTAAGGGGTTAAAGACCAGCAAGTATGAAAGTGAGGACATGCTGGTAAATAGAAAATTGCCTTTGGATGAGACGCATACTGTTTCCGTTGGTAAAACCTTTGACAGTCATCAGGTTCAAACACATCCCAAAACACAAAATGAAAACCTAAACAGATGATCATTAGAAGGAGAGTTCATTCATCTCGGGCTATTACATAAAGTTCTATGTTAAAAAACATTGAAAACATAATCGTACAATGCAAGTGTAGATACTGCATAAATCATCATCGCCCTATCCACATAACAAAACACGTACTGAATCTAAAAAGCATTTTGAAAAAAACAAAAAACCCTTGTAATTCTAGGAGAGGCGGCGAGCATTGCTAACGCTATTAATTTAGAAACAATACAAAATTGGGCAAGGGCATCATCACTTATCGGTGTCCTCCTCTGCAGCCAAACGCTACAAAAGGAAGGGAACTTTCGGTTGGCAATAGCAATGCGGGTCTAATTGAAAAATACCAGCCTGCAGCAGATAGGTCTCAGATACAGACAGCTTGACCGCAGTCAATGCACATAGCAGCTACACATATTGGGCACATGTCTGTGCCCTTCCATGCACGCGTAAAAACGGCAATAGGCAAGGTTCCCAGGTGTCCAGTCATATTTTCGAATGCAATATTTTCAAAAGTCAAAATGTCAAATATTAATTCGAAAATAAATAATGTTGAAATACCAAAAATTCGAATATTTTTCGATTATTTTTTTTTCCGAATAATTTCACTTCCATGTATGTTTTATTAAGCGTTTGTGAACATTGATAGTTTTAACCATGGTTTATTAAGTATTTTTGAACATTAATAGTATTTACCATGTAATAGGTACTTTTAATATATATATATATATATATATATATATATATATATATATATATATATATATATATATATATATATATAATGAATAAATAATAAATTACAAACTGGTAGTTTTAACGTTGAACATTTAGTATACTTTTTGTCCAATAGATGGCGCTATTGTATAAGAAATGAGATTGTTCATTTTGTTGATGTATGTTATTGATGTCTACGTAAGGCTGCGTAACTCTACGTATGCGTAGGCGCCATTTTTAAAGTTCATTCTTGCAGCGTTTCCATTGCGTTCGGGTCTGTGTTTTCGTTTATTTTTTTGTTTTTCATGGACTTTCACTGGTTTTCATGGATGCAATGTTTTTTTTTTTGCTGGATTCGATGGACGTATTGGTTTTTCTGATCTATGGATTTTTTTTCGGGTTGGATTGTGGATTTTTATTCCTGGGCTTTCTTGGATTTTCAACTTTTTTTCTTTGCTGGATTTCACTGTTTTGGATTCCAGATGTGGATTTCTTTTGGATGTTATTTTTCCATGGATTGCCTTCTGGATTTTGGGTTCCTTGGATTTTGCTGTTGGGTTTTTTTTATGGTTACTGCTTGGATTTCTCATGGTGGATCGGTGATTCTTCAAAAACGTGAGTATTAACATTTTAAATTATATGCTATTGAATCTAGGTAGTTCTCTTCGTCATCTTGGTTACAATTATGTACTATTTGCACTAGTCGCTGCTCATAGCCTCTGTATTGTTTGTTTTTTAACTCTGTGTTTGCGAGTGAAATCGTTTGTGATACTCGAAATTCCTGATGCGATTGTTCATTGTTTAATTATTTTAAAAAATGCCACAAATTGGGGTTATTTGTGTTCAAAGTTTTATTAATACGGCTGTGCCATCCTTCCAGTGAATTTTGTTCTAGGTCGCCCTTCCAAGGTGGCTTTGTAGCAATTCCATTAGTTTATACTGTATTTTGGTGCCTTCTGGTGCCATTCCTAGTTAATTGTCCAATCCATGTATTCTCCATGTAATCTAACATGTCCGAATTTTCTTGCTCATGATTTTTTAAAATGGTCATTTTCTATTAAATGTTCGTAGAAATGTATAACCTGATCTTTCACAAATGCTAATTTGAATAGTTTTTTTATGTTATGTTGGAAAGTGCTGTCGTCTGTGTATTTTGTACTTAGTCCGAGTTTCTGCAGTTTTTTCCATATTGAAGGAGTAAAATGAAAAGGGCACCCTTGTATGCTAGAATCAGTGTATATTGTAGAAAATGCCTTGATCTGTGCTAATTCAAAATCCATGAGTATTTTTTTTGGGTTTCGAATCTGGTACAGTGTCCTTGATTTTGTTCAACACGATTCTGTATGTTTCTTTTTTTTTTGGGCATTAAAACATAAACAAGTGGAATGAGTTTGTTATTTATCGTTCCATGTATCGAATAAAATTGTTGGAAGGGTTGTGGGCATGCTTTGAAGGTTGCGTCACTTTGCCACTGGGCACTTTCACTTAGATGCTTGAAATTGGTCGCAGTTGAAAATATCAATATTTTTTCGTCTCTTACTTCAATGGTAGCATGGTGGAAATTTTCTCCATTAGCTGTCACTCTAAACACTTCTGGTATGGTGATGTCATTGTATGTTGTAGGTGCTGGTGGCAAATTTTCCTGTTGCTGTTTCTTACGGTTTACTGTTCGTTGCATTTGTTTTTCACTAGGCATCTGCGCTGATATGTGCGAAGGTAACGGGTCACATACCGTTGATATTACCAAACCGCTTGCCTCACCGGGGTTTTCTATTGCCTTTCTTTTTAGCTCGTGGAGAGTTTTTTTTTATTACTATACTTGTCTTGTCCAGTAGATGGTTGTGTTCTCCCTTTATTTTTGTATTGGAACACTCAACTATAACTCGTGCGGCACATTTTGTTCGTCCTTATTCAATGCACTTCCAGTACATGCGTTCAATTCCTTATTATAAATGTATCCTTTCGAAACCAGCTGTTTTCCTCCTTTTTGCGAGGTTATGTATTCAACTTTCTGTCATTTTCAATCTAAAATAACGGAAACAAATGTTTTGCTATGTTTGTCATACACTAATATATTTTTCGAATTAAATATCTAGTTACATATTTTTTTATGTTTATGTTAGCTGATTGTTTGCCTGACGTAGCCAAATCGAATCCTCTGTAGTTCGCTCGGACTCTGGTTCTGTCAGGTAATGACAGTTGTCCACAACCGTCATCTGTTCCTTGGTGTTTAGGCAAGGTTCTTTACTCGTGGGTGTCACCTATTGGCTTAACCCTTACTACTCTTCATTCTATGGGGTTTTCGTTAGTCATAATGTATTTTATTTACAGATAGGCAAATGGTTATGTGTTGGGGGCGAGAGAGGGGTGGGTGATTGCGGGCGTAAAGGTAAGGGGGGGGGGCTGGAGGGGGGTAACCCCCCCATAAAAACAGGACTATCAATACTTCACATTGGTATGTTAGTACTGTTGCTCGACTTTTTTTTTGACATTTTTGTTTCGACTAATTGTCTTTTTCTATTATATGTATACATTTTCGACATTTTTTTTCGACCTATTTGTTTTCAACATCTTTTTTTCGACATTTTTGTATTTCGGCATTATGTTTTCGATATGACTATAAACCGGTACCCAGCCTAAGCTGCATGTACAATAATCTCTCATGGGGTGGCGTGATTAAGTCCAAATAGGCTTTAAAACCAACCTCCTGCCAATGTTCCAGATACTACAAGCCCAATTTTAGCTTGGAGGCGTCCAGCAAGAGTAGATCACATGCTCTTAGAAAGTTGCTTGAGCCTACTCAAGCTTGTCGCACAGCGGTTCTGTGGGTTTTCTCAGAACTCTCACATTCAAGTTGGTCAGTACATCTTTCACATACGCAATCCATTTCAAGCTTTTTCCTCCATCAATTGACATATTATGTAGCATTGCATCCCTGCACTAACCTGGTTGGACCGCACTCTTACCCAAAGGGATACTGGCCTAAACATAATTTCTGCACAGAATGGTTGTAGTGCCATATTCTAAGTGGACTAAAGCGGTCGGTGCACTTGCAGGCAAGCTTCTTCATAAAGTTGTTTTCCCTAACATTTGTCTTCTTAGCCTTTGCATACCCCACAGTACTGACCCATAAAGTGCTGCTGACAAAGCCTGTTTCTGGTATAATTTCAGTGCTGGCGATATAGCACTGTTCCCGTGATGAGTAAAAAAAGGCAGAATTGCACCGCTAAACGTTACCAAAGTAGTGAGAGCCCTGTTGACATGGGCCTCCCATCCTGGGCTTTCCTGGAATCTTACGACACAGTAATTTTAAACTGTTGACCTGTTCTATTGGCTCACCCTCTATCATCTGCTTGATCGGAATGTGCTTTCTGGATTGGGGTGTCTAGAAACTAGAGACTTGGTTTTTGTCGTGTTCAAAGTAAGACCAGGATCCTGAAATTTCCTCAGAGGGATTGCTTCAGACCCTACAGGGTCATGGCAATCAACACGGAGTTATCCGCCTTGAACAGGGCCCGGGAGCTTACTTGAAGCCAACTTGGGGCAGTCCTGGCACCCACTTAATAATGCGTCTCTAATGTGCTGCACATAGATGTTAAATAAAAGTGGGGCCAGGCCACAACCTTGCCCAACACCCAACCCTACTCCAAAGAAACTGGTCTGTTTGCATCCCAGACTGTAACGGACACGTGCTTCTGGGTCCAAATAAAGTAGTGATCAAATAAAAATCTGGTACTGGGGAACCTTTCACACTGCCAGTACCTGTCACAACATTGCGCAGGATACAGAATCAAATACTGTCCTCAAATCCAGAAATAACACGTAAAAGTGCATTTTCCATAGTGCAGTGTACTTCGGGATTGTAAGGAAAAGCATGAAGCATTGGTCCACTGTTGCATGACCCTTCTGCACGCAGCCTGATGATCGCTAATCACATGTCAGTCCAGAGTTGTAGAGGGCTCAATATAATCTTCGCAACTGCTTACCAGTTGCGTCTAGCAGAAAATTAGGTTTGTAATTGGCCGGGCTATCCCTTCCATCATTTTTGTACACCGGAATAATGACCGCTTTGCGCCAGGAATCGGGGATTCTCCCTCAGACAAAATGGCATTAAATATGACACACCATAGGGTCCCAGATAGCCTTCTATTTTTTTTAAAAGGTCTGTCAGTATTCAATCTAACCCTGCAGCATTGCCTTTTTAATATTAGGGCACATCTATATCTGTCATAGATTGAGTGGTGGCTAGAGGATGCAGGATAGAAGGTGGACCATACAGAATCAAAAAATGCGACCTCCATTCTTCCATACCAAATCAACAGACCAATGAATATTCCCCTTTCTGCTCATTGTCAGCAACCAGTTTCGAAAATAGCATTGTCCCTAGAATGATGGGCGTTAAAGGCCCATCCATTTCCCCATCACAACTTTTTTTGGGTCAGGATTACATTTTTATATTTTGATCTTAGCAACCGCAAATTGGACCCGTCAACCTCCAACGAGTCACCAATACATCTTTCTATTCATTTTTTGCATTTCGGCAGGGCCCAACCCGCCTTACCCATGTTTTTTTGTTTAACCGTGGCGGCAGGGACAGAAGCATGCAGTAGAATATTGCCCTTGAGTTTTTCAATCTCTGCCAAGTTTTCAAGAATGGAGAGATGCATTGACTGTTTGGTCTCGGGAGGTAGGACTTTCACCAATTTCAGTTACTTGTGAGCATTGTCCTCAACCACAGTCTGTGGATAACCCAGAGCAATATCTCTGGAACCGGCCCCACTATATCCCCATAAGGCAAATGCAGAAAAGGGAGCTGGTCACTTTCTGTCCTATCAAGAACTTTAAAATCACCAACCCGTGCACAATCAATTGCGGAGATGAAGATATAATCAATAAGTGTGCTACCATTGTGCCCAATAAAAGTATTTTTTGCTGGTTGGTGGTTAATCTGCCATTGCAAGCTCTTAAATTTATATTATACATCATACAGGTAGATTGTGCATTCTTGGGGGGCAAACCGCAGCCAGTCCTGGGATGTTCCAGGCCTGATCGTGGTAATCCCACAACTCTTCCAGATCCTTAAGTGGTTCTAGCTGTAAATTAAAATCTACTACCACTAGTGTAAGATATTTTGATGGCAGTGGGGGGGGGGGATATTAGTCATTGTAGTTTGGAGACACTTCAGACAAGCCAAACCATTCAAGATCAATGGCCTATTATAGATGTTAATCCTAAATAGTCAACTTTGTTGGGCTTAATAAGCATTTGAACGTCTACAGAGTGTGTTGTAACTATCTTCACCTCCCAGCCCAGGGACACCTCAATCCAGACAAGTAATCCACCACATAGTCTACCCACTGCGCTCATGGATGCAGGAATACTAAAGGACAGTTATCCTTGGAGCATAACTGGGTCTAAAACCGAAGCCGCCTACAGGGCGATTACAATGAATTCTCGAATAAAGGAGCTCCACGTCGGGTCATCCGTCAATCTACTGACCCGTGCAATGTTCCAGGAAAGCAGACTAAACCTATGTTCTCCTGGGCCCCCATAATCACTCCGGCTCCTCCTCTACCCAGTCAATCTACTGGCTCTAGATCGGCAGGATTAAAATCCGGCCTTTACACATACGCGAATGTTCATCTATCTTTAGAGAAGACATCAACAAGGCCATTAACCATTGTAAACCGCAATAAGTATTTTTGATACAATAGAACTAAAGCTAACCAACAGATATTTAGCTGAGGGTCTTATGGGAATTCAATTTAGATCACTGTTCCCCTAATGGCTCCAACGTTCAACTAAGACTACATCTTCATTTTGCATCAGTCAATAATATGAGATGATGGTAGACATTTGGATTGCAAAACTGACATTCTTCAGAGCTGTATCTACGAATGAATCCTATTTGAAACTGATCCTTTACACAGGGATGGCCACCAGTGCAACAGAGCATGATTAATGACCCCTTCCTCATCTAATGTAAAAGCATCACTAAAGTTACCTTGTAGTAAAATCAATTATGGTTCAACTCAGTTTGGTGTGAATTGTTATGGAATAGAGCAGGCTTAATGGCGAACCTAGATGATGCATATTGGCAGATGTGGAATTGTGTTCCCCTGAAACCTGGGTACATTCTAGTATTTACAGCTAACATTTGAGCCCCTTTTTTCCAAACGAGAAGGCATCTAAAGGAAGACCCAGTGACGGTCTAATTTAGGTTGCACATGGTTTGAGATGTTCATTCTCTGTGAATCCTGACCTGTTGATATTAAAATGGGAGGTGGGTGCAGAAAGTGTGTTTTTTTTGGTAAATATCTATTAGTCCATTAAGGAGGCAACTGGTTTCTTCATTTAGCTCCTATCGAAGATGGAAAATAGAATATTCCTCCTTTATTGAATGTGCATATTACACTAGTGTGAGATTTTAAGCATCAACTTGAGCGTGCCTACAAATAAGATTTTTTTTTAATATAAAGTTTGAATAGGCATGGGCGATTCCACCTGTGCGTATTCTTCACCACGTACCAAACGTCTAATGCATAACATTTTGGCTGAAGGACTGAGAGCATGTAATGGACGTTTCCTTTGCGATAGACCCACGAGACCAAAATACAGGGCTCATCTCAGATCTTGTATTAACTACATCTCTGTTGATAGCTGGCATGTGCTAGATGGTTTCAAGGTGATGGACTGTAGAGCAATCATGACCTCCTTAGTTTATTTCTGCTCTTAGACAAGGAGGAACCTAAACAGTTTGAATATGGCAGTGTCTCGCTAATGAATAAAAGTAAATATGTAAACTGGGCAATTGTTGGAGCCCGGAATGAAGTTTTCTTGAGTTTATTCCCTCCACCTAATTTTTGAGTAATTCTTAAGACTAAGATCACCAAAAATTATCTGGGAAACGGTATGAAACTTAAAACCTTTTTTTATTTTTTTTACCAAAAGATGTAAACTTTTGTTGAAATTAAACTTGATTGAAGAAAGTTGGTAAGACCAAGCATGCAGAAAAATCTAGATTTGGTGCTTAAATCAGATTGATTTAACTTACGAGATATTAGAAACTTGAGGAATGACGACAAACTCCTGGTGGCTAGAAAAATGGACGAAAATTGGGAGTCTCAATAACTGCTTCCTTAAAAAATAATGTATTTCTTATACAGCTCTACACACCCATAGTTCTCAGAGTGCTGAAATAACATAAGACAGTATCCCACCGAGTGGTATTCCATTTATCGGCCTCGGAAGGATGAAAGGCTGAGTGAACCCCCCCACCCCCCAACGGGATTTGAACCTGCCACTGCAGGACTATGGGCCACGTAACTAGTGAAATGTGGGAATGTTACGTGTGTGATCTGTAGAACGTCAGTTGTACCACAGATGGAGAACTTTTTGAACTTTTTCCCCCCTTTAGACATCACCACAAAGGTATAGGTTTGCACGAAGTAACAAAGCCCCTGGCTTGGACAATTTGCCTGTGAATTAAACAAGTCGGTAATGAATATTTTGACCCCATTTTTCTATAAACATTTTTATTGCATTACAACGAACAATCAAATTCCGTTGACATGGAGAAATGCTGAGATTTCCGACACATAAAAAGGCGATTAGAAAGATGTAAAAAAAAAAGTCGACCCATTTCATTGATTATCAAAGCTAAGATTTATGGGAAGATAGTGCATCACTGTTTTGAAAGTTCATTTAATGATCATGATTCATTGTCCAAACTCCAAGCTAGTTTTAGGGTCGGAATAGGCACAAATGACCAGATTTTTCCGTGATTTCTCCTGCACCAGAAATTCAGCATAAACAGAATTTATAAATGGTCTTTGTGGACCTGCATACAACTTTTGATGCAGTATCCAATCTCAGTTATGGAGGCTTTTATTTAGCATAGGAGTGCCTGTGAATTTAATATCGGCCACTTCAGTTTTACTCCCAAGATACCTTTAGGTTATGCTATTGGAAGATAATGTACAGAGTTTGCCTGTTGCTAAAGGTGTAAAACAAGGTTGTGTGTGTGTTGACCTTCTGTTCTGCCTTTTTATAAACAAGTTGGTTGTTTTGGAAAGTTGAAAAATGGATGTCCCTCAACTTGGCAGAGTTTCAACCAGCATAATACTGTTCATGGACAATGCCATGCTAGTAACTAAAGCACCAGAAGGTTTAAAAATGGACTTGGGATCTAGCGATTAATAACCCAAAGACCAAATATTCCGTTTGGTCTGGAAAACAATGGTTGACACAGGAATTTACGTAGGATGTTACCACTTTGAGTACGTTGCTTTGACTATTTGGGGGTGTGGATTGATAAAGAATTATGGAAGAAGCAAATAATGAAGAGCAAGCTCTTTCACAAGCCCGGCCCTTTTATGTATTTTCACAGAGGTACTGAGGCAGAGCAGTAGCACAGACCTTAGAGGTCTAATGGAGCATGTGTACGGTGTGCCACAACCTTTGGGGCAGAAATCTGGGGGTACAATAACTTTGAAGCATTCCGAAAAAAAAATAATTCAAATTACTGAAATATATGTATATTCTTCATTGCCCCTTTGCTTGGAACTAGGTCTCCACGGAGTGGCATTTGAGACAATGCTAAAAAAAAAAAAACTTGATGTACCGGCTTAGGCTATGTTGTAACGAACCACTGGCCCCTGTATAAGCAAGCTTTAGTGGATGTGATGGGACAAAATGGAGCATCGGGACACCTTCGATAAATTCTGTCTAACTTAATTCTGGACTTAGATTTAGCACATATATGGGACTATAATCAAGTCCTCTTAGGAAAATCCTTTTCTTCAAGTCAGATGTAAAACAAACTTATAAAGAATGGTTTTATGATTGTAAGCCTGCAAAAGTTGGTATGATTGGCATAATCTTAAGGTATCTAGGAAGGAAAAGTAAACTGGACCTAGAGTCATGTCTAGGCAAAGTTTGAGGGTAAGTCAGTCAAGCTCCTATGACATTTCATCTAGGGACCGTGCCATTGGGTGCATATACATAGAAATGGAAATGTGGGCCCAGCGATAAATGCACACTATGTCAGGTTGTGTGTGAAAATGTAATGCATTTCCTAATTTGTGCCCTACCTGTATAATTCTGATAGATTATTTTCCTTAGATTTATTTCGGTAAAGAAATTAACATCAGCTAAATTAATATTTTCTATTAATTCAATATCCACACCATACAACAGGTCTTGGGTTTTTGTTATCAAACCATCTTGCTATAACTATGGCGGAAGCTGTCATTTTTTAAAAAAAATGCCTGGAGATGAGAGGAAAATGGTAAACTGCCTGTGAATTTTAAGCTAGGAATTGGGTCTAGGAGAATTTTAAAATGGAGTATTGTATGCGAGTATGCTTTGCAACCAAATGTAATACTTGTGTTTTATTGATTTTATTTTTTATATTGCATTTATTTATATTTAACCCTATTTGCTAGCGTGTTACTGATTCATTTTTATTGGTGATTTTTACTTCGTAAATTATGTAGATTTTCTGGTGTTCCACCGAAATAAATATATCACTGACAGAAGTCATGACTGTGGCAGTTAGGTGTGATAGAAATCATTGAACTGTTATTCAAACCAGTTAAAGGTTGGTTTATCATGAAACTATTGCACTTTTTAATTGATTTAATGTGTACATTGGGTAACAGCAATCATGTGCCATGGTTTTATTGCAAGTTCACTAAGGCATAGTGAATCACCTTTTATATTTATTTACAGTTCAGACATTTTGTTATGGATATTTTATTATGTTCTAAATGTTTTTCTATGCAGATAAGTGAAAAGCATGATGTGGTCTTCCTCATTACCAAATATGGCTACATCCACCTGTACGACTTGGAAACTGGTACCTGCATCTACATGAATAGAATAAGTGGAGAGACTATATTCGTTACTGCACCTCATGAAGCCACTGCTGGAATCATTGGTGTGAACAGGAAAGGACAGGTAAGCTTACTTTTGCTTTGGTTTGACAAAGTGGTTGAAGTATCCTTAAATTCTTTTGTAAAGCTGATGTTTGCTCTTGTCACTCAAATTCCACCATTAATTTTAACCGACCCGTATTAATTAAAAATAAAGAAAATTACTATTACTAGCAGTTTAGAAGTTATTTGTGAAAAAAAGCAGATGTTGCCAGTTTAAAATATTAGTTCACACAGATGCATTTGTGTCTTCAATTTAACATACATGGTTGTAAAAATAGTTTCGTCCACCTATTAACCACTGATGCCATCATCCTACTCGCCCTTCCCCATGCACTGTTTGCAATTTGTCTGCTTGCTGCTTAAACTAGTTACTCCTAGTTTTTCTCCCAACTATAAGGTACTGTAAGCTTTTCTGAGAACCACTTTGAGATGTGAAAATGCAAGTCTGTGTTGCACAGAAATATGCATATATATACACACAAAGAAAATGAGCGCTGCTTAGAAAAAGGGGGATACTTCCCACCCGTGGCAGTGCCTCATGGGGCCTAGACTGGGTCTGGTCCCCGTCGCCTCATTTGGTATGATATATTCAATGAAACACGCATCGTCACAGTTAAATAAAGAATAAAACAAATATTGTTATTCGTTCTATTATTCTGTATTTAAGCAATATACAGTGCAAGTAAAAAAAAAACACAATGATGGTACATAATGCAAGAAAAATCAGATGCTGTTGAGACACTTGATGTAACTCCTATATTGCAACCATGGAACAATCTCTAATGTGAAGTTCACTGTAATAAGCACATGGAAATACAACATTACCCCACTTGGGGCTCGGAATCTTATAAATCCGTGGTCAACAGAACACCAATCTTAATTTTGAGAAAGAAGACAATGTAAAAATTGAGTAAACGGAAACCCAGTGAAAAGGGAGAGAAACATGCCTCCAAAGTTGGTCACAAGTGAGAAAAAAGAATTATGTGGAAAAAAATTGTACAAGGCTCAATTAAAATATAACCTAAGCGAAATAACTGTACAAAATTCCGTGAAGAAACTGCTAAACCCATATTCCTCCAATGTATAGCAGAACATTTTTCAATATAACATCACTGAATGAACACAAAAACACTTCTGTGTTGAAAAGCTTGTGTAGACTTCTTATTTTCCAAAATCGGCTTCTGTTTTGGAGAGTTTGTGGCGGTGGTTTAGTCCATAGATCTAAGAGCTCTCATTGTACTACCTACGCGTGCAGGGGTTAGATCACAGGGTGTGGGGGGCAAAAAAAAATGTCTTTACTACACGCTGCGATTAGTCACTAAAATATTTTTTTAAATTTTTTTTGGTCCAGGTAGGGTCACTGGTTCTCTTCCAAACGAGGGGCCCGGAAAATTCCCTTGCTGGAATCCGCGTTTCAGTGGTGAAAGAAAGTGACTATGACCACCTTCGTCAGGGCAGAGTTGAAGTACTCTGAGGAAAACATAAGGGTTTAAGTGGTTGTACATGATGGGTGCTGTGCTAAATGCATCAAGACATCATTTATAATGCATTTGTTGTGGTTTCGGGTAATATTTGCAAAGAAAAAAAAGACAAAGTCCCTGCTGTGGTATAAGGAATTGCTTACCGTGAGGGAAAATTCAACCTTGGAAAGTTGAAGGTTGTTGCTGCATGCCGGTGGCTGCAAAGCCGTCGTGGCAGAACCAAAAGCAGCCAACACTCTACGAGTTACCGGACACACATCTGTCGGATGGGACTGGGACACAAATTGCGAGGACTGGGTCCCTGTGAGAATTGAAAGTGTATGTTGATGAATATTGAGTATCACCGTAATCTACTGGGGTTCAGGTTCATTTTGCATGGTAATAGATACAGAACAGAGGGGGAGGTGGAAGGATTACTGAAAAGTTTGAAAGAATACTGTATACCTAAGCCTCTCAACCCTTGTTCCCGCGCAGCGCTGCTTCTAAGAAGATTTGGAGGAAAAGACGGATCACTTGTCCTTGTCTTGGTTTGGTCGTGAATGCTGATAGAATCCTACAGAGATACAAAGGGAAACAAAACCCCCTAGTTAGTCCCACTATGCATCTCGTTTCGAACTGTACCTATTGACCAGCCATAGTGCCGTTTGAATAGTGCCATTAGAGTTCATGAGACAAACCTGTGTGTGGAAGCCTTTCCTGGTTTTGTGTCCAACGTCTGGGCTGCTGATGTGTCTCTGTCTGAGGGTATGCTCCTTAACTGGCCCCCGTGCTGAAAGATCGCCTGCGCATGTTCGCCTTCGTAGAGGCTGGGAGCCCATGAGTCGTGGCTTGGCAACTAGACACTGAAACAAAGTGATCAGTGTGATGTGGGGTGGGTGTGGATCAGATGTGCCCAGTCTGCTGCTCAGGTAGGGAGGGTGTGTCCCTGCCCTGGTAGCAGCCTCTCTCTCGTGCGCGTTCCGTGTACCGGCACAGATAGAGGTGCAGTGCTTGGGTTGTGCTTACAGTCAGAGTTTGAAGGAAATAAACTGTAACATCTCATCTACAAAGTGAGCAACATGCAAAGTGAGCAGGGGTTGAAGGGGCGCGGTGTACCTGCGTGCTGAAAGATGGTGAGATGAGTGAATCATTGAATACCTTCTTGAGAGAATCAAGAGTTTCACTCTAACACAAATTCTTGGAGAATGGATCTGCAACGTGAACATGAATAAAGTTGCATATAAACAAAAGTGAGACTGATTACCCCTCTTTACGCTACTTTGCCACTAGAACACTGTTTATACATTAACACATGTGGTAGACATAACCCATATTCCACATGAAAAATGTGGTGGAGTACACACTAAACATCTGTAAAAGGCATGGTTTATTAAATTCTCATAGTACATAAAACAAACTTTTTAAGAGACATCAAAGACAGTTTGACATCATAGTCTTGTCATGGTTGACACTGATAAAAAGACTAAAAAACGGTGCAATGTCACAACACTTAAAAAAACACAGGGAAAATGATTTTAACAATACTAAGAATGAATCACAGGAAATACAAAACTACTAACTTAATTAAACAATTGCACAGAAAAGGAAGAACCCTAAATTATTTTCTGTGGGTATCTTGGATAGTCGACATGTTTCGGCCTGTTTAAATATTTTGGACACTATCCCTATTGTCGTTTAGCTTAACAATTAAAGGCCATCTTCAGAACAATTATTTCTTACATTCGCACGATTCATTTTTTACCTCTGGTGAATGTTCGTGAGAAATTAATCTAGAAAACATATGAAGAGATATCAGAAGTTGTGGGGGTTTATGGTTAATAGTTACTAGCACTTCATAACCATCTCTGGCATGTAAACATATATACTCTTTCTACGTATTACATGGTTCTACACATACATAAGACTACACTAGGTTGGGACAACACATGCTCTTAATTGGCATAAGAAAAGATTCTGTATTAACTTCGGTATCAGGATAATTGTTTTTTTTGGTCCTATATACATTCACAGTGGGGAGCACTAGAGAACTAATTTAAGCGTTTCCGCAGCAGTGATAAACAAATTAATCAGTACTATTATTAGAAATCTAAAGGACTAAGGCTGTTGATGCATCTAGAATTTCTAAAAAATTGTTTAATTGCAGAGGAAACGATCAGACTTACATTTGACAGAAGAGTCACAATGCGTTGATCAGGAAGAAAAATCACCGTTGCCAGATTTCGCACTTGTCTGTACAGGGCCTTGCATAGGATTGTGAATAGCTTGGTCCCACTCCATTTCTGCCGTTAGTTTGTTTCAAAAGGATGTCTATGGCTATTGCACAAGGCATGTAATATACCCATGGACTGACTTTTATATTTACGTTCCAGGCCAGTTCTGGGTAACTGATGCAATATTCAAAAGAAGATCTGCGTTTTCATCTACGTGCTTACAGAACGGTTCTGTGAACTGAGAGATACCGTATAGATTATTTTAGACAGTTGTACCCAAGAGGCATTACAGTTCCTATTGGGAAGTGGAACAACTTGCATGCAGTTCTAGGCAAGTGTCCACAATTCAGATTAGTCGGTAGTTGGTTTACATCGTAGGTTTCAAGGAGTTTTTATTTTTCACAGAGCTGGTGGTGAATCAATCACTACAAGGAGAGCAGATTTGAGTTAGAAAGGCCCATGAAATGGCCACAAATTCCTTTGAGGAAGGAGAACGAGGAAATGATTCCATTCGCCTACTGCTTTCCAACACGAGTGTTGATGGAAAGGAAAGAAAAAGAATGCAAAACGAATTTACCAAAGAGCACGGGGCTGGCATAGACGGCTGCTGTCACTAACTGGTGATGATCGAATGCCTATAAAGGATGGTCTTAAAATACTCTAGTTCCGGGTTACGTGATTCGTAGTGACACCGAAAATGCATCGGTCACGTGATGGTCGGAATAACACTTCACTCGAGGGCGTGGATGTTAATTCTGACTATGTCCATATCTGGCGTTCTGTAATATTATTCATGTTGAAAATAAAAACGTGATAACACCTAAGCTTGTGAATGTGCATCTTTGCTGGAATTTTGTATATTTATATTTCTAGATGCCTCGTACGTGCAGAAAGGCTACTTTTATCACGCGGTCGTGTGATCGCATATTTGCAATGCCACGTTTAGGAATATGTGATGCCAGAGTTCACACAAGGGGACATCAGGAAACTGCTGTGATTTGTGCATACCTCAATTGTTAAATGGTGAGGCAAACTCTGCCAATTTGTCAGGTTCTAGCGAAAAACCGCAAGTAGCGCATTGTGCATAGATGCTTCTACTAGTATCCTTGTCTAGTATCCACCAGAGCAGATCTGGCGTGTCTCATATCTGAAGGTAATGTTGTACCAAAGGTGATGTTTCATTCTTACATCTAATTCTGGATCTATGTTCTGAGATGCGGGTATTGGCACTGCGCATAGTCTGTCCCACGTACCACAAGCCACATGGGCATTCAATGCAGTACACCACAGAAATATGCAATCACCATTCCATATGAACGTCTTTTTGAATGTCATTTATATTAAGGTCTTATTTTTTTTAAAGGTTTTTCTTTTGTGCTTTAAAGTTGGTATGGGATTTATTACGTAATCCTGTCTCCTTTGCTCAGAATGTTTAGTCTTTATTATTTAAGATGTCATACAAAATGTTCGTGTTACTGTCCAGGCCCACCTATACTCCAGCCACTATCTTGATCTACTGCCTTAGATGCAGTAGACCATCCCACTCTCCTCCATTATTTTCCTCCCTAGTATTGTAAACTTGCTTGCATGGCCACCTAGCACTTGACTGTTCGTTCTTCGTCTTTTGGAACATGAACAGCGGCTCTTAACCACTTCACGAGTCAGTCCTGGGACAATTCCTCTACGCTGCACCTCCCTGTCAAACTCATTTTATCCTTTGGCTTCCATTAAAATCGCTTTGCTGGTATCTTCTACAGTTTTCTCTCCTCTCCTTTCCTTCCTTTCCCCTTGACGTCCACGGCATATCACATTAGATCTGTCGCGGTTGGAGTCAAAGGGCGCAGAGCAGAGGTCAGAAGACTGGTCCCTGGCCCGGAAGAAGCAGCAGCACTGCAAGAGGTTACACTCAACAAGGGTTTCCTCTCGCTACCACTCTTCTTCCTCTTCGAAGACATTGCTCCACGGGCTCCCCAGAAGTGGCTCCACAGGTTTTGTTTCCCACCCAATCCTACACCCCATAGGAATATGAGGCTGTTAGGCAATTTTTTTTTTTTTTTGTCTTTGATCAGGTGCCAGCGCCACCAGGACCCACCACACCAAACCGACTGGCAGGGACCCCATGAAAACCCTGACACCGCACACCCAAGGGTTTGTTCCTGACTTATAGGGTCAATGATCCACCCTGGCACTGATTCGCTCCACCCTCTGGTGTCAAGGCCTTCGCTTCAGCCTCTCCGAATGCACACCGGAGCTTCCAACTATTCCCCACTGTCTATGTGGAAATATGTCAAAGATGGGCAAAATCTTGGATAAAGGTGACCCAATTCCATTTGGGATAGAGCTACTGTGCTTAAGAGAAGAAAGTGACTTCCTGAGGAGTTCTATGGTGAGGATGAGCATATTAGTACTGGCATCAGGACTTGAAGATGCCAGTGGCCTTGGTGTTTCTTGAGAAATTGATATACTAATGGTTTTGGCTCCGTTCAGACCATGCCTCCTTCCAATGCTTCCTGGCCAAGGTGGTGGACACCCTAGCATTATCAGCCCCATCCAATCCCAAAAGTCAGTTTGAATTAACTGAAATCTGGGATAAGGGTCCAAAGAGGGAAATCTTACCCCCCATCCTCCCCACCATTCAATGTGGCATTTGAAGCCCTAGCGTGTCTAAGAGGGCTTCAAGACCATCATGTATGATGGTAGTGAAGCTCCACAGCCAATTGTGCAATCTTGGCTGGATACCTCCCTCTGTGTGGGGAGTGCTATGACTACTGGCACAGTAGGAAGGCGCAATTCTTGGAAGAGGGCTTCATAGTTTGTGCAGGATGTACAGGCAAAGCTCCTGTATATGCCATTTGATGGGTATAACCTCTCCAGAGCAAAATCCCACTCCATGCAGAGGTTCCAATCCTCAAAAATGACTGCCAAATCTCTGGGTCTGGCTGTCCAGCAACCCTCCATTAGATTTCAACCTTCCACCTACTATGTCCTATGCCCAACATGCGAGAGGTCAAACGCCCCCAAGGAGACTGCAATCTGTTTCTTCAGGGTTATGGGGTAGAGATATTCAGATCGATTTGGCACCTCCTCAGTCCCCTCAGACACCCCCACGAGAAGGACTTCTTCCACAAGTCCCCACTGGGAGGGAGAATTTGCCAGTCGAGCGCAGTGATCCTATACCAGGTCTGATTTTTAGGTCATTCAGTTCGTTCACCTTGGTTGTTTCTTTCAACGCCCTCCAGGCCATCCTTTTTCCTATGTTGCCTTGCCTCCAAACCCCTCCTTCTGGAGGAAGTCTGTACACTTGTGACAAAAGGTGCAAGTGAACTGCTGCTGCCCTTGTAACGATGCAAAGGATGGAATCTGTGTACTGGTCCTGTAGAAGGACGATGGCTTATGAGCCTTCCTAGATATGAGACGGTTGTATCTGTACCTGCGCAAGGACAAGTTCACAATAGTCAGTGTGGCTCAGATCATGCAAACTCTAGACTGAAGGACTGGTTGATTTCCCTGCATCTTCAGGATGCCTGCTACCGTGTGCTGATCGATGGAAAACGCATGAGGTACCTGGGATTTGTTGTGGGCCAACATCAACACCAGTTCAAAGTCCTGCTGTTTGCACTTTTAGTCACTCAGGGTTTTCACCACTGCTGGCAGTGGTGGTGGCTTGCCTCGGAGAGAAGGCATGCATTTCTTTGCCAGCCTGGGCCATTAGCTTATCCAAGCTCACTCATCAAACACGATATCGGCACAACTGTTCCGCATATGTAGTCTTTTTCACAGCTTGAGCTTTTCTCTGAACTTCAAAAATGGGCAGATTCCACCATCCTAGTGCCTCTAGTTTATCGGGGGGGAGGTCCCAGGGGGGGGTCTTAGACGGTCATCTGGGCTGAGCCTTTCCACCTGAGGACTGAGTGGCGAGCTTCTGTTGGATGGTTCAAGTCCTCCATTCACAGGGACAAGTTTTCACCGGGCTACCCTAGTTTGCTAGGCCTCATGATCATTCTGGATGCCTGGCTGTGCATGTGATTGCTTCAGTGGCTCCTCCCTTACCAATGGTCGGTCTGAAGGGAACATTTCGGATCTTCAGCATTTATCGAGACCTGGCATGGTGTACCCTGTGAGACCGATTAAGGGGTGTGTTGCTTTTGCAAACCTGGCCTCTGGGAACAGTAATCACCAATGTCTCTAAAGAGTTGGCCGGGCCATCTGTCAGATATGACAGTGAGCGGTCACTGGTCCCCCTCCGAGTCTCTGGAGTAGTGGGCTGTCGGGCTGACCCTGGTTTCCGTCCTTCCCCTTTCGAAATGTTTGCAGATCTTGACGGACAACACAGTGGCCATGCTCTACCTCAATAAGCAAGGTGGTGTGGAGTCCTTGCCACTATGCAGAGAAGCGATGCAATTGTGGGTCCAGGCTCTGAAGAATGACGGCTCTCTGACGGTGGCTCACCTTGGTGGAAAGAGGAATCCCTTAAGGAGACAGACTTGGACCTCTCATGCTCTTCCTGGAAGTAAAGATGGGTTTTACCACTGGGGAACTCCTTAGATGGATAGCTTCTTTTTCGGTGTGAACAGGAAGTGCTGGTGGTTTTGCTCCTGGCATTTTCTTTGGCAGGGAGCTCTAGGGAACACTTTGATGGTCGACTGGATGTTTCGCCCTGAACTATGCATTCCTGCCGATCCCCGTCATATTGCTGCTTCTTGGGAGGCTTTTTGTTTGGGTACGTGTTGGCCCTAATGGCTTCGCACTCTGCTACGAGAACATGGTACCCGAAGATGCTGGACATGTCAATCTGCCCTCCTTGTCACCTTCCGAAGAGGGTAGATCTGTTCTTCAGTCGGAATGCCTCCATGCTTGGCTGCTGAGACACGAGGAGTGGGACTTGTCAGACGATGTCCTGGATATACGTCTCATCGGGAAGGGAAGCATTAAGTCTCTGTGCCTGCAGGTGGCCTAGGTTCTCGGTGTTGATGCTGGAAGAGGGATCTTGACCCTTTATCCTGTCCATCCTCCGGTCTGTATTTCTTGTTGTCCAGATCACTCCTGTGAAGGGGTATTTAGCTGCTATCAGTTTTTAAAAGGATCCCAGAGCAAGGCTCCATAGCAATTACCACTGTTATGCAATTTTTGCGGGCATTATGCAATCAGTTTATGCCGTGCCAATCTTGTTTTTCTGGCATGGGATTTGAATTTGGTTTTGAAATGTTTTACTTATGCTCGGTTTGAGGCCCTGCCTTCATATTCTATTAGATTGCTCACCCTTAAGGTGATTTTCCTGGTTGCCATCTCTTCAGCAAGGTGGGTGAGTGTGGTCCAGGCATTGTCTATTAATCACTTTCAAACGATCCACCTTCCTGTGTTTTTTTTCCTCTGCCTCTTCAATCGAAGGCAGAGGAGCGATTGTATTGGCTGCACCCAGTGCATGCTCTTCGATAATACTAGTATCAGACAAAGGATTTCATAAGACTGTGCTGGCAGGCCTTGATGAAACAGACCCTGTCCACATACTGCTATGCAAGACTATCATGTGAGGAGGGAATCGATTAGAATAAGAAATTGCTTGCCTCTCAGTAATGTTCTTTTTGATGGATGTTCATCCCACAGATCCCTCCCAACCTGCCCCTCTTAGCGGATAGCTAGTAGATTTTTGGTTCCACAGTCCTTCGGGAGCAGAGTGCCTGAGGAAAAAGGGTGGAGCTCAGGTCACAGTGCCTATATAGAAATATAGAGATGGAGATAGATAAATAGATAGATGGAGAGAGGGAGATCTATGTTTCAGCTGGCAAAAACTTTTGAGGATCAGCTGCTCTGGAGATAGAACATCATAGATGAGGAAAATCCATCTAAAACGAAATTACAGAGCAGTAAGTAATTTGCCTACAATCTACTTAGCAAACCAGCTAGATGACTGACGAGGTTGAAAATCTATCAATGCAGTATTGCCACTCAACGTGTCTTTAAAGCGAATTATAGCCTTGACTCCACTACATTGTCAGCATATCTTTATGCTCTTCCCACAATTAGCTGTTCGACCCTCTACTCTTGGTTTAGTGCTATGAAGTTGTATAATTGCATAGTTGGTTTATTGTAGTTTTATTGTTTATAAAGCCCTACTGTCCCGGCTGACTCCTGCACTGCGAGCCCTAATTGCTACTGAAAATATTGTTCCTTTTGTATATCACAAAAAGTGTAAATAACAAACTCAAAGAAAAATCCTTTACCATAGTATTATTTATTCCGGTTATTCACCCAACCCTTCTAGTAATGAGCACAATGTACATATGTAAATTGCAGCTATTTATACACGGACTCA
Organism: Ambystoma mexicanum; assembly: GCF_040938575.1. Taxonomy (NCBI): domain Eukaryota; kingdom Metazoa; phylum Chordata; class Amphibia; order Caudata; family Ambystomatidae; genus Ambystoma; species Ambystoma mexicanum. The sequence continues at coordinate 548,692,510 of NC_090931.1, read as the reverse complement.
GTGTATTGAGTGGTCTTGTATGTTACTAAAGTTCTCAAACATGTTTTTCACTATTTCTGTGCTCAACCCCACCACTAAGACACTGAAAAAACTAACTTTTCAAAAGGACCTGGACCAGACTCAAAAGGTCATTGACTGCACCAGTGCAGCTGAGGTCTCTTTTGGCTTCACTCATCGAGTGTCCTCATTAAACATGCCCGGGAAAGAGTTTAAGGCATACAGTTTTTTTTAGCTTTCAAACAAGACTGCTATGCTTTACTACTTCCACCTGGAATCGTATCTACACAATCCCAATGTAATCTTTAAAACATTTTATGCAGTGCCTTTAGCCCATTTTCTCCACTGCAAGACCTAATTTTCTGGTTCAGTGCGGAACTGCTGCATGGGTCTTTACTTGGCACCTTTCACCGGTACATAGGAAACCTTAGTTTTCAAAAAGGGGCTTACTTTAGAACATTGAATAAACCATACACATTGGGATTAGGAGCTTTGAGAATCATTGCAAAGTGCACAACCACTGCACAACAGTTCCCAAAGAACCTTTGAATGCTGGTCCCAAAACACTTAAGTTCTTTTTGAGGTAGCAGAGTAATTTCAGTTGAGTCGTATTCCCCAAATAACTGAAGCATCCGAACCACTCAGCCCATCTGAATTCTGTCACACTTTGCCACTTATTCTAAGGGAGACCTCTGATGCTGTTGAGGAGGGATTGGTTAATGCAGGAGTCTGGACTGAGCCCCAGTGATCATGAACTGTATGTCCATGACCATGACCCGGCGGTTGACTATTAAACTTGGTGGTAACAGCAACAGGGTTGATTTTTTTTTTTTGTCTTCAGCCTCCTCTGCAGGGACAGGTAGTCTCTCTGCCGAAAAGTCTGCAAAATGATATTTGTTGGCGCTCGCACAAGACTCCGGTGGGAGAACGAATCTCGTCTCATTTGGAGGCATGATAAACCATCACCGAAGACCGGTGGGTTATGTCCATCGGGCGGGCTTCCGCTTGCCCCTCCCCAATACCCCTCTTCTCAATCCTCCCTTTCAGCATTTGGGGACGCCCTCCCTCAGAGCCGAGGTCCAGAAGCTTCCAGATCTCAAGGCGGTGGAACCCGTTCCACCGTTTTTACTCTCCTCTGTTCAAGGTGCCCAAACCCAACCAGGTTGGCCTGCGCACCATCCTAGACCTTTCCCAGTTCAACCTTTCTGTTCCCCAAGAGATATTCAAGATGATCACGCGCTGCCAAATAAAGTCCTCTTCAGAAGTGTGACTGGCTCAGCGTTGTGCACCTTCAGGACACATATATGCATATCCTGATCTGAGGCCCGCATCGGAAATATCTGCGGTTCTCCCTGGGAGAGGAGCACTTCCAATTCCGAGTGCTCCCTTTTGATCTCAGCTCCGCGTGTCTTCACGAAGATGTCGGTCATCACAGCTTTTCTTTGGCTGCAGGGTATTCATGTGCATCCATATTTGGACGACTGGCTTCTGCACAATCCTTGTCCAGTGAAAGCCTTGAGCAACCTTCAGTCTCTCCTCCAGCTCCTGTTCTGCCTTGGGCCGACGGTGAACTGGTGGAAATCCTCCATGACGATCTCTCAGGACCTGATATTCCTGAGTTTCTGTTGGCACACGATCGACTGCATGTCAGCCTGTTGGTTCCAGAGGCTTCTAGGCCTTATGTCCTCGTGCATGCTTGCTCTTCCCCTTGCTTGTCTCAAGATGCTACTCGCGCAGATAGCTCTTCGGAGCTCCTGGCTTCAGGCAGTGGACCCGGACAACAAAATGATTCTGGTTCCTCCCTGCATGATGACAGATCTCCTATGGTGGTGGTCATCTTCCAGCAATCTGTTGGGGGGTGGGGGGGGGAGGACCCTTTCAGGAGCCCTCCCCTCAAACGACCATTACGACAGACTCCTCCTTTATTGGGTGGGGCGCGATGTTTGATCATCTTCAGGTTTTCGACATATGGTCGCGGCAGGACAGACAATTTCACATAAATTATCTGGAGCTTCTGCAATTTTCCTGGCACGCAAAGCTTTCAAGCCAGTGATTGCGAACAAGGTGGTCCGCATCCGCACAGACAATGCGGTATCCATGTTTTACATCAACAAGCAGGGAGATCCCTGTAGACCTCCCCTTGTAGATCTAGCCATTCAGATTTGGGAATGGGCCATTCAGCACAGTTTGGCTGCTGGCAGTGCACATTCCGGGTCAACTGAATGTGACCGCAGACTCTCTCAGCCGACGAGCAGTGGCCAGCTACGAGTGGGAACTGAACACTGAGATCCTCTCCGACCTTTTACGCCATTTGGGCACTCCAGAAGTGGACCTTTTTGCGACATCATCAAACGGAAAACTTCCTCTTTATGCTTCCAGAAACGGACTTGGAGCGTCTTCCCTGGGGGATGCTCTCGAGATTCCGTGGCACAACATGAGGGCCTACGCCTTCCTGCCTTTTCCTCTGATTCAATGGGTGCTATGCAAGCTCAGGAATACGATGAATTGTACTCTCCTGTTCATAGCCCCTTGGTGGCCAACCAAATTATGGTTTTTCGGCACTTTATCATCTGTCAGTATGCTCACCGATCAGGCTTCCGCTGATTTACGACCTGCTTCACCAGAGCGATCAGCAGATGTAACCCCCCCCACCTCCCCCAATCATTCAGCTTGGCGGCCTGGTGTCTGAGTTGAAATCCTTTAGAAAGTTTCAACTTGTCTGCGGATAATATGCATATTATTCAGGCGGCTAGAAAACCTTCGACAAGGTCTCAGTATAAGAGCCAGTGGCTCTGGTTCTGTCACTGGTGTTTAGCTAAGCAGCTGGACCCCAGAGAAGCTACCATCGACACGGTCCTGTCATTCGTTTCTCATCTGGCAGACATGTCTTGTAGGACTTGTCGGCTATCGCTGCTTACCTGTCCACGGACTCTTGCTCTTTATCATTGACAACCCCTGTCATTTAAAGGCAATTTGTAGGTCTATTGCATCTTTATCCACCTTTGCGCAACCCGCATCCAATGTGGGAATTGAATGTGGTCCTCACTGCCTTATGGCATAAACCTTTTGAGCCCATGGCTACTTTGGACTTGGAAGTGCCTTTCGTGGGAAATGGCTTTTCTGATTGCGGTGACTTCGGCAAGGCATGTAAGCGAGCTTCAGACCTTGTCTGTAGAACATCCATTCCTATCCTTTCATAAGAATAAGGTTGTTTTCCAGACTAATCCTTCTTTCCTTCCAAAGGTGGTATCTGATTTTCATCTGAACCGGTCTATTTCCTTAACCATCTTCTTTCCAGACCCGGCCTAAGATGCCGAGAGGGTATTGCATAATTTGGATGTCAGACGAGTGCTTAGGTTTGATTTGGACAGAACCTCTAAACTTAGGAGCTCTTCCCAGCTTTTTGTGACCTTCGGAGATCCGAAAGGAAAGCCGGCCTCGAAAGCAACTACCTCCCGATGCATTGTGAAGGCAAGCGTCCCCAGATAGCACGATCCTCCCCACAATGAGAAACAATAATGGACTCTCCCAGGATGGGAATAAGGCCAGGACAAAGTGTGGGTGAGCTTAAATGGGAGTTTATCAATCAGGGTATGCAAAGAACTCTGCAAACTCCGAGAGCGCTCTGTCTGACAATAGCAAAGACAGGCGGATATATATACAAAAAAACGTCATAAGAACCAACATGCTATAGGGGGCACAAGTTCGTGGGGATTGGGTGGCGACGACTAGCTATAGGTGCTGCTGCGATGTGGTTTGCCGCGGCTGGAGGACGTCACTGGTTACCCTCGTGGGTTGGGCTGGGCCTGGCAGGTCAGCTGGGCTCATCCGGGCGGTGGTGTTGTGCCAACCGTGATCCGTATCAGAGATGAATGCCTTTCCTGACTTTCTGCCCTAGGGCCACGCACACCGCAGTCATTCAACATTGCATTATTATCTTCCCTGGTAAATCTTCCAATAGGTTATTCTACAGGTTAACGCAACACAGGAGGAATACACCTGGAGTGGGGTCTGTTGGCGATTCATCAATACATGGTTACCATCGTCCTGTTGACCGGGTATCAGAGGTCGTGGGGTTGGGTCTCGGGGCATGGGACAGGCGGTCCGTGTTATGTCTTGTTAGAAGTCATTATGGATGTGTTCCTGTAATGTTGCCATAATATTGGGTGTCCTAATTTTACAGGGGCCATTAACCTAAGGTGAGCCGGTGGGTCGTGGAGCCTAAGAAAGGGCGCCTTTGGATCTGTGTTTTAAGGCCCGGGTTTATTGCTGGGTTGTAAATAATTCAGGTGGCAGGCTGTGGCCTTGGGTGCTGTGGGGGAATGTGAATGCTTGAAGCGGCTCCAGCCGAGTTGGGGGAGGTGGAGCAGGGCAGCACAGGCCTCTGCTTTTTCGTCTGGCCGGCTTCACTGGGAGGAAGGGGGAATGGCCTTGCGTGTGCTCACAAAGGTATTTTCCTCGTGTGTTGCAGACTTTAGGTGGAAGAGACATAAACATTCATATAATATACAATACTCATTGAGTCTTTCCAAAGCTCACGTTTTTGACATTGCTGGTGCCATCCATATGGCCAATTTGAGCACATTACTTGTACACTACGTTTTTAACAACTACAACATTTTGTTATATGTTTATACATACACGGTAAGTGAGGTAGTAGTAAGGTTGGTGGAGCACGCAGGAACAACCCGCCACTGAGACTGGCGGCAGTGGGCACATAGTGGGCTTGGACACACATATGGTGCATTTTCGTGCACCCCTTACATGAGCCCTCAATATGGTTGCACTTGTCTTCCTTTGCACTCTAGCAGCATTAGTTCAGTTTTGGCGCGGGACCGTGGGGTGCAGTCTTCTCGATAACACACATCATAAAAAACCAACCGGATGCTTTTACCATTTGCGCATAACTACAGGGATGTGGGTGCTTCATCCCTAATGTCATATGAGCACCCATTCTGCCATTTTCATATATTTTACAGGTTTCTTAGTCAGAGAGGTTGTGGAGAGAAAGCTTTCATCACAGGTGGTTTGCTCATTAGTATTTAGGGACTTTGCTTTTGTCAGCGGACCATTTTACAGTTCTTTTCCACCCAGGCCCTGCTGGCCGGGTCATGCTGGAAACAGCGATACACTGCGGAAGGTGAAATGTTAGTGTTGGTATCTAACACTAGCTCATGTCCGTCTGTTCGTGGGAACGGGCTCTTAGCGGATCTGCCAGGGAGCTGTGGCCACAGGGATAAGTGACACTCTCCAAGGGTGGGGGCAGTGCTGCGGTGCACAGGGCTCAAACCATTTTTATTAGACAAAATGGTTTCCAGGGCCTAGCTAAATTGAGCAGGTTTGGTCAATGTCTTCAGCCAGTGCCCCACCCACCACCTGGGCCCTGGTGGCAGGGAGGACAATTTATGAACCTCACCGGGGGGGGGGGGGGGGGGGGGGGGGAGGCAGGGGAGGGAGGGTCTCCTGGACCAGTCCTCCCATACAATTGCTTATACCATTTAGGGCCCTCAGCCTCCAAAAGGAATTCATGCCCATCTTGTGCGGGCAAGGCAGCTGCTTAGACCTGAACTCCAGAGCCGATGCTCAGTTCGGTCAAGCTGTTCTTAAGAACCTCTTTCAGTAAGGGAATTCCATCCACCCGTTTTCCTGTGAGTGCATGGTAATCTCCCAAAAGTATGGATGAAAGGGGACGGGACGTAGGAGTAGAACAGTTACTCACCATAGTGACTACCCTACTCATTACTTATTGCTTAACGGTTTCAGACCTGGCGATAGAAAAAGACTGAAGAGCCATGCGCAGGGCAGAGCTAAGGAGGGCGGGGTTACGGCCACGTGCTCTACCCCGTGTTAAAAGAGAAGCACACATTTTTCAATTTGTTTTTCTTTTTTTCTTTTTTTTTTTTTTTTTTACAAAAGTGCTCTGGTCCCGTCCCACTGGATGGAATTTCCCAAAAGTATGGAGGAAAGGGGACTATGGACTAGGAGTAAGGTAGGCACTATGGTGAGTAACTTCGTGAATATGACACTTAGGGGAGGGGGGTGTTGGGAGGAACAGTGTGGGGCACTCTGTTCCGAGTTTGCCATTATAGTTTTAGGTGGCTTTGGATTCCTCACTGCACCTCGTGCCAACCGTGGAGACTGGTTCTTAACCACTTTTGACAGAGTCAAGGTCTTTGGCTTGTCATAGTACCTTTTGAACTGATTACTGCACTTCAAGCCATCAAGCTGCCAGCTGTACCCATTGCAGTGGACCATATAGATCACATGATTGCTGCCTCCACTGTGGAGGCAGCTGATTTGCACTCCATCTTGGCTTGCTGGAAGCAATCGACTCGTCTCTCTTGAATGCTGACTTTGACCATTCTTGTACATGAGACGCTTGAGCAAGTTCCTCAGCATGCACAGATTCAAGACTCACTATCTCAGATCCTCAGGCCCTGCAACTCCAGGATTGGATGATGTCACTCGATCTTCAGGATGCCTACTTGTGTCTATGCATCCCAAGCACAGGAAGTACCAGAGGTTCACCATTGGCAGGTCTCACTATCTGTTTCGAGTACTGCCTTTTTGGGTTGACATCCACCCGAGGATATTCACCAAGTTGATGCGCATAAGTGGCAGCATATCTAAGGAGGGGAGGGATGCACATCTATCACCACATGGACGATTGGCTGATCAGGGCCGGTTCTCCCGAACAAGCTCTAGAACATCGCAGCTGTATCTGCCATTCTATTCACAAACTGGGTTTCTCCCTGCACTTCAAGAAGTCCCATGTATCCACTTCCCAAAAGCTGCAATTCATTGGAGTCATCCAGGATTCCACCTCTGTAAAGGCTTTGCCTCCCGCATTGAGGGCTCAACACATATTGCAGATGGTGGAAACATTTCAAAATGCCCAACATCTTAAGGCTTTCGATTTTGCTGTGTTTGCTCGGCTTCATGGCATCCTGCATTTTCCTAGTGGCATCCTGCATTTTCCTAGTGGCATCCTGCCTTTCTTGGGGGTAGCTTGCATTTTCCTAGTGCCAAATGCCAGCCTAAGGATGAGGTCCCTCCAGTGGGCCCTCAGATCCCAATGGTCCCAATTCTCAGGCAGGATGACGGACCATCAGGTCCGGAGCAACATCGCACAGGATCTCCTGTGGTTGGCCTGCAAGGAGAATGTGATGGTGGGCAAACCTTTTTGGCAACCCTGGTCGGAGATGAGGCGTGGATTCTACCCTCACAGGATGGGCAGCCCACATGCATGATCTCATGATCAGTGGTCTTTGGTCTCCATTGGAAACCAGACTACACATAAACCTGTAGAGCTGATGGCCTTTTTGCCTGCCATACAAGGGGAAGAATGTCCTGATAGTGACAGACAACACAGTGGCCATGCAGTACCTCAACACAAGTTTAGGGTCACTACAACGGTGCAGGGAGGCAGTGCAACTCCGGTTTTGGGCTCTTCAACACGGAATCACTATCGGCTATTCATCCAGCCGGAGAAGAGAACAAGACGGCGGATGCTTTGGGCAGGCCGAGCGCAAACGCCTACGAGTGGGAGTTAGCGCAGGAAGTTCTCAAGTTTTTCTGTTTGCGAGTCCAGTACCAACAAGAAATGTGACCTGGTCTGCAATTTCCTCAGGTGATGTCTGGAAGACACGTTTGTGGTGTACTGGGATTTCCCACCCCTATATACGTTGTCACCAGTCCCCGTCATTCCTCATGTCACCAGGAGGTCGAGGCACTTTGTGGTCCATGATCCTAATTGCTCCGGATTGAGCCAGCAGAACATGGTACCCAGAACTACTGGACATAACTGTCTGCCCACCATTCTCTTTCCCCCAGAGGGCAGATCTACTCTCACAAGTCTCTTCACCTAGAAATCAGAACTCTCAACTTTTGCTATGTTTCTAAGAGGTTAAGGTACAAAGATTGGGACCTTCAGAAAGACTCACTGTCTGATGCTTGTTAATCTGCTTAGAATCACATGCTGTGCATATAGTTCGACATCTAGTGGTAACCGCAGAGTATTGCATCTGGTCTGTCGAGAATCGAAAGGGGGCGCCGACATGGGCGTGCCTGTAACACTGTCCCTAACGTGACGTGTAATGTAACCAAAATCCGTTATGCTTCGGGGGTCCCACAGATTGTTTTTTCCGCCCAGCTATCTGGTCGCCCTAAAGCAGAGCTCTTCATAAACATTGAATTGTTATATCTCTCGACCTTTGGTCTTCTCATTGTCATTCCTTTTGACGGCTGATTATTCCTGTGCCACCGCCGAAGACTGCTGACGACGGAATTTTGACTGCTGTTTGATCCGGTTAGCGCTGCCGATCACGTGGTCGGGCCTTCTGGCAGGCCTTCACAGTAGGGAGGGTGAGGTCAGGGTGGTCATTCTTTTCAAGAATGCCTTTCCTTTTCCCCTCTTTGTTCCCTTGAGTTTGTCGTTGCTAGCAATATCCTGCGCTATGGACCTGACTCCGTTTAGATTTTGCCCTTGCTGTAAGGCAAAATATCCGTGGAAAGACTAGCACCGTCTGTGCAACATTTGTCTTCCCCTCCACCACAAGACGGACTGTAAGCTCCTACGGCCTAAGAATTTTAAAGAGCACTGTTTGAAGCGGCAGGCGGCCTACAGTATTTCGCAGGCCGAAAGTAATTCCCCCGCCGTTACATCAGCCGAGTCTGACTAAGGTAAGTCGAAGCTTTCCAAAGCACCAACGGGCACGTTGGATATTCCAGCATTGCCCGCTGATCTGCATGATTGGCAGCCCTCCATGCAACTGCATCAGTGGCATGCGTCCGGGCAACCCAAGGATAAGGGTGCTAGCACCAAATCACATGCAGCCGTCGAGACACTTCAAAAGGAGGCTCTAACACTGCTTAAGGCCACAGTGGCGCCAAAATCCACCGGCTTAACTGCCATGCCTCCCTAAAACCATGAGCATCAGGGATAGCATTGCGAGGATCGCCTCGGCAGTTAAACAAAAGGAACTGTCGAAACAGACGTTAAGACAGAAAGAACAGCCTATAGACATGTCTGAAGACATGCCACAAAGCCCGGAACCTCCAGAAGGATACTCTGACAGCCCTGTGTCTTTAGCCAAGACTTTGGAAGGAAAATCTCGATGTTCAGAAGAGGAAATTCGCCAAGGAGATACTTTTCCTCCCCTGTACTCCTCTAGCTCATAAACCTAGACCAGGGAGAAGTTTGAGGGGTTCATGAACCGACTGGAGAGGTTTGTTGAATACTCGGAGGTTTTCTCCCAAGAGGCCCTGTGAGGACCTTTCTTTTACGCCTATGGCTAAGTTTCAGAGGACCTTTGAAGATCTTCTTGAACATAATGTTTTTGACCTTACAGATGACGAGATGCCTATCAATACCTATATACATGATACCACCTTTGGGGACACTATGGATAATCCTGCTGATCCCATAGACAATTGGGATGACAGCCATTCAGTTGATCAACCTTGGCAATCCCCTACTCCGGACCCCGATGCTCTGTGTATGGATTCCCCTCCTACCACCCCAGTCCGCCAGCCCTCACCTGTGGATGATCAAATGGAGTTTCACGCCATCTTAAAGGAGGAGGCTGAACATTTTCAAATCGCCGCACAGGAGGCTGTGTATGCCTTTATAAAGTTGTTTGTAACCTCGCCGTGATACCTAAGGGTCTGGGCATGAAACCCAATGCAATAAAATAAACATACTAAAGGAAAAGCCTCCTGCCAGCCATGCCATAACCTTACTGAACTCTATTAAGAGATGTCTAGCGCCGCCTTTGTTAACTGCAGCCAAGACCAGGGCGGTTAATACCAGAGAAGTTGTTTTGCCCTTCTCCTACGGACCCACTTTTTTATAAAAGGGCATGCCACTCCAGATTCCCTGGTAGTTACTACTACGAGAAAGAGGGCAGGTGCCCCCCTATCTACAGGGGAGACACCACCTGATGAAGAGGGCAAGAAGTTGTATGGACTGGGTAAAAGGGTCACGACTGCTGCTGCATTCGCCACCTGAATAGCCAAAAACACGCTGTTGGCTAGCTACTCAGATGTGCAGTGGAATTTGTTGCAAGAGGACCTTCAAGAGGTCCCAGAACCAATGCGGGCTAAACTGCTCGCAATTGTATCGGAAGGCAAACAAATTAACCAAAACATTATAAAGAACACTCTGGACGCTGCTGAAACGGCGGGGAAGGACCTTGGCCCAGGGTACACTGCTTAAACAGCACGCCTGGTTAAGGAACTCTGGTTTTAAGCCTGAAACCCAAGCCGGTTGAGCAGACCAACTTGTTTGGCAAGGCCGTGGATGAGGCGCTTGAGACCGTTTAGGAGCATGGGACTCTCAAGACCCTAAACCAGATCACCCAAAGACCTTCTCAACAAAGAGGGGAGGCTCTCGTCGCTCCTTTCGTAGGCAATCTTGCTCCCCTTAGAACCAGTATGTTTCAGGAAATAACTGGTCTTCAGGACAAGGTTCCAACACCACCACCACATTAACACCTTGGAAAGGGTAGATTCTGGAATTCAACTATCGGAGGCTCCCCGGCCTCAGGTCAGAAATTACCCTCAGATCCAGGCCCCCTCCCATGCCTCCCCAGTCAGGGGATGTCACACACTCTCCAGGGCTATCCAAGCTGTCCCAAAACATTTGTATATTGTCTCTCAAACACAGGATGTTCCTGTTGTCTCAACACGTTCCAGGGGAACTCCATCTTCTAGCGGACGTGCTCAGCAGAGACTTCCCTCTGCCCGTAGATTACGAATGGCGACTACACAAAGACATAGTCTCCAATGTGTTTGCAGAATGGGGTTTCCCAGAGTTACTTGTTTGCAACTCTGGAGAAAGCTCAATGCCAAGATTACACCTTCTGGTACCCCCAGAACCGATCCAAGGGGAACAGTCTCTGGATAACATGGTCAGGGACGTTTGTTTATGGCCCCAGTCCCCCACCGGCCGGACTCCCCTACTTAACAAGATGGTGCACAAGATGCACCAGGAACTAGTCACCATGATATTGGTGGCCCCCAGGTGGGCCTGCCAACCCCGGTTCTCCCATCTGATGTCCCCATCTCAATCACTGAAACTGCCTTGCCCGTACAACATGTCTCAAAGTTTTGAAAACTCTTCACCCTATCTGTTACGCACGAGTGAATGCCAAGCTCTAGCAAAATGGCAATCATTGCATGATCAATCCTCTCTAGAAAAATTCAGAGAAATCTCTTCCTCATACAAAAAAGCCATATTCTTAGCCAAATCAGAATCATTCAACCACAAACGCCAAAGCTAGTTCCAAATCGAAAGAAATATTTTCAATTTTTAAAGATCTCATCGCCCCTGCCTTCTACCCTGATGAATTCATCAGACGAAACCTGGTGTTCCAACATACAGGGCGCTCTTATAAATAAGGTCAAGATGCTCCAAGAAAAAATATTAGCTCAACGCAAAACCCTTCCCAATCAAAGCACCTCACCGCCACCCTCCTCACCCAACCCCATCGACCAAACCCCTTTCTTCTTATTCAGGAACATCACTAAGACAGAAGTCTTAGACCTCCTCAAACACTTTAAACCTTCCACATGTAAAGGAGACCACCATTAAAGAATGGCCAGACTCGCTGGTCCCTATCATCACAGAATTCATTAATGCCTCATTTACCTCCGGAATTGTCCCACCAAGCTTAAAAGAAGCTTGGGTTTGCCCACTCATAAACCTACTCTGGACTCCGCCTGCCCTAACTACCGCCCACTCACCACCGTCCCCTTTCTCCTAAAAATTATTGACAAAGCCGCCCTCATCCAAATCCCACACTACCTGGAATCCAATGGCAGCCTAGGTAGGAGACAATCAGGTTTCCGCAAAGGTGTCAGCACAGAAACTGCACTTAGATTTAAAAAACCAAATCACTAAAATAATGGACTAAAAAACCAAATCACTAAAATAATGGACAAAGGCAACCTAGCCCTCCTGCTACTCCTCGATCTCTCCGCAGTGTTTGGTCTAGTCAACCATGACATCCTCTCCTCACATCCCATCTATCTAACACAGCCCACTTCTCTAATAAAGCTTCCTCCTGGATAGCCTCCTTCTTGGAAGAAAGGGCCATGAAGGTGTACTCTGTTCATGCCAATGCAGCCCCCACCACCATAAACTGTGGAGTCCCCCAGGGATCATGTACTGCACCCACACTCTACAAGCTGTTCACCAAACCTCTTTGACCTACTGGACGCGCTCGGCATTGTTTACACAAACTATGCCAACGACACCCAAGTATCCCCCCCCCCCCCACTGGTGATTATGACAAAGATATACAATCCCTCTCCCAGATATATGCTACCATCCAAACCTGGATAGCAATCGGTGGTCTCCGCCTTAACAGGGACAAAACCGAGATCATCTTAGGCCCCAAGGAAACTCTCCAAAACGTAACCAAAAATACTCCCAGTTCACCTTCGACAACAAACCTATCAGTTTCCACATCAGTAAAGACCCTTGGAGTCTACTTGGACTTCACACTCTCAATGACAACAGGTCAGCGCCATCTCATCTGCTTCCGCCCTCACCACTAAACTGATATGCTATAAAACCCTTCCTAACCACCCAAAACTGCGCCTCCATCGCCAGGGCCACCATGGGAGCAAGACTATTGCAATGCCCTTCTGGCAAGCACCTCTACTAAAAACAAACAGGCTACACATAGTTCAAAACAATGCGCTGCGCACCGCCTTGTACTTCCCCAAAAATAAACATAACACAGGCCAGACGAGACGCCCACTGGGTCCCAGTCAAAGAAAGGATCAACTTCAAAATCCTCACCCTTACACACAAGTGCATCACAATACCTCAGTTCCATCTTATCTATCAGAAACCATATCTATGAATATCTCTGCCCGCCCCAAAAGGAGCCACCACGCCAACCAACTCTGCATACCCCCCCGCCCATAAAAAGAGCCAAAGCCAGAGGCATCAGCTTTCCCTACATAGCGCCCAAACTCTGGAATGCCCTACCCAACGCACTCAGAGCAGAACCCTCTTTACTCTCCTTTCGCAAATCCCTCAAAACCACGCTATTCACATAGCCTCACCCACCCTCCTAGAGACCCCAGCCTCTCACTGCCTGCAATTTTGTACCCAAACAGAAAATGCAACTTCTATGTAACTATGTAAGAACCGAAATGTATAAACAAATGTAACTCCTAAGCTTTTTTCCTCCTATGTAACCAGTAATGAATTGATGTAACAGTGCCACGATTCCTAAGGGCTGATGTGTGCTTCAAATTTACGAATAAATAAATGCCCATAAACCTTGAACTTAGCGGCTTGGCTCCTGAGGTCATAGAGTGTGGGCACCTACAACTCCCTCGAAATGCATGGACATACTTAGGGAGGATATCTAATACCAGATACTGCTATGCCAGCAAATGGAAGCAGTTTGTTATCTTGTGCAAGTCCAAGGGCGTCAATCTTATTGACTGATCTCCTACTCACATTGTATTGTACCTGACTCACCTACTAGACTCCGGCCTGGTTTTTAATTCCCTAAATGTTCACTTAGCTGCTCTCAGCCTACACTACGTCACAACAGAAGGTTATTAATGCTTTCATGGAAGGGGTTAAAAGGATTCATCCCCCCATTTCTTACCCGACTCCCGGATGGGACCTAAATGTGGTTTTGGCTAGACTTCTGGGGTCTCCTTTTGAACCTATGCATAAGGCAAGTCTCAAAGATCTTAACTACAAGACAGCCTTCCTAGTGGCCAACACTTCTATAAGGGGAGTTGGTGAACTACAGGCCGTTTCTGTTCTAGACTTTTGTTACAGTTCAAAGATAAGGTGGTTCTGCGCACTTACCCTCCGTTTGCGCCAGTATTTATTTCCATGTTCCATGTGAACCAATCAATAGAACTTCCTACTTTCTTCCAGAATCCCACTAACCTTGCCGAAAGAAGCCTACACACATTAGATGTGCGCAAGGCAGTCATGTTTTACCTGGAAAGAACTAGACCACTGAGAAAAACGAACCAATTTTTCATTTCAGTGGCAGCTGGTAGAGCAGGGGATCCTGTCTCTAAATCGGCCATCTCAAGTTGGATTGTCAAAAGCATCACACTCTGTTACTCTTGCTAAGAGAGAACTGCCCTTCTAGCCTAGAGCACATTCTACTCGAGGCACTGGGGCTTCCATAGCTTTGATTGCACATGTTCCCCCTAGAGTCCATTTGCAAAGCGGCAACCTGGAGTTCTGTACACACCTTTACAAAACACTATTACCTAGACACTCATTATAGGTCTGATTCTCAGGTGGGACAAGCAGTATTAAGACATCTTTTCACTACTGTTCCTTCTCACAATCAACCTCCAATTCGGGTAGTGCTCGCTAGTCTATGCACAGCATTTGATTCTAAGCAGATTAACAAGCATCAGAAGACATGCATTACTCACCGTAATAGCATTTCTGATGATTGTATCTGCTTAGATTCACATGCGCCCACCCTTTCTCCCCGCTCTGGTGGAAGGAACATATACGTCTTACTACTGTCTCTCTTTTATGTACTCCCCCACGATAGTCATTGGGCTCCCTCATGGCAGAAAAAATACAATTGGAGCGACCTCGACACGAGGGATTTTGGGTACGCTATACGTCACGTTAGGGATGGGACTACAGGTACACCTATGTCGACGTCCCCTTTCGATTCTCTAAATACAAGATGCAATACTCCACGGTTACCCCTGGATGTCGGACTTATATTTGCACAGCATTTGAATCTAAGCAGAACTATTATCAGAAATGCTATTACGGTGAGTGATGCATGTCTTCTGCTGCTGTTAAAACAGTTTTCACCTGTTGTAGAGGTAAATATATTGACCCTTTTGCTTGTGATACTCCTACAGTACTATCTTTTCTGCCACCTTTGACCCATCAAGTGCTGCAGATGTCCACTGCCAATGGTCATCTGGCAGCTTTCTCAATCTTCAAACGCACGCCAGGGCAAGGCTCTCATTTTAAGATGCCTATGGTGTTGGGGGAGTTTTCCTAAAGTCCTCTTGCGGTCAGACTGAATAAAACTATCCCTTGGTACACAGGTTCCTAACTCTTAGTATAGGTCTGTACTAACCAAAGTATCTGGTCGAATGGCAGAGCATCAAGGCTCATTTTAAGAGGATGGGAGCTTTAGGTAAGTACACTGTATTCAGTCAATAAAATTATCCAAAGAAATACTTATACACTTAAGATATATCCAAATAAATGTATTTTATGTACACAAGACATGTAGGTAAATACTATTTTTAAATAACCAAAACACACAGAAAATAAAAATACTTTTCACTGGTGACTGCTTCAATTGTAGCTTGCGGTAACAATTGTCAGTGAATGACACTAATGACCGCTCTACCGTATTACTAGGAAAGACGTGCACTAGCATACATTAGATAAACGATAATTGAATTCACATAATAGTCACATCAGACAGTCTGTGGGAAGAAAAAGGATGGTTATACACACTTGAACAGGTTAAGACTGTCTAGTGAAACCTTTTAAGGCTTCTCATGCTTTGTAAGGCCAATCCCTAACTAGCAATAAGTCAGTGTAGGAGTGGGTAAAAAGTCTTATGTAGCAGCTTCAAAGGCAAAGCTGCTCAGTAAACTTTAGTCCCAAGAAAAAAAATGCTTAGCAAGATAACACAAATTATAGGGACCCTGTGAGGAACACCCTAAAGGCCACAATCTGTAAAGCGACTCTTTGGTGTAAGGTACTGTGGGGCAAAATGTAGAACTTAACTTAAACTGACTAGTCGCTCCATTGTGACTGGCGTGAGTTGCAACTTGTTTCGGTGTCCATCGATACCTCTGGCACAGGCTTTACAGCTTGTGTCCTTCAGGGTGTATGAGAGTGAACCATGGGTTATCTCTAGGCTCCCCCAGAATGGATGTTATGCTGTGATGGAATGAATGGTGCTGATGGAGAAGATTACCAGTTGGTTAAGACTGCTCTCATAGCCAGGTTTGGGAAGACCCCGTACCAATACCTGAAAAGGTTTAGGGACCATACGAAGAAAGGTGGAGCCTTGTGGACAACTTGGGTGTGTGAGAGCCTGAAAAACCTAGATGGGTGGATTAAGGGCGACAGGGTGAGCACTTAAGTTGGTATGAGATGCCTTCTCATGATGTAAAGTATTTTTAGGATGCCTGTTCCCCCAGAGCTGAGACAGCACCTGGCTGACTCACAGAAACAGGACCCTAAGAAGTTAGCAGTAGCTGCTGACTTGTGAGTAGCCAACAGGGCTACTTGCAAGGATTCTGGTGTGCCTCACAAAGAGGAGGGGAAGAAGCATAAGGAGGATGAGGATCATTCCGAAAATCCCCCTCAGAAAAATTGCCACAAACATAACAATGGTACACCCCCACACACCTATTAACCTTATAGGGCTAGTGAAACCTCTGGACCCAAACTAGAGGGTGGTTATCCAACTCCCATTCCAAAGACGTTTGGGGAAAAGTGTGGTTTGTGGGCCTGGTGATCATGAGAAAGTGATCTCAGATGTAAGGGTAAACCTCCAGGGATCCCGCCTTTCTTTGGCCTTCACAAATGTGGATGTACCAATGACCGTTGCTAGCTTTCACATTCAGGCTGAAGAACCCATTGGTGTTAAAACCAGAGTTTTAGTATCCCAGGGACTGTGGGTACAGAAAACAGACGTTTATAATTCCATTCCAGATAATACTAGAGTATTATAAAGACAGTGTACTTGTAAATGGTCAGGACACTCCTACCGTTAGAGACACTGGGGCCAGCATAACTGTCGTAATTGAAAGTTTCTTTCATCCTGAGGAGGTTGCTATGGCTTACCAAGTTAGTAGGAGGTCCAGTCTAAATGTGTCCCATACTGCCAGTCTCCAAAAGAAAAAAGGGACTTGAGCCCAAACCTACCTCAAAACAGAGTTCCTGTAAAAGCGAAATCCCAGGGCACTCCTCTGACCACACCTGGCTGAGTTGGTGACAGAAGAATCCTCTGAAGAACCATCTTCGGATGAGTCGGAAGTGATTCATCCCTGTCTAGAGGATCCAGATCCTAGAGACCATCCTGAGGTGCTGACTTTGCTTACAGAAGGTGGACCCTCTAGGACAGATTTTAATAGGGGACTAAGAGGATCCCGCTCTAGAAGGTTTGCGTCAGCAGGCAACTTCCCAGACTGAATGGCAAGAACATGTGAAGCATAGGCTCTACAGGGAGGATGGCCTCCTCTACAGTGAACCTGTTGAATCTATTCCAGGTGACTTCAGGTGACTTCAGGAGACTGCTGGTACCACAAGAATTAAGATCCAAATATCTGTGATTAGCCCATGAAGTCCCTCTGTCTGGTCATTTGAGTACAGAAAGCACCAAGGAGAATCTCATTGTACTTCTACTGGCCCAAGATGGGGGCAGAAGTCGAAAACATTGCAGGAGTTGCTGCACTTGCCAATTGTCTGCCAAACGTGGTTACAAGAATGTGGCACCTTAGTGCCTCTCCTAGTTGTGGGAGTTGAGAGGGCGTGGATTGACATTGTTGGCTCCCCAAACCCTCCGACTTCCTCAGGCAACAGGTTTATATTTGATGTATTTGTTTATTTATATTGTGCCTGAGGCATCTGGGCGCACATTTTACATGTTAATGGTTACATACACATTGTTTTCACAGGAGGGAGGCAAGACTTAACAAAAGTGAAATACACAGCATGTAGTGGACCATGCCACTAGATACCCTGAGGCCATAACATTAAGGAATGACTGCTATGAACATTAGAGATCAAATTCACAATACAACATTAACTGCCAAGAAACATTGGTGTCATGTTTCTTTATTGGTTCCTTGATATGATGGTCGGCCGACACGTGTTTCGACCCTTGGGTTCAGTGCTGTCTCAATGTATTAGTCATCTGCGCCTGTTGGCTGTGTCTTGTAGACAAGATGCTCACCAATAGCATAAACACAACAGTGTCAAGTCTGATTGCGAGGTTCAGTATTTAGTGGGTTAAATCCTATAGATGTAGAAATTACTGGTTCAAATACCGATGTATCCCGCCTGACACAGCACTCAACCCATTGGAAGGAAATTATAGAAACAATTTATGCGGTATACCCACGCATAGAAACTGACCGGGTCAACATCAGTGTTCACTAAGAATACATTGGCCTTGAGGACGACCCAAGGGTCGAAACATGTCGGCTGACCACCATATCAAGGAACCAATAAAGAAACATTTCACCAATGTTGCTTAGCAATTAATGTTGTATTGTGAATTTGATCTCAAATGTTTATAGTAGTAATTCCTTAATTTTCAAAAGGCAGAGCGCAGTTACTCCACACCCACCATACCTTAGCACTTGTTTTCAGGTCCCTACGGGTGGACCTTGGGACAGAAATACGCAGTTTGCCATTGGATCTAACTTTTTGGAGACCTACAAGCGATTTTCTACAAAGAACGTACCCGTGACCAGTATCCAATAGGGGGCTCAACTTTTATGTCCAACTACTTGCAGGCCATGTGGAAAACCTGTGGGGCCACCTACACATTCTCAACATCCTACCACCCTCAAACAAATGGGTTGGTAGAGGGGTTTAACAGCACTATGAAGAGCATGATTGGTGCTTTAGAGGAACCCCTCAGACGAAAGTTGGACCTTCTACTGCCACATCTTCTTTTTACCTATGGAGATGTGCCTCAAGCTGGAGTGGGCTTTAGCCCCTTTGAGGTACTCTATGTTCATCAGTTAGAGGCCCTTTGGCCCTGATTAAGGAAGATCTGGAGAGTGCTCCAACTGTAAAGCCACTAACTGTGCTAGGCCTCAGATAAAGATTGGCACACATGATGATAGAGGGTCATGAGAACTTGAAAGCTGGCCAGGCTCTGGTCAATCAATGGCATGACCAGAAGGCCAACCTGGTGGAGTTCATGCCCGACTAAAAAGGTTCTCACAATGGTTCCTGTAAGACAAAGGGTCTTGCAGCACAAATGGACAGGACCCTTCAAGGTTGTAGGCAAGTTTGGAGAGGTTAACTATTTGGTGGTATTGGCCAACCCCAAGGAAGCCCCTAGGATCTTTCAAACAAACTGACTGAAGGTCTATGTCTCCAGACCAGAAATACCTTTACTTCTAGCTTCTGATCAAGAAGAGGCAGCCTCTCCCAGATCTTTTTCTAAAGGGACATCCTTCAGATGGGTGTATAGAAGGAGTAGAGCTCTCTTCTAATTTGACACTGCAGCAGCAGGAGGAGTGCAAATCTCAGTTGCTGTTGGAATAATGTTTGCGACTGGTGCAGAGAAAAGAAGGTTGATTATTTTCAGTGTACAACCGCACGTTCTATCTCTTTTGCTTACATTAGCACACACAGGTCTTCAGATTTATTTTTTAATATTTATATAGCGCCGCAGGCATCGGGTGCATTAAATGTAGACTAGGACAACAAAAGGTGACAGGACGACGTAATACAATAGGTTTTTAGGTGTTGGTGTATTAGTGGGGAAATGTAAGTTTAAGTACTTATTGAGCAATTATTTAAAAAGTAGGGGTCTGAGTTTCTTTCTGGAACATAGTTGGATTCTACTCTCAGATGGCCAGGCAGCTCGTTCCACCTGGTGGTTGCTTTAGAGAAAAACGCCTTGCCTAGTCCATTGACTCTTTTTGATGAACTGACATTTAGTAGTCCCTGGGCTCTCGATCAGAGGGTGCGACTTGGCTCGTACAGGGTGAATTGCTTTTTTTAGATACAAGGGTGCTATCCTAAATAGGCAGTGATGAACAAGGGTCAATTATTTGAATATAATGCAATCTGCTATAGCTAGCCAATGAAGATCTTGCCTGTCGCAAGTAATGTTCTCTTGGATTCTCCCATGATGGTCCTTAAAGCATTATTTTGAATAGCCTGACACTGCTTGAGGCATTTGCTACTAGCTCCTAACATCAGTAAGTTCCTGTAGTCAAGTCGTAACAGGATTTTAGCTCTGGTGATGGTGGAACTATTCCGTTGGCTCAGCAGTGGCCTATTTCGTCTCAGGAGTCTTTGGTGGTATTGGCAGTTGCGTTTAAGATATGCAGTGTGAGCCTCGACTCCCAATGATGGTTGCAGATGGACACCAAGTGTCTTGACTTAATCAGAGACTCTGATTGTTGAATCTTTGATTATGAAGGAGGAATAGGCAGCAACTAATTTAGTTCTGGTGCAAGAGGAGCCGAATATGTCATTAGCTCGGTCTTGCTTCCATTAAGAAGCATCCAATTAGTTTTCATCCACGCTTCGATGGAATTGTAGATGGCCGATCGCTTATTATCTATGGTGTGATTGCCACTAAACTCCATAATCCGTTGAGGATTGTCTGCAAAGTTTGTGAAAAATACTCCCATGTTTGTCAATGGGGTGCATAAGCAGCGCAAGTAAAGAAACTGGCCCCTTGTGGTAAGCTGCAGTGTACTGGCCTAGAAGAGGAGGAATGATCTCCCCCAAATGATGTTGGGGCACCTGTTCTCCTGGAAGGAGGCTACACAGTCTATTGCCTCCTGGGTGCAATTACCTGATTTGTCCAGGGCGTTTCAGAGCTTCCGATGATGGAGCAAATTGAAAGCTGCCGAGAGGTCCAAGAGTATCGGTAAGCCTGCCTTACCTTCGTCCAAAATGCTTAGCATTCTAGTTTGAAGGTCCAATAAGGCGGATTCTGTTCCATGTGCTCTTCTGAACCCTGATTGTTGTGGATGTAAAAGGTCCTTTTTATCAACCTAGTCCTGGAGTTGGCTTGTTGCAATTTAGTGTAAAAAATGTTGAAGACAATTTCAATTGGTAATTGGCCGAAGATTAGTAGAATTCTGTTGGTCAAGGCCTGTTTTTTTAACGAGAGGTGTGACCGTGACGGTTTTGACTACCACCAGATGGGAACCATTAAGGGATACGTGGCAGTGCTTTCAATCTTTAAGCACTTATGCGAGGAATGCTCCGATTTCAAAATCCCACTGGTCACTCAGTTTCTTAAAGGGCTCACAAATGTGTTCCCGCCATCATCTTTTTAGGTGGTTTGGGACCTCAACCCGGTTTTGAAATGTATGTGTGCCCCATTTGAACCCTTGCACTCATGTCCATTGAGATTGTCAACTTTTAAGACAATACTATTGGTTGCTATTACATCTGCACGTAGAGTGAGCGAGTTGCAGGCACTTTTGTTCAAGCCACCCTTTACTATATTCCACAAGGACAGAGTTGTGGTGAGTGAAACCCTCCTTACTCTTACGTCCCATCCCGTTTCCTCCATACTCTATGGGCGTCCCTTCCAAGTGATAGGAGACTGAACCTTTTTCATCAGGAAAAACCTTCTTCCCCTTTAAATTTAGAGGCACACAGGGGTGCGGCCCCGGGAGCATGCACTGCCCTGACTCCGCCCTCCGGCGCCACACCTCAGTCCCCTTTTCCGCGTCGACGGGAATGGGTCGAATTCACCAGTGCTCCTGGGTTTGGCTTCGGCCAAGTAATTCCACCCGCGGATACTTCTTTGTCTTTTGTCTTATCTATCGTTCAGGTACTTGGTCCTCAGGCGTCACACTCCTCCCCGGCGCATGTCGACTTCCACAGGGTTCAGCAGGTGTCCATCTTGCAACGGGCTCTTCCCAACTTCAAACCCCCACGCCCTCTGCCCACGTTGCCTTGGCCCAGACCGTGGTTGGCAATCCTGTGACTCGCTGTCATCGAAGGCGCTGAAGAAGACTATCCAGGTGGAGGTAGCTCCTCCAGAGGTCGCCTCCAGAGGATCTCAAGAACTTTGTGAAGCATTGAACCAGGTCCAAAGTAGGACAGATATTTTCCAGCGCACCCTGCAAGGGAGACTCCTTCGCAGGGACTCTCCCGCGCAGGAGGGACCGGCCAGGGCCTTCTACTGACATGCTCTGCCATTTTACTGGCACCATGGCCGAGAGGCTACGCCCTAATACCGACAATACGTCTGAGGGGGCGCCTAAACACAGCTCTACCGGCCCTCTAGTCGAGGGTGTCACCTACCGGACTGAGGTGGACGAGGCTGGGCCCAGCGGGCCGAGCACCAGGTCGCAGGCATGTGGCAGGCAGCTCGACACAAAATGGACGCTGCACAAGGAAGAGGCACCCGTTCGACGCAACTCCAGGAATTCGGCAAAGAACGAGTGCCAAGGTGGGACTGGCCTCAACCAGGTACCTGGCCTACAGTCTACCCTTCATTTGCGCAGGGCAGCTTTCCTTTGCGTCATATGGACAGGGTATGCAGCGGCTCCAGCAGCCCCCCCGCTACCCTGTTGGTACCCCCTGACACCTCTTTGGCCAGTGAGGCGGTGCTCTTCGAGAAATTCCTCGGCCTCATGAGGTCTCTTCAGATGGGGGTTACCATCAATGACACTGTCGGAAGTCCTCTCTGCCATGCTAACGGCACCAGAGACTCCTCCATCGGGCCACCAGGCCCCGGTGCAGCCATCTCCCCCGGCTCCAAAACCAACTCTGCAACCTCCGACGCCCCCGACTGCGGTCCCTGTACCCCATCCTCCGGCACCATCTACTCCTCCTCCATAGGATCCTCCAGATCCACAGGATACGGACGAGGAGCAGGACCCGGACACACCATCCTCAGCTGGGCCTTCTACGAACATCTTGCTAGCCTGGCGGAGTACCTGGGCCTCCCCCCAACCCGAGGTCCAACAGCCGGCCGAGGGGGTTCTGGCAAAAGTCCTCACGCAACACCCCTCTGCCAACACAGGGATTCCACTGCAAACCGATGTAGTCTCCCTGGCCAAGAAGGGTTGGCTCAAGCCCCACTTGGCCCAGCCGGTCAATCGACGCCTGGAAGCCAAGTCCAGGCAGATGGAGGGGGATACACTCTTGTTCTCGACCCATCCTCAGCCACACTCCTCGGTGATCGCTCCGTCATCACTATACTCCAAGCCTCAGTCATCCTCAGCCTCCTCTGCGAGGCAAGGAGGAGAAGATCTTGGAGGCGTACGGCAAGCATCTATTCCAACGCATCCTTGCATGTTTGTTAGGCCAACGCAGATGCCATGCTGGCTGCCGCCAACCAGAGGTTATTTATTTTAAAATTTGTTTATTGGCATTTAGTAAAGAATTACAAGAACAGCAGCACCGGCGAAAATTTCGCCAGCGTCAAAGTATCATTTCACTAGTATACTACTGCGGTCAAACAACAACTTATAAAGAACAAATTAACCTTAACTGTCTCCTGGATCACCATACTTAATGTCCTGTAGGTTCAACACCAAGGTGGGTGTCTGGGTAGTGGAAGGGAGGAAAGGGGAAGGGGAAAAAAGACACGGCTAGGTCAGAAGTCTTATGAGCACGTGATAGTCCCATCTCATATGCCCTGGTACGTTGCCTGGAACTGAGGCTCTCTCTGGGTGGGATGTTCAAGGGGGTTTATCATCCGAAGAATGGAACAGTTTTGACATAGTGGCTTTCCATGTAGTCAGTGCCATGCTAGAGTCCTCAGTGGATCTGGTTACACTGTGTTCCCAGGCAATTGATTCTGCGTTCACCCATTTCTCAAATTCTCTTCGCCAGATCGTGAAGCTTGGGCCCGCGGTTTCTTCCATGACATTGCCATAGTTGTTTTGGCTATAATACACATTAAATCCATCAGTTTAACCGAGTGTTTGAATTTAGCTAGTCTGGGGTAGACCCCTAGAAGGCACTCGGATGGAGTCCAATCGAACCTAGTTACCCCAGCGTCTTCAAACATTTGCTTTTATTTTAGACCAAAGGGTTTGAGATTTGTTGCAGTTCCATAACATGTGGATCAGATCTGCGTCATCTGCCCCGCACCAGGTGCAGTTCGGTTGTATGGAGGTGTTGAATGCAGCAAGTCTACACGGGGTTAGATATGTGCGGTATAGCACATTTATTTGTATCAACCGAAATCTGTGGTTTCTAGAGACCTCCCTGGGGAACGATAGTGCTCTGTCCCATTCCCTATCCGTGACCTCATATCCCATGTCCGTTTCCCATTTGGCCCTTAGTACTGAGCTCTGAGGGTTGGGAGTGTCACTTAGGTTGCTATATATCTGGGACACCACCCTCCCATCTTCTCCCAAATTATAAAGTAGTGTTATCAAGGGATTAGTGTCAGGTTCCTCGGGCCAGGACTCCCAATTTGTACATGCTATCTGACAAATCTTCCGGTACCAGAGGTATTGACCCGAAGGAATGGCATCAACCGCCTGCAATTCCGGAAACTCACGAAAGGTACCCCCGGCATACAGATCACCCCAAGCGTACACTCCTTTTCTTTCCCAGAGCCGGACACTATCTAGAGCAGTATCAGTCATATGTAGCCCTGAAATTAATGGCATTTCTGGGGAGTATGGTTGCTTCAGTTGCATGACCTTGTAAGTCCTATGCCAAATTTTTCTGCCCAGGATCGTCAGAAAGGGCGCATTGCTTAGTAAGCTTGGGGGAGCCCAAACCAACTCCTTCAATCGAACCGGAAGGATCATGGATTGCAACAAAGGGGTCTCTGAAGTAGCCTCATCTGCTAACCATCGAGCCACAAACCCCAGCTGGGCAGCAAGGTAATATTTCTCGAAATTCGGTAGTTGGATACCAACTAGTCTATACGGTAGCACCAATGTTAACAGGGCCACCCGAGGTCTACCACTCCCCCATAGAAAGTCACAGATTATCGTATCAATTAAACGAAAGAAAGATTTAGGAATAAAGAAGTGTACATTTTGGAACCCATATAAAAATCTAGGGAGAACAATCATTTTGACTATAGATGCCCTGCCCATCATGGATAGAGGCAACCTAGCCCAGAATCCTACAGATTTACGTAGCGCCTGTAGTGCCGCCATCGGGTTATATTCATGCACCCGTTCAGGGGTATGCCTTATCTGAATCCCGAGGTATCGGAATGAGGAGGTCTGCCACTCTATGCTCACTAAAGGGAGTTCCTCTGCAGCCTTACCTTTCAGACCTGCCAGGGGAAACAGGCAAGATTTGGTTCTACTAAATTGTATGCCTGAAACCTTGGCATAATTGTCGAGGACCTCTAGCATTGTTGGTACATTTAGCAGAGGGTTATTGACGTATATCAGTACGTCGTCAGCGTACAGCGAAATGATGTGATCTACCCCTCCCAACCGTATGCCTGCATCGAAAAATTGCTGTCTAAAGTAAATGGCAAAGGGTTCCAGCCCCAATATATAAAGCATGGGCGATAGCGGGCAGCCCTGCCTGGTCCCCCTGCAGATGTCCCATGATTCCGAGACCTATCTCCCAGACTTCAACCGTGCTCTAGGCCTATTATAGAGTATTTTAATCCATCTAACAAACCCCTGGCCAAATCCGAAGCCCTCAAGCACCACCACTTACCATTCCCAATATATAGAATCAAATGCCTTGATGGCGTCTAAGGATAGTAGTGCATAGCATTCCTCGCTCTTGTCAGTCTGGGCTATTATGTGCTGAAGCCTGCGTAAGTTTATGGTCCTATTACGACCAGGCACAAAGCCGTTTTGATCTGTATGTACTATATCTCCTATTATTCGGGACAGCGTATTGGCCAGGATTGTTGTGAGTATTTTAACGTCATAGTTAAGCATGGCAAGCGGGCGGTAAGAGTCGCATCTATCTGCGGGTTTGTTAGGCTTGAGCATTGGAACCACTAGGGTTTCCCTTATGCTATCAGGTAGGGTTCCCCTTTCATAGGTTTCTGAGAAGACTTCGTGCAATAACGGTGTTAGGGAGGGTTCATATGTTTTGTAAAATTCCGGTGGCAGTCCGTCGTTACCAGGAGCCTTATATGTCGCCAGGGATCTAATTGCTTCAGTTATGTCCTCAGGTGTGATGTCCATGTCTAGAGCTTCAGACTGCGTTGGGGTTAATTTGGGCAGGTCGATCTCTTCAAGTGTATCTAACATCTGATTTTGGGGGATCTGGTGTGCATGGGGGTATTAATGTGCGTAGAAACCTTTAAAAGCGTCATTAACACCCTGTTGAGTATTATGAATTACACCAGATTCATCCCGTAGTGAAGTGGTTATGTGCCTAGGGTTCTCTTTCTTGCAAAGCCAGGCTAGCAACCGGCCGAGCTTGTCTGCTTCAGCATGTGCTCTATTTGTTCTGGTGACATAATCAAATTTAGCTAACCTACTCCATGCTTCTGCACAAGCCCCTCTGAGAGTTCTGAGATCTTCTTCTCTCTTCGCGGTGTCTATGGGGGCAGCTTCTAGACTCAGGATTTCTTGTTCCTTCTTGTCTAATTCATTGCACAGCATTTTCCTAATCCCACCTGCCTTCGCAATGACTTCGCCCCGTGTCACAACCTTTAGGGCGTCCCATAGTGTACTAATGTGTTCGACACTGCCAGTGTTCTCCGCTATATAGTTATCTATGGACTCACGTAGTTCTTCTTTAAATGCTAGATCCTTCAGGGCCTCCAGACATTCTCCACATGGGGATGGGGGTTTTTGGGCCTATAGGGTTCCATATTATCAACAGCAGGGAGTGTTCTGAAATAGTTCTTCCCAGGTATTGCGCTTCTCCCATCTGCGTTAAGTGTTCCCTCCCCAGAAAGAAATAGTCCAGCCTAGTGTGGAGGGCGTGTGGGGACGAGAAATATGAATAACCACTTTCTTCTGGGTGTAGTTCCCGCCAGACATCTGCCAGTACAAGGCCTTCAGTCATGGTTTTCAAGGACGTTGTGGCTGATGAGGGGCCCTTAGGCGAAGGCCAGGACCTGTCTAATATTGGATTGTGGACACAATTGAAATCACCCCCCATATAAAAAAAAACCCATCTCTGTATTGTGTTAATTTAGAGCTTAGCACTTTCAAATGCGACGGGATATTATTATTGGGGAAGTATGAGTTCACAATACATATTTCTAATTGTTCGAGGGTGCCCCATAACACCACATATCTACCTTCCGGGTCTTTATCCATTTTACTTAGACGAAACGGTACATGGGGGCTGATCCAGGTGTAAACCCCCCTTGCAAACCTGGAGTAGGGAGCCCCAAAGCCGTGTCCCGACCAGTGTTCCCTTAGTTTGTTTTCTGATTTGGCCGTGCATTGCGTCTCCTGCAGCAGAGCTATGTCCACTTTTTTTCCTAGTTAAATAAGATTTAATTCTGTTTCTACGGAGATGGGTGCTTAGGCCACGCACATTCCATGTCATTATTCTAATTTGCGCAGCCATGGAGGTTTCTTAGGGGGTCCCAAATCTGTCCACCTTTCATACGGGCCTTCAGGTAACATAGTTAAGTTCTCCCAGAGTCTCCATAGTTGCAACTTCAAACCCCACCAATCCGCAGATTCAGCCCACCCATCTCTCATCTTTACATTGTGTTTCGGAGACTTGCCAACTGTATTAACTTCCATCACGACGGATGATTTAACTAGAGAAAACAACAAGTAACTGCCCCCAGCAGTTGGGCTCTGGGGCCTCTCCAGGCCTTTCGGTGCGGGTGGTGTGCAGGCATTTAGTCTTCACCGTATCGGATGGGGCGGGTCGTTGGTGAACTCGCAGTTGGGCCCTCGTGCTCCTGCCCAGTTAGTGTCTATTCATCGCAGCGTTAAGTGGGATTGCTTAAGCAGAATCTTGGTTACTTAGCGTCTTGGACACATTCATATACAGTTCCAATCAATTCTACGTCTGTTTCCTTCTCGTGGGTTCTTACTTGTCGTCGGCCAAATTATTCTGTTCAAGCCACATGTTTGCGGCAGCTGGAGTCTCAAGGAAGATTGCCTTCCCTTTGTGCAATACTTTGCTGGGTGCAATAGCATATACTTGACATCAAGTTTCCGTAATCTTGCTTTTATCGGTATAAAGGAGTTCCTCGCTCGTTGCACCACGGGGGTATAATTGGGGTATATGAATATTGTGGCATCGTTCCTCTTGATCAATCCGCCCTCTCTTGAAAACCGCAATATTATCTCCCTGTCGCAGAAGTTTAAGATTTTTGCAATAATCGGATGTGGGTACGATCCCGGTGGTGGCCTTTTCTGGAGAGATCTATGAGCACGTTCTACCGAGAAAACCTTGGGTGAGGTTACCTGCACCGATTTCTTGAAGCAGCAACGTTTCCACGAACTCGGTGGGGTTCCGACCCTCCATGTCCTCCGGGACCCCAAGAATTCGGACATTATTGTGGCGGGCGCGTCCTTCCGCATCCTCAGCACGAAATTCTAATCTGGCCACGTTTGATTCTAGCTCTTGAACCTTTGCTTTCAGTTCGCGTGTGGTTTCTCCAGTTTCTTGTAGGGAAGCTTCAGTGTTGGTCACTCGTTCGTTCAAGTTGCGTGCCTCTTGTCTTGTATGTCCGATCTGATTTCCCTGATTTTGTCTTCCATAGATGTGCGTAAGGCCGCAATAGCCTGCAGTATTTGAGTGTCTCGGGGGTCTGCTGCCTCGGCTGACGACTCCGTCTCTGGCGAGACTTCCTGTTGCGGTTGCTGTTTCGGTATGGCTGTTGTAAAGGCGTCCATGGTCACCACTTTTGGCTTGTTTTTTGGAGGCGACATGGCTCCGCACAATGGTACCGGATTTGTATAGTGTGTCACTAGCTATAGCCTTCTGATCAGGATGGGAGTCTAGCACTGGCGATTGCTGTAGGTGATCTGTGTCGGAGCGTGGAGCGGTTGCTAACCACCTACCAGGCATCGAGCTAGAGTGCGTTCCACCGGGCCTTATGACCCGTCGCAGGTTCTCGGCCCGCAAACCCACGTTTCAGTGTCTCACTATGTAGTGTAGGTAGGCGGAGCGGGATCCCTACTTTGGGCGCCAGCGTGGTTCCCTAGTGTTCCAGAAATCAATGTCTACTTCTCAGGTGCCAGGGCCAGTACTCCCCCATTGAAGTCCAAAGTAGCCAGCATTGAGGAGCAGTGTGTGGTATAATTAGGAGTCAACCCATCACTTATGCAAATCGCGATTGGCCAGGGGGTGGCCCCGAGGCAGTGTGCGGTCGAGGGCCCGGCCAGATTGATTCGAGCTCAGAGGCTCAAGCAGCGTACCGTGGCATCAAACATTCCCCAAACCTGTGTCCAAGCACTGCTACGTCGGCGTATTTGTTAAAGCCCTGTTATGAGGCGCTGCATTGTCCTTGTGATATAACCCAGATTCCCTGGATATGAACCCGTTCCCAAAGGGTCTCCACCTCCGGATCCCCTCTCCTCACCGCTCCGGTTGATGTGCTGCGTAAGGTCCGCTGTCCACTCTCCCGATGGCGTGGGCGAGAAGCGGTCCGTATCGTAGGCTTTCTTCCTCTCGTTGTGTCCACGTAGAAAGTATGCAGCAGCACCACGTTCCACTCGGGCAGGCGTCGGGAGCGCAGCACCCCAGCTACACACAGGGGCCGCAGGGGACGGTCCCAGTCAAGAGGTCTGCCGGTTCTCGGAGTATTCAAGCTGATTCCGCACTTAGTTAGTCTCTGTATCAGCGGCCGCCATCTTGGGTGTTGTGGAGGGGAGCTTTTACAAACACCTAGTTTACCGCCTTGCGAGCTCCGATTTTCTCTGGAAATGTGGTAGAGTGCGGCAGATGGGTTCTTCTTTATTCACATAAATTTATATCTTTGTGCCTTCCAGATGAACGCCGCTATATCTGACGTTGCAGGATCATGGGCAGGCGCACGGGCGAAAGCTGACTTCACTCCATGGCCGTGGCCACGCCCCCCCCCCCCCCCAACCAGAGGTTATGGCAGGAAATTGCAGACTTCCTCCTGGAACTCCCCTCCCAGTGCCAATCACGCTTTAAGGCGGGACTAGCCGAAACCAAGCTCGTGGCGCATGACCTCATGGAATCCACAGTGGCACAAATCAATACCTTAGGGCGTGCCATCTGCATTGCCACGGACATGAGAACATCCTGGCTCCGGGGAAGGAAATGCAACCCGGACGTCCAGGAGCACAACCTAGATCTACCGTTCGAAGGGGGAGAGTTTCGGGGGGGGGGGGGGGGCGACCCCTTCCACTCCTCTATGGACAAAGAGCTGGACAAAATGAACAGCTGACAAACGGCAGTCTGTTCATTCTTACAAAGACCACGCCCAAATCGTACACCCAATCTCAGCAGCGCTCGGAAAAGGGTCGTACATATGGAGGGTTCTGTGGCTTCCAGGAACGCAGATCCAGGCAGCTGGACTGCTAGCCATCTCGGAACCGGTGCAAACAACAAAAAAGGGGGTGGGTGGGGTAAGGTCTTTTTCCAGTATTCCCCCCAGCCCCTCCCCCCCCTCCCAGCATCCGCCTCTGAGGGAAAGAAGGCATGACACGCCCCTTCGTGTCCACGTGTCCGGTGGCGGGCAGGCTTGCTCTCCATGCACAATTCCGGCACCAGAATCTTGCGGACCCCTGGATCTTCTCAGTAGTATCCAAGGGGTACCGCCGTCCTATCCCAGCCTCTCCTCCCTTCCGCTCCCAGGTTGGGACAGCAACTCTTTTGGCAGAGATCCACTCGCAGAGAGCCAGGCGGTGGAGGAAGTTCCAGCCTCCTAGCGAGGCTTTGGCTTTTACTCCAGGATTTTCGCCATTCATAAGAACCAGGTGGGCCTGAGAGTTGTGCTGCACCTTCCACCCTCAACCACTCCCTACCCCTGCAAAAGATCAAGATGGTTACGCCAGCTTTTATCGCCGAGACATTGGACAAGGGAAACTGGATGTGCTTCCTGGACCTGAAAGACGCTGTTATGGCGGATTCCGGTCCAGCGCAGAAGCAGCACAAACTCCTACCTCCCCTTAATGGTTTTGGGGTCTGGAACTCAATGCACACAGACCTCCGCAACCACCACGGGGAAAGAGGGATAGGGTCCACGGATTGGATGGGTAGAGGGTTGAAGGTACACTGGAATTAGGTTTGGGGGAGTTGGGGTAAACGTGATTCTTGGCTCTTGTTGTACTTTTACATTCATACATGCACACCTAGAATCACCCTAGGGCTTGCCACTCAGTTGTAGTAGCACTGAGTTTTCCCCCCAAGACACACTGTTAGCATTTACAGAAAATGGTTACACCACCTGGGAGGTTGCACCACTCAGTTATCTTGCACTGAGTTTTTTTTCTCGGGGAATATAGTTAAACAGAACAGTAGTCACTCAGCCTCCTGACACTGATTCAGGAACCAGAGTGAACACCAAAATGGGCTCCTTACCACTATGCCACGTGAGTGCAAGAAACGGGGGCTGGCTCTCTAGCTAATTTGCATTCAAGAAACAGGGCCTGGTTCTCCAGCTACATTGCGTAAATATTTGCCCATCAACAGAACAATAGTGGCACACCCCCTTAACGTGGTTTATACATGCGTGCCTTTCCCAAAATGAAAGAAAACAAATCAGCACTTAGCTCTGGGCTGGTGTCCATGGAGTCCTGCACTCTGTACCTGTTCCTTCGGTCTCCTGGGGGCTGCAAACCGCGTCTGTCAGGAGGAGAAATAGTTAATGCGTGTTCACAGCGTAACGTGGGCTTTTTCAAAAGGCATAGGGATTAGTCAATTTGTTGCATGCTGTGAGTTTCCTGCTGTCATGCCGTATTATTAGGCCTTCCCTGTGTGGATTAGTGCTCCGGTGCGCTTCTGAGCTAGGTTCCCCCACGTTGGTTAGTGCTCCGGAGCGCTTCTATGACCGAGTGCCCTCCTGTGTCTCATCCCCATGCTGCGATCATGCTATTAGTAAAGAGCATGCCTCAGTCGTTTTCACGACCAAAATGGACAAGGTACACTTATCTTTAAGGCTGTGGGGCCTGAAGGGTCTGTTTTCTGGCGAGGAACGGCCCCGCAATGGTATCTGCCAAACCGGAGCTCCTAGAGATGTGTCCGCCCGGAGGAAAGTCTGAGCGTGCACAAACGTTCCGTGTTTGCGCATGTGCACATGCTTGGGCGTTGCCCTGGGCGTTGCCCAGCGAGTTAATAGGCTGTGTGCTTGTTCTTTCCGCAGTAGGAAGTGCTGAGGCTGCTGGAAGCGCTGAGGCTGCTGGGACTTCTGGTTTCTTCCCCTTTTAAGCTTGACTGCAGGTTTCTTGCCAGCAGATGCCATCCCTCCCCACCTGATGTACCTACAGGAGGGACAAAGTTGGCATTTGCTGGATGAATAAGCCCCTATCACAGTGCTTATCACAATTTGCCTTTGCTGATGCTTTATGACAGACGCGTACCTACACGTCCCGATTTGGCAGCCCCATTGTTCTTTCCTACGGTTCAGGATCATGGGCTACCATTTTCAATACAAAGTCCTTCCATTTGGCCTCAACTTGGACCCCAGGGTCTTGACCAGACTCATGAACGCTGTGGCGTGCCTCCTCAGGGCGCAGGGCCTCCACATCTACCCATACCTTGATGACTGGCTCGTCAGGGCTACATCCCCGGAAGCGATTTGCCACTATTCCCATGCCCTTATGAACACACTGCACAATCTGGGCATCTCGCTCCACTTCAATAAGTCACAGCTGCAGCCTACGCAGACTGACATTCCTCGGACTCATTTGGGACACATGCTCAGAGGGTCTTCCCGTCGGAGGACAAAATCTCAGCTATCAAGAGGGCCAACGCCCACTTCCTCAGCAGAAAAGTGACCTTGGCATGGTGGTACCAACATCTCCTGGGTCTACTGGCGGCGTGCCTGATAGCTGTGCCGCACACAAGACGAAGGATGAGAAGGATGCAGCTGCACTTCGTGGCCTCGTGGAATTGGGCGCGTGGCTCGCAATCCGAGATCAACTTTCCTCCATATCTCCACCTGGACCTAACCTGGTGGTCCATGGACTGCAACCTACGGACGGGCAAGCCCTTTCGGCCGCCATCTCCGCAGGCCACCATCACCACAGACTCCTTTGTCGAGGGCTGGGGAGCCACCATGGACGATCTATTGGTCCACGGCACCTGGACTCGACAGGAGCAGGAATACCACATCAATTGGTTGGAGTTGAATGCCATCTGGCTAGCTCTCAGAGCATTCCTACCACTTCAGGGGGAAGGTTGTCCTCATCCAGACAGACAACTCGACCAGCATGTACTAAGTCAACAAGCAGGGAGGCACCAGATCCCCCTCCTCTGTGCAGACTGGCAATCAGATCCGCATGTGGGAATGGGCCCTGGAAAACGACATTTACCTCTCGGCAGTCCACCTCTTGGGGGAATAATACCTGGAGGCGAACAATTACGAGTGGCAGCTAAATGACCTAGTTATTCAGGAGATCTTCAACAGGTGGGGTCACCCCCAAGTGGATCGCTTTGCCACCTGGCACAACAAGAAGTGTCCCGAGTTCGCATCCTGGCAGGGTCTGGGCCCCGGCTCTCTGAGCGAAGCATTTCCCCTGCAGTGCACTGGCATGAAAGCCTACGCCTTCCGCCCACTCCTCTGATCCACAGGGTAATTTACAAGATCAAGGAGTCCCACCAACTTCTCATCATTCTGATAGCTTCATTATGGCCGGCAAGGCCATGGTTTTCGGAGCTCCTCAGCCTATTTGAGGTGCCCCTACACACCTTCCAACGGGTCCAGCACATCTTCTGGCGCAGCAGGTTGGCAGAATCATCCACCCTGCGCCAGGGAAACTAGCCCTCAGAGCGTGGTACCTGAGCAGGTAACGCTTCGGCACCTTGGCCTCTCACAGGCCAATCTTGAGATCATACAGGGCGCCAGGAGCAAAGCCACCAGGGCCCAGTACAAAAGCAAATGGGCCAGATTCTGCCACTGGGCAGACTCCAAGGAGATTGACCGCTTAGCCTGCAATTTGGAGAACATGCTCTCGTTTTCGGCGCACCTCGCTCATTCTGGCTTACAGGAACTCGGAGGAAGGCATTTTTTCCTCCTCCAACCCTACCAGCAAACATCTGACTGGTCTCTCTAGGCTCTACCTGCTCACCAAGAGACTGCACCCTGTGTGGGACCTTAACATAGTCTTGGGCGCCCTGATGCACAAGCCATTCGAGCCAATGGCTTCCGTGGACATCACGCTGGTCACCATCAAGACAGCCTTACTAGTCAGTCTTCTCGGCTCGCAGAGTCAGCGAGACCCAGGCGCTGGTCGTCTCTGAGCCATATACCACCGTTCACAAGGACAAGGTAGTCATGCGCACGCACCCAGAATTTCTGCCCAAGGTTCCATCTGCATTTCACTTGAACAAGGAAACGGTCCTTCCTACGTTCTTTCCCGATTCCCAAGGATGAAGCACAGACTGTGCTTCACTGCCTGGATGTCAGGCATGCCCTAAAATTCGACTTGGACAGGGCCAAGGGCTTCCGCAAGTCGGACACCCTGTTTGTCACTTTCAGAGGCTTGAGGCCAGGCTACCAGGCTCTAAGGCCTCCTTATCCCGCTGGATGGTCTCTGCCATCAGTGAAGCATATGAGGGCCAGCACAAGCCGCTCCCGGCCAACATGCATGCCCACGCAGTCGGGACCAAGGCAACGGCCATCGCATGCCAGCGCCATGTCCCTAGGCAAGCCATAAGTAGAGCGGCCACTTGGGCCTCTCCCTCGGCTTTCGGCAAGCATTACTGTCTGGATGCCAGCTTTAGATCTGATGCGGCTTGCGGACAGGCGGTTCTCTGAAAGCTATTTGCTTAGGGAGGGTCTCCTCTCCACCCTGGGGCTACAATCCGTTGTAATCGCCCATACAGTATGGAGGAAAGGGGATGGGATTTAAGAGTAATTAGAAGTTACTCCCCGTAGTGACTGACATACTCTTAGTCCATAGTCCCTTTTCCTCCATACGTCCCACCAACCCCCCCCTTATAATACTGGTGTTATTAGGCAATGTTAAATCTTTTCTATTGTCGACACGTCAATGGGAACTTAGGTGTGGCGCCGGAGGGTGGAGTCAGGGCAGCGCACATGCTCCCGGGGCCGCACCCACATGCACCTCTAAATTTAAAGGGGAAGAAGGTTTTTTCTGGTGAGAAAGGTTCCGTTTCACGTCCCTTGGAAGGGACACCCATACAGTATGGAGGACAGGGGACTATGGACTAAGACTACGTTAGTCACTACGGTGAGTAACTTAGAATTTCTACCTAAGGTAGTTTTGGACTTTCACTTAAGTCTGAAAATTGTGCTGCCAGTCCCTCTCCTCCGCATCCTAGTAAGGAAGAGGTAAGGCTCCATAGGTTGGACCCTGGAGAGCATTAAGCTTTTATATTTCCAGAATGTCCAAACTGCATGTGGATGAACGGCACTTTGTGGGGTATACAGGACACAAACTAGGCCAGGCTGTTTCTAAACGGAACTTGTCTAGGTGGATCATCCTCACTATTTCTGAATGCTATAGACTCGCTGGCAAGGACCCTCCTGAGGGCTTGCACGCTCATTCTACCAGAGGCATGGCCACATCGACTGCCCTGCAATGGGGTGTTCCTATTTAAAACATATGTGATGCTGTGGTCCTCGATACACACGTTTACTACACATTATTCTCTGGATACGTCCCATGCTCAGGATGTTGCTTTTGGTAAGGCAGTCCTTTTTTAAAAAAAAAATAAAATAAAGCTGCTTATCTAAATTCTTCACCCTCCTATCATGGATACTGCTTTGGGAGTCTGTCAAAGAGGAGGAATATGTTTGAGGACACAATCCATTCGAAGAACAAGTTACTTACCTCTGGTAAAGTTCTTTCGACTGGATGTTCCTCCAACATATTCCTCATCGCCCTCCCAACCTACCGCTCTGTAGAATTTCCCATGGTATTACAGCCTTCATTCCAACAAGGCTGAGTACTGTCAAGCCCGTATTATGGGCATATCTGCAACACAAGGAGGGGAGAAACAGAACGGAGACCAACGGGCGCTGTGCGTTCTACTTATAACATACTATTATGGATGCCGCCGAGGGACATTGACTCAATGCTATCGATGCAGGGCGCCCTCTGCCGAATTTTTTTGCCGAAGCTGGACATTACATGTCAAAGATACATTGGAGGAACATCCAGTCGAAAGCACGCTACCAGGGGTAAGTAACTTGTTCTTCTCCTAAACCAATCACTGAGCTCTGCGTCACACTGCCCCCAACCAATGACGGCCCTGTCCCTAAGCCCCTCATTTGGCAGCCATCTTCAGATTTTTTACCAAACGTTCAAGTGTTGGGAGTCCTTCTGTTTTGCTCTTTGAGCTGATCTTCGTTTTTCGTGCTTTATCAGTAAAAAGTTCGATTTTTGTCAAGCAGAGCCCATGTGCTTTCTCTACATCGGCTGACAATCGGGGATCTGTTTTTCAGTGAATTTCAACACCCCTCAAGGGCAAGAAGTATCAGTTTCATCGAAGATTCCAGAAGTCCATCAGGCCTACTCCGCACTGCGGACCATGGCGGAGGTGAAGGAGGGAAAGCTCCCTGTTCAAGCTCTGCTCCAGCTGCGAACTGTTTGTAGAGGACAAACACATCAAGTGCCTAGAGTGTCTCCATCTGGATCACAGGGAAGCAGATTGCGGAATCTGCCTCTGGTTCTCCAAATGAACCGTGAAGTCTCATCACAGTACGCCGGCAGCGTGGCTCAGCACCAAGGCCTCTGCCCCATGCAGAAAGCAGGGGCATACTGCCCCCAGGACCGGCCGGTCTGAAGAGGAGGCTTCTAAGCCCTTTGAGGGCGCTCAATCCGTGGGGGCCCAAGGCAAGGCCAAACACCACACGTCTGTTTCCGCCAGGGGTCGCCGTGCAAGCGAGTCCCGTGATGGGTAGGGCGCGCTCATCTTCACTATCTGCCTCCATCACTCCTCGAAAAAGGAAATCGGCTAACCCGGATGAAGCTGCAGGAAAAGCCAGAGAAGACGAAAGTGTGGGAAAAGACGACTGACCTGCCCCAGAAGGCACAGGCAGCCCAGGTGAAGTCGTCGACGATAGAATTGGTGACGGACGCCCTCTCGAAGGCAAAGTGTGCTGACCCATGCCATGGTCGTTAGAGAGTCAAACTCTTCCAAGTAACATCAGAGTAGACCAGGAAGGAAGGTTTCCTAAATCAACGAAGCAAGGCCAAGAGAAAGACCATCATGGCGGTGCCTCTTCTGGACGAGGTTCGGGAGGAAGGCCTGGCTTTGATAAACCTGGACAATGCCCCGGCCAAGAGGGGTTGGCTGTAGAAAAAATACTGTGCTTGAGTTCAGTCTTCCCCGGACTCTGTGGTCTCGGTGGCAGCAAGGAAGAATTAGTCTAACCCCTCGTCTTCATCCTCAGTCCCTCTGGATAGCGAGGGGAAGAAGTTGGATGCCATGGGAAGAAAAGTAATCTACTCAGAGGCGTCAACAGTCAAGGTGGCCAACGCCCTTGCAATCCTGGCCAGATACGACGTGGAGTTGTGGTATAAGATGGTCCCACTGCTGGAGGTACTACCTGACAAGTGGGTCGACTAACTTTCCATCCTTCAGGAGGGGGAGGTGGCATCGGAGCATGCCATCACGGTAGCCCTGTACGTCATGGACACAGGGTTCCGACACATGCGGAACAGTGTTTGCCTCTGTCGTTGTGGCTGGCTGAAAGCCACCAAATTTGCATCAGGAAGTGTTCTGGACCTGCCCTTTGGGGACAACCTCTTTGGGAAGGCCGTCGACGAATCGTTGCAGGCCATTAAGACTGACACTGAGACTGTCAGTGCCTTGGACACTCAACACCACCCGTCCTTGTGTGGCTCCGGTGGGTAGTCTGGCAGATCGTCTAAGGGTTTCGGCGGAGGGGTCCTCTTCGTACCGTCAACCCTCCCGGTCCACAACCCAGGAGGCCTACAAAGGCTGTTCAGGGCTTTCGGTGAGGTGGCCACCGCCTCTCCCAAGGTGGCACGCATGCCCCGGAGCAAGATTGAACAGGCCAGGTGGGGGGGCGCCCAGGCCCACCCTTGCAACCGGATGGGATGCCGGCTGGCAGGCTTAATCAGCGAGTGGAAGATCTCCACTGACCGATGGGTGCTGAACGCTGCCCACAGAGACACTCAAGAGTTCCAGCAGAAGTGTTGGATACCTCCAGTGGCCCGGCAGGAGCAGCACATCCCTCAGCTCCTGCATGAAGTACGGGCCATGATAAGAAAAGGGGCGATAGAGCTGGTGCCAAAGTGACTCTGGGGCTCCTGGGGTCGTCTCAGATACTTCTTGGTAATGAAGACCGGGGGCTGTAGACCCATTCTAGACCTGCAGCATCTCAAATACCTCTAGTCCTAAAAATTCAGGATGGTCAAGTTGCAGCACATGCTCGGCCAAATGGAGGAAGGAGACTTCTTGACGTCGCTGGTTCTGGAGGACGCATACTTCCACGTCTCCATTCAGAAGAAGCATCTGAAGTTCCTGCGCTTCATAGTACAAGGAAGGCGCTACCAATTCAAGGCCTTCCCCTTCGGACTGAATTCAGCGCCCAGGGTTTTTACGAAGTGCCTGGCACTAGTGGTGGCCCATCTGCGTCTAGAGGGGATACACACATACCTGTACCTCAACAACTGGCTCATCCGGCCAAGTCAAGGGAAGTAGCCGTTGAACACACAGAGGACCGGCCGGTTGCTGATGGATCTGGGGGTTCTCGTCAACTATTCAAAGTCCTGCTTGATACAATCACAGAACACGCTGTTCCTGGGGGCCAGGCTCAACAGTCTCCTGTCTGGTGGTTCCCTCATTAGAGGATAGCGGACCTGCTGGGCAAGGTGTAACAGCTGTTGGCACTGAAGGCACTGAAGACTGCCACAGTGCGGACCATCAAGTCGCTACTCGGCATGATGTCCTCGTGCATCTACCTGATCCTGCTCTGCAGTTTGCGGATGCAACCCTTTCAGGAATTCCTGGATGCTCAGTGGATCTGGATGTCTGGGAGGTTCACAGACGAGATTGCTCTCGACAGATTCTGTTGAACAATAAGATGCGCTCAAACAATGTTGGGGGCATAAGTTTCCAGAGCCCCCCGTACCAGGAGAGGGTCACCACAAACGCTTCCCTGGAGGGCTGGAGAGCCCACACCAGATGTCTCCACGCCAGAGGCCTGTGGCTACCAGGAGAGGCATCTCCACATACATGTCTTGGAGCTGCGGGCAGTGTTCTGGGCCCTCAAGTTGTTCCTTCCGTCCCTCAAGGGCAAAGTGGTGAGGATCTTTACGGATGTGAAGACCCTCTACGATGGCCTACACCAGGAAGCAGGAGGCGGATGGGGGTGCACTAGATCCCCAGCGCTCTCCATAGAGGTGCAGGACTTGGGACACTGGGCCGTTGCCCAAGAGATGTTGCTCATCCCTTTTTACAAGGTGGGAGTCAAGAACACCATTGAGTGGGAACTTGACAGGATCAATTGGACCGCCTCTTCGTCAAGTGGGGCAGACCGCAAATCGATCAATCGATTTGCGACAAATTCCAAATGGCAAATTCACCAGCAGGTACCACTAGCCCAGGAGTAAGGGCCGTTCCTGTACGCATTCCATCCGTTGCCTCTCCTGCTGCAAGTCATCAACTCAAACGGTGCCGATGCAGGACGATCGGCGCCCCGCCGTGGCCGAGGCAGATTTGGTACCCGGATCTTCTCAGCCTATCAACGTCAGCCCTGGTCAAGCTGCCAGTAGTTGCGGATCTGCTTGCCAGAGGATGAGGCGCAATCCTACATCACGACTCTGGGTTGCTGAACCTGAAAGCTTGGCTCTTGCAGCCTTAGAGTTCGGAAGGTACTAGTTGCCGGCAGACTGCAGGGAGGTCCTTGCCAGGGCCAGAGTGTCATTGACTCTTAAGTGCACGGGTACAAGTGGAAGTGTTTTACGACGTGGTGCCAGATGCAGAAAATCAATCCTCTGAGGGTTACTGCCCCACAGATTCTTCCGTACTACTTGTCCTTGGCCAAGGCGGGCTGGCGCACGCCTCTATCAAGCTGCATCTGGCGGTTATCTCCTGCTAGACCAGGTCTCAGGGCAGTATTCTCTTGGGTCCCACGTCTTGTCAAGGAGTTCCTCAAAGGACTGTTTTGATCGTTCCTGACGGTGAAGGCGCCTGCCCCGCCATGGTAAACTCAACGTGGTACTGACGAGGCTGATGGGGGTGGGGGGGCCTTCGAGCCTATGCATCAGGCCCTTCAAGTTCCTCTCATGGAATACCACTTTCCTCCTGGCCATCACCCCTGCCAGGAGGGGTAGGTGAGATACAGGCCTGATCCTGCAAACAGCCTTATGTGACATGATCGGTCCAGTGGGGTGTTGCAGACGCACCCCTCCTTCATGCCAAAGGTTCCGTCAGAATTCCACCTCAACAAGCCTTGTGTTGCCTGTGTTCTTTCCGAAACCTGTGTTGCCGGCTGAAAGGGCTTTGCACTCGCTGGATGTGGCTCGTGCTCTGAAGTTCTATGTGGCACGCACAAAGAGTTTCCGGAAGGCTTCTCAATTGTTTGTGAACTTGGGTCCTGTGAACCATGGGGAGTTCTTGTCCAAGGCTTCCATCTCCTGGTGGCTCTCCGGCTGTATCACACATTGACATTGGTTGGCAAGCCGACCACTTCCCGGACGTCAGAGCCTATTTCACCAGAGCAATCGCTGCAGCAATGGCGTTGCTGTCTGGTTTGCTGCTACGTGGAGGTCCACGCACACCTTCGCAAGATTCTACTGAGTCGACGGGGATTCCAGAGAGGAGTACAGGGTCGGCCAAGCAGGGCTCGGCAACCTGTTCTCTTGAAGGTGAGCCTGTTCCAGAGGTTAGAGTAATTGATATGATAGTTTATTTATATAGGGCCTATACACAATGTGTTTTAAAGTGCTTCAAGGCCAGGGAGAGAACAAGAGAAAATACAATGACTTTCTTACAGGCCATGTACAGCAAAGATGTGAAATTAACTGTCGTACCGTGCCTGACATTTCAGATAGTGCAAGAGCGAAGACATAGATAAGGAAGAGAGGGGGAGAGTGGGAAGGAAATGGAAACAGACAGGTGACTACCGTACTAGGCCTGATGACATTTCTGTTAGAGCCGGAGAAAACAAAAGGTGAGGAAGGGGGGTGCAGAGAGGGAGGGGAGGAACAAAACAAGCGACTATCGTACTAGGCCTGAAGACATTTCAGATGGTGTTTGGGGGGGTGGGGGGGGACAAGTAAGGGTAGGGAGGAGGAGACAGACGAGGTTGCTGTCATACTAGGTCCAGGGACAATTCTGAAGAGTAAGTGCATAGAAGAAAGTGAGGGAGGGGAGGAGATGGGAAAAGTGGGGAAGGGAGAGGAGAGAACAGAGAGTAAGTAGTCAAAAAGAGTGAAGAAGCAAGAGGGTAGAGCGAAAACAATTGCAGAAGTCAGTAGTAACACATGTTGCAAACCTGGATACAAGATGAAGATGGGAACAGCATGATTCAGGGCCACCATATGAGAGGGTGACGCACCGTGAATCAAAGGTCCCCAAGTCAAATCCAGCCTTGGCCACTAGACTGTGATGGTGAAACCAGAGTATCAGGACAGACTCCTGCAGAAGTAGGCTGGAGGTGTGTGAGGGAGAGCAGGGTAGAAGAATCTAGCCAAACAGGAAACACCTGTGTGTGAGAAGGGGGTGCACAGGGGAACATCACGGGGGGGACAGAGGGGTGGGGATGGCCTGTGGGGACAGTGGGAGTAAACGCAAGTTGGTGCATGCTTACCTGCTGCCCAAGCAGGGGTTTGGGCCCTGGATCATCCTGGTCCGAACAGGTCCAAACAGATTGCCCTTTTCTTCGACTGCCCTTCGTTTCAGACGCCTGGGTGAGAGACACCCTTGATCTAAGAGTTAAGAGGAGGAAGGAAGAGGCAGGGCTAAGAAGGTGGGTGGTGCTTGGGCCAGGTGACCAAGATCCACTTGCACCTGCTGCCCAAGAGCAGCAGCCAGGATGGCGCCAGGTGGGATGGGCTTAGGCCAGGTGACCGGATTGCTTCTGTTGGGCTGTGCCACCTCCCCTGGTTGTGTAATGTTGTACTGCTATGTTTTCTTTATTCATGAGCATGTGAATCCATGCCAGACATGGGTCTGGCATGGATTCACATGCAAACCCTCCTGCTGCCCCCTTTGCGGCGCTTCTTGGTCATACTGCCACTTTATGTGCTTGCCAAATCTCAAGATGGCTGCCAGAGGAGGGGTTTAGGAAGTGGGCAGTCATTGGCTGGAGACAGTATGACCCAG
Source organism: Ambystoma mexicanum (assembly GCF_040938575.1). Taxonomy (NCBI): domain Eukaryota; kingdom Metazoa; phylum Chordata; class Amphibia; order Caudata; family Ambystomatidae; genus Ambystoma; species Ambystoma mexicanum. The sequence goes on along the minus strand of NC_090931.1, from coordinate 548,650,470 downwards.
AGCTCAGTGATTGGTTTAGAGGAGAAATACAGTTTGTACATGAAAGTGAAACTGTTTTTTCTTTTACCGAACCCCGGCCTGACGGGGAGTATTTATGAGCATTGAATCCATGCCAGACCCCTGCTGGAGAACAATAGTTACAGGTAAATAACTTGTTCTTTATTGGTTTTGCTGATTTCCTTAGGACTGCTGTTCTTAAGGAAAGAGGGATACTTTTTATCCACCCGAAAACGTATGCTTATGAGCGATTAACATACGCCACCCTATGTGGAGTGGTAAGGAGATACTTGGTATCCCCCTTCTCTCTGCTCCTGTGACTTTCTGGGCACTATAACTCTACAGTTATGCTTGGTGGCAGTGGACGTGTTCTACCAACTATTGTTATTGTTTTACCACAGACTGTTCACAACCTCGGTTATGCACAGTAGGGTCACCTATGTTCTAACATGGTGTCTCCTTTCTTTTCTTGCAGTTTGTGGTTGTCCTTTGTCAGCCCTTCTTCCATTCCGAGAGGGGAGCTATGTGTGTTTTGGCTTTGGAGAGTGTACCCTTGGGTGTCCCTGCCTAGGTTCCAGTGTGCCTGCGAAGGCAGGAAGTGGGGGAGGAGTTTAACACTCCCCTGTCTTTTGTCTGCCAGAGTGTCTGAATGTTAAGTGATTTGTAACGCACAGGTTTGCCATAACGCATCTTGGCACGGAGAGGAAAGGTACAGTCAGGTGAACAGCTCAGAGCTAAAAAAAAGTTATGCCTTAAGAAGGTGTCAAAAATGAAAATTTGTCTCAACACCTCTCAAAGCAGGGGGAAGGCCATTCCATAGTTTACCCTCTCTAACAGAGAAGCCCCTACCACTCATTCTGCGAGATGGAACCTAGGGACCACAACAAGATGAGAAGCAGCAGATTGCAATGTGTGCTAAGGGATATAGGGCTGAAATTTGCCCTGCAGGTAATCGGCACCTTGATGATGGGCTCGAACTAGTCATAATGCCTTATAATTGACCCGCTCTGCCACTGGTGGCCAGTGAAGAGCCAAAAGCACAGTGCTCATGTTGTTACCATAAGGGGTGGAGGAAGCCACACAGGCGGCTAGGTTTTGTAATGACTGTAGCTGATGTAGGAGTCCCAAGGGTTCGGCCAGGTAGAGGGCATTGCAATAATCAATGCGACTCATAACCATGGCAGACACCACCCGAGGGCGCAGTCCAGAAGGCAAAAAAGGCAACACATTGCAGAGTATTTTGAGATTGAAGTGCCCGCCTTTACAAGTAGCACCAACTTGTGGGGCCTAAAAACCTACGTTTTTAACCGCTGCCCCTGGGGTGAGCAGATTACCCAATTTCGAATGCCAGATAGAAGAAACTCCTAGTTAAAGATCAGGGGGAGAACCCACCAAAAACTGTTTTGCCCCTGTTAAATTTCAGGAAATTGTCGCCCATCCACCCCTTCACAGCCCCCAGGCACACACGCAAGCGTGACTACACCTCAGGCTGGTTTGAATCTAATCGACCAAGATCTGAGTCATCAACATATGCAAAGCACCGGAAGCCGTACGACAGAATCGGACCGAAAAGAGGCTGAATGTAGATATTAAGCAGCATGGGGGACAAGGCTGAGCCCTGAGGGACACCACGTGAAAATAAGTGAGAAGAGGAAAGAAAAGGGGTAAATAAGAGAATTTGAGTCCTGTCTTACAAGAATGAGAAGCCAGGACGGGGCCGGAGAGACCATCCACGGCCATGTGGGACAGTAGGACTTAGTGGTCCACCGTATCCAATGCGGCCGAGAGATCTAGCAATATTAAGGCCCCCACTGTCCACAATCATGGCCAGATCATCCAGTACTGAGACTAGTACACACTCCGTCCCCCTCCCTGGTCGAAAATTGGACTGGAAAGAGTTTAGTAAACAAGAAGATTCAAGAAAAGAGGAAAGAAGCGGGGCCACCAAAGACTCCAAAATCTTCATTAAAAAAAGGTAGAGAAATTGGTTAGTAGTTACTGCTGCGTCAATAGATGGTTTTTTCAACAGTGGAATCACAGTATCATGCTTTAATTCCACTGGGAAAACACCTGATTGGCAGGAAAGATTAACTGCTTTAGTAATCCGAGGACTAATGGGCGGTAATATATCCTTAAGCACCACCAGAAAGATGGGATCAGAGGGGGCAGCAGATTTCAACTTACTTACTGCAGTAAATATGTGCTCAGCAGAACATTCCAGAAACTCAGACCAGTGGTATGCAGACAAGATTTCAAGTGGAACATAATGTAAGTAGAGGCATGTGTGCCCTTACCAATGGTCTCATGTATATCAATTATTTTTTAAATGGAAAAAAATCAGAAAGTCGCAAAGGACTTGAGTAGGGACTATATGCGGTGAGAGACGCTCTGAGGAAGAAAAAGCCTTAACCACGGAAAACAGTTTTTATTTATTTGTAGGGCGCTGAAGCCTGCAGTCTTTATACTGATTCAAGGCTGATTTAATTTTCAAGGTAAAATCAACTTTTTTTGCAGATTGAATGGCTGCATGATATTCCCTTGAAAGTCAAAGATATACTAATCTTTCCCTGCATGTATAACCAATAAGCCATTTTCTTTCAGCTTGCCTAAGCTTAAAGTGAATAATTGTGAGCTCTTCTGAGAACCATGGAGCCGAAGGATGGTTTTTGGGCGGATAGATTCCATTGGGACTTTACTGTCAGCCACCATAGAGCAGGTTTTGGATAAAAATGAAGTGTCAACAGAGCATCTTCAACAATAAGAGATTGCAGACTGGAGTGGTCAACAAAACCCTATGTTTGCCTTAAAATAGTTGTAGGCCTGCTTTTTTGTACACAGAATGGGACACAGCACATGAAAAGTCAAAGACCAGTGGTCAGACCACCAAACTGGTTTAACTGGGGCAATGGTGATAGTAGATTGAGTAGCAAAAATCTAATTCAGACACCACTCCGCCCCCCCACACCCCTGCCACCGCCTAGGGGTAGGCTCAAATAATAACTGAAAAAGACCCAAATCAGTTAAAGAATCGAAAAACTGGGATAATAGTGGGGGCTGAGGAGCATTGAACCTGAGATTACTGTCCCCTTATACTATCGGATTCAAATGGGTCAACTGAAGCCACTAATTCCAAAAAAGGATTAAGAAATGCTCTCGAGGGGCCAGGAGGATGATAAAGAAATCAGCATTTGAACAGAATAAGAGGGTGAAATAGTAATACGTACCAGCATGGCCTCCATCTTCACATTATGCGTAAGTGGAAGCATCGAACATGTCAGGGAAGAATTAAACACAATAGCCACTCCACTCCCCTAGTGGGCAGTTCCCCGGACAAAATTGAGATTATAGCCATCTGGAAGTGCAGGTATAATGGCAGGTGAGTGGTCAGTCAGCCAGGTCTGTTAAACCGACCAGATCCGGAGCAAAATTTGACAGTCATGGAAATAGGAAGCATGTGCAACAAGAAACCGTGCATTAATTAAAAATGAGCCAAGCGAGGTCCCGCAGGCCAGAACTGAAGTATTACCTGCTTAAAGTTGCATCCTAAATTCTGCTGGGAACACTGTAATCTTGGGTACCAGCTTCAAAATAAGTTCTCGAATGGCCAAAGTCCCCGAGAAGAGTAACAGGCCCCTGACCCGTCCGTAGCCGTATGGGCCCAGACGGGCTTAACTTGGGCACAACACCATCTCTCCCGCTGCGCACGACCATTGCACTATCTGCGGTTGGCTCCATTATCAGTGTGACACATAGTGAATGGAACCAGTTCCCACTGGGGGAGCTGGCTGTCCTGATTGGACAGTCACACACCCCTTTCTGTAAAATGCTGAGTTTGCTGAGGAGTGAGTGGGAAAACCGAATAAAAGGTGAGGTTCCTGAGGTAGAAGGCAAGTCGACAACTGGAACAGACTATCCGAAGCTGAAGGCAACCAGACACGCCTGAGACCATTCCAGTAACTGAAGTGACCACTGCTGTCCTGACCCTGTTTTTTTATCGATGGAGGTCGTCGGAAGAGGACTCCTTCCCTGTGGTTGTTGGGACCAACTAGCCCCCAGACAAACTACAAATCGAGCCATCTCCTGAGATGCTGTGAACTTCCAGGCCTGCAAACCTGCAAATACCAGGAGACCTCTGACCTATTTGCAGTGCAACATTTTGGTGAGGTCGAATCCATCCAGAACTTTGTTGAGCTCCAGTTGGACCTCCAGAGGCATGATCCCACTCTTCCAAGTCCACTCGGTAGAGTGCAGGAGTACAGAAACGAAGATAATCGACCAGGCTATAACCATCCCCTGTCAGAGCTGATAAAAAGGCGCCAAAACATCAGACCGACTACAGGGACTGAAGAAATCCATGCTAAGGGTCCTCTCCCGCAACTGCTGCTGTGACATCCTATTCAGAGTCCTTCCTTTCGTCACCAGACCAAGGAATCTGGAGACCAGGTCAGTCGTTGCTGCACAGGAGTGAATCCAGCTATGTTTGCTTCTAACCTAAGGTACTGTGGGGCTAAAGGTGGAACTTGGCTTAAGCCGAAGAGTCACTCCAGTGTGAGTGGAGTGAGTTACAAGGTGTTTGGGTGTCCATCCATACCTCTGGCCCAGGCTTTGCCGCTTGTGTCCCTTGTAGAGTCCCTATAACTTATCTTGCTAAGCATTTTGATTCTTGTGAATAAACGTTTCCAGCTGCTGCATAAGAATTTTCACCCACTCCTACACTGACTTTTTTCTAGTTACAAAGCATTAAAGAGTTAATAGAATGTCTAAAACTGCTCAAGTGTGTATAACCATCCCTTTCCTTCTCTCAGACTGTTGTGATTTTATGCTCTGAAGGCCATTACAGTTTATCCATAACCTATGCGAGTGCGCTTCTTTCCTAGTAGTCTGGTAGAACTGTCATTAATGTTGTTCTCTAACAATTGTAACCGCGAGCTACAATTGAAGCAGTCAACATTGAACAGTATTGTTGATATTTCCTATGTTTTGGTTTCCTATGTTTTGGTGATCTAAAGAGTATTTACCTACATTGTGTATATAAAATATATTTTGATATATAACTTCAAGCGTATGTTTCTTTGGATAATTGCATTAACTGGGTTCAATGTACTTACAGCTCACATCCTCCTAAGATATGCCTGTCCTCTTTGCCATTATACCATATACTTTGAGTAGTACAGACTTGTTCTAAGAGTTAGGGACCTGTATACCAAGGGATGGCTTTATAGTCTTACCTCAAGTTGGCTTTAGGAAAACTCCCCTAACATATTGTTATACAGTTTCTTAAAGGACCGACTCATCTTTCCACCAGTCCCTTTTTATAGTCCAAGCTTGTCATCTAAATCCGGTGTTAACATTTCTAATGGGAGATCCATTTGATCCTCTCCATTCCCGTTCACTCTGATTTTTTTACTTTAAAGACTTTTTTGGTAGCTGTAACCTTTGTTCGCAGTTAGCGCGCAACAGGCATGAACATGTAAACCTCCTTTCACCACATTTTCCAGAGAACAGTCTGTTTTGAGGGTTCTTCCCTCATTCCTTCCCAGGGTGGTATTAGGATTCCATCTAGCACAAAATATTACCTTCTCCAGGATTGGATCTTTCATGGATTCACATGCTGTGAAGATTTCCTGTCGTCAGGCTGAGAAACCTCAGTAACTTTAATATAGTGGTTTTCCTATGGAAAACTTTGACACCTTGAGTGTCCTATCGATGTCGTTGTGGGTGCTTTAGGCAGCACCAATGGGATGTCCAGCATGTAGGCCCGCCTTGCGGCTTCCCTTCAGATTTCAAACGTCTTCCAAACTGTTGGGATCACCTTGTGTTCTCTCCAGAGAATTCATACCTTTTTCTACACAGCTTTCGCTGTTTCCAGTGGTTCATTCGGTTCTTCTCGGTCCCATCATGTCTTATGTGGGTCCGAAGACATTATTTCTGCCGTGTGAGACCTACAGCCTCAATGTGTACGAGGGGGACAGCCATGCGGACTGCCTGTACTGCTTATACCCCAATCACTCGGCCGAGATCTGTGACATCTGTCGATTGTTCTCCCAGAAGACCCTCAAGGAACGTAACAGGTGATTGATTTGCTGGCTGAACGAGGCGGCCTATCCGTCTTTGGCGGTTGGCTCTTCCCATGGGGGCAGGTCCTCTACTCCCCGGTCGGCAGAGCGGATTCCTAAGAAGCAACACACCGGTGAGGCCAGGCCGGCGTCTGATTTGGGAAAAGGCAGGGAGTCTTCGGTGGCCCCCCTCTCAAGGCATTTCAGCGCCACAGGCAGATAAGCCTGCGGACCTGGCTCACAAGGCCTCTGCATCGGACAAGAAGTCCAGGCCTCATTCATCCTCCTCGTCAACAACTGCTCCCGTCAACCTTCCGACGGCCCCAGTCGACGGCCGACCCTTCTGACGACGGTTCCCGTCAACAAAGCCATAGTCTCCGAGGGATACAAAGTGGCAGTTTGGTGCAGGATTTACGTCCATACTCCTGATGGATATTCTCCAACATGATCCAACCTCAGCCTACGAGGATGTGGTTTTTGACTCGGATCCAGAGGAGGAAGAGAGCTGTTTCTGGATCCTTCAGTTTTGGGCCTGCAGCCTTCTCTTCCATCCACATTGGGGGGGTGGGAGGGTCTGGGGGCTGTCCCGCCTCAGTATCTATCCTCTTGTCAATTCGCACTTGTTGCTCTCAATGCCAGTGATTACTACTTTGCAATCGCTCGTGGGGCAATTGGATGCCAGGCTCCCTATGCCTCAGGCTCTGGCTGTTTCGGAGGATCGACTCTCTGCACCTGGGTTCAGAGCCGGTTCTTCTTTCGCAGAACAAGGGTATGGTGTGGCATAACAACCTGGGCTCCCTCATCCTGGCAGCGTGGCTCCTGACCGTTCCGAAAACTAAAGATTCCTCTGTAAGTCGCTGCATTTTGGCTGCAGCGAGGGTGCCGTCTACCAGCTCATAAGCCCGTAAGTGGAAAAGGTTCTGTATCTGGTGTTCTCAGCAGCTGGACTTGCAGTCATTGCAAGTTTCGCATCCACAACTCATTCCTTACCTTATGCTGTCGGCGAATGAGGGTCTGTCATTGTCGTCTATCAAGGTCCATTTGGCGGCCATCTCAAGGTTCACACGGAAGCGCAACTCTACACCTCTGTTCAGTGATCGATTAAACTTTTTCTCAAGGGCCTTTTCAGGACTTTTCCACAGAAGAAAGTTTTCTGTGGTCTGGAGTCTCAACTTGGTGCTCACGGCCCTCCTGAAACTACCGTTGGAGCCTATGTCAACTGTTAAGACGGATTTCTGAACTCTGTCCTGGAGGAGCAGAGGTTCAGAAGGCCAGCCTAGTTTCTTGGAACAGGGTAACATCTGGACAAGCCAGACCAATCAGGGTAGCGATTGCGGCAGTCAAGACTAGGTCTCAAGAGGGGTGAGGGGTGACTGAAAGCCCGCAATGAGCACACAAAGCAAGGACACTTACAAATTACTCCAAGCAGGTGTTATATTAAAAATATATACACATTTATTACAAGGCCTTTGTAACATTGACCGTAGCGAGAAACCACAATAAAACTCCAGTAAACCAACACATACCAAACCAATACCATATATATATAAATGAGTCTAACGAGCTAGATGCACGAAATGTGTAGACCACCTAGATGGGGAGGAAAACAGGCAGTGCGAATAATAATTAGACCCAGTCCGCCTTCAGAGGCACCTAACTAAAAGGAAGTCCAAGCCCTACGAAGAGTGGAGCCTTGTGCTCAAAAGTACCTGCTCACGCTGGTGCCAACGGGCAAAAAGGGGAGTCTCTTCGAGGGAATCAGGCAGTTTAGTTCGGTGAACAAATGAAGATGAACAGAGCTCCGCGACTCAAGCGCAGCCTCCACTGTGGGCAGAAGTGGAGCGTGAGTACGGAAAGGCGTGCTGTTAGACACAGCGGGGAAAAGCTGTGGGCTCCTGCAGGAGGGCGACCAGTTCCTAGCGATGCTACTCACCGGTCCCAGATGCAAGCAGACCCAGGCTTCTCCGCGTCAGTTTCAGTGCTGGCAGGTTCAGATACGAGCAGGGGACTTCTCGGCGTCGTGTAAATTCCGCAGAAGTTGAGTTGAGTATGTCCCAAACGCAGTGAACCCGCACAGTTTACCACAGCAGGGCAACGGAGCGGCCGGGTGTATTTCAGCCAAATGTACACTACTCACTTCAGACCTGGGGAATGCCAAGTGTACGAATCGTGTGAGTGACAAGGACTCGTAATACAACACAACCTGACGGCGGTTACAGAGCAAGACTCCTGGGTAGGCTGGTCAGTCTGCTGGATGGCCCAGAGACACTTCCAAAGGCTTACGTGCAGGAGATGGTGTAGATGTTCCCGAGAATAGTTGTTTCCACTATTCCAAGGGTCGAAGTACCAGTACAGGCCTTCTCGTTCGATCCGAGGTAGAAAGGGTTTCACAAAGCGACAGCAGTGCAGAGGAGCAGTCCTTCAGCGGGTCACCAGCGATTCCTCCGTTCAGCCTCGTGGTTGCAGGATACTTGGCTCCTGTATTCCTTTGTTTGTGAGAACTCAGGAGATCGACATGGTAGTGGCGTTTCCAGCCCCCTCTTATCCACGGTTCCCTTCGCGCCAAAACGGAGGGGACCCAATGGGAGATCCGGTCATAAAACACTCACACCATATGTGGACCTATCACGGACCACGGGGGTCCCAGGCATTCACACCACCCTAGACTCTTTGGCGCCCAGGATGTGTATTGGGACCAGACATCCCAGCCCCCATCCTGGAGGCACACACAAGGCATGTAGAAGCCCGTGAAAGCATCTGTGTTTCGCGGGAAAGTACATGCCCAAATAAGGAAGGTCCCGGGTCGGCTCGACCTGGGGGAGGTGAAGGGGGCAAGACGGTCAGCGGACAGGACAAAGAGCCTCGTGGTCTGGCCATTTTGGGAGCCAGGCCACCATTTTGGGCTAAGCGCGAGAAACACGCTTAAAACGCCAAAAGGAGCTCAAAAACACAAACGATTGCTGCCACCAATCCTGTCCGTGATTCACTTGCACCATTCATTTACAATCCAAAGAGAGTATCTAGGGCCTGTAGAAGACTAGAGACCCAAGAGAGCAGTAACTTAGCTTACAGTGCCCTCTTGTGCCATGTTGCGCAAAAGCTGCAAAAACGTTTCCCGGTACTGACTGTCTTAAGGGCATGTCAGTTTCCCCGTAAGAATGGAGCGAAAGCCCAGAGGAGTGCGGCAGAAGGCTGCACTTCTCTTGCAAAGTCTAGATCATGGTGAAAACAACTGCAAAAATTTTAAGGGTTGCCACATGGAAGGAAAATTACCCAGTATTAAGAAATCTTTCCTAACATCGACTGCCAAAGAGGGCTTTGAAGTTCTTTCTGGACCGGACGAAGTTGTTCAGGACATCTAAGCAACTATTTGTGGCTTTCGGCCCCTCCAAGAAAGGGAAGCTGCTTTCAAAGCAAGGCATCTCTCGGTGAGTGTCGTTTACGATCTCATTCTGGCACGGTAAAGCCAACAAACCTTTACATTCGGTCTGTCCGTGCCTCCGAGTGGGGTCGGTCGGCACCGGTCGAGAGACACCGCTCGTACGTCTTCGGGCTAGGGTGGTCGGCACGGGTAGCCTTTCTCGCCATGCCCGTTCCTGGTCCCGGTCTTCGACGCGCTCGAGACAGCGTGATCCTGTGTCGTCTTCGAAGAAGATGTCAACGCCTGTGGCGCCGAGGTCGTTGATGATTTCTCTCGAGGCTCCGCCTCCGAGGGGGTCGTCGACGCTGTCGGCGCCTAGGTCATCGAGAGACCCGCTCGGAGCTCCGGCTTCGAGGCCTGTGTCGACGCCGTTGATGCTGGCGGCGCTGCAGCTGACGTTGACGCCGATTCGCTCGACGCCGTTTCTGTCTACGCCTTTCGAGGCGGTGGTGTCGGAGGGGCCCCGTGGCACGGGGCTAGCCCCTAGAAAGGCTCTGGCTAAGGTCAAGCACAGCTCTGGTCCCCAGATGTCTTCCTCTCACCGCTTGGAGTACATTTCAGAGGGTGATGAAGGCTCTGATGACGGCTTAGTTCCGGTTACGGTACCAGATGAGCTAATCTCGGGCCATAGCCAGTTTGATGACCTGCGGCAATCGCTGCATGATGCCAGTGGATTGGACACCTCTCAGGAGGTGGAGTTTTGTAGGCCGGAGCCTGGCACTCATGCCGATTCTTCATATCGGCGCCTTATGTCTCGGGTCACCGAGTACTTGGGTTGGTCGGCTCCCCCAGGGGAGTTCGTTCAGGATGATCTCCCGACCCACTGACCCGGTATTGCTGTTTCATATGGCTCTCCAGAGAAGGGTGGCAGCGGCTTGGACTGCTCCGGAGAGTCTCCCGGCAGTGGGCAAGTCTTTGTCATGAAAATACCGTCCAGCCAGTAGCAGCCCCTGCTACTTGTCCAGGCACCCCACTCCGGAGAGTTTGGTGGTGAATGCGGCTACGGCCCCGGCAAAGCAGGCGTCGTATCCTACCATCCCTCCGGATAGGGACGACAAACGTTTTGTCGGCTGTGCGAAGAAAGTGTTTTCTTCAGGGGGTATGGCGCTTCAGGCGGCCATCTCCATATGTGCCTTGTCTCGTTTCACACACACTCTGTGGAACTATGTTGCTTTAGAGGCTGAACATTTTCCCGAAGGGGACGAACGGGATGGTTTCTTTGCTATGGTTCAGGATGGCAGGGATGCCATGTGAGGCCGTTCAGTTGGGTTTGGACATGGCAGATTGTGTCAGCCGGTCCATGGCATCGAGCACCGTAATACGCAGGTTTGCGTGGTTGCGGGAGTCTGGGCTGATGTGCAGTCCCGGCTCCTCAACTTGCTCTTTGACAGTGAACATCTTTTTGGCAGCAAGGCTGACAAGAGCCTTGAGAGGTTGCAGACCTCCAAAGCTGCAGCGAAGTCGTTGGGCACTGCAGTTCGACAACCTCCGCCTTTTAGTCCTAGGGGACAGCAATGGAGGGGAGGTTCCTTTCGCTATTACTCGTCCTTCAGTAAAGCTAGAGGAGCTAGCAGTCAAAGAGGCCACCGTAAGAGTGCCAGAGGTGGAAACGAGGGTACTCGAGGTCCCAAGGCCGCTCGGGCAATTGCCTCTTTGCCCTCAGGCAACGCCGCAGCCGCTACCACTCAGTCATGAGGCCAGGTCCCATGGTTCGCCGGTTGGGGGAAGGCTGGCGCAGCATCTTTTAGAGTGGCGAGCCATTATTTCAGATGTGTGGGTTCTGGAGATCATAACCCATGGCTACTGTCTTCCTTTTCGGCAGAGGCCTCACGACAATCCACCTGGGAACCTCCCTTTTTACGAGTCCGGATCCGCTCCTTGCGCAGGAAATTCAAGCCCTGCTGGAGAAAGACGCCATAGAACTGGTGCCTGTAGCGAAGAGGAACAAGGGATGGTATTCACCTTATTTTTTTATTTCAAATAAAGACGGGGGATTGAGACCCATCATGGATTTGCGTGGTTTGAACAAACTCCTCTGGAAGGACAAGTTCAAGATAGTTACTCTCTCTCTCAAGTCCTCCAGGCCCTTCAACTTCAGGACTGGTTGGTGTCTCTCGACCTCAAGGACGCTTACTTCCATGTGCCGATCCATCCCAAGCACAAGTACCTGAGGTTCGCAGTTGGCGACTCGTTCTTTCAGTTTCGGGACCTGCCGTTTGGATTGACCTCCGCCCTGAGGGTTTTCACCAAGCTCATGGTGGTGGTGGCGGCAGCGCATCTCAGGAAAGGGGGGTTTCACGTCTACCCCTACCTGGACGATTGGTTGATCAGGGGGAGCTCTCCCGAGCAAGTCCTGGATCATCTATCCGTCACCTGCCACTCCCTTCACAAGCTGGGCTTCTCCCTCAATTTAAAGAAGTCCGATTTCACACCAACACAGTGGCTCCAGTACATCGGAGTAGTGCTCGACACATCCCTGGGGCAGTGTTTTTCCTCCCCAGGTGAGGGATCTTCACATTCAGCAGATGGTGCACAAGTTTCAACTTGCGCAGAATCTCCCAGCGTCCGAGTTCTTGAGACTGCTCGGCCTCATGGCATCCTGCAAGTACCTACCACTCCAGAGCCACCATGAGCAGGAGCTCCTTCCATCTACTGCTGGAGCAGTAGCCAGCCCTGCCTGACACCAGGTATGTCACGAGTCCCTAGCCGCAGCACGAGCGTGCGTCTTGAAGGCAACACGCGGCGGATTATTTAATAATATCCGCGCCGCTCAAGCGTGTGGCCTTCTCCAGCCAGGATCTGCCCCATTATTGCACTCAGAGTGCATCCAGCCACCAATTGAAGCCCCTAGGTCCACACCATTTAAAGATGGCTGACCGTCGCATCTTCAGCCCTCCACCTGGCCCCGCAACCCTGCAAACATTGTGATTGGCCCCTCTCCTCTACTGGGAGCCTACCACAAGCCAGCAGGCTTCGAACCGGCCCACCTCGAAGGCACTGTACACGGTGCCTATCTCTAGCCTGTATACGCCATCGAGCATAGGGCTAGATCCCCTGCCCATCTCCTCTGGGGCAAGCATACTGCCCCTTACAGCAACCTTTTTTCCACTGCTCCAGCCAGCAACCTGAACTGCTTCAAGCCTTCACTGAACCCTGTTTTTGCAGTACGGTCTAACACAAACTACTTTCACATTGTGTTGTGCCTTATGGTCGCTTAGAGACCACTGTGACATTGTGTTGTGCCTTAAGGTCGCTTAGAGACCACTGTGACATTGTGTTGTGCCTTATGGTCGCTTAGAGACCACTGTGACATTGTGTTGTGCCTTATGGTCGCTTAGAGACCACTGTGACATAGTGTTATGCCTTAAGGTCGCTTAGAGACCACTGTGACATTGTGTTGTGCCTTATGGTCGCTTAGAGACCACTGTGACATTGTGTTGTGCCTTAGGGTCGCTTAGAGACCACTGTGACATAGTGTTGTGCCTTAGGGTCGCTTAGAGACCACTGTGACATAGTGTTATGCCTTATGGTCGCTTAGAGACCACTGTGACATAGTGTTGTGCCTTATGGTCGCTTAGAGACCACTGTGACATTGTGTAGTGCCTCATGGTCGCTTAGAGTACACTGTGTATTAGAACTGTGTATTAGCACTGTGTACTAGCATTTCTCTGATTCTCTGCGTTAGTACCCTCACTGCAGCACCATTGTGCACTTACATTGCGTACTAGCTTCTCTCTGATGATTTTGTGCGCCAGTTCCCTCTAAATTCAGATATGATAACCTGGACCTTCCTCATTATGTTCCCATTCTGCCTGGTCCCCCATGACACCCCTTGTACAGGGCCACACTTTCGCTTACACCCCAATGGCCTCAGCAGACTAGCCTGCCCCAGACATTATCCCATACCCTGCCCCACCCCCTTCCTACCCAACATCAACCCCTTCCAGCCTACCTCCTCCATCGACTCTCATCGCACAGCAGACACCTCCAGCCCCCAAGAAGCATCACAAACTACTCCCATCGGCCAATCCACTATCACAAACCTCACTACCAGCAAATCCTATCCCTGCTCAGGCTTATCGAGACTCACCCGACTCAGATCCAGAACACACACACCCGTATCCTTCCTCAATCTAGGCAACAAACAAAATACAACCTTAACCAAATCGGCCCCTTCCTGCACACGCCCTACACTTCCGTCAGACCAGATATCACACGGCCTGAACGCACCCTCCCCCCGCACCCACATCAAAAAATCATGCATCACCACCGAAACCATCAAAGGTGCACTCATCAATGCGAGATCTGTAGTCGCCCATGCCCTAGACATAGCCGACATTATTTCCTTCAATGATCTCGACTTCATAGCTATTACAGAGACCTGGCTCCACCCAGCGTCTGGCCCCTCTCTATCACTTGCTATACCCAATGACTATACCATCTACCGTGCAGACAGACAAACAGCTAAAGGTGGTGGAGTAGCCATTATTGCAAAAAGCTCCATCAACATAAGACACATACAAAACCAATCACTGCCATCAGCGGAACTACTCACCCTCAAACTATACACAACGCACACAAGCACTATCACCATCCACCTCATTTACAGACCGCCAGGCCCTATACTATCCTTTAATGACGACATAGCCCTTTTACTCTCTGACAATATCCTAGGAGACTTTAATCTAGGTCTCAATGATGAGAAAGATGACAAAGCTCACACTGTCGCCAACACAATTTCAGAATTAGGACTCACCCACCATATCACACAACCCACACACAACAAAGGCCGCATCCTTGACTGGATAGCTGACCTCAACTGCAACACCACCATCCTTTCCAACACTCCATGCGCTTGGACTGATCACCACCTTATTACCTTCACCATCAACAAAGGCACTCAAAACCAGGGCCTTCCTCCAATGCCCCACCCACACTCACAAGAAACAACAAAAATATCACACTAGAGAAACTCCTCCCGTTACTCCAACCCATCATCGACTTCTCACCCACCATGACCAACCCTACTGAACTAGTAGAGTTATACAACACAACTATCCTTAAGGCCATAAACACCATAGCACCACTCAAGCTTCGGAAAGCCAAACCACGAGCACACCTCAATTCTTGGTTCACCCCCAAACTAAAAACACTCCGCAAATCCAAAAGACAAGCTGAATTAGCATGGAAACAGTCACCATCCACTATTAATAAGACATCTTACGCACTGGCATCGAACATCTATAAATCAGCAATCATCCAGTCTAAAAAAAACATGTACAATGAAAGAATCAGCAACGCCAAATCTAATACCAAAGAGCTATTCAATATCCTGAGAGAACTCGAATCACCCTCCCCCACTCCAGACACTTGTAACAAAGACATCCACTGGTGCACGAGCATCCAGGAAGCACTCCTAGGCAAAATTGCCACACTACAAGCCAAAATCCTGACAAAGAAAGAAAGCCTCACCCTCACTGATAACATCACCCCCTCTACACACACCCACACCACCCCCCAAAATGATGACAATAACCTCTTTGAGTTTTCCACCATAACCATCAAAGAGGTTGAAGAAATAATCTACTCTCTTAAACCGTCCAAATGCCAAGGCGATACCTGCCCAGCCCCAGTCATTAAAGATGCAGCCAAACAACTTGCTCCCTTCATCACTTCCCTCATCAACTCATCTTTCACCTCCAACATAGTGCCCAACAACCTCAAGGACTACTGGGTTCTTCCTTTACTTAAGAAGCCCACCCTTGACCCTAATGTCCCCACCAACTACAGACCCATTACGACTGTACCCTTCCTACTAAAAATCCTCGACAGAGCTGCCTATCTTCAGATACAGAACCACCTTGAGAAAAATAACTTACTAGGACTCAGACAATCAGGATTCCGCCCCAAACACGGCACTGAGACCGCCCTGATTGACCTTAAGATACAGATGGACAACATTAAAGACAATGGTAAACTAGCCATCCTTCTCCTTCTTGACTTATCGGCCGCCTTCGACCTGGTCAACCACGACATCCTCTGCAAACATCTATCCCCAGCAGCCAAATTTTCAGATGACGCCATCGCATGGATCCATTCCTTCCTTAACAACAGATCCATGAGAGTCTACGCACCCACAGCCTCTGCCATCCCAGCCCCAGTCACTTGCGGTGTCCCCCAGGGCTCCTGCGTCTCCCCCACTCTATATAATGTGTTCACGAAACCTCTCTTTGACATATTGGACCGCTTGGGTGTCATCTACACCAACTACGCAGATGACACCCAAATACTGATCCCTTTAACAGGCGACTACTCCACCGACCTCACTGCTCTCAACAACATTTATTCCATTATCCAAGAATGGATGGCCAAGCATGGCCTATGCCTCAATGACGACAAGACCGAACTTCTTCTCCTAGGTTCCCAACCCAGACTTAATAAACTCGACAAACTCTATCAAGCATTCACTATAGACGGCAATAACATCATCGTCTCTAACAGCGTCAAAACCCTAGGAATCTACCTCGACTCCTCCCTCACACTGACAAGACAGATCAATTCCATATCATCAGCCACTGCTTACACCTGTAAACTCATCAATGCCAGCAGACCTTACCTCTCACCATCCAACTGCATCACCTTAGCCAGAGCGCTAGTCCTTTCCAAAGTTGACTACTGCAATGCGTTATACTTGGGAACCAGTCAGAAAAACATCAACAAACTACAAGTCATACAAAACAACGCCTTGCGAGCAGCCCTGAACATACCCAAACATGAACACATTTCGGACGCCAGACGCACCTGCCATTGGCTATCCATACCACAAAGAATTGAATATAAAACCATCTCACTCACACACAAATGCCTAGCTAACCAAGCACCCAGATACCTATCCGACAATCTCAATCACCACACCCCAGCGCGCCCTACCAGATCAGCTCAAACACATTGCTTAAATATCCCAAGATTTAAGCTCCAAAAAGCAGGTGGCTCCAGCTTCCCCGTGCTTGCCTCCAAACTTTGGAATTCACTTCCACTCGAGCTGAGATCAGAACCTTCCTTTCACAGATTTAGACACAACACCAAAATTTGGCTTCTATCCAAAGAAACGTAAACTGCCTAGCCCTACCTTACTAGCATGCACCAAGACTGTAAATTTGTAAATATGTAATCGGTTTGTACATTTCTGTTGTATTATTCTTGTTGTATTCATCGCAAGCGCCTGGATGCCCTAGGGCCAGGCGGCGCTATACAAATAATAAACTAAACTAAACTGCATTCTTCTGGTGCCAGAGGCTCGTCTGCGGATGAGATCTTTGCAGTGGGCACTCAAGCTCCAGTGGTCTCAGTCCTCCGGCAGGCTGTCTGACCCTGTTCAGGTGCCACCCTCGGTCGCCCAGGACCTTCTGTGGTGGGCCGTCGAAGGCAATCTGATGAAGGGGGGGGCCCCATTTTGGCTGCCCTGGCCGGAGGTGACGATCGTGATGGACGCATCCCTTACGGGATGGGGAGTTTATGCCAGCGAGTTGACAATCAGCGGTCGTTGATCTCCGTCAGAGTCCAGACTCCATATCAATCTGTTGGAGCCGAGGGCCGTCAGGCTTGCCCTGAGGGCTTTTCTGCAGACTGTGCAAGGGAAGAGTGTCCTGATTCTAACAGACAACACGGTGGCCATGCACTACCTCAACAAAAAGGGGGGCAGGGTCACTTCCTCTGTGCAGGGAGGCGATGCAGCTCGAGTTCTGGGCCATCCAGCAGGAAGTTTCGATCTCTGCTGTTCATCTGGCTGGAGACAACGAGATGGCGGACGCTCTGAGCAGGTAGAGCACGGTCTCTCACGAGTGGGAGCTGGCTCACAAGGTTCTCCTGGAGATTTTCGCCCTTTGGGGTACCCCTCAAGTGGATCTCTTCGCCTCCAGTGTCAACCGGAAGTGCGAAAGGTTCTGCTCGCAGGAATTTCCTCCAAAAGGAGCCTTGGGAGACGCGTTCGTGGTGGAGTGGTCATTCCCACTGCTGTACGCGTTTCCTCCAGTCCCTGTCATCCCGCAAGTACTGCAGAGGTTACGGAGGTTCGGTTCGCGGATGATCCTCATTGCTCCGGCGTGGGCCCGGAGGACGTGGTACCCGTACCTTCTCGACTTGTCCATCTGCCCTCCACGTCGTCTTCCCTACCGAGACGATCTGCTCTCACAGGAGGGGGGGGGTCAGTTTCTCCATCCAGAGGTTAGATCCCTCAACCTTCACGCTTGGCTTCTGAAAGGTTGAGGTATAAGGATTGGGACCTCCCTGAAGACGTGATGGAGGTGTTGCTCTCGGCCAGGCGGCCGGCAATAAAGTCTCTGTACCATTGCCGTTGGAGAAAGTTCTGCGACTGGTGCAGAGTTAAGAATGTGGATCCTTTTGAATGTGACATTCCTATGGTTCTGTCTTTTTTGCTTTCCTTGGCCCACAGGGGCTTGCAAGTGTTCCTATTTAACCCTTTAAGTGCCATGGGTATTTCTCCCCAGTTCCAGGGCCTTTTTTGTTGATTTTCGTATGTGGCCATTCAATGGCTTGTAACTTTTTTGTTACATGAGATATCTAGGCCAAATTTGGCTCCTTTTTCCCCCACATGTAGGTGGTCGTAACGCCACCCAGGAATCCCAGGTTGCTGTAGGGGGGTGAGAGAAAATAAGGAAAAAGTGCGAAAATTTTGGGTTTTTTCAAAAAATGTCAATAAAATGATGTACAAAGAAGCCTGTGGTTTTTTCCTTGTAAGAGCTAGGAACAAATGGTTTGCTGTGCTGAGTTCCCCAATTTCGTGGCTTTCAGGAACAGGTTGAGTGGAAATGGAAAAAAAATATTTTGATTTGGTCATCAATCGTTTTGAGAGGTAGGCGATTTTTGCCATTTTTGCCAATTGGACATGCATGGACGGAATGGAAGAAAAGGGCAGGAAAGCCAAGTTGGAGGACAGAAAGGCATATATTTCTGAAAAGTAGACAAAATTCCAAGTTTAGGAAGGGGTGATTTGTATAGGTCAGGCAACAACTAGGTAGGGGAAACTGCCATCGAATGGGGGAAAAGCGGGAAAATGACTGAAAAAAAAGGTGTGTTGGACATGGTTGGCTTGGTACGGCAATGGCTTCTATGTATTTTGAGAAAAGCAATGCTCCGCTACATTCCCCCGACTCTTGCAGTTAGGAGAGCATACAATTTTTGTAGTGTTTTTACAAAACAAGCAATACCACAAGCCAAACACTGAGCCATGGTACACAGGAGTTTTACGCTCACGGCCTGACCAGACGCACTTAGCATGTGTAAATTGGGAAAACCAATGTGGTGAGGAACGGCAGTCATACATTTTTTGAAAGAGCACAGGCAGACCTTTTCAAGGGTAGGTGACTTGTGCAGGTTACAAAAGTCTATGGTGGCTAAAGCAGCGACTAAATGTAGGTCACATTTGGGAAAAGAAAGGGTTGTGAGACAAAGGGCACCAGCAAATGGGTCAAAACGTTATGAAAACCACACAAACACAACACATGGCCTACCGTCCCGCGTTCCCACAGGTGTCCCAATGAAAACGGTACCCCACATGTGTGGGTGCACCTACCTGGCCGCCAAGGGGGGGACCTTGCTTGGTACTGCTTTGGGAGTCTGTCATAGATATGGAATACGTCGGAGGACCCAATCCCCTCGAAGAACAAGTTACTTTCTTACCTGGTAACGTTCTTTCTATGGGATGGTCCGACAACGTATTCCATATCGAACCCTCCTTACCTTCCCCGCTACAGAATTTCTTTTGCGATTGCAGCTTGCCTTCCGCAAGGCCTTGTGTGTCTGACTGGCAGAAAACTGGTGGCACACGTTCTGGGGGAAAAAACTACAACTGAGGCTATGGGCGTCGTGCGTCCTACTTATCACATCGGGTGACGTCGGCTGTCGGAGGAGGTCTTCGGGGACGGCGCATCAACGTCATCGACGCAGGACGCAGACGCCGAAGATTTTCCGAAGCAGCACAGCTGTTGACATTACCCGTCATAGATATGGAATACGTTGTCGGACCATCCCATCGAAAGAACGTTACCAGGTAAGAAAGTAACTTGTTCTTCTTACCTGTCACTCCAGCATTGGTATCTTTCATGGATTCACATGTGCCCTACGGCCTCTCCCCTTCAGGCAAATGTCCTCTTCAAGTATCCTCCTTGTTTGGAGAGGTTAAAATCTGAAGGGAAGGCACGGGGGTGCGGCTATATACTGGACGTCCCATTGGTGTTGCCTAACGCACCCATAACGACGTTGATGGGACACTCAAGGTGTCAAACTTTTTCCATAGGAAAACCACTATATTAAAGCTACTGAGGTTTCCAACCTTGACTATAACATTCCCTCTGTCCTCATCCTCCTCGATCTCTCTTCTGCCTTCGACGCGGTCAACCATACCATCCTGCTCAACCGTCTGTGAAAACCTGGGTATCACTGATCAGGCTCTGCCCTGGCTGACCTCTTTCCTCTTATCGACCGTCCCAGATCCAACATGGGTCCTTCCTATCATCTATCTTCCTCTCTACCTGTGGTGTTCCCCAGGGGTCTAACCTCTCGCCCTGGCTTTTCAACCAATACCTGGCAATTCTCGCCCACTGCATTGCCATTTTCTGCTCAAATTTCCAGTGCTACGCTGACGACACTCCACTCATTTTCGGCCACCTCATCTCCCTCATCTCTGATTGCCTAACTGCCATTCAAGATTGGTGTGCCGCTAATGATGATTGTCTGAATACCAGCTAGACTGAGATCCTCCTCATTGGCACACCTTCACCATCCTTTCCCCTCACTCTCTGGCCGGCTTCCCTTGACCCTCCTCCTACCCCCACCTGCGAGGCTAAGAACCTCTGGGTCATCTTTGACTCCACCCGCCCACATCTCTGAGGTCTCTAAAAAGTCAAACTTCCAACTGCACCTCCTCAGAGGTACTCTGCCTTTCCTCACCTTCTCCCAGAAGCTCATGGTATCCCAAGCTCTGGTTCTCTCTAGGTTTTACTATTGTAACAGCCTCTTTCTAAATCTACCTGCCTCTACTCTCCACCCTCTGGAACTAATCCAGACTAGGACTGCAAGACTTGTCCTTGGCCTCAAGCCCTGTGATCGTATCTCTCCAGCTCTGAAATCTCTCCATTGGCTCCCAGTGAATGCAAGGATTAAATTCAAAACCCTCTGCATTGCCCCACACGGCTTTCTGGGGCCTGGGTCCAAAATACCTTCAGCTATCCCTCAGCAAATACCTCCCCTCTCAAGCTCTTCGCTCCTCCACCTCCCCTAGGGTCAGTCGTTTATCAAAGAAACGAGCTGGGGGTAGATCCGTCTTCGGCTGGGGCCTCCCTCTGGAACAGCCTCCCTGCCACTTTAAAACTTGAGGAGACCCATCTCCGGTTCCGGAAGCACCTCAAGACATTCCTCTTTTTTCTTCTGCCTTCGCTCCCCCTCTCCCCTGCTGATCTGTTCTCTTGGAACCGTGCACCTGGCCACCCTCTGTCCTCCGGGCCCAGGTACCTGCTCACCCTGCCACCCTCCCGCACTGCTTCTGGGCCACCCGTTGCACTGGGGTCTGTATCTTTTACCCATACAGTCCCCCACTTTTCTTCCTGCACTTATCAGACCTACCCTGTCTGCTGCCTTAAACCTAGCACTTGCAAATTGCTGGCTGCACTACCACTGTTTGTTGCCTTTATTATTTATTTATTATCTGTTTCTCCTGCTTCGCACTTTACACTTCTCCCCGCTTCCATGCACTCCCCCCCATGCCCTTGCGCGTTCTCAATGTCACTGGGCCTAGTAAGATCGCTGTTTTGTTCTCCCCTGTTCCCCTCCCTTGCTGCGCTCTGAAACACTTGTGTAAGAGCGCGATAGAAATAAAATATCTATATCAATTCCCAGCCTGGCGACGGGCAATATTCACAGCATGTGAACCCATGAAAGATACCAACACTGGAGAAATGGAGTTACAGGTAAGAAACTACTCCCTTCCCAGCATTATATCCACCACCTCTTCCTTCCAAGGAAGAAGAGGCTGCATAAGCTTGATCCAGAAAGGACCTTGAGCTTTTATGTTAAAAGCCTGGCAAAGGTTGGACAAGATGACCAACTCTTTGTTGGTTATACTGGACACAGACTGGGTCAGGCTGTGACTAAGCAGACCATGTCACGATGGTTCATTCTGTGTGTTTTAGAATGTTACTCTTTGGCCAGAAAGGATGTCTCTGAAAATGTAACGGTATAATATACCAGTGGTGTGGCAACCACTTCAGCTCTAAAAAGAGGTGTACCGGTGGAGGACATTAGCAATGCTGCAACATGGTCTTATATACAGACCTTCACTACTGCCTAGCTTCTTTTTGGGGTCAGGATGAGAAGTTTGGCAAAGTTGTTTCATACAGTTTAAATATGTAGAGCAAAATTCACTAGTACCACCTCAGTTTACAAAACTTCTATGGGAGAAAACAATCCATTAAAAAAACGAATTACTTAACCCCTGGTAATGTTTTTTCAACTGGATGGTCCTCCCACAGTTTCCTAATCGCCCTCAAGCCTACCCAGCTGACTGTGGGTGAATTTGTATTAAATTGATTAGATGCCTAGAAGGGTCACGTATCCTAACTTGGTTGTGCAAGAAAGGGGAGAAAAACTAGAACTGAGGCAATGGGCGCGGTGCATGCTAGATTTCACGTCCACTGAGGGGCTTCGACTCGACAGCGCACTGTGCTGTTAAAACAAAAACTTCAGAAGCTGCAAGCAGGATATCGGTATATCAAAGATGAGGAATCTGTGGAAGGAGCATCCAGTAGGAAGGAATTACCTGGGGTAAGTAATTTGTTCTCGTAATCCACTAGCTCCTTGTTGCCAACCACTCTTAAAGAAGAATCAAAATGGTAAGAGTTTTATCTCCCAGTTGCTTTAAGCACTCTTGATCATCCTATCCTCCTTTCTACTCTTTCTTGCTTTGGCCTGTTCTGCAGTTGTTCAAATCTTATTTGACTGATCTTCCTCTAGTTCTTGGGCTCCTAAGTGGTCTTCTTCCTTACCTTTCCATTATGGTGTTCCCCATGGATTTAGTCTTGGCCCTTTTCTGATTGTATTTTCTCCCTTCTCTTTAGTTGCTTCGTTGGGCCTCTATCATTATGCCAATGATTACCAGATCTTTGTTTGTTTCTTCCTTTATCTGGCTCTACTGATGCTGCTCTTCCTGCCTGTTTGCTGTACATCCAATCCCTGGATGCTCTTTCACATTCTTCTAACCGCCTCAAACACAGATAATCTCTTCATTCCTGTTTAAACTATTCCTGTCCCTCTCCCTCTCCCTCCCCTCTTTCTCCTTCTGCTCCCGCCCTGCACGTGAAGTTAGGTGACATTTCTGACTACTCGGTCCCTTCATATCTCCAACCATACTGTTATCAACTTTACAATAGCCTTGGAGCCCTGCTCTTTTCTTTTTATACATGCTACTAAACTACCTATTATTACATTTATTTTCCGGTCTTAACTATTGGTCTCCTGTATTTATTAGTCTTCCTTACCTTGTTCCTTTTGCATATGATTTTCAACTCTTCAAATGTACGTCTTCATTCTATTTTCTGGCTTCCTTTTGAATCCACTTTCATTTGGCTTTACATTTATTCATGGCCTGGCCCCTTTTTTTACCTATGCTCTCCAGTATTTGTCCCATCTTGTACTTTGGTCCCAAACCATCTTTCTCCTTATTCTGAAACGTCCCTTGTCATCTCGTTTCTGCTCTTTCTTCTTGCATGTTAGTATTAGAATTCCTTACCCCTCCACATTCAATCTTCCATCCAATTTCTATTCTGCTCTCGTCTTAAAGCCCTCTTTGCTGTAATCTGATAAGTAATTTTGAATTTGCATTGTATAGTACTGTATATTGTACAGTAGTTGGCGAAAGGACTTTATACATTAATAAATGAAATGCAAAAGAACAGTACACCACTTGCCACAATGTAATGTGGTGTTTGAAGAATAAATTACAAATACACGTGTGTGTAGAATCATGGCATTCAAGAAATGTCACTGGAGGCAGTTATGCTTCTAATGGAAACAAGTGTTATTTTGCTACATTTGTTGGAAATAGTTGCCAAAGATGGTAATTAGTTTGACCCATCTATGTATACGAAGAACTATGGTAAACTGTCTGCTTATGTTCTAGGTGCTGTCTGTGTGTGTTGAAGAGGAGAACATCATCCCTTATATTACCAATGTGCTACAAAACCCTGACCTGGCTCTGCGCATGGCTGTACGCAATAACCTAGCTGGGGCAGAGGAGCTTTTTGCTCGAAAATTTAATGCCCTCTTTGCCCAGGGAAACTATTCTGAGGCGGCGAAAGTGGCAGCAAATGCACCAAAGGTGAATATTTATTTTACTTTTTCTGTATTTCACTGCACCAAAGTCTGTGTTGGCGGGGTCATTGAATGCTTAAGTTGGACTTTCCTCAATATAGGAAAGCTTCCCTAACTGTAATGTTTTTGGACCTCTTGTCATTTGCAGGTGATAGGGCCTTTGGTTTGGGAGTTCTGGCAATTCACTGCTAGACTATTTTTCATTTTCTGTCTGTAATTATGCCTATTTTTTTTTCATTGCTAGTTTGGTGGCTAGCTACCTGCATCACGATTGCCTTTTCCGCATTCCAGTTGCGACCTGCATATTTCCTGGAACCATGCTCCTCTAGACTTTTGTTCTTGCCATAATTACGGTCTAGTCTTCACCTGGAGTTTGTAATGCATTGCACACCCCCTGCTCCTCTCAGTCTCCCATCCAATCCATGTCCTTTTTAAAAAACATTTGTCTCCCCCCCTGTCTCTGCTACCCCACGTCTCTTCTTTGGCTCTTCCTCCTCTCTTGAGCCTTTCTCCACCCCCACACCCCCTGAAAATCCCTCCCACCACCACCCCCTCTCCACCACCACATCACCCACAGCCGTTTATATATCCAATAGTCTTGCACTAAAATGGCAATGAAATGTTGGATCCCTTTATACATCTCTTGCAGTTTTGCAAACTCTCCTACATGCTCAGACTCCTCCCCTACTAGCAAGGCCATCTCTTACTTTGAATATTTTCTATACACTGTTGACCACTCAAAACTCATTCCACTTGCCTCTCCCTTCCAACACCACTATCCTGCTTGCTTCTTTTTGCCCATGCCTCCAGCCATGTATCCCACCATCCAGCCAGCAACTGAGGACAACCGTGCACTTCCAGGTACGCCTCTGGCACAAATACAGCGGTCTTCCTGTCCTTGATTGTTCGAAGGAATCCCTCCCTTCTCTCCCCACTATCCTGGACTCTGAAGGCTATTCCATGTACAAACCCCCTTGCTTCGTGTTGTCACATTCACAGGCTAGCAATGACTCTTTAGTCTGCTTTCCCATCACCCATACACTTTGCCTTTCTGCCAGCCACTGAGTTATCCAATTCCCTAAAATGAGACACAATTGCAGTCTTTTCTCACCCTCCGTCTTGCCACCTGGAGCTCAGCAAAGACGTGGACGGATTCAGCCTTTCCACAACAACGAACTTCAATTAGGTTGGCCTTCTCCTGGTATTGCGGTTACACAGCTCTGGAAAGTTAAAGGACCTCAGGAGATGGCTTTGATTAAAGTTTGTATTGCGGCTGGTTGTTCCCACCATTCAAGTGTAAGGTGACGTCTGTTTAGGAGTTCCTCTGTCACAGAGAAAACGGTCAGGACACGGTTTTGCAGAGGGTCTGCAGGAGTCTATGGTCATCTTCGGTTACTTCAGCTTCCAGTGATTCTTGGCTTTCACCTCAGGAACAACACCTTTTATTCAGTTTCAGTACACTCCTCTGCAATCTCTCAGCAGTTTACAGAAACGGCTGGGTGGCTGTCCAATCAAAACAGCCAGACCCCCAGCGGGAGCTGGTTCTATTCAGGCTCTTGGAGACAAAGGGCAGGGGAGTGACTCCTTCCCTACTTCCTGCCTGCCCAGACACACTGGAGCCTAGGCGGGGACACCCAGGGGTTCCCTCAATGGCAAAACCCACACACCTGCCACTCCCAGAATGGTATAAGGGCTAAAGAAGAACAGCCATGCTAGAAATGGTGGGCGGGGAGGGGAGAAGAAAGAAGCCCCCCCAAGTTAGTACTTTGATCCCCCTCTTGTCCACAACCAGGGCTATGAACATAGCCTGTGGTAGAAAAATCACATAATAGTTGGTAGAGCACGTCCACTTCCAACAGCCATAACTAGCAGGTTGTCTGTGACTAAAAAGTATCGCCAATTTTGGTTATGTCTCTTAATATCGGATCTAGGTGGGCAGCCGGGTCTCTTATATATAGGAGCACGTCGTCAGCGTATAGAGAAATGATCTCGGTAGTATCACAGAGACGTATACCTTTGCACGTATGTTTGTCCCTTACGTTATCAGCCATGGGCTCTATGGCGAGCGCAAAGAGAATCGGAGAAAATGCCAGCCCTGGTGGGTACCTCTGTCGAGAGCAAAGGGGGCCGAGGCCCTGGAGTTGACCAGGACTCTGGCAGCGGGGCTTGTGTAGAGGAGTTTGATGTACGACCTCGTGCGTGGGCCAATTCCCATTTTGTGGAGCACCGCCCACATGTATTGCCAGGACACCATATCAAGTGCCTTCTGGGCATCGAGGGTGACTGCCACGGCCTGTGCGTTGGGGTCAATCCTAGCCAGAACATTGAACAGGCGACGGATATTTAGGGCGGTAGATCTGCCGGGCACAAAGCCACTTTGGTCGGGGTGGACTAGGTGGGGCATAATGGGGAGAAACCTATTGGCAATGATCTTGGCGAATATTTTAGTGTCAGTGTTTATCTGAAAAAGGGGCCTATAAGACCCACATTCGTCCAATGGTTTACCTGGGTTGGGTAGTACAGTTATATGCGCCTCACGCATGGATGGAGGTAGGATGTTTGACTCTAGGGATTCGTTCCACACCTCCAGGAGTCTGGGTGCCAGAATGGCTGCATGCTCCCGATAGAACTCCGAGGTGAGGCCGTCGGGGCCCGGCGCTTTGCCCCTGGGGCAGTTCGAGATGACCGTGGTTATTTCATCAAGGGCGATGGGGGCCTCAAGGTCGTCACTGGTCGCGCGGGAGAGGAGGGTCATGGGGATATGATCTAATAGGGCGTCGGTGTCTTGCAGACTGTGTTCTTGCTGTGGGCCATATAGGGTCGTGTAGAATGTGGTGAATGTCCCGAGGATTTCCTGGTCGGACCAGCACATGGTGCCTCGTGTGTCTTTGACAGTCGATGCGATTCCTGCCCCCCTCAGTACGGACCAGTCTGGACAGTGTTCGACCCGGCCTATCCCCCTCACCATACTTCCTGGCCGCCACAGGGCGGGCGAGGTACCGAACCGCTCTCAGGCTGTGGGACTCGAATGTTTCTAATTCCGCTCTAATCTGTGCGAGTGCAGCCAGGGAAGGGGAGGAGGCATATGCCCTCTCTAGCTCTTTTAATTTCGCTTCTGACTGTTGCAAGCTATTTTTTATGGCCTTGAGGACCCCAGCCTCTCTAGATATGCACATCCCTCTGATGAAGACCTTGAATGCCTCCCAGCGCACTCCATCAGAGGTGTCATGCCTGTTGTTGCACTCGAAGAAGGTGTTTATCAGCTAAGATATCTGCTTTAAAGACTGTCTAGCAGGGCCTCCGACTTAAATCTCCAAGAGGAGCAGGGGGGCTGGTCGTGTCCCAGTGTTATCTGGAGTGTTACGGGTGAATGGTCCGATAGTGTGCGTGGTAGTATCTTGGTCTCCATGACTCTGCCCATCATGCAGCTCGATATGAGGAAAAGGTCGATCCTAGAGAGGCTATTGTGTACCGATGAGTAGAAAGTGTACTCCCTAACTTGTGGGTTGAGAGCTCTCCATGCAACCCTAAGATCCAGTGTGTCGATATGGGTGTGTAGCCTGTGGGCTGCGCGTGACGGGGCTCTGCGGGCCGTCCCAGATCTATCCAGGCCTTTGTCTAGGATCAAATTCATGTCCCCGCCCCAGATGATGGGAATCCCAATGTATTTCAGAAGCGTGGTGGCGATGGCGTCAAAGAATTCAGGGGCATCAAAGTTCGGGGCATATATGTTCACTAGGAGGCATTCCATATTGGCGAGTGAGCAATGGAGGATCACATATCTACCCTCAGAGTCAATATGGCTGGAGCGCAGGGAAAACTGGACTGATTTATGGATTAGGACCCCCCTGGATTGGGTGGAGTACTTCGTGTAGAATCTGTTGTTGCTGTCATGATCCCTGCTTCCAAGGGGTCAGGACTTGCCCCACGACCTTGGAAGCAGGCCCATAACTCTGATCCCAGGAACCAGCCAGTCCCGATTGGGACCTTTTGGACCTTGTCCTGGCGTCAGTGGCGCCAGGCTCATGATGGTGACCGGTCCCGGCACTGGAAGCGCCGGGCTCATATCTCATATTAGGTAAGAGTGCTTGGTGGACCTACCTGTAGCAGACCATGCTGCTTACTTACCAGCTAACTGGTCTCCTGATCCTTCTCTGCCTGGGACTACTTTTCTGTCTGGGTGGAGCAGGAGCGACTCCCTGGAAGCAGAACACAGGAACTCTTCTAGAAATCTGGAACTCTTTTCTTACCTGGGTGGGGCCATGGAAGAAGACGCCTAAGCACTACAGAAGGCTATTTAAATCACACCCGATTGGTTTCACGTGCTTCGCGTTATACTGCATCTGCAGCAGGACGCTCACCGTGTCAGCTCTAGGAAACCTCCAGCTCCAGATCCTGTGAACACGAAATAATCTGCTGGGATCCAACCTTCAGTCTTCTTCAGTCTTCTGCAGCTCCTGCAAGACAAGGGCACAGGTTAGGCTAAAGCAAAGGCAGCAAATCTACTTACCTAATCCAACGGCAGCTCCGAAGCGCCTTTTTCTGCCTTTCTCTTCCGGCATCCGACATCTGCAAAGAGAAAACATCGGTCAGTAATATTTAACTACAGAGCCTGCTTACCTGTGTTACGCCCATACCAACTCAGCTCGCGCTGCATTCCGGCACCTGCAAGGCAAGATACTTCGGTTAGTAACGCTTAGTTACAGGACTGCTCACCTGTGTTACGTTTGCTTCCAATCTGTTCGCGCGGCTCCTCGGCACCTGCAAAGACAAGAGACATTACGGTGCATTCTACAGCGCTAGAACAGTCTTTCTACTTACGTGCCATTAGAAGGATAATCTTCATCGCCACAGCATCTGAAAAGGGAAAAGACATAGACTTTAAAGACTTAAGACTTTTGAAAGAGAAGAGAACAATCTAAAAGGAACTTTATTACTTACAAGGCACGCTCGTGCATTAACGGCGTCTTCGCTCTCAGCAAATCCTCTGCTATCAAGAGGCAGAGCTCGCATCCAGTGAAGCAACTGGACCCAGCGCCCCTGCACAAGACGCAGGATGGAGAGCCCGGCAATTACCTATATAAGGTAAGCGCATTATCAACCCAGTTCCACGGGGAAAGAAAGGGCGAGAGGGGCAAGGAACTTTCCAAACCTTCCAAACACTAATACCTTGGTTTACCCTTGCAGACATCTCACTCTCCAGCTTAAACTGTCGGTGGGAAGGGGGCCCAGTCCGGGAGCAAAACGAACCCTGCGCCTAACACTGAAGACAGTATCCTCGCCAGATCAAGACCTGCGCCTCCGGGGGAACCAGGTGTGCGTTACAGTTGCCCAACGTGGGGGCGACACATGCTGCTAGGCGCCCGAGAGCGTGGGTCTCTTGGAGAAAGAGGATTTTGGCACCATGTCGCTGGGCATAGGCAGTTATCCTGTGGGCCTTAGTGAAATTGCTTAGGCCGCGAACATTCCATGTGACAATGTTTAAAGCCATAGCAATATATTATGGAACATCCCAGTAGTAGTATTCATAAGGGTTGTCCCTCATGCACCTGCCGTGTGCACAGCAGTGTTGAGTTAAGGTCATGCGTCTCTCAACCATGTGTTTAACTGTTAACACAACCCCAATTACACCACTCCCACCCTCACTGCCCAACCCCAACATGCAGTACAGCTCCCCCACCCCAAACCACACCCGATGCCCCATGGGCTCGCTCTGACCGGGAACCAAAGGTCGGAGGACCAGATCCAACGTGGATAGGGCCACATCCTAGCCCAACAGGGGCCAGTCAATAGGAAGAACCAAATAAAAGTGAAAGCAAACATTGCAACTGCAACGGGGGGAGCTAGAGCCGTGCGGCCGGCATGCGTGGCTTGATGTGGGGCAGCAGACGCTGTCCCGAGTGTATTGTTGCGGTAAAACAGGTATCGTAGACAGCTTCCGAGAACCAGAGAAGACGCTCTGGCAAGATGACATTGAAAGAAAGAGCATGGCACAGGGATAGCTCCAGGGGGCAGGTGAAGGAGAAGTCAAAGAAGCAGGGCAGGAGCTAGCCCGTGGCCCGCATACACATGGCAGGAGGCCGCAGTTATTGAGTGGACATGGTGGGGTTGCTATCAACACATCCAAAAGTCACGGATCCGTTTACACTTTGAGAACATCGTAGGCTGTGTAGTCTATGGCGTGTGGTCGGCTTGCGGCCCTTGGAGAGGTATATGTAGTTCAATAAACTTCACCGCTTCGTCAGGGACAGTGAAGATCATCTTACCGTCATGGGTAAACTTTAGTCGTGTAGGGGACGTTGCGCTCCCTGAACAGTTTTTTGACGCCTAGGAACTGGCGCCTTTCCTGCTGCACCGCCAGCGAGAAGTCCGGGAAGATTCTAACCGTATGGACTTCAAAACGCAGGTCCCCCTTTTTCCGCGACAGACGGAGGATGAGATCTCTTGTCGCAGTAGTTGGGAATCTTGGCGATAATGGGTCTAGGGATGTCGCCGGGTCTGGGCCATGGAGCCAGGGCCCGGTGAGCCCGCTCGACCGTGAAATACGGAGAGCAGGGTCGCCCAGCAGGTCCTTGAGGAGTTTCTCCACTGCGTCCTCCATCCGCCCCTTGAGGGCATTTTCGGGGACCCCAATAATGCGCAGGTTGTTCCTACGGGAGCGCGACTCCAGATCGTCACACTTCGCCTTGACTCCTTTCATGTCCCGCGTTGGGGAGGCCAGTGTCCTGGAGCGCGGTGATGCTATCTTCGTTCCCGGAGATCCTATTTTCGCCCTTGGTGATCCTCAATCCTGCCTGGTCCACTCGAGCCTTAAGTGAGGCGACGTTGGCGTTGATGTCTAATTTTTCATGGAAGGAGGCAAAGTTCTTAGCCATGGCTTCCATTAGTAGGGTGAGGTCAGGGGCCACGACCGCGCCGTGCTGGGTTAAATCTGGCTCGTCCTGTGGCGATGACGTGCTGGCTGGGTCATCTCGAGGGACCGCTTTGGTGTATTTGTCCATTGTGCCTCCTTGGGCCCCCGCCTTATTTCTGCTAGGCATTGTCGTTGTGGTGGGCACGGTTGCGGCGAGGGCCCGCTTATGGGTAGGATGGAGAGCTGGGATGGGCAGGATCAGCTGGCTCAAACGCTGTGTCCTTCGGTGGCGGTAGGCGGTAGGTGGGGGACCGCCGTGGATAGCAGAGAGTCAGCGGTGGAGCGGCAAGGCTCTGATGGCGAGTTATCACGGCCCCCTTATGTGTACAGGTTGCGTGGGGTTGCCAGCGGGTTATTTCTCAGGGAGCTGCGGGCAGAGGCGGCGATACTGTCAGCGGAAAGGTGGGCAGGCAGTACGATGAGGGCCGCTTCTTTATGACAGTACAGCCCTGTAGTGTCGCAGATAGTGGGCAGAGGTCTCGACGCCCACCGCTTCAGCCCCCGCTCACCTGGTTCGCGGTAGCAGGACGATGGGATCCTCCGTGTCGTCGGCGCCGGGGGGTCACGATGATCACTGACGCAGCAGGTGGCATCCACGATGTGGCGGCGTCCACAGCAGGACCCCCAGGCACCCGCCGCGATTTCAGAGCGGTGTGCAGCCAGTTTGCTATTCTTTTCAAGAATGTCTTTCTTGCTCTCCTCTCTTTGCCCTTTGGGTTTTGCCATCGCTTTAACACACCTGAGCTATGAATAGGACACCATTAAAATGTTACCCTTCTTGTAAGGGAAAATACCCCTTGAAAAACTAGCAACGACGGTGCAATAAGTGTCTCCCTCTCTATCATGACGAGGCGTCCTGTCCGAACTCTCGGCGCATGTGTCCTAAGACTATCAAGGAGCGTCGGGTGAAATGGTGGGCAGCCTACGCCATGTCGCAGGCCGAGGGGAGCTCCCCGCTGCCGCCAAAAGTGGTGAGGATCTAAGCGACGGCCGTGGCTCCGATGCAGATGCCATTGACCTCACATTGGCGCGCTCGCGCTCCACGACATCTGTCCCCACCAGGCATGACGAAAGTCCTGCGATGGAGAATGTACACACCAGCGACAGGGATGTACCCGCTACTCCTAGGACAAAGCACACAACCCCTGGTACCACTGCGACTGCTCAGTCGAAGCGTTCTAAGGCACCAACAGCTACGTTGAGTTCCTGTGGCACCCGCCGGTTTGCATGATCGGCGGGCCCTCCCCGCAAACACGTCAGCGGCATGTGTCTGGGCATTCTGCAAGCAAGGACGCCAGCACCAAAAGTCACAAGGACGCTGAGATGCCTCCTAAGAGCGCGCTGACGCATAAAGCCCTGGTTGCGTCAAAATCTACGGCACAACCATCTAAACAGCCTAAACCCCTTCCGGTGACGCGGAACATCAGCGAGAGTCTCGCTAAGATCATTTAGGTGGCCAGTAAACAAAAAGACAGGTCGAAAGACGTCTAAACGCCTTGAAGGATCATTCTGAGATTCCCCAGTCCCTATCTAAGACTCTCCTTGACAAAATTCCAACGTTCTAGGCAAGGGGATCCCCAGGAGGAGCCCCCTCCCCCTCCCCCTCTGCACCCCTTTGGGTCATCTCCATGGACCAGGGAGAAATTTGAAAGAGGTATGGACAGGCTGGCTAAATTTGTGGACTTCTTTGAGAAATTCACTCCCAAAGGGCCTAGTGAACAAGACCTTTATCCCACAATAACCAAATTCCAAAGAACTTGCCCTCTCCATGAGGAGGTCCTTGACTTTACAGATCAAGAAGAGATTCTTCTTGACCTTTATTCACAGGAGGATGATCCCTTTGAGGATCCCACTGATCAGACTCCGGATTGGGAGGGGATGATCAGCAGGTGGATTACCCACCCTGGCCGTCTCCTAGCCATAACCTGGATCCTGATACCCTATGTATGGAACCCCCCTCCTCCTCACCTCTGCATCGGGTATCTCCTGTAGATGACCAAATGGCGTTTTAATCCCATTCTGAAAAAAGCAGCTGAGCACTTCCAGATAGCCACGCAAGACATAGTGCTAGATTCAGGTTTTCATAGAGGACATTTTAAACGAGAAGCCTCTGCCAGCCAGGCTATCCCTTTACTTAACTCCATCAAAAGGCATCACCCCTTCCCTATTAACACCTTCACAAACCAGGGCTGTGAACCCGCAGGTGGAAACTTTTTCACTCCCCCTTCTGACCTCTATATTAGGGGTCATGCCACCCCGGATTCTCTTGTGGTCACGACGACAAGGAAAAGGGTAGGTGGCCCTTTGTCCACAGGTAAGGCGCTGCCGGACAAGGAATGTAAAAAATGGTATGCCCTTGGGAAGAGAATCACTATTGCGGTGGCATATTCCACCCGAATGGCCTACAACACCATGCTGTTGGTCAGCTATTCTAATGTCCAATGGAGTCTGGTGCAGGGGGGCATGCATGAGTTCCCCGAATCGGTGCGTTCTTGCCTGCTTACAATTGTTTGAGGGTAAGCAAGTAAACCATAACATCCTCAAACATCTTAGATGCTGCTGAGACAGCAGGAAGAAACTTAGCCAAGGGTACCCTTTTGAAACGTACGCCTGGCTAAAGAACTTTGGGTTCAGACCAGAGACACAAGCTTTGCGAATCAACAAACCCGTGGAATACTTCAACCGGTTTGGCAAGGCTGTTGATGAGGCGCTGGAAACTGCCAAGAAAGAACACAAGACTTTGAGATCTTTGAATCCGTTTACTCAAAGGCCCTTTCAACAGAGAGGGGGAAGTTCTTGCTGCTCCTTTCGCAGACAATCCTTTTCTCGTTCCCCACCTAATGAATCTGGCACAAGTAACAATTGGTCTGCAGGACAGGCGTCTGCTGCCTCTAATACATATCCACCCAGAGGACAGCGGCGTGGGAAAGGAAGGGGTCGCAATGCCACCCCCAGAGGCTCCCTGGCCTCCAGTCAGAAATGACTCTCAAATTTGGGTCCCCTCCATGCCTCCCCGGTCGGGGGACGTATAACATTCCTGCACACTGGGAGGGGATTACCACAGACCAGTGGGTGCTCGAGACCGTCACCCACGGTTATTGCATCGAGTTCAGCCGGCCACCTCGATTCAGACCTCCAAAGTCCAGGCGTCTAACACAGAATACCTGAAGATACTGCTGCAAGAGGTCGAGATCCTGCAGGAAAAGGGCGCAATCGAAGTCGTCCCCGTTCTACAGGTAAACAAGGGTATTCAGTGTACTTCCATGTACCCAAAAAGGATCTCATAGTGCGCCCTGTGCTAGACTTGCGCCCAGTGAACAAATTTGTCAGACCCCAAAAGTTTCGTATGGCAGTGTTGCATAAAGTAATTCCTCTACTGATGCAGGGGGGGATTACATGGCAACATGAGACCTGAAAGATGCATTCTTTCATATTTCAATGTTGCCAGCACACAGGAAATACCCAAGGTTCATGAAAGAGGACAAACACTATCATTTCAAGGTCCTTCCCTTCGGCATTGCCTCAGCCCCAAGGGCATTTACAAAGGTACTGGCAGTTGCAGCAGCTCACCTGTCATCCCAGTTGATCCTTACCTCCACAACTGGCTCATAACAGGGGACTCCTACGGATCATGTCTGTCAAACACTCAAGACGATAGACCTCTTATTCAGTCTGGGATTCTCCGTAAACGAGAAGAAATCCAGCCTCCAGCCCAGCCAAGTCAAGCAGTTTCTGAGGGCTCTAATTCAGACAGAAAACAGCCTAGTCTTCCCCTCCAACAAGAGGGTTCAAATCATGCTGTTTCAGATTCCTCAGTATGTAGTCAGTCAAGAGGTGACGGTACGCAAGGCCATGCGACTGTTTGGGATGATGGCATCCTGCATTTACTTGGTTCCTCACGCACGTTTGCGCATACGCCCCATGCAAGAGTGGCTCAACAGCCAGTGGTGTTATGCCAGCGGACAATAGGACGATCCAGTGGTTGTCTCGGTAGCCCTCGTTCTCTCTGCAGTGGTGGTCGAGGGAAAACCTCTTGATGGGGAAAACCTTCACCACCCTCGCTGTGGAAGCCACTATCATGACGGATGCATCTCTCACTGGGTGGGGGTGGGGGGGGTATCACCTCCTTCAACAGACAGCATTTGGTCCCTAGCAGTAGCTTCCAACTGCATAAACCTGTTGCAGCTGTTGGCGGTATTCAAAGCACTGAAGGCTTTTAAGACAGTTGCAGGGAAAAACAGTACTCATCCTCACGGACAGCACCACGGCCATGTACTACCTGAACAAGCAAGGGAGTACTCCCTCTCCAGGGCTGTTCAAACTGTCTCGGAACATTTGGAAATGGGCTCTCAAACACAAGATGTTTCTATTGTCTCAACACATTCCAGGGGAATTGAATCTTCTGGCAGACGTGCTCAGCAGAGACTTCCCATTGCCCTTGGAGTATGAATGGCGACTACTCAAAGACAGCGTCCAACGTTTTCGCAGAATTAGGCTTCCCAGAGATAGACATTGATCACAATGCCCAGATTACACCTCCAGGTACCCTCCAAACCGGTCCAAGGGGAACAGTGTCTGGATAACATGGTCAGGGAAATTTGTTTACGCTCCAACCAACCCCTCCCCTCCCCGGCCGACTCCCCTACTCAACAAGATTGGTTCCTGGTGCATCTTGTGCACAATCACCAATGTGGGCACACCAACCCTGGTTCTCCCATCAGATGGAGATGTCTCGCTCTCCTCCAATTAAACTACCTTGCCCATACAACATGCTATCTCAGGACAAGGGGGAAACCCTTCCTCCATGCCCGCAGACTCTCAATTTAGTTGCTTGGCTCCTGAGATCAGAGTTCGGGCACCTCCAACTTCCTCCGATGTATGGATATACTTGGAGAAGCAAGAAAGCCTAACACCAGACATTGCTACTCAATAAATGGAAACGCTTAGTCATCTGGTGCAATTGCAGGAGCATCAATCCCATTGACTGCTCCTACTCTTATTGTATTGTACCTGACTCACCTTCTAGACTCGGGTCTAGTTTTTAATTCCCTGAAGGTCCACTTAGCTGCACTTACAGCCTATACCATGTCCCAGCAAACGGTGTCGTGGTAGAAGGCCCCAGGAAATAAAGTATTCATGGAAGGGGTTAAAATAATTCATCCCCCTATTTCTAACCCGGCTCCTGAATGGGACCTAAATGTGTTACTAACCAGACTTGTGGGGTCTCATTTTGAACCTATGCACAAGGCAAGCCTCAAAGCACTCACAAGACCGCCTTCCTAGTGGCAGGCACTTCACTAAGAAGTGTCGGTGAACTACAGGTACTTTCAATCGTAGACCCTTTCGTTACAATTCAGAGATAATGTGATTCTGCGCACTCGCCCACGGTTTGTGCCCAAATTTATTTCTAAGTTCCATGTGAACCAGTCAATAGAACTACGCACATTCTTCCAGAACCCCACTAACGTGGCGGTGTGAAGCCTACACACACTGGATGTGCACAGGGCGGTCATGTATTATCTGGAAAGAACTAAACCACTAAGGAAAACAAACAAGTTTTTAAATTCAGTGGCGGCTTGTAGAGAAGGGGAACCTGTCTCTAAATCGGCCATCTCAAGGTGGATTGTCAATTGCATCACACTCTTGCCAAAAGAGATCTGCCCTTCAAGCCTAGAGCTACTCTACTCTGGGCACAGGGGCTTCCATAGCATTCATTGCAAATGTTCCTCTCGAGTCAGTTTGCAAAGCGGAAACCTGGAGTTCTGTACACACCTTTTACAAAACACTATTTCCTAGACACTCACTCTAGGGCTGATTCTCGTGAGCCAAACGGTACTAGGACACCTTTTCACTACTGTTCCTTATCACATCCCACCAACTCCAGCTACTGCTAGCTAGTCTATGCGCAGCATGTGATTCTAAGCAGATTCACAAGCATCAGAAGACCTGCATTACTTACCGTAATAGCATTTCTGATGATTGTATCGGCTTAGATTCACATGCGCCCGCTCGGATGGAAGGAACATAGACATCTTACTACTTCTTCTCTCTTTCTATACTTGCTCACGATAGTCCTAAGGCTCTCTCACGGCAGAAATTTAGGAAATCTGGGACATTTCGTATTGGGATGGATAAACGGCATAAGCATCTTTCTGAATCCTAGTCACTTATCAAAATATGTGCAACTGAATTGCTAATAAACTTAAATCAGTGTTTATATCAAGCTTGATATTGGTGTTAAGGTATATCTAAAATGTTGAAGAGCAGAAACAAGCATTTGGCTATTAGTACGGAATACGAAGGGTGTGTTCTACAACTTGCACTAATGGCAGGCCATGTCCCATTGTTTTCCTACTTGCAGCCTTTCCTTCATAGATTTTAAAGTGTGATTTCAAAGTTATTGAATTGCTATTCATTTGGTTAAATTGTAAATTCAATTTTCTTTGAATTATTCTAGGGAATTCTTCGAACACCTGACACAATCCGCCGGTTCCAAAGTGTCCCTGCACAGCAAGGCCAAACTTCTCCACTGCTACAGTACTTTGGAATTCTGTTGGACCAAGGCCAGTTGAACAAGTATGAGTCTTTGGAACTCTGCAGGCCTGTGTTGCAACAGGGCCGTAAGCAGCTGCTTGAAAAATGGTTGAAGGAGGATAAGGTATGATGAAATGAACACAGAAAAAAGGTTTTTTTTGTCATTGATCAGGTTCAGACAAGTTTTCACTAAGTTTAATTTACTTAGAATACAGACATACTTGCTAGCATCACTAGAAAACATACTTTGTCTCGGATTTGAGCAAAGTATTCTCGAAGACCAAAGCAAAGCTTTAGGAGAAACCCTTTGAGATATGTAAAAAGCGCATCACAGCTGACCACCTGCTAGATGTACTTAAATGACTGGTTAACTGCAAGAAGTGAAATAAGTGGATATATATGGGGCCTTTTGAAAGCTGGTTCAACTCTACTCATCCTCTTAAGGTACTTTATTCATGGGCTACATTAATGTCTGGGCTAAAGGCCCCTCCAAGACAGACGTCATATTTTACAAACTGGATTGTCACTGAATTCTTTTTTTTATTCATTTGTAGAGCGCCTAAACCCCCGGGCACCAGGGCCCTGTTGCAGACCAGTTACGCTTATACAAAAGCTTGAATCCTAGCAGGCGGTATATCAGTAATACATTGGGTGAAGACATTTGCTTAGAAAGTTCAGGACATTTAGGGCATGGATTGCATGCAGGGTGATATCCTGGTCGGGGATAGTTTAGGCAAAGAGCCAGGGGTTCTCAATGTTTTTCGCAATGCCCGTATGAGTTCTCTGCTCTGTTCTGCTGGGATGGAGTTCCAGTGGTTAACTGCGTCTGTTGGGAAACTTACTCCGCCTCCTTAGGCTCTTTTTACTCTTGTTATAGCTAATTTCTGGGCATGGATAGATTTTATTGGTCTGTTGAATTTTGTTCTTTCCATTTTTTGGGATAGGTACTGAGGGTCAGTTTTGCTCAAACATTTGTGGGTGATAGTCTTATAATCCTTTCTTTAATCGGGAGCTAGTGCGCTTTTTTCCTGGTGGCTGTAATGTGGTTCTTTTTTGGGATGTTTAATGTTGCTCTAAGGGCGTTATTCTGTATTACTTGCAGTTTATTTAAGTACCTTTTGGATGTGCCAATAAATGGGAGGTTGCAGTAATCCAATCTCGCCCCTGTGATTGCTCTGGCAATGGTCATCGAGCTATCTGAGTTGAGGTATTGTCTTGCTGCGTTGGTTAGTTTTGCTGTATAGGTTGCTGATGAGCCAATGGCACATTATATTGAGGGATAAGGATGCGTCTGCGTAAACTCCTAGGGTTTTTATTGCGTCTGAGAGGCAGATCTGGATTCAGTCTATCGGAAGAATGTGAATTGTGGGCAGAGTTTCTTTAGTACTGTGGGGCAGCTTTGTCATGGTTTAGATACAAGTAGTTGGATGTCATCCAGCACTGAATTGTCAGGTATACTCTGAGCATTGTTGAGTCTGTATTTGGAGCCTGTCAGTGGGAGAAGGATTATATTGACCAATCTAGTCTGGTGTTCCTGGCCTTCAGCTCCTATTGTGTAACTAAGGAAGTAAACCACATTGCACGCTATGTATTTCAGACTACAGATTTCAGAGCACATTCGGATTGGCCTGAAAACACTGTTCAAACCCACCCAATAAATTCAATTTGCAACCAAGTCAGCAAAGGTTTATTTCTATACAGCTGTGCAGAAATGGACAAAGACATTTGGGGAGTCTTCCAGTCCTAAAAATGTAGCCCCCGAGTGCACACACATGGATTTTTTTGTAGGGTTTAACACAGTGTGGTTCATATAGAAAATTAAGTTTATACATTAATTTGGTTGTATCTACAATGAGCTTCCTAACAGCGACCTTTGGCCTTGTGGCGGATGGTTTTACTGCACTGTTATGCTTGTACAATTCCACTCGGCCTACCCATGTGAAGCAATCTCCTCCAGCAGCGGATCTTATCATTCTTAATGTGACTCGACCTGGTGACTAGCACCCTCATTATCCTTGTTACTGTTATCGGACAGGGAAAGTTTTATCTTGATTGACTTCGTCACTGGGCGTGTTGGTGTCCCGGGAATAGACTTTTGTCACAGCCACAAGTCTTCTGGGATTCTAAATGTGCAGCAGGCAATCCTAATCTTTCAATTTTCACTGCATCCGCTCATCAGCTACAGTTGCATTGTTGCTCACGCTGTGACTCGTATATGTCCAGGGGCCTGTAAGAGAGATAAAATACTTGCAACTTTCATAATTAAGATATTACAGCTTCTCAACAAGAATCAAATGAACTTAATGGGCTTATATCATGAATTTCAATAACACTGATTGATATGTCCTCGTAAGGGTGTCAAAGAATAGAAAGAAAACCTCACTGTCTATCTCCGCAGGGGTTTACCTGCCTCAAAACAAATGGAATTGCCAGACTGTCCGTCAAATCAAACTTCTGTTTCGAAAGGATTGTGTACTCCCACGTATTCCTCATCTTAGATATATCCTTACCTTCAGCTTTGCTGCTTCTCCACCAGAGGGTGCTCCACTGAAGGCTGCCGCATCAACGTCCCTCGTCTGCACCCATTGAGCGCCGACGTCATCCGCTGTATAAATGCCTCGAGCGCGCCCGTTGGCCTCAGTTCCGTTTTTCCGTTAGCTTCGCTTCGGATTGATACACGGCTCTTCAGTTCGTACAATAATGTCTTCATCTAATCCTTCCACACCGAAGACTGGATTCAAGAAATGCCAGAAATGTGGGAGAAAGATGTCGCTAACTGATCCCCATTGGAATTGCCTCCGGTGCTTCGGTTCCAATCACTGTATAGATGAGTGCGGTTCCTGTCAGTCGTTGACTCATAAGGCCTTAAAAGAACGAAGAGGTAAACTGGCGTTGGGCGAGGAATCCTCAAAGTTTTCTTCGAGAGGGAGAAAAGACTCAGCTCAGTCTTCAGCAAAACGTCATAAAAAAAATCTAGGTAGAGGAGTAGATCCAGGAAGTCCTCTTCTTCCTCTAAAAAGGCAAAGAAAAGACAACACCGGTCTTCCTCTTCCTCGACGTCGTCTGAGGAAGTCCTAACATGTCCGTCGAGACATGACTCCCCAAGAAAGTGGGAAGCTTTCAGAGCATCTATGTTCCAAATTTTTGAGAATGCGGCCCAGACCCCCTCAAAAAAGTGAACGAAGACCATGCCCTTCTCACAAAAAAAGTGACTGGGGAAGATCTAAGATGGGAAAATCTGACAAAAAATCGTCAAGGGTGTCCAGGGAATCTTCCCAGACACCTCGTAGAAAAAGCCTACCGGTGCATAAATTGAAGGTAGAACTCAAGAAAATGGCGTCACACTCATACGTCAAAGTCCTCATCTAAAACTTCCTCGAAGCCTCTATCGAAGGGTGTCGCTGACCCAACCTAAAAATTTTACGTTGTGTGCACAGTCGACTGTGTCGATGGTCTCGACAACTCCTTCGGGGTAGACGATTCCTTCGAAGATGTTGAAAATTACCTCGACAATATCGAAGGTAATGGCTACAACATCGACGCCATCAACGCTTTTGTTGACGTCTTCGACCATTCCATTGACAAAATCGACACCAATTTTAAAGTCTATGCCACCTGAAAAGGTGTTTCATCCAGAAAGCAGACATGATTTCTTTAGAACCATGTCCTCCATATATGAAGGAGATTCATCAGCAGAAGAGGTTTCACCTGCTGGTGTTAAATTTGGTACAAAACAAGTCCCTGAGGAGTTCATTGACCCTCAATCTAAGATGCAAGACTTATGAGTGCTTGCAGTCAGCAAGCGGTCTGGATACATCTCCTGAATATGAATTTGAAAAGCCTGACCCAGCTGAATATGCTCATGCAGGTTATAGAAAATTGATGAACAGGGTAACTGAATTCATTGGATGGAGTAGAAATTCACCTGTATCAGGATGATAACATGACTGACATCCTTTCAGGAGCACCTCCGTAAGACCCCATACTTCCTTTTCATGTAGCCTTACAAAGGAAGGTTAACACTGCATGGGAAAACCCTGATACTATTCCCACAGTAAATAAGAAGTATGTGTCAAAATATAGACCCTGTCTCTCAGATCCTGAATACTTAAGTAAACACCCATCTCCTGAAAGTCTGGTAGTTCAAGCAGCTACCTCTACTTGACATACTTCATACCCTACAATTCCCCCTGATAGGGATGATAAAAAGGTTGATGCATGGTCCAGAAAGATTTTTACGTCGGGGAGCATGGCTTTAAAATCCACAAATGTAACTTGCACCCTTGCAAGATTTACATATACCCTCTGGGACTGCATGTCAGCAGTAGCTGAACACATCCCGGAAGGTGAGGAACGTGAAGGGTTTCTATCCATAGTAAGGGATGGAAAGGAGGCTTCGGGGGGAATGCCTTCAATCAGGTTTGGACAAAGCTGACCGTATCAGTAGGTCCATGGCGTCTAGTACAGTGCTACGCAGATTTGCATGGCTAAGAAAGTCGGGTTTTGCACCTGATGTGCAATCCAGGCTTCTTATATGCCATTTGACGGCTTGAGGTTGTTTGGCAACAAGGCGGATGAAAGTTTGGAGAAGCTGCAGACCTCTGAAGCGGCGGCAAAATCACTCAGTGCCGCTATACGACAACCTCAACAACGCCCCTACACAGGCTCATCTTCCTGGAGGGGTCATCCGTTTCGATTTTATTCCTCATTTGGGAAAGGAAGGGGACAGGCCTGTCGGAGGGCAAAGGAAATTTCCTCAGGGGTAAGGAAAAGGTGCTAGATCTGCCCCAGCAGTGGTATCTGTCCCTTCAGCCACTGCTGCAGCTGCCGCAAAATCACACTGAGGTTTTGGCCCACAAGAGGGGGTGGCAGAATCTCTCAGCATTTGAAAGAATGGCGGGGCATTACTTCAGATGCTTGGGCACTGGAAACAGTATCCCAAGTTTACTGCCTTCCTTTTTAAAAGAAACCTCAATCACCCCCAGGATACAACTGTCAAACATCCAGATCCGCTTCTGTTGCAGGAAGTTTTAACCCTGCTAAAGAAAGGTGCAATAGAACATGTTCCTGTAGCGGAGAGGAACAAAGCTTGGTATTCCCCATATTTTCTCATACCAAAGGAGGACGGAGGACTGAGTCCCATCTTGGACTTGAGAAGCTCTTCAGGAAGGACAAGTTCAAGATGGTCACACTTTTCTCAGATTTTTTCGGGCTCTCCAACTCCAAGACTGGTTGGTATCATTGGACTTTCAGGATGCTTACTTTCTGTGCTTGATATGGATTGGCACATGAAAGTACCTGAGGTTCGTGATTGGCAATTCTCACTATCAGTTTCGAGTTCTACCATTCGGGCTGACCTCCGCCTGAGAGCTTTCACCAAGTTGATGGCAGTGGTGGCAGCGAGTCTCAGGAGAGGGGGATTCACATCTAACCCTACCTGGACGATTGGAGGATCAGGGCATGTTCTCCAGAACAAGCCCAGGGACATCTGTCCAAAACTTGCCACTTCCTTCACAAACTAGGGGTTTCTCTGAATTTAAAAAAGTCAAACATGATCCCATCTCAAATTCCAGTTTATTGGAGCAGTCCTGGATACTTGTTGGGGCAAAGCCTTGCCTCCCGAAGAGAGCTCACCACATTCTGCAGATGGTAATACAATTCCTGAATACCAAGTATCTACCGGCCTTCGATTTTCTCAGGTTGCTTGGTCTTATGGCATCCTGCATTTTTCTGGTGTCAGAAGCCAGATTGAGGATAAGATCCCTTCAATGGGCCCTCAGGACTCAATGGTCCCAATTTTCAGGAGAGATTTCAGAACTGTTGCATGTTCCAGCCAGAGTAGCACAGGATCTACAATGGTGGGCTTGCAGGGAACATATCCTCGAGGGAGAATCTTTTTGGCAGCCATGGCCGGAGATGACAGTAGTGACGGACGCCCCACTCACAGGGTGGGGAGCTCACACCAACGAGTTGACAATCAGCGGTTGTTGGTCTCCATCGGAGTCCAAACTACACATCAACCTATTGGAGCTGAGGGCAATCAGACTAGCGCTGAAGGCCTCCTGCCCTCTGTACGGGGAAAGAATGTCCTGATAATGATGGACAACACAGTGACCATGTACTACCTCAACAAGAGCGGAGGAGTAGGGTCACTACCACTGTGCAGAGAAGCAATGCAGCTCTGGTTCTGGGCAATACAAGAAGGGATCGATCTGTCGGCAGTTCATCTAGCCGGAGAACAAAACACAGCGGAGGACGCTCTGAGCAGGCAGAGCAGTTTCCCACGAGTGGGAAATAGCTCAGGAAGTCCTTCAAGAGATCTTCGCCCTTTGGGGAACCCCGCAAGTGGATCTGTTTGCGACCAGTGTCAACAGGAAATGCGAACTGTACTGATCAATGGAATTTCCCCCGAGAGGAGCTCTAAGGGACGCGTTCGTAGTTGACTGGGAGTTTCCAGTTCTGTATGCGTTTCCTCTAGTCCCTGTGATCCCTCAGGTAATCAGGAGGTTGAGAAAGTTCAGGATAAAACCATGATCCTAATTGCCCCGGATTGGGCCTGGAGAACATGGTACCCGGACCTCTGCCCTCCAATACGTCTTACAAAAAGAGAGGATCTTCTCTCGCAAGATGAAGGTCACCTTCTCCATCCAGAGGTAACGCACTCAACCTTCACAAATGGCTTCTGAGAGTTTGAGATACAAGGATTGGGAACTTCCGGATGCCGTCATGGAGATCTTGCTTTCGGCCAGAAGGCCAGGAACTAAATCTCTATCGGTGTTGTTGGAACAAGTTCAGTAACTGGTGCAGAGATAAGAATGTGGACCTGTTTCAGTGTAATATTCCCAC
Source organism: Ambystoma mexicanum (assembly GCF_040938575.1). Classification (NCBI taxonomy): domain Eukaryota; kingdom Metazoa; phylum Chordata; class Amphibia; order Caudata; family Ambystomatidae; genus Ambystoma; species Ambystoma mexicanum. Next base: position 548,606,321 of record NC_090931.1, on the reverse strand, counting down.
AATATTATCTTTTCTGTTACACTTGGCTAATCTGGGGCTCCAGGTTGGCACGATAAAAGGTTATTTAGCAGTGCTATCCACTGTTATTGATCCTCAGAGGAAGAATCTTACTTTAAGATACCTTTTTAATAGCTCAATTCTTAAAAGGTCTAAATGTGTTTCCTCCAATACGTTTTCAAGTTCCTGTTTGGGACTTAAACTTGGTTCTAAAGTTCCTCACATGCATTCCATTTGAGCCTTTACTTTCTTGTCCGTTAAGGCTCCTTACTCTAAAAACAATACTACTTGTGGCAATTACATCAGCCCGTAGGGTAAGCGAGTTGCAGGCCCTTTCTAGCGGGCCTCCTCACACCATCTTTGTGGTCCTTAGAGTAAAACCCTCTTTCTTGCCAAAAATTGTCTGATTTTCACCTGTCACAAAAAATAACACTGCCTACTTTCTACCCTCCTCCTCGCGCAAGTAAGGAAGAGGAACGACTACATAGATTAGATCCTAGAAGAGCTCTTCGCTTCTATATTTCAAGATTGGCAAAACTGTCGGTATGACCAACTTTTTGTGCGATACACTGGCCGCAAATTGGGACTAGCCGTGACTAAACATTATCTAGATGGATAATTTTGGCTATAATTCAATGTTCTAGATTGGCTGGGAAAGATCCTCCAGATGGGCTGAGGGTTCATTCTACCGGGGGCATGGCAACTTCAACAGCACTTCAAAGGGGTGTCCCTGTTCAAGATATTTGCGCAGCAGCCACATGATCATCCATGCGCACTTTTATAGAACATTATGCTCTAGATTTGAATTCTTCACACGGAGGTCTGTTCGCTAAATCAGTACTACATTCTGTACATGACTAAAATTTCTGTATTCTCACCTCCAATACAAAACTGCTTTGGGAGTCTATCTAAAATGAGGAATACGTTGGAGGACACAATCCATTCGAAGAACAAGTTACTTACCAACTGTAACGTTCTTTCGATTGGATGTTCCTCCCACGTATTCCTCATCAACCCTCCCAGCCTACCCCACAGTACAGTTTGTTACGTGATTTAGGCTCAATTCTTTTAAGGCTTGTTTCAAGAGGCATGCCATCAACTACAATCCATTGGCTACAATATACGAAAAAACGGAACTAAGGTCAACGGGCGCGCTTGAGGCATTTATACAGCGGATGATGTCGGCGCTTAATGGATGCCGACGATGGACGACTACGCTGCAGCCTTGAGTGGAGAGAGAAAACATTTCTGAAGCAGCAAAGCTGAAGGTAAGGATATATCTAAGATGAGGAATAGGTGGGAGGAACATCCAATCAAAAGAATGTTACAGTTGGTAAGTAACTTGTTCTTCTCTGAGCAGAACTAGACACTCTCATTCCCAGGGCACAGCCTTCCGCAGAGCGAATAGCAGCAAGGTCGTAACCAGTCAGCTGGTTTCTCAGGGCATCTTTCTCCACGGTACATCGATTCAATCCCCTTCCTAGACATGTCCACTTGTATATTCCTCACCCCCCTACTGCAGATTGCAAATGAAACCAATACAGGAAGCATTTGATCAGCAATGGGAGCAAACAGGCTCATGGGAAAATCTCATTGACCTCTCACCCCATTTCCACACGGCACTGCAGTGATGGAACTGGGAACGCAACCCGAATCAAGGCATGCCGTTTCAAGGGCCAACCTCAATATTACTCCTCGGGACCAATGCCTCTTTTTCAGGCTGGGGAGCACATCTGGGAGAGCTACAGACAAAGGGCATGTGGTCCGTTCAAGAAGGTGTACTACACATCCACGTGCTAGAACTCGGAGCCATCAGGTGGGCACTGAAATCTTTTCAGACAATCCTTGCAGGACAAGTGGGAGCTCAACGACGGCAAGATGAGCCGAATCTTTCACAAATGGCGACATCCTCACATCGACTTATTTGCGACCAGCGACAATGCAAAGTGCCCTTGCTTCATTTCCAGGTACCTGGAGAAGAACTCACTGGGGGATGCATTCTCCTTAATGTGGATGCGTCTGTTCCTTTACGCCTACGTTATTAGAGGGGGCCACAGCACGCGTCTTTTGTGACTGACCCGGCAGTTGAGACCTTTCTCAAGGAATTATTGCATACCTTCCCTCCGCTGCTCACCTCAGTTCCTAGTTGGAGCATAAACACTGTGCTGTCCACACTGATGTCACCCCACTATGAACCGATTCACAGATGCGACTTGCGATTCCTTTCCTGGAATGCCACCAAAAAACATGACAATAACTTGAGCAAGACGAATCCGCGAACTACAGGTGCTTTCTGCAGAGGTGCCTTTCACAATCCTCCAAACAGACTGTCATACTTGGACCACACCCAAAGGTTCTTCCCAAGGTGTTACCCATAATGACACTATCAGTTCTCCCATGCCTTTTTGGCAAGCATTCCTCCAGCACTGAACGTGCTCTACATTCCTTAGACCTTTCACAGGTTTTGAAATTCTGCCTGCAACTCACCAGTGGTTTTCATTCCTTCTCCAGGCTCTTTGTTGCCTTTTCAGGGCGCACCAAGGTCCAAAGCACCTTCAATCAAGGCCTTGCACGCTCAGTGGCAAACTGCATCACTCACTGCCACCAATCCAAATGTGACCCTCTCCCATGTCCAGCTAAAGCACACTCCTCCAGTGGAAGGGCGACTACAGCAGCCTTTCAAGCAGGAGTGGCATCCACGGAAATCTGCAGGGCGGCGACCTGGAGCATGCTGCACACATTTGCCAAACGCTACTCCCTGGAGGATGCCAAGAAGTCGGCGGTCAGACAAACATTCCTGCGCCACCTGTTTACGTAAGGTAGGAGCAGTCATTGTTCGTCCCTCCTTCCCATCAGTTTCAAGCATGCATAGGGTTCAAGTGTACTTGTTGGTACTGTGGTTAACCTATGTGTGTTGCAGTGATAAAGTGGCATGCTTCCACTGCTTGGTATTCTTTTCAAGCGTGTGAATCTATGAAAGATCTTATGCTGGAAAAGTCTGTTACTTGCCTGTAACCGTACTTGTCCATCATTCATAGAGGCACATGCGCCCACCCGATTTCCCTGGGAGGCTGCTCCAAGGCCAGTCAGTCTTATATGCAGTCACTATGGCTCAAACTGTTAAGATGGCTACCTAGGGGTGGAGCTTAAACCCTGCCACCTCATTGGCTGGAGTCAAAAAGCAACAAAATAAGGTGGAGGGGCTAAATAAGTGTGTTTTATCAGGCATAATAGGCAATCTGTATTTCCTTTTCCTATGGGATAAAGGTATGTAGATATACATTTTTTAATTACTGAGGATTCCCAGTTTGATGCGGTATATGCAAGCGTGTGAATCGATGGATACCAGTGCTGGAGAAAAGTTACAGTTAAGTAACAAAGACTTATTCAGCCTTTAGAATACGCAAAGTAAATCTCTAGGTAAATATTGTCATATACTTAGTATAAAATACATATATACATTCACCCTTAGTAGAAGATAGTAAAAGCATATAATTCAAAACCAGTATAACTCTGGTAAATAGTCAAATGTTGTTGTCTTATGTATTTTTTAATACAGTGCAGTTTCCATTTTTATGGTCTCAAGGCACTCTTGTCGTTCTGAAACGGTAAGGTGTTTGGCTGAGAAAGATGGAAAGAACAAGGGCTGTGATCAGATGTTGATGTGCGTATAACCAGGCATAACTGGTGTCTGTGCAGGTGTGTTTTCTGTGTTTCTTGCGCACAATCGAGGCGTCTGTGGTGTTTATGGTTGGTGTGAGTGAGGGTGGTTGATTAAGAGATTGTTCGTAGATTTTGGGTACCTAGTTGTGGATGGTCACCTGGCACAGTGCAACTATGCCATTTGTCTTTGTTGGGACAGTCACCTTCACACGGGTGTGTGGAGTGCATAGCTTCATATTTTCGTGTGGTAATGTCGGGGTTGTCTGGGTGTGGAGAAAGGATATGGAAAGCTGATATTGCAGAGATTGTTTGGGGTGTGCGTATCTGTCTCGAGATTAATTAGTCTTGACTCAATGGGGTATAATGTTTGGCTCATTAAATTCTCTGGACCCCCTCAATCGACTATCATAGGTGCTTGGGTTTGAAATGCCTTTGCAGACTGGCTTGGGTATTGTATAGAGGATGTGACGCCCCCAAGAAACATGATTGATATCAGAGGTTATTAGTCGGCTTCCATCCCGGAATGTTTAATAACCATGTTTTTAGCAGTTTACAAAAAGTCAGGTGGTCGTCAGTTCGGATATCTTTTGCTATGCAAGTAGAGAAAGCTGTTCCACAAAATGTAGTTTTCTCCTATGCCTTGTGAGCAAGTCAGTACTTATCCTCAGTTATTCTTGACTGATTTTTGATCGGAGGAATTCAGCTCCCTGTCCATGTACTTCTGTATGGGCTATACAGAGGTCTTTGAAATCGTAATTTTTTTTTCTAACCAATAATCAGTGCACACTTCCTAGGGCTGGGGTGATGTGTTCTCTCCTGTTAGTCTGAGAAGATGTCTTGCTGCTCTGTTTTGGATGCGTTAGAATTTCCTGATGAGGTAGTTGGGCATTGCTAGGTATAGGCTATTGGCGTAGTCTATTCTTGATAATACACGGGAGATGAGGGTGCAGTGTTGGAAGCTTGGGTACTGGAGAATGCCTTTTATTAAGCATTAGGTGATAGACGCATTTTCTTACTGTTAACCTGTGGTTCTAGGGTGCGATTATCCATGGGAGTTCCTGTTTTTTTTTTATTAGAGTTGAAGTTTCCGGTCTTGTTTCCATTCCTTGGGGCCAGGTGAGCGATGTCTGTGATTGGTTGCCATTTCGTGGAGTGATAACTTCTGTTTCTGTTGCATGCATAATCTACAGTAGGAGCCCTTTAATACTAAAACTATTCCCTAGCATTTCTGAAGTCCAGTCGTAACATTTTTTGGGCCCTTGTGCACTGAAGTTATCGGTTACAAAGTTATACTTTTCAGGAACGTTTACTATATGATTGGATGATGCCAGAGGTAGCCACTCAATGTTTCAAAAAGGTAAGATAATAAAGTACAGGTAAGAGCCCTCTCAATCCCACTAATCTAGGGTGGCCTGGGATGGGATCCTTGACCAGATCACCACCGGTCAAAGACTGGAAAGAGTGCGATTAGAACATGATTTTAACCCAATGGAGGACGACTGGGGAAGAAACCGGTATGTGAACTTGTTGGCTCGGATTTCTCCAGAGAGCACTGCTGAGGTTCTGAATTCCATTGGCAGCACAATCTTCTCTGCTTGGTCTGATCGGGAGGGGGTTGGGGGAAAGGGGAAGGGTTGGGAGAAGGGTCGGGTCGGAGGGGTCGGGGTTTGTCACTGGTGTAGAGGTTTCTTTTGGTTGCAGGATTTGGTTTCAGTCAGTTGCGGTGCTTGAATCTCTTGGTTCCAGGCACATTCCAGTTGAACACACACAGGGAACAGAAAGAAGAGTTCTGCTGAGCAGGCGACCTCAGGGTAATTCCAGGGAGTGAAGACGACTGATTGCACGGGAGTCACCATGGTCAGGCGGTGACAGGCATCTTTGATAGGTGAACAAAGGATCTGGTCCTGCATGCAAGAAGGCTGAACATTCAGCAGCAGGTATCTTGTAGTACGAGGTGAAGATCTTTAAAATTCCAAGGTGGCACTCTGAACAGGGATGGCTCCAGCGAGGTAGCCCTGGAGAGCTTGTCAGTCAACTTGTTGGTCCAGGGACACTTCTGAAGGCTCACAAGGCACAGATCCTCAAGCAGGGGTTGATACTGGTGATTCCTACCAGTCTAGTGGTTGAAGCACCAAATCCGTTCTTGACATCAGGAATAGGAGTAGTGCTTCAGCAAGACTTGGCTGGATCCATTACTGGTTTGCTGCAACAGTCTTCGGGGCATCAGCGGGCTGCATTTCTTCGTAGTGTTCTGAGTGCCAACGATTTGACGAATGGCAGCAGGAGGCCTCCTTTCATTCAAGATGGTGACTGGTAGCTTGCCCAGTTATACCAATGGTAAGGTTCTGCACCATTCAAACTGGTAGTGGCTATCCAAAATGGATAGCCACTGGCCACAACATCTGACCAGCAACATTCAGGCACCTGAATGTGTACTGGGACCAGACCCCAGCCCACACAAATATGCCCCTTTGCCTGGGTATGCAGCAGCTTCCCTGTAAGCTTGCCAATGCCAGCCTGTAAGATAGTTTAGCTGGTTGATCGTTCGCTGTTGTGATCTGCAGATCCAAATCCGAGCTGAGTCGAATCAGCCTTTCATCCTTCTGAGGTCGATAAAGGAGTACAAACTTCAGCTGGGTGATATTTATGTAAATATATTATATGAGAAGCGCTTTGGTGAAAGCGCGTTATAACTAACACATTAGTAGCCATTTGCGGTAAATGCTAAGGTGCATGAATAAAAAATTAAAAACACTGTTGAAAAACATCTACTGCCACCAGATCATCCTCGACACATAGATGTAACCAAAAAGCCAAAAAAGAAAGAATTAGGGATACAGGGTATCCTAGCCACACTTACTTAAGGGTGATATTTGCAGTTGTAAAAATACAAGAAATCCATAGCGCGAGTCTTCAGTACTGATAGTCTTATGGACTGATAAATAAGCTAAAAGGCAGAAGGCTTTACTTACCTTCAAAATGTCAGGTCAGGTTTCAAATCAAAGCAATACTGGTGTCCCATAGAAGTATATGGAAGGGAAAGCACCAAAAAGAAAGTCTTTCCTAACACACAGTAATTGTTGGAAGCAGTTTTATCACACAACTTGTGTAGGAACAATTTGAAAAATGAATGGTGTTCAAGCATACGGTTAGGAGATCTGGAATCTACTGTTGATCAGCACTTTTTGGAAAAGAAACTGGAATATTTTCCCAGACTGAACAGACGTGCTAGGAATTATACGATTTGAAATGCTGCAGTGGTTTGGACTCACGTTTAAGAGTAGCAGAACCTGAGGGCATAAACCTATGCATTTATTAGCCTGTGTGTACGATTCGTATATTCTAAGAATTGTGTGATGAATCCAAGGAAATCACCCGTTCTCCCCAATCGCAGCCATCCCCTTTGGGAGTAGTGAGGTTTGTCCACTAAGCTTAACCCCTAGGGGACAGGGCAAGTGGGATCCCACCAGGCATGACTCCCCCTTGGTGGACAAGGAATCCCCAGAAAGGTATTTCATTCATCCTCCCTAGTGTGAAAAGGCCCATGTGGTTGTTGGCAATATAGGGATTGACTGGCATTATAAAGATTGCCCACGTTAATAGCTCAGGAAAGTCTTGATTCTATTAAAGACAAGGAGGCGAGCATTCTGCTTTATACTTTCTTTAATACTGCCATATCAGCATTTTAAAACTTTAACTTTGTTTTAGTTTTTCTTACATGCTACTTGGAAAAAAACAAATCTACAAGTTACATATTTCAACAAAATTCAAACTGGGTTCCGGAAACCACGCTTCCCATAATCCTGAGACCTTTGTAATCCTGGCCTCTACCCTCGCACCATCAGTGGCTGGATCGGGGTATAAACACTTAACCCCCCCGCCCAGGTCCATTCCTTTTTCTTTGCCATCAGAGTTCTAGATCCAGAGAGTCCAGAATGTTGCACACAATCCATAAGCTCTGCATTTGATCCGCAGCTGGCGAGACTGATCGGTCCAACGGGGACAACTTGCCAGAAGATCATTGGTTCATACTTCAATTTGCTCACGCAGTCTTCTGATCGTCTCCTATGAGAACAGAAAAATTCACATGAGGGTAGGAATTAACTACAAATGTTACACAATGCTGCACAATTTTCATTCATTTTAGTCATCTCGGGTGGGATATAATGCTCGCCTCCTTGTCTTTAATAGAATCAAGACTTTCCTGAGCTATTGGCGTGGGCAATCTTTATTCTGACAAGACAGGAGGCTCGCATTATGCTTGTTCAAAGCTTGCTATCACTCTTCGGTATATCCGATACTGGTTTAAAATAAAGTCTTAAAGGTGGATTCAAAAGACCAATCTGCTGATTTCATAATATCTTGCAAGGACACTCCTGTCGCAAACGCTCTAGAAGCCATTGCTCCCCTAGCGGAATGTGCACCAAATAAAGATGTCTATTCCTGCCCATTGTATGACCTCCCTCGCCCATCTCGCAATGGTTGCTGTCGCTACTGCATGGTGAGGCTTCCTGCGCGCTATAAGCAACTGGGTTACGCCGCACGGTCTAATCTGTGCTGTGGCTGCTTCATAATCTTTAATACATTGAGGTACGCATAACTTCTTGTTCGCCGCAAAATACGGATAGCAAATTATTCTGGAGTTGGCCTTTGTTCTTTTAGCAATAGTAAACGCCACTCCTTCTGGATAAAATATCTTTCTATCAATCACAAATGCTTTTACGTCCGATACTCTCCGGCACGCTACTAAACACAGGAGCATAGCCAATTTGCTTGACAATTGTGAACGGGACAATGCTTAATTTTCTGGCCACCTTAGGAATAGCTGAAAAACGTCTCTTAACGACCCATAAAACTGCATATTTCGGCTCTGGCAGTCTTCTCAATTTTATACCTTTGAGGAGACTCAGGACTGCAGGGTGCTCTCCTACTGGATTACTTTCAACTTTGTTATGCCCTACTGAAATTGCGGATCTGTAGACACCTATGGTTCTGTAAGCACAAGCATCCTGAAACTTTGAAGCCAAAATATTTAGGATGTTTACTAGAGGTGATGAAATGGGAAGCAGACTGTGTTCTGAACACCACTGCGCCCAACTGTTCCAAGCTGTGTTATAGCTCCCAACGGTGGAAGGCGCCCAGGAATCTCATATACAATCTGCAGCGAGGTCCGAAATTCCTGGCAAGTTCCATCTTCTCCTGAAACCCTGCAGGCAATCTGCTGCAAGGAACCCGTTTCTATCAGCGGGTGGACTCGGCCGGTCCGGTCGAGTAGAAGAACTGGGATGTCCGGAACTATCCCCAGAAAATCCATAGAAAGTCCCATCGCAACTGGAAACCAGGCCTGTGCTCTCCAACAGGGCAGCACCATCACCACTTCTGCTTTGTCTCTGCAGACTTTCGCTAGAGCTTTTGTGATCATTACGAATGGCGGGAAGGCATAGTGGACTGCTCCGTTCCTTGGGTGCAGAAAGGCGTCTGTACCTGCTGCTCCTGGGTCTATACTCCAACTGAAGTACCTCTGTGTCTGCACATTCAGTCTGGACGCAAATAGATCTATGTCTAGGGGTCCCCATATGTCTTGCAAGCGCTTGAAAATTAGAGGGTGTAGCCTCCAATTGCTGGAGTCTACAAGATATTGAGAGTTCCAGTCTGCTATACTGTTGTGACTCCCTGGAAGGTATTCTGCAGTTACTGCAATGTTCTGAAGGCAATAATGCCAGAAGTCCTTCGCTAGTTCCGCTAACATTCTGGATTTCGTTCCTCCTAATTTGTTGATGTAGCGGACTGCTGAGATGTTGTCCATCTTGAGCAATACGCAGCATCTTATTTTGTCTTTCGTGAATGCTTGAACTGCGAAGGAGCCTGCCAGAAGTTCGAGGCAGTTTGTTTGGACTCAATTCCTCGTCGGACCATTTCCCCCCTGTCTGTATTTGCTCGCACCTGGCTCCGCAACCTGACCTGCTTGCGCCAGACTCTATGGTCAGTTCCGGAACATCTCTGAAAATCGCTCGTCCCTTTCAAGCTTCCATGTTCTCCAGCCACCAATGTAGCTCTGTCGTGGGTTCTTGGTCTAAGTTCACTAACTGATGATATCTCAAGCCTCTGCGGAGATGTTTGATTTTGAGCCTCTGTAATGCTGAATAATGCAACGGTCCCGGGAAAATGGCTTGAATGGAAACTGCTAGCAGACCCACTATTCTGGCAAGATTCTGAAGCAAAATAACTCGCTTTGCAATCACTGTCCTGAGCTCTTTCTTTATCGCTCTTACTTTGTGACCTGGAAGCTCCAGAATCGCTTTCACGGTATCTATGGTGAAGCCTAAAAATTCCAATTTCTGAACTTGTGCTAATCGGGACTTCTCTAAATTTACTAAGAATCCCAGAGATGATAGGAACCTGAAAATCCACTGCACCTCTCTTGTGAGGGTCTCTTTGCTGCAACCCATAACTAGGATATTGTCCAGATAAATTATCATACAAATACCTCTCTGATAGCTGCAGCTACTGGTTTCATCACTTTCGTGAAAGCCCAAGGGGGTGATGCCAGCCCGAATGGGAGGCATGCAAATCGCCAAATCTCTCCTTCCCATCGGAACTGGAGGTACTTCCGAAAGGCTGCTGCTATCGGAATTGCTAGATCGAAATCCTTGATCTAGGCGGGCTAGCCAATCTCCTGAACGCAATAGGTCTCGGAGGAGGTGTATGCCCTCCATCTTGAAATGGTTATATTCTAGCCAACTGTTCAAATCTTTCAGATTTATGATTGGACAAATCCTTTTCCCTCTGCGCACTAGGAACATATTGCTGAGAAAACCCTGTCCTTCTGAGCTCTCGCACTCTATTGCGTTCTTCTCTACTAGTTTGCTTAATTCGCTGTGTAAAAGTGCTTTTTCTTCTTGCGGCATGCAAATGGGGGCAGGCTCTCTGTCCTGTCTTGGAATGCCTGTGAAGTCTAGGTGAAGACCCGCTACTGCTTGCAAAACCCAAGCATCGCTTGATGAAGCTTGCCATTCTTTCAGAAAGAGAGTTCTCCCTCCGATCGGGACATTTGGTGTACTCGCCGCCTGTTGCGCCGTGCTGACGGAACAAACCTCTTCCTCTACGGCCTCTTGGATGTCTTCCTCTGGCCGGGAAAAAAGTGTGTTGCTGACGGTTCTCCCAGTATTGCACGCGTGGACCTTGAGGCCTTCTTTGATAGTTGTAGCGACCGGACGAGCGACCTCTGAATCGTCCGGTCCCAGCAAAAATACGCCCTAGAAATATCTTCCTTATAGAGCTCTGGGCTTTCTCGAGAGCTGTGTATGTACCACAAATTGAGACATCTCCTTCGCGAAGGCCTCTCCAAAAAGAAGGCCTTTGGCGCCCTCACCCGCTTCATATGTGGCTAGATCGCTGAGATTTTTATCGATCTTTAGGAAGACGCCTCTTCTCCTCTCCGAAGAGAGCACAGTTGGCGTTACCCAATAGGCATACTGCTCTTTGTGCCCAGTTACCCAGGGCATGATTGTCTACTGGGATACCAGTGTCTTTTCACTTCTCAACTAGGTCCATAATTTTTGCCAGTGGTCCTGCTAAGTCCAGGAGCTTGTCCTGCCACCCTTTCCATGCTCGATCGACATCTTTCGTAATGTCTTGTGCAGATTTGGTAACAAAAGTGACCATCTTTGGGTCTAGGTGTGGTGTATCCGCCAGCTTCCCAGGCAGCTCAGGCCGTGGACATTCTGATCGCATGCGGGATCGAACTTCTCTGTCCAGCGGATTCCTGATGTGTTGTGACATGTATAACGCTACTCTGGGTGAGGGCACCCACTCGGATGACTTTGGGTGTCTAATGGCCTCTGGGTCAAACATATCAATTATGTTGCCTTCCTCCTCAGGAACATTTTGAGGAATGGATTGAGGAATATCTTCTTCTGCCGCCTTCGTCGTCGGTGGCATATCCCTCTTCATACTCCCCTGAATTGTCCACCCCTGGGGCAGGGCGTCTGTTGTGGCTATAACTTTGCTAGAAAGGCTTCTTTCAATCTGGTGACTGGGTCGATCTGGCTTTCGGGAACAGAGTTAACCCCATCCTTTGTGCCCGAGGGGGGGGTCAGAGTGTCTGCGCTCTTTCGGGCTTTTTTACACCCCTTATTTTCAACCCTCTTTTGAGGGTGTCCAGCCGACGTCCCTTCCCCAGGGCTGTCTGCACGTCTTTTCCTGGCTGCCAGCTGTACTTGCTGCTCAGCCATGCATGCTTCCAGCATTTCCAACCTTTCAGTAAAAAGGTTGCACCGCCTGAGAGACCGCTTGTGAAAGTGAATCTCCCAGAACCCTCTTGAAGTTGAGGGATAAATCAGTGTCTTGCCAAGTGGGCTCTTCTTCCCATCCCTGTTCACTCCACTCTGGTGTGGTGGACTGAGAATCTCTGGGGTGCGATGAGTGAGCCATTGAATGTTGTTAGCAGAGCTAACTTCTTGGGAGTCAGCCGTAAATTAAGGCTCTGAATCAGAGTTCGCTTTAACTGCACTCTGTGCCTTTCTAGCTTGTCTGTGAACTGTTTGACGTTCTCTGCAGTTCATGCAAAATTGCAACAAAATTTATTTTTTTTTGGAAAATTCCTCTCCGGCACTGACTCGCTCGATGCTCCGCTCCTTTTCGCTATACATACGCGCGAAAACGAGCGTTAGAGGGATGCGTAGCATGACGGGAAGGTTCCGAGGCAGGATCTGCCTCGCTGGGTCCTAATGTACCCCGCGTTCAGTGGCGCGAGCCACCTCCGCTTATACGCGTGTATGCAGGCCGCTACAGGGTCATAGAGCTTTTGTGTTCGCCGGCGCGAGCGAATTTGCGCATACGCCTGAGGAGAACGGGTCGGCTGCCAGAGGCAAGCGGCTTTGCTCGCGGCTACGCACCGCTTCTCCTCACTCCTGAAATTACAACTACTACGGCTAAACGGTAATAGAAGCGCGCGCGCCTCATACACTGAACGCTACCAAAGCTGTTAAATGAACACTTGTCAGTTTATCATCTAAAATAACTTTGACAGTAACGGCATTCTAATATCCATTATATTGTAATAGGCAATTGCTAACTTTTATAGATCATATAATGAGACATAACACTTATCTCAGTATGACAGCAAAAAGAAAGAGGAATGGACCTAGGGGGGGGAGAGTGTTTATACCCGATCTAGCCACTGATTGGTGCGAGGTTAAAGGTCAGGACTACAAAGGCCTCAGGATTATCAGAAGCATGGTTTCCGGAACCCAGTTTGAATTTTGTTGAAATATGAAACTTGTAACTTGTTTTGTTTTTTTTCCAAGTAGCATGTAAGAAAAACTAAAACAAAGTTAGTTTGTTTTAAAATGCTGATATGGCAGTATTAAAGTATAAAGCATAATGCGAGCCTCCTGTCTTGTCATAGAATTGTATGTATGACCCTTTAGAAATAGCTAGTGTGGTTTGTAACCCTTTTATCAGGCACTCGCCACGAGAGACCCAATCCATGGATCATCCAATTTCGTTTCAACTTAACCATAAAGATGCTGCAGGGATACTAGCTGAGAAGGAAAGGGAAGAGAAAGCTGCAAGATGGCGCATTCTGTTAGAGGGCAGAGATGGAAAGCAGTTAGATACAGAAGGTGTCTTACATGGGGAGTCCTCGGAGTGCTGCGATCACCAACAATCTTGAGGCAGCCGGAGTCAACCGATCGAAGGGTGAAGTACCACTCAAGGCAGAAGTGGTTGTTTGGCAAATGCGGACAACTAGGGCCTGGCCCCTCTTCTTTCTTCCTGGTGGTCCATCCACCACATGGGGCATCCTCACCCACCACCCAGCCTGCACTCTTTAAAAAGTTCCTGGGAGGAACCCTGCACGCTTGGTGGCCACCTGTTGTCACCGCCATGGCCTTGTGCTATCGTCAAGGTGGGCCCTGTTGGCTTGGGAGGGCCCACCTTCGCTCACCGCCACAGCCCTTTTAAATCTTCAGAGTGTGCCCTGTTGTCTGTGGGACCTGCCTGTGCTCACTGTGACATTGGCACAAACCTCAGGGCGACCCATTTGGTATGCCCTACCCCTTCTTCACGACCGTGGCTTTCTTCTGGTCTTGGGGCAACGTCCCTGTCGTCATGGGGATGCCTGCTAAGATTGATTCCTAGAATCTGACCTGGTGGACGGACTTTAGGAGGCCATGCTTGTTATAGTGAACAGGGAAACTCTGAGATGTTAGTCAAGCCCAATCAAGGTAGCAATGGAGAGCCGTCAAGGCTATTCTCAGGGGAGTAGGGTCAGGGGTCCACAATGAGTCCACACAGTGAAGCACAGAATTCACTTTAGACAGCAATGTACAAAATTAAGGTTTATTCCAGGCCCAAAACATACACTATAAAAAATGAAACCAGTAGGTGATATCGGACAACAGTCTGACATCACAGTTGCCATAGGTTCTAAAATGCATTCAGTGATTTCATTTAAGACAATCACTCCCTTCCTGGGCAAGCTCCTGGAGAAACTGGCCATCTCCCATCTTAATCTCCACACAATCTGTTGGTTGTCTTCATGACCATCAGTCTGGCATCAGGGCTGCCAGAAGCACGGAAACTGCTCTCCTGAACATCCGTGAAGACCAGCTCTCCAACCTTGACTCCAACAACCCTGTGTCCTCATCTTGCTTGATCGCTCTTCTGCCTTTGACACTGTCAACCATGCCATTCTGCTCAACCGTCTCCGTGATAACCTGGGTATCACTGGACAGGCTCTGGCGTGGCTGACTTCTTTCCTCTCCGAACGACCCTCCCAGGTCCACCTTGGGTCCTTCCTCTCCGATATCTTTTTCTCTACCTGTGGTGTCCACCAGGGATCTAACCTCTCTCCTTGGCTGTTCAACCAATATCTGGCACTCCTTGCCCACTGCATTGCCTCTCTCTGGCCCAATTTTCAGTGCTATGCGGATGATAACCAGGCTCCCCTAGGCCTCCTCCTCTCCTTCCCTCATCTGACTGTCTATCCAGGAGCAGTGTGCCGCCAATGACCTCTGCCTTAATGCCAGTAAGACTGAGATGCTACTCATCGGCACACCCACTCCCTCCTTCCCTGCAGCTCTCTGGCCGGCCTCTCTTGACCCTCTTCCTGCTCCCTCCTGCAAGGCTAAAAACCTCGGTCATTTTCGACTCCACACACTCCTTCTCTCCTCACATCTGATGTGTCTAAGAAGTCACACTACCAGCTGCACCTCCTCAGAGGTATTCTTCCTTTCCTCTCCTTCCCCCAGAAGCTAAGTCTCCAGAGCCCTGTTTCTCTCTTGGCTGGACTATTGCAACAGCCTCTATCTTAATCTGCCTGCCTCTACTCTCCGCCCTCTGCAACTTATCCCAAACCGGAATGCGAGACTTGACCTTGGCCTCAAGCCTAGGGATCGTATCTCTCCAGGACTGAAATCTCTGCACTGGCTCCCAGTGGCTGCAAGGGTTAAGTTCAAAACCCTCTGCATTGTCCACGGCCTTCTGGGGCCTGGGGCCGCAATAACTTCAACTCTTCCCAAATACCTTCCTTCTCGGCATCTTCGCTCATCTGCCTCCAACTCCCTCAGTCAGTCGCTTCTCCAAGCAACGAGTTGGTGGTCGATCTCTCTCTTCGGCAGGGGACTACTTCTGGAACGGCCTTCCTGCCTCCCTGAATCTTGAGGAGAACCATCTCCGGTTCCGGAAACACCTCAAAACCTTCCTCTTTGTTTCTGCTTTCTCTGCCGCTCTCCCCTGCTGAAATTCCTGGCTGAAACTGCACTGGTTACCTGGCCACACTTTCTGATCTTGGGGCCAGGCCCGCCTTTTGCACACCTGCCCCCCCGCCCCCTCCCCTTGCACTTGCCACCATCCGGCCGCTTTTTATTTATCTTATTTATTTTTCTATCCCATGTACTGCACTTTCCCCTCTCCCTTCTCCCAGCCACTTTTCCCTTTCTCCCTACCCATGCACTTGCGCAATCTAAATGACACCTGGCCTGGTAGGATCGTTGTCTGTCTTCCCACTGTTCCCCTCCCTTGCCTCGTAGTGCCTTGAAACACTTGTGTATAGGCGCGTTATAAATGCCATATATCATAAGTAAGTGCAGTAAGATGGAAAAAGTCACAAGATATATGCTCTGGCTTCAGAAGTCCAATATCTATGAAGAGTGGTGCCTTGTGCCTAAAATTCTCAATACTTCTCCCTAGAATGTATCTGATGCAGGTAAAGTACTTCTGTTGGTAAAATATTCAAGAGAAGAGATGCAACAAAGTTACTGGTAAGATGTTTTTCAGGTAAAGCTGCTCAGGTGCGACTACCAAAAAGCAGTGGAATGGAAGGATACAAAGACTTGTTCTTAATGTTATCCTATGGAGGACGCAGGACGCAGGGTGACAAATGCTTCGAGTATAATTACCCCTGTGGCAAAACCTTAGATGTCGCCACTTCTCTTCGAGGGTGATGCCTTTCCCACGAGGCCATGGAGGTGAGGCAGTTACCAGTTAGTCCCCCTCATGGGGAGGGATTCTGCAGTCCCCCGCCCCTCCCCCACCCTTGGGATAAGAACAGCCATCTAGGGTACAGACCTTATGAGAACATCACTCCCCCACATACTATAGCCTCTCCTTCCTCTGCTAACGATTTTGTAGACGGACCTGTGAACTGTTGTAAGATGGAGCACTCTTAAGTTTCTGGAAAGTCCTGAGACGTGGAACAGAACATATGTAATCCGCAAGGCCAACTTGTCCCAGTACTTAAAACAATAAAGATATAACATGTGAAAGAGATGAAGGACCTATACAGTGGGCCCACACACTGCCAACAGCAGTGTTTAGAAAGTGACAATGGACTAAACATTGTGTCTCGGGCAGCCGGGCAGGTGTGCTGCACACGAACGCAGGAGATTCAATCCTGTTGCTTGTCTGGAGGAAGAGCACTTCAGGACGCCGGCAGTACACCCCATCCGATAATCATATCAAATCCAGCATGGGCAGAAAGCCTGCAAACCCCCTCATTGCAGTGGTAGAAAAAGAGCCTGTTGATAACCAGGGAAGGGTCAAGGACCCGAAGTGCCATAAATAAAGAGTTAATCCTATTTTACGTAAAGCTTTGTTTTTAGCCATCTGTTTTTATCCTTGGTTTTTTTCATTGTCTTTGATTTTTGAGTTTTACTCGTTTTATGGTGTATACTTCTGCTGTTGAGAATTTTTATTTTAACTTTTTTAAATTAAATTTTGATTTATTTTTAAGCTTTCTACTTTTATGGTCGCGTGTTTCTCTTAGCACCCGTTTGCCCATGGGCCTAAGGCGCTTTACAAGTGCATAAATGAGGAGAACTGAGTCCCTCACAACAGTGGCGGGATAAATTCACTGAACAAGATACAAGTCATCTTCGTGGCAGTACTTGGCAAGGAAGTGAACCTAGTGTGCCAGGTCAAAGACGAGAAGTCAGGGTTGCGGGAGAAGGAAAACCGGGGAAGGGTGTAATTCCTCCTATAGGATACCAAGAGAAGGGAGCCATTCTCCTGGTAACCCGAACCAGGTTGACAGT
The DNA here is from genome assembly GCF_040938575.1 of Ambystoma mexicanum. Lineage (NCBI taxonomy): Eukaryota > Metazoa > Chordata > Amphibia > Caudata > Ambystomatidae > Ambystoma > Ambystoma mexicanum. Next base: position 548,589,123 of record NC_090931.1, on the reverse strand, counting down.
CCACAAGATCTGAAAAAGGGAGCCATTCCCTTGAGCTATTGGTCAGGAGAAGGGAGACATTCTCTTGGCCCACCAAGAAAGTATTGTGTTTAACTTTGCTATCAGGGGAAGGGAGCCATTCCTCCTGACAAAGTGTAAGACACAAGGCTGTTTTAAGATTTGGGAACTGTTTCAACTAACCAGGAACCATAAACCAGGAGAAGGGAGTCATGCTCCAGAGGCCAGAACAGAATTGCCTTATTCTGTAGTTTCTAGTGAATGGGACAGAAGTAGGGTTTTTCTGTCACAGGACGGTGGACAGTTTTGAGTTGACAAGACATTCTGACATACACCTTATCTTCAGTTGAGGCAGGGAACCCCATCCGCTATACCCCCACCTCCCTTCTTAGTAATGAGGCTAGACCGCTTTGTCCTTCGTTGATAAGTCTTTAGCCCCAAACATGCCACCATTGTGTCAGTCTCCTTCTGCACCCTTGCACCCCCCCCCCCCCCCCCCTGCCTCTTTTCCCAGAGGTCTGGAAGGGTCAATTGGAGGTGTTGGGGGATGGGGGCGAGGGGCAGACGGGTGCTGGAGGTTGGTGTTTTCCTGCTGTGGGTTCTGATGAGGCGCCCAGGTGCTGCAAGTGCAAAGATTTTTCTGGTCTGGTCCGGGAGCAGAGTGCAGCCTTTGGTGATGGAGAAATGCAGAAAGCACCGATGCAGACCTTCAGGACACTTAAAAGGACTGGGGAAGGCGAGTTCCAATGACACCCACTGGACACATGCAACGGCAGGTGTCCTTCCAGTTGCGGTTGAGGAAAACTGTCAGTGCAGTATCACCTGATACTGGGATGATGAAATTCAACAGGAAAGACCTTGTTCAGAAAACCTAACAGTAATTCTAGGCAAGTCAGTCCTTATCATACAAGTTTAATATAGGCCACACCTATTAATGAGGAGTAAAAAACATGTTACTTTCTGAATACTTTCAGTAATACACGGTTAGCAGACCATGTCAGTTATACAGTGACACTAAGCAAAGAAATCCTATAATCAACCAACCCTTTCACCAGGATACTTTTCTGACTAGTGGAACAAAGATTCAAGGAACAGTATATACCTAGAACTACATTTATGATCAGTTATACTAGGGTTGTAAGACCTTTTGGTGTAATATTCAATTACAGTTGCTTTTCAGCTCAGTGGAACGCAGACTAAGATCAGCAAGAACGCTTTACACTAATTTAGGATTGTACCAGGCAGACCAAGGTCAGCTGAATGCACACCGCTATTCTAGGGAGGTAAAACCTAATTTTGTAATATACTATTAGTTGCTTTTCAGATCAGTGGGACACAGATTAAGGTAAGCAATAACTTATTTTAGAATGGCCCAAGACAAGTAAAACCCATATCCTTGTTAAAGGAGCTATCAGCAACTTAAAGATAGGTATAAACAGAAGACTATTTTAGCATCTGCATAAAACAGACCAGTGAAAACCAATTTTACACTTTATGAATGATTCAAGGTTCCTCTAGGTAGGTAAAACCCAAGGCAGACTTATTATAAACAGGCTATACAGCACGTTGGGGGAAGCAAGACCCAGTTGGGAAACTTAAACACCGGTTATCTGAAAAATAGTGAAGCCACACACAATTTTGGGACAGGCACAATCAATTCACAGGTGAGTAAATTAACCGTATTTATACTTTTCAATAGGCACAACACACATTTGAGGTAAGTAAGAACATTTGTAACTGTTCACTCTGTTACAGTTACCAACTGACTCTCTCATTAGTAAGCACTTTTCAAACACTTTTTTTATTTTTTTTTTTACAGACGGAATCCTTTACTTATCCAGTCCTTCCCTATTCTATTGCATGAGTTCACTCTGCGGCAGAAGGACCCTAATGGTCTAGGTGCCAGCTGTAGGCATGGTGAAATAGGGTTCAGTTGCAGGCAAAGTCAGAGTTCCCGATGGAGTCTCTTCAAATCAAGTATTTCATTTTAGAGTTAGTTGGGGTCCAGGGACTTCAGAGAAGGTACCATAGAAGGATTCTAGCCATGGGCCTGGGTGAACCGGATGAGAGGCCTCCCAAACACCCCAAAGCTTTACAGAAATCACACAGGTTAAAGGTAAGTAAATACCAGAGCCAACACCGTATCTTAGCACAGAAGAGTTGCTGTAAGAAGACTTCAGGATCTGTAGCCAAAAACGCAGTTGTTTTCCTTCATCATGAAGAAGACAAAAGACAGGACACTGGGTTTACTTTTGTTGAATGGATCAACTGGGTAGGCTCTAAGCAAGAGGTTCTTTGCATGTTACTCGGCACAGAAGTGGTTACAGCCGGGGAGGCTTCAGGATCTGCAGCCAAAAACCTGGGCGCTGAATACCTTGTCAGAGAAGACACTGACGCTGGAAGGGCTTCTGCAGCAGGGACCAACTGGGAAGGTTCCAGGCAAGAGTTTCTTTGCGGCTGGGTGCAGCGTTGTGGTTTTGGCACCTTTTTCCAGAGCCAGGAGAAGACTGACTAGGTCTGGTTGGATTCTCATCTCTAATCTGGTCCAGCACTCTGAGGCTACTTCAAGGACTTAAATCATGTTCTGGATAGCCAGGACGAGGCCACCAAAGTTTTGGCTCAATTCGGAATTCTGAGACCATGCACTGTACAATGGCTCGAGGTCCCAGGCAATATGGGTATTGCAGCCGCGCAAGGTTGCTGCACGACGTGGGATGGCTCAAAACGCAGGTCTTCTGCAGTCTAGTGGATCTCGCAAGGCTCTGCTTTCGGGGTTGTCCTTTTCGGGATACTCTGGCCAATTGGAAGGAAGTGGTACTGCAGTCTCTGGTTACAAAGCAGGCTCTCTGGTCGCTGGATATTGTTAAGGCAGTTGTATCTTCATCTTCCTCTTTGGATTCATGTGCATTGGTCGACTTGTCAACAGCTTCCCGTTTCGGAGTATTTATAAGGAACTACAGCACAACCTCTGCATTCTCTTGCTGCATTGTCCAAGCAGGACAGCGAGCCCCCCACTGGGAGTTGCTTCCTTTCAGGCAAGGGGGAAGACAAAGGGCTGCAGAGTTTTGGACTCCTCCCTCGCTTCCTGCCTTTCCAGACACTCTGGAGCCTAGGCGAGGAATTCACAGGATTCCTGCCGAGGACAAAACAGCCACTGAGGTCGTTTCCGCCTAGAATGGCAGGGGGAATACCTCAAACAGAAAGCATGCAAGAAATGGCGAAAGAAGGAGCCCACCAGTTTAGAAAAATGGTTCCCTTTCTGTGTATTACCGAGGTTAAATTAACAGCCTGCGAGTAATAAAGGCTAAAAGTCATAAAGGTAAAACCATTGTCACCAGCCATTCATGTAAAACTCACAATTATAACAATTTTACGAGCCAAGTAAGAAAGGGGATACATTGTATCACCCCATCACTCTACATAAGGTGAGGTGTGCTGGCTCGCTATATAAAATGTTAAGGGGGTGGAAAATACTTCATTACTACTTGGAAACTGTAGTTCACCCAGGTACATGAAAGAAACATTGAAGAGGAAATTCACTCAAAAATGTTATCGTCTCAAAAGATGGGCCATAATCAAAAAAATAATCTATTTTTAAAGAAAAATCCTATGTAAACTTTTGAGCAAATGAGGCTCAAAGTTTTCACACAGAGGCATCCATTTTGTGAAAAGGTCAGCCTCTGTTCATGCTAAGCTCTACCCTAGCAGCATTAATAAAGCAAAAGCCCCCTACTGGGAGATTTTGCTTATTGCTGCCAGAGAACAGTGCTGAACATGGAAAGGAGGCTGCCACAGTGTTTACAACTGCCTTGACTTTCATTTTACGTTTTCTGTGCCCCCAAAGCCCAGTGAGGCACCACCTCAGAGGTATTCTTCCCTTCCTCTCCTTCCCCCCCTGAAGCTCACTGTCTCCAGAGCTCTGGTTCTCTCCAGGCCGCACTATTGCAACAGCCTCTTTCTAAATCTGCCTACCTCTACTCTCCGCCCTCTTCAACTCATCCAGAACAGGACTGCAAGACTTGTCCTTGGCCTCCAGCCCAGGGATCGTTTCTCTCCAGGACTGAAATCTCTGCACTGGCTCACAGGATTAAGTTAAAAAAAAAAAACCTCTGCATTGTCCACAAGGCCGCCTGGGGTCTCAATACCTTCAACGCTCTTCTTAAATATCTTCCTTTTTGAGCTCTTCATTCATACGCTCACCTCCCTGCCCTCCCCCCGCACCCCGGTCAGTCGCTTCTCCAAGCAACGAGTTGGTGGTAGATCTATCTTCGGCTAGGGCCTCCCTCTGGAACAGCCTCCCTGAAACTTGGAGAACCACCTCCGGTACCTGAAACACCTCAAAACCTTCCTCTTTGCTTCTGCTTTCTCTCCTCCTCTCCCCTGTTGAATTCCTTGCAGAAACTGCACTGGTTACCTGGCCACCCTCTGATCTCGGGCCCAGGTCCCCTCCCTCGCCAGTTACACACCTGCATTGCTTCGCTGGCAACCCCCACACTTGGACTGTTTCTGTACCCCTACAGTCCCCCACCAGCACTTGACACCTGATGTCTGCACTTACCCATGCACTTGCCACTAGCTGGCCCTACTTATCTTATTGTTTTCATCTATTCTTAGTCCCATGTACTGCACTGTCCCCACCCCCTCCGCACTTTTCCCCTTCTCCCTTCCCCTGCATTTGCGCAATCTGAATGACACTTGGTTTAGTAGAATCGTTGTCTGTTCTTCCCTCTGTTCCCCCTCCCCTGCTGAGCCTTGAAACACTTGTGTATAGGCGCGTTATAAATGCCATATCATATATCAAAACGTAAACTGAAAGGCACAGCAATTATAAATACTTCGCTGGTGGAGTTTTCATAATTGCTGCAACTTAATTTTCTTGTTTCCGGAGCACGGCAAACTGGAAACTAAAGTCTCAGCAATTATGAATTCTCTGCTGGTGGCCGGCGAAGTATTAATAATTGTCTGGACTTTCTAAGTCTCCCAGGGGGAGCCTGGGAGACTTGAAACGAAAGTCACTGCAATCATAAATACCACAATGTTGCATTTATAATTGCCTAGATTTTCGCTTGAAGTTTCCCGGGCTTCCCCAGCTCAGGGGAGCCCGGGAAAGAAATAAAACAAAGAAGCACTCACTAGCAGGGCAGGAAGGAGCCTGACGGCATTCTCTGCCCTCCGGCTGTAATGAGCAAAGGCTACCAGTAGGTGGCTTTTGCTTCATTATTGCCACGAGAGCAGAGCTTAACTCAAGCACAGGAAGCTCATTGATTACACAAAATGGCTGCCTTCTAGTGCTTGAAATGTTTGACTTTGAGCCTCATTTGCTAAAAATTGTGCATAGGAACTTTCTTTAGAAATATGTATATTTCTGATGTTTGTTAATCTGCTTAGAATCACATGCTGTGCATAGGTCCGACATCCAGTGGTCACTGCGGAGTATTGCATTTTGTTTTTCGTAGTCGAAAAGGGGACGTCGACAAGGCGTGTCTGAAACACTATCCCTATAGTGACGTGCGTTGTACCCACAATCCCTCATGCGTCGAGGTCCCTCAGATTGTTTTTTTCCGCCCAGCTTCTGGTCGCCTTCACGCGGAGCTCCTCGAGAGACATTGCAACTCCTCGACCTTTGGTCGTTTTTTCTCTAATATTAATAATCCCTCCCTCGACGCAGTTGTAAGCTGTTCTCCGCCGAAAAGAATCTTCGACGGAGGGTCGAGCGGAAGAAATCCTTTGGCGCTGCCGAACACTTGGCCTGGCCTCGCAGGCCATATACAGTAGGGAGAGTGGGGTCGTGGGACATCTCTGGGTCTTTTCTGAGAATGCCTTTCCCTTTCCCCTTCCTTTCCCTTGGGGTGTTTATCGCGATTTATTGCCTCGGCTATGGAGAGGACACCGTTTAGGTTTTGCCCACTTTGTAAAGGCAAATTCACTTGGAAGGACAAGCACTCACGGTGTAACCGCTGCTTGCCCCTCGATCACAAGGAGGAAAGGTGCGCGGCTTGTCGGCTTCTTAAGCCTAAAACTCTAAAAGACCGAAGGGTTAAAAGGTGGGCGGCCTATGCGATGTCGAAGGCCGAAGGTTCACCCGCCGCTGCTACCACCGACAGTGACGAGGAACGCGATAACACGACCTCCGCTACGGAAGTCGAAACCCCCTCTAAGGAGCGCTTACGCGCTTCGTCGTCTGTCCCCGGCCCCGACGGGCTCGGCTCACGCCCTGCTTATGGGGATGAACACCCCGGCGACACAGACGCACACAAAGATCCACATAAACACACAACCCACGGCTCTTCTTCGACGAAGTCGAAAAGACCTTCGGCGCCCAAGGAGACGCAGGTTCCACCGGCGGCCTCCTCGGACCGTTCGGGTTCGAAGCCCCTCTCGCAACCGCAGCCGCGACCTGCGACTGGGCTTTCGGCAAACAAGGGCGCTGCCACCAAACCATCGGCCGGTGCGCATCAACTGAAAGCGCAGACCGCCGTAGAGCGTTCGATACCCATAGCGTCGAAAACTCAAGCTTCCGCCGACAAACGAGTCGCCGATAGCTTAGCAAGGATCGCTGTAGCCGACGCCCAAAAGCGTACGCCGAAGATTACGTCGAGCGTTACGCATAAGTTAAAGGATACGCCGAAAAAGCCCGAAGGGAAGCAGGGACTACCCCCTTCAGTCAGGGAGTCTCCCGACACACCTGAAGGTTTTTCAGAGGGCGACGGGACACTTTCCTCGACGCTTTGGGAGAGGTCGAGCCATTTCGAGTTAGATAACCCTATGTTTCCCCCGCCAGACCGCTCTGGGGTACCCCATGAAACAATGGAAAGACTCCACCTCTGTATGGAGAGGATGGAAAGGTTCATGAGCACCCAGACCTCTCAAACTCACAAGAGGACCAGAGAAGGGCCTCAGGAGGACCCCAGGGCCAAAAATCCGAGGCTAGTCGATCCCCAGCTGGACACAGCCTCAGACTTCCAAGATGTATATGACCTCACTGGGGAGGAACAAGACTTCGAGGAAGAAGATGATTTCATGGACAATGAAGAACAGAACCAGGAGGAATGTCTGGAAGACAGAACAGACATTATAGAAGAAGGCTTCGGGGTTAACCCAGAAGAGGGACCTTCACACCCCTGGCAATCACCATCAGTGTATTCCGACACTGATGTCCTAAACCTAACTCCTCCGGACAATTCTCCAGTTAGGAACACGTCTCCAATTGACGATCAGCCCACGTTCAATGCACTGTTGCGCAAAGCAGCAGCGCATTTCGAACTCGACACCGGGGAACTCTCTCCAGAATTGGACTTTGTAGAAAGAGTGATTAAAGAAAAACCCCCGGTCAGCCAGACCATTCCACTCCTCGCTTCAGTGAAGAGAAGGATCATACCTTCGCTGTCCACTCCCGCAATGATCAGAGGGGTCAATCCACGGATTGAAAAACTTTTCACTCCTTCACCCTCAGACCCCCTCTACATTAGGGGACATTCCATTCCGGATTCCCTAGTGGTATCTAATACTAGAAAGAGGGCAGGGGTACCACTTTCCACCAGTGAGGCACCCCCTGACAAGGAGGGCAAGAGGCTATATGCCCTTGCAAAAAGAGTTACTTCCTCGGCTGCCTTCTCAGCAACAATTGCCAACAACAATTCCTTGCTTGCAAGCTACGCAGACGCGCAGTGGGCCAAACTGCGAAAAGACGCCGAGGAAGCACCGGAGCCTTTACGTACGCGCCTACTGTCAACTATTGGCGAAGGAACCCAAGTGAACCAGAGCATTGTTAAAAACTCTCTGGACGCGGCAGAAACAGCAGGACGTTCCTTGGTACAAGGAATACTCCTAAAGCGCCATGTATGGCTGCGCAACTCAGGCTTTAAACCAGAGACACAGGCGTCTTTGATAAATAAACCTGTCGAGGACGCTAACCTCTTCGGAAAAGCGGTAGATGAAGCCCTAGAGATGGCTAAAAAAGAGTTCGACACTATCAAGACTCTTGACCAAATCTCTAAGCCCACTACCAGGCGCGGCTATGGCAACAAACGCTTTTTTCGTGGCCAACGCCAACAACAACAACAAAATCAACATCAGCAATACCCTGCCACCAATTACCAAACCAATAGTGGGCAGTACAGCCAAAGAGGCCAACGCCGGGGCAAAGGGAGGGGTCGGGGATCCACCCCCAGAGGCTCCCAAGCCCCCAACAACTCCAAGTGACGCGAAGATTCGCGTCCCCTCCCATGCAACACCGGTCGGGGGCCGGATAACATCCTTTCTTCCTGCATGGGAGGAGATAACGTCAGACCGTTGGGTACTGTCCACCGTAGCCCACGGATACTGTATCGAATTCAACAGTTCCCCATCCTACAGACCCCCGAGGGGACGTCGCATGACACCGGAACATCTTGCCATCCTTCTCCAAGAAGTACAACAACTGCTGGAAAAAGGAGCCATAGAGGTCGTGCCTCTATCTCAGGTAACGGAAGGTATTTATTCAGTGTACTTCCTTGTACCCAAAAAGGATCTAACCATGCGCCCTGTATTAGATCTGCGCCCAGCGAACAAGTTTATCAAACCCCAAAAGTTTCGTATGGTAACCTTACAGGAAGTAATCCCACTGCTTTCTCAGGGAGATTACATGACAACATTGGACATGAAAGATGCATACTTTCATATTTTAATGTTGCCAGCGCACAGAAAATACCTCAGGTTCATGATAGAGGGCAAACACTACCAGTTCAAAGTGCTACCCTTCGGCATAGCATCAGCACCAAGGGTATTCACGAAGGTGCTGGCAGTGGCAGCGGCCCACCTGCGCAGGTTGTCCATCCCAGTTTACCCTTACCTCGACGACTGGCTCATAACAGGGGATTCTTACGAAACATGCTTCTCCAATACCCAAAAGACAGTAGACCTTTTGTTCAGTTGGGCTTCTCCATCAACGAAAAGAAGTCCAGTTTAGACCCCAGTCAAATCAAGCAATTCCTAGGGGCTCTAATTCAAACAAAGGACGGCCTCGTCTTCCCCTCCAAAGAGAGGGTCCAAAACATGCTGTTTCAAATCCCTCAATATGTAACCGGTCGAGAGGTGACGGTACGCAAAGCAATGCGCTTGCTAGGAATGATGGCGTCGTGTATTTATTTGGTACCTCACGCGCGCCTGCGCATGCGCCCAATGCAAGAGTGGCTCAACAGCCAGTGGTGTCAGGCCAGCGGACTATGGGAGGATCTAGTTGTGGTCTCGCAGGCCTTAGTTCTCTCGCTACGGTGGTGGACAAAGGAAAACATGGAAAAAGGGAAACCCTTTGCCACACCCGCGGCGGAAGCCACTCTAACCACAGACGCATCCCTCACAGGATGGGGGGCGCACCTATCCCATCAGACTGCTCACGGAGTGTGGACTCCGAACGTAGCATCCAAACACATAAATCTACTGGAGCTACTAGCTGTGTTCAAGGCGCTAAGAGCCTTCCAGGAACACCTACAAGGCAAAACAGTAATGGTCCTTACAGACAGCACCACAGCCATGTACTACATCAACAAGCAAGGGGGCACCCACTCTCCAGGCCTGTCCAAGCTGGCCCAGAATATATGGAAGTGGGCTCTCAAACAGGACATGTTCCTACTATCACTACATGTACCCGGGGAACTCAATCTGCTAGCAGACAGTCTCAGCAGAAATTTCCCCCTGCCCAAAGAGTACGAATGGCGCCTGCACGAAGACATCGTCTTCGACGTCTTCACACAATGGGGATTCCCAGAAATAGACCTGTTCGCAACCCTGGAAAACTCACAATGCCTAAGTTACGCCTCCAGGTACCCCCAGAACCAATCCAAGGGGAACGGTCTGTCGATGCAATGGTCAGGGAAATTTGTTTACGCTTTTCCCCCGACTCCCCTTCTCAACAAAGTGGTGCACAAGATGCACCAGGAACAAGTGACCATGATACTAGTGGCCCCATTGTGGGCACGACAACCATGGTTCGCTCACTTGATGGAGATGTCTCTATCCCCCCCAGTAAAACTCCCCTGCCCGTACAACATGCTGTCTCAGGACAAAGGCAGGACTCTGCATCCATGCCCCCAGAACATGAACTTAGCAGCTTGGCTCCTGAGATCATAGAGTTCGGACATCTACAACTCCCGCAAAGATGCATGGACATCCTCAGGGAAGCCCGAAAACCGAACACTCGCCACTGCTATTCTAGCAAGTGGAAAAGATTTGTCATCTGGTGCAGGAGTAAAAGCATCAACCCTATTGACTGCTCTCCCACACATTTGGTCCTATACCTGACCCACCTATTGGATTCAGGTCTAGTGTTTAACTCCATTAAAGTCCACCTAGCTGCACTTTCTGCATACACCACTTCCCAACTCAAAGTGTCGTGGTGGAGGATCCCTGTTATAAAGGCCTTCATGGAGGGAGTAAAGAGGATACACCCCCCGATAGCTGACCCAGCTCCCGGATGGGACCTTAATGTGGTACTTACCAGACTCATGGGCTCTCCATTCGAACCCATGCACAAAGCATCTCTTAAACACCTCACGCTTAAGACTGCTTTTTTAATAGCTATCACCTCCATCAGGAGAGTAAGTGAACTTCAGGCTCTTTCTATTCTAGACCCCTTCGTTACAGTTCACAAAGATAAAGTGGTTCTACGCACTCACCCTAGATTTGCTCCGAAATTTATTTCTAAATTCCACGTAAACCAATCTATAGAACTACCAACGTTCTTTCAAAATCCTTCCAATTTGGGAGAAAGGACTCTGCACACTCTAGATGTACGCAGAGTGGTCATGTTCTACATGGAAAGAACCAGACCACTGAGGAAGACTAATCAGTTCTTCGTCTCGGTGGCAGCAGGAAGAGAAGGAGATGCAGTTTCAAAATCCACTATTTCTAGATGGATTGTTCAATGCATCACTCTCTGCTATACTCTTGCTAAGAGAGAACTGCCCTTTAGGCCAAGAGCACACTCTACTCGAGGCACGGGGGCATCCATAGCATTCATTGCAAATGTTCCCCTTGAGTCCATCTGCAAAGCGGCTACCTGGAGTTCTGTGCACACCTTTACAAAACACTACTGTCTAAATACACACTCTAGATCTGACTCCCAGGTGGGACAGGCAGTATTACGACACCTTTTCTCTACTGTTCCTTCTCATAACCCACCGCCAACTCCGGGTACTGCTCGCTAGTCTATGCACAGCATGTGATTCTAAGCAGATTAACAAACTTCAGAAGAGAATGCATTACTTACCGTAAAAGCATTTCTGATGATTGTATCTGCTTAGATTCACATGCGCCCGCCCTTCCTCCCCGCTCGGATGGAAGGAACATAGACTTCCTTTATATATATCTCTCTCTTTTCTGTACTCACTCACGTCTAGAAGGCTCCCTCAGGGCAGAAAAATACAAACAGAGGGACCTCGACGCGTGAGGGATTGTGGGTACAACGCACGTCACTATAGGGATAGTGTTTCAGACACGCCTTGTCGACGTCCCCTTTTCGACTACGAAAAACAAAATGCAATACCCCGCAGTGACCACTGGATGTCGGACCTATGCACAGCATGTGAATCTAAGCAGATACAATCATCAGAAATGCTTTTACGGTAAGTAATGCATTCTCATATTTTTTTTTTATTATGGCCCATCTTTTGAGACAATACGATTTTTTTTTATTTTTTTTATTTTTTTGAGTGAACTTCCCCTTTAACAGGGGAGTCCACAGGGGCAATCAGCCTAAGCCCAAAAGTTGTAGGAAACTATAACTTCAACCATACATTATAGAGGGACATAAAAAAAGGTCACCCATAAAAAAGAGTAAAAGACTAGGTGAGAGGGGGACACAGATACCCCTTCACCTAGGGACAAAGTGAAATAGTTGCCTAGTCAAAGCAAAATGTTCTAGGGTTGACTCAGGTCAGGAAGATTTATCATTTATATGAAAATCTCACCTAGCAGGCTTCTCTGCTCTTCACTTCCTGGACTGCGTTTGGCATATGCAGCCCTGGAGAACATTGAAGGGCGCTCCTCGCAGGCCACAAGGCTGACTGTCAGGGACACGGATGGGCAGCCTGATCTGGGCCACTACCCATGCTGGGCTGTTCGTCTTCTGCCCGGGTGTCCCCACGCACTTTGCCTGGCAATTGATTCATGTGGTTCTTCCGATCTGGCACCTGCCATCAGCAGCTGTTCCCCTGTTTTTTTTAATCTAGGGGGCTCCCCCAAGTGTCACCAGTGCCATTTCTGGATTTATACCATGGGGAGCCACTCGAGGCAGCACCCACTACCGGCTCCGCCCACCCCCCCAACCGCCACACTGCTCTCCCCTCCCCCGATCCCCCTCCCCCTCCTGTCAGTCTTTTGCTTTTTCTCTTCCCCAAATGTACTTTCCATTAAAAATCCTCCGGAGGATTCTTTTTCTTTTCTTGCCTGACAAGCCCATTCTTGGGCACGGGAGTTCTGTTTTATTGTGCTTTTTCTTTTCTTTTATTAAACATTCCATCCGGCCCCATGTTGGGCTGAATCTTTCAGTCAACTCATACACCGCACACACACACAACATATTACACACTGCACAGTAAATATAATGCTTTTTTTACTCTGGTTCTGCGTCTTTATTTCTTTGTGTTCCTTGGGGGACAAGCATGTAGCCTCTACTAGCTGGGTATGGTGGGGCCACGTGCTACAAGTAGAATCCTATGTTCTAGTAACATTAAAGTTACTTTTTTTAGGTTCCATTAAGTGTTTCATGTGTAAATGCAAATTAAATGACAATCCTTTCGCCAACATTACGTCCTTTGTAGATTCACATGCTATTGTATATTCCCTGTTAAGCTTGGTGTTCAGTACATTTTTCTTTTAATTTAATGTTTTATTGGTTAAAAGTCAAACGTGTTTGAAGGAAAACAATCATTAACTTAAAATAAACCTTTAACATTTAAAAAAAAAATCCACAAAAAAACAAAACCGGGAAAAAAAGAAAAATCATCCCCCTAAGATCAAACCGTTAACATCTCCTCCATTTTGGATACCATCCACAGTAACAACAAAAACCCCTCCACTGGTTCACAAAATAATACTATGTCAAAGCCGACAGTTGGACAATTCGAATCAACCTCCATCAACCAACAATACCTTACACCCCACCTTCCCACTCTGTTTCCCCCTGATTGGTAAGCACAGCCTCAAGCATTTTCATCACACCTACAACCAACCTAGGATGATCACCAATTAACAACCACTTCCACCATTCCCCTCTTGAAAGAGTAGATTCCCTCCATAAGGTCTCCTCTAGATATAGCACTTGAATCTTAGTCAAGGCTTCACAGTTCATTACTAGATGCTCAAGGGTTTCCATGCAGCAAGCATTCTTACAATACCAACAGTTTGCATTTTCAATCCCCGCCATTTTCCTCTTAAACAAAATCTCGATTGTGTCTAGGATACTTAAGCGACACCTGAGAAGGTCACGATATTTTGGGGCGCGGAATTTAATCATACATTTCAGAATTTCATTAACTTTCCCCCACTCAACAGGCAGTATTTCTCTAGACCCTAGACCACTGCACTGACCCATAGTGGTAATCTATCTCTGAGCAGCAATTTCTTTCTCACACTCATTGGATTTCACAGTAGCAAATTTACGGACACATCCTTCTCCCGTATAAGGGCTTCCACCTTATTTCTCCATTCATCAAATGATCCATTTACCACCTTATTATCCAAGGCCAAGATCTGAAACGGTTTCTCAACTTTCACGAAGTCACATTTCCTATACAATACCGTTTTCCAAGCTACCAATGACTCCAAAGACTGGAGCCTCAGTTCAAACCTAATTCTACACATTGGGAGATCATTTGGTAGGCGCAATATTTTACGGCAAAAATGACCCTCCAATTTCACCCAACAATCACATGGAAGGCGGAGAACTGCCTCAGCTCCATACGTTGGGGTCTGTGCCACCTTTTGTTTATAAAAGGAATGATGGGTGTTAATGTAAATTTACCAAACTTCCGGTGCAGCACCCTACCCTGGTTCACCAGAGGAATCATTTTCTGCCATAGATATGCATAATGAGCAGCCTCATCAGCGCTTCTATTAATCGTGACCCCCAAATAAACCATTGAATCCACCATCTCTAGGGCGGTTCCTCCGACCCTCCAGGGTAAAGTTCTCTTTCTTCCCCCTTCTTGCCTTCTTCATCGGGAGCACCTTAGATTTACTTGCATTGATTTTCATACCATTGCTCTTGAGATATGATTCAAATGCTAGGAGACGTCGCTCAAGGCCTATGGGCGTGCAATCAAGAAAGACCAGGTAATCCGTGAAGAGAATCCACGATACCTGTGCTCCGTTTATTAACGGCAGAAAAGCACAAACATTCTCCTGGGACAATCCCAAGTCGGATATGTACAGACAGAACAGGAGAGGCACTAGGGCACGCCCATGTTTCAGTCCCTGATAGGTGGAGATTCTACTGGATAGCGTTCCCCTAGTGCAGAGCCTAATTCGCACCGAGGTGTCTGTATAAAGTTCTTCCATTGCTTCTACGAGATCTCCCGAGCAGCCCCACAAACGCAGTTTTACCCATAAACGGCTCTTAAGAAAACTATCGAACGCCTGTTCGAGGTCCATGAAGGCCAAGAACAGCGTCAATCCCTTCTCAAAACTCCTCTCCTTAAGTAAATTCAATAGGAATAGGTTTAGGGAGGTGCCCACACCCCTCAAAAAACTTGTTTGCCTAGGGTCTAAGATACCACTCCCATCAGCCCATATCTTCAGATCTCGCAGGAGAAGAGTTGCAAAAAGCTTTCCCAAAGCATCCAAATGGGCGATAGGATGATAGGACTGATCCTAAAAACTATCGCCCTTTTTAAAGATGGGCACAATTAGGGCCTCCTTCCAAGACTCAGGGATCACCCTGTTAGTCCTGATTTGTCTAAACATCGTTAAGATGAAACTTGCCCAGTTGTCGTCTTTTTTAATTCGTAGGTCGAAATCCCATCGGGACCCGCCACACGGGAGGCACTGAGCTTTTCAATCATAAGACTTACATTATGGCTATCCACATGAAAATTCCATTCCCCCCCTTTCCCTGGCCTTAGAGATAGCCGGACCCTCACGCGGGTCAGAGAACAAGGACTGATAGTGGTTAATCCACTCTCTCTCCGCCACCATCACCAAGGACTTCTCGTGGCGGAATACCCCACCATTGTTTAACTCCCATGTAGAGCTAGAGTCCTTCTTACAGACCGCTAGTAGCATGCACTCAGCATCATGCTGCAAACGCAAGTGTTGAGTGCGTCTACACCAGTTTTTATAGATGACTGACTTTTCTTAGCCTTTCTTTTTTCTCAGAGCCGGAATCCTCCCTTATTTCTTTCCATGCTCTACGCATACCTTTTTCTTTTTATGACTAGATCAACGTCGTAAACATGTTTTTTGACCACGGCAAATCACCTTTCCGTATTCCTGGCTTTAAGGAGCCTCCTATAATCAATATTCCCGGGGTCCATTAACAGTTGACTCTTGTAATCTCTATTCATCCTCCTGACCTCATATTCTTTTAATCTTAAGAGAATCCCACAACTCCTTAATACCACCTCTTCCGTTACATCCTTCCGATCCGAGCTCAACCCTCAAAACTTATGGTCAGTAAATCATGATCACTGATGGACTGAGGAGTCACCACAAAGGTCTCAGTACTCTCCTTCAGATTATTAGAGATAAAGTAATAGTCAATGCAAGATGTCAATGATCCATTCCTACATGTCGGGCGACCAGGGATATCTCCCCCTATGTTTGACCATTTACCAAATGCATTTCGCTCAACTTCATACTCCTCATCCATTTCTTCTTTCATTCCATTCCTTCCTGTCACACACTTTCCCTGTCTTGTCTAACAGTTTGATATTAAGGTCACCACACAGCACTATCTTAACTCCTTCCACCTCACAAACAGCCTCATCAATCAGATTAGCTACAGCCTTCGTAAAATCAAATTCCTTCCCCACATTGACTCGCCAATCTTGTTAATTTTTTAAGTAGATTGCTTGGACATAAGGATTAGGGCATTTTGTTGCCGTCACTGACCAACCCAAATCGTTCTTCATCATCACCAATAAAGCAGAAAATGGGCAGCCCAACAACCCTTTTGGTGCTGGTTTTAAGGACACCACATACCCATCACACTGAGGAGGCTCCCTTAACCAAGTTTCTTGGAACACAAGGATATCCAAATCCACCAAAGCCAACAACCAACCCCCAAACAGGCTTCAGAATCCTCTAGTGTTCCAACAGCCAATCCTCAATGGGTTTGACTTATTTTCCCACAGTCTAACATCCTCCGGGACGGCTCAATGCCCCCGCTAACCATGACCAGGATGGTGTAGTAGCAGAGGAAGAAGTTAAGACCTTCAACTTTCCAAGATTTGCAACTGTAAACTTCTGAGTGTACATCTTTCTTGTGAGTCACCTGATCCCCCCCCCCCCTCTTTAAATTGCCTTTTGGATCCTTCATTACCACTGTTTTTTGTCTTTTCCGCACCCCGAGTTGGATTGCCAAAGTTCGGGCCCTTGTAGAGGTCGCCAATTTCCAGTTAATTTTTATTTGAGCATGAAAATCTGGTAGGTCATATCGAGGGGTAAGAATTTATCGGAGTGCCAGCAAGGAGTCCTTTTTGCCTTGGGAGGAGAGATGCAGTATAATCCAGTCACTTTTTTTCATCAACAAACTCCACGGTCTTAATATCCTCTGTCACAAATTAGAGTTTTGGGGCTAAGGTATTGATCAGCCGCACCACATTTCTTCTGTTCAGCAGGAACATCTTTGAATCACTTAGTCCTTTCCAAACAAACTTTCAGGCTCAGCACTTACAATTTTTGTGAGGGGCGAAGATTTTCCATTAACCCAACACCACCCCCCCCCCCCTCGCACACTCCTCCTAACTGCCTCCCATCTGATTCTTTGTCATTGGATTTACCAAATTTTACAGCCTTATTCCTATTTGTTGCCCCAAACCCCCTCTTCTCATTTCCTCCAGGGACCTCAAACCGAGATCCTTTTCATCAATAGATCTTTTGCCAGTACAGAACAAGTTCACCCCAGTTTTAAGGGGGGAGATTACGCAAGGCCATTCTTCTTTGTTGAAGGGTTTTGAAGAGCTCCAGATCATTATCCGACTTATTCACACCCTTTTTAGCGAGAGCAGAGACTTCACCAGGCTTGTGTATTTCTTCTATATTAAAGACCCGCAGCAAAGTTTACGCGGGGACTGTGTTCAGTAAAAGCATTTCCTTTGATGCTTGATCAACCGAGTGCAAGCCGGGAGCCCTTGGTTCCAAAAGGCCTTCCTTAGTTCCCATTCAGAGTTACTAACGTCTTTCCATTCGGCATCTTCATCAGCGCTCTCCAGTTCTTCCACTAACAGGCTCAGCTCCCCTATGGAGGTAACCGGTAGGGGGGCAGATCTCTCCTAGGTTTCTTCGCAACTGGGAGGCTATGCGGCACAGGTGGTGATCTAATATTCCTAAGGAACGCTCGAGAGCCCTTTGCTTTCCTTTTTGCATTCGATGGCATGTATTTTTTTTTTTAAATGTTGCCGCTTTTAATTTTAGCTTCCCCAGGGGCAAACTCACAGCACTATCCACGCCATTCTTCAAAAGACTTTGCTCTGTTAACCCCATAGGTTTAGGGTCCTTCTTTGTGTTGAAGACTGAAAAGACGTTCTTCGTTGCAGAGGGGGCCCTTTCCCCTGTCAAATCAATTGCAGGCAGAAGCTCGTTTCGACCAGGAGGCAAAACCCTAGATGATTCGGCCGCACTTTCTTTCACGAGGGACGACACTCTAGTCAAACCTTTCATCTGAGTCCTCATCCACTTACAATCCTGGAGGAGGGCTTCCATCATGAGAGACTTGTCCACCGTTTCACAACAAGCCAAATCGCATAGTCTATTTTGCGACATAAGCGAGGTTTCAGCTTCCCTATCTAGTCTCTTAACATTTGTAGCTAGAGTTTCTATAGTTTGCATTTTCTCTAGCAGCCCACCAATCAAGGCTGATTGGGATTGGATAGTCATTCAGACTCTCATATAGCTTTGTGAATGGCCCTAGGGATATGGACATAGAAGCCATAACAAGTTGCTGCAATTGCATTAGATTCACCCGTTGTCCACCATCCACTGCTCTTTCTTCCTCGTTCATGAATCCTGGGAGAATAGTCTGGAGACACTCCTGGATGAGGAGGATCCCGATGGCATCTCACTTTCCGATGAAGACCTTTGTGAATCACTCCTAACAGGGGGGCTATTTACCACCAAGGGTAGATTAGGACTGTGCATAGGCGCATTAACCGCACCCACTAGGGGAACTGCCATTGACGCGTCCCCCTCAGACAACACCGGACAGTCCCCATTCCGAGGGGGATCAATACAATCCCCAACCCCCACCTCTCCAGCCCTATTCAGCTCATGTGGAGCAACGGCTGCTCTGTCCACCAAGTCCTCTGCTTCCAGGAGGGATTTGTCTAGGAGTCTAAGGCATTCATTCACCATGGACATACTTTGTTTGGCAATTTTGACCGTGAGGTCCAAAAGGTCATTGGCCAGTTTACTCGCCAGCTCCTCATTTGCTGCTTTAGCATTTGCATGGTTGACACTCAAAACAGCTAATTGCAGACAGGAATTTACACTGGGGAAAGGAACATCCAGCTCCAAAGGCGCCACCGCCACCGGGCTACCCTGCCACAGCACTCAATCATTGACTTCCCCTTGGGGTGAGGAAGCGTCCAAGGTGCTGGAATTTAAGTCATCCGGAGGGATTGGCACCCCGGCCTGAGACCCTGCCCTTCCTTTGCGGGAACACACAAACAACGGCAGGTGCCGACCCCACCACTCCTCCCTTTACCTGCTGCCGGGTTTTCGCACTATGCAGTGAGGAGGATCTTAATGTTTCCATTCCTTTCAACGACTTTCTGCAGAGCGCCACCTCACACTTAATCCTGCTAACACCACTTATCTCCACTTATCAATTATCTCCACTTATTACACGGCATAAAAAGAGTAGGAACTCTACCAAATGCCACTAGAATACCGTCCTCGTGTATTTAAAGTGGACAATGGTCTTATTTGGGCAGTTCCGTCTTTTGTTTGTGATACTTTTTTGGGGCAGCAAGATCCAAGGAGGTTTCTCCCACAGTCTCCCACCGCACCCCTGATAAGATACAGGACAATAAACAGATATTCCTACCATGGTGTTTGGGAGCTCTGCAGCCCCAAGCCCCAGCAAAACAGCAAAACAGCAGAATTAGCCCTTTCGTCACAGGGCTTCCGCCGCAAGGGTGCCTGGGCGTTCCTTTTGTACTCAGCTGATCTGAGCCCGGCACCGTCCGTCGCACACTGCAGTAAAGTTAAAGGTACAGAGTCTCTTTCCTCTCTTAAAGCCCACTTTCAGTTTGTTGAGCCCAAGTAGGTGAACAAGATTCCTCGGGTAAAGAACAAAACAGGTATTCACTTGCAGAAAAACAGCAGAATTAGCCCCTTCGTCACAGGGCTTCCATCAGTACATTGATGAAGCAATTTCAGTGTAAACTCGAACTGTGTTCCCTTGTGTTCCATAAAAAATATAAATAGGGCCATTTGCCCTCTAGCCAATAGGCAATGACCCTTCTAGCTCCACCCCTGAATGACATCTTCAAACTCTTAATCACATTTTCAGAATTGGGAGTCCTCTCCAGGGTTGTCAATTCAACTTTTTTTTTTTAAGAATCCTTCAAACTACAGAAACAAGACTAGTCTTATTTTAGAGCTTAATACAAGCCCTTCCATTTTATGGGTTTTTGGGAATGTGTCACTTGATGGGAAATCAGTGGGCGGAGGGGGAACAGGTTTTCTGATGTTATATCCGGGTGGATCCCGCTGAAGTTTCTTCCTTTCACCTCACCATGACTGATCACAACCTGGAAAAAGTCTGTTCAAAACTTGCTCTACCTGCAAGTTAAAAAGAACATCTTTGTGGAAGTCTAGCACAAGAAGGGTCTGTATTGCCATTACCCAGATCATAATATGGACACCTGCTTCATCTATCGGTCTTTCTCAAACCATGAGAGACAGACACAGAAGACTGGTTTCATGACTAGATGAAGGTACTATTGCCTCACTCTGTTTAAGCGAGAACCTGTTCCTCACTGCATCATAGCAAGCCACTGAGGAGAGCTTTATCCTCCAAAAGAACAACATACCAAAAAATTCTGCTTTATTTTTGTCTGGCAAAATAACACGCAAGTAATCAAAATAGTCTATGAAAGATGCATCCAACATGCAGTCGATGTCAGCACCTCCTTACATGAATCAAACGGCTCTCCAGATGCCTTCCATGCTATCAACTAGCAAGTCCTTGCTGATACCTCTATCAACTGAACGAAAACCAAAATAGCCAACACTGAACATTTCTGTGGCACCCGCACTGACAACCTCTTCTGCTCTCCACGACAACAATGTCGACTATCTTGAGGGTGGTAGGTTAGTCATCCTTGCAACCTAAAAAACATATGCCTAAATAGGTTTTGGTCATCACATCTGAGCCCTAGGATATCCGACCAGAGGATATCCTATCGTGTGATAAACTCACTTTCTTTGCCTGGAGGGCATCTTCAACAAAGAGGTGTAACAAATAAGAATGCCTTTGTTGCAGCCTATCCTACTCCTCACCCTACCAAATGCACCATTGCCACTGTTGGATTCACTTAGACCACCAAGACCGATTCTGCAGCTCTGGGCAAATTTGTCCATAGACATTTTAAATATCTTGCAGACCTTAGATGCCAAACTGAAAACGGGGGAGCACAATGTTGCTCGAAGTCTCAACCCCATCAAACAAAGCTCATCCCCATCCCTCAACAACCACTGTAGCCCTGAATGGCAATGTAGCAGAGAAACTGACTGTAGCACTCGCCAACAACCTAATGAAATTCACTCAAATACTTATTCTCAGAATGGGACACTTCACAATAGTCTCCACATATTCTTTGTCAACAGACTAGCTTGATGACCTTGTTCCCAGATGATGTGGATCTAGAAGAGTACACTCCCAGAGATTCCTCCCTGGACCTGATCTGGGCATTTTATACCTCCATGTCTAAGGGTGCCTTGATGCCCTCTGGCCTCTGTTTTGTGCTTTATAAATGCCTTATACAAACCTACATGATTCACCTACTCTACTTATTTTGTCAGCAAAGGGAAAAATCAAAGAAAATGTGTCGATGTCCCTTCTGGAAGCCATTGGGGGTGACTGACCCGGTGGACATGATAAACCCTTTCACTGCCCCGGCCTGTAGGGAACAGCCATACTAAAAGTATATTGCTCCTATTATCGACCCCAAGTGTTGAACAACACAATCGTACATGTTAGTCTTCTGTGGAGTAGTAAGGAAGAAGTTTGCAAATCCATCCTCACCCATGCACTGTCCCTCCAGACTGTGCCTTTTGGCAAACTGACCATCTCCACAGCTGCAACGACTGTTAAGGCTGTAAACTCTATAGTTATCCTAACCCTTATACAACAGGGAGCAGAGGTATAAAATTGGTCCCATCTTTGAATGCCTCCCTGAAACGAAGTCTCTCTTTAATGAGTTTCAAAGAGGCAGAAGTGGTGTCTGATGCTATATTACTGTCCATTTACATGGCGAATACATGCTTTTGGTCGAATGAGAAACTGAACAGTTCTTCATCACGCTTGCATGAAAGGCTACAAATTTCATAAGGGGTTCAAGCTAAAGTAATCAATATGCCCTTAAGAGAAGACTTTTTTTCAGAAAAAGGTGGACGATGCAGTGCTTGCAAAAAGGATAGAAACTGAGAGGTTGCTGGGTGCTTTTAGAGAAAAGGTATCAGTGTTGAAAAAAGAATGGGCACTTGCGCTAAAAAATGCTACAGAATGAGTTCCTCATTGTTAAAGGAAGTGGGGAGTCTCCACCTTTCACTTTCTTGTTTGAGAAAGTTGAGAGGCTGGAGGCTCATCCTTGACCTAACGTTTCTCAACAGGCTCCATTGTTCTCAAACATTCCAGATGGTTACTTTACAAATTTTCCCTGATCAGATTTGCAGTGGAGATTTCCTTTAATCTTTTAGGCATGAAAGAGGCCTACTTCCCCATCCAAGCCACAGCAAATCTTTGCTTTGTAGTGGCAGGGCGGCAACATTCAAAGTGCTCTCATTTAGCCTAGAATTAGTCCCAAGGGTGTTTACCAAATGCCTGGCACCAGCTATGGCCCATCTGAGGAGAGGCCTTCATATCTTCCCTTACTTGGCCATTTGGTAGGTACAGGCACCAACAGTGGAACAAAGCCGGCCAGACTGAAGGACCAGACAGGTGTGTAACATAGTTGGGAGGCTTCCACATATCGAGGTTTATAGATGTTCCATGGGTGGCCTGTAAAGCATCCATATCACAGGCAGTGCCTTCAGAAGAGCGAATTCTGAATATCCTGACCAAGCTTCGGTCACTGACCGCAAAGAAAGTAACCAAAGTCTAGACATTAAAGTCCCTCTTAGGAATGCTGTCCTAATGCATACCGTCAATAAAAAAAAACTGCAACCTTCACATGTGCATACTGCAGGTATATTTGGACTCTTAGTGCAACCAATTCTCTGGCCACTGCAATGGTAAAATCCAGCTAACTGGCACATTGCACAAAAGTCTTTGGTGGCGGAACAAGAACAATCTCAGAAGGTGTGCTGTTCATAGAACTCTGCCTCGAAGTGACAGTGGAAACTGATTAATACATGGATAGCTGAGAAGCCCAGACGAAATGCCTACATGCCATCCATGTATTTCAGCTCAGAGCTGGGTTTAGGTGCTGAATTCTTTCCTGCCCCAGCTGAAAGGGAGAACCCTAAGGGTGTTCGATTACCTATGACAATGTTTTACATTGGGAAGCTGGGTGGGACAAGGTTGCAAATACAGTCCTCCGAATCACAAAATGTACAGAAATGGGCACTGGCCCAGGGGATCTTTCTTATTTTTGTGTTTGGTTTATTTAACGTTTCATGTTGAAGACGCATGTGATTAAACATTTTCATAGAATAGTACATTGATCAACAACCTATGATATAACAATACAATCTGGCGTTAAATACACCAATTAATGTATAAAAGTCACCAACTCTATTAGAACATACTTTAACTACAAAATGCAATTCACCAACATTCGATCCTTATTCACTTTAAAAGCCCTGCATTTTCCTTTTGAAGTATCACATTTAATTTTAATGCCTTTCTGGAAGTTCTTGTAGTCTTTGGACGTGAAGAGGGACTCAAGTACTTCATCAATCTCACTAAGAGCTTACACCAGTCCACTCAACTCTTCATTCAGACCCAGTGGAATGGGTGAAGGAGTGTTGAAAGCCTCCATCTTTGGGAGACTATAATGCATTGCCTTTTGCCATGTGAAATCTGATAGGCCGTTTCCTGGATGGAAAAAGGCACACTCTACAAGAGCTGTACCATCTACTGAAGCTCTTTTGGCAGGGTGCCACTTTAGGACATTTGCAGAGTACCAATGTAGAGATCCCTGCATACTTTAGCAAGATTTTACTGCATCGCCAGACAGTGAGAAGAATATGGTCAGACAGGCAGCCTGTTCACATGAGGTAAGCATTTTGTCTCCTCCCTGTTGGTTTTGGATAATTTACTTTAATGTATGCTTTATAATCTATTCAACAGCGTGTGAATTTCATCATGTTTATTATGGTAATGCAAATTACATTCCATAACAGTACAGAATACAAAAATACAATTGATTTTATGAAAGCTCCAATGCTGTTGCAGGAAAAAGTGACTTAACTCTGTCAGTACTTTTCATAGATTTTAATAGATTCACATGGAACCGTCCCTCCAACCTGATGACCTACAGGTGAGAAATTGGAGGGCACAGTGCCTATTGGTTTGAAGGCAAATGACCAAAAATGAGTTTGTATAAGTGAACCCCATATTGCCACCCCATATAGCAGACATACCATCATCCACTCCAACAACCATCACCAGTGTCATAGAAAACCTCATAATACTAAAGACACACTGCATACGTTCTAGAATAAATGCAATGTATCCTAACTTTATCCCTACATAACAGAGACATCAGTCAGCCATCTTTGCTTATCCCTGCAGAGGAGAAAAAAGGTGATAGAGAAAGAAAGGAGAGGAGGAGGAGGAGGGAGGGAGGGAGGGAGGGACGGACGGAGGGACGGAGGGAGGGACGGAGGGAGGGAGGGAGGGACGGACGGACGGACGGACGGACGAAGTGGGGGGTGGGGAGACCCTTTTCCATCTGGGTCGACCAGGTTCTAGACCTTCAAAAAGATTGACTAGAGAAAACAGAAAAAACAATGAAAAAAAGAGGAAAAAAGAGAAATCGGGCGGGTGCCACTGATCACCACCCTGGCATGGATCCTCAAAAAATGTCTCTTTGGCTATGCCTTTACTAAACCTTGCCTTGTCTCAGGTGCTCTTCGAACATCCGAAAGATGCACCCAATATCCAACTCCTTCATACGGACTGCGAGGGTAGTACAGAACACCACCTCATATGGACCTTTTTAAACCTGGGGCTGATCAGGTCTCCATATGACACTGGTCCAGTAATATGGGCAATGCTCTGTATGGAACTATTGTCTTGCTTTCTACAGGGGTTGTCACTATTTATCCCCCCTTTACCATGCCCCACTACCGCCCCTGTGTGCCTCCGTCCTCTGGTCTACTTCTTTTTATCTGCCATGTACCCTTTGTGAGCCAGCAATTGCAATAATGCAATAGAATCCCTTCTGTATTGATCATTTTCACTACATACCAACTGATCATCCACATACTTGATTGTGCTAAGCACCTGACTTCAATGTAATCTGTACTGGAGTCACAGCTCTCAGTAACCCAACATCATGTGGATTAACAGTCAATAATTGTGCTGGCACAAATTGCATGTCCTCAAAAATTAAAAATATCTGAGTTACCACTGCCATCAGGAGGCACTGTACCTCCCTATACTGCACCATGATATCACAGGGGATGCAGATTTCCAAAATCTCCCCATTTTGTTCACTGTCCTCAAATAAGTCAATCAGTCGTTTTCTTTAAATACGCTGTCTGGTCTATACATAATAATGTGCGCCACTCGCACCCAACATGGTCTGTTCCAATTAGGACTGCTCTTTTGTCTGATGCTACTAGTCCTTATACATCGAATGACAATATTGTCCCTGCCACCATCTCGGGGTGGCACCATGGGTCGGAAAATAAAATCTGTAGGTACTTGCCAACACTGTCACAATTTGAGACACTGCATTTATTTATATCTTAATACTATAGCAAAAAATATATCGGGACCACAGGAACCCCATGTTCTACTGACTCCCTTGCTGTTGCATTAATTACCATCGCTTGAGTTACACACATCCCTGGAGTGGAACACACTACCCCTTAATCTGTGAATGAAATAGTTGTTTATTGTACTGAGCAGATTCCTACCCTACAAGTTCACTGGGGAACTCTCTGAATATAACTAGGGGGCTCGTACGTCCTCCCCTCCCACTTTTATATCCAGCTCCTCAGTGTATGGAACTTAAGAAATAGCCCCAGAGAATCCCTGCATGTAAAGAGTTTTGCCTGATAATGGAAAGTTCCCCTCCATGATGCATGATTTAGTTGCACCTGAATCTACCATAAATATAAATTGCCCGTTTCCACCTCCATCAAGGGCTCCTCTTCAGGGTGTGTGGTTATCAATAGGATTGGACATGCAAGTGCTTTCTGTGGGCTGTCCTAATAAAAATATGTATTTGTCCCGGAGAATGAAAAAGAGCCGCCCCTGTCATTGTAAGTCCTTGGAATGGGGCACCTGTTCCCCCTGCCATTCTGTTACTGTTTTCCCTCACCCTGCTAGTTGTCCATGTTGCCCTTGCCTGTCAGCCCCATAAGGGACTGATTTTGACCCCCTCGCCCAAATTGCTGTCTCCATCCTTGAGGACCTTGGAAATTCCTGCCCTGGAGGTGATGGCCCATAAATAAATCTCATCCCAGGCCTGTTCTTGCACTCCCTTGCGAAATGCCCCAATTCCCCGCAATACCAGCACAGTGATGTTCCCAATCCTCCTCCCCGGTGCCCTATTCCCCCCAAACCCTCATTCCCCTCGAAATCCTGCTCTTCCCCTTGGTGCTCCTTCATGCTGCCACTGTGGGTTGGGGTACTTCCCCTCCCACACAAAATTCCCGGTCCTCCTTTACCCAATAGTGTCGCAATTGTAGCATTCACAATTTGAGTGTCTCCTGTCCTTTCCCCTGAGCCGGTGCCGTCACTGGTGCTTGGATGACAACCTTATTTAGTTTCTTTTCCACTAGTTTTGCCTCGTCCGTTTGCCGCTTCTGGGCTGTCTACCTGTCCTGCTCCTTGATTCTCTTACAATTGTGGACTATTATACTTTGTTTCTCTGCCCACCCTTTGGCTACAATTTCCACAATTCTATCTAATGCCTTCTGGACCTCTTTTCGTAGTCCCTTCTTTACAATAAAATAGAAAAATGGTACTGTCTCAACTCTCGACATTTCCTGTAACGTAAGAATAAACCTAACTGGGTCCTCCTCACCCATTGTGCACTGCATTAAAGAATGTAAGTCAGGGATATCTGGGTACATCCTTCGTAGGGCAGCCCATACCCTTGCCCTTACCTCATCAAGGGCTGCTTCATCATGTTTGTTAACTGCAAGACTTACCCCAGCCCTTGCCCATATGTCCCCAGCATGGTCCCCAACTAAGGTGACCAGTAGACTCTTACAGTACCTAGATATAAGCTCCAGACCACAGGAGGATCAAGCTTCCCAGTCCTTGCAGCCAAACTCTGGAACACACTACCCTCTTCCCTCAAAGCCGAACCCTCCTTTCTATCCTTCAAGAACAAAACTAAACTCTGGCTTCATAAGCTTGATGCCTCTGCCTACTCGTCCTAACTAATCTGGTTAGGTTGGTTAAGATGCCTTGACACCCTCCTCAGCACTTATATGTATAGACACAATTGACTTGTATATTCCAACTGACCGTACACTTCGGGATATGCAGATTGTATGTATCGTTGTCATTGTAATTCTTGCTGTAACTTTTGTTGTTGGCCATTATAACGTCCTTTTGGCCTGACTCATCCCTCTTGGGAAACTTTTGTTCATGTATGTAACCACTGCCTAAAATGTGCGCCCAAATGCCCTAGGGCAAGGTGTGCATTACAAATAAACAAATACTCTTAAACTCTCCTAGTGATAGGCTAACCCTGCCGTTTCTTTTTCAAATTCATAGATCCATTTACTAGCTCAGTCTATAAGCTGGCGGAGAGCTTTAGTCAAATTATTTGTGTCCATTTGAGGCCTTGGCACATACTGCGTTATCCCTACTTCTTAATGTATAAGAGGCATCTGCACATCTTTTGTTTTCTACTCCTTTAGTATTCTTCTGATCTTGAACTACCATGATTAAATCTGGTCTATTTCTTGGTCTGGCCCTCCTCACTGCCTCTTGTGGCAGGGACAGGTTTTTCGCCACCTCCTCTCCTCTTCTTGATCTCCTTCTTGCCCTGCCTCTTCAGTATGTCTACCACTTTGATCTTACCCTCCATTTTCCCTTGTTTGCTCTACTTGTCCCAGTACCGTCCATACCCTCTGCCCATCATATTTTTCAACACAAACATTTCTTATTGTCCCAGGGTTGAATCTAAAAAAAATCTCCTGACTTCCAATCCTCTGTTTTCTGCATGGGTACCGTTATTTCTGGTGACCTGACTAACCTTTCCCACAATGCTCTTAACCCATTGTCAAAGTCTACTTGTGGACCCTCTGGCTACACCAAGGCTATGCGGATGGGTTATATGGAGGTGCAAAAGCTCCTGAGTCCCCCCACACCTTCCTAGTTGCTAATCCTGATAATCCCATTCACACTTTCTTTACCACTCGAGGCTTATAGACTGGCTTTGTATACTCTACTGCAGGTTTAGGTGTTAAGGGGTATATCCCCTTACATTGGATCTTTTTCACCTTCCTGATCTTCCATATCCTCAAATAATTGCCAGAGATATAGAGCCTCTCTTCTTTTTTGGGACTTGTTCCCTTCATATTTTGCTGCCACAAAGATGGACATTCTTTCTAGCATGTTTATCGCCCCCTCCCTTTGTTTCTACTATCCATTGTTTGTTTGTTCTGTCACAATACAGTGGCAGAACCCTATACATGTGTGTTTATTCTTTCTCTTTCTCCATTCCTTATAAGATGGGGATCCTTTTCCATTAAAAAAACAAATATGTGACAATTTCAATACATAACCCACCTATCTACTCAACACATCACCTGAAATCCTACTTCTGATGTTTGTTAATCTGCTTAGAATCACATGCTGTGCATAGTCCGACATCCATTGGTCACTGCAGAGTATTGCATTTTGTTTTTCGTAGTCAAAAAGGGGATGTCGACAAGGCGTATCTGTAACACTATCCCTATAGTGACGTGCGTTGTACCCACAATCCCTCACGTGTCGAGGTCCCTCAGATTGTTTTTTTCCGCCCAGTTATTGGTCGCCTCTATGCGGAGCGCCTCGAGAGACATTGCGAAATCATGTCTTCGACCCTTGGTCGTTTATTAATATCTAACATATAGATCCCTCCCTCGACGAAGCTGCAAGCTGTTTCTCCGCCGAGCAAGATCTTCGACGGAAGGACGAGCGAAGGAGATCCTTCGGCGTCGCCGAACACGTGGCCTGGCCTCGCCGGACTTGCACAGTAGGGAGAGTGGGGTTGTGTGGTCTTTTCTTTTCTGTCCGAGAATGCCTTTCTCTTTCCCCTCCCTCTCTTTCGAGGTCATAATCACACTTCTTGCCCTCAGCTATGGAGAGGACGCCCTTTAGGTTTTGCCCACTTTGCAAAGGCAAATATACCTGGAAGGACAAGCACAAACGGTGCAACCGTTGCTTGCCCCTCGCTCACAAGGATAACGGCTGTGCGGCCTGTAAGTTACTTAAGCCCAAAACGATAAAGGACCGTAGGGTTAAAAGGTGGGCGGCCTACGCCATGTCTAGGTCAGATTCCTCACCCGCTGCCGCCGCCGAATGTGACGAGGACAGTGATTACACGGCCTCCGTAACGGAGGTTGTATACCTCTCGAGGGAGCGTTCGCGCTCCTCTTCGTCTGTCCCCGGCCCTGACAAGCCCGGCTCACGCCCAGTTTATGGGGATGAACACCCCGGCGACAAGGACGCACACAAGAAATCTCAAACACATACCCCACGGCACACATTCGTCGAAGACTAAGGCAGCCAGAGCGCCAACGGAGGTGCCGGGCCCACCGGCGTCTTCCGCCGACCGCAAGGGTCGCCAGCCCTCCCCGCCACCGCTCCCGCGACAGGCGACCGGGCACTCTGGAAATAAGGGCGCTAACCCCAAACCCTCAGGCGGCGACGCGCCTCGTAAGAGTGCGCACATTGCCAGTAAAGACTCAACGGTACCTAGCGTGACGGCGAGCGATCCCTCGGCAGACAGAATGATCGCCGAAAGCCTTGCGCGTATATCTTCTAAGGACGGCCAGAGACGGACATCAAATGTGACATGCCGAAAATCGCGCACAAGGCCAAAGAAACGCCGAAGGCGCCGGAAAGTAGGCTGGGACAGCTCCCGCCGTCGACGGAAAGCCCTAGCCTGCCAGAACACTTATCAGAAGGCGAAGGCACCTTATCTTCGACGCTATGGGACAGATCTAGGCGAATACAAGGAGAAGAGACTCCTTTTTCACTCCCAGACCGCTCTAGCCTACCTCAGTGGACCTTAGAGAAGTTCCAGTCCTGTATGGACAAGTTAGACAGATTCATGGCCATTCCAGAAAATAGGACACCTAAAAGACCTAGGGACGTACTCCTAGAAAGTCCAAGGGCTAAATACCCGAAGTTGTTCTATAACCCCTTTCAGGAGGATATGAACTCTTACGACCTCACCGAAGAGGACACTCACTTCCAGGAGGAGTTCATTAATGATGAAAACCAACAAGAGGGAGAAGGCTTCCATGAGGACACTAACATAAGTGAGGAAGGGTACGAAGAAGACCCAGGTGAGGGTGACCCAAATCCCTGGCAGTCACCATCAGGTTCTACAGAGCCAGACATTATAGACATCAGGTCTCCTCAACCACACCAGTCAGGAACCCTTTGTCTGTTGACGACCAGCCCACCTTTAATGCGCTGCTGAGGAAAGCAGCAGCACATTTTGAGGTCGAAACTGGGGAGGTCACCCCAGACACTGACTTTGTGGAAAGGATTATCAAAGAAAAAACCCCCACCAGCCACACAATTCCAATACTCGCCTCTGTTAAGAGACGAATCAACCCTTCACTGGCCACCCCTGCACTAGTAAGAGGGGTTAATCCAAGAATCGAAAAATTGTTCTCACCCTCTCAATCAGACCCACTATATATTAAGGGTCACTCAATCCCGGACTCCTTAGTGGTGACTAACACTAGGAAAAGGGCTGGTGTTCCACTGTCTACCAGCGAGGCACCCCCGGATAAAGAGGGGGAAAAAGTTTTATGCCCTAGCCAAAAGAATTACCACCTCGGCACCGTTCTCAACTAGAATTGCCAATAATAACACATTGCTGGCAAGCTATGCTGATGCGCAATGGGGAAAGCTTAAGCAAGACATCGAGGAAGTTCCTGAACCCCTAAAAACTAGATTGCTGGCTACAGTTAATGAAGGGTCTCTGGTATACCAATGCATCGTTAAGAATACCCTCGATGCAGCGGAAACAGCTGGCCGCTCTTTGGTACAGGGAATTCTGCTGAAGCGCCACGTCTGGCTTCGCAATTCCGGGTTTAAGGCGGAAACGCAAGCGGCGCTCATTAACAACCCTATTGAAGAGTCTAACCTCTTTGGAAAGGCAGTGGACTACGCACTGGAAAATGCGAAAAAAGAATTTGATACCATAAAGACCTTGGACCAAATCTCAAAGCCCCCTAACAGGCGGGGATTTGGCAACAAGCGTTCTTTTCGTGGCCAACGCCAGCAACAGAATCAACAACTTCAATATTCTGCCAACAACTACCAAAGTAATATTGGCCAGTACAATCAGAGAGGTCAACGCCGTGGCAAGGGGAGAGGCCGGGGTTCCACCCCTAGAGGCTCCCAAGCCACCAACAACACCAAGTGACGTGAAGATTCGGGTCCCCTCCCATGCATCGCCGGTCGGGGGCTGGTTAACATCCTTTCTTCCAGCATGGGAGGGAAGAACATCAGACCGCTGGGTACTATCCACCGTAGCCCGCGGCTACTGTATAGAGTTCAACAGTTCCCCAACATACAGACCCCCGAGGGGACGACGCATGACACCAGAACACCTCGCCATCCTTCTCCAAGAAGTGGACCAGCTACTGGAAAAAGGAGCTATAGAGGTCGTGCCTCTATCTCCGATAACGGAAGGTATTTATTCAGTGTACTTCCTTGTATCCAAAAAGGATCCAACCATGCACCCTGTATTAGATCTGCGCCCAGCGAACAAGTTTGTCAAACCGCAAAGGTTTCGTATGGTGACCTTACAGGAAGTAATCCCACTGCTATCACAGGGAGATTACATGACAACATTGGACATGAAAGATGCATACTTTCATATTTTAATGTTGCCAGTGCACAGAAAATACCTCAGGTTCATGATAGAGGGCAAACACTACCAGTTCTTAGTGCTACCCTTCGGCATAGCATCTGCACCAAGGGTATTCACGAAAGTACTGGCAGTGGCAGCGGCCCACCTGCACAGGTTATCCATGCCAGTATACCCTTACCTCAACGACATAACAGGGGATTCTTATGACATAACAGGGGATTCTTACGAGACATGCTTCTCAAACACCCAAAAGACTGTAGACCTTATGTTCCTACTGGGCTTCTCCATCAACGAGAAGAAGTCCAGCTTAGACCCCAGCCAAGTCAAACAATTCCTAGGGGCTCTAATTCGAACAAAGGACGGCCTCGTCTTCCCCTCCAACGAGAGGGTCCAAAACATGCTGTTTCAGATCCCCCAATATGTGGCAGGTCAGGAGGTGACGGTGCGCACAGTAATATGCTTGCTTGGAATGATGGCATCATGTATTTATTTGGTACCTCATCGCGCGCCTGCACCCAATGCAAGAGTGGCTCAACAGCCAGTGGTGTCAGGCCAGCGGACAATGGGGCGATCTAGTGGTGGTCTCACAGGCCTTGGTTCTCTCGCTACGGTGGTGGTGGACAAAGGAAAACCTGGTAAAAGGGAAACCCTTTGCCACACCCGCAGTGGAAGCCACTCTAACCACAGACGCATCCCTCACAGGATGGGGGGGCTCACCTATATCTCATCAGACTGCTCACGGAGTGTGGACTCCGAGCGTAGCATCCAAGCACATAAACCTACTGGAGCTACTGGCCGTGTTCAAGGCACTAAAAGCCTTCCAGGAACACCTACAAGGGAAGACAGTGATGGTCCTTACGGACAGCACCACAGCCATGTACTACCTCAACAAGCAAGGGGGCACCCACTCTCCAGGACTGTCCAAGCTGGCCCAGAATATCTGGAAGTGGGCTCTCAAACACATGTTCCTACTGTCGCAACATGTACCAGGGGAACTCAATCTGCTAGCAGATGAACTCAGCAGAGACTTCACTCTGCCCTCAGAGTACGAATGGCAGTTGCACGAAGACATCGTCTTCGACGTATTCACACAATGGGGATTCCCAGAAATAGACCTGTTCGCAACACTGGAGAACTCACCGTGCCAAGATTACGCCTCCAGGTACCCCCAGAACCAATCCAAGGGGAACGGTCTATCGATTCCATGGTCAGGGAAATTTGCTTATGCCTTTCCCCCGACTCCCCTTCTCAACAAGATTGTGCACAAGATGCACCAGGAACAAGTTACCATGATACTAGTGGCCCCGGCAGCTATGGTTCGCTCACCTGATGGAGATGTCCCTATCTCCCCCAGTGAAACTTCCCTGCCCACACAACATGCTGTCACAGGACAAGGGCAGGACACTGCAGCCATGCCCTCAGACCATGAACTTAGCAGCCTGGCTCATGAGATCATAGAATTTGGACACTTACAACTCACGCAGAGATGCATGGACATCCTCAGGGAGGCTAGAAAGCCTAACACTCGTCTGTTATTCTAGCAAATGGAAGAGATTGTCATCTGGTGTAGAGTAAGAAGCATCGACCCAGTTGACTGCTCCCCCACGCACATTGTCCTGTACCTGACCCATTTACTGGACTCGGTCTAGTGTTCAATTCCATTAAAGTCCACCTAGCGGCACTTTCTGCATACACCACTTCCCAGCTTAGTGTCGTGGTGGAAAGTCCCAGTTATCAAAGCCTTCATGGAGGGAGTAAAGAGAATACACCCTCCGATAGCAAACCCAGCCCCCGGCTGGAACCTGAATGTGGTACTTACCAGACTCATGGGCTCAACCTTTGAACCCATGCACAAAACAACTCTTAAAGACCTCACTCTTAAGACCGCTTTCCTAATGGCTATCACCTCCATTAGGAGAGAGTAAGTGAACTACAGACTCTTTCTGTTTTAGAACCCTTTGTAGCAGTTCACAAAGATAAAGTGGTACTCCAGCATGGGGTCTGGCATGGATTCATATGCTCATGAATATTCCCCGTCGTCAGGCTGGGAATCCTCGTTAAAGAAAATATCAGTATCAGTTTCGTTTCTGATCTGTCTTTCATAGTAGTAACCAATCACTGATCTCTGCGTCATACTGACCACAGCCAATGACTGCCCTCTACCTAAGCCCCGCCTCTGGCAGCCATCTTCAGATTTTTACCGCACGTTCAAGTGTTGGGATCCTCGTGCTATTGCTCTCAAGCATTATTGCTATTTTTCACATTTTTCTCAAAAAATGTCTCTTTTTTTTCGGTCAAAAGAGCCTCAAGCTCCACCGTTTCTTCATACGATCAACGGGGACCCGTGTCGGATTCGTCTACGCCCCTCAAGGGTGAAGATTTCGTCGAGCCACGCTTTTGGAGGACTCCAGAAGTTTCTCAGGCCCATCTCGGACATGGCCCAGGAGAAGGGACGCTCGACGCCCGGGTCTGCCCTGGATGCCAGCTTCAGAATGTCTTTAAGGAGGACGAACACTCCCTTTGTCTTTACTGCCTACATGAGGACAAGACGCAAGTGGAGAAGGACTGTGCGTTTTGCGGCAATATGTCGGAGCGGACCATGAAGGACCGCCATCAACGTCTCGCCAACTGGCTGGAACGGAAGAGCCCGTCAGGGGAGAAGAAGTAGTAGTCCGAGCGGTCTTCTAAGACCTTTGAGGGCGCCCCGGCGATGGGGGTCCAACAGAAGGCCAAGTACCGCGAGTCCGCTGGCACCGGGAGCGCCGAACGGTCGGGCTCTACGGGCGCCAGGCAGGGCGCATCCTCCCCGGCGCCATCAACCACGAGCCAACGCTCTGGCTCGGGTAAGAGGAAGGCCGAGCACCCGGCGAAGCTACTGGAGAGCCCCCGGTCGAGCTCGAAGGCCCCATCGGAGGGGGAGCGAGGCAGTGACCCTCCCCCCAAGGAGAAGGCGGTGAGTGCACCTAAGGTGGTGAACGCCTTAATCCATCCGGCCAAGGCCTCAATCGAGACAGTCGTGGCGGCCCTGGCTCAGCCTGTGGAGGCTACACCAATGGTGGCGACCTTGGGGCTCAGAGTCTCCCTGCCACCGCGGAGGGTGTCCTCTTACATGCCCATCGACAGGACCCCTGTGAAATCTTCTCCGGAGAAGAAAAAGGGGGGGGCAGGAGGTCGTCGTGGATTCGGCCTCAACCTCTGAGGAAGAGCTGATCGAAGTTTTAAGCCATGGCGTTGGCGTGGAAGAAGACCAGCCCGTCGGGAGGGACCCCGATGTAGGAGACGACGAGAACGTCGAGGGTGCCGACGGGGCTCCTGACCGCCCGTTGGACTCCCCTCAACCAGTGCCGCAAGACAACTCGGCGGCCATTTTGTTGGCTATACAGTCCTTATGCTCGGAGATGAGGACGAGACTGCCGTTGCCACCAACGGAGGAACAGCTCCCGATGGGGGACCCGGAGCCAGGCCCTTCTGGGAGCCCTCCCCCTAAGAGAAGGATTCATCCTCCACCTCCTTTTCAGCCATCGCGCCCTGTTCAGCCCTCCTCCCCATCCACGTGGGGATGATACGGGGACTGACACGGCCGCGACGGGTACAGACGACGAGGTTTACGATGAGGATCTCCCGTCGCCATCTCCCACCCGGGCTTCCCCGCCCGACGAGATTGGATCGTTTCACTCAATGATCGCCAGGGCATCCGAGCTTTTCCAGCTCTGCCCGGAAGAGAAGAAGGAAGGATTCCTTTATCAACGGCGCGAGGCCAAGAGGAAGACGGTCCTCGCTGTACCTCTACTGGACGATATTTGGGATGAGGGCCTCGCCCTCCTCAAGAACCCATCAATGACGCCGGCTGACGCTGGATTTCGCCAGTTGGGCAACGGCGTGTGCCTTAGGCGGCGTGGATGGCTCAAGGCTACTGACTTCCGTCAGGACGTGCAGACCAAAGTCTTGGACATGCCGTTCGACGGAAACAACCTGTTTGGGAAAACAGTGGACGATTCCCTTCAAGCCATCAAGGCGGACACGGAGACGGCCCGGGCTCTTGGGGTTCTCCAGCAACGGCGGCCGCCCTCTTTCGGACGGCGGAGGCAAACGGGGTGCCTCCAAAGGTTCCAGCGACGGATTTTCCACCTACTGTCAAGCGGCCCGTTCGTCGTCACAGGAAGCTTACAGGGGACGAGGCAAGTCAGGCAGACCCCGCCGTCGTTGCCAAGGAGGACAAGGCGGCAAAGCCTCGTCGAAGCAGGACTGAACCGGCTGTGGGGTCGGGCCCCCACCGAAGCACCCCGGTGGGAGGCCGGCTGGCGAGCTTCGTCAGCGTGTGGGAGTCCATCTCCACCGACTGTTGGGTGCTGGACGCCCTAGCTCAGGGTCACGCGCTCGAGTTTCTAAAGAGGTGCCCGCGCGTCCCCCCTGTGGTCAGGAAAGAACATCACGTCCCTCAACTTCTCTTGGAGGTAAAGGCGATGCCCAAGAAGGGCGCCATCGAGCTCGTCCCAAAGAGGCTTCGGGGCTCCGGAGTTTACTCAAGATACTTCCTCGTGAAGAAGAAGACGGGAGGATGGCGTCCCATCCTGGACCTACGACGACTGAACAAATTCATCAAGGCACAGAAGTTCCGGATGGTCACCCTCCAACACGTCCTGGGTCAGCTGGAGGAGGGCGATTTCCTATCGTCGTTGGATTTGGAGGTTGCCTACTTCCATATTCCCATCCTAAAGGGACACCGAAAGTTTCTCAGGTTCGTGGTCCATGGGCGTCACTACCAGTTCAGAGCCCTTCCCTTCGGATTGAGGTCGGCACCCAGGGTGTTCACCAAGAGCCTCGCACCGGTGGCGGCGCAGTTGTGCCGAGAGGGGATCCACGTCTACCCCTACCTGGACGACTGGCTCATCCGAGCAAAGACGAAGGAGCTCGCCGTGGAGCACACGGCAAGGACCGTCCAACTACTCACGGACCTGGGATTCTCCATAAACTACGCCAAGTCCCACCTGGTGCCCGCGCAAGACGCACGGTTTCTGGGAGCGAAGCTCGATACAGTGTCGCTGCTGGCCTCTCCGTCGGAGGAAAGGACGAGGGCCATCTTGGGCAAGGTGCAGCGGATGCTGGTTGCGGACGCGACCAGGGTGAGGTCCATCAAGTCCCTCCTCGGAATGATGTCTTCTTGCATTTATCTCATCCGCCTTTGCAGGCTCCGGATGCGCCCGTTGCAGGAGTTCCTGGATGCGCGCTGGATCCAGACGACGGGCAGCTTTGAGGAGAGGATCACACTCGAGAGTTTCCGACGAGCGATCCGGTGGTGGGGCACCCGCGCGCATCTGACAGCGGGCATGGACTTCCAGACCCCTGGCCACCAGGAGACAGTGACCACGGATGCCTCCCTGAAAGGGTGGGGAGCGCACAACAAAAGTCTGCACGCGAGAGGCCTTTGGCTTCCGGCGGAGAAGTCCCTCCATATCAACGTCCTGGAGCTCCGTGCAGTGTTTTGGGCCCTCAGGTCCTTTCTTCCGTCCCTCAAGGGCAAGGTGGTGAGGATCTTCACCGACAACACCACCACCATGTTCTACATCAGGAGGCAGGGCGGTACCAGGTCCCCAGCCCTGTCCAAGGAGGCGCAGGATCTGTGGCATTGGGCCGTCGCCCAAGGGATGTTTCTGGTGCCGTTTCATCTGGCAGGGATAAAAAACACCATCGCGACTCGCTCAGCAGAGAGCTGCGCTCGTGCCACGAGTGGGAACTACGACAGGATCTATTGGACCGCCTCTTCCGACGGTGGGGCACACCCCAGATCGATCTGTTCGTGACGGCGACGAACTCCAAGTGCCGGAAGTTCGCCAGCAGGTTTCCCCAGCCGAGGAGCATGGGCGATGCTTTCTCGTTCCCCTGGGAGGGCCTGTTTCTATACGCGTTCCCTCCATTGCCATTGCTGATCCGGCTCATCAACCAGCTCAAGAGGTCACGGTGCAGGATGATCCTCGTCGCACCTGCGTGGCCGAGGCAGATATGGTTCCCGGACCTTCTGGACTTGTCAGCGTACCCGTCAATCAAGCTGCCAGTGGACCCGGATCTTCTCTCCAGGGAAGGAGGCGCCATCCTCCATCACGACCCAAAGTCGCTGAACTTGCAGGCCTGGCTCCTGCAGCGTTAGAGTTTGGAGGATACGACATACCGGCCGACTGCAGAGAGGTTCTTGCAAAGGCCAGGGCGTCCTCAACTCTTAAATGCTATGGACACAAATGGAAGAGGTTCTCTGTCTGGTGCCACGCACAGAAGATTAACCCTCTACGGATTACGGCTCCCCAGGTACTGCCGTACCTTCTGACGCTGGCCAAGGCTGGACTGGCGCACGCGTCCAAGATTCATCTTGCTGCGATCTCCCGATACACCAGAATCACGGGGCGGACGTCTTTGTGGTCTCATCGTCTGGTGAAAGAATTCATGAAGGGACTGTTCAGATCGTTCCCGCCGGTGAAGGCTCCGGCCCCGGCGTGGGAGCTCAACGTGGTGCGACCAAGCTCATGGGACCTCCGTTCGAGCCTCTGCACTCGGCTCCGTTGAAGTTCTTGTCGTGGAAAACAGCGTTTCTTGTGGCTATCACCTCAGCACGAAGAGTGGGAGAGATCCAGGCCCTTTCCTGCAAGCCCCCTTACTTGACTTTTCACGACACGAGGGTAGTGCTCAGGACGCACCCCTCCTTCATGCCCAAGGTACTGTCGGACTTCCACCTCAACGAACCCTTGGTGTTGCCTGTTTTCTTCCCGTCGCCTTCGTCGCCGGCCGAAAGGACTTTGCACTCGCTGGATGTAGCTAGAGCGCTGAAGTTTTACGTGGACCGCACAAAGTGTTTTCGGAAGACGTCACAACTTTTTGTGAACTTTGGACCTGTCAATCAGGGGAAGGCTCTCTCAAAGACCTCCATTTCCAGATGGCTCTCCGGCTGTATCATGTACCGTCATCGGTTGGCAAACCGACCTCTGCCTGGCCGTCCGAGAGCCCATTCCACCAGAGCGATCGCAGCTACCACGGCGTTCCTATCTGGTGTGCCCTTGCTGGACATCTCCAGGGCTGCTACGTGGAGGTCGACGCACACCTTCACGAAATTCTACTGCGTCGATCGGGATTCCAGGGAGGAGTCCATGCTCGGGCCAAGCAGTGCTGCGCAATCTGTTCGCCTAAGGTGAGCCTGGTGAGGAGGTAAGAATTGCTTAATGTTGAGTTTGATGTAATGCTTAGTGTTGAGCCTTTGCCACCTCCCGTGGTTGTGCATGTGTGTACTGCTATGTATTCTTTATTCATGAACATGTGAATCCATGCCAGACCCCATGCTGGAGAAGGAACAAGTTACTTACCTGTAACTGTTGTTCTCCAGCATGGGTCTGGCATGGATTCACATGCGAACCCTCCCGCCTACCCCTCTGCGGCTCTTCACTTGGTCATACTGCCACTTCATGTGCTACCAAATCTGAAGATGGCTGCCAGAGGCAGGGCTTAGGTAGAGGGCAGTCATTGGCTGTGGTCAGTATGACGCAGAGATCAGTGATTGGTTACTACTAAGAAAGACGGATCAGAAACGAAACTGATACTGATTTTTTCTTTACCGAGGATTCCCAGCCTGACGGGGAATATTCATGAGCATGTGAATCCATGCCAGACCCATGCTGGACAACAGTTACAGGTAAGTAACTTGTTCCTTCTACGCACGCACCCAAGGTTTGCACCAAAATTCATCTCAAAATTCCATGTAAACCAGTCAATACAACTACCAACGTTCTTTCAAAACCCTTCCAATTCGGGAGAAAAAAGTCTGCATACACTTGATGTGCGCAGAGCTGTCATGTTCTACATGGAAAGAACCAGACCACTGAGAAAGACTAATCAGTTCTTTGTCTCGGTGGCAGCAGGAAGAGAAGGAGATGCAGTATCAAAGTCCACTAGATCTAGATGGATTGTTCAATGCATCACTCTGTTTCTCTCTTGCTAAGAGAGAACTACCCTTCAAGCCAAGAGCACATTCTACTCGAGGCACTGGGGCATCCATAGCATTCATTGCAAATGTTCCCCTTGAGTCCATCTGCAAAGCGGCAACCTGGAGTTCTGTGCACACCTTTACAAAACACTACTGTCTAGATGCACACTCTAGTTCTGACTCCCAGGTGGGACAGGCAGTATTAAGACATCTTTTCTCTACTGTTCCTTCTCATAACCCACCGCCAACTCCGGGTACTGCTCGCTAGTCTATGCACAGCATGTGATTCTAAGCAGATTAACAAACATCAGAAGACAATGCATTACTTACCGTAAAAGCATTTCTGATGGTTGTATCTGTTTAGATTCACATGCGCCCACCCTTCCTCCCCGCTCGGATGGAAGGAACATAGACACCTTTCTACATCTCTCTCTCTTTTCCGTACTCACTCACGTATAGAAGGCTCCCTCAGGGCAGAAAAAATACAAACGGAGGGACCTCGACGCGTGAGGGATTGTGGGTACAACGCACGTCACTATAGGGATAGTGTTACAGACATGCCTTTTCGACGTCCCCTTTTCGACTACGAAAAACAAAATGCAATACTAGCAGTCACCACTGGATGTCGGACTATGCACAGCATGTGAATCTAAGCAGATACAACCATCAGAAATGCTTTTACGGTAAGTAATGCATTGTCCTATTCCCCATCACCAAAAGTCCTATGCCATTGATCTCGTACATCCTCCACATCACCATAGTATCATTCACATCAACAAATATTTCGTTCACATAGCCATATCATACATACTTTTTCCCATATTGTCATCACTTGCAATAGTATACTCATGTGGGCGTTGTTCACTTGGGTTTGTCCTCTGTTACGAAGGCCCATGCTGGCCTGTCTGGAGCCACACCCTGCTTCAGTGAGCAGAAAGGATTTCTTTTAAAATGCCTTCTACTAAAGTCGCTCAGGATACATGGTTTTTTAAATTTTGAAATCTGGTCACTAGAGATGGGCTTGACTGGCTGGCCTGGGGCTTTGCAAAGTATGGGAGCAAGAAACTAAGTATCACGTCGGGTCATCACCACTGAAAGTGAACCCCGATTTACAGGGTCACCTCGTAAATATTTTGGGGTACCCCTGATCACGCTCACACCAGAGTAAATGCACCCCTCTAGGGAATTAAGGCCATGAGTCTATCTTGCAATGATAACAAACTTTAATCTTTACAGAAAATGAGGGTATGGTGGTAGGAGGGGTGGGGGAGTTTGTGCTCTACCCCCCTCCCGACCAGCGATCTGTCTTCCGTGGCCGACACCTGTAGACTAATGCCAAGCAGGCACCTTTATATACTGTTCAACTTGGTCACTGGATACCGGCATAGCTCATCCAAAATTGTCGTCCTTGCCTTTCAAGGGATTCTGAAATCTTCCTTCTTGCATGGCCAGGTTTACATTTAGACCAACCTACTTAACATAATGTTGCCTCTGCAGGAATACATTGTAGCTCTTGTTTAGCATCTTTTTCTACATTATAAACATTCATATACAACCACACCATTCCTCCATACTCAACACTTCACTCAATATTCTTAAATTTTATGTTGTCCAGTAATTTCCCCCCAAAACCTTTTTTTCTAGTACTCTGTATGTCGTGCATTGAATCTTTTAGTCTGCATGGGTTTTTGATTGACAGAAACCGCTGCTCAGCAACTTCGTGTGCTCTGCTGGAGCGAGCCAGGCCCCACACAATGCCTGTAATCTATTTTTAGCACAGCCTGCATTCCTAAACAGAGGATTCTGTTCTTTACCGTGCTCTGAGAAAACGAAATACAATGTAACATGTTTACAAATTCATTCAACTAATAGTTATTTGCACCTTATATTTAATACTATTTTCATTTAGTGGCTGGCCACACCTGTGTGATTATTTTTGCATGAAAAATGCTTTCTCAGTGCTACAGTGCTTGGAGAAGTCTTGACTAATTGTAAAGCGCTTGGAGGTGGGAGGGGTGCAGGAAGGTGCTAGCCAAGGCGCTGGCTCCTCCCCAACACTTGCTAGAACACTTAAGGGAATGCAGTATCAGGTTTCCATTTTAACTGTGGTTGCAGTCTATTTAAGATTCCCAGCCTGACGGTGAATGTTCAAAAGCATGTGAATCTATGAAGGATACCAATGCTAGAGAACAGTTACAAGTAAGAAACTTTTCCTTCTAGTGCACCGACAAGAACATGTGTGTTTGACTTTAGTGTGATTCATACGATTTTAAGTTTTGATTACTAAGCTATTTCAAACACATTATCAGTAAGGAACAGGACGATGGAAGATCTAAAAGACTGAGTCAAATATTCAACCTTCATATATCTATACACGTATAGAGCAACACACATTTTGGTATGACTTTATTAAAGTAATGAGGATTTAATGCTTGCATCTGTTGGCATACTCCTCCTACGGCTCTGAAAGTTTGACTTCTCGCCATGAAGTCATAGGTTTAAGCCATTTTAGCACCCCACGTAGTTAGTAGGCCCAATTTCAAGTTTTTGCTCCATGCAAAGCATATCGCGCGCGAATATTCAAGGAAAGTTTTTAACATTGAAGAACCTCACCACAGTGGCCACAAAAACCAAGCGCGAACCCCCTATTGTTTAGACTTGTTTTCATGGTGGCCTGTCCCCTTTCTTATTGAAAGAAAGCCAGCATAGGTGAGAAAGGAGTTTGTGTAGGGGTAGCAAAGGAGGTGATGTGAACTTTTTAAAGGAATGGAGCCTAGTTTGCTGGTGCAACAGACGTGCTCCAGATAAAGCTATTGAGCAACTGTTTTAGATGCTGAATAACTCTTCACCATCAGTACAGAAGTGGGAGTGATGGCGAAGAAGCACACCCTAAAGAGAAGATGGTGGAACAGGCCACATCCTAATTCTATAAATGGCTGAAAAATATCTAAAATGATTACCTGCAATACTAGCATTCTAATTTGCTTACTGGTGTTTAACACTTAGTACATTTAGTACCTAAATATGCATCCAAACTATAGTCTTATTTTGTCTATGGACACATCTATTCACGTCGTAATTTCCATTTCAAATCATTGAGTTCCCATCAGCCTGTGTGGATGGTAAAATTGCCACGCGAATGGTTGCCAATACCTGTTAATCAGTGCTGATAACCCTAACATAAATTAAATCTATAATTGAAAATATTTTCATCAAAGCCGTGTACTACTAGAATAGCCTAATGCAAAGTGAAAAGTTACATTGTTTAAGCTATTTTCCCTCAGCGTTTTGGTACTAAGGTTGGTATTCTGCTAGCACCTATCCTAGTAATCTGACATGGGAGCACGTCTCACTATGGAGTGGCTTTGAAATTCATAATGGTTGAAACTGCATCGCAATTTAGCCTGTTTTTGCTTCCATCGCCAACTTATTTTGCCTGTCCTCTTTAGAAGCTGTTCTTAGCTTCTCACATGTCTGTTAGATGTCTTATGTAGTGACAAGTGCACCACAGTTAACCTGCTGCTGAGTAGGCTACCTTTAATCCTTAATCTAGTACTGCTACGTAGGACATTGGATAGTTTTTGTTCTTTGCAGTTGTTATTTATTGGATAGTGTTTGCTCATTAATTCATTGTGTACACATGGCCTTGAATGCATGGTGATCACATTGCTCATTGCTCACTGTGCTGGAGCCTAGGTTGTGTGATAGTGTTACAGAAATTACATGTACAAAGGGTATCTTCAAATTGTGTTTTTGTTTTTAAAACAATTGATTTTATTTTCATGGAAGCAGGCAAAAATTAGATGAATTTGTCAAAAATGTGGAAACCCCTCTTCAGAGAACAAGCACTGGTAATGATGACTTTTCTATGAGAAGGTGCCCAATTAGAAATGCGTACAATCGGTTAGCCCACACAATTTAGATGGCTGTGTGGTCCAAAGTCCTAAACTTTCCATCTGAACTTTGAGTTTTCATTGACTAGTTTGCGGACTCTTTTTCTCTTCCAAAGAGTCCTAATCAGAAAACCCCATTGGAATGAGACTGTCTTATGTGGCACTGTTCGTTGTGCAGGTAATCCTGCATTATCTCTGTGGGCTTCACTGGTTGGTGGTGGCGGCGGCGGCATATGGTGTCTGTGTAATTTTAGTGGGACACAGCCCATTGGGAGAAGCGGTGGATGGCGGCAAGTAACGATGATGCGCCTTTGTACCTACAGCGCTTTGAATCGATACCATTGGGAAAAATCGCTGTACAAATGACGCATTACATTATGTCAATTGTGGTCTGCGATGGGGGGAGGGGGGGAGAGAAAAAGGTATTCATGCATACCCAGGAAGCTCCCAAAGGATGAACAGCAAATCCAGGTGTGTTAGACCTCGATAAGACTAATCACAATGATGGTTGCAGTGAAGAAGGCCCAGCACCGTGGATCCAGTGCTGAGTTTTATGGAAAAGATTGGATTCGGCTTGCAGCGGTTCAGGTCTCCATTTCAGGACTTATGTTCACAGGGGCCCATGAAGCTGGATTTAAGGATATTGCCAAAGGATCCAACAGCCTAACCGACCAGAAAGGGCAGGAGGTTTGGGTGGCTGTTAGCCACAGGTGTGATTGGCCAGGCCTCGTGATCCCCTCTCAGAACAGGCTAGCTTAAAGCACTCGCCATTTTCCATTATCTCACCAGGAATCCCATCACCTTCCACCTCATCTGGAGGCCACCTCACAGGAGTCACCTTTTCATTGCTAACATCTCCAACTTACTCTCCTCTGCCAAATTAGCACACACTAATTAAGACTTTCGCAGAGATTTTAATGTCCCAGAGTCTCGAGCTGACAACCACACTCGAAGTGTGCTTTTCGCACTGATCAGAATCATGGATATTAGGCAAATTGTTCTCTCCCACGCACAACAAAGGGAACACCCTAGACTTCAGGCCTGATTCACAGAAGCGTTTTATAATGGCGCAATTCCATGGGGAAAACGTTCTGTGAATTAGGCCCTTGGTCTTTACTTCACCTGTTCAGACCATATCCCACTGGACTGGTCTGACCATGCTGCCATCGTACTGTCGATCACTCACTCGACTACGGACCACAAATGTCAGGCTAAACGCCCCCGCCCCCAATCAACAATATTATTCAAAACGTTCCTGGTCAACAAGTTAGAAACAAACT
The DNA here is from genome assembly GCF_040938575.1 of Ambystoma mexicanum. Lineage (NCBI taxonomy): Eukaryota > Metazoa > Chordata > Amphibia > Caudata > Ambystomatidae > Ambystoma > Ambystoma mexicanum. The sequence goes on along the minus strand of NC_090931.1, from coordinate 548,544,335 downwards.
TCGCAAACCTCAGTTCTAAGACCAAACCGTAAGGCCCTTGGTACTTTTCCGAGCTCGCTGCCAACAAACGTTTATAGCCCTATAGAAACTGTGGCACAAAACACAACTCTGGAGATCTCACCAACCTCAAATGGATCTGTGCCAACCGTAGTATTCTGTTTATCGAATTCAAAGCTGCTTACTACTGCACTACCATCACGGCAGCCACTCCCCAAAGCAAAGCCCTCTTTGAACTAGTAAAGGCATTGTTAAGATGGATTTCTAGAATATGGCCTGGTGCACATATTTTAGAAGGCCACCCTAGTTATAGCGAACAGGTAATTCTGAGATGTTAGCCAAAACCTAATCAAGGTAAACATGGCTTTTCTCAGGAGTGATTGGGGCCAGGGGTCCACAGTAAAGCACACAATAATTCAACTTGGACAGGAATGTACAAAGATTTATTCTAGGACTTGAACACTGAAAAAATAAATTAAGCAGGTGGTACTATTTTATATTTATAGCAGCACAGAAAAATGTCTAGGTGCTAGTTACAGTGGATATGGTGTTACAGGCAAATAATTGCAGCACGTGGCTGAGGAGTCCATATCAGGTAGGTTACAGGCAAGTTACAAGTGTAACACAAGGCTAAAAGTCATAATTGAGTATGTTGCCTGCATGTTATAGGAATAGCACAAGGCTAAGTCATAGGTCTAGAAAGGCGGAGTTGCAGTGGTACTGGTAGTTTACATAGATCAAACCATTTCAGTGAAGTATTGATCGATTTGCAGAACACAAATGGTCCATGACCACTCCTAACACACCCTTGACTATATGGTAAGATGCAGCACCGCTAGCTAGTTCACTGGGCATTTCTCGCCCTGGAGATATTCCTTAACAGTTGCAGTCTGAGCACTTTTTTACCACCTCAGATAAATTCTGTTCCTTCTTTGATGATCAACATGCTGGGTAACTGACAAAGACCACCAACACAGCACCATTGCGAGACAAGATCTGTTTCTAGAAGAACCAAGAAATGACTTGCAAGACATGACACTGTGACCTAACAGGAACACGTTCAGAGTCAGTCTTGTCACTGCTGCAGCATTGTGCTTACCCGCTTTGATTCTCATTGAATCTGCATCACAGTACCAGATATCTTCTTTGAATTAAGAATAGAGCCAACAGAAACGGCCCTGATGGACAGTGGTCCAAAATGCATCGGCAAAGTTGGCCTCTGTACCTCAACAAAGTATAAGATTAGTTTTACATATGTTTTCTGGACATTTGTTGTTTTATACCCTGAATATAGACATGAGTTTTTGTAGCAATTTCCAATGGTAATATTTTCTACCCCCATTTGGCGTCACCAGGTCTGGTATTTCTATGCCACAGATTTCTTTACTTTAAGCCCTTACAATACTCCATTATAAACATATATGCATTCACCATGGGTTCCTAAAATGCATTCAGTGACTACAATTGGCACAGGAGGTAATTAAAATGGGGCAGTAAAGATGGAACTAAGTCACGATTCCTAAACTTCAGCAGTCCAAACCCTAAGAGGAATTTGGGGCTTGTGCGCTAACCTCACAGGTGCCACGATGCTTCTCTGCAGAAATTATTTGTAGCAGGTAAGTTGCTTGTGCTGGTGATTTGTTAAAAAAGTGATGCAGCAATGTTACTAGGTAAGTATATTGTTTCACTACCCAGATACGATGATTAAAAGGCAAAGGAATGGCAGGATACAAAGAGACTTGCGCTCAATGTTATCCTATGGAGGACCAGGGGAGACGAGTGCTTCGCATTTATTTACCACTATTACTGCAATTTGCCCAGGTGACTTGATGGGTTGAGTGGGGCGGGGGGGGCTGCTGGACATTGGATTTGACGCTCTAGGTTCCTTTGAAAGGTGCCCCGATGCTGCAGGTGCAAGGATTCTTCTGGTCCGGTCAGGAGCAGTGTGCAACCCTTGGCGATGGAGAAATGCAAGATACACTGATGCAGCCCTCTTGAGGACACTTCCCAGGGTGGGGAAGGCGAGTTCAGGTGACGGCCACCTCACACAGACAGCAGACATCCTTTCAGTCACAATTGTTGAAGTCCTTCAGGACAAACCTACCTTGTGGCTGCAATGCAGTAGGAAGGTGACTTGTACTACAAGCTGATGACGACCAAAGTTCTAGGTGCAAACGCGCAACAGTGACTGTTGTAGCAAGGTAGCCCACTGGAGAGCTGGACAGTCTACCGGTTTGTCCAGGGACACTTCTGAAGGGTCAGGGTGGCTGGATCCTCAAAAACTTTGAGACTGGTTGGCTCCACCAGTTCAGGGGTTGACGCACCTCACAGGGCTTTCACAGATCAGGTAATCCAACAGGGCATCACCAGGCCAATTGCAGGAAGCAATGCCAAGCCTCTTCAGGAATCTTCCTCAGATGTTCAGTCAGCTTATCTTTTACAAGGGATACTTGGCTCCGGCGCTGATCGGAAGAAATGGCTGCAGGAGTCCTTCTTAACCAAAATCCAGTGGTTGTCCAATCAGGGACAACTCTAGTTTTCACTCCTGCGCCAAATCCATACTCTCTGGCACCCCAGACGTGGAGTGGGACCAGACAATCTAATCCACTTCCTGGGCCACACACACAGCCAGCATTAGCCCAAACCACTAGCTAGGTTTCCCAGACAAGTACATGACATTTATATGGGATTTCCTGACCTGGCAAGGCAGGAAGAAGGCCAAACTACAGTATGGCCAAAGAACAAGGAAGTCTTGTGGCGTGGTCATTTTAGGGGTTCCATGTTTTAAAATAGCGTAAAAAATGGCTGTGAATACAAAATATTGTGGCAAAAAAGCTGTGTTTTCTTGTGCCACAATCATGTAAAGGATGCGGGGGACACCCCTGCAACCCCCGGACCCATTATACCATTCAAGGGGAGCAGGAGACACCCCCGCTCCCCTTAAATTGTAAAATGGGATACACTTTTACCGGATCAAACTGGCGACATTATTGCTGTGATTTTATTACCTGATACCATTTGAGAGACCTAGCCATATGCAGTAAATGCGAATGTGGACACTAGAAATAACACAAATAGTGAAACAAATTGCTGCCACCAGTTTGTCTTTAGGCACATACAAAAGTTACCAAAAATCCCAAGTGCAAAAAGAATAGGGTGAATAGTATCCCCATTGCACTGCTTTCTAAGATTCTCTGTGAAATATTAAAAGTAAACACACATGTAAAAGATAGAAAGGGAAATATAGTTTAGTACTGATGTCTGAAAGGCTGAACAGTTTCCCTGTAACAAATGAACAAAAGGCAGGCGAAGTGTATCTGAAGGCTTTACCCCCTCTCAACGCCCCCGGACCCCCCAAAATTCAAAACAGGTTAAAAAAGATTGTGGGGTGCATCGATACTATGGATGGAAAGTTGGTGAAAGTAATCTTTCCTAACGCATTGTACCAAACCCTCACCCGACCCAGAGGTGTCAGCAACTCTGGTCAAATGCCCCTGAATCAATTACTTTTTTTATTGAAAAAAATGGACAAAATCTGACATCATTGAATCAACCTCCCACAGGATTAGCCCCTCTACTCCACCCCAGCCCTTCTGGACTGAATCCTCTCCCGCCAGACCTTCTGAAAGCAATCTCCTCCGTCAAAATTACATTCTACTCTGACAATCTCATCCTGGCATCCATCATTAAATGAGTGGGCCCAGCGCTCAACGCACGCCTCAGCATCATTAATGTGTCAATGGTTCCTCTGGAGCTCTATAGCATCTCAGTTGCCTCTCAGATTATTGCCAAACCGGCCCTTTTTTGGGCCAGACTGTGGAAACAACTTGACCTTGAAAGGTTACTGGATGCACTGCTCCATCTAATGGCCCTGGAGGGTGGCAAGAGTTTAAAATGGGTGGCGCATGTCAAGACTACCCTTCAACCCTTGGATGTGACTAATTTGTTGTAAAACCACCTAATCTCGACCTCCTCGGTGATTAAGAGTTTGAAAAACATTTTAAAGCTGAGAGCTAGTCAATCACTTATAGCCGACACTGTTAACCTGAAGTTGGGGCCTGAATACCTCAAATCCAGGATGCAACCAGGATTTAACTTATCTGGATGTAATTTTTCCTCCACTTGAAAAATCCTTATTTTGTTTTAGACTAGGTATAATTCCTGTGGCCTCCTTTTATCCAAAATTGGAGGGAGTCAAACACGAGCCTGTGTACATTGTGTGGGGCTTGTAATGAGACCAACCATTTTAAATGTTGTATTGATTTGCAACAAGACTATCTGCCTAAGAAGAATGTTCCTCAAACCCTTTCTGAGGGATTCAGAGATTCATTTCTGTTATGGCTGTAATATTTGAATCGGTGTCTAAACCCCTGTGTAGTTTTTGCTACTGCTTATTACATCTATCGGACATGGTTGTTAAGTGTAAAGACTCTGAAACAGATGAGTCCCAACCCTGAAGACCGTTGATGTTTAGGCTAGAGTGCAAGATTTTCTCCTTGCTTTTCAGTTAAAGTACTTCTACTTTAACTTGGCATTTCTGGGCTTTAGCTTAGATATCTTGTATAAAAGGGCTGGTGAATTGCTTTGTTACTCATTGCTTTCGTGTTCCAATACTTTGGAATGATTTTCACCATCTTCCTGACATTTTTGTCTACATGAATGTCTATTTTATGTACGGTGTCTCTCATCCCCTCTATTTGACTTTGCCCTTCTAAGATTTTCAAATGGCGTTTTAACGTACAATATTGTTGAGATGTTTCGTTTTTTTTTAACAGAATTGGATTAGAGATTTTTCTATTTTTCCATTTTAATGATTCTGCTGTTATAATTTATGTGCTTTTATGGCAGATCAGCCAAAATAAAGCTGACCTGATTTAATGCATCACTCACAGAAGGGTCATTCCCAGACACCCTGAGGACTGATTTCATATGACTTTTCTTTTTTTTTTTTTTATGGATCTTCGACCCAAATGACCTGGCACACTATGCATCCATTACGAACCATTTTGCCAAAATCTTGGAAATAGTAGTTGCTATACAACTTCTCGCCTGAATCGAACAACACCTCCTCAACATCTATCAGTCTGGGTTCTGCCCCAAGTGTAGTATCGAGAAGCCCTTCAAATTATGAATAAGGGAGACTCCTCTTTTATACTTCTTGACCTCTGTTGCGTTTGACAGTCACCCACTGCTTCCTAATCTCCCTCCTTGCAGACACATTGGGATTCTCTGGCACTGTCCTCCAATATGTATACCCCCTACCTCTCGAGTAGACACTGGGCCGTCCAGATGAACACATTGCATTCTAACTGACTCCAGTCTCCCAAGGCTCCATCCGCACACCAATCCATTTTGACCTTTACATGGAGCCTCTTGGCACTCATCAAAGATCCCGATCTAGCCAGCCACCAATACGCAGACAATATTTAGTTGTACATGACAATATAAATCCCTCAGGGCATCAGTTGTCTAAGTGATTACCTAGCAGTCATCTAGCCCTGGATGTTGACTGCCCATCTCAAAATGTACACAGCCAAGACCGAATTCATCCTCCTTGGTTCCCCTGCTAAACAACTTGGCTCACAAAATGTGCCTAGAAGGAGTAGATCTGCAACTCTGCAATTCATCAAAATGCTTAGGTTTCACCATTGACAGCAGATTGCCCTTCCAGAAACACAGCCAAGAAGGCTCAAATGGCTTGGCACCAACTCTCCACACTTCACAAAATCAGTTAATCCTGCTGCAGGACATCCAGACCATAGTGCAGGCCTTTGTGGTCTTGCACATCTATGGGGACGGCCCTTCTGATGGCCTCCCAGCAGCTCACTTGGCTCCCCTTAAATGCCACCATGCGCCAGCACATTTTTAGGGATGTGTACATTTAACTGAATTCTATGCAAACTACATTTGCTTCCTCTCCACACTGATATTGTTCAAGACTACATGTATCCTCTACAAAGCAGTCGCGAGTAGCACACCAGCATACATCCTGAGTGGCTTAGCGCCACACATCTGGTGGCAGATGCTCCCCACGCAGCAAATCAACCAACTGGTTTGAATCGCAACTAGTCTGTAAAGAGAGGACCAGCAAACAGTCCTTCTCTAATCATGCACCCAAGGCATAAATTACATTTCAAAAATTGATTAGTACAATTTGCTAATTAAAATATTCTTTATTAGCAAAGTAAACCATTTGATTAGCAATATTGTACTCATTTTTAATGTCACAAGATTATATATGTGTCCAATACATTAAATAAGCATCAATGCAGCATTTTTGTGTATGCCTGAAGTAAGACATTAGTGAGGATTCAGGCCTTGCACTTTGTTTAAAATTCTGCTAGACCTGCAAGCTGAGTAACTTAGCTTAACTACTCGACCCAAGAGAAATGCACTCGACCCATGGCAACATGTAACACATTTAAATGTGCTTTCTGTAACATGGTGCATGTCGTCACAAACCCACTTCATGCTTGGCACAATGCTGCCACTAAGCAGCCAGCCATGCACAGTGAAACTTGGATTTGACATTTTCTTCAAACAAAGTAAATGTTAAATGTTTCAAACATCCCCTCTAAATGGTACTCGCCCTTTATTAAATCTGTTCGACTATGCGAGTGGGCGAGTAGACTTTACAAGCCCAGAATTGAGTGGCTTTAAAATGTGAAAAGGTTAGCAGCATCAATGGACACAGTAAATAGATATGATAGAAAGGCTCTGAAAACAGTTTGGCAGCTCTCTCCTTCAGGTTCTAATATAAATTGTAATCCTAATTATAGAGCAAAGGGAGCTCTGGAGGCTAACTACAGTGTATGGTATGTCAGTAGATCTTTACATTTACAGAGTAGAATTAACTATCGATTTGCGTAAAAATCTAGTTGGCTTTGTGTATTCATTATGTAAAAGGAGTGCAGGTAGGAGACTAAGCAGAGTAAATGCCGTAGCAAGCATTTAACTGGGCAAGCTACCTGAAATATTGAAGTTGGCTGCTATCTCATTTTCAGGGTGTCTGGTATAAAGCAACACTGTGATAAAAGAGAATGTCAATGAGTAGGGATCAGCTCATGGGTTGAGCCCCAGTTGCATAGATGCATTCAACCAGAAGGTCGCAGAACTAAGTTTGCCATCAAGAGCATTTGGCTGTGTGATCATGTACATTTTCAAAAGTGTTCACTCGTCAATGTGATGCATCATCTGCAACAAAATGAAATGTATTTGACACTGATTTTGATGCACTAACCTACACTTTAATATAAAGCATGGATACAATACAACATTTTACAGGAACAATACTGTAACTGTTGCATTATGTAACAACTTACATTTTTAGGATTGGAATTGCATGACTGTTTGTTAACAAAATAGTTAACACATACTGCTCTTTGCCAGTCATTATATAGTTGGCTTAATAAAAGTATCATCCCGATTAACTATACTGAAACAATGGGCCTCATTATGTCTCTGGCGGTAGCTGTGCCTGCCGGTAAATAGTCATTTTTTTCCCCACCCTTGGCGGTCCCTCCGGCCAGGCGCCAGAAAAAGAAAATCCACATTCCCATCAAGTCCCGTTGGACTCAATGGGGAAGACTGATGCATCAGCACTGTGTGCAACAGTGCCGGTGCATCCGTCAAGGTCTGCGAGCGGGTGCCTTTCCGCCCGCCAGGTCAGACCTGGCAGGCAGAACGGCACCTGCTTGCAGAACTTTCGGTTTGCCGGTCCGGAAACAACAGTACCGGCAAACTTACTAGTACCGTTGTTTCCAGACCGGCAAACTCGTAATAAGGCCCTAAATACAGCCGCCTCTATAGATATATAAAACGAGACTAGACTATTGTTTGTATTCAGCTGTATGTATTCATAAGAGTTCAAAACTCTATTGATAGTTCAAGGTGTTAGTAATGAGTGATTTCTTAAATAACAAACAATGTATGCCCGTTTTAGAAAACGAATTGCACCAGCAGTTTCGCACTCTAGGGCTTTCTGAAGGCAGAATAGGATCAATTCTGTACAATTCAAAATGAAAAAAACTAGTAAGTTCCAACCCGCAGATTACACGACTTATGTCCAGTGTGCAGCTTCAAATGGATTCACCCTTCAACAGGAGTGGCTAGTATATATGATTGTATTCACTGTCTTTCAGCACAACCTGTATCTGAGGAATATTACGCGTTGTTTATACACTTTAAGTTTCAAAGCATAATTTTGGTAAGTCCTTGTGATTCCATATATCCTTGGCAAAGTACCAGTCCAGATTAACCAGGATTTTGTTCCCCATCAAAGCGAAAAGCGCTGCACCCGATTACTTCTGGTTTTCAGTTATTTGACACAGAAAAATAAGTTCTTGTAGTGCTGATTACTGCTGCACTCTCTCCATTAGCCTATTTGAACAGACCCCTGAGCTCAAGAGAGGAATGCATGGTGAGCTGTGCTGTCTTTGGGCAGGGTAAATTAAATAGCTACCTTTTGTTAAATAGCAAACCTACAGAATTGCATAGCAAATTGCTAAGCAACACTGCTTATTTTATGCGTTGCGCACCAACCTGTGATCTGCTTGTAATGTCCCCACAATTCTCCCATTTTGCCAAACTCTTAAAACGTGTCTTTTTCACCAACTGATCAAAGATTAATTCCGATTACTACACAGACCTATGCATAGACTAAACATCACAGTAATGTGATACTGTTAAGATGCCAGCCCAAACTTTGACATCCTGTACATCGCTTTGCTTCTCTCAAGCTAGGTCTGTGGTTTAAACAATACAATAATAAAAATAAGGAAGGCCTCTGCATTTGTCCTGTGATGCTGCAGGAGGACAGACAAAGCCAGAACAATATCCCTCCATGATTTGATTTTGATACATTTATAACGCGCTAAAACTGGCAGAGTTGACTGCATTTGGGCGCAGATGATGCAAGTGGTATGGATACCTGCAAATATATTTCATTATATTCTAAGAGCAGATAAGTTCTGGAATAGTCCCTTCGATAAAGTGTTTAACACTTTGCGGGATTGAAAAATGTCAGTAAAGTGAAGAGTTCCAGAGTTGGAGGAGTGGGGGTGTTGGGCAAGATTGTGTGCAGTACCCTTTAGGTGCACTAAAACAACCCTGGCTACACGTAATGGGAAGCCCAACCTTTGGTATAAGCTTGTACTACAGTTTTTGTAACGTGTTGAGCAGCCAGGCTCATCTCAAGAGGCGGTCAATGTGAGCTCTAGGGGAGTAGCACAGAGATTCACACTGACAAGTATCCAAATAAACTCTTACACACACAGTTTCTTGAATAAACAATTATTAATTTATCATTCGGGGTAACCCTTCTTCAGAAGGGAGAAATATAACAGTAACACTCAAATATACTTCAAGAAATACACACTCTTAATATCTCTAAATCAGTAAGTACCCTTTGGGGTGGCCCACAGACACAACCTACACCCTCAGGTGACTTCAATAGCTAGGGTGCTGGGGACATTAATATATCACTGTTGCATTTAGAATCATTTCAGAGTAAGTCAAAGGAAAAGGTTATTGGAACATACAAGAGACCACAAATATTCTTAAGCAGGCAAATACTTTCAGATCCCCCAATAATAAGCATTCAGTGGAACAGGCTAAGCCAAAGTGAATGGGCAAAAGTCTATATGAGCTGAAGCACTTCTTGCAGGTAAATAGAAAACTCTTTGCACAATGTTTTAGAAGTTTTTGAAGAAAAAGAAGAATCATTGTAGGGCCACAAGCCGTTAGACTTCTTAGTAGAAGATGCAAGCAACTCTACAGCAAGAGGTAAGCTCTCAGACTTTTTACAGTACTTTTGTATTGAAGAAAAAGTGCAGCAGATGACTTCTGTTCCTGAGGAGCTCTGTAGATCTCACTGTTCCTGGGCCTCAGTCGTGGGGACTAGAGGGAGGACTTCTGGGGACTCCTGCACTGCAATGGGACGGTCACCGCTCGCAACAGGCAATCTTCCAACAAGTGGGTGTTCAGTGTTTCAGCTCCTCGCGTCTACTGCAAATAGCAACACTGCGGTTCCTCGCTATCAAGATGGGCTTTTCTAACTTCTGGGGTCCCGGACTCTGTTGGGGCTCAGGCTCGATCAGTCCTGCTTCCTGGGAGTCCAGAGGATCTTCCTGGAGCTCTAAGCCAGCTTAAAAGCAATGCACACAATCTGGTGTTCCTCTCCCTGGCTATACGGTTCCCAGCAGCAACTCTATGGCAATTCAACCAGCTCCGAGAAGGATGTCCAGGTGCCTTACTTTGGAGTTGATTTGGTCCCACCAACTCGAGGTGAGAAGTCCTTGCAGGGGCTTCTCTGCCAATAAGACGGAATTTCAGCACAGCAATAGGGCTTTACCGGGCTAACCAATGGTCCAGGAGTTGGAGCAGGTGTCCTCTTGAAGTTCTTCTTCGGTTCCTTCATCCAGTGGTTGACTCTGCCATCCAAGCCAAAAGCCTCACCTTTTTATTTATTTCTCTCCCATTCATTCCAGCCTAGCTGTCTGTCCACCAGCAGGGTGGCTGTCCTTGCCGGACAGTCAGCCGGCCAATCGTTAGAGTGCATTTGGGTCTCCTAGGAGACTAAGCACAGGGATTTTCGGGCACCTCCCTCCGTCCCTCACTTCCTGCCTACCCCAGACACCCTGGATCCAGAGACGGGCTTCACTTGTGAATCCCACCAAAGGCAAAGTGAACAAAGGGATCAAACATGGTTTGGCGTGCAGAGTAAATCTCAAGAAGGACCTTTCCACAAAGAAATGGCGAAAAAAGAAGACTGGGACCATTTTGACAGAAGTGGCACCCTGGGGTGCTTTACCGTGTCTGCGAACGCAGCCCGCGGTAAATGCACACCACTATAGTTCAACATAAACCACTGTCACCAGCCATTCAGTGAGGAAAGGGTAACATAAAACATGTTACATGAGAAACTAGACAAAGAGGATATTAGGTAACCCCTCCAGCACACTATTGTTAGTGTGTGCTAGGTCTAGAAAGTTACATATGTAAGTAAAGTCAATTTCACTCTACTGCTCTAGGAAACAGTAGTTTATCCCAGAGAAGGTAGTTAAACCTGGGGAAATCTGAAATAATTCCCTGTGTCACTGCACTGAAGGTGCTGTGTGACACAATGTAAAAGATGATGCCTATGGAGTTTGTCAGACTCCACAACCAAAAGAAATAGTGTACAAAATCACATTAAAATACATGAGAGAGTAGGGAAAAAAGGGTCTTGCTCTCTCCAGGAAAAAAATTAAGTCCTCAAAATCTAGCAAAGTTGCTGGGGGGGTCTCTAAGATAGAGGGAATTGGCACATTTTTGAGAATTCTCCCTAACGGGGGTTTGGGGGGGGGGGGTGTGTATAGACTGGGATGCACCAGTCCCCTCTTGAGAGACACGAGAAGGGGGAATCGGAAGTAGAAGTTTATCTGCAGACCTAAGCGTTCGAGTTGGGTGATACCATTTAAGCCTCTGCGCTAGATATGGTGGGGCAAGTCGAATGTAGGCATTTAAAAACCTAACAAAGAATTTTTAGCTTGATTATTTTCTTCACTGGAAGCCAGTAAAGGTGAATTGGAGGCAGATTAATAAACTTAAAAAATGTACCCGACTGCCGCATTTTGAACCCAAGAATTCAGAGGGTTGGGTGAAGGGGCAATTCAGGGTGTCGGCTAACATATGTTTGGGTCCAAACAAGGCCACTTGAGTTTTATTGGCATACATTTTTTCATATAGGTCTTAAAAATAAAATTGACGAAAAGGTAGAGCCCTTAGGGACACGAAATGTGAGTCTAGTGTCTGACAAAAACCTGCCATAATTAAGCTGTTGTTTTTGGCGATTAGTCAAGAATGAATTAAACCATAAGAGGGCAGTGTCTGAGACTCCACCTACTTCTTTTTTTATGCAATCTAATAGAATGTTGTGATCTACTGTGTCGCACGCCGCCAACAGGTCCAACATTAACAACATTGCAAGCTGACCATTGTCGGACCAGGCCAGAATGTCATCTCAGACCGTAATCCACGCAGTTTCCAACCGATGTCTTGGGCGGAACCCTGATTGATAAATATCAAGAAGTGCATGTTTCTCAACCTGTTCCTGAAGCTGGAAAGTAACTACTGTTTCAAGAATCTTCACTGACCAAAGCAGTCCTGGAACAGGGCGATAATTTTGCAGATAATTTCGGTCAAGGTTGGATTTTTTTAGAATAGGAGAGACAGTGGAGATTTTCAACTTCGATGGAACTATTCCTTGAGATAGTGAATGATTGATAAACATAGATATGAAATGTCTTAATTCTGCCGCAAGCACCTGGGGTGCATGGGCAGGGAAAGGGGAAAATACACCATTTGTGGGGTTCAATCCCTTTGTTCGGTCTAAGACTGCGTCATAAAACAGAGTTAAATTAAAATGTTGGAGCAATGATGAAACCTTAAGGTGGGGTATTGGAGGTAGGCAGGATTGTTGCTTTATTCAAATTCGGGTCAATTGTTTCCAGAATCCTATTTAAAAAATGAATGAAAAGTGTTAAAACATTGTCTTGAAAGACAGTGTAAGTGCCCTTGAGGTAGACCTCGGATGGAACAAGTGAGTAATCGCTGCAAACCGTTCTTATGGTCTGTGTAAGGCCTGGATTTTATCCTGAAGAAACTCTGCCTTTGCTTAAAGGTCTCCACTTTGTAGTTTTTAAATGCTGTTTTTACTTGTATTCAAGATGTAGTTTTTGGTTTCCTCCAGTAGTAGTTTTCCGTTTCCTCCACAAATATTTCATTTGCCAGTATTTCCTCTTGAGGAGCTTTAAAGATGGTGAATACCAAGGGTTGGATAGTTTTCTGGGTGCTCTCTGAACAGGGGGGGGGGGGCATATTTGTTATGGATAATCTAATATCCCCCTTCCTTGGCTGAAAAACTCCACAGTTCAGAGTCTGATTAATATCAGCCAGAGACTACACTTTGGCGTGCCTGGAATGACTTGCAGGTCCTTATGCCTGTCATAGGTAAATGGTGTGTTTACCACAGTCCTGCTAAGGGATTTATTATTATTTTTACAATTGTTATTTTATAACGCACTTAATACCAGCAAGTGTTTTCTAAGTGCGGTATCGGAATTTAAACCTGTTGCGCTGCAAGGTCTTGCCTCAAAGACAGACTTGTTGCCCCTGAGCTATCCTTCTCCTCTACAACCCAGGTGATGGCAAACAGACTAACAAAGTAGTCTGACCAGGAGACTACTTTTGACCTGAGAATGGAAAACCTTGCAACCTGAACAAAGATGGGATCTTGGCAGTGGCCATGTAAATGGGGGTATGGGGATACTTTTGACGTCTCCTGTCATGGCTATTCAGTCTCCCAGAGGTCTGCTGAATCAGTTACTGTAGAGACATTCAACCAAATGCTGAAGTCTCCCAAAAGTATCATTTGCTGGTATCTGATTCCGGCATGAGGCCGTAGGAGAGAGCCAAATGTTTAAAACACACACCTGGGCCTTATCCCAACAAAGAGAATAAAATTGTGAGATGCTCAAACTTTATCTATAAACGGCAGTGCCCATCCTCTTTTTGTGGTACGATTAATAGAATGGATTAAGAATCCAGGGGGTACTAATATGGGATACATGACCTCAGAAGCCTCATTTAGCCATGTTTTGGTAATAAAAAGCATATCAAGGCAGTGTTCTAAAATTAAATCATAAAGTTCACCTGCATGGGCCACTGCAGACCTAGCATTTAATAAGGTGGTCTTTACTGTTGTTGGGGACGACCCCACAATATTGTCTGAATTCACTAGAAAGTGACCCTCAATCATATTGGTACAAATTTCATTTAAGGTCTTGGCATTACCTGCCCTGGGTTCTCCTAAAGGCCAATAGGCATTCCCTCAAGTAGATCAATTTAGCCATAGGATACAAATCGATCTTTCAATCCAAATGTGAAAAGCCAACTTGCCAAACGGTCAAATCAAGCCACATGCAGTACGCTGAGTTCCTGGAACCGGCAGTGTGTCACGCTGATATACAGCTAGAATAGGCCCAAACAGGCTTGCTTCTGTCATGGCCCGAGGGTTCATACAGATGTCATCCAAGAGTGCACCGTTTGGACAAAAGGGATATGTAATAACAGAGGCAAAGGCACGGAGACTGTCAATGTCTCGTAAATGATGCCCAGCAAAGGGAGTACTAGGTACAGCTTTTGTCCAGATTCAATATGGGGTCCTGTCTCAGGAAATGCAGACATTCCGGACTGGTGCAGATCTACAGGTCCTAGACTGGTGCTTTCGATATAAGAACAGGACAAATGGAGTTGATTCCACTGGCTCTAGGGAGAGAGACACTTTATGGTAGGCTTCCCTAGTTAATTGGGAGTTGGTTTGTCAGTTTCCAGAGCAGTCCCAATGTTGTTCAGGATCCTCTTGGTGCTTCAGTTAGAGTTTGAGTGGTTGACTGCAGAATGGCTCCAAAACGTCCCTAGATATATAAAATGCTGTCCTGGACGTGCCCCCCACCCCACATACAGGATACCTGCTGCACTCAAACTTAGTTTATCCAATCCTGGATAACTAGCTCAGAGGCATTCAGGATGTCGGCCAAGGTGAGGATATGTGTTAGGGTGTGCGGTTCCTAAACAAGTGCCACCTGGTCAGTCAACCCAGAAACCCTGCATGTACCTAGGCTATAGGCTATGGGTTACCTTCCATCTGTTATGCCATTCTCCCTGTGAGGAAGACCGTGGAGGGGGAACACGTCACCTTTTTGTCACCAAATTTATTTGTTGCAGGGGATAGAGAAGGTAATGGTCTCTTTAGACTTATAGATCAGTTCCCCACCGGCTTTGCCATCTATTATGTCCCCCCAAGAAAAGGAGAGTTAAGAATATTACCCAGGCACTCCTGTGGAAAACGACAGAAATTCACTCTCTTTAATGTTGTTTCCAACTTCAGTTAAAATCAGAAGGGGAGACTTGGTGGAATACTTGGTGTTTGAGATCCTATGGGAACCTCCCTCTAAGGAGACCTATGGAGGAGCAAATGACGGAAAACCCGCTGAGAATCAATTTTTGGAGAGTAGGACACCAGAAAATGTTTCCAGTTATTTAATGGGGGAAGCTAAAACCAACTCTAACTCTGCTCGATATCAGACTAAAGAGTCCTTGTGGGAAAATAACTTTCCCAGTTTGCTAACATCCTGGAAAATTCGGAATGGAAAACTGCATGTTACGTTACCCAACATCTTTCTGCAAAGGTGGCATTAATATGTGATGTGGAGAAGATGAGAAACTCACTCCATACCACTAGAAAGTTAAATTGATAGAGAAAGCCAAGCTCCCTCTCAAACCCTCTTGGTGATACCTACCAGGGAAAGTCTTAGCTACCCTAATCCCTTAGTATCATTGTCCACCTTTGGGGAACCCATGTGCCACCCTTGGCCCAAACTAGGGCAGGTAAATAAGGCTTGCATTTTTACCACCCCATATGCACAATATGCAGTCTCCGTATTACAGGAAAAGGGAGAATCACCTGTCCGGTTGACAGGTGATTCTCGGGTTTCTAAACGCAAGTTCAAATCCTGAGCCCGCGCTTGGAAGCCACTCGCTGGTATTAAGCGTGTTATAAATGAACAATACAATTAAAAAATAAATTGAATCCCTTATAAATCCCAAAAACTAGAGAACCCCAAAGATTCCAGTGATAAACACCCAGATACAGACATTGTTATAGTAGGGGGATAAGATGGACATACCATTCTCTGGACCCCATCTCCCACAAGAAATTAACCAGGCGCCTCATGGGAAGGGTGTGATTACCACCAGGGTAGTTTCCTTTAGATCAGGAGGAGCAAGAACCAGCTACCCCAGGGACATCCCTCTGTGATTTGCAGGGATCGGAGACACCAATAAACCCAAGTATGGCGGATCTGGTTTGAATGCTGTGGTAATTGGGAGTGTGGGGGAGGGAGACAGACCATTTATTATACCACCATCTCCTACAGTAGACCTGAAGTTCTGCTACTCCTTTGGAGGGTATGGACACCCTGCAAGACATTGCCCTACAAATGTACTTGTACCGTTGCCCCTACCTTTGGACAAAAATCACAAACCTGGCATACGGAAGAAGAAACGAGGTATACCCCGCTCACTATGCTATACAGTATAGTGACCAGGGGTTGCGGGGGGAAACCCCCGCAGCACATCGAAAAAAAAGGACCCTGCAGCGCTGGTTCCCAATTCACGGAAGTGAAAGGGAACTGGCGCCGCAGGGACACCACGTGAAGGAAATGTAAGTAGGGTTTGGTTATGTTGGGGGTGTGTATTGTGGGTGTGTGGGTGGGGGTGTGGGTATGTAGGGGTTTTGAATGTGTGTTCACATGGAAAATGTGCGAACCTTTTGTGGTTCGCACATTTCTCATGCTAACTTTTCCGTCATGGATTTTCAGCAGCGGAAAAATCATGCAGATCCTGGCAACGCGCATATCACAGAGAGCCCTGAAGCAGACAGGAGAGACTGGTGAGCCCACACAGGGAGATTGGGGCACCGGGGCTCTTTGAGGCGTACACTGTACGTGAATTGAAAGTAGTTGAAAAGCCTATGAGAACCCGATTAGGGCAGCCGGGAGGGGTGGGGATCTTGGCAAGCATGTGAAGTTGTGAATGAAAGGCGGGCAAAGGCCCAATACTCAAATGGAAAAGAATATGAACATATAAGAATGGTACAACATTGGCAAAGTCTTAGCAGGAGCGTATACCAGGCAGTTGAATGCTGGTCTGGGACCTGCACCCAAATTACAAGTAGTCCAGTACACCAGGCCCCTTTTTATGTACAATTCAGGAGACACGCCCCTGATCTGTGTTGAGTACAAGCAAGTCTTGTGAAGGATTGAAAAGACAGAGCAGGGAAGGAGCAGCATCTTGGTCTCTTTCTTGTGTTGTGAACTTAGAGAGAGAAACTTTCTACTAAGAGAGGAGGGTAGTCTCTACACAAGGCAAACCATTTCCAATTATTTAAAAAGAGTTGAAGAGGAGAAAGTAAAGAAACCATGTCATCTTGTGAAACACCTGGTAAGAGAAAACATGTCCCTTCTAAGGAAGAAATTGCAAGAAGAAAGGACAATCTCTTGATACAAAATCCATACCATATATTTGAAAGTGGTAGAAAGTCTGAGAGGAGTTGAACACCATCGTGGCGCTTATTAAACTCTGAACCGTGAAAGAACTAAAACTTGGGGAAAGGGCACCACCTTCCAATCATGCTGGAACTTTTGGTGGTTGATTTCTCCGACACCCTTTTGGAACTTTGAGTTCAATCTGGGAACTGCAGCTGGAGAACAATAAACCCTTTTGCACTTTGATCGGTTTAGCATGTGTGGGTCTGCGTAGGGCTTTGGACGTAGGATGGAAGAATTTTACTTTGGACATCTTGACAAACCGTAGTTAGTTTTGTTAAGGCAGCGAGACCCAAACCCCTCCTAGATTTGGGGGAAGAGAGGCTTTTCTCCAACCAAGTTCTTTTAATAGGTTTATAGCAATCAACACTATACCTCTTTGTCCAAGTCTTATGATAACTCACACAAGCCCCCATAACTGCTTGTCACTGGTCTACTGGGTGTCCAATGCTCTGACCTCTTAATTTCTCATCTGTGCAGGGAAGACTCAAGGCTTTGCCTGGATAGAAGGCAGAGGCTTGTAACTGTATGGGGAACAGATTGCTAGTTCCTAATAAAACCTGGTGTCCTCAGTCATTGGCATAGCTTTGTCATCAAATGAATTTAAGCAAGAAGCAGGGCAAAGCTTTCTTAGTCCTCTTCGTTTTGGCTTCTTTTCAGTTCTTGCAGAGTCTTCCAGTCTCCTCTCCCACTTGTGTGGTTTGACATTCCACATTTGAGGATGTGGACCCCTAGATAATAAAGTTGGGGAAATTACGGCACACTCTGCCCCCAATTACATGCATGATTAATTTCATGCTTTTGGTCGCCACCCAATTGCTCTTGATGGAACTGACGCATATATACTTGTACCTAGGCTTTCATGTAAAATGCGGATTATACATGAAAAAAGACACCGTTCAGGTATGCTGTCGGACCTCGTCCTAGTTCTGCAGTCTTCACTTTTCCAAAGCAGGCAGATGTTATGACCATATATTGCCCCATCTGTGTACCATTGACTTAAAGGGAGAAAGTTTAGCTGTACGACTCTGGCCATATTTCAGAGGGGCACCCTAGAGCATCTCTTCAAATACAGTAAATTATATTTAACTGTTATTCCAGGTAGGCAAAGATCTACCACCAGCCAGTGGAGCCCAGACAGTGGTGCAAAGTTACTGAAACCGGGTATTTTGGGTGTGTATTAAGCCATATGAAGACTTTTTGTGATGTCTAGGATAAAGATATATTACTGTACTTGGTTTATGGTGTTCCTTAGGGTAGCCTACATTCTTAAGTGTTAGAGTGGTCAAGCAGTTAAGGCAAACTCTCAGGAAGGAGCAGGATGGTTTGGTACTTTCCAGATACTCAATAGATAACTTATAAGGGAAGGTCGACACAATTTTATTATCAGAATGTTCTTTATCTTCCGGTTGTGCAAGAGGAGAAAACTTATAAGGGAAGGTCGACACAATTTTATTATCAGAATGTTCTTTATCTTCCGGTTGTGCAAGAGGAGAAAACTACATTAATATGATGGTAACTTTTCAAAAGTATCTTTCACAATGTGTTGACTCAATAGTCACCCATGTGTTTGAGTCCTATAAAGTCCCACAATTACCTTTACAGTGACTTGCAAATTGCCTTACTATGGCCTGATTGAAATAGTCTTTACAATAAAGTTGCTCTCTGGTTGAGCAGTATGCGTTGATTTCTCCATTGGTTCTAATAGCCCAGTTACATCCTATAAGTGAAGATGCAGGATCTGCAGGGAGACCACCACTCCAAGAGAACAGAGCAAAGAGCTTGGAAAGCACAAGTAGGGAAGGTGCCTTCTCAGTAGTACATTTCACAGCAGTACTGACATTGAGATTGCAGAGTGGTAGTCCAGAGGCAGCAACGGCACAAGTCTTGATTCATTGACTGCTGGAGTTGTGGGGTCTGCAATCGAAGACTACCGGGATGAAAGAATGGAAGCTAGAACCCCCAGGTTGGGGGAGGAAAGTTACAGGCTGTATGGCCACAGGTTTGGTTTAGCACTTCTTTCCAGACACACACATACAGGGGTTCCACGGACAGTTTAAGCCCCACTGAAAAAGCGAAGCAGCGTCTTCCAACAAATAGAGCCAACATAGCCAGATGTGTCATGATTAAACAGGGTATTGGTTGGATTTTCATATTGATGATACATCTTCTTGACGTGTCAACCCCAGAACATTTTGATTTTACTAGTGGATTCTTTTCCCTTATACCTTTGAGTGGGAACCTTTAGCCACACTCACAGAATCTTTTACTCTTTTTTTTTTTTTTTTATGGGTGTCATTTTTATGAGACTCCATAGTGTCATTTAAAAGTTATCCTCTTTGACAACCTTTTGGCAATAAGTGCCTATTGTTGCTGGGTTGCCCTAGGGGTTCCCCTTTTAACTTTCTCTGTCTAACCTTGTGAGAACTACAGTTCCCAAGGGTAGAAATGATCTTTGGATCCCTTTTATGTTTTATTAGGTGAGACCTGCACCCCCCACCTTAAGTGGAGTGCTGGTGACATACTGAGTATCCCCTTTCTCATTTTAAATGTAACATTTATGTTACAAGGACAAACTTACCTTTAAAGGCTGGTGGCAGTGAACCTTTTTATTCTGTCCACCTTTACCGTGGGCTGTTACCACAGCCCCGGTAAAGGCTTGCAGGGGTGCTCATTTTACCAAAATGGCCCCTGTCTTTTCATTTTAGTGTTCCTTGTCCTTTCTTGTTCCTCCCCCTGTCATCCAGGGTGGAAATTCCTTTGTGTGATATTTTGTGGGTTCCCCATCCAGGCTCCAGAGTGTCTGTGAAGGCAGGAAGCGACAGAGGAGTCCAAAACTCTGCAGCCCTATGTCTTCAGCCTGTGGGAGAGATTCCAGTTCAAACAGAGGCTGGCTGTCCTGAAAGGATTGCCAACCCCCTAGGTTTGAATGTCGCAAAGCTCTTTGATTGACTGGGTTCCTGCATAAAAGTCTGATACTGGAAGCTGAAGAGGTAGTCGACCACTGAAACCACAACCGAAGATGAAGAATTTGCGGCAGAAAAAATTTCTAGCGACTGGAGAGCCTGGTGTGTAACCAGAGTTTGCTGTAGCCCTTCCTTCCAATCGACGTGGCGACTCCGAAAACGACGACCCCAGAGCCTGGTGAGTCCCACTAGACTCCAGAAGACCTGCATTTTGAGCCATCCCACACCGTGCTATGACCTTGCAGGCTGCAATACCCCAATGCCCTGGGACCTCGAGCCATTGTGCGGTGCACACTCTTCCGAATTGCACTGAAACTTTGTGGGCATCCTGCTGTATCTCTAGAGGCACGATTCCAGTGTGAAAAGTCCCCTCACCAGAGTGCTGAACCTTGCAAACGACGAGAATCCTGAAAAAGGTGCCAAATCCACAGAGCCGCCTCAGCCGTGAGGAAAACCTTGCCTAGACTTTCCCCATGATCCCCACAGAAAAAGTCCTTCCAGCGTCCTGTCTTCTTGAAGGAATTCAACAACCGTTTTTTGCTGCAGATCCTGAAGTCCTCCTGCTGCAAAATCTTCTGTGTTGAGGTACTGTGCTGGCTTGGGTATTTACTTACCTTAAGTCTCTTGTGATTCCTATGTAGTTTTGGGGTGTTTTTCTGTGATTAGGAGGACTCTTATTGAGTTCACCCTGATCTGCTGTTGGAAGCCTCCTAGGGTGTCTTTTGTGAAGCCCTTGGACCCTCAACAAACTCTAAATTACTTATTTGTTCTAGCAGTCTTTTTCTTTTTTTTTAGGAACTCTGACCTTTGCTACTTAAGAACCTATGCTGACCTGCCTGATGGACACTAGACCCTAGTGACCCCCTTCTGCCACTGAGAACACTCATGCTCCAATAATAAGGGAACGACTTCTAAGGATTGGGCCTTTTGCCTAGAAAAGAGAATAAGTGTTACTTAGTTGAAAAAGTTGTTTGGTAACTTAGAGTGAACAGTTACTATAGTTAGTTTTTTTTTTTTAATGTTTTTATTGGTCAAACAGTTTTCAACCTTTAACATCTTTAAAAAAAAATCCAATTTCCAAAATCTTAAGGCCCAAGTGTCCTCTTTGAGAATCTTTAAGAGTCTTCCTGATTCTCCACATCTTCAGACTATTGCTCATTTGTCTCCAGAAGCGACGAGCAAATCCGTTCCACCACTTTTAGGGCATTCAATGTCTGCCCTAGTTTATCGACTGTCATTAGATCATTAGACGTTCCCAACATTCTTCCTCGACTATAGCATCCAATGGCACTGAGGAGATCTTCAAATATGTTATTTTTTAAAATCTTGGGCAAGAAAGTGTCAGATGCTTCATAGTTTCTAGGATTTCTTTTTTTTAAAACCTTTTATTTTAAGTTTGACAAGTGCATTGCATTAAAAGACATGTATTGGGGGTGTACAGATCAAGACATATTACAGAATATGCGATATTTTATTAGGGTCCACTTTTTATTGTACATCAGGGCAGATTTTACATGATCTCTGCATGGTCTCTGTGATAATGTAGGCTTGCTGGTTGATTAGCTGTTCGTTCCAGTTGAATCGTCATCAGATGCATCTGGGGAGGTCTCCAGGTACCTCCTCAGGGGAGCCCATATATCTTTCGGTCTACAGGTGGACACTACCATTTGGAGGTATGATTCTTCGGTTTCCTGTACATATAGTAGGTCCTTTAACCAAGCTTGCTGGGTGGGAGGAGCCTGTGACCTCCACGTGCGAAGGATGCATCTTTTGGCGATCACCCCCACCACTGCGACAAGCCTTCTGAGACCTTCCCAATGTTGCCAAGTAGGTATTTCAATGGAGATGCTGGAATTTGGAGGCCGATAATGTCACTCACTGTCTCAGCCACCTCACTCCAGAACTATTTGATCGGGGGGCAGTCCCAGTACATGTGAAAGGAGTTCGTTCCTTGGGCTTGGCATTTAGGGCATACTGGCTTTAACGAGGGGTTGAAGTTAGCAATTTTGCTGGGTGTAATATGGAGATTATTTAATATCTTAAATTGAATCAGCCTAAAGTTGGTGCTTAATGAAACAGATTTCGTAAATTGGCAGTATTTAGCCCATTGGGCCTACTCAATCGAGATCTCTAGGTTTCTCTCCCATTTGGCTTTCGCTGTGTTCTTGGAGGGGGTATGTCGTAAGGCTGCTGCATAGAGGGTAGAGATCCCGCCCATGAAGCCTGTTGCTGTCATAGTTTCAGTTAAGAATTGGTGTCTGGGTGGAGCTTCCTGCAAGGGGGGGGGGAGCTTTTCTTCTTGCAGGCTGATTTTTAGCCTGTAATATTGTAGTGTCGTGACCAGCCCAGTTCCCACTTTCACCTGGACAACCCCCAGAGAGGCAAATATCCCATCTGGTTATAGGTCTCCCACTCGCATTTCTTTTCCTGGATCCCATTTTTTATGGAGGGTCGTGTTGAGGGTGGGTTCGAGATTTGGGTAGTGTCATAGCGGGGTGTGTGGCCAGTATGGGTTGTCGCATCCCACCCTAGCCAAAAGACCAGGCCCGCACTGTAGTGCCCACCAGATTGACCTCGCCCTGATCTCTCTGAGCCTTTTTCAAAGGGCATTGCCCGCAAGCAGAGCAGGGCCGCCGCAAACATTTCAGCCTGTATGTGTGCGTATGGTTCCATAGTCTCTGCCCAATATTTTGCGAAGTTAGCTTGGGCTGCCTGGTAATACAGTAGAAAATCTGGGGCTACCAGACCCCCCCCATTTCGTACCTCTTGCACATCTTGGGCCACTGGAGTCTCACGGTCCCCTCCTCCCCCATTCCAATAGAAAGCCTGATGCCAGTCTCTGTAGTTTTTGGAAGAACAGTCTGCCTGGCCAGATCAGGATGTTACAAAACGGGTTACAAAACAGGTATAATAGCTTTGGCACTACCACCATTTTGAGTAGGCAATCTGTCCAATTTTGTCTGTGGCCATTATTATTCCCAAATATCGAGCGGAGGTGGGTGACAATTTGAATTATGCGGTGGCTGGGGATTGCACTATAGAGGGTGTGAGTGGAATGATTTCTGATTTTGCCTGATTGACTCGGTACCCAGAGTGTTTAGCAAAGGTCGTGATTTCCTGCATTACTGGTGGTAGATTGACTCCAGGGTCTCTGATATATAGCAACGTGTCGTCGGTGTAGAGTGAAACAAACTGGGGAGGTCCCCTGATACGAATGCCCCTTTGCGCATGTTCATGTCTAAGTTTAGCTGCCATACCCTCTATGGTGAGTGCAAATATGAGGGGGGGATAATGGACAGCCTTGTCTGGTTCCTCTGCCCAGTGTGAAACTCCGTGATAGGGAGTTGTTTGTTCTAACCATTGCCCTGGGATTGGTGTATAGGATACGTATGTTTCTAGTGAACACCAGGCCAAACCCCATTTTTGCCAGTTTGGCATATATGTAGTTCCAGGATACAGAATTAAATGCTTTTCCAGCATCTAGAGTGACTGCAATGGTCTTAGCCTTAAGGTCCAATTGTGAGGTGATGGCGAAGAACCTCCTGAGGTTTAATGCAGTGGATCTGGTGGGAATGAATCCCGTCTGATCAGGGTGGACCAAGTTGTTCATATTTTTTATAAGACGATTTGCAATTGCTTTGGCATATATCTTTGCATCCGAATTAATTAGGGACGGTACGGTAAGATGTGGGATCTTGTGGCTGTTTGTGTGGCTTGAGGAGTACAGTAATGATTGCTTCTTTCATGGTGTTTGGCAGCGCCCCTCGAACTAGAGCCTCCTTCCATACTTCCAGTAGTTTAGGGGCCAGTTCAGTTTTTAAAGTTTTGCATAAGTCGACTGGGATACCATTGGATCCGAGGGCCTTGTCCGCCCATAGCTCTGCTATGGCTTGTTCTATTTCCTCGATGGTTAGAGGGAGGCCTAGATTAGCTTTCTCGGTTTCGCCCAGTGTGGGCAGGGGAAATGAGTCCATGTATTCTCGTAGTTCTTCAGGGGATTCCTGGTCCGAGTTAGAATAAAGTTTGTTGTAGAACTTCTGAAATACCTCGTTAATGTCCCCCGCTTTAGTCTGTATGTTCCCATACGCATCAATTATGCTGGTTTTCTGCCTCATCCCCTGCTCTGCTCTGATGAGGTTGGCGAGTGTTCGGCCAGCATTGTTTCCTTCGCCGTACTTCCTAGCCCTCGTAATAGTTTCTATGACTTCTGATTTTCTACAGAAACGACAGCCTGCCTCTTGGATGGTGAGCTGTTTTCCAAGGTATTGCACCTCTCTTGACGGCAGTAAGTTGAGTCTGCAATGCATCAATAAGGTCCTATATTGGGCTGATGGAAATCTTGTAAGATTCGGAGGGGGATGATTTAGTTTCCTTTCCCAAATTATATTATGACAATAGATATTATGCACCTTATGCATGTCCGTATCAATCCAATCCTTCTTGTGTAGGAGTTTCTTGGCCTTTTCTGGGCTGTCTTTCAGAGTCTCTGTTAGGATATTATTTTGTTGTAATAGATCTTTACATTTGTCTCCAATTACACAGAAGTTTCTCGGGCTTGTTTCCTGGATTTACCAATATCTCAAATGGGATAGTTGTTAAATGTTAAAGGTATTTGTACTGCGCACCGTCACCAACGGAATTGGTCCCCAGGCGCTCTGGTGGATCTGCAAATGATAAGGTGGGATGGGTTAGTAAGGTGAAGAGGGAGTAGGATAGTGAGAGCAGTGGTGTTCTGTTGGCAGCTTCAACTCTGTATACACCGGGTGCTGAGCTTTGGTGTGGGTATTGGATCGGTGTCAGTCCGCGTGTGCTGTTGCTCCGGCTTATGTGTTGTTGCAGTGTTGTGAAGTGCATGCGGCTTGTGGTGCGAGAGACGGTTGTGTGAGTTTTTGAGTGAGATAAGTATGCAGAGTTTGAGGTTATATTGGTTAGTGGGTTACCTGACCTCTAGCATGCTAACATTCACAGTTTTGTCTAAGTGTGGCACTTGTTGGCCTTCACAATCCTATCTAGAAGCGGCGCAGGCCAATGTTCAGAATTCTATCTAGGTGTGGGCATGCTAACATTCACAATCTTATCTAGATGCGGTGGTAAATCCAATAGACATTTGCGATATAGGGAGATAGTTTTCCATAGGACTATCAAGGCCATAGATTGTAGCCTTAGCTCATGTCTGATTGTTGAAATTTTTAGGCAATTTGGTAGTCTTAGTATTTTTCACCAAAAATAGGCCTCCAACTTTCCTCTTTCTATCCAGGAGAGATTTATGCAGGTCTCAGCACCATGGGTCAAAATAACTGACCTTTTGCTTATAAAAGGAGATAATCGGCAGCATAGAATAAGTGCCGTATCTCCGATGTAGGGCTCTCCCCTGATTTGTCAGTTTTTCTAGTTCTCTAATGAAATTGATTTGAGCCCGTTCATTGATGTTTTTTGTTAATTTTAACCCCAAGGTATGTGTTAGCATCCACTACTTTAACCTCCTGTTGTTCAATTCTCCATGTGAAGTATTTCTTTTCTTCCTTTCCCCTATGGCAGATTGCATAACCAGGATCATCGACTTGTCGGCATTGATTTTCATACTGTTTATATCAAGATAGGCCTTGAATTCCGCAATTCGCCGCTGTAGTCCGAATGGAGTTAAGTCGATGATAACGATATTGTCAGCATAGAGAATCCAAGCAAGTTCTGTCCCTTCGAGTTTTGGTGGAAAGGCTCAGATTTTTTTCCTGGGCTCTTTTTTTATACGCCAGGTACAGAATGAACAGAAAGGGAGCAAGCACACAGCCCTGTTTGATGCCTTTGGATGTCAGGATTTTCTCCATTGTGTCCCCCTCTTTGAGACAATTATTTTGATTGATGTATCCGAGTAAAGTGCTTTTATTGCTTCCAAGAGATCTCCGGGGCATTACCATTTTTCAAGAATGGCCCATAGATGTTCTCTGCTAACTGCATCGAAGGCCTGTTCGATGTTCATAAATCCCAGGTAGATGTTTCCTTTTGTTTCGAGGGCTCGCAATTTTAGGAGGTTTAATAGAAAAAGGTTCAGTGAGGTACCCACTCCAGTTAGAAAAGCTGTCTGGCGCTTGTCCAGACTTTCTGCCTTAAGAGCCCAGATTTTCAAGTCTCGTAATAGGACTGAGGTGAATATCTTACCTATTGAGTCTAAAAGGGCAATAGGCCTCTAGTTTCTCGGGTTGGTCCGGTCGCCTTTCTTAAAGATTGGGACTATCAGGGTTTCCTTCCAGGATTGCAGGATAGTTCTACATTTCAAGATCTGTTGGAACAAAGGCAGGATGAAGTCTGCCCATGCTTCCCCGTTTTGTTTCAGCATATAGTTCGAAATGCCGTCGGGGCCGGCCGACCTGGAAGAGCTCGGGTGTTTAAAACCATGTAGTATGTCATCTCTTGATCTCAATCAACCATAGCGACTATGTGCTCTTTTCCGTGGAAAGTTTGGTCATTTCGCCCGCTCTAAATAAATCCTTAAAATGCTTCACCCAGTCTTCCTTTGTAACCTGGCTGGAGCCATCTCGAAGTCTTATTTATAATTTCCCATAGTGATCTTGTATTAGCGGTACTTATTGCGGCTAGCCAGTGTTCTGTGTCTGCCTGGGCTCTACAGATCTTTGAGGATTTTTGCCTGTTTTTGTTCCGTTGTTTACATTGTTTTTTTCTTGCCTCGCTATTAGGCGAGTTTCGTCGAGATATTATTCTTGACTCAGCATGCAGTTCTCTTCTCCTTTTGACCAGATTTTCATTATAGGCATGTTTTCTTACCACTGCCATAGAATTATTTGAGTCTCTCTTAATTTCGTATTCCTTCAGCAGCCATCTATAATCCACTGATTTTTCAGAATTATTGATGTTCTTGTCTAGATGTTGTGAGTTTTGGAATAGCTGAAGCTTTAATTCTGAGTGTGTTAGTGCCCCCCGATAGTTCAAAAGGGCCCACAGTTTGTTGGTTTGAATCCTTGGATTTCCAGCGGGGTTCCACTTCCAATAACCCATGGTCATTGGTTAGCTATTTTTTAACAGTGAATAATTGAATCCACTTCAGTGTGTTTCTTGCCACAAAGCAGTAATCCAGGCAGGTGCTACTTTGATTACCGAACAAGGTGTCCGCACCTGGGATGTCCCCATGCATCTGCCCATTAAGCATTACCATTTCTCTAAGTCATTTCAGTGATCCATCTGTTTCCCCATGGTTCCAAGAGTGTTCGTTGCTTCAGTTTCCCTTTTTTATCAAGGAGCTTCAGGTTCAAATCTCCACAGACTAGAATCAGCTGATTTGGATCTTCAAGCATAGAGTCGTCAATAACTTCCATAATGTCTGAGTGATATTTCTTCATTTCCGGTAGGTGTTAATAAGGAGAAGTCTGATCTCATCACTCCCTCTATTTTTACCCAATTTCAGCACCTGAGTGAATGGATTTGGAATTTGATTCACTCTGACCTGCAGTTCGGAGTCCTCTTTGATTAGTGTCCGGAGCCCCTCTCGTGGTCTTGCCAAAGGCCCTTTTAAAGCAGGGTTGATATACATTTGATATCCCTTGCATATCGGTCTTTTTATCACCCATGGTTCCTGCAGGCAAATCATTTTAAAATGACTGTCACATTCCCCGGAGTAGAGATGACCAAAGTCCCTGGTGTTTCAGGAGGCCAAGAGAGATCTTGCTTCAGCGCCGTCCCTTGGGCTCTATTGCTTCTTTTTTCCCACCGGGTATCCGGTTTTACTGAAGTCTTCATCTCGGACTTGTTTAGAGGGATTGGTTCCTGGATGGTTCCCCTTGGGTCTCGAGGTGTCGACAGTGAATCTTAGCTTTGTCAAGGTGTTGTCGACCGCTTTCTGTTGGTCATCTCGCACAGAGCCATTTGCCAGACCTAGCATTGCAGGATTGTTCCATGCGTTGTGGTCTGTTAGAGTGCGAATTAGATGGATGCCTTGTCCGTGACTTTGAGTTAATCATCCATAATTTGGTTTTCTCTGCGGGCCGGTCATGTCGGAGGCGTGAAAAGTCCTTACCTCGAAGTCTTCCTTCGCCAGCCTCCAAATTATTAAGCCTAAAGCCCAGGTACTACAGCTTATCCTTTGTTTTCATCACTGTATCCATTATTTTCTGCGATCTGAAATGAATGGTGATAAGATCCATTCTGTGCTCCTCTGTAAATTCAATAATCGCTATATCATTGGGTTCTAGGCTCCCTGAAGCAATCACCTGGTTAAGCAGAATTATTGTGTTTTTTCATATTAAGGAGAATCTTCTTATGATCTTTTGTAAACCTTTCTAATTTCACTTGAAATGTTTTTGTTTTTTTTTTTTCTCCGTCTAGTGGTCCGACCGGGTCGATTGATCTTTGACCCCTTTTAGAGTTCTGACTCCTTATCTTTCAACTACTCTGTATTAGTGGTTGATCTATGATTAGTTTTTCTCTCATGTCATCTTTGAGATCTTCGATTTTCCAGACTTCTCAGGAGATCCTGTTTTTTTAATGAGGCATCTCAGACTTTTGTAGACAAGTGATAATCATTTTCCATTCGGTTTGGTCTGCTTTCTGGTTGACGTTGGTATTTGGTTTGCGGTGGTCTCTTCTCCTCAAGTTCCTGCAGGAGATCATTCAGTTTTCCCACTTTGGATGGCAGTCTTTTGCCATAGCCAAGTGTCTTCTGGTCATGCCTTTGTTTTTCTTCCTTCTCCGATGTATGTTTTACCTTAGTTGTTTTCTCCTTAATGTTTTCCTGATTTGAGCATTCATCTATTACTTGCCAGTCCGTCAGACTGATGTTCTCCCAGGATTCCTCCTCCTGATTGGTTTTGATAACGTCAATCAGGTCACTTAGGCAATCTGATGTATCTAAATCTACTACTGGGTCTTGTTCCTTACGTTTACAGGCCCACTCTTCTGATATGCCCCGTAAGGAACTGGCATGCGTTTTTTTTTTTGGACTGAGCTTTATTTCTCGTCTGGGCTTTTTGCTTGTGGTAGCCTTTCATCCTGGGTTGGGGTGTGTATATTCCTTAAGCCAGAGAACCATTTGCTTTGCGTTTAATGGATTGTTTTTTTCTTTCTTTTGAGGTGGTATTCGGATAGCTGGCAGTAGGATTGGCTCAGCTGTCCCTTTAGCGGGATGCATCAATTGGTTTGGGTCTTGGAACAGTGAGTAACTTGGTTTAGGCTCCTTTGCATCCACTTTAGCATCACATGTTTTTTTTTCCATTTCTCAAACCTACCAGGCCTTTCCCTAGAATCAATGGACCCCCCTTATGTTTAGGGGGAGTCTTCGTTGTTGGAGATTTAGAAAGGGGCTTTCCTTGTTGGTTAGCTGATGGATTAATGCATAGGGAGGCATTTATTTCAGTAGATTTCCTAATCCACTTATGATTTTCCAAAATAGCCTCCATGAGTAGTTGCTTGTCATTCGACTCCTGTCGTGCCAAATCGCGCAAGCGATTTTGCCACTAACGAGTGTTATCTGATTCCTTTTCGGTTTGTACATCCAATTTGTTCACAAAGCTTGTCAATTTGTTTACCTGCTCCTTAATGTGCAGGTTTGATGCATGAACCGAATTCGGTGAGTCATTAATATTCTCATATAGTTTTAAAAATGGAGCAATCGCAATGTTAAGTGCTGCCATCACTACATTTTGTGTGTGCATGAAGTCATCCGTCCTTCCTTTGCTACAGAGTTTGCCGATTTTTTAATCAATCAAGGAGGGAGCATCTTTGTCCCAGTTGGCCACAGATTGGTTTCTAGGTTCCTCTGATTTTCTCGCTTCGTCTGATTGGTTTGCCTCTTGAGTGATTACAGTCAAAGGGTAGAGGCTAGAATGCGAATCCTCAAGGGCCGCAATTTTATCCACGATGAACGAGAGACTGCTCCTTTTTTCAGACATAATTCTCCCCGTGAGATTTGAGATATCTTAGATTAATTTATTGGTCAGACAAGCATTAGATGGTAAAGGTGTTCCTAACCCCGGGGGCCCCTTCGGTGAAACAGGGGAGATGGGAACCATCAATGTCTGTGCTGAAATCCTGGCATCAGATGGGCAGTAGGAATCATTTTG
The DNA here is from genome assembly GCF_040938575.1 of Ambystoma mexicanum. Lineage (NCBI taxonomy): Eukaryota > Metazoa > Chordata > Amphibia > Caudata > Ambystomatidae > Ambystoma > Ambystoma mexicanum. The sequence continues at coordinate 548,514,158 of NC_090931.1, read as the reverse complement.
GCAAACTTCCTCAAGTCTTGTTGGGCCATAGTAGGCTCCACCCACATCTAATTTTGCTTCTTTGTCAAGTCGATACACGGAGGTCTAAGAGTCCGACAAGTTTTCCCAGATATAATCCACCCCGTCATGGGCCTTGCTACGACCTGATTGATCCTTACACTCTTCCTCAGATAGTTACAGCGTATGGGCCTCCTTGATCCACCCGAGCATTCAGGATTAGCTGGCTCAGTCTTGGTGACTCTCCATCCAAGATTGGAGGGTTCGATGTTGGTGTATGCCCCAATACAACTAGTTTGGGAGTGCCTTCCTGTTCTTCTGGAGTCAGTAAGTCCTGCAATGCCTTAATTAGATTTTTAGATTGTGACAATTTGGGAGGAGATAGGTCACTGATGGTGACTGGATCAGTGCTCCCTTCCAAATTATATTGCCACAGGGATGGGCTTGCCATTATAGTCTTCCTGGTTATTACATGGCTGCTCCCCTAGCCTTAGGGGGGAGCTAGTATCGTTTTTCAGAGTTTCCCATTGCGTCCAGTAGGTTGGCAGGAGAGGACGACTGAATCGCCTCCCCGCAGATGACTAATATGGTGAGGGGGGCACTTCCCATGGTGGTTTGATCCGTTGCTTTCAGCCCCTCCCCTTGTTTCAAGAACAATCCTGGAGTCAGTATTGGGAGAACACCCCAAGGTTGAACCTCTTCTGTAGCCATAGGGCTATCCACGAGAGGTGGGTTGTCCAAGTTCTCCAATGAAATCTGGGGCCAAGCCGTCCCTTCCTTTTCCAGGCACTTGCTGGCGAAAGGCAGACTGGATTGTTTTAGGGACAAAGGAGCTTTTAGACTCCGTCTATGGACGGGCAACTTCATAGTCGGAGGGGCGGGGGAAGAGGCAAAGCACCGTCTTACCTGTTGCCTGGTCTTGATCCTGGCATCAGTCTCGGCAGCCGTCTAGTTGCTCAACCCACACGGTCTTGTACACGTAGTGCAGCTCCTCTTGATGGTAGAATAAAACTGGGTATAGAGTACAGTTCTCACTCACCAGCGCTGGCACCCCCGGCAACACTAACAACCTACTTGCGCACCACCACTTGCATGCTAGTGAGCGCTTTTGAGTGTTGGTCGGGTTCACCACAGGCTCCTCCTCTGCCTTAAAGGAGACTCCATACCACTTCAGTCCTTTGAATAATTATCAAAAATAAAGTCAGTTTTCCGACTTTGCAGCAAAGTAAAAGTAGAAGCAGCATCAAGGGGGTCCTGCACCAACACCACCACTTGTGCTTCCACTATAGTTATTACTTATACTTTTGAGAATTGCAGAACATTTCTATATAACAGCTTTCTTTCCTTAGAAACTGTTTTGCCATTCTAACAGAAAGTAAATGTAAGGTTATAGTACTCACCTGTGATTTGGTTGTGCCTCTTCCCAAAAGTAATGCTGTTGGTTTCACTTCACTATGCCTATTAGGATAAATGTTTGAGTGTCCCCCAAGCGGGTCTCACTTCCCTTGACTTGCTGTTAGCCTGTTCAGAATAAGTCTGTCTTAGGTTTTACCTGCCTAGAATAACAGAGTCCTTCATAAACTAACACAGGGTTTAGCTTTCCTTGGTCTGTTGTAGATGGCCACAAAAAGTGTCTCTGGTTTATACCTGCATTTAAGTTGCTTTTAGCTCCTGTAAAAAGTGTATAGTTTACTTACCTTGAGTATAACTGTGTTATCCTAAAATAAGTTCGTTATTGCTTCCCTTAGTCTGTGAACTGAGAAGCAACTGTTACTGAATATTACACCCCAAGGTCCAACTCCCCTGGAATAACTTGCTATCCTGAATCAGAGTTATAGGTTTATACTGTTCGTAGAATCTGTGTTTCACTTAATCAGAAAAGTATATTGTCCATTTGACTTACTATGTGATTTCTGGCTGAGCGTCACAGTACAACTGACAGGGTCTACTACCCTGGAATTACTTTAAAGTAATCTGAAAATAACTTACTGTTTTACTCTCCAAGAATAGGTGTGACCTATACTGAATGTGTTGGATAAGGTCTGACTTACCTAGAAATACAGTTGGTACTCTTACGTCCTGTCTCCTTTCCTCCATACTGCATGGGTGTCCCTCGCTAGGGACGGGAGACAACCTTTTTTATCTAAAAACCTTCTTACCCCTTGAAAATTGGAGGCTCGCGTGGGCGTGGCTCTAGGAGCATGCACTCCCCTGACTCTGCCCATCAGCTCCACTTCTCCGTCCCGCAGTGGCACGCAGCTCGACAAGATGGCTGCCCGGCAGACAAAATGGCTGCTCGTTCGAGACTGCCCGTTGGAACGGAGCATGTGGGAGAACGAGTCACAAGGTGGGACAGGTTTCAACAAGGTGCATGACCTACGGCTTATCCTTCTGCCTCGCAGGGTAGGTTTACACCGCAGCCAGCTAGACAGAGTATGCACTGGCCCCAGCAGCCATCTGCTTCCCTGTTAATATTACCTACCACCCCTTCGGCCTGTGAGGACACATTCTTTGACAAGTTCTTCACGCTCATGATCTCCTCAGATGGGGGCCATCCTCTGGGATGAGATCAGGGACATGCTCCCTCCGGCCCCATCACCTGCGCCTACAGTCATTTGTCTTTTGGCTCCAGCGCCGCAGGTCCCAGTATAGCCTCTGCTGCCCTTGCCGGCTTCTTCTATTCTGGCTCCCTTGCATCCCACAGTTCAGGCGGTTCCACACCAGCCTCCGGCTCCAGTCTCCACACTGCAGCCCTCGCCGCCCAGCACATCTCCACCTGCTCTGGACCAGCCGGATGCCCAGATGGTCACAGATGAGGAAGAAGACTGTAAACGTCGTCATCAGCCAGGGCCTTCAATGAACGGCTCGCAGGTATGGCAGAGTACTTGGGCCTTCCTTAAACCGAGGCCGAGCAACCGGAAGCAGAGGTCCTTGACGAGGTCCACACTCTACGCCCTGTGGCAAGAACAGTGATCCTGATGCAGGAGGACATTGTCGCCTTGGCCAAAAAGGGGTGGCTCAAGCCCCCACACAGCCCAGCCTATCAATCGACGTCAAATATAGGCAATCCACTCTTGCTGTTGGCAAACCCTCAACCACACTCTTCCGTGATTGCTGAGGCGTCACTCTACTCTAAGCCTCAGTCGTCCTCGGCTACCTCGTGCTCAGCGCTGCTAGGCATAAGGAGTAAAGATCTTGGAGTCGTACAGGAAGATTTATTCCAACGCTTTTCTGCATCTTCGTCAATCCAATGTGGATGCCATTCTGGCAGCCGTTAAAAAGAGGCTTTTGGGGGTGGGGGGAAATAGCCGACTTCCTTCCAGAACTTCCGGTGCAGAGCCAGGCACGTTTCAAGACTGGACTGGCAGATGCTATATTGGTGGTGCAGGACATCATGGATTCCAACGTGGCCCACATCGACACCTCTGGCTGGCCATATGCATTGCCACGGACATGATTGTCTGGCTTCGGGCTTCTAAATTCAACCCTGATGTCCAGGAACGCATATTGGACCTTCCATTCGAGGGTGGTGACCTTTCACGCCACCACTGATTAGGAGGTAGATGAGAAGAAAAACAGTTGACAAACTGGCAAGTCTTTATCCTTACAAAGGCCACGCCCAATCAACACTCCGATAAGGGGTGGGCGTTCGGGTTCCGGGGCTTCCAAGACCGGAGGTCTAGACAGCCTGACTGTTCTGAGTTACCAGCGCAAACAACAAAAGGGGAAACCAGGGCTTTTTTCTGCCCCTTTGCCCCTCCCCCCCCTCCACAACAGCCTCAGAGGGAAAGAAGGCATGAAGCACCCTTTCGGGTCCACGTGTCTCCGGTGGGGGGGCAGGCTTGCCTTTCACGCAGTTTTGTCATCAGAGGTTCGTGGATCCTATTTGTAGCATCCAGGGGGTAACACCTACAGATTCCTCACTCTCCTCCCCTCCCACAGATTGAGACAGCAACTCTGTTGACATCAATTCAGTCACTTGTCGAGAGCCAGGCAGTGGAAAAAGTCCCAGCCTACCAGCGAGGCTTGGGCTGCTACTCCAGGATTTTCACCATACAAAAGAAGGATCAGGCTGGCCTGAGAGTTTTGTGTTGGACCTCCCCACCCTCGACCGCTCCCTTACTCTTCAGAAATTCAAGATGGTTACTGTAAAGACTGGAGGGGGGTGTCTGTACTCCTGATCTCTATATGGCAGAGTAGAAGCACAGAGTACCCCAGCCAAGATTCTCATTAGGGTAGCTATGGATGAGCAATTGTGGCTTAAGCTCTCAAGAGGTGATGCGGGCTGGTTCTTAAGTACAGTGTAGTCCCCAAGCACCCACAAAAGGAATGTCCACACACTGTTAGTGAAAACAGTCTTTATATAAATAAGGTACACGTTATATACACAATAACACTTTGTACTCTGGCAATATTAACATGGCAAATATATACCATCTACGTGGTACCACTCCTAAATATCGATTCCTTTTAAATGTACCCACAGCTAACAGCCCCAATAACATACGAATCAGATGGGAAGATGAACCAACGATAGACCACAGAAAGAATTCAAGTTAAATCAAGCAATGGCAGAACAGTCCTCTGTCTACCTAGACAGTTCTGTGCGAGGATCCCCTCAACTGGGCAACCTGTAAATAAAGCGTATTTGCCAAGCCCAGTCCAATTATGATTAATATAGTCTTCCTTCTAAAAGGTTCCACGACCCCAAAGTACCTGGTTTCATAGAGTTCTTCAGTGAGTCATCGACGGGCCCTTCTTGAGTGCACTCCTTTTAAGGCATGAGCCACGGGTCGTCGAGGGTCAGTGAAGAAAAAGGGTGAACACTGTTGCGGCAGCAGCTTCGGTTTTTGCAGTGGTCGTTGACGATCGGTCGAAAACGTCCTGCAAGTTGAGGCGTGCAGTGCACCTTGACGACGAGTGTTCATTGCTGCAAAGAGTTTAACTTTGGCCCAGCAAGGGTGTCTGGTCGTCGGCGTCTGTGGTCTTCGGGTGGCGGGAAACCCACCGCGGATTCTCCGCGGTCGTCTGCGACCTTAACTTTCTCCGGCAGGACAAAAGCGTTTGACGGTGATGAGTAAGGGAGTCCTTGGATCAAATGTCTTAGGCAAATGAGCACTGCGGCTACGGTTGGCGTTGGCGGTCGACGACAGTGATGGACTTCAATGTCCGGGCGCTTCTCTTTGTGATTCCACAGTGGTTTGTCTCCAGTCGGCAGCCGTTCGAGGGTCTGACGTCCAGGGAGCTTTCGCAAAGATCCGCTGGTGCACGATGGTCCCTCATAGCTCAGGAAGAGGTCTCCTTGCCAGGTCCTCTCTTGGATAAGTTCCTTGAAGGCACTGCAACTTTCAAATTGACGAAGGACAGCAGCAGTAATTCTTATACTTCCAGTGGGCTTCAAGGTTAAGCATCAAGTATCAACTTCCACTTCTGAACGATTTCCATCAGTGAGGGTTCCCCAGATATGTTTGGTCTCTCATTCACTTTGCTGGGTCACACTTAGGCAACCAATCATCCAGAAGGGCATTCATGCAGGCAGACAGCCAATCAGGCTCACCATGCATTCAGGCCATTGTCCTCTCTCCAGACACCCCACAAGAAATGTGTATTGGGACAAGTACCCTGCCATTCAGCACTCCACACTGCATTCATACCAGTTTTGGGCAGGGCTGTCTCAGTCTTTGTGTCACATACCAGAAACCCATAACAAGTGCATATTGGTCACACACTTAATTCAGCTGGGTCCCACCTAAGGGTGTACCCACAACATAGTCACTAGGAAGGCTCCAGCCAGTCTGGCCTGGACTTCTCCACAATATCATAAATGGAACTTCCACTCAACAGCCTGTCAGGGGGAAGGGACAGAGTCGGGGCTTCCCAGGACTTTGGGAAAAACAAGATAACTGACAAGAGGCCACCAGGGCCATATTGTCTCCAATCAGGAATCTACTGATTTCAATGGCAGGGCCTGGGTATCCCAAAATGGAGGATACTCGGAGCACCTGTCAAATTCAGCATGAAGCTGCCACCAGCCCATACCCTGCTCTGTGGGCCACACAGGTGCCCATAAACATACACTAGGGGCACAGGGTTGTACCCCCACCCATGGGTGCCAGAAGTGTATACCAAGGGTCTGTACACCAAACCAAAAAGGAAGAGCTGCACTGGCAGGAGTCCGACATGGATTCCTGGACAGAAAACGATACAGAACACACATGAAAAAGGACTACAGAACAAAGACAGGAAGGCCCTGTCCCTCCAATGCATTTCCACCATCAGTTACGCCAGTACTCATTGCAGAGACATTGTGCAGGGGAGAGACTGGATGTGCTCCATGGATCTGAAGGACGCTTATCTCCACGTCCCGATTTGGCAGCTGCATCGTTCCTTTCTGCGATTCAGGGTCATGGGCTGCCATTTCCAATACAAGGTGCTACCCTTTGGCCTCCACTCATCCCCCAGGGTCTTTATCAGACTCATGAATGCAGTGGCAGCCCTCCTCAGGGCCCAAGGCCACCACGTCTACCCGTACCTGGACGACTGACTCATCACGGCTAGATCTCCAGAGCCGGTTCACCACACTTCCTCCGCCCTTATTACACTCCATGAGCTGGGATTTTCGCTCCACCTACAAGAAGTCTCGGCTGCAACCTATGCGTAGACTGACATTCCTGGGCCTCATCTGGGACACAACCTCCGATAGCTGTGATCTTGTCCTCAGAGGGGAAAACTATCAAGAGGGTCACTACTCACTCTCTCAACCGAGAAGTTATATCGGCCTGGTGGTACCAACATATATTGGGTATCTTGGCAGCGGTCCTACAGGCCGTACCCCACACGAGACTCAAGATGCGATTACAGCTGCACTTCGCAGCCTCATGGAATCAGGTACAGGGCTCCCAAGTGGAGCTTGTCAACATTCCTCACTCGCACCACGCGGACCTCGCATGGTGGTCCAAGGACTTCAATCTGCGGACGGACAAGCCCTTCGGGCAACCAGCCCGCAGGTTACCATCACTATGGACTTCTCCCTAGAGGGCCGGGGGGGTCCCTCTGGACAACCAGAGTCCATGGAGTCTGAACCTGGCAGGAACAGTCTCTCCTATCAACTGGCTGGATCCGAAAGCCATCTGGCTAGCTCGCAAGTCTTTCCTTCTGCTCATTTGAGGGCAAGGTCGTCCTGATCCACACAACCACTCCACCAGCTTGTACTATGTCAACAAGCAAGGGGGCACCGGGGTCCCCTCGACTGTGCAGCCTAGTGGTCAGCATGTGGGAGTAGACCCCGGAGAACATCTACCTCACGGCTGTCCACCTGCTGGGGAAGTCCAGCTTGGAGGCGGACAGGCTCAGCAGACTGGGAGCAGAAAATCACTAGTGGCAATTGAACAATCCGGTCCTGCTGAAGATCTTCAGCAGATGGGGGCATCCTCAAATGGATCTCTTTGCCTCCTGGGACAACAGGAAGCGCCAGCATTTCGCGTCCTGGCACGGGCAGGGCCATGGCTCCCTGGGCGACACATTCCAGATACAGTGGCACGGCATGACAGCGAATGCCTTCCCTCCCACACCCCTGTCCACAGGGTGATCTGCAAGATAAAGGAATCTTGTCACCTCAGATTCATTCTGATAGCTCTGTGGTGGCCGGCGAGACTGTGGTTCTCGGATCTTCTCAGCCTCTCGGACAGACAACCCATTCACCTTCCGATTGGCCCAGCTCATCTTCTGGCGCAGCAGGGGGCCAGGGTCATCCACCCTACCCCACAGAAATTAGCCCTTGCAGCGTGGTTCCTGAGCAGGTCATGCTGAAACACCTGAGCATATCACAGGCGAACCTAGAAATAATTTGGGGTCATTGGGAGCAAGGCTACCAGGAGCAAATACAGGAGTAAATGGATTAGGTTTGTCACTGGGCAGACCCTAAAGAGATTGTGCATGCTGAATGATGGGCTCTCCTTCTCTGCACACCTTGCACACTCGGGCGTGCAGGTGGACACAGGCTGCACCTATTGGGGAGCCCTAGTGGCCTACAGAAATTCAGAGGAAGGGGTCTTCTCCTCTTCTAACCTGACAGTCGAGACATTTGGCGGGCCTCTCCAGCTCTACCCGCCCATCAAGACTACACCCGGTGTGGTACCTCACTGTAGTGCTGGGCGCCTTGGCGCACAAGCCCTTTGAGCCAATGGCGTCCACGGACATCAGGCTGGTCACCATTAAGACAGCTTTGTTAGTGGGCCTCACCTCTGAGTCGGCGAGATCCGGGCTCTGGTGGCCTCAGAACCCTATACGACCTTTCACAAGGATAAGGTGGTCCTGCGGACACACCCCACGTTCCTACCTAGGGTACCCTCTGCTTTCCATCTAAGCGAGGACATTTTTCTTACCTATGTTTTTTGCTGACCCCCAGGATGATGCACTTTCTGGATGTTGGCGGTGCTCTGAAATTCTATCTGGACAGGAGCAAGGGCTTCCGCAAGTCGGATGCACTGTTTGTTGCCTTGGGGCGGGGGGTCAAGGCGTGGGTATCGGGCATCCAATGCCTCTATATCACAGTGCATGGTTTTGGCCATCAAGGAGGCCTACGACGGGCAACACATGCCACTGCCAGCTAACATTCACGCCCACGCTGTCAGGGCCAAGACCACACCATTGCATTCCAACGGCTGTTGCCGTGGCAGGTCATTAGGTCTGCCACCTGGGCCACCCCTTCGGCTTTCTGTAAGCATTACTGTCTGGATGCCGGCTGGAAGTCAGACGCCGCCTTAGGACAGGCAGTTTTAAGGAATCTGTTTTCTTAAGGAGGGTCTCCTCTCCACCCTGGGGCTACATTCAGTTGTAATCACCCATGTAGTATGGAGGAAAGGGGACGGGACTTAAGAGTAATTAATAGTTAATCCCGTAGTGACTAACGTTATTTTAGTCCATAGTCCCTTTTCCTCCATACGTCCCACCATCCCCCGACCCCCCAATAATTCTGGTGTGATTAGGCAATGTTAAATATTGTCGACGCGTCAATGAGGACTGAGGAGTGGTGCCAGTGGGCAGAGTCAGGGAGCACATGTTTCCAGGGCCACGCCCCTCTATATTTAAAGGGGAAGGTTTTTTCTGATGATAAAGGTTGTCTCCCGTCCCTAGCGAGGGATGCCCATGCAGTATGGAGGAAAGGGGAACTATAGACGTTAGTCACTACAGTGAGTAACTATTAATTTTTCTAAATAAGGTATATGCTTTGGTCTGTGTACTTAGTGTTGTGTTTTTATAATTGTGGAACATTTCTTTGCACTGGTTCTACATAGCTCTCTCCCCAAGATAAGCCTGGCTGCTTTGCCTGTGCTACCCTGAACTTAGGGTGGTACAGCCTAATACTAAGAGTGGAGTCCTGTACTGCTTCAGTTGAGTGGTTTTACTAAGCCCTTAGTTGGTCTTCAGAAAAACTATCCTAACTGTTGCCTTGCACAAACTTCGCCTATCTAAAGATGTATTGTGAGGAAAACGCCACTAGTTGCTGAATTCTTAATTTTGAGGCTGGTCTTCTACTCGTATCTGTGAAAACCGTACTTTCCAACCAAATGGGGACCAATGTGTATTGTTTTTTTCCCTTGTCAGTCCTCTGAGACTTTTCTAAGTTCTCAAGGATCCCCTGCTCCTAGGACTACCTTGTTACCCAATACCTCTGGGCCAAAGATGGAAACGATGAACCCTCAAACAGGCAGAGCGGAGTCCCTCTGGCTGTTATCCAAAACGACAGAACTACACAACAGCTGATTGCAGTACATTAGACAATGTGCCCTCCAGAAGCCTTGTTGCCACTATGTGCCCACCAGAATTCTTGCTGCCTATGGTCACTGTGCTGATGCAGACGAGGAGGCTAGAGCACATGGCCCGAGATGCATAGCAACTGACAGCCTGCTGCCTCCAGTATCAAATCTTAACTTAGGTAGAAGCCAGCATGGACACAGCGAGTGACGGATCTTGTTCCACTTCTCTGGTGCCACGGATACACTGCATGGACATCTTTTTGGGTAGACATCAAGTAACCAATACCACCACCAGAGAACTTTATCCTTGTTTGTAGTGATTAACACCTTCTGTTAGACTTGCTGAATCTTCCTCCTAGTTGTAGCCTGCACCAACATCTTTTACATTTAGTTAGATGTAACTTATGTTTTAATAACTGTTTGGACATGCCATTATTCAACGTTGGTGTTATCTTGTATTCTCCAGCATTGGATCTTTCATGGATTCACATGCTTAGAATATTCCCTTTCGTCAGACTGGGAACCCTCGGTACACTTATAAATCTGTTTCCCATAGGAAAAACTTCCAACACTTCTGTGTCCTATCTACGTCGTTTTAGGGGGTGCTTACGCATGCCCCAATAGGATGTAGCGGTATAAATGCCCCCCCCCCTTCGGCACCCTTCAGATTTCAACTGTCTCCAAAGTAGTGGGATCACCTCGCGTAGTCTACTATTTTGTCAAGGTTGTGTCGTTGAGCTTCGTCCGGATGTCTGGAAAAGCTCTGTTCCGCCTGTGCGTTACTTGCGGGTTGAAGAGTGTATGAGGGGGTGGACATATGGATTGCATATATTTTCTACACCCTCACCATTCGGCAGACAAGTGCGACATATGTAAAGGCTTCTCCCAAAAGACTCTTAAAGACCGAAGTCGGCGGTTAGTGGCATGGTTGAGCGATGGAGCGGGGGCATACCCGCCTTTGGAGGTAGGCTCCACGCGCAGCGTGGCCTCGGCAGCAAAATCCTCAGCGGCCCCGCGCCACTTGACATCGGCGGAACCCCCGGTGAAGAAACCACGGCCGGCGGAGAAAGGGTCGTCGGGAAGCCATTCCGCAAAGGAGTCATCGTCGAAGAAAACCTCGTCATCATCTTTGTCGAAGGAGGAGAGAAAGGAAAGGTCGAAATCCTCCACAGGCGATCACGATAGATCAGCCTCGAGTCGAGAATCGGATAAACGCAGGTCAAGTTCAGAAAAGGCGGGAACGCCTCAGGGACCAACGCGACCGCCACCGTCGTCGTCGGCAGGGCAGTCGTCGACGCCTTCTCTACCATTGACACAGTTGGTCTCGTCGATTCTTGGGCCGCAGGTGGTGGCGACGACGGGCCCGGCTTTAGCCTCGTCAACAGATTCCGCAGGAGGCCTGGCGACCAGAAGTATTCGACCCGGTTCTCGGGTTACGAGGAATTGGCAAGCCTCTCTCCGGGGGAACCAGCATTCCGGTGTCTACCCCTCTTCTTAATCCGCAGTCGATCTTATCGCTGGAGGTTCTATCCACGTTACAGACCCTATTGAAAACATTGGACGAGAGACTACCTCAAGCAACTCCGGCCAAATCGACCATCGGCGAACCGGGCCCGTCCCGTCGGCCAACTCCGACAGTGCCTACGACGGTACCAGCAAGTGAGGACCTTGCAGGTGCATGCCAGGAGGATAGAGAACTGCTAGATTAGGACTCGGGGCAGAAGGACCCTGTCAGATGTTTCATTATCCCCCTCCAGGGATCCAACCTGGGAGTCAGAGGCTGAATTAGAAGCCCCAAGGAGCCCAGCTCAGCCGTCTCCCCCGGACGACATTGGGTCATTTCACGCCATGATGAGCAAAGCGTGCACAGAATTTGGATTGGCCCAGGAGGAAGAGAAAAAGAACTTTCTTTTCGACCACATGGGAAAGAAGAGGTCGGTGTTCTCAGTACCCATCCTGGATCATATTTGGCAGGAGGGTATACAGACGATGCGTCACCCTTTCTCGGAACCCGCAATAAAAGGTCGGCTGGAGAAGAAATGTAAGGCCCCAGAATCCACCCCCAAGTGTCTGTCCTCCCAACCAACCCCTGACTCTGTGGTGTCAGCGGCGAGAAAAGCGAGGGCCCAGCACAAATGCACGCACGCCCCCCCCCAACCCCGCACTACAATCCCCCCCCCACCCTCCCAACCCCGGAAAACTACGCCAGAAGACCAGATGCCTTTGGCAAGAAAATGTTGTCGGTAGGAGCAACTACAGTGAAGGCGGCCAACTCTCTGGCTATAGTAGCCAGATATGACGGAGAAATGTGGCACCGGCTGGCACCTATGCTCTAGCATCTTGCGGAAGAGCATAGGAAGGCGGCTATGTTACTCGTCCAGGAAGGTGAGGAGGCCTCAAACCATGATATAAACATCGCTGTGTACCTCGCGGAATCGGTGTTTAAACAAGTCAACAACGGGGTGGTTCTACAAAGGCAAACGTGGCTTAAATGCACCAACTTTAGACCAGAGGTGCAATACAAGGTGCTGGATATGCCTTTTGAGGGAGACCTTCTGTTCGGCGAAAAAGGTGGATGAGGCCCTGAAGGGAATGAAGGAGGACTCTGACACGGCGCGTTCCATGGGTGCCCTCCAGAGTGGATGGAGTTTTCGGTCTTTTCGTCCCTTTAGGAGAGCATCGGGGAACTCCCGATTCTAGGCGTCAAGACATCTTTCAATAGGCCGGCATACTCCCCCCAAGGGTACAGACGGGCTTCTCAGGTGGCAAAACGACGCCGGGACTACCAGACCCCCAGGAAGAGAACAGGCTACTTGTCGACGAGAGATAACCAGACCAAAGACCAACAATGACGGGCATCGTAACGTTCTGGGAGGCAGGGTATCGTACTGCGTCGACGAATGGGAGCAAATAACGGATCAGTGGGTGTTGGACACAGTAAGGTATGGACATTCCCTGGAATTCAAAAGCAACCCTCCGCATGTTCCGCCAGCGTTTTTAGCTCAACCCCATCTGAGCGTGTTGCAGCAGGAAGTAGCACTTATGCTACAAAAAGGAGCTATAGAATTGGTTCCGGCATCGCAGAGGGGGTCGATACTTTGTGGTGAAAAAGCCAAACGGAAAATGGTGTCCCATTCTAGACCTGCGCGATCTCAACAAGACGTAGAAAAGCCTAAAATTCAAGATGCTCGCGCTCCAAGAAGTGATCCAGTCCGTTCAAGAAGGGGATTTTCTGGCGTCTCTGGACCTGCAGGACGCGTGCTTCCACATACCAATGCGTCGACGACGACAAAGTTCCTAAGGTTTGTGGTAGGACGTGCTCACTACCAGTTCAGTGCTGCCTTTAGGGCTAAAATCCTCTCCCAGAACGTTCACGAAATGTTTGGCTCCAGTGGCAGCCTGGTTGAGAAGGCAAGGCCATCGCATGTACCCGTATCTTGACGACTGGTTGGTGAGGGGGTCCTCCCCCATCTCAACTCGCACAAGCTTGCAGGCCACCATGCATCTTTTACGGCGGCTGGGGTTTGCGGTAAACTTCGAGAAATCTTCGTTGACGCCGTCGAGAAGCTTAGAGTTCCTGGGCGCACAGTTCGAGACCCAGTCAGGGTTAGTGAGGCCATCCGTCGACGGAATCACCAAACTCAATCGGTTAGCAAATCGGTGGAGGATCAATACCAGAGTATCAGTGAGAAGATGTGTCGATTCTGGGCGCTATGGCGTCTTGCATTCCTCTAGTGAGCAACTGCCGCCTGTTCATGAGGCCAGTTCAAGAGTTCCTGGCGGACCGGTGGACGCAGGCCCAAGGGCTCTTGTCGGGCAAGCTGACCGTTGACGAGCTCCTGCGGGCTCTTCAATGGTTAGAGCTTTCAGAACCTATCCAGAGGGGTACCCCTACAGGAGCCGGAGTTTCGGCTGACCATAGTGACGGACGCGTCCCTGACTGGTTGGGGAGCACACATGGGCACTCTCCAAACGCAAGGTCGATGGTCCCGGAGGGAGTCCCTCCTGCACATCAACGTTCTGGAGCTGAGGGCAGTGCGCTGGGCCTTGAAGTCTTGCCTACCACACATCAAAGGGTCAGTAGTGAGAATATTGACAAACACGACAGCAATGTTTTACTTAAGGAAGCAAGGGGGAACGCGGTCCAGAACTCTTTCCCTCGAGGCTCAGAAGGTGTGGCATTGGGCTCTGAAGCATGATATATCCACCGTAGCTCACCATTTCCCTGGAGTAAGGAACGAGCAAGCGGACTCCCTCAGCAGGAAAAGGGACCAAATACACGAATGGGAGATAGACCGCTTTCAGTTATCGAAGGTCTTCGAGAAGTGGGGGCAACCTCCGCTGGATCTCTTCGCAACGGAGGTGAACAAGAAGTGCGAGCTGTACGCCAGCAGGTGGCCACAGGAAGGTTCTCTGGGGGAAAGCGTTCTCAAGTTTCTCTATGCCTTCCCCCCGTTCCTTCTTATATCGCGTACCCTGCAGTGGATGCGCAGGTACAGGCGTCGAGTCATCCTAGTGGCCCCGTATTGGCCGAGGCAGCCGTGGTTTTCCGACCTGCTTCAACTGTCAATAGAGCAACCGATAACATTTCTGAAGGTCCCGAACCTCCTGTCCCGGGACAGAGGGACAGTGTGGCATCACAATCCGGACAGTCTCAATCACCCAGCTTGGCTCCTGACTTTTCGGAATTTGGTGCCCTGAGCATTTCGTCGGATTGTCGGAGAATCCTGCAGGCAGCACGGGCCCCTTCCACCACAAGTCGTATGCATGTAAGTGGAGAAGGTTCTGTGTGTGGTGTCAGCCGGGAGTGCAACCTCTAAGGGTAACTCCGGAGCAACTTCTACCATATCTGCTACACTTGGCGAAGAGCGGATTGTCTTTTTCATCAATAAAGGTACACCTGGCGGCCATCTCTAGGTTCACGAGGAAGAGGCAGTCGTCTCCCTTGTTTAGTGACAGGCTGGTAAAACACTTCATGAGGGGTCTGTTCCGTACATTCCCGCCGATTAAGCGCTTTCCACCAACGTGGAGTCTTAATGTGGTGCTAGCAGGGTTATTGAAAGCCTCGTTTGAACCGATGGCTACCTCGTCGATGAAGTTCTTATCGTGGAAGTTGGCTTTTCTAATAGCTATTACGTCAGCTAGGCGGCTCTCAGAATTACAAGCATTGGTCGTAGATCCGCCGTACCTAAGGTTCTTTAAGGACAAAGTGGTGCTGTCGACTAATCCTCGTTTCATCCCAAAGGTTCCTACTACTTATCATAAACACTCGTCAATTGTCCTGCCTATCTTTTTCGCGACCCTCTCATCGGCTGCAGAGAAAGCCCTCCATACCTTGGACGTGAAGAGAGCTCTAAAATGTTATCTTCATCAGACTCAGCAACTCAGATCTACGCAGCAACTCTTCATTGCATATGGTCCATCGACGAGGGGAAAGGCAATTTCAAAACAAAGACTGGCTCGATGGGTCTCGTCGACGATTGCCTTTTGTCATTCCAAGGTGGGAAAACCGCTACAAGGGTGTCCGAGAGCTCATTCCACGAGATCAACTTCGTCTTCCACGGCGTTGTGGGCAGGAATTCCGCTGACGGACATTTGCCAGGCGGCGGCATGGTCGGTGCCTCATACATTTACCCGCCATTACTACCTCGAACGGCAGCATTCGGACGATGTACAGATGGGAAGGGCAGTCTTGCGCCATCTGTTTCAATAAGGTAAGCCCTATTCAAGAAGGGTCTTAACTTATTTTATGCAGATATATTGATATTTGTATGTACATTTATATATTTGTTTGCAGTTATATGTACTTGTGTATAGGCATGTATAGGTAGATGTATACCTGGATGCATATGTTGGTTATATGTGTGTGTGTGTGTGTGTGTGTGTGTGTGTGTGTGTGTGTGTGTGTGTGTGTATATATATATATATATATATATATATATATATATACACTTAGGAAGTTGTTGGATTGCATTCACAAAGCCTTTTTTCAGGATTACTGCTATACAATCTATTCTAAGCATGTGAATCCATGAAATATCCACTGCTGGAGAATGGAATAGTTTCTTACCTGTAACTCCATTTCTCCAGCATTGGTATCTATCATGGATTCACATGCCCTGCCGGCCTCCCCGCAATGCAATGTATGTACATAAATATGTTTTACCCCATTCTACTTTGGAGGGTTAAAATCTGAAGGGAGATGCGGGGACGGGGCATTTATGCCGCTACGTCCTATTGGGACATGCGTAAGCGGCCCCTAAAACGACATAGATAGGACACAGAAGTGTCGGAAGTTTTTCCTATGGGAAACGGCTTTATAAGTGTACCGAGGGTTCCCAGTCTGACGACGGGGAATATTCTAAGCATGTGAATCCATGAAAGATTCCATTGCTGGAGAAATGGACTTACAGGTAAGAAACTATTCCCTTCCTGTCTACCGTGCTCCCCACGGAGTTTACCCTGGCTGCTTAACCACTGCACCCACTAACTGGGTCAACCCTGGAAAGTGCAAGGTACTTGCTTGCCTAGTTTTAGACGGATATGCCAAAGTTCTGATCACTGGGCTGCCAAGCTCTTATAACAGTTATGCCCCACTTTAGTGTTGCCATTCTTATTGTCTTTTGCCTAGTTGAGCTTTAATGTCGCTCCTCCTGAAGGATACCTGCAAACAGGTGGTTGAAGTAGACTGTGAGCAGAGACCCTACTTTTCAAGATCTACAGTTTTGCAGTGGCTAGTGAATATTTTGCTCTGGATTCCTTTCTTGCTCAATTTTTGCTTACTTCTAGATTTGTCCTTCTTGATTTCAGTTCTGTTGATGCATTTGAAATCATTTTTCTTTGACACTCCTTACCATGAAGACTATTTCTCCAACAGATTACTTCAGCACAATGAATGAGCAAACGTGTGTAGTCTGACATTTCTAGCAATTAGGTCACGCATAGAGGTCAGAAATCCATTTTTACCAAAGTAATTTTCAGAGTCCAATGTCTCAAAGAACATTATTCTACCAGTACGTTTCCTCCTCCGCAAATCTAGAAGGTGGAGTTGCATTTATGATGGTTTTGTTATTGTTGCTGGACCCAGAAATGGCAGAGCAAATACAATCTCTAGGTGGATTGTGTTTTTTCTCCAAACCAGTCATGCTTTGCCAAGAAGGAGCTTCTGAACTTTGGGGCACACTCATTGAGGAGTTGTTTGACTTGGTCTGCACAGTAGAGTTGTGGCCCTGGTTGCATAACTTGCTAGGCTACCGGCTGGTCCTCTGAGCTTATTTTTGCCATGCATGGCTGCCTCGATTTCTTAGTAGGGAATGTTGGGATTGCCTGATAGCAAACTGTACTTCTGTAGGGTACTGATTATTTTCTCGTAACTTGACCCTTCATAATTAAGCCAGATCTCCTATTTTGGAATGCATGGAACACTTTTTGTTTTATTCCTTGTCTTTTTTTGGTTCTTTTTTGGTGGTCCGAGGAATGTCTCCTGAACTGGGGTTGCTCTTCCATAATGAGTGATAGAGTGGCGACCTACACATTTAGGATGAGCCGCCATTCCTGCCCAGTAAATACAAGTGCGCTCCCTAAGCTGCAATAAGCGGATGAGGGAGTGCTTCTGGACTAGCTTGAACTGTCCTCGAGAAACTTCCCTATGACAGTTTGTTTCCCTCCACGCATGTCCAATGGGCCATGCAAGCCGAGGGGGAGAGGGGAAGTTTTTTTTTTTTCCCCTCTCCCCGTTCGGTCGCTTACAGATATTAGTGGGATAGATTTGAGCCTCCAGTTAGTCACCAGCCGCCACTGCTCCTAAGTCCCCCATGCCATTCTTTTAGTTTTTTGCATATCAGGTAGTGCGCAAAGCTTGTATGTGTTTGATAATTTACCCTCCCATTGACGGCCCATGACCATGCTAATCCTTATGGCCATTTGCTGACCCTCCGAAAACCCATCCTACATGGATTTCTTTAAGTAGCCTTTTTTAAGCCTTGCAATCAAATTGTATGCTTGAAGTGCCTGTCAGTGTTTTTTTCCAACATTTTTCTGAGTGCTAATGACTTAATCGAAAGCTGTAAATGCACGACTGGTGTAATGTTAATGCCATAACCAGAGCGGCCGTCAGCCATTTGATTTAAAAGCCCTATGTGTGTCCTTCACTGAAGTATTCTTAAAAACAAATATTGGCAAAGGCAACTGTTTGGGCTTGTGTATTGGGCATTTGCCATGCAATGCTATTCTATGCTCAGATACTTGCCCCATTTTGCAGCTGCTCTCATCGATTCAAAGTTGATACCACTTCGCCAGTGCCTGGCAAAAACCTTTCCCATGCTGTTGGCATTGCCATTGCTTGTCACCTATTACAAGTTATGAGATCAGGCTGCGCCCATTTCTGGCCTAGTGTGATCGTGTCTCTATAATTTGCTTCTGGGAAATAGGTTGCAGGTGGCTGTACTTTAACTTTGGCTTCAATGAGGCTGCCAACTATTCTATTGCAATCGTAGCTCAA
Organism: Ambystoma mexicanum; assembly: GCF_040938575.1. Taxonomy (NCBI): domain Eukaryota; kingdom Metazoa; phylum Chordata; class Amphibia; order Caudata; family Ambystomatidae; genus Ambystoma; species Ambystoma mexicanum. The sequence continues at coordinate 548,495,903 of NC_090931.1, read as the reverse complement.
TGTAGATTTTTGGGAGCCATTGGATACCAATTAGCTTTTTAAAATCCATTTTGTTTTGTATGGCTTCCCTTTGTCTAGGCAGCCACGAGGTTGACCACATGGGCTCTTGGTGAGCCCATCATGGCAGCCTCCATTCTGGTCCTAACTGATTTAGGCTAGGAGATGTCTTTAGTGGCAGTCAGTGACCAACAAGTATGGTTGGTAATTTTAGCCTTTTCCCAGCCCCTCACATGGGTATTTAGGTTCTACCCTGTCTCTTGCTTGCTCTCTTGCATTCTTGTTCTTGTAACTTTGAGATGGTAGGTCTGAAGAATTTTCCTGTCGATTCATGTAGTTTTCCCAGTCCACACTTGGCAATCAATACTTGCTAAATGCAGTGACTTGGCCATATCCTGGTTTGTGTTTTTTGCTGATAGTCCGGATTTCTTGGAGACTCCAGGTGACTTGCCACATATGCTGGTCAAGCCCTACACTTTGGGACAGTTTCTGGTCTGTATTACTGCTGCATCCTGCCATTTACGGCCAGGATCCTTCTCTTGGCTGTGGGCTGCTTTGGGCATCCAGTGTAGTGCTGCAAGTTAATCACTCTGTTAGATCTTCACTGTGGGAGGTTTGGGGGTGCTACCAGCCGTTGTCTGTCTTGGGAACGCTTGCTGCCATGCTGTCCTTTTGTTTGCCATGCTAGGAGGCGTATGTTCAGGTCCTCCCTTCTTCCAGGAGTCTTCTACATGGGCTTTTTCATTCCTGCTTCAAGGTAGATACCCTAGGAAGAGCCTATGTTCTCCTGTATCGCTAGGATTGTTGTTGGGTAAGGCTGCAAGTCCCTGGGAACTTGTTCTTGAAAACCACACCTGTGGTGAAGGGCCATTTTACCAGGTTGTTTTGGGGCCCACTGACGTGTGTACCTACTCTAGAGTTCTAGAAAGGATGGTTGTTCACACTATTGGCACCTGGTCTTTGGTAGTGATTCCTGGGAGGCAAGCCCTAACCATGATTCCCCATAGACTTGCATTAGGTGGTTTCCTGTTCTGCAACCTCTTCCAGTGTACATTGTTTGGCCTCCAACTCTTCCTTGTGGTCTCCTGTGACTTTTCCTCAGGTTACCTTGGATTTATTTCAAGTTGAGGGCCCACATTTAGACATTGGGGGTTGGGGAAGAGTCATTTTACAGGTAGTAGTTTTTTTTATAATTCTACTTTGTATTTAATATTGTACAATATCTAATATGGTTAGCAGACATGAATTGCAATACCAAAATACTCTCTAACTCTCCTTGTGCCTGTACTTGCCACCATGCCATTTCCTTTGCAATTCAGGACATTATCTGCCCCAATCCTAGCAGCCTACAAGTACTGCCTAATTAACCCGAAACAATCAGCTCCTCACACTAGGGAACTTTCTCACAGCACTCCAATCCATCACCAACCCTCAAGAGAACTTGGACAAAGACCCAGCTAGCCTGGAGAACCTACACAACCAAAACATACTTCAAGCCATTGACTCAATAGCTCCGCTCAAACAAAAAAAAGCCAAACAACCTGCTCATCGAAATAAATGGTTCTCCTTGGTTTTGAAAGCTCTAAGCAAATCCAAAAGATGTGCCGAAGGCTCTTGGAGAAAAAACCCTTTGAATCTGAGCAAGGAAAAATTCTCAACTGCTTCCATAGTCTATAAAGATGCCATCTTGAAAACCAAAAGTGATACTTTCGATGCTAGAATTCTAAATGCCAAATCTAGTACCAAAGCGCTCTTCACTATTTTCAGAGAGCCGGAGTCTCCCAACTCTCCTCCTGAATCATGTACCAAAGATGCCTCCTAGTGTACCAACATCCAAAAGGCCCTTCTATACAAAATCACCTCACTACAAGCTAAAATTGAAGCTACAAAACTCAGTCTCAAGTCAAACCCTAAACCTTTTGATTCCCACCCCCCCTAAACCTTGCAGCCTTTTCTAATTCATCCCAGTCACTATAACAGATGTAGACACCCTCATAGCTAGCCTTAAACCATCTAGATGCCAAGGTGACATCTGCCCTGGCACAATCATAAAGGAGGGGGCTATGGAATTTGCTCCTTTCATAACATCCCTCATTAACGCCTCATTCGGTTCATGCACTGTCCCTAAAAACCTTAAAGATGCAAGGGTCATGCCTCTCCTAAAAAAAAAAAAAGTTGTAAAACTAATCTCGACCCTAGCATCCCGACTAACTTCAGACCTTTAAGTACTGTGCCTTTTTTATTGACAATCTTAGAGGCATACATTCAAAATCATCTTGAAGCGAACAACCTCTTAGGTCTCTGTCAATCTGGGTTCAGACAATACACGGTACAGAGACAGCTTTGCTGGATTTAAAAATCCAGATGTATTGGATTTGGTTATTTATATAGTGCTCTTGCCCCACTTGTGTGGCCTCAATGTGCTTTTTCCTTAGTTGGAACGCCCTTGGTGACCGTAGTCGATGTGGTTGTAGATTCTAGGGACATTTGCTTAGATGCGTTTGTGCATATTGCCATGGCTTGGTTGGCTGGCGAGGCTCGACCTAAGCAGCCCAGTAGAGCTCAGTCACGTGGGTGTGTGCTCTTGGGGGGGGGGGGGGGTTAGAGATTGCTATTGTTGTGAGTCTGTGAGCACAGCTATACCGGTTTCCTTTTGGGTGATGGTCACTGTATGCTAGTGGCAGAGGTGTTGGGGTACGTCAGGTGTTTGTCTCGACGGATGTGTGTGAAACTAGGCTGGATGTGCTTAGCTGTAGACGTGGTCTATCGTGCATGGGTGTTTGGCTGTGCCTGCGCCCTGTGTCCACACTAGTGGTGTGAGTTATATGTACCGTAGGCTGCTAGATTGCTTATTTATCCAGGTGTAGAATTGAGTCCTGTAGCGATGGGCCAAGGTTTCACACTGTAGCCATCATCCGCGTGTAGTAAGCAGAGATGGAGTTAACCTAGATTAGAGTATCCTGTACAGTGGGGTAAAGGCCTTTGTTTCACAGTGCAGAAAGTTTAGGTGTATGGTAAAGATTGAGGCTACACCTCGATTAGAGGATTCTGCATAGTGGGAGAGAGGCCCAGGTATCAGCCTGCAGTATAATTCGTTATATAGTATGCAAAGGGGGGGGGAGGCTGCACCTATAATTAAGAATCCTGTATGGTGGGCAGGCAGCCCAAGTGTCACAATGGATGAATCGAAGGATAATGGAAACCCTGCATTTATCCTCCTGCTTGACTTATCAGTGGCGTTTGATTTAATCAATCACAATATTCTAACTAAACACCTGACTACTGCAGCCTCTTTCTCCCCAAAAGCTGCTGCCTGGATCCAGTCCTACCTCGCAGACAGAACTATGAGGGTCTTATCCCCTTCAGCATCTGCAGATCCTGCCCCAATCTCATGCAGTGTCCCCCAGGGCTCATGTGTATCTCCTACCCTATACAACATCTTTACAAAGTTGTTGTTTGACCACCTAGACGACTTGGGCGTCTCCTACACAAACTACCCGGATGATACGCAGATACTCCTCACACTTTCAGGCTCCTACGATAAAGACTCCAAACTACTGAATGAAATGTACCTTAGAATCCATGCATGGATGGCCAATCATGGCCTATGCCTTAATGACGAGAAGACCAAGCTACTATTCGTCGGCTCTAGGTCACGACTTAATAAATAAGAGCCCAAATACAAGTCGTTCAACATGGATGGAAAAAACATCACAGTATCCAATGATGTCAAAACCTTAGGAGTGTATCTGGACTCGTCACTCTCCCTCTCCAGACAAGTAAACGCCACATCCTGCGCTACGGTTTACACTTCTAAATTAATGCATGTAGGCCGTTCCTATCCACTCAGCTGCATCACCCTGGCCAGAGCGGAGGGAGGAAAGTGAATGAAAGGGGGAGGAGAGGGAGGGAGAAGAGTTAGAGGGAAAGAATACAACTTCGGTTTTGTCTGTGTTAAGAGAGAGAAATCGGGAAGACATCCAGTTCTTAAAGGCAGTTAAGCAGGAGGAGAGTTTTTGGTGAAGGTCAGATGAGAAGGAGGATATAGCTAGGCACAAGTAAGTGTAGCTTAAACAAGCTACAAGTCTTAGAAAATAATGCTGTCAGTTCTGCTCTAAACCTTCCACACTCCAACCACATCTTGCAAATTAGACGCAATTCTAATTGGCCCCCTATTCAAGATAGGATAACTTTCAGAACTTTAATGGTCACCTACAAATGCATCTCAAACTCGGCCCCTAGATACCTGGTCGATACATTCTCTAGGAACCAATCCCTCACACCTACCAGATCGAACTACTCTCACTGCCTGAATGTCCCTTTATGCAAGCTACATACAGCTGGTGGATCTAGCGTCTCAGTGCTAGCAGCTAAGACTTGGAACTCTTCCCCTGGCATTAAGTGCTGAGACGTCATTCTGGTAATTCAGAGACAAAGTAAAATCGTGGCTCTTCTCACAGCTCAACTAATGAATACTAAACATTATAGCTCACCCTACCTGGCCACTTGTCCGTGTCTAGACCTTTAACACTAGATGTCTCCCACTCCACTTGATTGTCTGTGCCTAGCTAGCTATGCAACATGTTTTTACCACCCCTCTGGATTCCGCTGCATGCCTAGATATGTAACACTAGGCATTTGCCAACCTGAGTTCTTATCTCTGCATTAAGCATGCTATCTTGTCTTGTAACACACAGTATATGTCGAGCTCTAATTGTATTTCAATGTTTCACCTCTGTCACTGTAACATGAGGTTTGTGTCTCACTTATGTAACTTGCATAGTATGTAACTTCTGTTGTATTTATAAGTTAAAGCGCCCAGATATCCTTGGGTTAGTTGCAATATATAAGAAAATAAATTTAACTAAACTAGTATCCTCTGAAGTACTGATTTGACCTTATAGTTTCATGTGAGACTTAAAGTACATTTTTTGTTCATTATTTAAGTGTGTTGTATTTACTAGATTTTCTATGGACTGCCCTAACACCAACCAATTAAAGTTTCGAGGGGATTGGTGGGTGAAGGTACCCATTGGAAGAACAAGTTACTTAACTTCAGTAGTTTCTTTTAGGTAGCTATGATATGCCTCCCACAGATTTCCCATTGTGCCTCCATCCCTTTTCTCGACAGGTATACTCCTATGTCCCGTCTGCTTTCCTCCATACTGTATGGGCATCCCTTGCAGGAAACGGAACCTTTTTCAATAGAAAACATTGTCTTCCAGTTTAAATTTAGATGCGCGCTGGGGGCGCGACCCTGGGATCATGCACTCCCTGACTCAGCCACCACTCCTCAGTCCTTTTTCCGCGTCGATGGGAGTAGTCTGCTTTCACCAGCACTACTGGGTTAGGCCCCCGGATTCTAACTCCATGCGCTCTTCCCCAGGATATTTTCTTTTTTTTCCCTTTTCTACATAGCAATTATTCAGAGTAATACTCTGTCCTCTGGTGCAGAAGAAATCGAGGCATATGCAAGGAGGAAGACCAGACCAAAGGTAGGTGCCCTGGTCTCCTCTGCACCCCGCAAGGGCGACTCCTTCCCTGGGAAGCGGGAGGGGCCTTCCAGGTCTTAAGACCAGCAAGGGGACCGAGGCTCCAAGAGCTACCGGCTAACAGGCCGTGGGGTCCAAGGATCCTCTTGGTCCCACTGCTGAGGGGGCGCCTATACTCTGCACTAGCACTACCAGCGTCATGGCTGAGGGCACTCTGCCTCCCAAGACTCTACCTGAGGTGCAGGGAAGGTCAAGCCTTCGCTTTTAAGCATACAGGCAGAGACTGAGTCCAACTCATCAGACACCATGCAGCAGGCAGGTGGCGTAGACATGACAAAGTGCCGCCCGACCAGACAAAATGGCAGCGCATCCTCAGTCTCCCCACTCTGGCGTGCAGGCATGGGAAGGCACGTCGAGATGGGATTGGACAAAGTCTGTTACCCAGTCTACCGCATATCCAACCTCACAGGGCCGATACACAGAACCCGGCTTAGTGAGACAAGGGGCAGCGAGAGCACAGCAGCAGACACAGCTTCAGGGACATGTTCGCACGCAACCAAACCCTTCACCAGCATGCAAGGATAGGTTCATTAAAAGGTTCCTCAGCCGCATGAAGTTGCCTCAGATGGGCACCATTCTCAGGGAGGTCATCAAGAACATGCTCCCTCCTGCACCACCTCATTCTCCGACCTTGTTTCAGACCCCGTTCCTGCCCAGGTTCCCAAACTCCCACTGCTATAGGTAGTCGCAGCGGTCCTGCCCCCAGCGCAGCCTCCACTACTGACTTGCAAATTAACAAGGGGGGTCCTGGGAGTCCCTCTGCCAGACATTAGTCCTGGTTACGAGAGACTTACCCAGAGTCTTTAGCTCACTATCTTTCACAGAGAAGAAATATCCCAAACATATCAGTCTTTGTCCTGCCCTGGGGCAGTCCAGCACCGAAATGCAAGGCAATTCTCCTCTGAACAAGAGTACCAACAGAAACCCCAGACACGTGTTTCGGTCTGGTTGGACCTCATCAGTAGGGTGGATCTGTGCCTCTCTAAGAATAGTGAGCAAGGGGTCCACGTCTGGATTACCCTAGTAATTTAGGGTGAGACCCAAAGTTACTTAAATATGCAAATTAACAAGGGGAGTCCCTCTGCCAGACATTAGTCCTGGTTACGAGAGACTTACCCAGAGTCTTTAGCTCACTATCTTTCACTGACTTCGGCACTGGCAGTCAGCATGCCGCAGCTGCCCACACCGACCACGTCACCAGCTGCACATGACCTGCAGGACACAGCAGGGGACATGGATGACGAGGCAGGATACTCCCGCCTTAGCTAGTGCCTTCCATGAGAGGCTGGCGGGAGTGGCAGAGTACCTGGGGATGCCGCAGATTGAACAACCTAAGGCGGGGGGGCTCTTGGCAGAGATGCTGACCATTCGCTCAACCACAAGAACTGGCATCCCTCTACAGAAGGATGTAGAATCCTTGACTAAAAATAGCTGGTAATGGCACATTCCACACAGCCTACGAATATGCGCCTGGACGCCAAGTATAGGCAGGGGCCTCACTCTTATTATCGGTGCACCTCCAATCTCATTCCTCTGTTGTTGCTGCAGCCTCCATGTACTCTAAGCCGAGCCGTAGTCCTCATCTTCCCCTAGATCAGCCCTCCTAAGGAAGGAAGAAAAGCTACTGGAGGCCTATGGCAAAAAGATATACTCTAATGCTATGCTCCACCTGCGCCAGGCCAATGTGGACGCCATGTTGGCAGCGGTGAACCAAAAGCTTTGGCGGGAGATAGCAGACTTCCTCCCTGAGCTCCCCACACATAGTCAGGTGTGATTTAAGGCAGGATTTGCAGAGGTTAAAGGGATAGTCCAGTAAGAAAATGTATTTAAAAAATAGATAGGCAATATAAAAAAAAATACTAGCACTATTTTTTTTAAACTTCCTATGGAAAATTTTAAATAGCACTTACCGAGATTCAGCTGCAGCTTTCCTGCTCTGGTCTCCGGTCTGCGTCCTCCGAGTCCCGGCACCAATGAAGGAAAAGCCACCCAGCGGTAGCTTTTGTTTACTACAGCTGGCTGGCTTTTCCTTCATTAGTGCCGCAAAAGCCAGCACAGGCGGGCATCCATTTCACAAAATGGATGTGCCCATGTGCTTGCTTTTGCGAATTTTGAGCTTGAATAGCTCAAAATTTTCCATAGGAAGTTTAAAAAAATAGTGCTAGTATTATTTTTTTTTATATTGCCGATCTATTTTTTAAATACATTTTTTTTACTGGACTATCCCTTTAAGATAGTGGCCCAGGATGATATGGAGTCTACAGTGGCACACATTGACATCGCAGGCAGAGATATCTGTTTTGCCACCGACCCGACTGCTTGGCTCGTGCCTAGAAATACTTGTGTACAGGTGCGTTATAAATGCCAAATCAAATATCATAAGGCGACCAAGTTTAACCCTGATGTGCAGGAGCACTTTCTTGACCTGTCATTTGAGGGGGTGGGGTGGTGGTAATAGTTTCACTCTACTACGAATGAGGAGCCTACGGACGAGGAGCTTGATAAAAAAAAAATAGCTCCCAAACAGCCCAAGACCTGTAGCCAATGTCACCCACGCTCTGACAGAGTTTGCACCCTCGGTGGGTTCAAGGGTTTTCAGGAGTGCTGCTCCAGTCAGCCCGACAAGTTGCCCAGCCAGCACAGGCACAAGTAGCACAAATCTTGAAACACAGGGTTCTTCCAGTGCACCGCCCAGGCACCAGCTTCAGAAGGAAAGAAACAGTGACCGTGCCATCCAGATCCACTGTTCTCTGGTGGGGGGGCAGGCTTGCCCTTCACATTCATTCCTGATGGCCAAGGTTCTTGGACCCATGGATTCTGTTTTTTCCTCTAGGTTTTGCCTGCCGATACCTCCCATTTCCTCTTTCCTCCCCTCCACAGATTGGGACGGCAACTCTTCTGGTGGAAATCCGCTTGCTCATTGCAAGTCAGGTGGTGGTGGAGGAGGTTCCAGCTTCACAGCAAGGCATAGGCTTCTATTCCCTTATCTTTGCCATACAGAAAAAGAACCAGGCTGGCTTGAGAGTTGTACTAGACCTTTCATCCTTGAACCTTTCCCTGCCCCTTCAAAAGTTCAAGATGGTTACTCCAGCATTCATCGCAGAGATACTGTGTGGGGGAGACTGTATGTGCACCCTGGATCTGAAGGATGCTTACCTACAAGCCACGATTTGGGAGCCCATTGTTCCTTCCTCCGGTTCTGGATCATGGGCTTTCATTTTCAATACAATGTCCTCCCTTTTGGCCATAATTCGGACCAGAGGGTCTTTACAAGGTTAATGAATGCTGTAGCAGCCCTGCTCAGGGCGGATGACCACCACCACCACCTTTATCCATACTTCGATGGCTGGCTCGTCCGAGTCGAGTTGCCCGAGGGAGTACACTGCACAGCTGCCACACTGATGCCCATGTTATACGATTTTGGGGTTCTCCAGCAACCTCAAGAAGTCAGGTACTTCCCACACAGTCCTTAACATTCCTGGGGCTAATTTTGGATACCAGGATGGAACAATTCTTCCTATCGGAGGACAAGATCAAAGCACTTGGGAGGGTCATGGGACATTTTCTAAGCAGACCAGTAACCTCGGCATGGTTGTACCAGCACCTGCTTGGAACAATGGCAGCTTGCCTCTTGGCTGTGCCATACACAAGGCTCAAAATGAGGAGGCTGCAGCTACATTTCTCTGCTTCTTGGAATCAGGAAACAGCCTCCTGAGCAGCATACCGCAGGACCTTCACCAGGACCTCTTGTGGAGGGCAGACACCAGGCTGTTCAGGCAGCCGTTACCAGAGAGCACCATTGCCATGCATGGACTAGTCCCTAGAGGGAAGGAGCGGAAGGGAGGGAGGGCTACACTGGACAACCAGTGTCCATGAAGTCTGGTCACGGCAGGAACAACTGGAACACAACAACTGGCTCACCATGATGGCCATCTGGCTTGCTCTCAAAGCATTCCTCCCCATTGCCAGCAACAAGTCTGTTTTCACCGAGACAGCTTCACATGCATGTATCAACAGAGAGGTACCAGGTCTCCTCTGCTCTGCAGGCTGCCCATCGACATATGGGAGTGGGCACTGTCGAACAGCATTTACTTATCAGCAGTCCACCTCCCGGGGAATCAAACTTGGAGGAAGACAGAATCAGCAGACTGGGGGTCGACAACTGGAAGTGGGAGTTGAACGAGGATGTCTTGAGGAGGATCTTCAACATGTGGGGCCACCCTCATGTAGACCTATTAGCCACCAAAAGCAACAGGAGATGCCACCAGTTTACGTTGTGGATGGGGCCAGGCAGGGGCTCACTGGGGGACGTGTTGCATTTTAAGTGGAATGGCATGAATGCATACGATTTCTCCACCACTCCATTGATTCACAGGGTCATCTGCAAGGTCAGGGAGTCACAAAGCCTTCAGCTCATCTTCATAGCACCATGGTGGCCAGCCAGACCTTGATTCTTGGAACCACTCTGACTGTCGGATCTGCCTCTGGTCCAACTCCTGTTGGGCCGAGCCCCCTACTCTCCCAGCAGGGGGGCACAGCGATTCACCCTGCTCCGCAGAAGTTAGTTCTGGCAGCGTGGTTCCTGAACAGGTCACCCTGAAACATCTGCCCTTGTCACAGGACAACCTAGCTTATCATTCAGGAGGCAAGAAACAACTCCACTAGGAGTCAGTACACAAGCAAGTTGACGAGGTTTTGTCACTGGGCCAAGGCAAACGAGATGGACCGCCCTGGCTTGCTCACTGGATAACGCGTTATCCTTCGCTGCGCATCTGGCTCACTCCGGTGTGCAGGTAGACACCTGCCGTACTTATCCAGCAGCCATAGGGGCCTACAAGAACTCCGGAGATGACGACTTCTCCAATCTGGTGGTTAAAAGCCACTTGGCGAGCCCGACCAAGTTGTATCCAGGGGTCAAGCGTCCACATCTGCTCTGGGACCTTAACGTGGTGCTGGCCCACAAGCACTTCGAACCCATGGCGTCGGCAGACATTAGGCTGGTTACTATAAAGACTGCTCTACTGTTTTCTTAGAGGGGCAACTCTCCTGCCCAGGGCTGTATTCAGTTGTAATCGCAAATACAGTATGGAGGAAAGGGGACGCGACGTAGGAGTAATTAGTAACTCACCGGAGTGACTAACATACTCCTAGTCCATAGTCCTCTTTCCTCCAGAACTCCCACCATCCTCCCCTGTAATAAACCAGTGTCATTTAGGCAATTGTAATATTGTCGATGTGTCAAAGGGGGCTGAGTGGTGCCGGTGGACAGAGTCAGGGGAGCGCTGCCACGTGCATCTAAATTTAAAGGGGAAGACCATGGTTTCTGGTGAAAACGGTTCAGTTTCCCACCCCTAGCGAGAGACACCCATACAGTATGGAGGAAAAAGGGACTAGGAATAAGTTGGTCTCTACGGTGAGTAATTTATAATTTACCCAGTCAGAAAAATACACCCCCCACCAAGTCCATCCCGTATCAGTTTGCCAATCCTGGGTTGAATAATGGTCAGTAGCGAAAGGTAAATAAATGAAAGAAAAAAGAGGGATAAAAAATGGCGCAAGACTAAGAGTTGGGGTGAAATGGTGGTAAAGAGGGAGACTTTCCCCCATTTACGAAAAAAAGTTAACTTTGGTCCTTTTCAAGGATTTATTCATTTTTTCAGGTTGGGAAAATGGCTGAACCAACCTGTCTTTTCAACATAAGGACTATCTTTTGTTCTTTGGCCTCTGCTTAGCTGGGATGATTGTATAAATAGCAAAGGGGACATGTACAGCTCTGCATTTGTAATGTGGACGTCACATCAGACACTGGCTTCGTTGTCGCCAAATCGATGTGGAACTTCTTTGCTTTTCATCTGACTGTGAAAACCTTTGGTAACCCAATCTGCAACTGGAATTATTTCAAATATGGGTTATTACTGGAAAAGAAAATGTATGTATGCATGCATTCGAACCAATGCTGACTTCTGCATTTTGACTGGGCTGCAGGAGTAGAATGAGGGCGTGCTTCTGACAAACTGGTTTACCTGCTGGCTTGCAGAGGTCCGACACAAACCTGATTCACAAGTTGTTCACTTTGCAAACTGTAGTGGGGGACCTCTCAAACAGACTCCAAACTCTGACAAACTGGCCTGCCGCCTGCTCCAAAGGCAATACAGACTCTATCTGTGCCAAGGAAATAACCCACATTCACGCACGGGTGTGTCTGGCGCATCCAACAACATGGCTGAACTTTTCAAAATCTGCAGGGAACTAGCCAACCCTTCCGCAGTAGTCTCCTCCTCCCTCTATTCATTCTCGGGCCCTCTGCAACGCACTGGCCACTCACTTCACCACCAAATCTCAGCGAATCCTGAACAGCCTTGTTACTCACCCTCCCAGCCCATCCCTCACCACCTTGCCCCCCTTGGCTACTCGCCCTTTGTCTTCCTCCTTCGCCCTCGTCACAACTGAAGCCGTCACTGGAGTTGTCCGCTCCATGAAGGTCGGGTCCAAACAGGTTTCCCCTTGCTCATCCAGAACCATCAAGGACAACATTTGTTCTCTTGCCCCTGCACTCGCTAATCTCTGCAACCACTCCTATGCTACTGATTCTTCACTCCCTTGTGCGCTCCCTCCTTAAACAGTCAGCAGACCCTACCTGTCCCGCCAACTACCGCCCGATCTCCATCACCCCCTTCCTGGGGAAACTGCTGGAGATGTTGGCCTTGCCCCAACTCAACTCACACTGAACTTGTTGGTGGTCTCAAAGACCATCAATCCGGATTCTGAGCATCCAGAGGCACAGAAACTGCTCTTCTGAAAACCTGTGAAAAACTGCCCCCATCCCTGGATTCCAACTCCTGAGCTGTCCCCCTTTTTGATCTCTCCTCTGCCTTTGACAGTCAACTGCTCCATCCTCAATACAAAGGTTCCATGACACCCTTGGTATCTCGATGCAGGCACTGGGTTGGCTCACCTCCTTCGTAACTGACCGCTCCTCCCAAGTCATCCTGGGCACCTTCTGCTCTTCTACCTCTCTACATGTGGTACCCCCTAGGGCTCTATCCTCTCGCCTTGGCTCTTTAATATCTACCTTAGTCAGCTGGCACTCCATCTTCCCCCAACTTCCAGTGTTATGCAGACACACAACTCTTCATCAAACTTCCTGCTGACCCTCTTGCACCTTCCATCATCCCTGACTGCCTATCTGCCATCCAGGCCTGGTGCACTTCCAATGGTCTTTGCCTCAATGCCAGCAAAACTGAGATCCTTCCCATTGAGACCCTTAGTCCCGACTTCTTCCCCTCAGTCTGGCCTACCTCCATGGGCTCTCCCCTGCTGCTCCTTCTGAAGCCAGAAACCTTGGACTCCTTTAGATTCCTCACCTTCCTTCCTCACACTGGGGACATTGCCAAGAAGTCAGACTCTGCGCTCTTCCTTCTCAAAGGAATTCTACCTTCTCACCCCCCCCCCCCAGAAGCTCAATGTTACCCGAGTCCTGGTTCTCTCTCAGCTGGACTATTGCAATTGCCGCCTCCTGAGTCTACCTTCTTCCACTCTCCGCCCCCCTCCAGCTAATCCAGAGTAGGGCCGCAAGACTTATCATAGCCTCAAGCCCAGGACCGGATCACTCCTGCCCTAAAGTCTTCACTGGCTCCCGGTTGCTTCACTGATTAAATTCAAATCCCTCTGTATCGTCCTCAAGGCTGTTCGGGGCCGGGACCACACTATCTGCTACTCTTACTAAATATTCCCCCTCTAGACCTCTGCGCTCCTCTGGCACAAACTGTCTGTAAAGCATTTTGATAAACTGAGGGCAGGAGGTTGATCGCTTTCCTCAGCTGTCTCCCTTCTTTAGAACAGCCTCCCCTTCCCTGTTTGTCTTGAGGAGGACTTTACGTTCGGGAAGTTCCTCAAGACTTACCTCTTTACCCCCTTCCCCCTCTTCTCTCCTCAGGTGTTAATCTCTGTTGCTGGTTTGGTGTCCATAGCCCTTTTGCATCCTCAGGGCCCTGACCGCCCGCACTGAATCACCCCCAGCACCTGTCTATCCTCAGCACTGGTCTCGGCACACCCTCCATCCTAGAGGCACGCATTTACCATACATTGCACGCCACCTGTTGCTCCCCTACTAGCACTCCAGCACTTATCCCCATTCCCCCTCCCTTCTGCACGTTCTGAACACTCACAAGGCATAGTAGGTTCGTCCAACCTACTGTATTTTTTTAATGTATTTTAATGTTTCTCATATCCATGTCCCCTCCCTGTTGTCATGTGGGTGCTTTAAAACAGAATTGACTTGCTGCATAAGCACCTAACAAGCGAACAATAGAAAGAATAATCGGTTTACCATTGGAACTGCTAAGGATATGGTTATACCTATCCTCAACAAGCCTGATCTATTGCACCGGTGTGGACAGTCACACCTTAGCATGCTACACCTGTGGATGCCCCACTGTGCTGGGCTTTTATGCCACCATTTGTTGTCGGTAAGCTAAACTTTGCTTTGACCCCCATTAGAGATAGCCTATGTTTGGTACTGAAAACCAGATTCATCCTAATTCTAAGTGCTGTACTAGGGTTGGTCGCTGTATTTTCATGGGTTCTTTGATGGATTACATGCTTATAAAAATTCCATGTCATCAGGCTGGGAATCTTCAGTAACAAAGCAGTTTTGCTTTACATTTTAAAACTGCTTGGATTTGTATAGTCCATTGCTGTCACTTTCGGTCATGCTTCCCCAGCCAATGACAGTAGTCCTCCTTGGCTCCTACCCTGGTGGCCATCTTCAGATTTTTACCTTATGTCTGTGTTGAGTCCTCAAATCTCTATTTTTGGACAAATTATTTTTGGGACCCGTTGCCAGTGAAGAGCTGAACATTCAAAGATCGTCGCTGTGCAGGAGGTCTTCTCAAATTTCGAGCCTCCCCCTCGCAACCATGGCAGACTCCAACAAGAAAAGCCTCTTCAAGTGATTTTGTCTGCACCTGGACCACGATGGGGACAATTGCTTCATTTGCCAGTCCTTCAAGAAAACTCGTAAGGATCACCATAGAAGGTTGGCTTGACTGGAGGAGGGTGCCAGGGGCATGAGCTGTGAAGCTTTTCTTTACCTTGTTCCTGAGGAACACCGGAAGGAAGGTTTCCTATTTCAAATGCGGGAAGCCTCAAGGAAATCGGCAGTAGCAATTCCAATGCTTGACAACATCTGGGAAGATGCTCTACTGATTGAGGGAACCCTTCTTTGGCACCTCCAAAGAAGGACCAACTGGACAAAATATATCTGGTCACACTCCGCTCCTAAATGTCTTTGCACTCAGCTGGGTCCTGATTCTGTTGTGTCCGCTGCAGCAAGAAACAGGTCGGCAAACCCGTCCTCCATTTGCATGGTTCCCCCAGGCAAGGACAGCAAGCAGCTGGACACTTTTGGAAAGTGTAATCACCACAGCTGCAACCACCATTAAGGGGGCGAATTTCCTAGCTATCCTCTCCAGGTATGGCAGGAAATTAGGGTACAAGATGGATCCAATCTTAGATTTCCTGTCCGACGATAAGTGAGGAGGCGGCCCTGGTTTCACTACATGAAGGACAGGCAGCAGCCGATCACGCCATCACTGCAGCTCTGGACATGGTGGACACAAGTTTCCACCAGCTTGGTAACGTAGCAGTCCTGAGGCACCAGGAGTGGTTGAAAGCCACAAGCATTCTGACTGATGTGCAGTCTGATAGTAGACCTGCCCTTTGATGCAGTAGACCTGGGAAGGTGGTTGACAAGACCCTTTTTGCCAGCAAGACTGACGCACACCACTCGTTCCTTGGGTACCCTGCAACAGCGAAGGCAGTCCTTTTGGTCCAGTAAGGGCAGAGTCTCCAGGACCCCTAGAGATAGACAGGTAGGCAATCTTCAACCTTCCTGCACCAACTCGCAGGAGGCATATAATAGGGGGAGGTAGCAAGCCTATAGAGGTACGCTACAAAGACATGGTGCTTCCACTCGCACGCAAACACCAAAGCAGGCCTGACTAGCGCCAGATCCTGAGCCCCCCACCCTTTTGGGAGGCCAGCTTTTAGTTTGTCTAACACCATCACCACCAGCAAATGCATGCTCAACATCGTGCAGCAGGGTCACATGCTGGAGTTTCAAGACAAATGCCCCACCATTCCGCCAGTACGAAGATGGGAGTAACATCTGCCCCTCCTCCTACAAGAAGTTAAATCCTTACTACAAAAGGGGGCCATGGAAGCCGTTCCATTGCACATACGGGGCTCTAGAGTGCCTAAAAATGCAGATGTTCTGCATGGTCACACTTCAACACAGGAGGGTGCATACTTCCACTTTCCCATCCATCGGAAGCATGGGTGCTTCCTTCGCTTCATGGTGCAGGGGCAGCACTAATAGTTAAAGGCTGCCATTCGGGCTGAAGTCTGCTCCAAGGGTATTCAAGTGCCAAGCACCAGTAGCCGTCCAGCTTCGCCACGCAGGAATCAGTTTACCCTTAGCGGGACAACTGGCCATCCATGCAGAGTCTCGCCTGTTAGCCCTGCAGCCCACCAAGCTGACCAGCCCGATTTCGTGGGGATTCTCCATCAACTTAACAAAATCATCTTTGTAGCTGTCTCGGAACGTTCTGTTCCTGGGCTCACAGTTGGACACGCTGCAGTGCCTGGCTACCCTGTTGGAGGAGAGGGCCAAGACCATACCACGCAAGATTCCACAGCTGTCATCTCTGATGAAAGCTGGCAACCGTTTTCTCACTCAAGTCACTACTGGGGTTGATATCCTCATGTATCTGGTTAGTTCCTCACTGCAGACTGCATATGAGGCCTCTCCAGGAGTTCCTGTATGCCAGGTGGAAACAGGTGTTGGGGTCCTGGAATGACAGGATCACGCTGAAACCTGCGTTTCGCTGCACTCTGCATTGGTGGAATCATCACAACACCTCGTGGAAGACGCTCCCTTTCATCCACCGACCTATCGGACGACAGTAACAGATGCCTCCCTGGAAGGTCAGCACAAACTGGAAAATTCCATGCCCGGGGTCTCTGGCAGTCAGAAGACAAGATACTGCACAACAAAGTGTTGGAGATCCAAGCTGTATTCTGGGCCCTCTTGTCTTTTCAACCCCAACTTTAGAACAAAGTGGTTTGCATCTTCACAGGCAACACAGCCACAATGTTCTATATCCGGAAGCAGGGAGTGACGTGCTCTCATACTTTCAAAAGAAGCACAGACCCTGTGGCACTGCACTCTGTTCGGGCATGTGCCTCATCCCGTTTCACCTGGCAGGGGTTCAAAACACAATCGTGGATTCCCTCAGCAGGGAACTGCATTCATGCCACGAATGGGAATTCGGTCGAGATCAACTTGCTTCCCACAGTGGACAACTCCAGTGCACCAGGTTTGCCAGCAGGTATGCTTGCGAGAAGCCTGGGGAACGCTTTCTCCATTTCTAGGGAGGACGAGTCCATTTACGCATTTCCTCCGACCCCTGCTTCTTCTGCCTGTGAACTATGAACTCAAAAGGTCGCTGCTGGATGAGTCTCTTGGCCCCAGCTTGGCCGTGTCAAATTTGGTACTCTGACCTTCATCTGTCTGAAGCACCCTGCATCAGACTGCCTCTTCTCCCAGATCTGCTCTCCAGAGAAGGGGGATCTGTTCTACACCATGACCCAGCAACCCTAAAGTTGACGGCTTGTCACCTCAAGACTTAGAATTTGGACACTGCACATTGCCTTTAGAATAGAGAGAAATTCTACCAAGTGCTAGAGCTCTGCCCGCCCTCTCGCTATAAGGACAAGTGGAAACATGTCACTCCATGGTGTCCATCACAATGGCCCGACCCTCTTCAAATCAAAGCTGATGAAATAGTCATATCTTCTATCACTGGTGGAAACGGGACTCGCTCACGCATCAAAGTCCATCTCACTGAGATATCCCGCTATACTCAGCCAGCTGGAAAATCTTCCCTGTGGTCTCATGACTAGTGAAGGAGTTTCTCATGGCTCGGTTTCATACAGTCCCACCAGTAAAGGCACGAGCTGTGGCGTGGGAGCATAATGTTGTTCTCTCCAATTCAATGAGCCTGCCTTTTGAGCCTCTACATCTGACTCCTGTGAAGTTTTTCATCGAAGACTCTTTTCTGGTGGCTATTACATGGGCCAGACTTGTTGGAGAGTTACAAGCTTTCTCCTTCAAGCCACTGTCTTTGACTTTTCATCACTCCAGAGTGTTGCTGAACACTCAACCTTCATTAATGCCTAAGGTTCCATCATCGTTCCACCTCAACAAACCACTAGTCCTTTTGTTCTCTCATTCGCTTGATGTTGTCCGTGCTTTGAAGTTTTATATTGCAGGTACAAAAGCATTTAGCTGAATTTCACAACTCTTTGGGACATATAAACTTGTTGAACAAGGGAAAGCCTTGTCCAAGGCTTCCATTTCCTGTAAACTATCTGGCTGCATTTTGCATTTTCATCAGCTTGCAAACGGGA
Organism: Ambystoma mexicanum; assembly: GCF_040938575.1. NCBI lineage: Eukaryota > Metazoa > Chordata > Amphibia > Caudata > Ambystomatidae > Ambystoma > Ambystoma mexicanum. Next base: position 548,477,883 of record NC_090931.1, on the reverse strand, counting down.
CATTGCCAGGTAGTGCAAGGGCACATTCCAAACACAGCTGTGGCTTCTACTATGGCATTCTTGTCTGGTGTTCCCCCTGTTCGACATCTGCAGGGCTGCTACGTGGAGGTTGACCCACACCTTCACAAAATTATATTGTGTTGACAGGGATTACATGGCGGAGTCCCGTGTCGGACAAGCAGTGCTTCACAACCTATTTGCTTGAGGTGAGTGTTCCAGGGGTAGTTCATTGCTTCTGTGGAGCTGAACCGACTCCCATTGTACTGCTGTGTAATCTTATTAATAAGCATGTGAATCCATGAAAGATCCCATTCTGGAGAAGGAACAAGTTAATTACCTGTAACTCCTGTTCTCTAGAATGGTTATCGCTCATGGAGTCGCATGCAATCCTCCCAACTATATGGCTCTCTTCTTGGTTCCTACTGCCACATACTCTTACGTCCCGTCCCCTTTCCTCCATACTGTATGAGCGTCCCTCGCGAGGGACGGTAGACTACCTTTTTTACCAGAAAAATCGTCTTCCCCTTTAAATTTAGAGGCGTGGCCCTGGAAGCATGCACTTGCCTGACTCCGTTCACCAGTGCCACTCCCCAGGCCCCTTTCCGCATCAATGGGCCGAATTCACCAGCACTTCTGGGTTTGGCTTCGGCCATGTAATACCACACGCTCTTGCCCGGATATTCTATCTTTGTCATTTTCTTTTCAATAGGTACTTGGTCCTTCTCCGCCACGATCCTCCCTGGCGCATGTTGACTTCACCGGTCTTCAGCAGGTGTCCAGCCTGCGAGCGTCTCCCACGTCTGACTTCCACGCCCTTTGCCTCCGCTGCCTTGGCTGGGAAGGTTTTTCTGCGTGCTGCGCGCTGACTCCATGTACACTCAAGAACAGGCTAGCTAGTTGGAGGGAGCTCTTCCAAAAGTCACCTCCGGAGGACCTAAAGGACTTTGTCAAACATTGCTCCAGGCCAAAGGCACGGCCTCTAATTACCCTCGCACCCCATAAGGGTGACTCCTTTCCAAGGAAGCACCTGGCCGGGAGGAACCTTTTGGGTTCTCACACCAGCACACGTACCGAGGCTAGTCCAACTACCGGCCGAGGGGGGGTGGGGGGTTCTCCGGATTCTTCCGGTGCCAGTGCTGAGGGACCGCAAGATTCTTCTACCGGGGTGACTCCCGAGGGGCAACACCCTACTAACGGCATCATGTCCGAAGGGGTGCCTTCATGCAGCACTACTGGCAGTTCAGCCGAGGGCAGTATGCCTTCCAGGTCTAGTCCTGAGGTGCTGGATAGGCCTTATGTTCCAACACCAAGCAGATTGGACGGGCTGGGTCGAATGAGCCAGGCACCACAACTTTGGCACGTTGCACGCAGCTCGACAAAAGGGCTGCCGCGCAAGGCAAGATGGCCGCTCGTCCAATACCCCTCTAGCGGAGCTGGTGGAAGAAAGTCGCAAGGTGGGACTTGTGCCAACCAGGTACGTGGCCTACAGTTTATCCATCAGCAGCGCAGGGCAGGTTCCCCTGCACCCAAGACCAAGCGTGCCCCTGGTCCAGCAGCCCGCAGCCACTCCAATATCACCTGCCACCCCACCAGCCTCCTAAGACAAGTTCTTCGAAAGGTTCCTAGTGCTAATGCGAACCCCCCAGATGTGGGGGCCATCCTTTGGGATACTATCAGGGACATACTCCCTCCGCCCCTCCCACCGGCACCCATAGTCATTCCTGCATTGGCTCTGGTGCCTCAAGCCCCAGCACAGCCCACGCTGCCCCTGCCGGCTCCTCCGATTCCAGAACCCCCGTAGGCAGTTCCACAACAGCCCCTGTAGCAGCCACTGGCTCCGGTATCCACACCGCAGGCAACAGCGCTCAGTACCCCTCCACCTGATCCGGATCCTCCGAGCACTCAGGTGGACACAGACCAGGAGGAGGAGGACCCCGATACGCCATCTTCAGCCAAGGCCTTCCACGAACGCCTGGCAGTGCTGGCAGAGTATTTGGGCCTTCCCCAGCCCGAGGTTGAACAGTCCGAGGAGGGGATCTTGGCAGAAGTCCTCACCCTAAGACGACCTACCAAGACGGGGATCCCGATGCAGAAGGCCATCGTTGCCCTTGCCAAAAAGGGTGGGTCACGCTGCACACGACAGGCAGATGGAGGTGGGGATACACTCTTGCTTTCAGCGCACCCTCAACCGCACTCTTCAGTGATTGCTGCAGCATCACTCTACTCTAAGCCTCAGTCATCCTCGGCTCTGATAGGCAAGGAGGATAATATGATATATGATTGGTTATTTATAACGCGCCTAATACCCATAGGTTTCTAAGCGCGGAGGAGATCTTGGAGGCGTACAGGAAAAAGCTGTACTCCAACGCCTCCTTGCACCTGTGGCAAGCCAATGCTGATGCCATGCTGGCAGCCGTTAACCAAAGACTCTTGTGGGAAATTGCGGACTTCCTCCCTGATCTTCCGACACACATCCAAGCTTCAAGGCAGGATTAGGAGAAGCCAAGCGGGTAGCGCAGCACATCATGGAGTCCATGGTGGCCCATATCGATACCTCTGGCCAGGCCATCTGCATCGCCACGGACATGAGGACGGCCTGGCTCCACGCTACTAAGTTTAACCCCGACATCCAGGAACGTATATTGGACCTTCCATTCGAGGGTAGTGACACTCCACCACGAATGAAGAATTGGATTAAAAAAGAACAGCTTGCAAACCGCGAAGTCTTATCTATTCTCACGAAGGCCACGGCGTACACCCAGTCACATCAACGCTTCGACAAGGGGCGGACATCTGGAGGGTCCGGGGCTTCCAAGCACGTAGGTCCAGACCAGCTGACTGTTCCCTGAGTCAGCACCGGAGGAAACCAAAGGGGGGGGGGTGGATGGGAGGTTTGCAAGGTGTTTTCCCAATCCCCCCTCCTCGGCGACAGCCTCAGAGGGAAAGAAGGCATGACCCGCTCCTTCGGGTCCACTTGTCTCCAGTGGGGGGCAGGCTTGCCTTCCACGTGCATTTTTGACAACAAACGTTTTCGGACCCCTGGATCCTCTTGGTATTATCCACGGGGTACCGCATGCCAGCCCTCCCTCGCCTCCCTCTTACCCTCCTCTCCTACAGATTGGGTCAGCAACTCTGTTGGTGGAGATCCGCTCACTCGTCGAGAGCCAGGCAGTGGAGGAAGTTCCAGCCTCCCAGCAAGGTTTGGGCTTCTATTCCAGGATTTTTGCCAAACAGAAAAAGAACCAGGCTGCCCCGAGAGGAGTTGGACCTTTCCACCCTCAACCTCTCCTTTCCTCTACAAAACTTCAAGATGGTAACGCCATCTTGAAGTAAATACCCTGGGGGCTTCAACCCAGCCCCGAGGGTATTTACCAGGTTAATGAATGCAGTGGCAGCCCTTCTCTGGGCCCAGGGCCACCACGTGTACCCATACCTGGACGACTGGCTCATCTGGGCTTCATCTCATGAGGGCTTTTTCCACACCTCCTCTGCACTTATGAGCACACTCTACGAATGACTTTCCTAGGCCTCATCTGGGACACCGGCTCCGAGAGAGTCTTTCCCTCGGAGGACAAGATCACAGCTATCAAGCGAGCCACTACTTACTTCCTCTCCAGGACAGTGACCTTGGTCTGGTGGTTCCGACACCTACTGGGTATTATGGCGGCACACCTGTTGGCCGTACCCCACTCAAGATGAGGCAATTACAGCTGCACTTCGCATCCTCATGGAATCAGGAGAGGGGCTCCCAAGAGGAGCCTGTCGACATTCCTACATCTCTCCACCCGGACCTCACTTGGTGGTCTGCAGAGTGCAACCTGTGGCAGGCAAGCCCTTCCGGCAGCCTCTCCTGCAGGTCACCGTCACTATGGACTCCTCCCTAGAGAGCTGGGGAGCCATTCTAGACAGTCCCAGCATCCATGGAGTCTGGACTCGGCAGGAACAGGAGTCCCACATCAACTGGCAAGAAATGAAGGCCATATGGCTGGCCCTCAAGGTCTTCCTCTCTCTGATAGATGGCAAAACAGTACTTATCCAGACGGACAACTCCACCAGCATGTACTATATCAACAAGCAGGGGTGGGGGTAGGTGGGTAGTACCAGACCCCTCCGCTGTGCAACTTAACTGTCGGCATGTGAGAATGGGCTCTGGAGTACAATATCTACCTCACTGCTGGGTTGAGGAGCAAAAACGGTGTATGGAGGGTTTTTGTTAGGGGTTGTAATGGAGAAGTGGGGGCATGCTGCAGGCCCAAAATAAAATGACATTGTAGTAAATTACCACAAAATGGCATGGGTGGCGCTAGGGAGGACCACTGCCATTGGCTGGGACAGTAGGACCTAAAGTGACAGCAATGGGCTATGCAAGTCCAAGCAGTTTTAAAAATCTAAAGCAAAACTGCTTTATGCTTACTGAGGATTCCGAGCCGGATGACTGGGTATATTCATAAGCATGTGAATCCATGAAAGATGCCCATGCTGGAGAACCAGAGTTGCAGGCAAGTAACTTGCTCCTAGTTGTATACAATCCAAGAATCTTTCAAGGATAAACGGCTGTGTTTTTCCTTCTGGAACTTGATTCTTTGACTGTCGGTGTGTTTAACTCAAAGTGGTATGCTTTTACTAGCTTGACTGATGTGATCCATTTTAATGATAAATAAGTTATTTCATTGATGGTTGTGATAGTCTTTCGGTATCCATGTATTTACTTTAAAAACTACTACCCACACGCAGAAGGCAACCATACATACTGCATATTTCCGATACATGAACCTCTGCTGACGTGGGCTGCATCAACACGCTCCACCCCTGTCCCCCTAGTACACCACCCGCTATTTTCATTGAACCCGCCCTACCCACTGAGGTGTTTTGGATTTTTGTAAATTTTCACTGTAAATGACAAGCTCAATATTAGCTTAGCATGGAGAATACAGATGTGAAGTTTTTTTCAATTTCTTTTCTGAATGTTGCTTTGTGATGTTTTTTGCAAGTGCAAGGCAATAAATTGGCATGTGGAGTCATACTGTTTGCCTGTTCGGTGTTGGCCATGGCAGAGTTAATAGCTGGCTTTTGCCTTCTCGCGGTTTAAGGAAACACATGCTCCACTTTGTACGCGAGTAATCCTATACGGCTCACACGTTTACTGTAAGGTTTTTTTATTCTCCACCAAATTCATTGTTATTACTTGTAGAATTAAGTGTTTGAATTGTAATTGTATTTTTCGTTTTTCCTCCCTAGCTGGAGTGCTCAGAAGAATTGGGAGACCTTGTGAAGTCTGTGGATCCCACGTTGGCACTGAGTGTTTATCTAAGAGCCAACGTTCCAAACAAAGTCATTCAGTGTTTTGCAGAAACTGGACAAGTCCAGAAGATTGTGCTGTATGCCAAAAAAGTGAGTCTACTTGACAGCCGTGCGTAAAGTCTGTGTGCTTACATGTTGATGTTCATAAAACCAACCCTCATCGATCCCTGAAATGACATGCATAAATAACTGATCATTGTAACATTGCCACTAGATCATATCAGATATTTAATGTAGTGCTTGAGAGATTTTGTATGCAATGGATGTCGATTATCATGGCACAGGGTATCCGTAGGACAGTTGTGGCCTTTGTTTCTATAATGCTCAACTGATTTATGGTAGACTTGGTGATGGTCACTGGGGTGGAGTGGAGGCACTTGTTTCCTGTAAACTGTAGTACTGCGCACATGCTAATGCAGAATCATTGAATGTACATTGTGGTTTTATATGCAAACTGTTTAAATCTCCCAAATGTACCTAGCGCCTTTAGACACACAACTAAGCCAGTCTTTTGTATTGGGATTCATTTTGTGATATGATATGGTATTTATAACGCACCTATACGTAAGTGTTTCAAGGCGCGTCGAGGCAAGGGAGGGGAACAGAGGGAAGAGACCGCAATCTTACTAGGCCAGGTGTCATTCAAATCGCGCAAGTGCATGGGAAGGGGAAAATAGCAAGGGGGAGGGGAAAGTGCAGTACATGGGCTAATAGCCTAATAACAAAAGTAAAGTTCGGCCAGATTGTGGCAAGTGCAAGAGTAAGTGCAGACATCCAGTGTCAAGTGCTGGTAGTGACTGTAGGGATACAGAGACAGTCCTGAGTGTGGGGGTTGCAAGGTAGGTAGTGCAGGTGTGCGACTGGCGGTGGAGGGGACCTGGGCCCGAGTTCGTAGGGTGGCCAAGTAACCAGCGCAGTTTCAGCAGGGGAGAGCAGGAGAAAAAGCAGAAGCAAAGAGAAAGGTGCCTACAATAAGCAAACAATATAACATTGCAGTTATTGTCTGTGTCTGACTGCACTATGCTTGCAGTAAAAATCTTGCTCTTAAAACACTAGGATAGAGACAGTAAGACACGTGGCTTTGCCAGTGCTTGCTCATATTGGAATCCTGGACAAAATTGTAATTTGTTTATCTTGTAGAAACTCCTTTTATCATTATGTTCCCAATATTTAAAAAACCCTCCTTAATGGAAGTGTTAAATTGAATATTCAATTTTTTCTTAGTATTTTTCAAACTGGGGATGACTGGCATTACCACCAGAAATAACACAGTAGCACTTTGCAGCGCCGATATGAAAGTGTTCTTGTAAATTTCAATTAAGAGGTAATACAACCATACTGTGGGTATCGTTCATTTTCACCAACCTAGTGTATGATACATTTCCGTGATTAGGGCTGCGCACAAATGCAGATTGTGTCCTTTCGTGTGACTCACCTTGGCACTCTAGATAATCCAAAGACACGCTTTCTCCTTATTTGTGCTTCTTTCACAGCTAGTTGTGGGGGCTGCACAGGTTAATGGAAGCCTTTATTCAATCCTTATGGGGGTCAGCCTGCTGTACTTCAATTTGCCCTAAACGATTCTGTGTATATATCCAGTACAGTGTCGAACAGCCAGACATTGCTCCTAATATAGATTGGGTGATGTACAGATGTTGCCATATATGGTTGTTAGAAGACATTTCTTAGATCCTATGTTTAAGGTTCAGGAAGACCAAACCCTTACTTAGTTGCAGGTTGCCACTATATATTGCCTACCACTCTTTAGCGGAGCAGTCAAGGCTATAATCTCACGACTGACGTGCAGAAGATACAGTGAAGAAAATAACAGCACACAATAAGGGAATGTTTACAGAGTGAGTGTTATACTTTTTATATAGTTTGAAAGTAGATGCACTTTCAGAATCAGCCCGGTGGACACTCTTGAGAGACCACCCTATTCTGGTGAGCAGGTATTGACACTAATGTCTAGACAAACCTTATCTGAGTATTATGACTGAGACAGCAACCCATCTTCTTGGGAAGTGAGAGGTGAAGGGTACAGTTAAGCACACACAGAACACTCTTAGTAATACAAGCTAGGCAGAATGTATAAAAATAGCTAGTGATAATTGACTTTTGGCGAGTAAGAAATGGTATGCGGTCTGTATGTGACTCTTTATAGTGGGCTAGTAGCTTGGAACTTAAAATTATTACCCCTGATGCATTCAAATTGGTGTGCTCTACTAAGAGCAATAACACTTTTTACATTTCAGTTAGAACAGTTTCAGAAGCAGTAGGGATAGCAAGGCAAGTGAATTAAAAGAAGCAGGTCAGTAATCACCATAAGAGAACTAATATGTGGAAAATTAAGAAGTTAAAAACCACATACAAAACCTTGAAACACAAGGTACTACACCTTAAACAGTCCTTCCCTAGCTAGAAAAGCTGGAGGCTAGTGCTTTTGAGTCACAAGTCCCAATGCACTTATTTTCAAAAGGTAGGAGTCTTTAAGGGTCTGAGCAAGTTTTGGCAATCCAACAGGATTTTGTAAGGCTCTCAGAGTTGGAGAACAATTGAATTGTTCTTCGCAGACCCTCCCACAATTCAACCACTTAAGGGGAAGCCCAGGGGAGGGTTCTTGGCCAGAAATACACTGATCACGGTCTGGCATGGGAGGTTTGGTAAGCCCTTTGAAACACTACTGGGTCGAGGGAATAGAACAGGCATGTTTACTCACCCCCTGTTTTCTGTATCACTCAGGGACCACTTTTGACGTTCCTGAAATCGCAAAGCCCCCTTTCTCATTCCTTGCTTCAGTTGAAGGAATTCGGGCATCTCTGGTGCATAGGCCACTTTTGATGTCCGGTTTTGGGTCCAGCTAGTCAGTGGTTCCATGCTATGATGCATCATATATGGATACAGGACAGCAGGACACCTATACTGGACACGAGAAAGGACCACCACTCCAGTGGCTACCCCAGGACACAATGCAGGCAGCGATCAGTGATGGCCAATATTAAGTAATGGCGAATGTAGACTCTTGTGACGCAAACAAAGAAACTGGTCCTGCACGGCTGAATCCCTGTTGCGGAATGCCGCATTAGCCAACAGGGGTCTGGGGATTAACCAACCCCAGATTATGAGCTGAAATAGAATATTTTGCAAGAATGGGTGTCTACCCTATGTGTATGCAAGTAGGTTGAGGGTTTTGATTATTGGATGGGCATATGAACCGCATATATAGGGATTGAGTTAATACAGAAACAGGACCTGCCCCGAGGAAGACCGTGAAATGGTCAAAACACGTTTGCCGTTTGTTGTTGGCTGTCCATTAAACATGACAGGTGCACTTTGAAAATTTTTGACATTTGTTTATCTGAAACAATCTGATTTTTTTATTCATGAGATGATTAAGTGAGAGTTTCTTAGGCACAAGTGGCCAGGTTTTGTTTTGATTCAAGTAACTTTTGTAGGTCTGTCTTCTGAAGATTGAACTACTGGAGAAGTCACTCAAAGTTGACAACACCCGTTTAGTGCATCTTTGTATGCTTTTTCAGTTCAGAATTTTAGAACTGAACTGAACTCTAATGTTGCCAATGCATTCCCTGTGTGGGGTGGGGGGAATTGGGGGAAGCCTTTCAGGCAGAGGTCTAGCACCTGAGGGGCCAGAAAGATGCTGGTGCTGTCATAGGTCTTGGACGCAACCTACGGTTGGCGGGTTGCAGAAGTCAGTGTTAAGAGGGATTTTCAAAATCAGCACTTGGGAGGGGGGGGGCTAGGGCTAGTGGAATGATTTTGGGAGGCCACCCTATCATGGTGAAAAGTGAAGACAGAAGGGTTAGCCAAACCAAGGCAAGGTAGCAGAGCGGCAAGGCTTGGTCTCAGGAAGGGTATGAGAGTTGTCTTGGACTACAATGAGTCTGCACAGAGCAACACTAATTTTAGTTGCACAAGTAGGAAATTATTCATTAGGCCTTTAAAATACACATTAAGTAAAACATCTAGTCAAATATCATCTCACCAACACTAATAAAACAGATGTATACATTCAACCTTCGGAAAAATAGAATTGCATTTGATTCAATGACTAATACAACAAAGGTAAGTGCTCATATGCTTTAGAAATGGGAAGAACACTGCAGAACAATCGTAAAACAGTTCTCCAGCATGGGGTCTGGCATGGATTCACATGCTCATGAATAGTCCCAGTCAGGCTGGGAATCCTCAGGAAAGAAAAAATCAGTTTCATTTCTGAACTGGTTTTCTCCTAACAACCAATCACTGAGCTCTGGGTCATACTGCCCGCAGACAATGACTGCCCTCTACCTAAACCCCTCATCTGGCACCCATCTTCTGATTTTTACCGCACGTTCAAATGTTGGGAGTCCTTGCGTTTAGCTCTTGAGCTTTTACTGCATTTCTTTTCTCTTTTTGGAAGAGTTTTACTCTTATTTTCGGTCAATCAAGCTTTGTGCTCCATCGATTAACCTTCTGATTGATGGGGACCCAGTTTTCGGATTCTCCAGCAGCCCTCAAGGGCGTATTTCTCTTTGTGGAGGCTTCCTGAAGATTCTTCAGGCCTACGACACATGGACCATGTCGGAGGGGAAGGATTCAGCCCCGCTTTTCAAGCTTTGCTCCGACTGCGGCTTACGGAATGTCTTCTCGGATGACAGGCATTCCCAGTGCCTTTACTGACTGTACCCGACGCACAAGGATGATGATTGTTTTGCCAGGAGATGCTCCCTTGCACTCTGAAGTGTCTGCATGGGCGGCTGAAGTAGTGGCTACATGCCAAGGCCCCTGCTCTGGGTGGGTCCCAGGAGCATGCCTCTCCCGGTTCCAAGAAAGTTGAGCAAGCTTCTAAGACCTTTGAGGGGGCACCTCCCACGGGGGTCCAACAGAAGGCTAAGCACCGCGAGTCCACTGCCCCCGGGAGTGCCGTTGCAACAGGCTCCCCGGCGGCCAGGGCGTGTCTGACGTCTCCAGATACTTCAGTCACAAGTCGGCGTTCAGGATCGTTGGCAAAGAGGAAGTCGGACCATCCAGGCAAACTCAAGGAGAATCCCAAGACCGACCTGCCGGAGAAGGCCAAGGGGGATCGGGGCGCAGACACTCCCCCTAAGGAGAAGACCAAGCAGGACAAGGTGTCCAGGATGCCCAACGCCTAACGGGACAAGGGACCAGCCCTGACCGTAAAGGCCCAGGTACATCCGACGAAGGCCCAGCCTTCCAACGAGGGGGTAGTGGTGTCACTCGCGAAGGCGGCCGAGACAGTTCCACAGGGCGCAACCCCGAAGGCGAGGGTATCCCTTCCTCCCAGGTGGGAGGCTGCGTTCCGGCCCATAGAGAAGACCTCGGAGAAGATGCTGTGATCTCCCTGAGGCTGTCCCCTCTGGAAGCGAAGAGGGGGCAGGGGAGGCGCAGAGGTCCTGCATGGTACGGATACCTCCTCCTCAGAGGAGCTAATCTACCTTCAAACCATCCAGGAGGAGGAAAACGTCAGGAGCAGGCCCTATGGCAAGCGCAGTGACAATGAAGGCGAGGATACAGTCTAGGAAGAGCAGCAAGGCGACGAGGGCCTGGGTGCCCTGCGGGTGCCCAAGCTGCCTATTATGCCTCCTCAGCTGCCACCCTAGCCTCAGCTGCTGCCTAGAGTTCTCTCAGTGTACAGTCTCTCTGCACTGCATACTCTGGTCTCTGAGATACAGACAAGGATGCCCATCTCGACTGCGGTCCCAGCCGATACTCGGGTGATGGAGGAATCACCGACCAAGAAGAAGAAGCACCCTCTGACTCCTTGCCACCCTTCGCCTCCCTTTCCAACCCCCCCCCCCCCCTCTTCCCGAGGGATGATGGACCCTGATATGACGACGATGGGCATGGATAATGACAGTGGGATGGGAGACCTCCCGTCGCCTCCCCTGCAAGCCTCACCGCCGGATGAGATCGGCTCATTTCACTCAATCTCCGGAGCTTCAGAGCTCTTCCAGCTCGCTCCAGAGAAGGAGGGCTTCTTATACCATCGCCCAAGGCGAAGAGTAAGACCATCCTCTTGGTCCCCCTTTGGATGACATTTGGGACAAAGGCTTGTCCCTCATGAAGGACCCTTCTATGGCCCTGGCGAAGAGGGATCGCCTTGACAAGTACAGTGTGCCGGACTCTGCGCCCAAGTGCTTGCGGGCCCAACCATCGCCAGACTCTGGTATCGGCAGCGGCCAAGAAGTTGTCGTCGGGCCCTTCATCGGCAGCGTTCACTCCTCTGGACAGCGAGGGGAAGAAATTAGATGCCATGGGACGATGGGTTATCTTCTCTGCAGCCACTACCATCAAGGTTGCCAACGCCCTTGCAGCGCGCTATGACCGAGAGCTATGGTTCAAGATCCCTCCCATCCTGGACTTCCTCCCCGACAAGTGGTTGGAAGTGCTGGAAATTCTGCAGGAAGGCGAGGTGGCGTCGGACCGCGCCATCACTGTGGCCACGGACATCGCCGATGGGGTGTTCCGCCAGATGGGCAACAGCATTTCCCTAAGTCGTCGTGGCTGGCTCAAGGCCATCAACTTTCATCAGGATGTTCAAACGAGGATTTTGGACATGCCCGTCGACGGAGACAACCTTTTCAGGAAAGCTGTAGATGAGTCTCTACAGGCCATCAAGACTGACACTGAGAAGGCACTTGCTCAGGGCACTCTTCAACAGTGACAGCCATCCTTTCGGCCCTTAGGAGGCAAGACGCAAGTATCCTCCAAAGGTTTTGTCAGGAGCTCTTCTTACCACCAGCCCTCCCACTCCCAGGCCTAGGAAACCAACAGGGGCCGTTCCAAAGCTTTCACAAGAGGATGTCTTCGACAGGGACGCCAGGGCCGTCCCTCGATGTCCAAACAGGATTGAACCAGCCGTGGTGTCGGTCCCCCACCCGTGCACTCCGGTGGGAGGCCGGCTGGCAAACTTCGTCAGCGTGTGAAAGACAATCTCCACCGACGGTTGTGTACTGGACGCTTTCGCCCACGGACACACCCTGGAATTTCAACGGAAGTGTCCCCGAATAACACTGGTGGCCCGGCAGGAAAACTACATCCCTCAGCTGATGCTGGAGGTACGGGCCATGCTAAAGAAAGGTGCGATCAAGCTCGTCCCAAAGAGGCTCCGGAGTGTGCTCTAGGTACTTCCTAGTGAAAAAGACAGGGGGCTGGAGGCCCATCCTTGACCTCAGACGACTGAAAAAGTTCATCAGGTTCCCAAAAGTTCTGCATGGTCACTCTTCAGCACATGCTCGGACAGCTCGAAGAGGGAGACTTTCTGTCGTCGCTGGACTTGGGGGGGCTGGAGGTGCAGGTGCGTCCTTCCACATTCCAATCCACAAGGGACGCTGCAAGTTTCTGCGCTTCGTCGTTCAGGGGATGCATTACCAATTGAAGGCCCTCCCTTCGGACAGAAGTCGGCGCCAAGGGTCTTCATGTGCTTGGCACCGTTGGCGGCGCATCTGAGACTACAAGGGTTCCACGGATACCCTTACTTTGACGGTTGGCTCATCCGGGCCAGTTCAAAGGACATCGCCGTCGACCACACGGTGAGGACCATCCGCCTACTCGCGGATCTGGGGTTCTCGGTGAACTATGCAAAGTCCTGCTTGACTCCATCGCAGGACGTGCTGTTTCTGGGATTGCAACGCAACAGTGTCTTGCCTGGCGTCACCGTCGGAAGAAAGGATAGAGGCCATCTTGGGCAAGCTGCAACGGCTGTTAGCACTGAAGATCCCCACAGTGAGGACCATCAAGTATCTGCTCGGCATGATGTCGTCATGAATCTATCTCATCCGACTCTGCAGGCTATGGATGCGTCCATTGCAGGAGTTCTTTGATGACCGTTGGATACAGGTGTCGGGAAGCTTCCAGGACAAGATCACGCTCGACGAGGGCTTACGTCGAGCGATAAGGTGATGGGGAGTGTGCTCTGATCTGTCCAAAGGCATGGATTTCCAGACCTCACCACACCAGGCGACAGTCACAACTGACACCTCCCTATAAGGATGAAGAGCTTGCACTGGAAGTCTTCACGCCAGAGGCCTATGGCTACCGGAGAAGTCGTTGCACATCAACGTGCTAGAGCTTCGGGCAGTGTTTGGGGGCCTTCGGGTCCTTTCTTCCGTCCCTCAAGGGCAAGGTATTGTGGGTCTTAACGGACAATAACACCACAATGTTTAACATAAGGAATCAGGGGGCACCAGATCCCAAGCGCTCTCCAAAGACGCGCAGGACATATGGAACTGGGTCGTTGCCCAGGGGATGTTCCTCATTCCATTCCATTTCATTTGGCAGGAGTAAAGAACAGTCGCTGCCTCTCAGCAGGGAGCTACGCTCGTGCCACAAGTGGGAACTTTGGCAGGACCAAGTGAACCACCTGTTCTGCAGATGGGGCAATCCCCAGATCAATCTGTTTGAGACAAACGCCAAGTGCCGGAGGTTCGTCAGCAGGTTTCCCCAGCCAGGGAGCATGGGGGACGCATTCTCGGTCCCCTGGGACGGCCTGTTTCTGTATGCGTTCCCTCCTTTTCTTCTTCGAGCCATCAATCAACTCAGACGGTCCCAGTGCAGGATGATCCTTATCGCACCGGCGTGGCCGAGGCAGATCTGGTACCCGGACCTTCTCAGCATGTCGGCGTCCCCTCCAGTCAAACTTCTGGTGGTCGCAGATCTTCTTGCCAGGGAAGGAGGCGCAATTCTGCACCACAACCCGGGATCGCTGAACCTGAAGGCCTGGCTCCTGCAGCATTACAGTTCGGGGGTTTATGATCTTCCAGCAGACTGCAAGGACGTGCTTGCCAAGGCCAGAGCATCGTCTACTCTGAAATGCTATGGACATAAATGGAAGAGGTTTGCCGTTTGGTGCTGTGCACAGAAGATCAACCCTGTACGTGTCATGGCTCCGCAGGTACTACTGTATTTGCTGTTGTTGGCCATAGCAGGACTGGCCCATGCCTCCACCAAAGTTCATCTGGCGGCTATCTCCCGTTATCCCAGATCTCCGGGATGGTCGTCGTTATGGTTACACCGTCTGTTTTAAGGAGTTCGTCAAGGGACAGTTCCATTCGTTCCCACCGGTAAAGGCCCCAGCCCCTGGAGTAGGAACTCAATGTGGTGCTGACTAGGCTCATGGGCAGACGGTTGCAATGAAGTTTTTGTCGTGGAAGACAGCGTTCCTCGTGGCCATCACCTCTGCACGACGGGTGGGTGAGTTTCAGGCCCTGTCCTGTAAGCAACCTTACTTGACGATTCACGACAAGAGGGTGCTGCTGAGGAAGCTCCCCTCCTTCATACCCAACGTCGAACTTTCATGTGAACAAGCCCTTGGTGTTATCTGTGTTTTTTCCAACGCCTTCTTCGGCAACTGAAAGGACTTTGCACTCGCAGGATGTGGCTAGAGCGCTGAAGTTCTATGTGGAGTGCACAAAGAGTTTTCGGAAGACGTCACAGCTTTTTCTTGGCCCTGTAAACCATGGGAAGGCTCCCTCTCCAAGGCTTCCATTTCCAGGTGGCTCTCCGGCTGACAAAAAATGGCACCCATGGGTGTTCTACCATGGCTGCGAAACCAGCTCGCAGTAAAATTCCTTAATGGTAGTATAACGTAAAGCACTGCCACCAGCCATTCATCGAGGAAAGGGTAACATTTACATTTTACATGAGAAGCTAGTCAAGGGGAATACTAGGTAACCCATCCAGCATCTGATTGTAAAATAGTGTTTGCTGGGTCTAGAAAGTTAAATGCGTAAGTAAAGTCAATTTCACTTTACTGCTCTGGGAAACAGTAGTTTATCCCAGAGAAGGTATTTAAACCTTGGGAAATCTGAAAGACTTCCCTGTGTTACTGTACTGAAGGTGCTGTGTGACACAATGTAAAAGACGATGCCTATGGAGTTTGTCAGGCTCCACAACCAAAATAAACAGTGTACCAAATCACATTAAAATACATGAGAGAGTGGGAAAAAGGGTCTCACACTCTCCAGGTTAAAAAAATCAAGTCCTCAAAATCCAGCAAAGTTGCTGGGGTGTCTCTAAGATAGAGGGAATTGGCACAATCTGAGAATTCTCCCCAACACCATGTTCCCTGCACTGTGCAGGCTAGAGGTCATCATGTGGGAATGGGCCCTGGAGAACATTATCTACCTCACTGTCGTCCACATGCCAGGGGAGTACAGCTTGGAGGACGACATGCTCAGCAGACTGGGAGCAGACAATTACGAGTGGCAATTGCACACCCAGGTGCTGCTAGAGATCTTCAGCAGATGGGGGCATCCTCAAGTGGATTTTTTTGCCTCCCGGGACAACAGGAAGTGCCAGCAGATTGCGTCCTGGCAGGGCCAGGGCCCCGGTTCCCTGGGCGATGCATTCCACATACAGTGGGACGGCATGACAGCGTATGCCTTCCCTTCCACACCACTGATCCACAGGGTGATCTACAAGATAAAAGAATCTGGTCACCTTGGCGCCATTCTGACGAGACCGTGGTTCCCCGAACTTCTCAGCCTCAAGGACAGACTACCCATTCACCTTCCGATTGGGACAGTTCATCTTCTGCTGCAGCAGCGGGGCACGGTCATCTACACCCCCCCCAAACGCCCCCCCCCCTGTTCCAGAGAAGTTAGCCCTCGCAGCATGGTTACCGAGCTAGTCCCTCTCAAGCACCTGAGCCTATCACAGGCTAACCTGGAAATAATTCAGGGTGCCAGCAGCAAGGCTACCAGCAGCCAGTAAAAGAGTAAATGGATTAGGTTCTGTCATTGGACGGACTGTAAGGGATCGACTCCCCCGCACCTCCGCCCTTGCGTGCACGCTGAATGGTGTGCTCTCCTCCTCGACACACCTTGCGCACTCGCAGGCAGACGAATGCTGCACCTATTTGGCTGCCATAAGGGCCTACAGAAATTCGAAAGAGGGTGTCATCTCTTCTTCCAATCCGATAGTCGGCAGACATTTGTTGGGCCTCTCCAGGCTCTACCCACCCCTCAAGAGGCCACACCATGTGTGGGACCTAAGTGTGGTGCTGGGCTCCTTGGTGTACAAGCACTTCGAGCCAATAGCATCTGCGGAAAGCAGCTTTGTTAGTGGTCCGCACCTCTGCTCGCAGAGTCAGCGAGATCCAGGCTCTGGTGGCCTCAGAACCCTATACCACTTATCACAGGGATAAGGTCGTCCTGAGGACACTCCGTGTTCCTACCTAAGGTACCCTCCACTTTCCATCTAAACGAGGAAATAGTCTGTCACCTTTAGTCTACCTATTATATTGTTCCTTTTACATACCCAGCGCTTACATCTACGATTCATTACTCAAATCTTTATCTATGAAGTCAATTATCACACATGTGCCTATGTGATTTCTGCCCTGCAAAATTAACTGCCACCAATCTTTCATGTCCAGACTTTTCGGCGCATACTTCGCTAGGAAGAAACATCTTTCTGTGATCAAGGCTGAACTTTGTTATCAAGTGTCGTACTGACTCAACATTTTTGTTGCAGAACCGACACTGGTTAATCGTGACGTTGTAAACATTTCTCATGCACAAGAGTTCTTTAGTTGGTCTTTAGTTGGATACAAGTTGTCTTGGTCACGATGGTAGCGACTAGGGAACCTCACCAGATATTTCATGATGGAATTGACTCCTCGAGCTTCAGTTCCTAAGTTTAAGGCAGAGTTATACTTGGTCCTTTTGCTTTAAGTTAACTTTCTTTTTGCCCTACAGGGATTGTTTTTTAGTGTCCATCGAGATGTCTAAGGCATCCAGCTGATCTAAACATTTCTTGTACCATATACTTAGCAATCCTTGATGTGCCCCATGTGATGGTGGGCTTAATATATGGCTTTGCTGAGGAAATCATTGTCACTTTCCGCAATAATTAAGTTTTTCCATAGCACAATTACTTGCAGTGAGTGTAACCCCAATTCGTAATGGTTTGCTGTAATAGGTACATATCTTCGAATGTGCAGGACCTTTATCCAGAAGTATCCTTCTGGAACATTCCATAGCGACCAACTTATGTTCAGTCCTGTCTCGCTTCCATATGTAATTGTCGCTCTGACCTTCTGCATGTAAAACACCATTAGTGGTTTCACTGCAGATTTTCCTTATTTTGCATGCAGTATCCTGCCCTTCATGGATAGCCTTTTTATCTTTGCTTTCAGGTCCTGCGTCCACTGCCACTCTTACGGATTTATTTAAGAGAATTCCTAAATAACGAATTGAGTCGCTTGCTTTAATTTGCTCACAACCTGCTCGCCATTGAAGGGCACTTCCTTTTTCCCCAAGATTAGAGCCAAAAGCCTAATTTTCAATTTGTTTGCATTTATTACCAACTTGTTTCTGTTGAGGTACTGTTGGTTTATTAGTCTCTGAAGACCAACTTGAGTCATATGAAGTAGCACTAGGTCATCGGCATATATGACCCATGGTATCCAATGACCATTTACAATTGGTGGAAATGTTATTTCCAGTGCCGCAAGTATGTCAGGTAGATAGTTTGAAGATTAATGCGGCGAGGGGACAGCCTTGCTTGTTGCCTTTTTCAGTTTTTATTTCCTCAGTAAACTCTCCTTTGGCATTTGATCTAATACGTATAGAAGTCTCAGAATGTAAGGCTTTAATGGCTTGCAGCAGGCCATATAGGACAGTTCTACGACTTCAGCTTGTTCCAGAGTAATGATCTTTTAACACTGTCAAACACTTGGCATAGATGGAGAAAGACCAAGACCACGTTGTTTTCCCCTTTCAGTGTCTCTAGTTTCAACAGGTTCAACAGTAAGAGATTTACATCTGTCCCAACGCGTTTGGTAAATCCAGTCTCTCAGTTCAGTGATTCCTTCACCTTCTGCCCATTTAGACAGCCTATTTTACACAAGAGAGGCAAATACTTTCCCAATTACGGCTAATGGCGCAATTGGACGGTAGTTGTTCGGGTCAGCTCTTATCACCCTTTTTTAACATTGGAGCAACCACCGCCAATTTCCATGAAGTTGGAATCCTCTTAGTCTTCGATATATAATAATAATAAATATGATTGTTTATTTAGAGCCTATACACAATGCGTTTCAAAGCGATTCAACGCAAGGGAGGGAACAAGGAATAAAACAATGACATTCTTGCAGGCCATGAACAGTAAGGATGTGAAATTAACTATCGTACTCGGCCTGATGACATTTCAGATCGTGCAAGAGCGGAGACATAGATAAGGAAAGGAAAGGAAAGGAAAGGAAGGGAAGGGAAGGGAAGGGAAGGGGAGCGTGGGAAGGAAATGGAAAAAGACAGGCGACTGCTGTACTAGGCCTGACGTCATTTCTGGTAGAGCCAGAGAAAAACAAAAGGTGAGGGGTGCAGAAAGGGAGGGGAGGAACAAAATAAGCAACTATCGTACTAGGCCTGATGACATTTCAGATAGTGCTGGAGGGGTGTGGAGGGGGTGAAAAAAACAATTAAGTGGAGGGTGGGGGGGGGGAGACAGATGAGGTTGCTATTATACTAGGCCCAGGGACAATTCTGATAGAGTAAATGCATAGAAGAAAGTAAGGGGAGGAGGGGAGGTGATAGGAAAAGGGAGAGGAGAAGAGAACAGAGTAAGCAGTCAATGTTCCTAGTGTTAGGGAGAATTCTCTTATAAGGCTAATTTCCCAAACCTAGTAAGTCCCCCAGCAGCTTTGCTGAATTTTTGGGGTTTGTTTTTTTCTCCTAAGAGCGAGACTCTTTTTCTCCCACTCTTAGGCATGATTTGAGTTATGTCTTTAACTTGTGGTGTGCTTATGGGCTATGGGGTCTTTTTACTCCATAGGATATCATCTGTTTTAGTTTATGTATTACACAGCACCCTCAGTGCAGTAACATGGGGGTGTCATAGTGATCCCCAAACATATACTCCATACCCTGGGACTGACTACTGTCTCCCAGGGCATGTAAAGTAACCATTGGCTGTACTAGTCCAAAATTGTGAACAGAACCAGTACAAACCATCATATTGTGGAAGTACTGGAAGCGGTTAATTCGATTGCCCCTGGGTCTGTTTCCAAGGGGGCACTTTCCAGTCCCCCCTTGTCGAGTTTCTGGCTGGTGGCAGTGGTTACCACGCAAAATATTCCACCGGAATATTTCCTATGGGATTTTCCCATTGATTTTAAACGCACCACTTTTTGGTGCAATGTTAAAGATACCGCTGGTTTATTTATTTAATATAAAATCCCTGGTTGGGTCTTTTTGCCAGAACTCTTCCCAAATGGCGTTTGTGTCCGTCTCTGTAACTCCAACCAAGGTCGGGCCCTTCACGTTTTGGAAGGCTTCTCCACAGAAGCCCTCCAACTGGTGCCACTCTGTCTGGGTTCCACAGGATGTGTGGGTGGGGGAATTGGCACCCTGGACTGCGTTGCCTTGGCAACACACATCGCACTCTGTTCTGATTGGCCCAGTGGTGAGCCTCCCAGCTCACCACTTAGCATGTATGAGTGACAGCTAGGCTGTTGAATGGAGGTTTTTCCTGCATAAAAGCAGGGCTTTTGGGACTGGAACTTCAGAAGTCGCCACAGGACCTAAGAAATCCGAAGAGTGGAGAAGCGGAGCCATCTGCAACGACGACCCCACCGGTGGAGCCCTGCTGCAACGACCTCACCACTTTCCCGACGACAAGAGAAGATCTTCTGCTGAAAGAGTCTTCTTCCTCTGAGCTGGTGGGATCAACCAGTTCGCCATTTCGCCTTCCAGGACGTCTCTTGGTCGAATCACCCGTGCCAAGCACCCCGGTGGCCGGATAGCCAAGCTTCACCACTGGGACCGCGAATAACAGGAACGCACCTTTTTCACCGAACGAACTCCGCGGCTGGTCTCTTCCCTGGGCAGTGCAACAACTCCAAGTTTCCTCCTCGACGAGATCTTCTATTCCCCTGGTCAAAACCACGAACTGCACCCCCTGCCAGAAACCACTGCCACCCCTGGAGCTTCCTCAACTTTAAAGGTACTTGGTTCCACCTGGCCTCCCTTTCTATGGTTTGCTAAAGGTGACCCTTAAGTCCTTGGCTTTCCAACTGGGTTGGCCCCCAGACCTTTTAACTTTACCTTCTGAATCAACCAAACCTATTTTTAACATTTTTACAAAGACTTGAATGCATTTCTAAACTGTGTGATCTTGGGCACATTTCACTGTGCTCCATTTAAAGTGGGCCTGGCCTATGAACTTTGGCTCTACAGTAGAGTCTGCCTTCACTAACTTGTTTTGGTCTTAGAAAAGTGTTGGGAACTGTTTTATTTTTATGACTTGCCTTTTTCTCTCCCTTTTATTTAATTATTGGAGTGCCATCTAAGTTATGCGCTCGCATCTGATTTTTCAAATAGTGGTGTTTTGGCTTAGACTTGTCTAATAATTCTTAAGGGAGGTGTGTACTTTTCCGATTGTGTTTGAACTTGCTTTGATTTACAGTGCTAGTGGATTTCATTAAGTGTATGTTAAATATTTATATACTTTTGATACCAAGCTCTGTTCAGTGTTTGCTTGCTCTACTGTGTTTTTAGCCCTATTGTGAATCTTCTGTATACTGCCCTACTCCTCTTGAGAGAAGTCCGACTGCTCAGCCACAGCTACCAGGTAAATCTGGGTGGTACAGAGTGCTACCAATTGGGTTTACTGCTTACTCCTGTAGTCTTAATCTTCTTGCAGTGGTCCCCAAGTGAACTGCACAGAATTCTGCCTAACACCTTGTTTTGCTTCAACATCATATTCGTCAACCCATCGGGACCTGCCGCTACAGAGTTCTTTAGTTTATGTATAGCATCCTTAATTTCATCTTTTAATACCGAAATCCTACAGGACTTCAATTTCGTCACACGTTTATTCTGACGATAATCTAGGCTTTGCAAAGACACTAGAAAAGTGTTTTACCCGTTCATCAGCGTTAACATTGCTGCTCATTACGGCCTTCTCTGACAATGTCCCTTCGTTTATTATTGCCCATGTCCCCCCCCCCCCCCCCCCCCCCCCCCCCTCTACGTGGTGCGTATAAATGGATTTTAGGATTTTTTCGGCTTGCTATTGCTCTCTAAGTGCTTGCAATGAAATAAGCCAATTCTGGTATCTTTGCTTCCTTTTCTTTATTGCCTGTATATATATATATATATATATATTTCTGAGGCTTGTGGAATCTGCTTAGATCACATGCTGTGCATAGGCCGACATCTAGTGGAAGCTGCGGAGTATTACAGTTTGTTTTTCGAAACTCGAAAATGGGCGTCGACACAGGCGTGCCAGTAATACTATCCCTAGTGTGACGTCCACTGTACCCAAGATCCCTCACGCGTCTAGGATCCTCAGATTGTTTTTTTCCGCCATACTGGTCGGAAGCATCTTGCGGAGTCCCCTGGCCTTAGCCATACTTTTGCTTATTATTGAAGTTTAAAATGATTTATTAACATCCTTCCCCACCCCAACGTCGACCCTCGACGACGGCTGGAGAAGACATCGACTGTCGGCTGCTGCACGACGGATCTGGGCCTCGGAAGGCCGCTGGCCTCGGCCCGGGCCTAGTAGGCCGCTGGCCTCGGCCCTGCAAGTAGGGAGAGTGGGGGGTGGTACATACTCTTCACTCTTGGTATATAGGTACACCTTATATATTTCCTACACTTACCAGCCCGCTGCCTCAAGGTGCGTATGGAGGGGTACCCCTTTCCAATTCTGCCCCAAGTGCAACCGCAAATACCCTTGGGTCGACAGGCACGCCACGTGCAATCTCTGCTTGCCGAGGGACCACCCCGAAGCGAACTGCAGAGCGTGTAGTAGGTTTAAGCCTAAGACACTTAAGGACCGTTCGACAAAGCGTTGGGCCCACCACGCCAGGCAGGCGGCCATGGCAGCGGAGGGCGCCTTCAGCGATGGCAGCGACGCCGTACTTTCGGACGGCGAGGGCATTACGGCGTCGAAAGACTGCCGAGCGCA
Organism: Ambystoma mexicanum; assembly: GCF_040938575.1. NCBI lineage: Eukaryota > Metazoa > Chordata > Amphibia > Caudata > Ambystomatidae > Ambystoma > Ambystoma mexicanum. Next base: position 548,455,644 of record NC_090931.1, on the reverse strand, counting down.
GGTCCCCGACCTCGGAAGGTTGTCCGGCAGGGCGGCTATGGGGAAGACCCCCGGCGACGCAAGCGCTACACACCCTACACACACTAAGCACACTAAGTCCAACCGAACCTCGACGACGTCGACTTCTCGGAAAGAGGCACAGATAGAACGGTCCGACTCTGTGTCCTCTGGGCGCTCTCGATCGAGATCGCCTCATGACGCAAGGCAATCATCCACTCTTGCCAAGAGTGCCTCGCTCCCTAGATTAACGGAAGTTCGATCGTTGGAAGACGAAGACGACTTCCACCCCCAGGCCGCGCTCCAGGAGACCGAGGCCGCAGTTAACACCAGCGAGGCCCCACGCTCGAAACACACAGATACCTCCCCAGACCCTCGACGCCAGCCGTCGAAAGTCTCTGGGGCCTCCAAGGGGCAGGGAAAACATTTTTCCACGCACGGGGAGGGGGGGAAACAGCGGAAAGCACAGCCTTCCACTCCTGTAAGACCATCCTTCCACCCTAAGCAGGCAGACAAGCACAAATCTACTGGGACATCAACATCCAGCAAGGGTACCCTTGATAAGTCCTCTAAGTTGCCTACTAAAGTCATACCCTGTTCCAAAGAATGGTCCAGTGAAGACATAGACGGGGTCATGTCAAGGATGTCTTCCTTAGCTGATTTTTACGACAAAAACCCAGAACATTTCCTTTCGTATGACCCTCAAGGGGCCACACCCTCAGGCTCCTCTGATCCTATCCCCCTAAGTAAAAAGGCCCGGTTCGAAAGACCTGAACCCTTCGAGGTGCAGCCTTACTCTACTCCATACTCTACTCCACACCAGGAGTTTGAAATTATGGAGGAACAAACCGGGACCGAATACTATGCGGATGATGAGGACCTGGAGGAGGTAGAAGATGAGCAGGAAATTTACAGAGTAGATTCCCCGGTAGAGAGCGAAGCCCCAGTTACCGACTCGCCAGTTGATAACCAGCCCCTCCTAAATGAAGTTCTCGCTCGCGCAGCAGAACGTTTTTACATCGACACCCACGGTGTACAGGAGGAAAGGGACTTCGCAGAAGAGTTGGTGGGAGAGAGGAGGCCGGTCGCTCAGACCATCCCTATCCTTAAATCCATACAACGTAGAATAGATCCATCCCTGGTGAATCCTAACCTCACCAGAGCTGTCAACCCCAGAGTCGAAAAACTTTTTCGGGCAGCCCAGTCTGACCCTCTTTATATAAGAGGACATCTTAAACCATACTCCCTAGTGGTTACCAACACTCGGAAGAGGGCTGGGGCACCCTTATCGTCGTCAGAAGCTCCTCCCGACAAGGAGAGCAAAAAACTGTACGGGTTTGGCAGGAAGGTAGCCTCAACGTCCGCCTACCAAGCAAGGATTGCAAACTCCACCACCCTGTTGGCAAGTTACAACTGCCATCAATGGGAAGAGGTCGCGGCGCTCATAGCCTCTGCTCCTGAACCGTTAAAGGGCCAGTTGGCTCGGATCTCGGCAGAAGGGAGAGCCGTGTCTGGTTGCATATTAAAAGCAACTTTCGACGCCGCGGACAACGCAGGAAGATTGATAGCAGAAGGTACTGTTATCAAGAGACATGCGTGGTTACGGCAGTCGGGGTTCAAAACAGAAACCCAGGCTTCATTAATAGACAAGCCGGTGGAACCCGATCTATTGTTTGGGAAAGCGGTCGAAGACGCACTTAAGAATGCCAAGGACGAATACGAGACTCTCAAATACCTTGGCCAGCTTACCAACAAACCCCCTAACCAGAGGGGGAACAGTAATTTTCGTCGCCCACGCGGCCAAAATTCACAAGGAGGCAACTATGCCCAAGGACAGGGTACACAATGGAACAACAACCAGCAGTCTACCCAAAGTTACGGCAGGGGTAACAAGAGAGGTCGTGGAAGAGGCAGAGGCAGCCCCAACAAGGGAGGTGGCACGCCTCCACCAAAGCAGTGACGCTCAGTTCAGGGTCCCTTCTCACGCAACCCCAGTAGGGGGACGCATTTCCAACTTCACCCAGGCTTGGGAAGGGATCACCTCAGACAGATGGGTGCCGTCAACAGTGTCCACAGGATATTGTATAGAATTACTGCAGCGTCCCCGGAACCACCCTCCACGACAAAGAATACACTCCTTAGAACATCAGAAGATCCTTCTCGAGGAGATCGCCATTCTGCTAGAAAAGGACGCGATAGAACTCGTCCCAGGACACCAGGTAAACAAGGGTATCTATTCAACTTACTTCCTTGTGCCAAAGAAAGATTTGACAATGCTCCCAGTATTGGACTTACGGCCTGCCAACAAGTATGTCAAGCCCCAAAAATTCCGTATGACCACGCTACAAGAGGTAATCCCCCCTCCTAAAAAAGGGGGATTACATGGCAACCTTGGATATGAAAGATGCTTATTTTCATATTTCCATGCTCCCAGCGCACAGAAAATACTTGCGCTTCAAGGTGGACAGTCGCCACTACCAATTCAAGGTACTGCCCTTCGGGATAGCTTTAGCACCAAGGGTATTCACCAAGGTACTGGCGGTGGCAGCTGCACACCTACGCAGGGAGGCAATCCCAGTGTACCCTTATCTGGACGACTGGCTCATAACGGGGGAAACCCCAGGAATTTGCAGGTCAAACATTCAGAGGACTATCGACCTCCTCCACGAATTAGGCTTCTCTATCAACGAGAAGAAGTCAAGTCTGGTGCCAAGCACCTCAAAACAGTTCCTAGGAGCAATCCTAGATACTCAGAAAGGGTTGACCTTCCCTTCGGAAGAGAGAATTCGGAATATACTACTGCAAATTCCACATCATCAGTCAGGTCAACAAATAACGGTACGCAAAGCAATGCGGTTACTGGGCATGATGGCGTCATGCATTTACCTGGTCCCCCACGCGCGTCTGCGCATGCATCCCATGCAGGAATGGTTGGCGAAACAGTGGTCTCAGGCAAGTGGTCAGTGGGACGATCTAGTGGTCGTTTCGCCAACACTCGTACAGAGCTTACACTGGTGGACAAGAGAGAATCTCGCAAGGGGAAAACCCTTTTACGATCCAGAAATACAGGCAGTGGTGACTACAGATGCATGCCTGACTGGGTGGGGAGCTCACCATCTCCACCACACAGCTCAGGGTCTCTGGTCTCACTCAGTAGCCAAGAACCACATCAATCTGCTAGAGCTTCTGGCAGTATTCCGAGCGCTTCGGGCGTTCGAGCCCCATCTGCTAAACTTGTCGGTGAAGATCCGGACGGACAGCACGACAGCCATGTTCTATCTGAACAAACAAGGAGGGACTCGTTCGCCAAATCTGTCCAAGCTTGCCCAGAAAATCTGGATATGGGCACTCAGACGGAACATCTTCCTGTCATCACAAAATGTTCCAGGGGAGCTCAATTCCCTAGCGGATGCCCTAAGCAGAGACTCCCTCCCAGAAGAACACGAATGGGTCCTTCACAGAGATATCGTAGAAGATCTCTTCTCTCAGTGGGGTTTCCCCACTATAGACCTATTCGCCACAAGCGAAAACAAACAATGCCCAGGATTTGCATCCAGGTTCCCCCAGCCAGACTCCCAAGGGAACGCCCTGTGGATGAACTGGTCAGGGATGTTTGCGTACGCTTTTCCACCAACTCCTCATCAGGAAGGTGGTGTACAAGATGAACAAGGAATCAATGACGCTAATCCTAGTTGCTCCCATGTGGGCGAGACAACCATGGTTTCCACACCTACGCAGGATGGCGGTGTGCGAGCCCATCAAACTCCCAGCCTGGTACAACCTACTGTCCCAGCAACAAGGTCAAACAGTGCACCAGGAACCCAACTCAATGAACCTGGCAGCATGGCTCCTGAGGTCATAGAGTTTGGCCATCTCAATTTACCACAGAGGTGTATGGACATCCTAAAAGAATCCAGGAAACCAAACACAAGGCACTGTTACTTTGACAAGTGGAAGAGATTCGTTATTTGGTGCCAGAATAAACAAATCAACCCAGTTGATTGCACTCCTTCCAACGTTGTAACATACATGCTCCACCTGCTGGACGCAGGTTTGGTTTTTAACTCTCTGAAAGTACACCTGGCAGCCCTCTCGGCTTACACCACATCCCATAACAAAGTATCGTGGTGGAAAGTACCAGTAGTTAAAGCCTTCATGGAAGGAGTAAAGAGACTTCACCCTCCTATTTCGAACCCACCGCCAGGATGGGACCTCAATGTGGTGCTAGCTAAGCTCATGGGCCCCCCTTTCGAACCCATGCATAAAAGTAGTCTCAAACACCTGACTTATAAAACGGCCTTCTTAGTAGCCATTACCTCTATAAGAAGGGTCAGTGAAATTCAGGCTCTGTCAGTGCAGTATCCTTTCTTTACTATCCATAAAGACAAACTGGTTTTACGCACACACCCTAGGTTCTCACCTAAATTTATATCTAAGTTCCATGTAAACCAGTCCATCGAGCTTCCGGCTTTCTTCCAGAACCCGCAAAGCTCAGCTGAGGTGAAACTACACACCCTTGATGTGCGTAGGGCGGTCCTCTACTATGTAAATAAAACCAGACCGCTAAGGAAAACAGATCAACTGTTAGTCTCCGTAGCTACAGGCAGAGAAGGGGATCGCGTCTCTAAAGGCGCGATCTCGAAGTGGATTATCAACTGTATACAGCTGTGTTACTCTTTCTGAAAAAACTCTGCCTTTTACGCCAAGGGCCCATTCTACTAGAGGCATTGGGGCCACTCTGGCTTTCATTGCAAATGTTCCCCTCGACACCATTTGCAAAGCAGCTACTTGGAGCTCTATTCACACTTTTACTCAGCATTACTGCATTGACACTCATTCCAAGACAGATACACAAGTGGGACAAGCGGTTCTAAGACACCTGTTTGCTCATGACCCTTCTCACATCCCACCTCCTTCTTCTGGTACTGCTTGCTAATCTATGCACAGCATGTGATCTAAGCAGATTCCACAAGCCTCAGAAGGGATACATTACTCACCGTAATCGTATTTCTGATGCTTGTATCTGCTTAGATTCACATGCGACCCACCCTTCCTCCCCTCCGAGAGAAGGCGCATGATTGCTTGTAGTCTTACCTTTCTGTCTATCTGCTTGGATTATCTGTACTCGCGCTACTCCTCATGCTTCCTCATGTCAGAAAAAATACAATCTGAGGATCCTAGACGTGTGAGGGATCTTGGGTACAGTGGACGTCACACTAGGGATAGTATTACTGGCACGCCTGTGTCGACGCCCATTTTCGAGTTTCGAAAAACAAACTGTAATACTCCGCAGCTTCCACTAGATGTCGGCCTATGCACAGCATGTGAATCTAAGCATATACAAGCATCAGAAATACGATTACGGTGAGTAATGTATCCCATATCTACACACCATTATAACACTTTGATGTCCCATCTCAGCATTTTCTTTTTTCTGCTGTGACTTTTTGGCTGTGTATATGCCTCAGTCGCTTATGCCCTTCATTTATTTTCTAGGTGACCAGTGTATCGTTCAGGGTCTTTTTGTGCTTTCTGTGACCATCTCATGTAGGGCGTCATGTTCGCTTTTTTACATTCCGATCACTTTTAACTCAATTAGGTTCTGTAGGAAGTTACCCGATTACCATATATGATCTACAGTTTTGTGACACTCATTTTTCTGCCAAGTTGGTCTCACCGGCATGTCGCCACAGGTTTGCCCGTTTTGCATAACACAATTTCTTGCATTAAATTTGCGTGCCTTCGCTCACCATGGTCTTGTTTCCCTTCTGCATCAATATGTCTTATATTCAGATCGCTACATACAATAATATGGGCGTTATTATATTCAGTACCACAATCATCAACCGGCTTCATTACGGACGCTATAACATTTCCTGAAGTAATCATGGCTGGGTTCCAATAGGTGTTAATGATCATCAGGTATTCTGCATGAACTTTGTCATAGCTTGCATATTGCAGTGTGGTCGCTTGCACAAATAGATTTGGCTTAAAGGTCTTTATTATTGATAAGCTTCATGTCTTTCTTACCATAGTTGTTTATTGATTTATATGGCGCTCCAAACCCTGCGGTATCTGGGCGCAGTACATGATTAAAGGTTACAGCCATTATACATTGAATTCTATTTACATTTACAATTTACAGCATTTACAGGTTATTTACAGCAGTGTTTTTGTGTACAAGGACAGAGCAGGATAGTCATACACGAATAACAATAGGAATGGCAACACGGGTAACAGTGCAGTATGGAGTAAGTGTCATGTGTTAAATTCTATACTATGTCAATATGCAAGCTCATGTGTTGAGTGTCCTATCCAGCAGTTAAGGGAACGTAGCCACGACTTGGCATCATTCTTAAAGGTTTGGAAGGACGGTTTAACTCTTAAGGAGTTAGGTATTGAGAGTTCCATAGTTGGGCTGCCATGACTGGGAAACTGGACCCTCCTGCTTTTTTGAGTTTTTAATTTTGGGATCCTAAGGCTGCTGGTTTGCGCCATTCTGATGTGTCTGGTAAATCTTTCCACTAGGTATTTGGGCGCCATGTTGGTGAGACATTTTAAGGTGAGGTTTAAGGATTTGAACTTTATTCTGTCTTTTATGGCAAGCCAGTTTGTGGAACGCCTAGCGTGGGAAATGTGGTGTTTTTTAGGGATGACGAAGGCAGTTCTCAGAGCGTTATTTTGGAGGATTTGCAGTTTGCTGATGTTATGTTTGCTCATGCTCAGATAGAGAGCATTACAGTAGTCCAGCTTAGAAAGGATGAGGGCACGTGATATCGTAATGCAGCTTTCAGTGGAGAGGAATGGTTTGCAAGCTTAGATCAGTTTTTCTGATGTTTGTTAATCTGCTTAGAATCACATGCTGTGCATAGTCCGATATCCAGTGGTCACTGCGGAGTATTGCATTTTGTTTTTCGTAGTCGAAAAGGGGACGTCGACAAGGCGTGTTTGTAACACTATCCCTATAGTGACGTGCGGTGTACCCACAATCCCTCACGCTATGAGGTCTCTCAAATTGTTTTTTTCCGCCCAGATATTGGTCGCCTTTACGCGGAGCTCCTCGAGAGATATTGCAAATTCATTTACTCGACCTTTGGTCGTTCTTCATTAATATCCATTACATAGATCCCTCCCTCGACGTAGCTGAGAAGCTGTTTTCTATGCCGAGCAAGAGTTTCGACGGCGGGGACGAGACGTGCCGAACACGTGGCCTGGCCTCGCCGGCCATAACACAGTAGGGAGAGTGGGGTCGTGGGACATTTCTTGTTTCCCTCTGAGAATGCCTTTCCCTTTCCCTTTCCCCTTCCTTTCCCTCGGGGTTATCACAACTAAATATTTCCTCGGCTATGGAGAGGCCACCCTTTAGGTTTTGCCTGCGGTGCAAGGGCAAGTTCACCTGGAAAGACTAGCATAAACGGTGTAACCGTTGCTTGCCCCTCGATCACAAGGAAGACGGTTGCGCGGCTTGTCAGCTTCTTCAGTCTAAGACTCTAAAGGACTGCAGGTTCAAGAGGTGGGCGGCCTACGCCATGTCGAGGTCCGATTCCTCACCCGCCGCGGCTTCCGCAGAAAGTGACGAGGAATGTGATAACCCGACATCCGTTTCGGAAGTCGTACACCTCTCGAAGGAGCTCTCGTGCTCCTCGTCTGTCCCCGGCCCGATAAGCTCGGCTCGCACCCTGCTTATGGGGATGAACACCCCGGCGACACTGACGCACACAAAAAACACTCCCATAAACACATAACCCACGGCTCTTCTTCGTCGAAGACGAAGAAACCACCAGCGCCAACGGAGACGCAGGTTCCACCGGCGTCGTCCTCAGACCGTAAGGGTCTTGAGCCCCACTCGCAACCGCAAATGCGACCAGCGACTGGGCTTCCCACAGATAAGGGCGCTACCCCCAAACCACCAGACGAAGCGCTCCGTCAGAGAGAGCCCGTCGAAGTAGAATACGCGACGCCCGTAACGTCGAGACCAGAGCCCTCCACAGAACAGACAAATTAATCGTCGAGAGCCTGGAAAGGATCGTTTCCACCGATAGCCAGAGGCGGACGCCGAAATATACGCCGAATAATGCTCAGAAGGCTAGAGAAACGCCAAAAAGGCCGGAAGGAAGACTGTAACTGCCCCCTTCATCTAGAGGGACTCCTAGCCTGCCAGAAGGCTTTTCAGACGGCGACAAACCTTTCTTCGACGTTATGGGAGAGGTCGAAGCGTTTTCAGGCCGAATACCCTATTCCCGCCCCCCCACCCCGACCACCCAGGGGTACCTCAGGATGGAGAAGATGGAGAGGTTTATGGAGACTCAAAACCTACCAACACCCAAAAGGGGAAGAGAGGGACCCCAGGGCTAAATTCCCTAGGTTGTTTAATCCCTCCCAAGAGGATGTAGATTTATATGACCTCACTGGAGAGGACCCCCTCTTCCAGGAGGACGACGAATTTTTAGGCAACGAAGAGGAACAAAACCCAGAGGAGGGTTTTGAAGGGAATACAGATATAGGTGAGGGGGGCTTCGGAGAGGACCCAGAGGAGGGTGCTTCACAGCCCTGGCAGTCCCCATCAGCGTTTTCGGACCCTGATGCCCTAAACCTGTCCCCTCCCAAGGACTCGCCCAATAGGAACACGTCGCCTATAGACGATCAACCTACATTTAATGCACTACTACGCAAGGCAGCAGTGCATTTCAAAATGGACACTGAGAAGATTTCTCCTGACATTGTCTTTGTGGAGAAGGTAATAAGAGAAACCCCCTGTCAGCCAAACCATTCCCGTCCTCAATAAGGAGACAAATTATCCCTTCACTAACTACCCCCGCGTTGGTCAGAGGGGTCAACCCGAGGATAGAAAAACTATTCAGTCCCTCGCCTTCAGACCCTTTGTACGTCAGGGGCCACTCTGTACCAGACTCCCTAGTGGTGACAAATACAAGAAAAAGAGCAGGGGTCCGGCTGTCAACCAGCGAGGCACCACCAGATAAAGAAGGTAAAAAAATTGTATCCCCTAGGGAAGAGGATCACAGCCTCTGCTGCTTTTTCCGATAACTCCTTACTAGCAAGTTACGCAGATGCACAATGGAGCAAGCTAAACAAGGACGTCGAGGAGGTGCCAGAACCCCTAAGTACACGGCTTCTGGCCACGATTACTGAAGGGACCCTAGTCAACCAAAGCATTGTGAAAAACACTCTGGATGCTGCAGAAATGGCTGGCCATTTCCTAGTACAAGGAATACTCCTCAAACGCCATGTCTGGCTGCGTAATTCGGGGTTCAAACCTGAAACACAAGCATCTCTAATCAACAAGCCTATAGAAGATGCCAACCTCTTTGGGAAGGCGGTTGATGAGGCACTAGAAACGGCAAAGAAGGAGTTTGACACCATCAAAACCCTAGACCAGATTTCTAGGCCTCCTGACAGACGTGGCTATGGCAATAGGCGCTTTTTTCGAGGCCAACGCCAGCAGCAAAATCAGCAGCATCAGTACTCTGTAAACAACTGGTCCTCTAACAAAGGTAACAGTGGACAATACAACCAGACGGGATAACGCCATGGCAAAGGGAGAGGTCGGGGTTCCACTCCCAGAGGCTCCCAAGCCACCAACACCAAATGACTCGAAGATTCGGGTCCCCTTCCATGCATCGCCGGTCGGGGGCCGGTTAACATCCTTTCTTCCAGCATGGGATGGAATAACATCAGACCGCTGGGCACTATCAACCATAGCCCGCGGCTACTGTATAGAATTCAACAGTTCCCCAACATACAGACCCCAAGGGGACGACGCATGACACCAGAACACCTCGCCATCCTTTTGCAAGGTTGTGCCTCTATCTCAGGTAACGGAAGGTATGTATTCAGTGTACTTCCTTGTACCCAAAAAGGACTTACCCATGCGCCCTGTACTAGATCTGAGCCCAGCGAACAAATTTGTCAAACCTCAAAAGTTTTGTATGGTGACCTTACAGGAAGTGATCCCCCTGCTATCACAAGGAGATTACATGACAACACTGGACATGAAAGATGCATACTTTCATATTTTAATGTTGCCAGCGCACAGGAAATACCTCGGGTTCATGATAGAGGGCAAACACTACCAGTTCAGAGTGCTACCCTTCGGCATAGCATCAGCACCGAGGTTATTCACGAAAGTACTGGCAGTGGCAGCGGCCCACCTGCGCAGGTTGTCCATCCCGGTATACCCTTACCTCGACGATTGGCTCATAACAAGGGATTCTTACGAAACATGCTTCTCAAATACCCAAAAGACTGTAGACCTTTTGTTCCAACTGGGCTTCTCCATCAACGAGAAAAAGTCCAGCTTAGACCCCAGCCAAATCAAACAATTCCTAGGGGCTCTAATTCGAGCAAATGACGGCCTCGTCTTCCCCTCCAATGAGAGGGTACAAAACATGCGGTTTCAGATCCCTCAATATTTGGCAGGTCGAGAGGTGACGGTACGCACAGTAATATGCTTGTTAGGAATGATGGTGTCATGTATTCATTTGGTACCTCACGCGCGCCTGCGCATGCGCCCAATGCAAGAGTGGCTCAACAGCCAGTGTTAGGCCAGCGGACAATGGGACGATCTAGTGGTGGTCTTGCAGGCCTTGGTTCTCTCGCTACAGTGGTGGTCGAAGGAAAACCCTGTAATAGGGAAACCATTCGCCACCCCCGCAGTGGAAGCCACTCTAACCACAGACGCATCCCTCACAGGATGGGGGGCTCACCTATCCCATCGGACTGCTCACGGAGTGTGGACTCCGAGCGTAGCATTCAAGCACATGAACTTACTGGAACTACTGGCTGTGTTCAAGGCACTAGAAGCCTTCCAGGCACACCTACAAAGGAAAACAGTGATCGTCCTCACGGACAGCACCACAGCCATGTACTACCTCAACAAGCAAGGGGGGCACTCGCTCTCCAGGACTGTCCAAGCTGTCCCAGAACATCTGGAAGTGGGCTCTCAAACTCATGTTCCTACTGTCACAACATGTACCAGGGGAACTCAATCTGCTAGCAGACAAACTCAGCAGAGACTTCCCTCTGCCCTCAGAGTACGAATGGCGGTTACACGAAGACATCGTCTTCGACATTTTCACACTATGGGGATTCCCTGAAATAGACCTGTTCGTAACTCTGGAGAACTCACAATGCCAGGATTACGCCTCCAGGTACCCCAGAACCAATCCAAGGGGCAACGGTCTATCGATTCCATGGTCAGGGAAATGTGTTTACGTCCACCCCCCCCCCCCCGACTCCCCTTCTCAACAAGATTGTGCACAAGATGCACCAGGAACAAGTTACCATGATACTAGTGGCCCCTATGTGGGCCCGGCAGCCATGGTTCGCTCACCTGATGGAGATGTCTCTATCTCCTCCAGTGAAACTTCCCTGCCCGTACAACATGCTGTCACAGGACAAGGGACAGACCATGAACTTAGCAGCCTGGCTCCTGAGATCATAGAATTTGGACATTTAAAGCTCCCGCAGAGATGCATGGACATCCTCAGGGAGGCTAGAAAGCCTAACACTCGTCACTGTTATTCTAGCAAATGGAAGAGATTTGTCATCTGGTGTGGAGGTAGAAGCATCAACCCGGTTGACTGCTCTCCCAAGCACATTGTTCTGTACCTGACCCATTTTCTGGACTCGGGTCTAGTGTTCAATTCTATTAAAGTCCACCTAGCGGCACTTTCTGCGTACACCACTTCCCAACTTAGTGTCATGGTGGAAAATCCCAGTTATCAAAGCCTTTATGTAGGGGGTAAAGAGGATACACCCTCCAATAGCAAACCCAGCTCCCGGCTGGGATCTAAATGTGGTACTTACCAGGCTCATGGGCTCACCCTTTGAACCCATGCACAAGGCAACTCTTAAGGACCTCACCCTTAAGACTGCTTTCCTAATAGCTATCACCTCCATTAGACCAGTAAGTGAACTACAGGCTCTTTCTATTCTAGACCCCTTCGTAACAGTTCACAACGATAAAGTGGTTCTACGCGCACACCCAAGGTTTGCACCGAAATTCATCTCGAAATTCCATGTCAACCAGTCAATAGAACTACCAATGTTCTTTCAAAACCCTTCACATTTGGGCGAAAAAAGCCTGCATACACTTGATGTGCGTAGAGCTGTCATGTTTTATATGGAAAGAACTAGACCACTAAGAAAGACTAATCAGTTCTTTGTCTCGGTGGCAGCAGGAAGAGAAGGGGATGCAGTCTCAAAATCCACTATATCTAGATGGATTGTTCAATGCATCACCCTCTGTTTCTCTCTTGCTAAGAGAGAACTACCCTTCAAGCCAAGAGCACACTCTGCTCGAGGCACTGGGGCATCCATAGCATTCTTTGCAAATGTTCCCCTCGAGTCCATTTGCAAAGCGGCAACCTGGAGTTTTGTACACCTTTACAAAACACTACTTTCGAAGGGATTGTGTCCTCCGACGTATTCCTTATCTATGATATTTGTATCTCCAGCTTGCTGGCCTCAGAATTTATTTTCCCAGTAGAGGGCGCTGTGCGTCGATGTCCGTCGAGTAGGTGTTCCTCGACAGCCACCGTATCGACGCCGGCGTCGTCATGCCTATAAATGGCCACGCGCAGTGTACGTTGCTCAGTTCCGTTTTTTCGGTGCTTCGTGTGCCTCGGAATACCGTTGCTCAATTCGTCAGTCGAAATATATTCCTATTTCCTCAAGAAAACCGACTCGTACTCGATGGCTTCCTCCTCCGACCCGACGACTCCTCGGTCCGGTTTCAAAAAATGCAGAGACTGTGGGAAGAAAATGTCGTTGACAGATCCTCACAGGATCTGTTTGTGGTCTCTGGGAATCGAACACCAGTGTTCGGAGTGTGAGGAATGCCTATCCATGACGGCGAAAGCCTTGAAGGAGCGTAAGGGGAAGCTCGAGAGAGGTAAGTCAGTTTTAACTTCCTCGAAAGTTTCCGCGGTAGAGTCGAGACATTCGTCTCCTCAATGTCGAAAGCATTCTCGGTCTAGGTCTCGAAGTGGCTCCCACCACTCGTCGAGGTCTAGACACTCGAAAAAGAGACGTAGAAGATCTCCTTTGTCGTCTTCTAGTTCCCCTGAAAGAGTAAATTGCCCCACAAAACACAGCTCTCAGGCTGAGTGGGAGGAATTCAGAAAAAAGATGCTAAGCGTCTTCGAGAAAGCGGCCTCGACCCCCTCGAAGTCAGCTGAGGGTGATACCCCGGGAGAAAAGCCCAAAAAATCTAAACGCCGCGAGTCGAAGCACCCGGCGAAAGAGTCGACCCGAAAGCGCCATGAGCCATCGGGGAGTAAAGCATCTTCGACGCTTTAGAAGCATAGTTCGGCGCCATCGACTCCGTTATCGAAGGGTTCTTCGACGCATCCGTCGATCGAGTCGACACCGACATCGACGCCGATAAAAGAAAAACCCACGGCTACTCCACAGCCAATGGTTACACCGAGAGCCTCCGACACGACGTCGAGGACGTCGTCGACATCCTCGAGCAGGATTCAGATCCTCTCGAGTTCTTCGAGGACTCTTCAAGTTTGCTCGACGCCTTTGTCGGCGCCTTCGAGGATTTTTACCTCGGCGTCAACGACATCGACCTTTTCAAGACCACTGATGATGGCTCCCTCTGCTTTAGAGATGGGTTTTATACCTTTTCACAGGCCAGAGCATCCTCCCTTAACTTCAATTTATGAAGAAAGGGAAGATTCTGATCAAGAAAGGCCTTTTGGACTACAGAGGACCACATCACCTGAACCAGAGACATTTGCCTCTGAGGAAAGAAGGTTGAAAGACCTTCAGGATGCATTACAGGAAGCAAGTGGCCTAGACACTTCCCCAGAAGTGGAATTTGTCAAACCAGACCCAGGGGAACATGCTGAAACCCCTTATAGAACCCTAATGTCAAGAATTATGGAGTTCATGGGTTGGTCTGCGACTTCATCTGTTTTTCAACAGGATGACCTCACAGATATTCTGGATAAAGGTCCACAGGAGGATCCTGTGGTTCCCTTTCATTCTGCTTTATAAAGAAAGATTTTAACTAACTGGGAAACTCCTGAAGTTGTCCCTGCGGTTAACAAGAAGTTGTCAGCGAAATATAGGGTATCTTCTGCTGACCCTGAATACCTATCTAAGCACCCTACTCCAGAGAGTCTGGTGGACCAGGCTGCAACTTCATCTTAATCAGGCAGTACATCTGCCTACCCCACTGCTCCAAAGGATAGGGATGATAAAAAATATGATGCCATGGCTAAGAAAGTCTTCTCGGCCTGTAGCATGGCTTTAAAATCTATTAATGCGACTTGTACGCTCGCTAGGTTCAGCCACACTCTTTGGGAGTGTGCTTCACAGGCGGCTGACTGCCTCCAGGAAGGGGAAGAAAGGGGCGCATTTTTAAATATCATCAGAGATGGTAAAGATGCAATGTGTGAGTCCCTTCAAACTGGCATTGATTCTGCTGACAGTATCAGCAGGGCCATGGCGGCAAGTGCCACAATCCGCAGGCATGCGTGGTTGAGAAAGTCCGGCTTTGCTTCTGACGTACAGGCCAGACTTTTAAAATGCCCTTTGACGGCTCTTCCCCGTTTGGTAAAAAGGCGGATGACAGTTTGGAAAAACTGCAAACATCTAAAGCAGCAGCCAAGTCACTAGGAGCTGCAATACGCCAAACTAATGTTCGTCCCTCAGGATCCTCCTGGAGAGGAAGGTCCTTTCGCTATTATTCCTCATATGGAAGAGGCAGAGGACGGCCGGCTCAAAGAGGCCAAGGAAAATGTACCCGTGGTGGACGGGGTAAAGGAAAGAAAGCCGCATCAGCAGGAGCCGCTTTACCTTCGGCTACTGCATCAGCCGCTCCCAAACCACTCTGAGGTCTCCCATCACAAGACACCTGTAGGGGGCAGGTTAACTCACCATCTGACGGAATGGCAGGCTATTACGTCAGATGCTTGGGCATTGGAGACAGTTGCCCAAGGTTACTGCCTGCCTTTTCTACGCATCCCTCAGAGCCATTCACCGGGGAACAGCTCTCTGAAAGTGCCGGATCCGCTCCTCTTGCAGGAAATTGTAGACCTGCTAGAGAAAGGTGCCATAGAACCGGTACCTGTAGCGGACAGGAACAAGGGCTGGTACTCCCCCTATTTTCTCATACCAAAGAAAGACGGAGGACTGAGACCCATCCTGGACTCACGAGAATTGAACAAGTTCCTCGGGAAGGACAAGTTCAAGATGGTAACTCTCTCTCAGATCCTTCAGGCCCTCCAGCTTCAGGACTGGTTGGTATCTCTGGACCTTCAGGATGCTTATTTCCATGTGCCAATCCATCCCAAGCACAGGAAGTACCTGAGGTTAGCAATTCTCATTATTAAGTTCGAGTTCTGCCATTTGGGCTGACCTCCGCCCCGAGGGTCTTCACCAAGCTAATGTCGGTTGTGGCTGCAAGTCTGAGGGAAGGGGTTCACGTCTACCCCCACCTGGACGATTGGTTGATCGGAGCAGTTTCTTCAGAACAAGCTCGGATCCAATTAGATTATGTCTGCCACTTCCTTTACAAGCTGGGCTTCTCCCTCAATTTAAAGAAGTCACAGATGATACCATCACAGAGACTCCAGTTCATTGGAGCAGTCCTGGACACGTCCCTGGGAAAAGCCTCGCCACCAGAGGTGAGGGCTCAAGATATTCTGCAGATGGTCACCAGGTTTCAAAATGCCCAACGTCTCCCAGCCTACGACTTTTTGAGGTTGCTAGGCCTCATGGCATCCTGCATATCCCTTGTGCCAGAGGCTCGCCTGAGAATGAGATCCCTTCAGTGGGCACTGAGAACTCAGTGGTCACAATTCTCAGGGAGGATGACAGATCTCCTCCGGATTCTGGACAAGGTAGCCCACGACCTTCAATGGTGGGCCTCTCCAGAGAACATCTTAAAAGGAGAACTGTTTTGGCAACCATGGCCGGAGATAACAGTAGTCACAGACGCCTCACTCACGGGGTGGGGAGCCCATGCCAATGACTTGACCATCAGCGGTCGTTGGTCTCCATCGGATTCCAGACTACACATCAACCTGTTGGAGCTGAGAGCCATCAGACTGGCACTGAAGGCTTTTCTGCCGTCTGTACGGGGGAGAAACGTCCTGATAATGACGGACAATACAGTGGCCATGCACTACCTCAACAAAAGAGGAGACATAGGGTCACTGCCACTGTGCAAAGAGGCGATGCAGCTCTGGTTTTGGGCAATTCAGGAAGGAATCTCTCTATCGGCAATTCACCTAGCCGGAGAGAAGAACTTGACAGCGGACACTCTGAGCAGGCAGAACAGTCTCCCACGAGTGGGAGATAGCTCAGGAAGTCCTTCAAGAGATCTTCGCCCTTTGGGGAACCCCTCAAGTGTATCTGTTCGCCACCAGTATCAACAGGAAGTGCGACAGATTTTGCTCAAGGGAATTTCCCCCGAGAGGAGCTCTAGGAGACGGGTTCGTAGTGGACTGGGAGTTCCCACTTCTGTACGTGTTTCCTCCGGTCCCTGTCATTCCTCAAATGATCAGGAGGTTGAGAAGGTTTTGGAAGACCATGATCCTAATTGCCCCGGATTGGGCCAGGAGAACGTGGTACCCGGACCTTCTAGACATGTCCATCCATCCTCCAATTCGTCTGCCGTACAGAGGTGATCTTCTCTCGCAGAAGGGAGGTCAGGTTCTCCATCCAGCCATCAAGACCCTCAACCTTCACGCTTGGTATCTGAAAGATTCAGGTACAAGGATTGGGACCTTCCAGATGACGTCATGGAGGTGTTGCTTTCGGCCAGAAGGCCAGCAACTAAAACTCTATACCGCTGCCGTTGAAATAAATTTTGCAGCTGGTGCAGAGAAAAGAATATCGAACCCTTTTCATGTGGTACACCTGCGGTGTTATCCTTCTTACTTTATTTGGCAAATTCAGGCCTTCAAGTTGGCAATATTAAGGGCTATCTCGCAGCGCTATCGATCTTTAAGCGCACTGCAGAAGTGCCATCATATTTCAAAATTCCATTGGTAATACAATACCTGAAAGGTCTAACTAATGTTTACCCTCCAAGACCATTCCAAGTTCCCTTATGGGACTTAAATCTAGTTTTAAACTTCCTAAAGGGTGCTCCTTTTGAACCACTCCACTCTTGTTCATTGAAGTTTCTCACCCTCAAAACTGTTTTATTGGTAGCATTAACATCTGCTAGAAGGGGTAGCGAGATACAAGCCCTATCTTGTAAACCTCCTCATACATATTTCACAAAGACAAAGTGGTTCTACAGGTGAAGCCTAACTTCCTCCCAAAGGTAGTTTCTAAATTTCACATTACTCAGAAGATTACTTTACCTTCATTCTATCCTCCTCCCCATCCAGGGAAAAAGGAAGAGACTACACAGGCTGGACCCTAAGCGAGCCTTGAGTTTTTATATCAGTAGACTTGCTAAAATTAGACAAGCCGACCAACTCTTTGTAGGTTACGCAGGACATAAATTGGGGTTACCAATAACCAAACAAACCATCTCCAGATGGATTATTTTAGCCATTCTGGAATGCTACAAACTGGCAGGGAAAGAGCCCCCTCAAAATCTAAGGGCTCATTCGACCAGGGGTATCGCAGCCTCCTCAGCTCTTCAAAGAGGGGTACCAATTCGAGACATATGTGCGGCTGCCACATGGTCGTCCGCACATACCTTTACCAAATTTTATAGCCTGTATTCCTCCTCTAGTCAAGAGACTAGATTTGGCAAACCTGTGTTACACTCTGTTCATATTTAAAGAGTAATATGGCATATCTTACGCCCGCCTCCAATCACATACCACTGCTACGGGAGTCTATCATAGATAAGGAATACGTCGGAGGACACAATCCCTTCGAAGAACAAGTTACTTCTTACCTGGTAACGGTCTTTCGATGGGATGTTCCTCCGACGTATTCCTTATCGCCCCTCCCATCCATCCCCACAGTAACATTTCCCTTGTGGTTGCAGCTTACGCTCCTTCAAGGGTAGTAACCATCCATGCATTAACTACCTTACTCTACAAAACGGAACTGAGCAACGGACGCTGCGCGTGGCCATTTATAGGCATGCTGACGTCGGCGTCGATACGGTCGCCGTCGAGGAACACCTACTCGTACAGCGCCCTCTACTGGGAAACATTTTTCCGAGGCCAGCAAGCTGGAGATACAAATATCATAGATAAGGAATACGTCGGAGGAACATCCCATCGAAAGAACGTTACCAGGTAAGAAGTAACTTGTTCGTCTAGATGCTCACTCTAGATCTGATTCCCAGGTGGGACAAGCAGTATTAAGACATCTTTTCTCTACTGTTCCTTCTCACAACCCACCTCCAACTCCCCGTACTGCTTGCTAGTCTATGCGCAGCATATGATTCTAAGCAGATTAACAAACATCAGAAGACAATGCATTACTTACCGTAAAAGCATTTCTGATGGTTCTATCTGCTTAGATTCACATGCGCCCACCCTTCCTCCCTGCTCCGATGGAAGGAACATAGACATCTCTTTATATCTCTTTTCTGTACTCACTCACGTCTAGAAGGCTCCCTCAGGGCAGAAAAAATACAAACAGATGGACCTCGATGCGTCCGGGATTGTGGGTACACCGCACATCACTATAGGGATAGTGTTACAGACACGCCTTGTCGCCGTCCCCTTTTCGACTACGATAAACAAAATGCAAAACTCCGCAGTGACCACTGGATGTCGGACTATGCTCAGCATGTGAATCTAAGCAGATACCGTAAAAGCATTTCTGATGGTTGTAAGTAATGCATTGTCATGTGTAACTGGTGGCAGAGGTTGTAGCGTTGACTTGCTTATTGAGGTTCAGTGCGAAGTCCAGGTAAAAGCTTAAGGTTTTTACCTCCTTGGAGACTGATATTTAGTCCATCAATGATGGAGTTGTATTGGTGAGGATGTTAGTTCAGCTTGTTGGTTGATCAATGAGTAAGAGCTTGATCTTGTCATCATTGAGACAAAGGCAGTGTGGGGCCATCCAAGTTTGTATAATCAGGTAGATTTTGTTGATCAAACCTACATCTATGCCAGCCTCCTTGGATAGGGATAGGAATCTGGGTGTTGTCAGCATAGTTGGTATATGAGACAGCTAGTATATCGAAATTAGGCTTTGTAAATATATTGTACATGGTAGGAGAGAGACAGGATCCCTGTGGTACTCCACATGTGATTGGTACTGGGTCAGATGCAGAGGTAGGGGGAAAACGCTCATGGATCTGTTATCTGGGAAAGATTTGATCCAAGTAGTGGCTTCCTTCGCGAAATGTGCAGCAGATTTAAGATGGTTACACAGTACTTCATGGTCTACCAAGTCGAACTCAGCGGATAAGTCCAAAAGGAGGAGAATGGAAGCTTCTCCTTTGTCCTTCCGTTCGTCCATTTGTTTCTTTAGGTCGATGAGGGCGGGCTCTGTCCTGTGGTTTGGTCTAAAGCCCGATTGACAGGTACCTAGTAAGTTGTTAGTCTCCAGATAAGATTGAATATCTGGAGGTAAGCAGCCTTATCAAGAATTTTTTTGTAGAAACGGTACAGTTATTGGCCTAGAGTTGGTCGGTACGCTTGGGTCTAGGTTGGGCTTTTTTAAAAAAGGCAGAACCCAGGCGTCTTTGAGATTTGTGGGAACTGAGCAGGTTTTGAAGGAAGAGTTAATTAGTGTCATAATGAATGGAGCTAGGTCCCTAGCTGCTTCTTTAATTATAGGTGCTGGACAGGAGTCGCCTAGGCATCTCGAAGGTTTGAGTGATTTGATTTGATCTTTTCCGCTTCTATTATAGAGATAGGTTTGAATTTAAATGGATTGCTTGGTTTGGCTTGTTTGGTGGTGGCTTCCTGAAGTATAGTTTCTTGTGCCACTAATACATTCTTGTGTAGCATGTTTTATTTGGTTAGAATTTTCTCTTGGAGCATAGATATTTTGTTGCAGAGGGCATTTTGTATGTTAGTACACCAAGTTTAGTTTTTGATGCATGTTATTTGAAATGACAGGGGATTCTTGTTAGTATAGAGAAGAGTTCCCTAGTACTAGAGTTCGCTTTTTTAATTCTTTCGTTAAAGGTGGCTTTTTTTAGTATATATTTTTTTTTTTGTATGATTTCCTTTTTATAACTGTCTGCGAGAGTAGTGAGATTTTTCTTCTGCTCAGACGGGTTGTTTTTCCATTCTGCAGGTCTTTTTTTTTCATTGCATAAGGGTTTCAGACTAGGAGTAAACCAGGAGTTCAAGTGAGCTTGAGGTTTCTCTTTGCTAAGTTTGAGCAGTGCAATAGAATTGATAGCTAGGTTGATCGTGTTGTACAGGTCAACCAGCGCAGTGGGGTCTGTAGGGAGGTCAGGCGTGTTGGTAATAGGTTGGATGAGAGGCAGGATGTTGATGACTGTTTATTTCTGGTTAGGGCTGGTGGGGCCATAGTTTTGGCAGAGTTGATTTGTGAGTTATCTTGTATGGAGAACGAGATCAAATGTTGATCTGTCCATGCACGAGGTTCGATCGCGGTTATGGAGGTTTTACAGTTGATACCTGCAATCCAATCCAAGGTACGGCCTTTTTAAGTACGTGGGGGCATTACTCCTGATGTTAAGGTCCGTTTCAGCTATTGGGGGTCATTCCGAGGTTGGAGGTAAGGAATTACCGGCACCGGTAAGGGTGCCGATGATCCCTTACCTCCGTATTCCGAGGTCCCTTTGCGGGTCCTTCCTTACCTCCTGCTTTTAGCAGGAGTTAAGTATGGGACCCGCAAAGGTACTCCGGAGGTAATTACGGTACCATAATTTACGGTGCCATAATTACCTCCTTTCCCATTGAGCCCTATTGGGCAGAAATGGGAATGGGGAAGGGCAAAAGGTGAATGGGGAATTACCGGTCCCTCCAACCCTGGAATGGACCGATAATTACTCCATTCACCATGCCGGATTTGGGACGGTTTCGGAGGCAACCATGGAGCTAATTACTCCATGGTTGGCTCCAAACCCGGAATGAGGCCCATTGTCTTTGCTAGGGTAGATGCGTTGGCATTGTTAGGGTTGTTGAAGCTTAAGTTGAAGTCCCCAAATTGTGACCCATGTTTCGTATTAGTATTAAGTAAGGCAGTTATGTCTTCTTCAAATGTTGCAGTGGGACCAGGAGGCCTGCAAACAAGGTGCATGGTGATGGTACGTGAGGCTAATCAGGGTAGTTTAACTGAAAGGAGTTCAGCAGAGTATTGGCAGATGCTTTATGAATCTCAAACCCAAATTAGATTTAGTGATGGAGGCGATGCCCCCCACCCCCTCTAGAGGTTTCTCTATCAAATCTGAGGATGGTGTAGTTCTCAGGGACAGCAAGCGATGGGGCCGGTCCAGCTGCTGGGTGGAGCCAGGTCTCTGTAACGGCTAAGAAGTCTAACTACTTGGCCATGATGATATCAGCAATGTCAATGGCATGGGCCACTAAAGATCTGGCATTGCTAAGTGCTCCTTTGATTTCGTGTGGTTTCTTATCTAGATTCTTTTCTGGGCAGTTGAGGTGGAGGGATGGAATGTCGGACTTAGCAGAAGGTTTAAGTTTAGTATTTTTTTTGCACGGCTTGAAGGGAGTCTGGTAGTTGCATACAGTGGCTGCAGATCATTTGGTAAATCTGGAACCCAATCTGCGATTTCTCAGGCTAGTAATGCAAGGTTGGTTAGGTTTAGAACTACTTGCGAATCGCTGAATCCATTGGGCTGGCGTTTTTGAGTCCGGTAGGCATTTGGTTTTCCCTGTGACCAAAGGTATTTGATCTTGTGTGGGAATGAGGGGGCAGGAAGTATGCAGGACTAATTTGGTTGGAGTGAGGTAGAGGTCTTCTATTCAAAGAAGGCATGAGGTCATGTTTGTAACAGTTCTGATTTCACACTGTAATGGGGAGGATAAGGCCTGGTCGTTCACCATGAGATTCAGATAGGGCAGAGTAATTATAAGGCAGAGTGACAGTAGATTGGCGACAGCAATGCAGGAGCATGTAGCATGACTAAGGTCAAGAGAACACTGCAAGCTTAGTTGGCGTTAGGGAGAATTCTCTGTTTAGGCTGAATTTCCTAATCTAGTGAGTCCCCCAGCAGCTTTGCTGGATTTTTGGGGTTTATTTTTTTCTCCTGCCAAGAGTGAGACTCTTTTACCCTCACTCTTGGACATGATTTGAGTGTGTTCCTTTGACTCCTGATGTGTTTAATGGGCTATGAGGTCTTTTACTCCATAGGGCTTTGTGTTTTTGTGATGTTACACAGCACCCTCAGTGCAGTAACACAGGGGTGTCATAGTGACCCCCCAGTATAGACTCCATACCCTGGGACTGACTACTGTCTCCCAGGGTATGTAAAGTCACCATTGACTTTACTAGTCTGGAATTCTGAACAAAACCAGTACAAACCATCATATTGTGGACGTGTACTGGCTGGGGCAATTCGATTGCCCCGGGGTCTGTTAGTCGAGGGGGCACATCTCCGTCCCCCCTGATCGAGTTTTGGCTGGTGGCAGTGGATACTACTTTTTATATTCAACCGCGAATATTTCTCTATGGGATTTTCCCATTGTTCGAGGTTACTATCTTTATTTAATTACGATAGCCTCGAACATACCGCTGTTTTATTTAATTATTATTAATTCTCCGGTTGGTATTTTTTGCCAAAACTGGGTTCTAAAATGGCGTTTGTGTTCTCTTCTGTGACTCCAACCCAAGTCGAGCCCTTTGTTCCACTTTTTGGTGGGCTTCTCCACAGAAGCCCTCCAAAGTGGTGCCACTCTGTCTGGGGTACTTAGGAGGGGTGGAGGGGGATTTAGGCACCCTGGACGGAGTTGCCTAGGCAACTCAAGTTGCACTCCGTCCTGATTGCCCCAAGTGGTGAGCCGGCCGGCTCACCACTTAGCAAGTTTGAGTGACAGCTAGGCTGAGTGAATGGGGGTTTTCTGCATAAAAGCAGGGCTTTGGGGACTGGAACTTTAGAAGTCGTCACAGGACCTAAGAATCCGACAAGGGAGAAGCTGAGCCGACTTGCCACAACGACCCCACCGGTGGAGCCCTGCTGGACCGTCTCACCACTTTTCCCAACGACAGAGGAGATCTCCCGCCGGAGAGTCTTCTTCCTTTGACTGGTGGGGATAACCAGTTTCACCGTCTTTTCGCCTTCCCGACGCATCTCGTGGCCGCCTTGCCTGTGCCAAGCACCCCGGCAACCGGAATACCACGTTTTACCACGACCGCGAAATAAAGGGTAATACCTTTAACCGGAAAACTCCGCGGCTGGTCTCTTCCCTGGCAGTGCAGCGACCTTCATCTTTCCTCCAAGTCGAGATCTTCTATTGCCCTGAATGACGCTGAGACTTGCACCCGCTGCCAGGAACAACTGCCACCACTGGAGGATCCTTCCCACTTAAGGTACCGTGTTCCGCCTGGCTTCCCTTGCCACCGACTGTACGGGGTAGATTTAGCCCCCGGCTTTTGAACGTAGGTTAGCCTGGGACACCCTGGCTAAGCTTTTCTGAGCCTCTCTAAACTCTGTTCGAACTCTCTGCAAGACTTTCAAAGCCTAGTGTAACTGTGTGATCTTGGGCGCATTTGTGCTCTGCTCTCCAAGAGTGGGCCCAGCCTATGGACTTTGGCTCACAAGTGACTTTTGCTCTTCTGCCTTGCTAAAAGTGTTCCTAAATCTTAGAGTGGTGTATCTTCACATATTCTGTCTTTTTCCCTCCCTTCTTCATGAACATATTAGAGTGCTATCTATAGTTAAGCGCACACCACTGTCTGGAAATAAGTGGTGTTAACTAAGACTTGTCTGATAAGGAATAAGGGTTGTATATATTATAATAGTAACTGTGTTTAGAGTGTTTTACAATAAGAGTGCTGGAGTGTTTCAACCAGTGTGTTTTTAAATAATTATATACTTTGATACCAAAGCTCTGGTCAGTGTTTGCTTGGGTTATTGTATCTGAGTGCCTATTGTGTATACTTTGCATACTGCCTAACTCTTCTTGAGGGAAGTCTGACTGCTCAGCCACAGCTACCAGGTAAATCTGGGTGGTACAGACTGCTACCAAGTGGGTTTACTGCTAACACCTGTAGTCCTAAATCTTTTGCGGTGTTCCCAAAGGGAACTGCACAGGTTTCTGCTTAACATTTGGCACCGGTGGTAGATCCTAGGTATGCGGCGCAAGCATATGTTGGGTTGGCAACCTGATCCTATTGTTTACAGTGGGCACTCTAGATGGCAAGCCTAGTGCAATGTCTGGGGCGGCGAGCGTCGGTTTACACACAGCTTGGGGCATTATACTGGTGGCATGGTACAGACCGATGCACTGAATCGTAAGGGCACAATTACAGCAATGGGGAAGTGAGGCTATACAAGTAAGCAGCAACAGGAACTCTTCCCGGTTAAACCATTGTGCGCCTATGAGAGACAACAGTGTTAAGACTGGATATGAGCAAGTTCTCGGTAAGCTAATACTCTCGTACTATTGGAATCCGTACTTCAAAGCAAATGGTGTATACAGGATGGCGTGTGGGCCATAAATATACTGCACAGCATAACAAATTGGGGTGGAGATGACCGCGTAGTGGATATGTGGACTTACAAGTGCTTTACATAGATTGGCAGGCCGAGCACAGGCTTGGGCGAATTAATACAAACAATGAGGACATAGTGGCTCTTTTACCACGCCTAGTGATTAACAATACATATAAAACGTCCGTACCGGAAAGCTCAATGAGAGGGTGCTGTTAGGGATCTCACCGCTCTGTCCAGCGATCGGGTGTAGGCGGCATCAAGACCAGGGTGTAATCATCCGCAATAGCACTCTTAAGGGGAGTACAAGCTAGGGCAGGTGGGTGTGGGTGGTTGCCGATTGGATGCAGAGATGAAACAGAGCGGGCAGCTGCCGGCTGCGATGTTAGATCTGAATATGGTCTTCTCAAGCATTTTTGTTTTCCTGCTGCATTAAGTACTTATTGCTCACTGGGGTTGCACGCAGCTAAGTTTCTTGTAAACAGACTATGGTTATGCCTCCTTTTTTAAGCCCACCTCATTAAACAAGTGCAAGACATTAAGGATCCTTCACATGTCATCTTGATATATTTTTTTGTTGTTGCTAATAGTAACGAGAATCTTTCTCCATTCCTTCTCTTCCTTGTTTACAATTATCAACTTATAGCTTGTTTGCATCTTTACAAATGTCTTCCTTCGTACCATATCTTAAGGATTTCTCTTCTTTCATTTTGGTTAGCATCAATTCCCTCATTTCTCTTTGGGACCTTTGCCACCTTTTCTTTATCACTACGACATTGCATATACCGAGTCAGCTCATATCCGAATGAGAGTAGTGTAGTTATTGCTTCTAATAAGGTACTTTGAATGTTTTTGGAATTCACGTGCAGAATTACCCAATCTGAACGCGATTCTGTTACATATTCAACTATGTCGGTGTCATCCGATGAAATAGTTCAGTGTGGGAACGCAATATAGCAATTTCATTATATTGCGCCTGTTAAGGTTCACTTCATTTTTCTCTGAGAATGTTTTCCAGTTGCAGTTTCCCAATAACAGACATTCAGGCAACAGGGATTTGGCTTGGGACTAGACAGTCTCCGTCCATTTCTCTGGCCACAGACACAAACCACCCCTTATCAGCGAAATCCACAGCTTTCCCTGGGAAAGGACATTCCATACAAGGCATTTCGAATGGATTGTGTCCTCCCACTTGTTCCTCATCTTATTATATATCTCGCCAGCTTTGCTGCTTTGGAAAAAAGAATTCTCGGCAGAGGGCGTTGTTTGCAATGTCGCGTCTATGTCCTTAGAGGGCCTCTGTCGACGTCATCGCCGGTATAAATAGCGCATGCAACGCCCGTTGGCTTCAGTTCAGTATTCCAAAAGCTTTTGCTTCGAGTTATTAACGGCACGCTTCAGTTTTCTTTGTAAAAATGTCTTCATAGACACCTTCGACACCAAAGTCTGGTTTTAAGAAATGATACGACTGCGGGTCAAAGATGGCTATTACGGATCCGCACCGCATCTGCCTGTGGTGTCTGGGCTCCGGGAACCGCACTGACGATTGCGGGTCCTGTCAGGCCATGACGGAGAAAGCTCTCGGAGTGCAGAGGTACACTGGCGGTGGGGAGGGTGGTTTCGAAGTCTTCTTCGAAGAAAGAAAACAAAGTCCAGCGAGTCTAGAGACTCAAACCGCCATGAGAAATCGAAGAGGTCCCGTTCACGGAGTCGATCGAGGCAGCCTCTTCTTCCTCAAAGAAGGCGAAGAAGAGACTCGAATGGGTCTCCCTCTTCACCATCAGATTCCTCTACTGAGGTAATCAGATGCCCGACAAAATCTGATTCCCCAAGAAAATGGGATGCTTTTCAGATCAGAGATGATGCTAATTTTTGAGAATGCGGCATCAACCCCACTTCTTCGGACGACTCAGAAGTCAAAGGCTACTTCTTGTAATCAGAGCATGAAGCCGGCAATACGTCGAGAGTTCTTGACCCGACAAGTCAGCAAGAGTTTCGACTCGGGAACGGAGTCTGTCTTCGATGCCGTTGAAGAACTAGTTTACTGTGTCGACTCCATCAGAGTCCAAGATCTCGAAGGCCATGCAGAGTAAACCAGTGCCATTTTCGAAGCCGTCTTCGACACCATAGATGGCCACTTTGACTTTGTCAATGCCTTTGCCCATTCAAGAAAAGGTTAACGGACCTGTTCAGAAGAAAGACTTATTTTTAAGTCTGTCTACAATATATGAGGCGGAACAGTCCTCTGAAGACGATTGCCCTCCTTTACTTTTGGGTTAGAATTTGGCACTCATAATGCGCCAGAAGAGCTCATTAATGAAGAGTACAAAATGAAAGACTTGTGATTCTCTCCAGTGAGCTAATGGAGTTGACACCTCGCCAGAACTGAAATTCAGCAGGCCTGACCCTTCTGAGCATGCAGATTCGACCTAAATTATTAAAGAAATCTCATGAATATGGTCAGAGTATATGGGCTGGAGTCGAGCTTCCCCTACGTATCAACAGGATGATATGACTGACATCCTAGACCAAGGCGCTCAGAAAGACACCATTTTGCCCTTCCACAGTGACTGCAAATTGGGAAGCCCCGGAATCTGGACCTACAGTTAATAGAAACTTTGCAAGGAAGTAGAGACCTTCCAGCAGCGATCCAGAATGCCTGACCAAGCACCCCACACCTGAGAGCTTGGCAGTTCAGTCTGCCACATTAAGCATGCAATCGATTTACCACTCTATTTCACACCCCCCCCCTTCTCCCCCTCCCCCTCCCAGATAGAGATGACAAGAATGTAGATGCCTGGGCACGTAAGGTTTTCACGTCTGGCAGCATGGCCTTGAAATCTACCAATGTCATCTGTGCTCTCTCAAGATTCACTTATACCCTGTGGGACTGTGTTGCCATGGCGGCTGATCACATCCTGGAAGACGAAGAGACACAGCTTCCTGGCTCTAGCTAAGGATGGCAAGGAGGCAATGGGACAAAGTCTCCAGTCAGATTTAGATACTGCTGACTGCATCTTCAGAACCATGGCGGCTAGCTCCGTACTACGCAGATTTGCGTGTTTGAAGTCTGAGTTTACACCGGACGTGCAGGCCAGACTGCTCAACATGCCTTTTGACGGCTCAAGGGCGGCAAGGCGGATGAGTCTATGGAGGCTTCAGACCTCCACTGCGGCAGCTAAATCACTTAGCGCCTCCATTCAACAGCCTCAACAACCCTATTTCTAGCTCATCTTCCCAGGGGGATGGGGGGGGGGGGGGTTCTTTCTGTTTCTGTTCCTCAATTGGTAGAGGAAGAGGACAGGGGGGACAAACGGGACAAAGAAGATTCCTTCATGGTGGACGGGGGTGCTAAATCAGCCCCAGCAGCTGCAACTTTAGTCAGCTGGTGCTGCAGCTGCCCCAAAGCCACTCTAAGGCCTTGACCCACAAGACCCTGGTGGGAGGCAGAATTTCTCAGCAGCCGAACGAATGTTGAGGCATTGCTTCAGATGCTTGGGCACTGGAAACAGTAGCCCAAGGTTACTGCCTTCCTTTTCAAAAAAGGCCTCAAGATCATCCCTCAGGATACAACTGTCAAAATTCCGGATCCGCTCCTTGTGCACGAAATTTTAATCCTGCTAGAGAAAGGTGCAATAGAACATGTAGCTGTAGCGGAGAGGAACAAGGGTTTGTATTTCCCCCCCCCCCCTCTACCTGGACGACTGATCCGTGCGCGTTCTCCAGAGCAAGCATTGGATCATCTCGGTATCCCCTGCAGCTCCCTCCACAAGCTGGCTTCTCCCTCAATTTCAATAAGTCGCATCTGACACCTTCCCAACATCTCCAGTACATCGGGCTGTTTTAGACACGTCCTTGGAAGTGCTCGCCTCCCACGGTGAGACCTCATCACATTGTGCAGATGGTGGACAAGTTTAAACATGCCCAGCGTCTCCCGGCTTTTTGAATTCTTAAGGTTGCTTGGCTTCATGGCATCCTGCATTTTTCTTGTCAGAGGCCAGACTGAGGATGCGACCCCTGCAATGGGTCCTCAAGATGCAGTGGTCACAATTCTCAGGCAAGATGTCGGATCCTGTTCAGATTCCAATCTGTCTCACAGAATCTGCTGTGGTGGGTCAACGAGGGGAACCTGATGAAGTGGGAGCCGGTTTGGCAACTGTGGCCGGAGGTGACAGTAGTGATGGATGCTTCCCTCCCTCACAGGATGGGCAGCTCATGCCGAAGATTTTACCGCCACCTGTCGGTCTCAGTCTGAGTCCAAACTCCACATCAACCTGTTGGAGCTGAGGGCCTGAAGGCTTTTCTGCCGTCTGTGCGGGGGAAGTGTGTCCTGATCATGACGGACAATACAGTGGCCATGCATTACCTCAACAAAAAGGGGGGCGGGGGGTAGGGTCACTGCTGTTTTGCAGAGGTGATGCAGCTCTGGTTCTGGGCAATCCAGCAAGGAATATCCCTCTCGGCAGTTCATCTGGCCGGAGAGGAGAATGCGGCGGCAGACACTCTGAGCAGGCAGAGTAGTCTCTCACGAGTGGGAGTTGGCTCAGGAAGTCCTTCTGGAGATCTTTGCCCTTTGGGGAAACCCCACAAGTGGATATCTTTGCGACCAGTGCCAACCAGAAGTGCGAGAGATTCTGCTCAAGGGAATTTCCTCCGAGAGGAGCCTTAGGAGACACCTTCATAGTGGATTGGTCAGTCCCACTTCTGTACGCGTTTCCTTCGTTCCCAGTCATTCCTCAAGTGTTAAGGAGTTTGCAGAGGTTCGGATCCCAGATCATCCTCATTGCTCCAGATTGGGCCAGGAGGGTGGTCCCCGGACCTTCCAGAAATGTCCATCTTCCCTACCGAGAGGATCTGCTCTTGCGCGAGGGGTGTTGGGTTCTCCATCCAGAGGTCAAGACTCTCAACCTTCACACTTGGTATCTGAAAGGTTGAGGTATGAGGATTGGGACCTCCTGGATGACATGATGGAGGTGCTGCTTTTAGCCAGGTGGCCAGCAACCAAATCCCTGTACCGTTGGCGTAGGTTTTACGACTGGTGCAGAGGACAAAATGTTGATCCTTTTTAGTGTTCCATTACCATGGTTCTATCTTTCTTGCTTTCTTCGGCCCACAGGGGCCTTCAAGTATTTACCATTAAAGGTTACCTGGCAGCGCTGTCTATCTTCAAGCGCTCGTCTGAAGAATGTTCTTATTTTAAGATTTGTTTGATTATCCCAATTTCTTAAAGGGCTCACTAATTTGTTCACGCCGTCCCTGTTCCAGTTGCCGGTTTGGGATCTGAATTTGGTCTTGAAATTCCTGATGGGTGCTCAATTTGAACCTTTGCACTCTTGTCCTTTTGAGACTGTTGTCTTTGAAGACTGTGTTCTTGGTTGCGGTTACATCCGCTCGGAGAGTGAGTGAATTGCAGGCACTTTCGTCTAAGCCGCCCTTTACTCTGTTCCACAAGGATAGGGTTGTACTGAGGGTACGTCCTTCCTTTCTACCTAAAGTAGTATCTGAATTTCATTTAAGCCAGAAAGTGGTTCTTCAATCTTTCTATCCTCCTCATCCTAGTAAGGAAGAGGAGCGACTCCATAGGTTGGACCCTAGGAGAGCTCTGAGCTTTTATATTTCTAGGATGTCCAGGGTCAGAGTGGACGACAAACTTTGTGCGATATGCTGGACACAGATTGTGCCAGTCTGTTACCAAACAGACCTTATCCAGCTGGATTATCCTCACCATTACTAAATGTTACAGATTGGCGGGCAAGGGCCCTCTGGAAGGGTTGCATGCTCATTCCACTAGGGGCGTGGCTACGTCCACAGCCCTGCAGCAGGGAGTTCCTATTGGGAATATTTGTGATGCAGCGACATGGGCTTCTATCCACACCTTTGTCAAACATTACTCCCTGGATACGCTCCATGGTCAAGATATGGCCTTTGGTAAGGCGGTTCTTTATTCTGCCATCTGATTGGGTATTCTAAATTATTTTCCCTTCTCCATTTTCTGCTACAGCTTTGGGACTCTGTCCAAGATGTAGAGGACACAATCCATTCGAAGAACAAGATACTTCCCAACTGGTTACGTTCTTTCGACTGGATGCTCCTTCAACATATTACACATCACCCTCCCAGCCTGCCCCTCTGGAGAATTTCCTATGCTGTTGCATCTTACGTTTCTGCAAGGCTATGTGCAGTGAAGCAGGCATTGGAGATGTGCATGTCACACGTTATGGAGGAAAAAAACATCAACTGAGGCTACGGGCGCCGTGTGTCCTAGTTATAACATCCGGTGACGTCGTCCTCGACGGAGGCATTCGAGGGGCATCGACCCTATGCCATCGTTGCAGGACGCCCTCTGCCGAAAAGGTTTCCGAAGTACACTGTGGACATTGCATGTCAAAGATGTGGAATATGGAGGAACATCCAGTCGAAAGAAAGTTACCAGTTGGTAAGTAACTTGTTCTTCTTTGCAGCATAACATCCGCTGCAAGAGCATTGTTAAAATGTATGGCAGTAGCCAGTTTACATGAATTAAGTCTGGAAAACTGGTTTATATGCATCTGGACTATAGGTTGACAAACTGCTCGGATGGCTGCTAAGGACTATCAAACCATCAAAGGACTTTGAATCTGGGTCCGCAAAGCAATGTATAAAAGTAGAAGAAACCTTTCTAAAAGATTCACTTTCCCTAGACAACGCACTAGTGAAAGTGTTTGATTCGAAGGACTCCTTATTTTCCATCATGGAAAAATGTCAGTCGATGTGCCTGTCTTGGCGCAGGAAAGGGCTTTGCTCCTGGGATCATGGCATCTTGCATCTCAATTGTCCCACATGCCTGCCTTCAAATGAGGCCCACTACAAGAAATCATGGAAGATCTATGGTCTCTGAAATTGAAAGTCTGGAAGTACTTCGACATCCTGTCCCCTTTCCTCCGTACTTGTACGGGACTGGACCCAGAGCACTTTTTTGTAGCATTAAAATGTCCTTTGTTTTGTGAGGGCCAGCACTTGCATTACTTTAGCCCCACCTTTGTTAACCTTG
Organism: Ambystoma mexicanum; assembly: GCF_040938575.1. Classification (NCBI taxonomy): domain Eukaryota; kingdom Metazoa; phylum Chordata; class Amphibia; order Caudata; family Ambystomatidae; genus Ambystoma; species Ambystoma mexicanum. Next base: position 548,424,064 of record NC_090931.1, on the reverse strand, counting down.
CCCCACACTCTTCATTCCTTTTCTCTCTGCGACCCTGCACAACGTGTTCTCTACCTGTATTTTTTGTCCATTAAGTTGGTTATATACGGTTGGTTCTTTTCCTCTTCCCATGGCTGAGCGAAAGGGTTTTGCTTGGTGTCCTGTGGGCATCAGTACGTGGCGGCAGCCCCTCATAACCTTTGTCTTGAATGTTTAGGACCCCAAAACTGTAGTTCCTGCTACTACTGCAACACTTTCGATTCGGGCACTTGAGGGAAGCTTCGGGGTGTTTTTCAGAGAGCTCCTCCATCACACCTCAGAGAATTCATCGAAGACGAGAGAAGACGTCCAATGAGTACTTTACTTTTCTGGGCACCTCGTCTGGGTGACACCTTCCTGTGCTCTTCCGGTTCAGGGAGGGATCTTGTCGACTAGTGCCACCAGGGTTTGCCCTGAGGTACCTGTTTCGGGGGCTACGTTGAATACCGGGTAGGCTCCTTAGAGGTTCCCCTCCTTGAGGCTAAGAGTAGTAGGGGCAACCCAGAGGTTCACCGAATAGGGGCTCATTTAGTTACTGGCAAGGCCAAGGATCCACTTCATGGAGATAAAAAAAATCCAGAGGAAAAATCTGGATTCCAAAAAAGTGGCTAAGAAAAGCACTGGCCACCCTGAGGGAGTGAATAGGTCAGAGTACTGCTCAAAAACCACAATACTGCCGTTGCTGAGGATCCCTCAAGGAGGGCTAAAGAGATATCGAATGCTCCTAACTTAACAGCCAACACTTTTAATGAAGGCACCTCGTTCAGTGACCACTTTGGCCATTTTGACAACTGGTTCAACCACTACGTCAGTTGACACCAGGCCCAGATTGATGCCTAGTGCCTCTTTAAGAACAAACCATTTTAGCCCTAGGGTGGATTGAAAGTTTCACACAAGCATGACCTTACAGTCTGCTCTTTTCTTCCCACCCCATCTCGGTTATTGTACGTTGACGCAAGGTGGGGGTGAGGGGGCAGTGTCCTTGGTTGCAACCTGATTCAACAGCCTGGAGAGAGGTTATTTTAGCAGGCCAATTCCATCACTTTGGCCGAGACATTCCTCTGTGCATGCTTTCTTTGGTAGATTCCTAAACCTTATGCATTCTGAACCCATGAGAAAGTACTTTAAAGACCTCTTCAGCAAAGGTCTTCAGAAGAGATCACCCTCCCTCAACCTCTGGTCCTCAGTGTAGTCGTTGCTGCGGCTACCCTGTACTTAAAGTCTTCAGCATCCACTTCTACAGCCTCTCCTCACGAAGGAAGATGATGTTATGAGCGATTTGGTAAAAAGATATTTTCAAACTCTGTGCTCCAGCTTAGACAGGTCTATACCAAAGCTGTTCTTGCCTCCAATTTAAAACCGCAGAACGAACTTTCTGATTTCAAGCAGTACATTCTGCCGGATAAGCTTGACCACTTCACAATGCATCTTTCAGATGCCATGTTGCTGGCTGAGGGCTTGTTGGAATCCGTTCCCATCATATACGCACATCAGCTAGAGGCTTCATGGTTGGTTTTGACACTTGCAGCCAGGCGTGAATCCATCAAATATGTTCGCTAGGGATGTCCAGGAGAAAGTTCTGGACCTCCTCTTTGAGTGCAAGGAGCTTTTTACAGCTCAACTGATGAGCTGACCAAAACAAAAGCAAGTACATTAATTGCGAAGTCGTTCTTACGAAACAGTCTGCTCCAAATTCTGCATAACCACACAGATTGCATTTGTGTTCTAGATCTTTCGCTGCATTTTGCAGCTTTCAAGTCCCGAATACCAGACCGCTCCTCCAGCGGTAAACGCTGTAAATGGCAAAGGACAGAATGTCAGAGGGTTTTCTCTCACTTAGCCTCATCCTCATCAGGAGCCGCTCCCTCAGATGAGACCCCCAAGTGATAGACAGGAATGGTCCCACAGAGCTCCAGTTTACGGACTACTGTAACACTTGTGGGTCCTTTCAGTGGTGTGCAGCAGCTATTGTGTTCCTCTCCCGCTTGTTCACCCTTCACGTACCCCTCTTGCTCAGGTGTCTCCCTTTCTCCTTGAACAGATTCAAAAACTCTCTGCAAAGGCATTCAAGAGTGCTTCCGATGAAGTAGGTGGAGCTTTTGTTCCCACCTATTCAGTGCCCAAACCAAACTAGGCTTATGTGCGCATTATCCTAGACCTGTTGGATTTCAACTTCCACCCCCCACGAGAGGTTCATGATGCTTACCCTTACCAAGATCTGTTGTAGTTGCTGCAGGAAGATTGGCTCTATGGAGTGGATTTAAAAGATGTGCATCTCCATATTGTGATATGGCCCAAACACGAGGCATTTCGTTGCTTCTCTTGGGAACAATCATTTCCAATATTGATTCTTGCCTTTCGGTCTGAGTTATGCTCTGAGTTTTTACAAAAATGTCAGCAATCCCGTCCTTCCTCCGACTGTGAGGAGTCTACATCTCTCCATATTTGAACGATTGGCTCATCAGGTCCATTTATATACTAAAGGGGCGTATACTCTAATTGCATGCTTGATTTCCTATTTTTCACCTTGGCCTATTCAACTGGAAAAAATCCTCTGGACACTCAAGATTTGGTTTTCATTGAAACGCCACATTAGCCATGTTTTTGGCACGTAGAAGCGGATGAGATTTTTCAACCATGGATCCTCTTCCTAAATATGATCCACTTGACTGCACTGTGGTTACTGTTGGGCCTGATGGCTTCCTGCGTTCTTAGTTCCGTTCGGAAGGCTCAAAATGAGAAGCATGCAGTTTTCCAAGAGACCAGCTTGGTACCAGACAACAAATACCAGTACCTCTGGATATTGGAGTCAATCTACTGCGATAGTTGGACCAGGACAACCTAATACAAGGGGGTGGGGGAGGGCCCTTTTCAGATCCAATTCCACAGGTGAGCATTACTACAGATTTCTCTTTACTGGGTTTGGGGGTGACATTGGACCATCTGGATTTATTCAATGTCCGGTCCCAAACGAAGAGAAAACTGCACATGCATTTTTTGGAATTGTCAGCCATGTTCTTGGCCCCAAAAACTTTTCAGTTGAGCCTCCGTAACAAGGTAGTCTGTATCAGTACAGACAATGCTGTTCTGTGTGAAGAAACGAGACAGAACCAAATCATACCCTCTAATTCGGCTATCACTGTGGGAGTGGGTGGCTCAGTGGGGGCTGGGGAGGCATACGGCTTCAAGCTATCCATATCCTGAGCAAAGTGAATTTGCGGACTCACTCGAACGGTTACAGCCAATCACGAGTGGGAACTAAACTATGAAGTACTCGGCCAGATTGTACTCAAATGTGAAACTCCCCATGTAGACCTATTTACAACACACAAGATGATCTCCTTGTATGCTTCAAGGGAAGGTCTGAGTCAAGGCTTATTGGGAGACACTCTAGGAATTTCCTGGAATCATATGTCAGTGCTAGCCTTTCCTCCGTAGTCTCCAATACATTGGGTACTTCTGAAACTGAGGGAAGCAAATGATTGTGTGGTGGTGTTTATGGCACAATGGTGGCCAGCCAGGCTCTAGTTATCTGACCTAACTAGCCTCTTTCTGTCCTCCAATTCGTCTGCCGGAGAGCCTGAGCCTCCCCATCAGAACACCGGTCCAGTGCGTCACCCTTCCCCCTTCAATCGATGAATTTAGCAACCTGGTTGCTGAGGTCAGGTTTTTAGCTCACATGGACCACTCGGAGAAAAATCTGCACATCACACAGGCAGCGCGAAAAAGATCTTGTGCCCAGTATAAAAGCAAATGGATCCGCTTTTGCCACTGGTGCCTGAGCAAGGGTATCATCCTCATATCATCTTCTATAGATGATATTCTTTCCTCCATCTTGGAATTGGCAGCCACAGGAATTGAGATATATTCCTGTAGGACATACCTGTCTACTATTTGAGCCAATTTGAATTCTTGCTCCCTAACCTTGTCAAATCTGGTGGTAAAGCAGCATTTCGATGGGCTCTGCCTTTTGTACATTCCCGTTTAAGATTTGATACAAGGAGCTTTCTCATGCTCAACGTGTTGTCATAATCCTTTTGAGCCCATGGCCACCATTGATCTTAAATTACTGTCTTGGATGGTGATCTTCCTGATCGATGACATCTCTGCAAGGTAGATTAGTGAAACTTTGCGTTGAAGAGCCATTTATGTCCTTTCACAAGGATAAAGTGATTCTTCGCACACATACTTCTTTCCTGCTTAACGTGGTAACAGACATGCATATAAACTAAACCATTGCCTTGCAAGTATTCTTTCCTAACTTCATCCAATGTGGAAAGGGTCTTGCACAATTCCAATCTGAAAAGCGCCCTTAAGTTCTATCTTGATAGAACAAAGAACTTTAGGTCGTCCTCAAGCTTATTTGTAACATTTGGGAACTCGGGGAAAGGGGTTCAAGATCTAAAGCTATAATTTCACGTTGGATTGTTTCCTGCATCATTGAAACTCGTACTGTTCAGGGGCTACCTGCACCAAACTAAACTATCTTCCAACCATGGTGTTCGATGAGGACGTAAGGTGTGGGGCGCTTCTCAGTAAGGCTGGAGCTAGATCTGTGCGTGTGATGGTGCTACAAAAAGTGCTCCGGTCCCGCCCCGATGGACGGAATAGCCCAGAAGTATGGAGGAAAGGGGCCTCTGGACTAGAAGTATGATAGTTACTATAGTGAGTAACTTTTTCAGAACAGATGACAAATCTGCCAAGAAATCCCTATTACGGTTGTGCAGGAAGGAAAGAATCGAGGGATCCAGTTTCATAATGTACAGACACTGCAAACCGTCATGACAGAGTCCTCCTTCGAGGGCTGAAAGCTCACATGAACCACCACACCAGATAGGAAACCGGGGCAGCTCTGTCACATAAACATTCTTAAACTTCTAGCTGTGCATCTAGGCCTCAGCTTTTTCTTCCCAATCCTTATTCTGACAGACAAAACCACAACAATGCATTACGTCAACAAATGGGGAAGGTCTGAGGTCTAGAATCTTGTCCATTGAAGCACCTATCATCTAGAAATGAATTCTGAGGAGGAATCTCGCTATCACAGCTCTTAATCTAACGTCTACCCCTACCTGGACGATTGGTTGATCAGGACGCGCTCTCCCGAGCAAGTCCTGGATCATCTGTCAGTCACCTGCCACTCCCTCCACAGGCTGGGCTTCTCCCTCAACTTGAAGTCCCATTTGGCACCAACTCAGAGGCTCCAGTACATCGGAGCAGTGTTCGACACGTCCCTGGGGCAGTATTCGCCTCCCCAGGTGAGGGCTCATCACATTCAGCAGATGGTGCACAAGTTGCAGCTTGCCCAGAGTCTCCCAGCGTTCGAGTTCTTGAGATTGCTCGGCCTCATGGCATCCTGCATTGTTCTGGTGCCAGAGGCCAGGTTGCGGATGAGATCTTTGCAATGGGCACTCAAGCTCCAGTGGTCTCAGTCCTCTGCAGGTCATTGGTTTCAGGTAAGCTGGCATAAAAAAACTGGACACGGTGAGCGTTACGCTGCCCACAGCAGAATAACGCAAAGCATGTTCTGCTGTTTGTGTGTGGTTTAAATAGTCTCAGGTAAAGTAGTCCAGGTAAAATAGTCCCAGGCCTGCCACACCCAAAAGACTAGCGCGCATAGCTCAGTTCCTTGTAACTGAGCTATGTGTGTCGCCATGTTGGCTGAAACCCAAACCCCAACCCCCCCCCCCCCCGTTAAATAGTCCTAAGTAAATAGTCCCATTCTAATGTTGGTCTTCATGATGGTTATGAGCCTGGCGCCAAAGGCGCCGAGAGAGTCTTGGATGAGGTTCTAAATATTTCCCATAGTGTCCAGTCAAAGTTTCAAATACATTGTTTCGAAATGCAATAGTTTAGAAACAAAAGGATCGAAAATTTGTTTCGAATGCCCTTTTTTAAATGTATTTTTTTGTGGCTTTCGTATAGGAAAAAATACTGGTTTTCCCCCAAAAAACGGAGGATTGGGGTGGGGGGGATAGGGCCCAAAAAATAATTGCATTCGAATTTTTTTTTCGGTCCTTTTGTTTTGAAACTATTGCATTTCGAAACAATGTATTCGACCCTTTTACTATAAACCATTTCCCACATATCTATGACGGATGTTTTGAGTCAGAAACCAACTCAATGCTCTACTACTCGGCAATTAATACTTGAATCAGAGGAGATAATACCAGATTCAGGAAATAAAATTGCAACGAATATTGGGTTAGGAGAGGAACCATTGTATGACGTCTTTAGAGACTGTAAAGGGCGCAAGAGGAAATCTAAAGCGTCTGAAGCTAGAGTCCGTCAAAATAAATAATAAAAAAAAACTGTCCAAACAAAACAGATCCAATAATGCGAAAACATTTATAAATGTATTGACAACCACTTTACATTTTTCAAATGAAAAAAATGAAATGTAAACTTCTGAAAGGGCAACTCCTAGCTAAACACGATGCAGTGTTGGTAGCACATAGTAATGAAATTAATATGGTAAATATGGAGTCCCTCAGTGGACAAAGAGGTTTTAATGAATGTATCTACTTATTCATTACTGCCCTGTTCCCCCCCCAAATAGATGTAGAGAAGGAATCTATTGAAGATGATCAACCTGAAAGTAATAAATACATATTAGATGACCTTAACATTAATATTCTGACTGATTACAATGAGTCAGTTCCGCACTTTATAGGAAAATAGTTAAAAGCCTCAAAAGCAAAGAAAACATCTGCAAAACAAACAAGTATACATGTTGCCCCCTCATTTGTCTACAGAAAAAGCCCTGAGAAATACTTATCTAAAGGCTTCAGACCTTTTGTCTGTAGCAATGAATAATCGCCATAGAAATTACCCTTTCCCAAATCGAACTACTCTTATGGCTGTATTTAAATCCTTCCCAAAATTGCAGTTAATTCGATGCTGTGACATTGAAATATTACATTTTTTTTAAATCGTGCTATGGATCGTTATTTTAACCGTTCCATCAATGATCATATATGGAAGGAGAGGCAAAGCTTAGGGGAAGCAGGATTCTACTGAGTTGACACAAGCATTAGCACCTAAGAAAGAGACTGAGGAATTGCATATTGATGATGGTCATTAAAGAGATGATATTCATATAAATTGTAGAGGCATTTCAGGTAGGTTAGTTAGAACTGTTCATCTTGAATCAGATAACCACTCGGCTAACCATTTGGATTGGACATGGCTAACGAAAGCCATCCATGAGACATACACTCAAAGCAAGAATTAATGCCAAAATCAAGACCCTCCACGTATTAAGATGGTGAGCTGGAATACTCAAGGGCATAGGCACTTGCTTAATTCATGCAGTGGTAACCCGTTTGGTAAATGCTGAAATCATTTCCTTGCAAGAAACATGGCGGCCGACGGAACCAACCCTCCCCGGCTATGAACTAACATGTGCCTGCAGTTTATAATGTGAAGGGAAGGCCGTCGGCGGGATTGCTGCCAGCTGTTAAATTAAAAATGAACGGTAAACTGACAGCCTGGGCCTCCTCATTCGTGTCTGAAATTATCAAAAATAGCATTTGGAGATCGAGAAAATGTTATTACATCCGAGATCTGCTCTCCAACCTTGACTCTAACATTCCCTCTGTCCTCATCCTACTTGATCTCTCCTCTGCCTTCGACACAGTCAACCACTCTATCCTGGTCAACAGTCTCCGTGATAACCTGGGTATCACTGATCAGGCTCTGGCCTGGCTGACCTCTTTCCTCTCCGATCGAACCTCCCAGGTCCAACTTGGGTCCTTCCTATCATCTACCTTCCTCTCTACCTGTGGCGTTCCCCAGGTGTCTAACCTCTTGCCCCGGCTTTTCAACCAATACCTGGCAACCTTCGCCCACTGCATTGCTGTTTTCTGCTCCAATTTCCAGTGCTACGCTGATGACACTCCTCATTTTCAGGCTGCCCTCGGCCACCTCCTCTTCTCTCATCTGAGTGTCTAACTGCCATTCAAGATTGGTGTGCCGCAAATGACCTGTCTGAAAGCCAGCAAGACAGAGATCCTCCTCATCGGCACACCGCCACCATCCTTTCCCCTCACTCACTAGCCGGCCTCTCTTGGCCCTCCTCCTAACCCCACCTGCGAAGCTAAGAACCTTGGGGTCATCTTTGACTCCACACTTTCCTTCTCTTCCCACATCTCTGAGGTCACTAAAAAGTCAAACTTCCTACTGCACCTCCTCAGAGGTACTCTGCCTTTCCTCTCCTTCCCCCAGAAGCTCACGGTCTCCCAAGCTCTAGTTCTCTCCAGGTAGGACTATTTTAACAGCCTCTTCCTAAATCTACCTGCTTCTACTCTCCGCCCTCTGCAACTAATCCAGAACAGGACTGCGAGACTTGACCTTGGCTTCAAGCCCTGTGATTGTATCTCTCCAGCTCTGAAATCTCTCCGTTGGCTCCCAGTGGATGCAAGTATTAAATTGAAAACCCTCTGCATTGTCCAGGGCTTTCTGGGGCCTGGTTCCAAAATAACTTCAGCTATCCTTCTGTAAATATCTCCTCTCTCAAGCTCTTCGTTCCTCTACCTCTAACTCCCTCAGGGTTAGTCGTTGAGGATAGATCTGTCTTCGGCTGGGGCCTCCCTCTGGAATAGCCTCCCATGCCACTCTAAAACATGAGGAGAACCACCTCCGGTTCCGTAAGCACCTCAAGACATTCCTTTTCTTCTGCCTTCGCTCCCCCTCTCCTCTGATGATCTGCTCTCTTGGCACTGTGCAACTGGCCACCCTCTGTACCCTGGGCCCAGGTACCTGCTCACCCTCCTGCACTGCCACCTGGCCATCTCTTGAAATGAGGACTGTATCTGTACCCATACAGTCCCCCTCCTCCCTTTTTCTTCCTTTTCTGCACTTATTTAGACTTACCCAGTCTGCTGCCGTAAACGCTGCACTTGTCACTTGCAGGCTGCACTGCCACTGTTTATTGCCTCTATTTATTTGTATTTATTATTAATCTTTTCTCCTCTGCTCTCTCCTCTCTCCCTGTCCATGCACTGTCTCCCCTTTCCCTTTTCCCATGCACTTGCATGTTCTCAATGTCACTGGGTTAGTAAGATCGTTGATGTGTTCTCCCTGGTTCCCCTCCCTTGCCTTATCGCGCTCTGAAACACTTGTGTACGAGTGCAATACAAATAAAATATCATATATCATATCAAATGGCGATCCTAAATTTATATTGCAATCCTGTGATGCTACCAGACGCACATTTTTTTAGAACTAGTTACTGATATGCTTAATATGATAGCCCAAGGTGGTGGCATAGGCATGTCCTTAATAGTGGGTGACCTAAATTTGAAATGTATTGTGTTTGGGAGAATTCTCTTAGAAGGCACATTTCCCAAACCTAGAGTCCCCCAGTAGCTTTGCTGGATTTTTGGGGTTTGTTTTTTTCTCCTGCTAAGAGTGAGACTCTTTTGTTCCCACTCTTAGGCATGATTTGTGGTATGTCTTTGATTTGATACGTGCTTATGGGCTATGGGGTCTTTTAATCCATAGGGTATCATCTGTTTTCGTATGTGTTACACAGCACCCTCAATGCAGTAACACAGGGGTGTCATAGTGACCCCCAAATATAGACTCCATACCCTGGGACTGACTGTCTCCCAGGGCATGTAAAGTCACCATTGGCTTTATTAGTCCAAAATTGTGAACAGAACCAGTACAAACCATCATATTGTGGAAGTACTGCAAGGGGTTGGATTGCCCCTGGGTCTGTTTCCAAGGGGGCACTGTCCAGTCCCCCCTTGTCGAGTTTCTGGCTGTTTTACCACGCGAAATATTCCACCAGAATATTTCCTATGCGATTTTCCCATTCATTTTAAAAGCACCACTTTTTTTGGTGCATTTTAAAGATACCGCCGGTTTATTAAATTTTTATACAATCGCCGGTTGGGTCTTTTCGCCAGAAATCTTTTACAAAATGGCGTACGTGTCCGTCTCTGTAACTCCAACCAAGGTCGGGCCCTTTGTTCCACTTTTTGGCAGGCTTCTCCACTGAAACCCTCCAACTGGTGCCACTCTGTCTGGGATTCACAGGATGTGTGGGTAGGGGAATTGGCACCCTGGACTGCGTTGCCGTAGCAACACAAGTCGCACTCTCCTGATTGGCCCAGTGGTGAGCCACCCGGCTCACCACTTAGCATGCATGAGTGACAGCTAGGCTGTTTGAATGGGGGTTTTTCTGCAAAAAGCAGGGCTTTTGGGACTGGAACTTCAGAAGTCACCACTGGACCTGAGAAATCCAAAGAGGGGAGAAGCTAAGCCATCTGCAACGACGACACCACCGGTGGAGTCCTGCTGTAGAGACCTCACCACTTCCCCAACGACAAGAGAAGATCTTCTGCTGTAAGAGTCTTCTCCCTCTGAGCTGGAGGGAACAACCAGTTCGGCATTCGCCTTCCAGGACGTCTCTTGGTCGAATCACCAGTGCCAAGCACTCGGGGGGGCCGGATAGTCAAGGTTCAGTCCACCGGAACCGCGAATAATAGGAACGCACCTTTTTACCGAGCGAACGAACTCCGCAGCTGGTTTCATCCCTGGGCAGTGCAACGACTCCAAGTTTCCTCCTGGACGACATCTTCTCCTCCCCTGGTCGTAAACCATGAACTGCACCCGCTGCCAGGAACAACTGCCACCGCTGGAGCTTCCTCACTTTTTAAGTTACTGTGTTCCGCCCGGCCTTCCTTTCCTCGGATTGCTAAAGGTGACCCTTAAATCCTTGGCTTTCCAACTGTGTTGGCCTCCAGACCTTCTAACTTTATCTTTCACACCAAACCAACCTCATCTGAACATTTTAGCAAAGACTTGAGTGCATTTTTAAACTGTGATCTTGGGCACTTTTTGCCTTGCTCCATTTAAAGTGGCCCTGGCCTATGAACTTTGGCTCTTCAGTAGGCTGTGCCTTCACTAGCTTGCTGTGGTCTTAGAAAAGTGTTGGGACCTGTTTTATTTTCATAACCTGTCTTTTTCCCTCCCTCTAACTTAATTATTGGAGTGCCATCTAGGTTAAGCGCTCTCATCGGCTTTTAAAAATAGTAGTGTTTTGACCTCGACTTGTCTAATAATTTTTGAGGTGTGTATACTTTTTCTGATTGCGTTTGAACTTGCTTTGACCTATAGTGCTTAGTGTATTTTCCTAAAGTGTGTGTTAAATAATTATATGCTTTTGATATCAAGCTCTGGTCAGTGTTTTCTTGCTCCACTGTATTCTGAGTCCTAGTGTGTATCCTCTGTATACTGCCTTACTCATCTTGAGAGAAGTCTGACTGCTCAGCCACAGCTACCAGGTAAATCTGGGTGGTGCAGACTGCTACCAATTGGGTTTACTGCTTACACCTGTAGTCTTAATCTTTTTGCAGTGTTCCCCAAGGAAACTGCACAGGATTCTGCCTAACATATTGGGGTTGCAAATTCTAAGTGTTAGGAAAGATTTCCATTCCATTTGTAATTTTCCCCCCAGTTTGTACCCCCCACTTTGCCAGAGGAGCACTGCCTTTTGCTGCACTCCCCTGGCTTTTCGCTCACTTTATTATTGGGAAACTGACATGCCCTTAAAGACAGTCAGTACTGGGAGACTTAGTTTCCCTTAGTCCTTGTCAATGTTGCAACTTTTCTGCAACATGTTGCAAGTGCACAATGTACCTTCCAGTATAGTGAACTTGGGTGTTCCTGTCATTTCTAAAGGCCCTAGATACTCTCAATGGATGTTTTAGGAGAAGTGGAGGTGTGCCTTGGACAGGGCTGGTGGCAGCTTATCTTTTCATATATTTTAACCCTTTCCTGTCGGGTATACCGTGATTACCGCGTTTGGCACAAATAGGTGGCCTGGCTCCAAAATGGCCATGCCATGAGGTTTTGTCCTGTCCTTTGGCCATCTTGCCCCTTCCCGAGGTGGAGCCTACCCGGGTCAGTCCTTATTTGGGCATGCATTCTCCTGCGAAACGCCAAGCTTTTGGGGGCTTCTGCATCCCTTGTGTGTGCGCTTCCAGGATGTGGGCTGGACTGTCTGGTTCCAAAACACATCCTGGGTGCCAGAGAGTCTGGTGTGCTGTGAATGTCTGGGACCACAGTGGTCCATGATTGATCCACGTATGGTATGCCTGTATGTGAGCAGATCTCCCATTGGGTCCTCTTCGTTTTGGCGCGAAGGAGATTTTGGATAAGAGAAGACTCCAAACAACCATATCATATCGATCTCTGGAGTTCTCACTAAACGAAGGATGGGATAAAAGTATCCTGAAACTAAGAAGCCGAGTTGAGGCACCGCTGGAAGGTTTGGCATCCTGAGCCTGCTGTTGTCCCGTGGGAGCCCTCTGCATCTGTTCGCCCTAGAAGGTCTGTGAAGACTTGGACCCATTGGAATAGTGGGACAAACTATTCTCGGCACCTTCAACAAACCCTGCAAGTAAGCCTTCTCGGATGTGTCCCAGAGCCAACCAATAGGCTGACAGCTTGCGCTGGACCTTTGCTCTGAAACCGCTGCTGTTTCAAAGAGGCCCTTGAAACTTGATACATCGCAAGCTCTGCATTCACGGCACTCTCACACCGAATTTCGTACACTTGGCGTTCCCAGGTTTGGAGTAAAGAGAGCACCCGAACTGGAGTACACACGGTTACCGTGTTGCCCAGCCTTGGTGACTAACTTTGCAAACACATTGCAGATGTGCCTCTCTCTGCCCTGAAGCCTGCTACAGCAGAACTGGCCTGATTTATCCATCAAGAGTGGAGAAATCGCCACTCGCCACTGTCCCGTTTGGGAATCAACGCTGTAATTTTGCCGCTGAAAGCCGTAGAGCCATGAGATTGGGGCATTTGAACTTGCAACCGGAGTGGACTTGACTGCCGAAGTTTGGTCCGGAGTGCAAAGGGGGTGGGTGAGTAATTGCAACCCTAACCAGTGGCCCCTAGCACCTCCATCCATTTATACGCATGAGTTGCCACTGAGGGCCCCTCTCCTTTACACTGCTAGTGCAAACTAGAAATCTTTTCCCAAGTCTTGGAACCTGCTCTGCCCTGTTGGGGAGACCCTCCACGAATAGTGTGAACTTATTCTGCGTCACCTCACCCACCTTCCTGAGCTGCTACAGACCCTTCAAGAGACCCCGTTTTGCCCATCTGCCTTACTGCGTGCGCCAGCATTGCAAGTACATTTGAGCAATAGGCTCCCCTCTTCTTAGGGACTGGACTGCCTTTCAGTTAGGAGTGTGTTTGTTGCAGAACTGCCTAAAGACTCTTTGCACTACAAGCTTCCTTCTCTTTTCTAGGTTGTGGACCCATTTCGTGCATTAACCCTTTAGGCCACTTTGGTCTTGTATATATGTATTTTAGTAGGATTGTCTTGGTTTAGAAGTGTTACTGGTAATAACTATTGTGTTGAAACTCAAAGGCCTTGAAATGTATTTTTTAAAAATATTTCGACACCTGACTGGGAGTGATTTGTAAGTGTCCTTTACTGTGTGTGCTCAATAAGGTCTTTCAGTCACCCTCAACCCTCCTGAGACCTAGTCTTGACCGCTGCCAATGCTACATTGATTGGTCTGGCTTGTCTAGAAGGTTACCCTGTTCCAGGAAACTAGGCTGGCCTTCTGAACCGCTGCCCACCAGGTCAGAGTTCAGAAATCCTTCTTTACAAGAAATTATCAACCAGGGCCAGATTGCGACTAAATCTAATGAAGGATAGAGGTTTCAAATTGTTGACTGGCACAACACAGTGACACCCCTGCACGACATACATGGTCGAGGACCTCGTCCGACGTCATCCGATGTGATAAGTAGGACGCACGACGCCCGTAGCCTCAGTTCCATTTTTTCCGCGAACGTGTTGCTTCTTGAATCTCGGTTAACGCCTCGACTCTTTGGAGTTCTGTTCTTCTCGGTTCTTTCGAACCTGTTAGTTTTTGTGAAATTCCTTTGTGTGAAGATGTCTTCGACCCCGTGTCCGGGCTTCAAGAAGTGCGGGGAGTGTGGGTCCAAGATGTCGGTGACGGACTTGCACGACGCCTGCCTCTGGTGCCTCGGGGAGGCCCACGACACGGATGACTGTATCGACTGCCAGTCGCTCACGTCCGAAGCCTTACGCGAACGTAAGAAGTTGTCGGTAGGTCGGGTGTCCAAGCCCCGGAAGTCGAAGTCTGCGGGGCTTTCGACGGCTGATTCGAGAGGAGATTCTCCGGTTCATCGTCGGAAGTCTCGTGGGTCTCCTTCTAGGAGTCGGTCTCGCCACTTCTCAGCCTCTTCGAGGCATTCTCGGAAGCGCCAACACCGGTCGTCTTCCAGGTCCTCTTCGGAGGACTCTGCCCGGCACGTCGCTTACCCCACCAGCCGTGCGACGCCGGAGGAATGGGCTTCCTTCGGGAATAAAATGCTGGCGATTCTCGAGTCACAGGGTACTAAGCCGTCCGCGCCCCCGAGTGGGGTCGGTCATGAGAGGTCGAGACACACTGCTCGCAAGAGTGGTCGGCACGAGTCACGGGAGAGGTCCCGTTCGGACAAGGGGACTCGTTCTCGACGTACCCGTTCCAGGTCCCTGTCGTCGACGCGTTCGAGACCGTGTGCACCTGTGATGTCTTCGAGGAAGACATTGACGTCTGAGGCGTCGAGGGCGTCGACAGGATTTCTCGAGGCTCCGGCTCCGAGGAAGTCGTCGACGCTCAGGTCGTCGAAGGACACGCTCGGGGCTCCGGCTTCGAGGGATGTGTCGATGCCGCCGATGCTGGCGGCGCTGCATCTGACGTCGACGCCGATTTACTCGACGTCGATCCTCTCGGCGCCGATGCCTGTTCTCTCGACGCCAGCGCCGATTCGCTCGACGCCATCGACGCCTTTTGTGTTGGAGGTACCCCGTGGCACGGGGCAACCCCCTAGGAAGGCTCTGGTTAAGAGCAAGCACTCTCGGGTGCCTTCTTTTCGCCACCTGGAATATATTTCAGAGGCGGATGAGGATTCTGATGGCCTGGTTCCTAGTCTAGTTCCCGATGAAATTGTCTCGGGCCATAGTCAGTTTGACGATTTGAGGCAGTCACTGCATGATGCCAGTGGACTGGACACCTCTCCGGAGGTGGAGTTTGGTAGGCCTGAGCCTGGCTCTCATGCCGAGTCCTCGTACCGGCGCCTTATGGCTAGGGTTTCTGAGTACTTGGGATGGTCTGCTCCCCCAGGGGAGTTTGTGCAGGATGATCTAACGGACATCCTTGATGTTGGTCCCCCAACTGACCCGGTACTGCCGTTCCACATGGCTTTGCAGAGAAGGGTGGCGGCGGCTTGGACTGCTCCGGAGAGTCTCCCGGCGGTGGGCAGGTCCTTGTCGCGAAAATACCGTCCAGCCAGTAGCGACCCATGCTACTTGACCAGGCACCCCACTCCGGAGAGTTTGGTGGCGCAGGCGGCCACGGCCCCGGCAAAGCAGGCGTCGTACCCTACCATCCCTCCTGATAGGGACGACAAACGTTTTGATGGCTGGGCGAAGAAAGTGTTTTCTTCTGGTGGTATGGCGCTTCAGGCGGCCAACTCCATTTGTGCCTTGTCTCGTTTCACACACACTCTGTGGAACTGTGTTGCATTAGTGGCTGAACATATTCCCGAAGGGGACGAACGGGATGGTTTCCTTGCTATGGTCCAGGATGGTAAGGATGCCATGTGTGAGTCCGTTCAGTCGGGTTTGGACTTGGCTGAATGCGTCAGTAGGTCCATGGCGGCGAGCACCGTGATACGCAGGTTTGCGTGGTGGCGGAAGTCGGGTTTTGCTCCTGATGTGCAGTCCCGGCTCCTCAACATGCCCTTTGACGGTGAACACCTTTTTGGCAGCAAGGCTGACGAGAGCCTTGAGAGGTTGCAGACCTCAAAAGCTGCAGCGAAGTCGTTGGGCGCTGCAGTTCGCCAACCTCCGCCTTTTCGTCCTAGGGGACAGCAGTGAAGGGGTGGTTCCTTTCGCTATTACTCGTCCTTCAGTAAAGCGAGAGGAGCTGGCAGTCAGAGGCCAACGCAGGGGTACCAGAGGTGGACGACAGGGTACCCGTGGTGCCAAGGCCGCTCGGGCAGTTTCCTCTTTGCCCTCGGGTAACGCCGCAGCCGCTCCCACTCAGTCATGAGGCCATGTCCCATGGTTCGCCGGTTGGGGGAAGGCTGGCGCAGCATCTTGTAGAGTGGCAAGCCATTACATCAGATGTGTGGGTTCTGGAGATCATAACCCACGGCTACTGTCTTCCCTTTCGGCACAGGCCTCGCGACAATCCACTGGGGAACCTCTTTGCAGAGTCCGGATCTGCTCCTTGCGCAGGAAATTCAAGCCCTGCTAGAGAAAGGCGCCATAGAACTGGTGCCTGTAGCGGAGAGGAACAAGGGATGGTATTCCCATTATTTTTTGATTTCGAAGAAAGACGGGGGATTGAGACCCATCATGGACTTGCGCGGTTTGAACAAACTCCTCAGGAAGGACAAGTTCAAGATGGTTACTCTCTCTCAAGTCCTCCAGGCCCTTCAGCTTCAGGACTGGTTGGTGTCACTCGACCTCAAGGATGCTTACTTCCATGTGCCGATCCATCCCAAGCACAAGAAGTACCTGAGGTTCGCGGTTGGCGACTCGCACTTTCAGTTTCGGGTCCTGCCGTTCGGATTGACCTCCGCCCCAAGGGTTTTCACCAAGCTCATGGTGGTGGTGGCAGCGCATCTCAGGCAAGGGGGGATTCACGTCTACCCCTACCTGGACGATTGGTTGAACAGGGGGAGCTCTCCCGAGCAAGTCCTGGATCATCTGTCCGTCACCTGCCACTCCCTTCACAGGCTGGGCTTCTCCCTTAATTTAAAGAAGTCCCATTTGACGCCAACACAGCGGCTCCAGTACATCGGAGCAGTGCTCGACACTTCCCTGGGGCAGTGTTTTCCTCCCCAGGTGAGGGATCTTCACATTCAGCAGATGGTGCACAAGTTTCAGCATGCCCAGATGCTCCCAGCGTTCGAGTTCTTGAGGTTGCTCGGCCTCATGGCATCCTGCATTCTTCTGGTGCCAGAGGCTCGCCTGCGGATGAGATCTTTGCTGTGGGCTTTCAAGACGCAATGGTCGCAGTCCTCCGGCAGGATGTCGTACCCGGTTCAGGTGCCGCCCTCGGTCGCCCGGGACCTTCTGTGGTGGGCCGTCGAAGGCAACTTGATGAAGGGGGTTCCATTTTGGCTTCCCTGGCCGGAGGTGACGATCGTGACGGATGCATCCCTCAAGGGATGGGGAGCTCATGCCAAAGGGCTGACAGTCAGCGGTCGTTGGTCTCCGTCGGAGTCCAGACTCCATATCAATCTGTTGGAGCTGAGGGCCGTCAGGCTAGCCCTAAAGGCTTTTCTGCCGACTGTGCGAGGAAAGAGTGTCCTGCTCCTGGCGGACAACACAGTGGCCATGCACTACCTCAACAAAAAGGGGGGGGGGGGCAGGGTCACTTCCTCTGTGCAGGGAGGCGATGCAGCTCGAGTTCTGGGCCATCCAGCAGGAAGTTTCGATCTCGGCAGTTCATCTGGCCGGAGACGAAAACGTGACGGCGGACGCTCTGAGCAGGCAGAGCACGATCACTCACGAGTGGGAGTTGGCTCCCGGAGATTCTCCTGGAGATATTCGCCCTTTTTGGGGGACCCCTCAAGTGGATCTCTTCGCCTCCAGTGTCAACCGGAAGTGCGAAAGGTTTTGCGGGAATTAACTCCAAAAGGAGCCTTAGGAGACGCGTTCGTGGTGGAGTGGTCATTCCCACTGCTGTACACGTTTCCTCCAGTCCCCGTCATTGCGCAAGTGCTGCGGAGGTTATGGAAGTTCGGTTCCCGAATGATCCTCATTGCTCCGGCGTGGGCTCGGAGGACGTGGTACCCGGACCTTCTCGACTTGTCCATCTGCCCTCCACGTCATCTTCCCTACCGAGACGATCTGCTCTCACGGGAGGGGGGTCAGGTTCTCCATCCAGAGGTCAGATCCCTCAACCTTCACGCTTGGCTTCTGAAAGGTTGACGTATAAGGATTGGGACCTCCCTGAAGACGTGATGGAGGTGTTGCTTTCGGCCCGAAGGCCAGCAACAAAGTCTCTGTACCGTTGCCGTTGGCGTAAGTTCTGCGACTGGTGCATAGTTCAGAATGTGGATCCTTTTGCATGTGACATCCCCATGGTTCTGTCCTTTTTACTTTCTTTGGCCCACAGGGGCTTGCAATTGGGTACCATTAAAGGTTACCTGGCGGCGCTGTCCATCTTTAAGCGCTCATCTGAAGAGTGTACTTACTTTAAAATCCCTTTAATTTCACAGTTTCTGAAAGGGCTCACTAATATGTTCCCTCCGTCACCTTTCCTGATGCCTGGTTGGGATTTAAACCTTGTTCTTAAGTTTCTGATGGGTGCTCCGTTTGAGCCTTTACATTCTTGCCCTTTGAGGCTGTTAACTCTGAAAACTGTTTTTAGTTGCGGTTACTTCTGCTCGCAGAGTGAGTGAGTTACAGGCACTTTCAGTTAAGCCACCCTTCACTGTATTTCACAAGGACAGGGTTGTCCTTGGAGTTCGTCCTTCTTTTCTTCCGAAGGTAGTGACGGAATTTCATTTGGCCCAGAAGGTTGTTCTTCCGGCATTCTATCCTCCTCCGCATCCTGGTAAGGAAGAGGAGAGGCTCCATAGGCTTGATCCTAGGATAACTTTAAGCTTTTATGTTTCACGCATGTCCCGGGTCAGAGTGGACGATCAACTCTTTATTGGTTACGCTGGAAAGCGTTTGGGGCAAGCTGTGACGAAACAGACTTTTTCTCGCTGGATTATTTTGGCCATCTCGGAGTGTTACCGCTTGGCGGGTAAGGACCCACCGGCTGGCTTGCGGGCCCATTCTACCAGGGGTATGGCTGCATCTACTGCCCTGCAGAGGGGTGTTCCTATTCGCAACATCTGTGATGCAGCCACCTGGGCTTCAGTACATACATTTGTACGTCACTATTCCCTCGATTCCATCCGAGGACAGGATCTGGCCTTTGGCAAGGCGGTCCTTTGCTCTGCTATTTGATTGGCAATTCTAAATTTTGATTCTAAATTCTTTCCCTCCTCCTTGCTCTTTTTCTGCTTTGGGAGTCTGTCATAGATATGGAATACGTCGGAGGTCCCAATCCCCTCGAAGAACAAGTTATTTTCTTACCTGGTAACGTTCTTTCGATGGGATGATCCAACGACGTATTCCATATCGCTCCCTCCCTGCCTTCCCCGCTGTAGAATTTCTTTTGCGATTGCAGCTTACGTTCCGCAAGGCTTTGTGTCTGACTGGCAGTTGACTAATGTCACACGTTCTGGGGGAAAAAACTACAACTGAGGCTACGGGCGTCGTGCGTCCTACTTATCACATCGGATGACGTCGGACGTCGGAGGAGGTCCTCGACGACGGCGCATCGACGTAGGACGCAGACGCCGAAAAAGTTTCCGAAGCAGCACAGCTGTGGTGATTACATGCCATAGATATGGAATACGTCGTCGGACCATCCCATCGAAAGAACGTTACCAGGTAAGAAAGCAACTTGTTCATCCAGACTAAAAGACTTCACAAACAATCCTCCCTGCCCCAACCAGTGACCATGATATGCTTGAGATTTCGTGGTCTGCATTTTATAACAAAAAGAGTAAGGCATACAACTATTTATTGGAAGTTTATGGAAGAAATAAAATTAGATCTTCAACGTTCTATTTGAAGAAATTGAATGAATTATTGACCAATGATATGCAAAGTGGTGTTCCAAACCACCAGCGAATGTACACCTATACTTTGGAGATTTTCAAACAAGTCCAAGTTCAAACCTATTGTTTTGAACTTAAAAAATGAAGAGAAGAGCTGTAAGGAAGATCATGTGTTGAAGGCCCCATAATTGAATTCAGTTATTTTCCAATTTGCGCACTAAGTATAAGAACTACCTCAGTTATCATAGGGAACTCAGAAAACAAGTAGCGGGCAAAAACGCTCTAATCTATTAATCTAGTTCCGCAATATGGAGGTTTTTAAAAGCATCTCCTGATGCCACTGCCTCTAACATTTTGAACACTAGCAGCAAGACTACCTGGATAGCCCATTTTTCAGAGATGTTTGCAGACACTGATTATTTCTTTTTATCGAAGGATGATGCAAATTTGAATGCATTTACCTTCACTCTTGCCGATAAAGTGCTAATCATGAGCTTAAGCTCATCAAGGGCCCCAGGGCCAGATGGGTTAACAAATCTTGTTTTAAAATCTAATCCTGAGGAATGGGCTGGGGATTTTTCATCAAATTTCTTGTGGCGAGCCTCAGTCATTATTCCCTTATTCAAGAAGGGCAAAAGGAACGATCCTACCAACTATCGGCCAATTGCCCTTCTTGACATTCCAGGATTTTTTATTTAATGTTTAGTCTTGGCCGAATTAGGATGGCTGAAAAGCTAGTGGAATGATGGATTGTTGTCAATCAGTGTTTGTATCGTGCTTGGGAACGTCGGTAAACCTGGTGACTCTTAACAGCTTTAAAACATCAAGCTTTGCAACGCAATCAGAATATCTGTTCAGCATTTGTCGATTTCTGACAGGCATTTGATTCCATTTCTAGAAATGTTCTATGGCGGGAGTTGAAAAATGCTAACTGTCCTCCTGCGCTCCTATACTTGGTTCAACTGTTGAATACCAAGACATCAATTGGAGTTAAACTCCACCAAGAGGGGATATTATCTGAAGAGATCCCAACCCTTAGAGGGCTGAAACAAGGTTGTGCCCTTGCAGCGTTACTTTTTAACTTCTATATTCAAGATATATGTGAAGCACTAGAAATCCCATGTTCATTCCCTCCAAATATAGGAAATATGAAAAGTTCACGTCTACTTTTTGCAGACGACCTTGTGGTCATTGACCAAACTCCTATAGGTCTACAGAGGCATTTAGAAGCCTTGGGAGGTTATGCGACAAAAGATCAACTCTGCCAAGTCAAATATTTTAGTATTTCCTAAGGCAAACAAATTGCAAATAGTAAGAGAAATGGTGGATCTGCAATGACAAGTTAGAAATTGTCCAGGAATATAAATATCTTGGAGTAAATATTAACACCAGTACATGAGAAACAACATATAAAAAAGATGTGTTAAACAAGATGAATAATTTAATTTCTCAAGTAAAGGTTTTATCGCAAGTATATTGTAAATTCTCTAGTAAACCAATGTTGATTTTCTATGTGCAAAAAGCAATCCCAGTGGTCACCTATGGTGCCCACTCTAAGTCATTTGATCAGCCTAAATGGGATTACCTTGAGGGCAAATTTTGGAAATCTGTTCTGGGTCTTCAGGGAGCACGGCAATTCAGGTGATTCGTTATGAGCTTGCCCTAACATCATTGCAAATAGTGGTAGATTTTCAGATGTCCATGTATAGAAAATGTTGGTTACAAGTGGACGATAAAAATACTTTAATCCCAATAATAGCAGTTGCTTCAACTGCTGGCCATGACAACAACTTCTTTAATATTTGGAAAGATCATTGTATACCAATAATGATAAAGTTTGATATTGAAGAAAAACTGTTGGTAGACAACCCAAATTGTGCAAAACGAAAGTTATATCAATTGGAATGGATTAACCTATGAGATACATGCCATAAATATTGATTAATGAAATGTGGCTGTTTAACCATCAAAGCAAAGAAACAATTAATAAAATGTCTATTGGAACGCTTTGTTACAAATTTGCTTTGATCTTTGCCCCAATAAAACAGTCCTAGCAATTCGATCACAGGACCACACACAAAATAACATATGCCACTTTTGCAATGATGTTCTGGTGAGTGAAACCCAAATGCATCTGTTTACTGAATGTCCAGCCCTGTCTCAACTCAGGAAGGAGAGCTTTTATACATTTATTTTGGAGCTTTGAAATCACTTTTTGTGCACTGAAATGTGGGTAAGCATATTTAATGCTGAACATATTTCTCTGAATATAGCTACAGTTTCCTTTTTAAATGAGCTGAAACTTTGAGAATATAAAACTTACTGCACTGAAAATGGTCTTAACTTTCTATGGTTTTATTTCTCAATTTGTGTTTCATATGCGATACATTTGTGTGTTTTTAATGGTGTTTTTTTGTATTGAGATCCAATGAAATTGTATTTGTAAATGAAATATTGTATTTGTTTTGAAAAGGTTAAAAGGTCCTAACCAAACCAAATAAAGTATAATTGAATTGAAAGTCATACTTTTTTACCTCTTCAGATCAGACAGTAATACTAGTTTCGAATGGTTTGTCCTCTAACGTATTCCACATCTTTGACATGTAATGTCCACAGCTGTGCTGCTTCTGACGTTTTTTCGGCAGAGGGCGTCCCACGTCGATGGTGTCGGGTCGATTTCCCTCGAAGGCCTCAGTCGAGGGTGACGTCTCCGGATGTTCCAAGTCATGATACCAACGACTGCTCGAAGTGCCAGTCATTGACTACCAAAGCCCTGCCGGAGTCTAAGGGCAAATTACAGGACGGTCGGGTTTCTAAACCGCGGAAATCAAAAAAACTGTGGGTATTTCCACTGACAATTCGAGGGTTTACTCTCCTAGTCGGAAGGAGTCCCAGGGATCTCGATCCCAGAGTGGATCCCACCACTCGTCGTCCTCGTTTCGGCACTTCCAGAAGCATCGTCACCGGTCACCTCTCTCCCCCCCCCCCCCCCCCCTCCTCGTCGGATGATGGCTCCATGAGGAAAGGCCTTGTCCAACTAAATCTTCAACCTCCCCCCACCCTACCCCTGAGGAATGGAAGGCATTCAGGGAGCAAATGCTGGTGATTTTTCAATCCCATGGCACAGTTCCGTCCGCGCCTTTGGAAGAGGCTGGCAGGGAACGGTCTTGGTCCGATGCTTCGGGCCCTGGGACTAGGCGCGATAAACAAAAGCTCTGATGGATCGCCAGAGATGTGCCAGATGCAGGTCTCAGCCTTCGTCCCCAGCAAAACCGCAGAAATCTGGTAAGGGCTCGAGGTGGGCGTCGGCGTCGTGTTGGTCGAAAATGGCAGTCGGAGCTTTGCCTTCGATCCAGAGCTCGAAAACTTCGGTGTCGACGCCATCGGCGCCCTTGACGCCTTTGGGACAATTTGGCTGGAATTTCCCGGTGTAGGCCCCTGGTACAGTGGATCCTCTGAGAAAGGCTTTATCCAAGACAGTGAGGCCTGTTGTGGACTCGAGTGCCGCTCCTGTCCCTAGGAACGAGTACTTTCATTCTCTGCATGATATTTGAGGATGAGAGGTCAGAAATGGAGTTAAACCTGTTGAAACTCATGAGGCTCCTGACATGGTCTTTTCTCAAGACAGTCAGTTGGAGGAGTTGCGTCAGTCGTTGCATGATGCCAGTGGCCTTGACACGTCTCCTGAGGTGGAGTTTGGTAGGCCATCAGGGTCCATCCACTGACCCAGTGTTGCCTTTTCATTTGGCATTGCAAAAAAGGGTGGCGGCTTCTTGGCAGACCCCAGAAGCTTAACTAAGAAATACCACCCATCCAGTAGCAACCCAAGCTACCTATCCACGCGCCCCATTCCTGAGAATTTGGTGGTTCAGGCGGCTACGGCCACCTCTAGGCAGGCGCTGTACCCTACTATCCCCCTTGATAGGGATGACAAGCGCTTCGATGGTTGGTCACGCAAGGTATTTTCTGCTGGGAATATGGCGCTGAAGTCGGCCAACTCTACTTGTGCCTTGGCAAGGTTTTCATACACTGTGGAATTGTCTCTCTAGCGGCTGAGCATATCCCAGAGGGGGAAGAAAGGGATGGGTTCCTAGCTCTTGTGCAGAATGGCAAGGATGCCATGTGTGAATCACTTCAGTCTGGGTTGGACACGGTTCATAGTGTTAGCCGGTTCATGGCTCCGAGCACCATGATACACAGGTTTACTTGGTTGCGGATGTCTGGGTTTGCTCCGGATGTGCAGTCCCGTCTTCTGAACATGCCCTTTGATGGCTCGCATTTGTTTGGCAGCAAGGCTGATGAGAATGAGAGCCTTGAAAGGTTGCAGACTTCAAAAGCTGCTGCTAAATCTTTGGGTGCAGCTGTGCGTCAACCTCTTCCGTTTCGTCCTAGGTAACAGTGAAGGGGCCCTTTTGTTACTACTCCTCTTTTGGTAGAACGAGAGGAGCTGCTAATCAAAAGGGCCGCCGTAAAGGTGCCCGTGGTGGACAGGGAAATGGAGGTGCCAAAGCCGCTCAGGCAGCTGCCTCTTTGCCTTAAGGTGCTGCCACAACCGCTCCAAAACAGCTATGAGGCCATGTTCCATTGTTCGCCGGTTAGGGGCAGACTGTCTCAGCATCTCGAAGAATGCCGAGCGATTACTTCGGATGCGTGGGTTCTGGATACAATAGCCCACGGCTACTGCCTTCCCTTCCTAAAGCGGCCTCATGACAATCCACCGGGAATCTCTTTGAAGCTTCCAGATCCGCTCCTTGTGCAGGAAATCTTGACCCTGCTGGAGAAAGGCACTATAGAACTACCTGTGGCAGAGAGGAACAAGGGATGGTATTCCCCATATTTTTTATCCCAAAGAAAGATGGGGTACTGAGACCCATCTTGGACTTACTTTGGTTGGACAAGTTCCTCAGGAAGGACAATTTCAAGATGGTTCTTCATGCCCTTCAACTTTATGATTGGTTGGTGTCTCTGGACCTACAGGATGCTTATTTTCATGTGCCGATTCATCCAAAGCACAGAAAATACCTGAGGTTTGTGGCTGGCAACTCACACTTTCAGTTTCGGTCCTGCCATTCGGATTGACCTCCGCCCGAGGGTCTTCCATAACCTAATAGTGGTTGAACCTTATCGCTGGCTAGCCAGGGTTCATGTCTAACCCGACCTGGACGACTGGTTCATCCGAGCGCACTCTCCCGAACAAGCTTTGCATCATCTTGGCCTCACCTGCCGCTCCCTTCACAAGCTGGGCTTCTCCCTCAATTTCAAGAAGTTGCATATGACACCTCAACAGCTGTAGTACATCGGGGCTGTGTTGGACACGTCCTTAGGGAGGTGCTTGCCTCCAAAAGTGAGGGCTCACCACATTGTACAGATGGTCAACAAATTTCAACGTGCCCAGAGTCTTCCGGCTTTCAAATTCTTAAGGTTGCTCGGCCTCATGGCATCATGCATTTTTCTGGAGCCAGAGGCCAGACTGAGGAAGAGATCCCTTCAATGAGTTCTCAAGATGCAGTGGCCGTAATTCTCAGGCAAGATGTCGGATCCCGTTCAGGTTCCACTCTCGGTCTCGCAGGATCTTCTGTGGTGTGCCAGCGAAGGGAATCTGATGAAGGGGAGCCGTTTTGGCAACCTTGACGGACGCTTCCCACACAGGATAGGGAGCTCGTGCTGACTATCTGCCCGCCAGCGGTTGCTGGTCTCATTCTGAGTCCAAACTCCACATCAACCTGTTGGAGCTGAGGGCCATCAGGCTAGCCCTGAAGGCTTCTCTGCCGTCTGTGCGGGGGAAGAGTGTCCTGATCATGACGGACAACAAAGTGGCCATGCATTACCTCAACACAAAAGGGGGGAGGCGGTAGGGCCTCTCCCGCTATGCAGAGAGGCAATGCAGCTGTGGGCGATACAGCAAGGAATATCACTCTCGGCAGTCCATCTAGCCGGCGAGAAGAATGCAGCGGCGGACGCTCTGAGCAGGCAGAGCAGTCTCCCACGAGTGGGAGTTGGCTCAGGAAGTCCTTCTGGAGATCTTCGCCTTCTGGGGAACCCCTCAAGTGGATCTGTTCGCGACCGGTGCCAACTGGAAGTGCGAGAAATTTTGCTCAAGGGAATTTCCTCCGAGAGGAGTCTTCGGGGACGCGTTAGTCATGGATTGGTCATTCCCACTTCTGTACGCGTTTCCTCCAGTCTCCGTCATTCCTCAGGTGCTAAGGACGCTGCGGAGGTGCATATCCCACATGATCCTCATTGCTCCAGATTGGGCCAGGAGAGCGTGGTATCCGGACCTTCTAGAAATGTCCATCTGCCCTACACTCTGTCTTCCCTACTGAGGGGTTCTCTATCTCGCATCTCCCAATGGGGGGCCCTCCATCCAGAGGTCAAGACTTGCAACCTTCATGCTTGTTTTGATATAAGGATTGGGACCTCTCGGATGACGTGATGGAGGTATTTCTTTCGGCCAGGCGGCGGGCAACCAAATCCTGGTGCAGGGGACACAATGTCGATCCTGTTCAGTGTTGCATTCCGATGGTTCTTTCTTGTTTGCTTTCTTCGGCCCACAGGGGTCTTCAGTTGGGTACCATTAAAGGTTACCTGGCTGCGCTGTCTATTTTCAAGTGCTCGTCTGAAGAATATTATTTTAAGATTCCTTTGATTTCCCAATTTCTAAAAGGACTCACAAATGTGTTCCCGCCGTCCCTGTTTCAGGTGCCGGTTTGGTATCTGAATTTGGTCTTGAAGTTCCTGATGGGTGCTCCATTTGAACCACTGCACTCTTGTCCTTTGAGACTGGTGTCTTTCAAGACGGTTTTCTTGGTTGTGGTTACATCTGCTCGCAGAGTGAGTGAATTGCAGGCACTTTCGTCTAAGCCACCCTTTACTGTGTTCCACAAGGCTAGGGTTGTACTGAGGATACGTCCTTCCTTTCTACCCAAGGTAGTGTCTGAGTTTCATCTAAGCCAGAAAATGGTGCTTCCTGCTTTCTATCCTCCCCCCTCATCCTGGTGATGAGGAGAGACTCCATAGGTTTGACCCTAGGAGAGCTTTGAGCTTTTATATTTTAGGATGTCCAGGGTCAGAGTGGACGGCTAGCTTTTTGTGGGGTTCACTGGACACCGATTGGGCCAGGCTGTTACCAAACAGACCTTTTCCAGGTGGATTATCCTCACCATTACTAAATGCTACAGATTGGTGGGCAAGGACCCTCCTGATGGATTGCGAGCTTACTCCACTTGGGGCATGGCTACATCCAAAGCCCTGCAGCGGGGGGTTCCGATTAAGAATATTTGTGATGCAGCAACGTGGTCTTTCATCCACACCTTTGTCAAGCATTACTCCCTGGATACGCTCCATGGTCAGGATATGTCCTTTGGTAAAATGCTGCTTTATTCTGCCACCTGATTGGGTATTCTAAATTCTTCTCCCGCCTCCATTCACTGATACTGCTTTGGAAGTCTGTCAAAGGTGTGGAATACGTTGGAGGACACAATCCATTCGATGTTCTGTAATGTTCTTTCGACTGGATGTTCCTCCAACATATTCCACATCACCCGCCCAGCCTGCCCCTCTGAAGAATTTCCTATGCTATTGCAGCTTGCGCTCCCGCAAGGCTGTCGGCAGTCAAGCAGCAGTTGTGTACGAGCATGTTACACGTTATGGAGGAAAAAACATACTTAGGCTATGGGTGCCATGCGTTCTATTAACATCCGGTGACATCACCCTCGACGGAGGCCTTCAACCCAACGGCATTGATGCAGGACGCCCTCTGACGAAACAATTTACAAAGCAGCACAGCTTTGGACATTGCATGTCAAAGATGTGGAATACGTTGGAGGAACATTCAGTCGAAAGAACGTTATCCGTTGGTAAATAACTTCTTCTTTTGGCCCTATGTGTACTGCTGGTCCAAAAATATTCATGGAGCTGTGTGGGTGAAAGCAGGGTGGACAGGCTCCTCCTACATGTCAGTTACCTGTTTGTGTGGTGTATATTTGCTCCCTATTAGTTTTGGGAATATTTGCCAAATATTAGGGAATAAAGGTAGCAGATACCTTTTATATGTAGGGCTGGTAGTACTCCTACCTGATCCATATGCCTGAGGCCCTCCGTGGACACTGCCATACAGGCCAGAACTGTTCAGAATTGTGTACCCCATAACCTTCAATCCCTGACCGGCTCCTGAAGACCTGCAGTGTGGACATCTGAATCTGCCTGACATTTGCCTGCAAGTTCTAAGAAAAGCCAGAAGGCGCTCCTCAAGGTCCTCCTTTTGCCTTCAAGTGTAACAAGAATGCTCTCTCCAATGTTAAGCATTCCAGGATTCCACACTTGGGTAGAGATATTCAAAGTTTAAGAAGTCAATGTAGACGTCCAGGATTAACTGGATTTTAGTAATGATTCCTTATCCAGCATTCATATCTAAACTTTAAAGATTCACATGTTTCTGCCTGCCTCCCCTTCTTAAAGGGATGGGGATGGGGTGTTCAGTACATTACATCTTTTATTCCATGTTCCTTGTTTGAAATCAGAAGGCCTCCTGAGGAGTGCCTTGGCTCAGGCCACTCATTGACAAAAGTGATGTTTTACCCAAATGAGGTGGTTAGCCTACAGAATTTTACTTTGTGGAAATGTGCAACATGTGCACTGGGGATCCCAGTCTGAAGTGGGTGACATTTTCTAAGCAGGTCAATCTATAGAGCATAACTCTGGAGAACTATAGTTACAGCTAAGTAAAGGTTTGCTTTAACATTGACCATATCTTTATCCTTCGGTCCTATACTTAATCATTGGCAACAGCGCAGAATCTGGAGCTGTATACTGCTCAGCCAGTCAGAAGCCGCTCTAGCTCTTACTTTGTTTACTGTGAGGCTCAATCCTGTGCAATGCTGTACAACTCCTAACAGAGAAAACTGGTACTTTAAGTTCATGGTTGAATTTGCAGGTGGTCAAGCACCTAGAAAGCTAGAACATACTTTGATACTGCATTCTATACCGACAAACGCCACTAACCGGGCCCACAGCCTACAATTATTTTGTAATTGCTCAAATAAGTCATTTTTCTTTTATCTACACTTTTTGTTAAATAATCGCAGTAGGAGGGGGTAGAAAAAGGGGAGCGGGGAGTCATTGGCTAGACAGGTAGTTAATGGCAGATTGAATGAAAAGATGGGAGTAAGAGCATGGTAGACTTGGAGAAAACACAGAAGGAGCAAGAGATTTGGAAAAAGGATGGGGAGACTAGGGCAAAGAGGTACTGAGAAATATTGAAGGATTGAGACTGCAAGAGGAATGCACGTATGTTGAGCGGGTGGTAAGGTGTCAGTAGGAGACCCAACTGGGAGTGTGGCAGGGTCTGAAAACTGTGACCTGGCCGTGTGATGGTGCGAGTGAGTATGCAATGACTTACAGAGAGCGGGTTGGGGCTGTTTTTGATGGTGATGGAATTGGTTAGTTTGAAGGATGTAGGTAACTGGGGGATTGGAGAATGTATAAGGGGACTATTTCCCCCCAATAAAAATGATCATGTACATGAAACGGGCATGTGCGTCAAACAAACATCATAGCTAAACAAACTTGTTCTGTGAAGCCCTAGGGCACCAGTGACTCTATTAAATTGTTTGCAACAATGATGCAGAAAAGTTGCAAATGACAGCCTGGCTCTCTTGCAGCCTTGCACATACTGCATCTTTAACATCCAGGTGCTCCCACACCCTCCAGTCGATACAAAATGTGCCATAGCACAGTTGCCCTGCTCCCCATTTAATAACTGACCTTGATTGCTCAATCCATACCTACCCATATGTGAGCCAAGGAAAGAGTAAGGAATTGCTGGTTTGCCTACTCTTAAGAAGGTAAGCCTACACCATGCAAATAGTGTAACAAGGCTTTTCCTAGTCCAGAAGGTTAGGGGTTCGGGAAGATCAATCCAAATCTTCCTTGACTTCCCTTTATGTTGCCAGATCCTCCATGGGGTAAGCAAGGTAGATAATTTGAGGCTCTAATCTAAAAGGTACAGGGTAGCATATTGTAGTATGTTGCTTGTATTGGTGCACAGATGCAAGCATTGGAATGTTGCCTGGTGACGGGAACCTACTCTACATCAAGGTTCCAGTTGAGACAGTTGGGACACACAGGATGGGAGATAAACCTGAAAGGATGATACTGTACTAGCTCCTTACCTTCCTTTCTATCCTGACCCTGTAACAAATAAAATTACTTTCCTTTTTATATACTTATGGCTCCGGTGTCCTTCCTGACCCACCATATGAACCCAAATACTACACATACATTAGCACATAATAAAGGAATGTGTACACAGATTATTTAGCTGGAGCAGAAATGATTATGCAGGTGAGTAGCCTTTTCAAGTGGTGTCCTTTTGTGCTGAATTAACTATGTTGACGAAACTGGCACGCATTTGAGTTGGCAGTGTTTTGTCATTGGGTTTATAGAATTGAGGAAAAACTGCAATGTTGGGGTTATGATGGATTTCTAAGCTCTGGCCTGGTGAACGGCATCCAGGAGGCCAGCCTAGTTATTTTGAACAGGGGAAACTCTTGGAGTATAGCCAAACCAATCAAAGTAGCATGGAGAGTGGTCAAGGCTGTCTCAGGAGAGTTGAGTTGGGGTCAGGTGTCCATAATAAGTCCACACAGTGAAGTAGTCGAGGATTATACTTGGGCTGGAAGTATAAAAAAACTCTATGGGTCAAAGTACACCCTATAAAAACTACTCCGAGGTAATTCTATGCCACAATACTACTATTGTAAAACATATGTACAGTTAGTGCAGAATACTCAATTCATAAAAAAATCATAGCACCAACAGTCCACAGAAATAGTAACCCTAATTTGTGAAGTAAAACTCCAAGTTGATTTGGGACCTTGTGCCCAAATGTTCTCAAAGTTTCCAATAGTTTTAAGAGAGAGTTTGGGAAAGGGTCCTGTGGATGTGAATATTGTTCATAAAGGTTGTCCAAGGAGTTTACTGGTGAGTAAAATGCTTTTTTAGCTTTTGGGAAACTTTTACAACAAGTGTTGCCAAAGCCAAGAGTTGTAAAATGAATCAAAGTTCTTCACAAACTTTTAAAGGGTAGAGATGGGGGCACCAGTACGTATTGCTAGTACTCACCACCCTAACTCTATTTCTGCGGACTTGGCAGGTCAAATGGGGTTCACTGGAGGTATGTTTTCCTGCTGCTGGCTCTAGTAGCAGATACCCAGGAGCTGCCGGTGCAAGCAAAGTACCAGTTGGGGGCCGTAAGCAGAAGGCAACCCTTTCCAATGGACGAATGAAGAAGGCACTGATGCTGGACTATTTTGAAAGCTTTACCAGACGGGGGGATAATCTGTTCCAGCGATTATCACTGTGCACAGCGACAGAAGGCGTTGCAGTTGTCTTGGTTGAAGAAAGCCTTCTATTTCAAGACCTGTTGATGATCGAATGGCACAATCTCGCAGGAAGGCTACTTTCAGGACAAACTGAAGACCACTGAAGGTCCGAGTCAAAATGTGGAATGGAGACTATTCTACTGCGGTAGCCCAAACTGGATTTGGTCAGCCGACTGGATGGCACAGGGACACTTCCGAGGACTCCAGACTGCAGGGCTACGAGAAGACCTTGAGGCTGGTTGTTGCCACCAGTCCAAAGTGTCTAGGCACCAACAAGGTTCTTCTGAGATCATTAGCCAGACAAGGCTCGACCAGGACTGCAACAAGATTTGGTTGCCAGGCCTCTTCAGGATCATTCCACTGGTCTTCTTTTGTCTGTACAGCTACACAGGATACTTGGCACCTACAGAACTGAAGAAATGTCTGCAGGACTTTTTCTTATTCTAAAGTTCAAGTGGGCACAGAAACTCAGCCCAACCAATGGAGGACCTGCCCCACACACTGCATCAGTGGTCCAATTAGGGACCACTGTGGGCAAACTCCTGCATACTCTCTAGACGCACTGAAACCTTCCTGGCTTCCAACACACACATGGCCTGCACTAGCCCACGAAAAGCAAGGCTTTCCTGGGCAAGTACATGACCATAAAAGGAATTTCCTGACTTTGCAAGGCAGGAAGAAGGCCAAGGAACAAAATGGCCAAAGAACAAGAGAAAAACCTTGTGGGCTAGCCTTATTATTACACTAGCCACAGTTATTAGGCAAATGCGGTAAACGTGAGAAAGCAAACAAAAAATATTGTAGAAATGTAACTGCTGCCACCAGCTTGTCTTTAGGCACATTTAAAAGTAACCAAAAATTCATTGTGTAGTTCTAGGATGGTACAAAAGTATTCCCATTGCACTGCATTGGAAGAAGTGGAGTCAAGTGGCCTGCAGATAGCTGTTTGAGCAGGGACGTAATTTCACCAAAATGCCAGGGGTAGTGGAAGTGACATCACACAACCCTTAACCTCTGACATCATAAGAAGTGATGTTATTCGACCCCACCACAAAGTGATATCACGGGAAGTGATGGAAAACGACCTTTTACCCCATGACAAAACAGGAAGTGGCATCACATAGCATTGTTCCTAAGTACACTATGAAAAATAGGGTTACAATATCACTGTTATATACATTTCATACAAGAATGGATTGCCATATATATCGTTGAGATCAGTGTTTATAGGTCCATATTACCAAATTACTGTGAATGCAAGTAGACGTCCATGGCCAAATGATAATGTTATATAGCACTTACTTATGCGCTTTATATAGAAAAAATATACATACAATATCATACTCATTTATCAACCTCAGAAGGATGAAAGGCTGGGTTGAGGTGTTTAAGAACAGACTAAATCAGCAACTCAACCCCTGAAGTGTGCCTGAAATAAACCTTTGAGGCTAGCAATTATTGTATAGAATTCCATTCCAAAAAGACACATTATTTGGTATTCCTATTCTTTCTTATTTAGGGTCACTGTTGAAAGATGAAACCTCTGTTCTTCTCTTTTTTTTTAAAAAACATTTTTTTTTTTAAAAGGGGCCTGAACAAGAGTCAACCACTCAAGGAGCTTGCATTAAGAAAATAGATTTTCTTTTTTAGTGCTAGTAATGGAGACCTCAGGGGGTCGCAGTTGCGACCCCTTAATGACGCCCCTGGGTTTGGGTGCCAAGTGTGTTGGACTGGAGGAAGCTGGAGCTCTGCATGGTTTTTTCTTTCAAAAAACCACTTTAGACATTGAAGCGTAGCGAATTAGAATCAAGTGGCCTGCTAATTCAATGACTTTCGGGAGAACGCTTTGGACCGCATGAATACAAATACTGCCCAGGAATATAACATTTTAGCAGTTCTCTTTGAAGTATGCTAGGCGACTAATTGGCGGTCCTAATAAGTCTATAGGATTTGTGCTGGTCCAGGTGGACCGAGGGGCAAAAGAAAAATATAAACAATACAAATAATGGACTGCAGGTGGTCTAACTGCCCTGCTTTAATTGTCGTTCTGCACATTGAGTGCATATTATAGCCACTGTTATATAGTGGTAAATAGATGCAAATTTTGATGTAGATATTGGGTCCTCAAATTCTAGGCATTAAGTCTTCGGAGACGACAGGGTTCTTTACTCTTTGATCTGTGGAACTATTAAGTCAGAGTGGACCCCTCTCCCTTATGTCACTCTATCCTCTATCCCTGCAGGGAACTTGCCCTTTGATATGTAGGTGTTAGGAAGATGAATGGCTTCAAGTTCTGGATTACGCAGTCAATCTGGTATAATGCTCCTGGAAAAAGTTTCTATGTCTGCGGTGGCCTGCACTCGTATGATTAACATGGTAGAGAAAGTTTCGACTTCTAATCAAGGAGCTGGAATTGTGGCAGCCCTTATGCACAAAGTCTGCAATTGACCTCTTTTGACGAGTCCTGGTGATGTATTTTGTTCCATGAAGAAATCTACTTGGAATGGATTGTGTCCTCTCACGTATTAATCATCTTATGATAATTATCCTTCCAGCTTCAGAATTCTGTTTAGACAGGGGGCACTGTGTGCCGTCAAGTCAATGTCCTTTGAGGTCCTCCGTTCGACTGTCGACATCGATATAAATGGCGCACACAGCTCTCCCGTTGGCTTCAGATGTGTTTTTTCCGAGCTAACGCTTCGAAGAATTATAATGCGCTTCCTTTCTTCACTGAACTTCATCACTAATTTTCAGAAACAAAAAAAATGTCTTCTCCGTCGGCTCCATAACACCTAAGACAGGCTTCAAGAAGTGTCAAGACTGCCGATCGAAGATGTCGATCACCGACCCACACTGCATATACTTGTGGTGTCTCTGTACCGGTCACCGTACCTCAGAGTGTAACTCCTGTCAGGCGATGACTGAAAAGGCTCTAAGTGAGCGTAAAGGTAAATTGGTGGTGGGGAGGTTACCTTAGATGTCTCCTTAGAGTTCCAAGAGAAAACCTGAAGTCGAGAGATTCTCTGACACAAAAGGTCTAAAAATTCTCAATTGAGAAGTCGATCACCCTAATCTTCGTCTTCTAAGAAGGCCAAGAAACTGCGCCACAGAGCCCCTTCGACCTCCAGTGATTCCTCGTCCGAGGTAATCAAATGTCCATCTAGGACTCCCCAACTAAATGAGATGTATTTCGTAAGTTTAAAATCTTTGAGAATGCGTCCCGATCCCCTCGCAGGACAAGCAGAAGGCCCATACCCCTGTCGATCTGCATCAAGATGGAAAAGGGAAGTCAAAGCCTTTTAAATATTCGAGTCGGAGGCATAAGTAGAAATTGCAGCAAGAGAAATCTCAATCCGACGAGAAATCGTTGAGGGCTTAGACAAGCCAGGAATCCAGTCTGTGAACTCTGATGGCCCTAACAACGCTGTCTGAGCCGTCGACCCCAGTATCAAAGTAGACTCCGACCAAATTGACTCCAACTTCGAAATCATTGTTGATGATTTCTGTGAAGTTGTCAAAGCCAATAGTTACTCGGGGAAAAGGTTTTCAAACCATTTTAAGTCTTTAATTTCAATCTATGAAGACAATGAATTTTCAGACGACAATACACCACCACTTGGTTTACAATTTGGCACCCCAAATGTGCCACAGTAGTTAATTTCTGAAGACTCTAGGTTAAAAGACTTGTATGATAATCTACAATCCGCATGTGGTGTAGGGTTCAGCGCCCGTTTTTGTTTCGTGGCAATTTTTGCCAACATGTTTTTGCCGAAAAAAATCATCGAAAAATATGGAGGGGCTGGAGCGGGAGGGCAAGGCGATATTAGAAGGGGTAGGGTGGGGGGGTGTATAGAATACATAATGGTGGAAGGGGGGTTTGGGACAGGACCCTTTCTCCTCCCCCGCCTACCAATACATTTCTTTAAAAAAATAGATGCATTTCTTTGGCAAAACATTTTCGACAAAAAAAGCCACAAAAAATGCTGGGGATGAATGAACATAGAACCGTGGTATAGATAGATACCTCTGCAGAGCTGGAATTTGGTCAACCAGATCCTACTGACCATGCTGACTCCTCATACAGGCTACTAAAGGGCAAGGTGGTGATTTAAAA
This sequence comes from Ambystoma mexicanum, assembly GCF_040938575.1. NCBI lineage: Eukaryota > Metazoa > Chordata > Amphibia > Caudata > Ambystomatidae > Ambystoma > Ambystoma mexicanum. Next base: position 548,388,877 of record NC_090931.1, on the reverse strand, counting down.
AAAAAAACATTTTTTTTAAGGTCCAGCATACCTGCACCTTCTTTCGAGCAGGATGACCAACAGATATTTTGGATCAGGGTCCCCAGAGATCCAATTTTGCACTTTCATATTGCCCCACAAAAAGGGGTTTCATCTAACTGGGAAAAAACAGAGGCTGCAGTAAATAAAAATGTTGGGCAAAAAAATATAGGCCATCCAGCAGTGTCCCAGAGTACTTGACACCCAACACCAGAGTCTGGTGGTTCAGGCTGGTAAATCTGCCAAGAAATCCGCATACCCTTCTATCCCTCTCGATAGGGATAAGCGGGTGGATGCCAGAACGAGAAAAATATTTACTGCTGGAAGTATGGCTTTAAAATCAATGAACACAACTTGTGCCATTACAAAGTTTACATTTACCCTGTGGATCTTCCTAGCTATGGCGGCTGACCACATCCCAGAAAGAGAAGAGACCCCTTCCTGGCCATCAAGGATGGTAAGGACACAATGCGTGAATGCCTCAGTCAGGTTTGGGTCAATATGCCTTATGACATGCGCAAGGCTATTTGGCAGCAAAGCTGATAAAAGTTTGGAAAAGTTGCAGAACTCGAAGCAGTGGCTAAATCTTAGTGCTGCCATTAGACGGCCTCAACACTCCTACCTTGGTTCATCATCTTGGAGGGGTAAGTCCTTTAAATTCTACCTCAGTTGGAAGAGGACAAGCCAGTCATAGAGGTCAGAGAAGATTGCCTCATGCTGGATGAGGAAGCTGTGCTAAAACGGCCCTAGCAGTGGCAGTTTTACCCTTGGCTGCCTCAAAACTACTCTGAGGCCTTCACCTGCAAGACTCCTGTGGGAGGCTCACTTTCTCAGCATCTGAAAGAATGGTGGGGCATTACTTCAGTTGCTTGTGCACTGGAAACGGTAGCCCAATGTTACTGCCTTTCTTTTCAAAAAAGGCCTCAGGATCATCCACCTGGGAACAGCTCTTTAAAAGTTCCAGATCCGCTACTTGTGCAGGAAATTTTGACCCTGCTAGAGAAAGGTGATATAGAACCTGTATCTGTAGCGGAGAGGAACAAGGGTTGGTATCCCCCGTTTTTTCTCATTCCCAAAAAGGACGGAGGATTGAGACCCATCTTGGACGTAAGAAACTTGAACAAGTTCCTACAGAAGGACCAGTTCAAGATGGTTCACCCTTTCTCAGAACCTTCAGGCTCACCAACTCCAAGACTGCCTGGTGTCATTGGACCTTCTGGATGCTTCATTTCATGTTCCTATCCATCACAAGCTCCTGAGGTTCGCAGTTGTCAATTCGGGCTGTCCTCTGCCCAAGGGTTTTCACCAAGTTAATGGCGGTAGTGGCAGCGGGTCTACGGAGGGGGGGGGTTAAGTCTACCCCTACCTGGACGATTGGCTGATCAGGGCACGTTCACCGAACAAGCCCGGGAACATATCAGCGTAACCTGCCACTCTCGCCACAAACTAGGCTTCTCCGTCAATTGCAAGAGGTCCCACATGATACCCTATCAAAGACTTGAGTTTATTGGAGCAGTCCTGGATGCTTCCTCACGAAAAGCTTTGCCGCCCAAGTTGAGGGTTCAACACATTCTGCAGATGGTCAACAAATTCCAGAGTGCCAGGCATCTTCCACCCGCCGATATTTTGAGATCCCTCCAATGGGTTCTCAGGACTCAATGGTCCCAATTCTCAGGCAGGATGTCAGACCACCTTCAGGTTCCGAGCAGAGTTGCACAGGACCTTCTGTGGTGAGCTTGCAAGGGCAACATTCTTTTTGACAGCCATGGCCAGAATTGACCCTAGTGACAGACGCCTCACTCGCGGGGTCGGGGTGCCCACACCAACGATCTGACAATCGGCTGTCGTTTGTCTCCATCGGAGTCCACACTACACATCAACCATTTAGAGAACCATTTAGAGCCGAGGGCGATCAGGCTTGTGCTGAAAGCCTTCCTGCCCACCGTACAGGGAAAGAATGTACTGATAATGGCGGACAGCACAGTGGCCATGTACTACTTCAAGAGAGGAGGCGTAGGGCCATTACCTCTGTAGAGGCATACAGCTCTGGTTCTGGGCAATTCAAGAAGCAATCTGCCTGTCTGCAATTCATCTAGCCGGAGAGAACATGGCAGCAGACGCTCTGAGCACGCATAGCAGTCTCCCACGAAAAGGGAACTAGCTCAGGAAGTCCTTGAAGAGATCTTCACCCTTTGGGGAACCCTGCAAGTGCAGCTGTTTGCGACCAGTGTCAACTGTACTGCTCCTGGGAATTTTCCCCAAGAGGAGCTCAAGGGGACGCGCTGATAGGAACTGGGAGTTTCCACTCCTGTATGCATTTCCTACAGTCCCTGTCATTCCTGACGTGATCAGGAGGTTGAGAAAGTTTGAAAAGCCATGATCCTAATTAGTCTGGATTGGGCCAGTACGACGTGGTACCTGGAACTTCTGGACATGTCCATCTGCCCTCCAATTAGTCTTCCACAAAGAGAGGACCATCCTTCATGAGCGGGTCGTGTTCTCCAGCCAGAGGTCAGGACACTCAACCTTTACGCATGGTATCTTGGAGGTTGAGATACAAGTATTGGGACCTCCAAGATGATGTAATGGAGATTTTGCTTTTGGCTAGATGGCCGGCAACAAAATCTTATTACTGCTGCCGTTGCAACAAGTTCAGCAGTTGGTGCAATGATAAGAATGTGGACCCTTTTAATTTTTTTATTTTTTTTTTATTACATCTGCCGAATCTGGAGCTCCAGATCGGAACAATTAATGTTTACTTGGTGGCGCTGGATATTTTCAAGCGCTCTTCAGAGGAGGAGTAATATTTTAAAATCCCTCTGATCAATTCTTAAAAGGTCTTACTATCGTATTCCAACCAGTTCCTTTCCAACTCCCTATATGGGATCTTAACCTGGTAACATTTCTTAATATGCATCCCTTTTGAGCCAATACATTCATGCCCATTAAGACTTAACTTAAAACTGTTTTACTAATAGCAATAACGTCAGCCCGCAGAGTAAATGAGTTGCAGGCACTTTCCTGTAAACCCCCACATACTGTTTTCTAGGTTGTTCTCAAGGTAAAACCGTATTTTCTACCAAAGGTAGTCTCCTTTGGTAGAAAATTTTGCCAACTTTATACCCACCTCCTCCTGGTTCGGAGGAGGAAAGATTACCCAAGAGGGCTCTCGGCTTTTAGATATCAACAATGGCTCAAATGACCAATTATTCATTGGCTATAGACGACCTAAATTGGGTTTCGCTGTGACAAAACAGACCCTACCCAGATGGATCATCCTGGCCATTGGGGAATGTTGCAGGTTAGCGGGCAAAGATCTGCTGGAAGGTTTGAGAGCAAATTCCACTAGGGCATGGCAACCTCTGCTGCACTTCAGAGAGGTATTCCAGTGAAAGACAAGTGTGCAGCGGCCACTTTGTCATCTGGTCACACCTTTGTGAAACATTAATGGCTGTATTCTTCTTCCAGTCAAGGACAATTTGGAAAAGCGGTCCTTCATTCAGTCCATGGTAACAATTAAGACAAAATATAATTCATATTCCCACTACCAAATTATTACTGCTTTGGGAGTCTTTCATAAAATGAGATACGTGGAAGAACACAATCCATTCCAGGAACAAGTTATTTACGCCTGGTAACGTTCTTCAGATTGGATGTTCCTCCCACGTATTCCTCATCGCCCCTCCCAGCCTACTCCACTGTACAATTTTACGTGTCTTTACACTTTATGCTTTCTTGGCGCCTACGGTCTATGGTACGCCCGGTAATTCATCTACAGGAGGGGGAAAAACAGAACTGACGCCAATGAGCGCTGCTTGCGCTATTTACACTGATGATGTACAGAGGCCCTCGGGGGACATAGACTCGAAACAGCACACAGCGTCCCCTGTCAGCAAAATATACCAAAGCAGCTGGAGCTCGAAGGATAATTATCAGAAGATGAGGAATACGTGGGAGGAACAACCAATCGAAAGAACGTTACCAGGGGTAACTAACATTTTGAATCCCATCCTATTGACCAACTCCCTTTACTGTGTCCTAAAGAGGGCGGGACGGTTCTCTCCATGTCGATTGTATTTGATAGAAGACAAGTACACCTCCCAAATCTATCTCCTATTGCAGGGCAGAGGATAACAGATTTTTTCTATAAAAAGACTGGCACCTGTACTGAAATTCGAATGATACCCCCGATCAAAGGAATTGCAATCCTAGACCATTCTGAAATGATTGCTTCAATTAACTTAAGGATCATTTAATACGTTGATTCAGTACTATTTGGTAATTAGGTTGGTAACCCGGTTTCATCATATGTGGGCTCCAACAGAACTGACCAATTTAGTTAACCAGATTAATGTAGATTCCGAACTTAGGTTTGCAGAGGAAGAGGTTTACCAGCAGGAGGTAGCAATCCATCACACCTTGTTGGAGGCTGATAAGCGTACACACCGAACCTTCCCCCCACCGCCTCATCTCTTAATGTTTCTCAGATCCTTCGTTAATTTATACGATAACATTTGGGATGAGGTTAAGGCGCACACACTAATTCTGAGCGCAATTAACATAAAATTAGAAGACTTGGAAAAGAATAACTGACACAATAGGCCCCCTTTTTGTTCCTCTTCAATCATTCCTGATGTTCCCTTGCAAACGGTATTAAATGTGTCTCCCATTTTGACAATCTGAAGACTGTGTAGATAATTCTCCACTTGAAACTAGGAGCAAGGAGTTTTCAATAGTAGAGGAGCGTTCTGGTGGGAATTCAAAAATGAAAAAAGCAAAGTTTTAAGATGATAGAAAGAATGCTTCCTCCAGACAATTGGTGCCTAATGTAACAATTCCGGAGTTTCCGAGGGGGTACAGTCATGTCAAGTCACAACTTTCTCAACCTATGACACCTTTATTTGAAGCAAGTGTGATTGAACAGAACGCTAATGTTAGATTTCAATGTGATCCCCTAATTAGATCTGTACAGAATGTGACCAGTTTTGGTCCCGATACAAATTGAGATTGATGTGGGAACCTATTTGGTTAATGTTCCATGTGGCCCAATTTAGAATATTGTGCCTCAGTTGTAAAACTTGTTTAACAGCTGATGATGGGGCTCAATCTGAAATGTATTTTGGACAATTGATGAGGGGTGGTGATATTGAGAGATATTCCAAGGAACACTAACTTTGCATGTAGAATGGTTACTGAAGCAAAGGCACCGGTTAAGGATCAGTCTGTGGCTGTTGGGCCTCCCTCTTTAATTTCTATTATTTTAGAGGGTAACAGTCCACCTCTTCCCACTCACCCCCAGTCAGTACTGCTTCAGAAAGTACCCTGAAAAAGGTCTTTGCTCCCAATAATACGAGGCAGCATTTTCAAGGGGCTTCTTTTAACATTTGACAAAGTGTGGGTATGAACTGTGCCCCCAATGTACAGATTCATTGGAATAGTAACCATTACGATGTTATAGTAATAATTTGGAAAAAGAGCACAATAAACCTTTTACTGTTTTAAGACCTGCTCAGACCAGTGATGTAGCAACAGGGCGGGTTTATCCTGGGAACAATACAATACAATGCATAATAAGGCTAATCGATCCATGGAAAGTAATGGCTGTTTAAATCATTCTGGAACTAATAAATCAGTGTTGATTAGTTTATTGGGGGATAACTTTCCTGTTTGTTTAAACAGAACTAATGTACTGTTGATTTTCTTTGATGTTTCGTCTGCAAGTGCTCTTCCGATTTGGATAGGGTAGAATTCCTGGATTGGAGAAACCCTAATGGATGTATTCTCCGGTATTGGGTCATTTTTTTCGAAAATATTTTTTCAAAATACAATCATGTGAAATATTTTGACGAATTTTTTTGTTCAAATGTTTTTTTTAGTTTATAGTTTTTTGTTTTGTAAGGAAAAAAAAGGATTTAAAAATGGAGGGGTGAGGGGAACCCTGAACCCCCATTTAAAAAAAAAATGGCATTCGAAATAATCACTATAAACCGTATTCTCCACTTTGGGTCTAGATTGGTGAAGGAGTTGGTTGACTCCCAGCAAACTAAATTAATAGATTTGGTGTTCTCCATTAAGTTTCTGAACAAAGATGAAATGAACACCGCTGCAACCAATAGCAGGAGTCTCTATAAAATAATTACCAATGTTTATGGTACTGAACTTAGAAGTAAGAGAATATCCAGAGAATAAATATTTGACAAGTTGATTGGAGTGCCGTTAAATCGACTTTGTGGTGAAGTGCCGTCCCTGGAACTCTCCAAGGCCATTGGTCTTAATACAGAGAATGTGGGCTTGAAGTTATCCTTATGGAATTCCGGGGTCAGCACTCTGTTTCTTCCCCAATGTAACTGCAATGAACCTCTTAAAATAGTATTGCTTCAGGAAACCTGGCTTGTTGCCCCATCTGTAATAGATGGATTTCAAGTGTTCTGCCATTCAGCCATCCATCCCCAGTTTTGTGGGACGGTCTTCTGGGGAACTGCTCAGTGCCAGAAGATCTGCTCAAGGCCTTTCGGCAGAGGAGATCCCCAATCTTCAGTTCGTAATATTGGCAGTTGCCTTTTCATGGTTTGGGGACCCATTCCATTTGCTTTTGATCAATATATATTGGCATATGAGGGTGGGGGAGTTGGATGTTTTCTTAAGAGCAATTATAGAATGTATACTATAATGGCAGTTGTGGGTCAAGACTGGGTGCACCATTTTTGCAGGTGATCTCAGTGCGAATTGTCTTTTGATTGATCAACAGGGTGAGTCATGGGGATATGTCAGCTGATAGGATGGCACCTGACTTTAAAACACAAGCTTGTTGGAAATGGCTTCTCACAATGCCATCTTTTGACCTTTAAGCTATTGAATGGTAATATGGGAAATGAATCCTCCCAATACACTTGGAACTGAGGTATTAGTAAATCGACATTGGGCTATATCTAAGTTGACCATTATCTGTTTAATTGTTGTATAGACCTGCAGGTTGTTAAAAATCATTGGATCGTCCGCTCTATTTTGACAATAAATTTCAACATTATTTTGAATGCTTTAACTAAGAGGAGCCCAACTAATTTATTAACAAATTGAGGAAAGCACATCTTAAATTGGTTAAAACAGAACATTGGTTTGCTGAATGTATACTTCGATAAGGTAACAAAGTCCTCGAATTTGGAATGAAAAATGGAGGGTGTTCAATGCAGTCCATTATTTATTCCTTTTTGCAAGACTTGATTTATTCCGCATTTGGTAACCAAGTGATAATGTCACGGGAGGTGATGAAGCAGCAGACCCATAAGTATGATGAACAACTTGCTGCTGCCAAGTGGTATTTGAGGAAATTAAGAGAAATCAAATACTCTTCTGATATAAAAGAGGTGCAACTGATCCAGTGTAAAACTCAAACGGAGATCTAAAAACATATGTAAAGCAAGGTGTGCAATTCTTTTGTAGAATGATGCAGAGGCTATGCTACATATCCTTATAAAAAAGGATGTAGGAGCTTTATGGTCGCTGATCAATGCGCAGGAGTCAGCCTCAGGCAATGACCAGTCAATGTAGTTCCTGAAACCGTTTGGGTCCATTTCTGTGAAGAGCTGTATGCTTATCAAGTTAAGGGCGAGGAGTCTAATATCTTTAAGGGAGGATTCCACACAGTGCGGTTGGTCTCTCCCATTTGGATAGGGTCTTTGAAAACATCAAAGCCTCAAAGTGCTCTAGAGCTGCCGGTCCGAATGTTTTGACAAACAATACCTTGAAGGCTGTCCCATAATGTGCTGACTGTTATTTGGAAGCGTCAGTGGAGAAATATACTACTTCCTGGCAGGCTAGCTTGAGGGCCGCAAGGTCCGAAACCCAGAACGATCGACCTATAGCTCTAATTGATGTGGGCAGTAAGATATTTGCATCCCTCTTAATCCTACGTCCTGTCCCCTTTCCTCCATACTGTATGGGCGTCCCTCGCTAGGGACAGGAGACTGAACCTTTTTCACCAGAAAAATCATCTTCCCCTTTAAATTTAGATGCACTCAGGTGTGCGGCCCTGGGAGCATGCACTCCCCTGACTCTGCCGACCGGCGCTACTCCCCAGTCTTCTTTTCCGCGTCAATGGGAACAAACCGCTTTCTCCAGCGCTCCTGGGTAAGGCCTCTGGCTAGTAATTCCACGCGTTCTTCCCCGGGGAAGTATTCTTGTCTTTTTTTTTTTCTTATCAATTATCAGGTAGTGCTTTGTCCTCTGGCGCCACACTCCCTGGCGAATGCCGACTACGGTAGGCTTTAGCAGGTTTCCAGCCTGCGAAGTTCCCTTCCCAATGTCAGACGCCCACACCCTCTGCAAACGCTGTCTTGGCCCAGACACGGCTGGGGACAGCTGTACCGCATGCAATGTTTTTACTCCGCGCGCACTCAACAACCGACTAGCCTGGTGGCGGGAGCTCTCCGGATGATCACTTCCAGAGGACCCAAAGCAATTGTTGATGCAGAAGATCAGGCCCAAGGTAGGTACCCTGTTATCCTCTGCTGACTCCTTCCCAAGGAAGCGCCCAAGCGGGAGGGACCGAACTGGTCCTAAGACCTGCAACTATACAGAGGCTGCTCCACCGAAGGGTCGCAAGATCCTACCAGTGCAACCGCTGAGGAACCACAAGGCTCTATTTCGCGGTCACAGCCCGAGGGGCTACCTCCTAACGCCGGACTCATGTCCGAGGGTGCGCCTGCACCCAGCAATACCAGCACGACTGCCAAGGGCACTGCGCCTACTAGGCCCCGTCCTGAGGTGAAGGGTAGGTCTCAACCACCACTGATCATACTGGTGGAAGCCGGTCCCAGCTCAGCAAGTTCCACGATGCAGGCACGTGACATGGAGCAAAACAAAATGGCTCACCCGATGCCTTTTTCCTTTCGGAGACCAGGCAGGGGAAAGCGCTTACAGGTGGGATTGGTCAACCCCTGTCACTTGGTCCACATACTATCCATCCACTTCTCAGGGCAGGTATAATTCGCCCTATACAGCGAGACCGGGCACGCCCAGGACACAGCAGCCTCAGGCCCGACCCCTATGCCTGTACCATCAGGTACCCCTCCCGCCTGTGAAGACAGGTTCTTCAAGAAATTCTTTGCACTCATGAGATCACCACAGATGGGTACCATCCTCAGGGACTTGATCGGGAACATGCTTCCTCTCTGTACAGCTGCAAGCACCCACATCCACAACGCCCCTGGTTCCAGCTCAGCCCCTGACTCCTATGCCTGAACCAGTAAAGGCATCCCCGGCTCTCCCACCTCAGCACCCTCCAGCACTGATACTCAGCACTCCGGTTGCTGGCACCCAGCACTCCATCGGCCGCCTTGGACCTGCAGGACACAACAGTGTACACAAACGAGGAGGAGGACCCAGACACCATCGTCAGCCAAAGGGTTTAATGAATGGCTGGCGGGCCTGGCTGAGTACCTAGGAATCACGCAGCCACAGGTGGAACAACCGGTGGAATATGCTCCTGACGAAGGATATTCTTACTCTTACTTCCCGTCCCCTTTCCTCCATACTGCATGGGGGTCCCTTGCGAGGGACAGGAGATGGAACCTTTCACTAGAAAAATCTTCTTCAACTTTAAATATAGAGGCACACGGCCCTAGGAGCATGCGCTTGCCTGACTCCGCCCCCCGGCGCCACTCCTTAGTCCCCTTTTCCGCATCGATGGGGGAACGGGCCGACTTCACCAGCGCTCCTGGGTTTGGCTTCGGCCATGTAATACCACACCCTCTTCCCCAGATATTATTCTATCTTTCTTTTTCTTTTCAGTAGGTACTTGGTCCTCCACCACGTCCGGCCCCCATGCCCTTTGCCTCTGCTGCCTTGGCCTCGACCACTGCTGGGAAGGTTGTTCCCCATGCGATATGCTGACTCCACCTGCACTGAAGAACAGGCTAGCTAGGTGAAGGGAGGTCTTCCAGAAGTCGCCTCCGGAGAATCTGAAGGACTTCGTCAAACATCGCTCGAGGACAAAGTCAAGGCCTCTATTTACCATCACACCCCATAAGGGCGACTCCTTTCCAAGAAAGCGCCCGGCTGGGAGGAACCTATCGGGTTCTTATACCAGCACACGTACCGATGATAGTCCAGCTTACGGCTGAGGGGTCTCCAGATCCTTCCGGTGCCAGTGCTGAGGGACAAAGGTTCTTTTACTCCTGAGAGGCAACACCCTACCACCGGCATAATGTCCAAGGCGACGCCTTCACACAGCACTACCGGCAGTTCAGCTGAGTGCAATATGCCTTCCACAAGGTGGGACTGGTGTCAACCAGGTATGTGGCCTACAGTTTATCCATCAGCAGTGCAGGTTTTCCCTGCACCCCAGACAGAGCGTGCCTCGGCTCCAGCGTCACGCAGCCACTCAGCCACTCAGTCAATAGTACCTGCCACCTCTTCAGCCTGCAAAGACAGGATCTTCGAAAGGTTCCTAGCGCTGATGCAAACCCCTCAGATTAGGGCCATCCTTCGGGATACTATCAGGGACATACTCCCTCTGGCCCTCCCACCAGAGCCCATAGTCATTCCTGCATTGGCTCCAATGCCTCAGGCCACAGCGCAGCCTGTGCTTCCCCTTTTGGCTCCCCCGTTTCTGGCACCCCCGCAGGCAGTTCCATAACAGCTCCCGCAGCAGCCACCGGCTCCAGTCTCCACACCGCAGCCCACGGCGCCCAGCACCCCTCTACCTGATCCGGATCCTCAGAACACTCAGGTGGACACAGACGAGGAGGACCCCGACATGCCATCTTCAGCCAAGGCCTTCCACGAACGCCTGGCAGAGTATTTGGGCCTTCCTCAGCCCGAGGTCGAACAGCCTGAGGAGGGGGTCTTGGCTGAAGTCTTCACCCCAAGACCACCTACCAAGACGGGGATACCGATGCAGAAGGACGTTGTTGCCCTGGCCAAAAATGGGTGGCTCAAGCCGCACTCTGCCCAGCCTGTCAATCGGCGCCTCAACGCCAAGTACAGGCAGAGAGGGATCCACTCTTGCTTTCAGCGCACTCTCAACAGCACTGTCACTCTACTCTAAGCCTGAGTCGGCACTGCTAGGCAAGGAGGAGAAGATCTTGGAGGCGTACGTGAAAAAGCTGTACTCAACGCCTCCTTGCTCCTCCGTCGAGCCAATGCTGATGCCATGCTGACAGCCGTTAACCAAAGGCTCTGGTGGGAAATTGCGGACTTACTCCTGGTACTTCCGCCACACAGCGAAGCCCGCCTCAAGGTGGGATTAGGAGAAGCTAGGCGGGTAGCGCAGGACATCATGGAGTCCGCGGTGGCCCATATCGATACCTCTGGCCGGGCTACCTGCATCGCCACGGACATGAGGACGGCCTGGTTCCGGTCTACTAAGTTTAACCCCAGCGTCCAGGAATGCATATTGGACCTTCCATTCGAGGGTAGTGACCTCTTCCACTCCACCACGGATAAAAAACTGCTTGCAAACCACAAAGTCTTGATCTATTCTTACGAAGGCCATGCCCAAGGTGTACACCCAGTCACATCCATGCTCTGACAAGGGTTGGACGTCAGGAGCGTTCAGAGGGAAAGAAGGCATGACATGCCCCTTCGGGTCCACGTATCTCCAGTGGGGAGCAGGCTTTCCTTCCATGTGCAATTTTGGTGCTAAAGGTTTTCGGATCCATGGATCCGATTGGTAGTATCCAAGGGGTACCACCTGCCGGTCCCTCCCTCTTCCCCCTACTCTCCCACAGATTGGGACAGCAACTCTGTTGGCGGAGATCCACTTGCTCGGCGAGAGCCAGGCAGTGAAGGAAGTCCCAGCCTCTCAGCAAGGTTTGGGCTTCTATTCCAGGTTTTTTCACCATACAGAACCACCACCAGGCTGGTCCAAGAGTTGTTGGACCTTTCCACCCTCAACCTCTCCCTTCCTTTACAAAAATACAAGATGGTTATGCCAGCACTCATTGCAGAGACACTGAACAGGTGAAGACTGGATGTGCTCCCTGGATCTGAAGGACATGTATCTACACATCCGATTTGGCAGCCACATCGGTCCTTTCTTCGGTTTAGGATCATGGGCTGCCATTTCCAATACAAGGTGCTAGGCTTTGGCCTCAACTCCGCACCCAGGGTATTTACCCGGCTAATGAATGCAGTGGCAGCCCTCCTTCGGGCCACCACGTGTACCCATACCTGGTCGACTGGCTCATCCGGGCTTCAACTCAGGAGGGCGTTCTCCACACCTCCTCTGCACTTATGAGCACATTCTACGACCTGGGGGTTTACAATCAATCTCAAGTCTCAGATGCACCCCTCGCAGAGCAGGACCTTCCTGGGCCTCATCTGGGACACCGGCTCTGAGAGTCTTTTCCTCGGAGGACAAGATACAAGATCATGGCCATCAAGAGAGCCACTACTCGCTTCCTCTCCAGGACAGTGACCTCTGCCTGGTGGTTCCAACACCTGCTGGGTATTATGGCGTCGGTCCTTTTGGCTGTACCCCACACCAGACTCAAGATGAGGCGATTACAGCTGCACTTAGCAGCCTCATGGAATCAGGCGAGGGGCTCCCAAGCGGAGCCTGTTGACATTCCTACATCTCTCCATTCGGACCTCCTGCAGGTCACCGTCACTACAGACTACTCCCTAGAGGGCTTGGGAGCCACGCTGGACAGTAAGTGCATCCATGGAGTCTGAACAGGAGTCCCACATCAACTGGCTTTAAAGAAGGCCTCCCTGGACAACAGGAAATGCCAGCAGTTCGCCTCTTGGCAGGGACAGGGCTTGGGCTCACTGGACAATGCATTCCAGATACATTGGACTACATGACATATGCCTTCCCTCCACACCCCTGGTACACAGGGTGATCTGCAGGATAAAGGAATCTTGTCACCTCGGCACCATTCTGATTGCTCCCTAGTGGCTGGCAAGACCGTGGTTCTTTGATCTGCTCAGCCTATCGGACAGGCGTCCATCCTCCTACCTCGGGGTTCAGCTCCTCTCCTGACCCAGCAGAGGGGCAGGGTACTCCACCCTGCTCCTCAAAAGCTAGCCCTCGCAGCATGGTTCCTGAGCTGCTCAGACGGAAGCGCTTAAGCCTATCTCAGGCTAACCTGGAGATCGTCCAGTGTGCCAGAAGGGTGACCAGACATTTGGTCGACCTAAAACTGGTCGAATGACATTTGGTCGACGCAATTTGGTCGAAAACCAAATGGTCGAATTTTTTTTATTATATATTTATTTTTCGGGTTTTCGTTTTTTTACAAAAATGGGTTTTTAGAAAAAAAAGGGGTGAAAATAAAAAAAAAAAAAATCGACCATTTGGTTTTCGACCAAATTGGTTCGACCATTTGTCTGGTCGACCAATTTTTTACGACCAAATGTCTGGTAACCTGCCAGAAGCAAAGCTACCAGGAGCAAATATAAGAGCAAATGGTCCCGATTCTGTCATTGGGCCGATTCTAAGGAGATCTACCCCCTTAAGGGCATGTTGGACGACGTACTCTCCTTCTCTGCACACCTCGCCCACCCCGGAGTTCAGATGGACACATGCTGCACCTATCTGGCAGCCATAGGAGCCTACAGAAATTTGGAGGAGGGTCTCTTCTCTGCTAACCCGGTGGTCAAACTGCATCTGTCGGCCCCCACTGTCTCTATTCACCTTTAAAGAAGCCACACCATGTATGGGACCTCAATGTAGTCCTGGGCGCCTTGGCACACAAGCCGTTCGAACCAATGGCATCCACGGACATCAGGCTGGTCACCCTAAAGACAGCGCTGCTTCTAGGCCTCACCTCTGCTCGTAGAGCCGGCGAAATTCAGGCTCTTGTGGCATCAGAGCCCTAGACTACCTTTCACAAGGAGAAGCTGATCCTCCAGACGCACCCTGCGTTCCTACCCAAGGTAACCTCCTCCTTCAATCTGAACAAGGAAATAGTCTAACCCACCTTCGCTGACCCCCAAGGATGAGCCTCAGAGGGTCTTGCACCGCCTGGATGTCAGACGCATGCTAAAATACTACCCTGGCAGGACCAAGGACTTCTGCAAGTCAGATGTCCTCTATCGCTTTTGGTGGTTCATGGCACAGCAATCGGGCCTCCAAGGCCTCCATTGCAGGGTGGATGGTCGCAGCCATCAAGGAGGTCTGAGGGGCAGCAATTTGCATGCCCATGCGGTCAGAGCCAAAGCCACAGCCATCGCTTTCAACAGCATGTGCCGTGGCAGGTCATCAGCAGGGCGGCTACCTGGGCCACCCCTTTGGCTTTCTGTAAGCACGACTGTTTGGGCGCCGCCTCCAGATTAGACTTAACTTTTGGGCAGACAGTTCTAAGAAACTTGTTTGCTTAAGGAGGGTCTCCTCTCCATCCTGGGGCTACATTCAGTTGTAATCGCCCAAAGGGGATGGGAAGTAAGAGTCATTAATAGTTACTCACCGTAATGACTAACGTACTCTTAGTCCATAGTCCCCGTCCTTCATACGTCCCACCCCCCCCCCCCCTCCCAATACTGGTGTCATTAGGCAATGTTAAATATTGTCGGCGCGTCAATGGGGACTGAGGAGTGGCGCCGGTGGGCGGAGTCAGGTGAGCGCATGCTGCCAGGGTTGCGCCGCCGCAAGCCTCTAAATTTAAAGGGAACAAGAGTTTTCTGGTGAAAAGGGTTTAGTCTCCTGTAGCTCGCGAGGGACGCCCATACAGTATGGAGGAAAGGGGACTATGGACTCAGTACGTTGGTCACTATGGTGAGGAACTATTAATTTTAAGGAAGGGGGAATGATTATCTCTGACATTGGCATTTGCAGGTTTTGTCATATTGAAAAGACTTGAAACTGTTACAATATACTGGTTTGAAAGATCAGAGATCTATATTTTTGGACAAACGGTTTCTGACAAATTGGCAAGTGTCAGGTCCCCGGGAAATAGAAGTGTTTAGGTTAGGCACTACTAGTGTCAATAGTGGCTAGGTAAGGTCAATTGCATTGAAAAGCTATTTCCTTAATTCAACTTTAATATTAGCCAGCAACTATTGTCCCAGCTCAAGATGGTGGAGTGCTTCCTGTCCAGCAATGATTGGTCATTGGCTACTGTGATGCAATTTGGAACCTTAAGTAAGGTTTTAAACTGCCTTTCATTCAGGATCAGTTCAAGGGTGGTCACAGCGCATCAGAGCTCCAGTAAATTCATAGAAAGAAACTAAAGAAACTTGAGAAATAGACATCAGGAAAAAGCCAGTGAAGAGAAGATTCAGATAAGTGACTAAACATGGCTAAACCAAGTTGTGAGAAACAATTTTAATATATAGTTTAAGTTAATTCAAGTTCAGTTTTTGAAAGAATTTATTTCAAGTTATTTGTTGAAGAAAATTCAAAGACTGTGGTAGTGCAACTAATGTAAATAATTTATGGAAAAGAAAAGTAACTTCAACGCTCAATTGAACGATTGTTTCCTAAATGTACGCGTAGATTTAAAAATAACAAAACATCACCTCGTGCGCGTCTTAGAAGACTAGCAGAGTGAGCAGAGGCGTTCTTAGTGTGCCGCGAGTCGGCCGTGTTAAAGGAAAGGACCTGGTGACATGGGGCGGCGTGTCCAGAAAGTTCCTAGAATACACGTATTACGTATATTTTTTGTGCGTCATATCTGAGAAGATTAGTCGGAGTTGCGGTGGTCATAGTAACGCGTTTTTGATCAGGAGGCAGCATACAGCTCCAAGTTACAAACGTTCGCGCATTAAGTTAAAGACAGCGATCTTTTGTTACATGATTCTGTGGCAGCGCGCGGTACCTACATTGAAGGCAGCGTTCATCTGTTTAACGAGATCCTGTGGTGGCGTGCGTCGTCAGGTAGCTCGAGCGCGCGTGTGAGTTCAATATTCTTACAGCAGAGTTTTAAATGAAAGCGCAGGTATATAGAAGAATACAATATATCTACAGATGAATCCAATAGCTAGTCAATGGAATTACAAGTGAATTCAGCAAATTAAAAATATTTAAGAACCTTGCAGAAGTTCTACTAGTTCTCAGCAAGCATGCAAAGACTTTTATTACAAGTAAAAGTTAAATAACTGAAGATTCTTCACTACAAAGAGTTATTCAGATAGTTTCTGAGGAGATTGAAGTCACAGCAGAGAAAAGCAAGTTAAATTATAAAGATTAATTCCTTCAAGAGTCTCAAAGTAAAGTTAGAGACTGTCAGGTAACAAGGGGTCCTGGGGAAGTACATAAGCGAAATGATGGAGAGTTTTCAATTTAGATTTTAATTTTTGCCGTATCATTTGCAGGTAACCAGTGTTCCAAGCAGTTGAGGATTCCAGTGTTTTCCTGACAGTTTGTTTTGTTCTCCAAATCCCCTTTTCCCCCAATCTGGTCAATTTAATAATTGTTCAACTGATTGTTGGATGTACTGGTTTGAGGGACTAGGTTTGCTATTCATCTGCTCCTGCAGGAGTTCGGCACTGGGACCTGATGTTAATCGCTCTCTGGCACTAATGAAGCAAAAGCTGCTGTAATAAAAGCTACCAGCAGGTGGCTTTTGTTTAATTAGTGCTGCGAGGGCAGAGATTAACACGAGTACAGGAGGCTCATCCATTTCACAAAATGGATGCCTCCTAGTGCTTGAAACTAAAGGGGTTTAAACATTTTTTGTGCAAAATTATACATAGGAACTTTATTTAAAAGATGTTTAATATGTTTTCTTTTAATTGCCCATCTTTTAAGACAACAAAATGTTTGAGCACACTATTCCTGTAAGCTGAAGACTTCACTTCACTGTAAAAAGTCAGGCCAAGGTCTAAAAACAAAAGCAAAATGTTTGGGGTCCATAGAAGATGAGGAGAAATGTTGTACCAAGGGAACTTTCTTAACACTTGGTCAACTGCATTTGCTTGAAGAAATGTCAGTTATAGAGAAGTCGGCCACCCCTGGCTTTCCAGATGTTTAACACTACAACTACCGTCTGCCCTAGGCAGCATAGTCAATGGTGAGGGGTCATGTAAGTCAATCTGAAAAGCCAAAGTTTCCAGACCTCTGCTCGAAGAAGAGTCGGCACAAGTTGTGTTTGTGCTCTGCTTACACACAATGCTTTTCTTTGGACCATGTTGGATTCAGTGTGACAAAGCCCAGTGGCAAGCCTCTAATATGGAAAAAGATTGGCGATTCATGGTCTAGCTTTAAAGGTGTAGGGTTCCCACCCTTCACCCCCCCCACCCCACTTGGGAGGGTTTTTATTGCAAGTACCCTGGGCGATGTTGCTGGACTGATTAAGCGACCACATGATCAAGGGGGATAAGTGCATCTACTTACGTAGCAGATGTTTACACCGTGGGTGGGAAAAGCAGTTCAAGTGGACAAAGGCCATTCATGTTGGAGAAAAAGCATGTGGCCTAACTGTTCCAACACAGGTAAGATAATGGAACAGTCAAATATCTTGACACCACTTACTGTCAATCATTTTAAAGAGATTTTGGATTCTAGACCCAAGCTACTCCTGTTACACTTCTGACCAGTGCAGTTCCTCTGAGACCTCCAGTCCAGAGTTTTGTAACTTTCCTGTGCTGGCCGAGTCAATAGAAAGGAGGCCCCAAAGTGTTGGTCCGATTTGGAGTAGGCTGGTTCCAGCAATACTTTGCCGTCAGATGTTTGTCATCTTCAGCTGAAAAATGTAGTCTTTATTATAAAGGCATCAATAAAAGATTCACAAACTGGTAAGTACTTTAAAAATAGAACGGTTTAAAAAACAAAATGGTTCATGGTCTAGAAAATATTGAATTCACATTAATATCCCTTGACACGCACACGTGGCCTTCAACGAGCATGCATAGACACCTAGGAGTATGTCATGCATATGCATTAGTTTATTTTATTTGTTTTGATTCATAACTAACCTTTACAAAATATATCAGTAACATTTCAGACCTCATCATAAATTCAGTGCATTTGCCTATTTACAGATCTTAATTTAGTGCATTTAAAATCTATGCCAATCCATATCCTGTGAATTATTATGCTCCTAAAATCTGTGACAAATTCATGATTCAATTAATAATAAAAAGTTCACAAAGTACACATTACAATACATATTAAAATGTGTCCTCAATTCATTTACTCTATACATTGCCCCTTTGGTATGTGGGATTAATTATCTGCCACTTAACTAGTTTCCACGGTATCAAGAGACTACTGAGTGGCGAAGGTTAATAGAGTTGGCAAGTTGTAACTTTGTAGTTTCTAATGCTACTTATTGAAGTGTCCAGAATTGGTACTCCACCACGTTTAGCCATGTCATGTCCCTCATGGCCAATGCATCAAGTCCATAGAGGATAGCTGGTGAAAAGCTCTAAGTTTTAAAATCCCCTCGAGCGAATACCCCGCTGTTTGCTTTGTAAATTTATTAATCAAACAGGTTAGTTGTCTGGCCTTTCTCTTTTTGCTCTCAGCTACGACTCTATGGTCCCCCTCTGCTGATGACTCCAGTCCCAGATATAAGAAGCTATCAACTTACTCCACCTTGTGTGAGTCAGTGTGCAGGCCGGCCCTAGCTATCTTACTTCCAGAGACCACCATTTTGGTTTTACCCATGTTAATAGCTAGGTCATTCTGTTTGCCATATTCTGACAGTATCTTACATTTGTTGGACCGCACAATAAGAGGTGTGAAAAACAAGTCAAGGTAGTTGGCGTACAATAGGCTAGCTATATGTTTAGAGCCGATCTTAACTGTGCACCCCCCAAACTCCACCCCCTCCAATAACTTAGCGGGCGAGTCAGCCAGATACAAACATAACAGTAAGGGTGCAAGATTACACCCTTGTCTGACACACCGGTTTACTTCCACCGGGTTAAAGTGGCCCATACTGTTCAGCAGGACCGGCACACTGTTCCCAGTGTGGTGTTGAATTAGTATTTCCAGTAGCCATTCTGTGCAGGCCCAGGATGGAGATTAAGCCACAAACGTGTCCGGTTAACTGTGTCTAAAGTCGCACTGAAGTCCACCCAGATCAAATATAGTGCTGGGTTGCCCTTTATTTCTGCCTCACTGATGAGTGTCAAGCATCCTAATATTTTGTGGTTGCAGATCCTGATCGAAATCTGGTTTGTGTGTAGTCCAGGATATTATTTTCCTTTGCCCAGCCGTTTAGGGCTTGGAGCACAAAACCGGAGAGCCATTTACCTGTAACATGTAGCAGAGAGATTAATCTGGAGTTCTCTGGATGCTGTCTGCTTTTTTTTTTTATAAATTGGGAGAAGTGTTGCCTTCAGCCATGTTCCTGGAACTACACATTTGCACACTTTCGCAAATAGAATTTTCAGGACCACTCCCCATGCACTAGGGTTATCCTTTGGTACGGCATTCGACAACCCATTGGGACCCGGTGCACGGAAAGCCTTCAATTTCATAATTGCAGTATGGAAGTCATCTAAATCTGGGGCTGTTAGCCATCTTCCTGCCATACCCGTCTACTTTTTGATCTAGTTTCGTCTCAAAATGTGCCCTTATGAACTCAACCCACTTGCACTCCGGAATAGGGTTAATCATGCTGCCTCTAGTGTTTCCCTTGGCCTTTACCAGCATTTGCCATATGGTTCGAGTTTTTCCTCTGCAGAGTGCCACAAACATCTGCTGCCAACGGGTGTTCAAAGCTGCCAAACTTCTCCTTTTCAACAAGCTCTTATTTTCCCTTTTTATTTTCTTTATTTTGGCCTCTAAAATGGGGACGGGCTGTACCACTTCTCTTACTTGCCTCCACTTTCTATATATCCTCCTTTTTGGCGTCAAGGATTTCGATATCAAAGATCTTATGTCCTTTCCTTCATGTACTACCGCCTGGCTTATCACTCACCAACCCTTTTTCTACAGACCATTTTTCCAGCCATGCACTAATTTGACTGTCGGCCCCTCCCAGCTTTCAGTTCAATCTGTGAATTAATGTATCTTGACGCCCTGGTTATGTTTTTAAATGACCAACTAATCTTATTTCTCTATGATTGACCTCCACCTCACTCACACCCCCGGTCTTCCTTGGACTTGTTTGTAGGATTATGGAAAGTTTCAGCATGTGATGGTCACTGAACAGCTTTCCTCTGGCTTCCAGTCCTGGTACTATTTCAGAGTAGGCATTGGTGCCGAAGTAGTAGTCCAGTGTTGATTGTTTATTGCCCATGGACCAGGATATCTCCCGGAGTCCGTCTGTCCATAGGTCTGTCCATAGGTTCCCTTTTTTGTTTCCCCTGGGGTTTTTCATTGTGCCGACAGACTGAACACATCTATATTCCAGGCTGGTTCCCTATGTCTGCACCCAGCATTTAAGCCCTCCTACCCCACTCCCGAACAGAATGAATTCACTATCCCCTTCAACAACCCAGGCGGAGCAGATTTGGTCAATATTCTCATGAATCTCATCCAGAGTTTCCTTGTAAGGTGGTACATATGTTGATTAACAACAATGCCATTTGTTCTTCCACCCCTTTCACCACCGCCTCAATAGCCAGAATGTTTTGTGAGCTCATAACTATATTTACATTCTTCAGAGGGACCCCTTGCTTAATACCTATGATTAGACCGCCAAAAGGCGGACTCTAGGTCCCTTAGTCGCCTCTTGTTGAAAATGTGAAACCCTCTAGATGGCTCTTGGCTGTAAGCCATGTTTCCTGGAGGTAGACAACATTGAATTCATTAAGTAGGGAAACAGAACCATTATCGTCCAATAAGTGTACGTGCCCCCCTGGTGTTCCAACTGACCATCTTCAAGATTCACTGCAGTACCACTAATTTCTGCGTAAGGAACTTTCTGAACCAAGACTATCCCATGTCATTGTCCAGCACTGCCTCCTTGCCCACCACCCTCTTGATGAAGGTTAGTACCTTGGATGAAGTGCTGGGCACAGTCTGCGGGGCGATTACATGCATTGGACAGTCCACCACTCATCGCAGATTTCGGATAGACTTTTGGTGGCTCCGAATCAGCAATGTCACCTAAGCTGAACAGTGGACTTGTTTCCTTTAATTTTCACTGGCTTGTAAAACTGAAGTCAGTGGATAACCGTAAACTCAGTGCAGCTATGCTGGTACACACTTTGAGCAAATCTGACCTGTTTGTTCGGTTTCCTGTGAACGTCAAAGGCCCCCTACCCAAGGTAAACATTTTCGACTCCTTCACAGGGCGGCTTTGGGCTGGGCTGGGGCCATGTGCATGGCTTGATGGATTCGGTAAAGCCACTGCCCCATCCTCTAGACCCAAAAGGTTGTGTGCCTCAAGCAGCTGTGACAACTCCGCCTGGACTGTTAGTATTGATTCATCTACGTCAGGCCGTTTTGTTGATTGCTCCTTGCTCATCAAATAGCTTGTCAATGTGCCAGGGGGCTTTGGGCCACCCTTCCATTTCTTTGTAGACTTTCTCTGGGTTTCCTTTGTTTGTATTTGCTCCAGTATAATGGAAGTAGAGTTGAGTGGCTTGGCCAGTTGCTTTTGGCCCTTATCTTGGCCTTTTCTGCTTGCTGCTTGTTTTCTCATTTTCGTCTGTTTGCCATACGCCTTTGCTTCTGTGTTTTGTACATTGAGAGGTAATTTTAAACTTCTAGTCCGTCCTGTGTGGGTGGTCCGGATTGAATGATTGCCTCTTGTTTGGCCCACTCCTGGGTCTGTTCTCTAACTGTACCAAGTTCAGTCATTTCAGAGCTTTTTCCAGTGACTCCTTGTTCAGGGGGCAATTAGACATTTGAGTACAGCAACCTGTTTTTTCACCTCCTCAAGGATTACCCCACATAGCTTCAACAGGATCTTTACGGCAAAGTATAGCACTCCACCAGCTGCATTAATGCTGTTACTAGAGTCTGGGGCAGGACTCACCCCCCCCCCGCCTTCCCCTACCCCTTTATCTCCTCTGATTGTCACATCCGCCTCCACTGTGCCCCTCACAATTCCTGGGAACAGATTAGGCGACATAGACAGCCTCTGGGTATTTAGATTTACGGGCTGGTCGCTTATTTCTGTACCCTGTGATTCAACTGGTACTAAACCAACCTGTGTGGACTGGCTCGTCAAGGTAGCAGCCGGATGAGAAGCAGTTGCATGCACTGTAGCCTTGGTTACTTCTGTGACGCCGATGTTTGAGGCGTGAGCTTCTTTGCTTTCTGGTGGCGTTAGACACCTGGCCACTGTGCCAGTGAGTTTGTAGCACAAGGCTAACAGGCAATTATCAATATCCCGGTGATCGGTGGTTGAGAAATCCAGTGGCACAAGATTAGTGCTTGCAACGTCATGTGTCTGTGCTGGTTTGTGGTTGGGGATCTGCACTTTGTAAGTAGGAGGTAATTATCCCCTTGTCCCCCGTACAGTTCGCTGCTCTGGGCCCCCCTGGCAGACGCGCGGGTCTGGACCGGACTTCATCGGGTACCCTTGCTTCTTTGTCCCCGCGCCTGGATGGATTCTTGGCTGAGGAATTACCATTCGTGTTTTTGTAACCTAGATTTTATTTGTGTTGGCCGGCATAGTTGCAGGCGGGTTTCTTTCAAGTAATACGGACAAAATGTCAGTACTGCTGTGCTCCCAGCTCAAAAATCAGTGCTCCAGTATAGTCACTCTCACCCTCTGTTCTTTGGTTGGGCTTTGTTGACTCGCCTAGGTCTCCAGTCCGCTTCCCACCGAAACACAGCAACACACTCCCTGCACGCTCTGCGAGGTGCTGGATTTTACTTCAATGGAAATAGTGAAAAGACTTGCGGCGCCGAGTCTCCTCACACAGCAACACACTCTGCATTGGATATTTCGCAGTCCATTTGTGCGTCTGGCATAGAGCCTACGTTGTTGAAACATCCAATTTGGCCATTTCTCATGGTACACATAAAGACCACAAAAGGAAATGGCTGTGGTGTTGGAATTCAAAATGCACTGGTAGTTATTTTTGCACCATTTGGCCAAGAGCGGTGAAGCCAAAAGTAAATTGAATTGCTGCCGCCAGCCCACTCCAACACGCTACATGGGTGGGGAAAAATCACCCACAAACCAAATGGGGTGCTCTGTGAGTTTCAGAAGCCTGTGCCAATATATGGCACATACTTGTATTGTTGTTTACCAGGTAATAGCCTCAAAAACCTCTAAACCCAGGTATCCCCTTTTATGGGTAACTGTATGGAACAAACCTTTTTTCTTTAATCACAAAATGGCTATGACAGAATACAGCCTTCTATAAATGTGAAGGA
The DNA here is from genome assembly GCF_040938575.1 of Ambystoma mexicanum. Lineage (NCBI taxonomy): Eukaryota > Metazoa > Chordata > Amphibia > Caudata > Ambystomatidae > Ambystoma > Ambystoma mexicanum. Next base: position 548,365,686 of record NC_090931.1, on the reverse strand, counting down.
GCTGCCATTAGCTAGTCAAGTAGAGCAGGGTGGCTTGCTCTGTAAAACTAACATACAAGGGTACCTTTGGAGCAGAATGAAATGGGTGTCATGGGGACTTGTAGGGACACATACACTGATTGTCGCCAGGGAAGTCCTGGATAGAGACTCGCTGGGAGAAATTGTTCAGTGGTAAACCTGGTTATTGGTGGAATGAGGTCAGGGGAGCATAGCAAAAATAACTAGGGTCACGCTGAGCAGGGCTGGATGATATGGACCAAAAGTCCTATTTTGATGTTTTTGGGCTGAATGCCGATATAAGATATATCGCTCGATATTGTTTGTGGGTTAAATGCTCAGTTGTAAGCTAACTATGTGAGATGGCAACAGTACTGATCATTAAATGCAAAACACAACTTGAACGTTGTCAGTTATCTCAACAAATAATGGCAATACTAACCAAAAAATGCAAGTAGGATACACATCCCTATATGCACTGAAGTAAGCATCTTAATTACATGGGTGACCGATATATATATATATATATATATATATATATATATATATATATATATATATATATATATATATATATTTCTGAGGCTTGTGGAATCTGCTTAGATCACATGCTGTGCATAGGCCGACATCTAGTGGAAGCTGCGGAGTATAACAGTTTGTTTTTCGAAAATGGGCGTCGACACAGGGCGTGCCAGTAATACTATCCCTAGTGTGACGTCCACTGTACCCAAGATCCCTCACGCGTCTAGGATCCTCAGATTGTTTTTTCCGCCATACTGGTCGGAAGCATTTTGCGGAGTCCCCTGGCCTTAGCCATACTTTTGCTAAAAATTTAAAATAATAATCTATTGACATCCTTCCCCACCCCAACGTCGAACTTCGACACTCGACGCCAGCTGGAGAAGAAATCGACCGTTGGCTGCTGCATGACGGATTTGGGCCTCGGAAGGCCGCTGGCCTCAGCCCGGGCCTTGGAAGGCCTCTGGCCTCGGCCCTGCAAGTAGGGAGAGTGGGGGTGGTACATACTCTACACTCTTGGTATATAGGTACACCTTATACATTTCCTACACTTACCAGCCCGCTGCCTCAAGGTGCGTATGGAGGGTACCCCTTTTCAATTCTGCCCCAAGTGCAATCGCAAATACCCTTGGGTCGATGGGCACGCCACGTGCAATCTCTGCTTGCCGAGGGACCACCCCGAAGCGAACTGCAGAGCGTGTAGTAGGTTTAAACTTAAGACACTTAAGGACCGTTCGACGAAGCGTTGGGCCCACCACGCCAGGCAGGCGGCCATGGCAGCGGAGGGCGCCTTCAGTGATGGCAGCGACGCCGTACTTTCGGACGGCGAGGGCATTACGGCGTCGAAAGACAGCCGAGCGCAGGTCCCCGACCTCGGAAGGTCGTCCGGCAGGGCGGCTATGGGGAAGACCCCCAGCGACACAAGCGCTTCACATACTACACACACTAAACACACTAAGTCCAATCGAGACTCGACGACGTTGAGTTCTTGGAAAGAGGCACAAACAGAACGGTCCGATTCGGTGTCCTCTGGGCGCTCGCGATCAAGATCGTCGCATGATTCCAGGCAATCATCCACTCTTGCCAAGAGTGCCTCGCTCCCTAGGCTAACAGAAGTTTTGATCTTCGGAAGACGAAGACGACTTCCACCCCCAGGCCGCGCTCCAGGAGTCGGAGCCCGCAGTTAAAACCAGCGAGGCCCCACGCTCGAAGGACAGGGACACCACCCCCGATCCTCGACGCCAGGCGTCTAAAACCTCTGGAGCCACTAAAGGACAGGGAAAACATTTTTCCACTCACGGGGAGGGGGGAAAACAGCAGAAGAAACAAACTTTGCACTCTTCCACACCTGTGAAACACACCACTCCCCCTAAACAGACGGACAAAACCAGGTCTGCTGATATGTCTAAAACCAGCAAAGCTACTCAAGATAAATCCCATAGACTTGCTGAGAGAGTCATCCCCAGTTCCAAAAAATGGTCCAGTGAAGACATAGATAGGGTCATGTCAAGAATGTCTTCTTTGGCAGATTTTTATGATAAAATCCAGAACATTTCCTCTCGTATGATCCACAGGGGGCGACACCCTCAGGCTCTACTGATCCTATCCCCCCGAGTAAGAAGCCCCGGTTTGAAACTCTGATGAGGTCAGAACCCTTCGAGGTACAACCATACGCAAGACCATACTCGCTGTATCAAGGAGAGGCTTCCTTTTGTGAGGACCAAGAATTTGGTATGATAGAAGAGCAAACCGGGACGGGCTACTTTGGGGATGATGAGGAAGAGGAAGAGGAGGACCCGGAAACATACAGAGTAGATTCCCCGGTAGAGAACGAAGCCCCGGTTACCGACTCCCCGGTCGATAACCAACCCCTCCTAAACGAGGTTCTTGCACGCGCAGCAGAACATTTTCACATTGACACCCACGGTGTCCAGGAGGAAAGGGACTTCGCAGAAGAGTTAGTGGGAGAAAGGAGGCCTGTTGCCCAGATCATCCCTATCCTTAAGTCCATTCAGCGGAGAATAGATCCGTCCCTGGTGAACCCGAACCTCACCAGAGCAGTCAATCCCAGGGTTGAAAAACTTTTCAGGGCGGCCCAGTCTGACCCTCTCTATATAAGAGGACATCTGAAGCCAGACTCCCTAGTTGTCACCAACACTCTTAAGAGGGCTGGAACACCCTTGTCATCGTCTGAAGCTCCTCCCGACAAGGAGAGCAAAAAAACTATACGGTTTTGGCAGGAAAGTAGCCTCAACGTCCGCCTATCAAGCAAGGATTGCAAACTCCACCACCCTGTTGGCCAGCTACAACTGCCATCAGTGGGAAGAAGTCGCGGCACTCATAGCCTCTGCTCCTGAACCTTTAAAGGGCCAGTTAGCTCGGATTTCCGCAGAGGGTAGAGCCGTGTCTGGTTGCATTTTGAAAGCAACCTTCGACGCCGCGGACAACGCAGGCAAATTGATAGCGGAAGGCACTGTTATCAAAAGACATGCGTGGTTACGGCAGTCTGGTTTTAAGGCAGAAACCCGGGCATCATTGTTGGACAAACCGGTGGAAACCGATCTGTTTGGTAAGGCGGTCGAAGACGCACTGAAGAATGCCAAGGACGAATACGAAACGCTCAAGTCCCTTGGCCAGTTAGCCAATAAACCCCCTAACCAGAGAGGGAATAGTCATTTTCGTCGCCCACGCGTCCAAAATTCCGGGAGAGGATCTACCTATTCCCAAGGGCAGGGTACACAGTTGAACAACCAACAGTCTACCCAGGGTTACGACAGGGGTAATAGGAGAGGTCGTGGTAAAGGCAGAGGCATCCCCAACAAGGGAGGCGGCACGCCTCCACCATAACAGTGACGCTCAGTTCAGGGTCCCTTCTCACGCAACCCCAGTAGGGGGACGCATTTCCAACTTCACCCAGGCTTGGGAAGGGATCCCATCGGACAGATGGGTGCAGTCAACAGTATCCACAGGATATTGTATAGAACTACTGCAGCATCCCCGGAACCATCCTCCACGACAAAGAGTACACGCTTTAGAACATCAGAAGATTCTCCTCTAGGAGATCGCCATTCTGCTAGAAAAGGACGCGATAGAACTCGTCCCGGGACACCAGGTAAACAAGGGTATTTATTCAACTTACTTCCTTGTGCCAAAGAAAGATTTGACAATGCGCCCAGTATTGGCCTTACGGCCTGCCAACAAGTATGTCAAGCCCCAACAATTTCGTATGACCATGCTACAAGAGGTAATCCCCCTCCTATAAAAGGGGATTACATGGCAACCTTGGATATGAAAGATGCTTAATTTCATATTTCCATGTTCCTACGGCACAGAAAGTATTTGCGCTTCACGGTGGACAGTCGACACTACCAATTCAAGGTACTGCCCTTCGGGATAGCTTCAGCACCAAGGGTATTCACCAAGGTACTGGCGGTGGCGGCTGCACACCTACGCAGGGAGGCAATCCCAGTGTACCCTTATCTGGACGACTGGCTCATAACGGAGAAAACCCCAGAAATTTGCAGGACAAACATTCAAAGGACTATCGACCTCCTTCACGAGTTAGGCTTCTCAATCAACGAGAAAAAGTCAAGCCTAGTGCCAAGCACCTCAAAACAATTCCTAGGAGCATTCCTAGATACCCAAGAGGGGTTGACCTTTCCTTCAGAAGAAAGAATTCGGAATATACTACTGCAAATTCCGCATTATCAGTCCGGTCAACAAATAACGGTACGCAAAGCAATGCGTTTAGTGGGCATGATGGCGTCATGTATTTACCTGGTCCCCCACGCGCGCCTGCGTCCCATGCAGGAATGGTTGGCGAAACAATGGTCTCAGGCAAGTGGTCAGTGGGACGATCTAGTGGTCGTTTCACCAACACTGGTACAAAGCCTTCACTGGTGGACAAGAGAGAATCTCGCACAGGGGAAACCCTTTTACGATCCCGAGGTACAGGCAATAGTCACTACAGATGCATGCCTGACGGGGTGGGGAGCTCACCATCTCCACCACACAGCTCAGGGTCTCTGGTCTCACTCAGCGGCCAAGAACCACATCAACCTGCTAGAGCTTCTGGCAGTATTCAGAGCGCTTCAAGCATTCGAGCCCCACCTACTAAACCTGTCAGTGCAAATCCGGACGGACAGCACAACAGCCATGTTCTACCTGAACAAGCAAGGAGGGACTTGTTCGCCAAATCTGTCCAAGCTTGCCCAAAAAATCTGGATATGGGCACTCAGACGGAACATCTTCCTGTCATCACAACATGTTCCAGGGGAGCTCAATTCCCTAGCTGATGCTCTGAGCAGAGACTCCCTCCCAGAGGAACACGAATGGGTTCTACACAGAGAGGTCGTAGAAGATATCTTCTCTCAAAGGGGTTTCCCCACTATAGAGCTATTCGCCACAAGCTAAAACAGACAATGCCCAGGATTTGCATCCAGGTTCCCCCAACCAGGCTCCCAGGGGAACGCCCTGTGGATGAACTGGGATGTTTGCGTACGCTTTTCCACCAACTCCTCTCGTCAGGAAAGTGGTGAACAAGATGAACAGAGAGTCCATGACGCTCGTCCTAGTTGCTCCCATGTGGGCAAGACAACCGTGGTTCCCACACCTACGCAGGATGGCGGTGTGCGAGCCCATCAAACTTCCAGCCTGGTACAACCTATTGTCCCAGCACCAAGGTCAAACAGTGCACCAGCAAACCAACTCAATGAACCTGGCAGCATGGCTCCTGAGGTGATAGAGTTTGGACATCTCAATTTGCTACAGAGGTGTATGGACATCCTAAAGGAGTCTAGGAAACCAAACACAAGGCACTGTTACTTTGACAAGTGGAAGAGGTTCGTTATCTGGTGCCAGAGTAGACAAATCAACCCCGTTGATTGCACTCCTTCCACTATTGTTACATACATGCTCCACCTGCTGGATGCAGGATTGGTTTTTAACTCACTGAAAGTACACCTGGCAGCCCTGTCGGCTTACACCACTTCCCATAGCAAGGTTTTGTGGTGGAAAGTACCAGTAGTTAAAGCCTTCATGGAAGGAGTAAAGAGACTTCACCCTCATATTTCAAACCCACCACCAGGGTGGGACCTTAATGTGGTGCTAGCCAAGCTCATGGGCCCCCCCTTTCGAACCCATGCATAAAAGCAGTCTCAAACACCTGACTTATAAAACGGCCTTCTCAGTAGCTATTACTTCTATAAAAAGGGTCAATGAAATTCAGGCTCTGTCAGTGCAGGATCCCTTCTTTACTGTCCATAAAGACAAACTGGTTTTACGCACACACCCTAGGTTCTCACCGAAATTTAGATCTAAATTCCATGTAAACCAGTCCATCGAGCTTCCGGCTTTCTTCCAGGACCCGCAAAGCTCGGCTGAGGTGAAACTACACACCCTAGATGTGCGTAGGGCGGTCCTCTACTATGTAAATAAGACCAGACCGCTAAGAAAAACAGATCAACTGTTTGTCTCCGTAGCTACAGGCAGAGAGGGGGATCGCGTCTCTAAAGGTGCCATCTCGAAGTGGATTATTAACTGTATCCAGCTGTGTTACTCACTTTCTGAAAGAACTCTGCCTTTCACGCCAAGAGCCCACTCTACTAGAGGCATTGGGGCCACTCTGGCTTTCATTGCAAATGTACCCCTTGACACCATTTGCAAAGCAGGTACTTGGAGCTCTATTCACACTTTTACTCCGCATTACTGCATTGACACCCATTCCAAGGCAGATACACAAGTGGGACAAACGGTTCTAAGACACTTATTTGCTCATGACCCTTCTCACATCCCTCCTCCTTCAGGTACTGCTCGCTAATCTATGCACAGCATGTGATCTAAGCAGATTCCACAAGCCTCAGAAGGGATACATTACTCACCGTAATCGTATTTCTGATGCTTGTATCTGCTTAGATTCACATGCGACCCACCCTTCCTCCCCTCTGAGAGAAGGCGCATGATGGCTTGTAGTCTTACCTTTCTGTCTATCTGCTTGGATTATCTGTACTCCCGCTACTCCTCATGCTACCTCATGTCAGAAAAAATACAATCTGAGGATCCTAGACGCGTGAGGGATCTTGGGTACAGTGGACGTCACACTAGGGATAGTATTACTGGCACGCCCTGTGTCGACGCCCATTTTCGAGTTTCGAAAAACAAACTAATACTCTGCAGCTTCCGCTAGATGTCGGCCTATGCACAGCATGTGAATCTAAGCAGATACAAGCATCAGAAATACGATTACGGTGAGTAATGTATCCCATATATATCTAACGATATTATCGTCCTATCGCTATCCTATATCGCTTTTGAAAATATATCAAAATATCTCAAACTCTATATATCGCCCAGCCCTAACGCTGAGTCACGTTTTGGGACTTTAATCCTGACACACAGGACTGCGGAATAACACCCAAAACTATTAGACTTTTTCTCTTGTGGACTCGTTGCTTGGGTGTCTCGCATACCTCTTCGGAAAGTTCACTAAAATGTGCAGTATATATCCCTATATACATTGCAGATCTCTTTGGGTTACAATGCCTTCTTTAACCCTTTAACTGCCATGGGTTTTTCCCCCCAGTGCTAAGGCCTTTTTTGGTGATTTCGGTATGTGGCCATTCAAATCCTTGTAACTTTTTTGTTACATGATATAGGGGGGGAGATGGGGCAACCCTGTCTAGTCCCTCTGGAGGTGTAGTGGGGAGAAGATGGGGGCATTATAGAGAGAAGTGATCCACCTCCGAAAGTTGTCACCCAGGCCCTTCCTTTGCAGGACCTTGCTCGGGTAGGGCCACTTCATCCTATCAAGGTATTTCTCCGAATATAGGGATAGGAGGTATGCCTCCAGACCCTTGCTCAAGGATTTGTGCATTAGATCCAAGGTCTTTCTAATAGCTGCCCCCGTTGACCTGGAATAAAAACCCTACCTGTTCTCCGTGGACCAGGGAGGGCAGATGCTGAGCCAGCCTATTTGCCAGACGCTTTGCCAGAATTTCTACATAGGACTGGCATTGCACTGGGTCTTTCCCCTCTTTGGGATTGACTACAATTAGGGCCAATAGCATGGAGTCAGGCAGGCTTCCCCTCTCCAGGGCTGCATTAAATAGTTTTGCCATGAACGGGGCAAGGGTGGACCTAAAGGATTTATAGAAGGACACTGAAGCCGTCATCACCCGGTGCAGTGCCCCTTTCAATGCACTTATGGAGACTATAACATCCTGGGCGGAGATTTGAATCTCAAGGGGGCTGGCTTTCTCGGGTGGAAGGTGAGGAAATCAAGAAAGTGATCTGCATCAGCCCCATCCCCTTCGTATTCTGACTTGTATAGCCCCTCATTGTGCTGGCGGGAAGCGTCAAGGATTTTGGTGCCGTCTGGGGAGCGCAATTTATCTACTCTTCAACTTTTTCTAAGCTCCCTCAATCTCCAGGCCAAGATCCTGTCTGCCTTTTCCCCTTTCTCTATATACCTTTGTTTTAGGAAAGACCGCTTCCTTTCTGTCTGGCCTACCAGTAGCGCCTCTGGTTTTGCTTTATGTTGTTGAGTTCTGCCCATTTACCCGGAAACATTTGGGATTTCAATTTTCCCCCCATTTGCCTGGTTGAATTGCTGTGATTTTTTTTTTTTTTTTTTTTTTTTTTTTTTCTGTAAGGAGTTTTTTTCTTTCTCCTTTTTCTCTTTGATCCCATACCAATGATATTGTATTAATATCGCACCTATACACAAGTATTTCAGGGTGCGATGAGGCAAGGGAGGGGTACAAGAGAGGACAAAAACAACCATCTTACTAGGCCCAGTGACATCGAAAACATGCAAGTGCAGGGGAGAGGGAAGGGGGAAAGTGCAGAGGCCAGGGGAGGATTGGAAAGTGATGAACCCATGATAAAACAAAAACGGGTAGTGCGGCCAGCAGGTGGTGTTAGGCAGAAACCTGTGCAGTTCCCTTGGGGACCACTGCAAAAGATTTAAGACTACAGGTATAGCAGTAAACCCACTTGGTAGCAGTCCGCACCACCCAGATTTACCTGGTAGCTGTGGCTGAGCAGTCAGACTTCCCTCAAGAAGAGTTAGGCAGTATGTAAAGTATACACAATAGGTACTCCAATACAATAGCACAAGCAAACACTGACCAGAGCTTGGTTTCAAAAGTATATAGTTATTTATTTATTAAACACACATAAGTTGAAATCACTCTAGCAAAATATAGTAAAAACACTTCCAACACAGTTATAATGAAAGCAGTTTCAACCCTTACTCCTATCTAGACAACTCTAGGTTAACACCACATAATTAAAACAGAGGTGAGCGCTTAACGTTAGATGACACTCTAGTAGGTTCAAGAAAGGGGTAAAAAGAAACAGAAATGGGTTAAACACACCACTCTAAGGTCCAGAACACTTGCAATAGGCTCAAAGAAGCACAAAGTCACAGGTGAGCAAAAGTCACTAGGCAGGGCCCACTCTTAGAGTAGCCGGAGCGAAAATGTGCCCAAGATCACACTGTTATTAGGGATTCAAAGTCTTGCAAAGAGTTAGAAAGAGTTTAGGGTGGCTTAGAAAGTTTAGCCAGGGTGTTCCAGGCACTCCCAGGTTCGAAAGCCGGGGGCTAAATCTACCCCGTACAGTCGGTGGCAAGGGAAGCCAGGCGGAACACGGTACCTTAAGCGGAAAGGATCCTCCAGCGGTGGCAGTTGTTCCAGGCAGTGGCAGCAAGGCTCGACGTCGGTCAGGGGAGAAGAAGTTCTCGCTGAAGAGCAGAAGAAGAGGGTCGTTGCACTGCCCGGGAAGAAACCAGCCGCGGAGTCCTCCGGTTAAAGGGTTGTACCGACTTTCGTGGTTGGGGTAAAAGTGGTGGGGTTCCGGTTGCCGGGGTGCTTGGCACTGGCAAGGCAGCCACGAGATACCTCCAGAAGCGGAAAGAAGGTGAAAACTGGTTGTCCCCACCAGTCAAGGGAAGGAGCCACTCCGTTAAGAGTTCTCCTCGGTCGTCGGGAAAAGTGGTGAGACGGTTCAGCAGGGCTCCACCGGGTGGTGTCGTCGAAGCAGGTCGGCTCAGCTCTTCCCTCGTCGGATTCTTGGTCCTGTGGTGACTTCTGAAGTTCCAGTCCCCAAAGCCCTGCTTTTATGCAGCAAACCCCCATTCACCCAGCCTAGCTGTCACTCAAACATGCTAAGTGGTGAGCCGGCCGGCTCACCACTTGGGCCAATCAGAACGGAGTGCGACTTGAGTTACCAAGGTAACTCAGTCCAGGGTGCCTAAATCCCCCTCCACCCCTCCTAAGTACCCCAGACAGAGTGGCACCACTTTGGAGGGCTTCTGTGGAGAAGCCCGCCAAAAGTGGAACAAAGGGCTCCACTTTGGGTCAGAGTTACAGAGGCGAACGCCAACGCCATTTTAGAATCAAGTTTTGGCAAAAAGTCCCAACCGGAGTTATAATAATAAATATATAAACCGGCGGTATGTTTAAGGCTACCGTAAATAAATAATTAAATGTGTTAGCCTAAAACAATGGGAAATCCCATAGGGAAATATTCGCGGTCGAATATAAAAAGTAGTTTCCACTGCCACCAGCCAAACCTCGATCAGGGGGGACGGAGACGTGCCCCCTCGACTAACAGACCCTGGGGCAATCGAATTGCCCCAGCCAGTACGTCCACAATATGATGGTTTGTACTGGTTCTGTTCAGGATTCAATACTAGCAAAGTCTTTGGTGACTTTACATGCCCTGGGAGACAGTAGTCAGTCCCAGGGTATGGAGTCTATGTTGGGGAGTCCCTAGGACACCCCTGGGTTACGGCACAGAGGGTGCTGTGTAACCCACATCACAAAAATACAGGAAGCCCTATGGAGTAAAAGACCCCATAGCCCATTCAACACAAGGTTTAACCAAGAAAACACACTTCAACATGTCCAAGAGTGAGGGTAAAAGAGTCTCACTCTTGGCAGGAGAAAAAAAGAAACCCCAGAAATCCAGCAAAGCTGCTGGGGGACTCACTAGGTAGGGAAATTCAGCCTAAACAGAGAATTCTCCCTAACAGGTGGCAAGTGCAAGAATAGGGCGCAGACAAAGAATGTATAATTGCAGGAAGGGGACTGTAGGGTTGTAGATACAGACCCAAATTGCATGGGTTGCCAGGAGACTGTGGCTATGCAGCTGAGTGGGCAGGCATCTGGGCCCGAAATCAGAGGGTAGCCAGGTGTCCAGTGCCGAAACAGAGATCAGCAGGAGAGGGGAAGAGAGAAGGCAGAAACAAAGAGGAAGGTCTTGAGGTGCTTCTGGAACCGAAGATGGTTCCCCTCGAGTTTCAGAGATGCAGGGAGGCTGTTCCAGAGGGAGGCTTCAGCTGAAGAAAGAGATCTGCCACCAACTCGTTGCTTAGAGAAACGACTGACCCCGAGGGAGGTAGAGGTGTAGAAGCGAAGAGCTCGAGTAGGAAGGTATTTCCGAAGGGAGAGTTGAAGGTATTGCGGACCCAGGCCCCAGAAGGCCTTGTGGACAATGCAAAGTATTTTTTTTTAACTCTTTATTAGCGTTTTAAACAGCAGCTACCAAAACAACCCCTAACTTTACACCCTCCCTTCCCCCCTTTCTCCCATAACACTTCATTCTCAACAACTGCGCAGTACGCCCAAGCCACCCCGCTCCCTCCCCCCTCCAAATCCACTATCCAATGTCCACTCCATCCTCTGGTCGCAGCATGCAGTCCAACAGCAACCATAAGTCCTTTGTAGGGTAGGCCGGCCTACCATCCATCCACAAGTTCACCTCACCTCTTTTCCCCCCAGTCCTCCCAGCACTTCACTTCTGCCCACCCCCCTCACGGCGGCCGTAAATCATTGGCCTTCGATAGATCATTTAACAATTGGGACCAGTGGATCGTTACATCTTCCCTGTCTATCGCAGGCTCCATGCGTTGCAGAACCGTTAGCTCCGCCAGCCCCCACCTCCGTACATCTCTCCGCCATAGATGAATCGACAGCCCTTGGGGAGATTTCCATGCTATTGCCATACAGCGTTTAGCCAAAATAAGCAAAAACCGGCCCATCCTATTCTGTAATTTGTGCCCCTAAAACCCCGCCGCCTCTCCCCCCCCCGCCCGGCAGCTTACCCCACAGACAGATTTCCAGGCAGCGCTCCAGACTCGCCCCCAGCAACTCATTCACCCCCTTGAGGACCTCGACCCAGTACTCCACTATCACCCCACACTCCCATGCCATATGCCAAAACCCTGCCTGGGCCGCCCCACATCTGGGACATTCATCCGACACACCCCCATTCATCGGCCAAAGTACCACCGGGGTCAAATATGTCCTATGTAAAATATTAAACTGGAACAGTTGAAAACGGGCATTCCTCGATGACTTTCGGACCAATTCCCAAACCCGCGCCCATTCCTCTGCCGATATTGGGCGCCCTATGTGTCTCTCTCCCACTTCCCCTTAACTTTCAGCTCGTCTCCTGCGATCCCCACTCGCAAGGCCTTATAAATCCACGAGACACGTGCTCTACCCCCCTCTCGGTCTAACAATACCCGAAGCACTGGGCACGAATCTGGCTCCTCTGGGATTCCCGCCCACAGCTCTGCCAACCTATGAACCACCTCCCCATACGCTAGAAAAAGCGGTAGTCCAAATTTCCGACACCATTCCTTACAAGTAAGCAACTTCCCATCCTCAAAAAGATCCCCCACCTTCTCACTTCCCTTCTCCCCAAGTTTCCGAACTCCGATCCTCCCAATGGCCTGGTGAAGCTTCTGATCCACACCCCATGGGAGTTCCGCCTCATAACGCCCTCCAATCCCCTTTCCACCTACATATTTCCTCCACGTCTCCCTCACTGCCTCAAACACTACCGTTCTATCCCCATCACCCAGTGGGTGCCACAACAATTCCACTGGTCTACATTTCAATGGTTGATCTCCTATCAATCCTTTAAGGCTCCCCCCCACCCTTGCTGATCCCATGTCAGCGCAGATTGCAATTGTGCCGCCACAAAATACTTCTCGTAGTCTGGGAGGCCCAACCCACCCCCCTCTCTAGGTCTCCGCAGTATGTCTAGAGGCACCCTCCGTCTCCCTGTACCCCAGAGAAGCTCCCTAATGCTGACATCCAACATCTTAAAGAAGATTCTTTTGGCCACATACGGTATATTGACAAAAAAAAATACAACAACCGTGGTAAAATTACCATATTACATAGCGCTACCTTACCCATCAGGGAGAGGGGGGAGAACCTTCCAAAACCGTACCGAATCTTCTATCCGAGACACAGCCGTCGCCGTATTATGTACAAACATGTTCACCATCTCATGAAATGCCCGGATCCCCAGGTAGTGAAATGACTCGTTTTCCCATCGTATACCCAGTTTAGTCAACTCCCCCAAAGGACGGTCTCTCAAACCCCCTAACGGGAACAACACCGACTTTTCCGGATTGATACAGAAACCCGACATAAATCTGAAGTTTCGCAGTACTTCCAAAAACTCTGGAAGGTACACCTCGGGCTTCACCATATATAATAAGTTGTCCGTATAAAGGGACACTGTGTATCCGACCCCCCACTTCGATACCAGCCTCCGACATGTCCTGCCTTAAAAATGCCGCCAGGGGTTCCAGGGCCAAGGCAAATAATATCGGGGAAGCCGCACACCCTTGCTGCGTCCCTCTCCCCAGCTCCCATGTTGCCGACACCCAGTCATTTGTTCTCACCATTGCCAACGGTTTAGTATAGAGTAGCGCCAACCACCTACACATGTTCACCCCAAACCCAAACTCCCGCAACACCTGAAACAGCCACCTCCACTCCAGGGAGTCGAAAGCCTTCATGGCGTCAAACGAGGCTATTGCCATGTCGCGCCTCTGTAGCTTCACCCAGTCCATAACATGATGTAGACGGGAGAGATTACCCGATGTGTTCCTTTCCCCAACAAACCCGCACTGGTGTGGGTGAACCAAGAGCGGCGCCACCCCAGCCAGCCTTGCCGCTAGAATTTTACCCAAACTATTCCCATCAACATTCAGCAGGGAGATGGGACAATACGCTGCACAGTCCCTCTGGTCTTTCCCATCCTTCAAAAGTACTGTGATGACTGCCTCCCTCATTGACTCCGGGAGACAGCCATTCTGAAATGCCTCCTCATACACCTTGTGGAGCTGTGGCTCCAACAAATCCGCCAACATTGCGTAAAACTCCACCGGGAGCCCATCACTGCCCAGCGCCGTGCCCTTCTTCATTGTACGGATCGGCCATCGAATGTCCTCCTCAATCGGAGCCTCCAATCCCTCCCGCATATCCTCCCCCAGTTTCGGAAGCCTCAACGACTCCAAAAGGTCCTCAAAATCCACCTCAACATACCCGCCCTCACGCGTATATAACTCCCTATAGAATGTCCTAAATGTGTCATTAATCTCTTTCTGGGTCCCAACTACCTCCCCCGTACTCGTCCTAATCTGAGTTATAACCAAATTCAGGCGTTCCTTACGGATCAACCAAGCCAACAGCTTACCTGCCTTATCTCCTTCCCCATGCACACTAACATCCCGTCGACTATTATCAAAACTCAACAACTCTTCCAGGGTTTCCTGATAATATTCCAACTTAAGCGCCAGTACATCCCCCACCTCCGCCCTCCTTGCCACTTTCCCCTCCAGCTCAGCCACCTGAACCTCTATACGTTGCAGCATATCTTGGAGGTACTTGCGCCTCCCCGCCCTCATAGACAAACTTCCCTCTTATTGTCGCCTTAAAGGCTTCCCACAACACCCCCCTTGAGCCCACCGAACCCTCGTTCAGCTCAATGTGCCCCCTAATATCTTCCATGAGCTCACCCACAAAAGCCCCATCTCGCAGTGACTCCCTATACAATCGCCAGAGCCGCCGTGGGGGCCTCTCATAAACTCCAAATAACATAGCCACTAAGGGGGAGTGGTCCGACAAGACGCGACCCAATCCACCTCCCCAAAATGCCGGCAGTATTCTCTACCAGTCACAATATAGTCCAAGCGCGAATATGAACCATGCACCCCAGAAAAATAGGAATAGCTCCGCTCCTCCCCGTGCTTCTCCCTCCAGACCTCCACTAGATCCAGTTCCTGCATTATCCTGTGAAGCTAGTGTATGTTCCTACACACACTAGCCCGCTGCCACAGGGTGCGTATGGAGTGTACCCCTTTCCAATTCTGCCCCAAGTGCAACTGCAAGTACCCTTGGGTTGACACACGCCATGTGTAACCTCTACTTGCCGAGGGACCACCCCGAGGCCAACTGCAGAGCGTGTAGTCGGTTTAAACCAAAAACTCTTAAGGACTGTTCGACTAAACATTGGGCCCACCATGCCAGGCAACAAGAGGCCACGGCAGCGGAGGGCGCCTTCAGTGATGGCAGCGATGCCGTGCTTTCGGACGGCGAGGGCAACGTGGCGTCGAGACAGCCAAGCGCAAGTCCCCGACCTCGGGAGGTTGTCCGGCAGGGCAGCTATGGGGAAAACCCCCAGCGACACGAGCGCTACCTACAACACTTCCACCAAACACCCGATGTCCCACCGAGACTCGACGCACACGTCGAGTTCTCAGGAAGAGGCACACAGAACGGTCCACCGAATCGGTGTCCTCTGGGCGTTCTCGATCTAGATCACCACATGACTCCAGGCAGCCATCCACTGTTGCCAAAAGTGCCCCGCTCCCTAAGGTAACAGAGGTTCGATCGTCGGAAGACGAAGCCGGCCTCTATCCCCAGGCCGCACTCCAGGAGTCGGCGTCGGCAGACCGCGTGATGGCTGTTCCCAAGTCCCGACCTCCACACTCAGCAACACTACCCCCGAACCTCGACGCCAGACGTCGAAAAGCTCCGAAGGAGCGAAAACACTGAGGAAACACTCTTCCACCCACGGGGAGGGGGAAAAACAACAAAAGAAGCATTCTCTACCTTCTCTACACCACAGAAGCAGTCAGACAGATCAGTCTTCTACTCCACAGAAACAGACAGACAAGTCTGTCTTCTGTCATTTTAACCAAGACCCCTTCACAAAGCCATAGGTCCAGTCAAAATAAAACCAGGAATCTCTCCCAGGAAAGAGTAATTCCCAGCTCTAAGGAATGGTCTAGTGTCGACATAGACAGAGTTATGTCTAGGATGTCATCCTTGGCAGACTTCTATGCCAAGAATCCTGAGCACTTTCTCTCATATACCCCTGACGGGGCTACACCCTCAGACTCTAGGGACCCGATACCCCCAAGAAAGAAGTCCCGGGTTGAAGCACCAACAGGGTTTTCGGACCCCTTCTGTATACAGCCCTACTCTCAATATAATGAGGATCCACCTTTTATTGAGGATCCAGATTTGGGCATGTTGGGAGACCAAACTGGGACGGGCTACTATGGGGATGACGAGGACCAAGAGGAGGACGAGGACGACCCAGAAACCTACAGGGTAGATTCCCCAGTAGACCAAGAACCCCCTGTTACCGACTCCCCTGTCGACAACCAACCTCTCCTAAATGAAGTTTTGTCCAGAGCGGTAGAACACTTCCACATTGACACCCAGGGAGCACAGGAACAGAGGGACTTTGCCGAGGAATTAGTGGGAGAAAGGAGACCGGTTGCTTAGGCCATCCCTATCCTCAAATCTATACAAAGAAGAATAGACCCTTCCCTTGTAAATGCTAACCTCACCAGGGCAGTAATTCCCAGGATCGAAAAACTATTCAGGGCAACCCAATCAGACCCGCTGTACATAAGGGGGCATCTGAAACCGGACTCCCTAGTAGTTAGGAACACCCGAAAGAGGGCGGGAACGCCCCTATCACCATCTGAAGCTCCTCCCGACAAGGAGAGCAAGAAGATTTATGGTTTGGGTAGAAAAGTAGCCTCCACTTCCGCCTACCAGGCAAGGATTGCCAACTCCACCACCCTACTAGCGAGTTACAACTGCCACCAGTGGGAAGAAGTCGCGGCACTCATCGACTCCGCCCCAGAACCCTTAAAAAGCCAGTTGGCACGGGTTGCGTCAGAGGGAAGAGCCGTGTCCGGTTGCATCTTAAAATCAACCTTTGATGCCGCTGATAACGCTGGCAGATTGATAGCAGAGAGCACTGTTATCAAAAGCCATCTTGGTTACGGCCATCTGGGTTCAAACCCAAGAACAGGCCGATCTGGGATCTGTTTGGCAAGACGGTAGAGGACGCGCTAAGAAAATGCCAAGGATGAGTACGAGACTCTCAAATCCCTGGGCCAATTAACGAACAAACCCCCGAATCAAAGAGGGAATGGCAATTTTCGTCGCCCACATGGCCAAAATTCCCAGAGAGGCTCCAACTTTTCCCAGGGGCAAGGTACACCATAGAACAACCAGCAGTCTACCCAGGGTTATGGCAGGGGTAACAAGAGGACGTGGTAAGGGTAGAGGCAGCCCCAGTAGAGGTGGCGGCACGCCTCCCCCAAAACAGTGACGTTCCGTTCAGGGTCCCTTCTCACGCATCCCCATTAGGGGGATGCATTTCCAACTTCACCCAAGCTTTGGAAGGAATCCCATCAGACAGATGGGTGCTGTCCGCAGGATACTGCATAGAACTGTTAGAGCGTCCCCGAAACCACCCTCCACGGCAAAAGGTACACTCATTAGACCACCAGAAGATCCTCCTCAAAGAGATTGCCAATCTTCTAGCAAAGGACGTGATAGAACTCGTCCCGGGACACCAGGTAAACAAGGGTATTTATTCAACTTACTTCCTTGTGCCAAAAAAAGATTTGACAATGCGCCCAGTATTGGACTTACGGCCTGCAAACAAGTATGTCGAGCCCCAAAAATGTTGCATGACTACTGTCCAAGAGGTAATCCCCCTCCTAAAAAAGGGTATTACATGACAACATTGGACATGAAAGATGCCTATTTTCATATTTCCATGTTCCCACCGCACAGAATATACTTGTGCTTAAAGGTGGACAGTCGGCACTACCAGTTCAAGGTACTGCTGTTCGGGATAGCCTCGGCTCCAAGGGTATTCACCAAGGTACTGGCGGTGGCGGCAGCACAAGTATGCAGGGAGGCAATCCCAGTGTACCCTTATCTGGATGACTGGCTCATCACGGGGAGACCCCAGTAATTTGCAGAACAAACATTCAAAGAACGATCGACCTCCTCTTCGAATTAGGTTTCTCCATAAAAGAGAAAGTCAAGTCTGGTGCCAAGCACCTCCAAACAGTTCCTAGGAGCTGTCCTAAACACACAAGAGGGGTTAGCCTTTGCATCAGAGGACAGAATTCGGAATATACTGCTGCAAATTCCGCAATATCGGGCCGGTCGCCAAATAACGGTACGCAAAGCAATGCGTTTGCTGGGCATGATGGTGTCATGTATTTACCTGGTCCCCCACGCACGCCTGCGCATGCGTCCCATGCAAGAATGGTTGGCGAAACAGTTGTCTCAGAAACAAAGCCTTCACTGGTGGACAAAAGAAAATTTGTCCAGGGGAAAACCCTTTTACGATCCCGAGATACAGGCGGTAGTCACAACGGACGCATGCCTGTCAGGGAAGGGGGCACACCATCTCCACCACACAGCTCAGGGTCTCTGGTCTCACTCAGTGGCCAAGAATCATATCAACCTGCTAGAGCTTCTGGCAGTACTCAGAGCGCTTCAAGAGTTCGAGCCCTACCTGTTGAACCTGTCAGTGCAGATCCGGACGGACAGCACTACAGCCATGTTTTACCTGAACAAGCAAGGAGGGACTTGTTCTCCAAATCTGTCCAAGCTTGCCCAGAAAATTTGGATATGAGCACTGACGGAACATTTTCCTGCCATCTCAACATGTTCCAGGAGATCTCAATTCTCAGGCAGACGCTTTGAGCAGAGATCCCCTCCCAGAGGAACACGAATGGTGTCTACACAGAGAATTCGTAGAAGATATCGTCTCTCAGTGGGGTTTCCCCACTATAGACCTATTCGCCACAAGCGAAAACAGACAATGCCCAGGATTCGCATCCAGGTTCCCCCAACCAGGCTCCAAGGGGAACACCCTGTGGATGAACTGGTCAGGGATGTTTGCCTACGCTTTTCCACCAACACCCCTCATCAGGAAGGTGATCAACAATATGAACAGAGAATCGATGACACTCTTCCTAGTTGCTCCCATGTGGGCGAGACAACCGTGGTTCCTGCACTTAAGCAGACTAGCAGTGTGCAAGCCCATCAAATTCTCGGGCGGGTGCACCAGGGTCAGAGTGCATCCTCAACCCATCTCAATGAACCTGGCAGCATGGCTCCTGAGGTCATATAGTTTGGGCATCTCAATTTGCCACAGAGATGTATGGACATCCTAAGAGAATCTAGGAAGCCAAACACGAGGCACTGCTACTTTGACAAATAGAAACCATTTATCTGGTGCCAGAAGAAGCAAATCAGCCCAGTTGATTGCACTCCTTCCAAATTTGTCACATACATGCTCCACCTGCTGGACGCAGGGTTGGTTTTTAACTCACTAAAGGTACACCTGACATCTGTCAGCATACACCACCTCCCATAACAAGGTGTCGTGGTGGAAAGTACCAGTGGTTAAAGCCTTCATGGAAGGAGTAAAGAGACTTCACCCTCCAATTTCAAACCCACCACCAGGATGGGACCTTAACGTGGTGCTATCTAAACTCATGGGCTCCCCATTCGAGCCCATGCATAAAAGCAGTCTCAAACACCTGATTTATAAGACGGCCTTCTTAGTAGCAATTACATCTATAAGAAGGGTCAGTGAAATTCAGGCTCTGTCAGTGCAGGATCCTTTATTTACGGTTCATAAAGATAAACTGGTTTTACGTACACACCCTAGGTTCTCACCCAAGTTTATATCTAAATTCCACGTGAACCAGTCCATCGAGCTTCCGGCTTTCTTCCAAGACCCACAAAGCTCAGCTGAGGTGCAACTACACACCCTAGACGTGCGTAGGACGATCCTATACTATGTAAATAAGACCAGACCGCTAAGGAAAACAGACCAACTGTTTGTCTCTGTAGCTACAGGCAAAGAGGGAGATCGCGTCTCTAAAGGGGCCATCTCCAAGTGGATTGTTAACTGTATCCAGCTGTGTTACTCCCTTTCTGAAAAAACTTTGGCATTCACTCCAAGAGCTCGCTCTACAAGAGGCATTGGGGCCACTCTGGCTTTCATTGCAAATGTACCCCTTGACACCATTTGCAAGGCAGCTACATGGAGCTCTATTCACACTTTTACTCAGCACTACTGCATTGACCCTCATTCCAAGACAGATACTCAAGTGGGACAAGCGGTTATAAGACCTCTATTTGCTCATGACCCTTCTCACATCCCACCTCCTTCTTACACTGCTCGCTAATCTATGCACAGCATGCTAAGCAGATTCCACAAGCCCCAGAAGGGATACATTGCTCACTGTAATCGTATTTCTGATGCTTGTATCTGCTTAGATTCACATGCGCCCGCCCTTCCTCCCCTCTGAGAGAAGGTGCACGGATGCTTGTAGTCTTATTTCTTATCTGCTAGGATACTCTGTACTCACGCTACTCCTCATGCTACCTCATGTCAGAAAAAATACAATCTGAGGGTCCTACACGCGTGAGGGATCATGGGTACAGTGGACGTCACTAGGGATAGTATTACTGGCACGCCCTAGTTCGACACCCCTTTTCGAGTTTCGAAAAACAAACTGTAATACTCTGCAGCTTCCATTAGATGTCAGCCTATGCACAGCATGTGAATCTAAGTGGATACAAGCATCAGAAATACGATTACGGTGAGTAATGTATCCCATATATATCTATATCTTTGATGACCTCATCCTCGACGGAGGCCTTTGAGGCACATAGTCCACGCCATCGGCACCAATGCTTTTCTTCAAAGCAGCTGAAGCTGGGCAACGTGTCAAAAGATGAGGAACATCCAGTCGAAAGAATGTTACCAGGGGTAAGTAACTTGTTTTTCTTGCATATTGGCAGCTCTTGCCTTTACCATGTCGTCCTGAATATGAATGATCAAATAGGTTTATAGTTCTTTATTCTCTTCAGAATGTTTTTTTATGCCTTGTTTGTTCAGGTTCTTTTGTGTTTTTCATATTGGAGAAAGCATTCCAATTAAATTTCATGCCTTCTGTTCTTCAGGTGGGATACACACCCGACTGGATTTTCTTGCTCAGAAATGTGATGAGGATCAGCCCCGACCAAGGTCAGCAGTTTGCTCAGATGCTAGTTCAGGATGAGGAGCCTCTTGCTGATATCACACAAGTACAGTGCAACTTTTCTGTTATCCTTTTGTCTTCCTTTTAATATAGTGTGAAACTGAAGAGTTTCAGTGTTATGACTAATGCAACTCAACGTCAGTGCTGTATTTGTTGCAAAAAGTCAGTGGGGCTAATTTCAAGCTTGACGGTAGCCTTGTTGATGAAATCGGCAGGTTGCCGGCAAACTTTTTTTCAGTGCCCAGGAATGGGCAATTACCGGGGTATTACGACCCCGGCGGACACCGTAATTGCACATTCTTGGGAGCCAGAAAATATTCTTGCCTATTCCCATAGGTAACCCGTAGGGCTCAATGGGAACAGGGAAGCCGGATGCACTGGCAGCATTCGTGAATTGTGCCGGTGCATCCGACATGCTCTGCTCGCAGGTGCTGGTACATCCACCAGGTCAGTCCTGGCGGGCAAAAAGGCACCTGCGAGCAGAACTTGTAGTTTGCCGGTCCGGCATTAACGGCGCTGGTACCTTACAAGCGCCGTTACTACCGGACCGGTAGCCTTTTAATGAAGCACAGTGAGTTGCTTTCTTGAGTGTTTGACCCCTTCATCTGACTTTAGCTTTCAGTGCATTACTACCCAACAAAACATGTTGCAGCACCACTCAAGAATACCTTCTGAGATTTATTTTCCAGCCATTCAACATTACAGCAAATAGTGAGGACTCCTATGAGTTGGATAACATAAGAGCATTGCCTTTCCCCTGCTGTTTAGTCCCCTAAATCTGGTGTAAAACATGTACTATTGCCTGTATCTTACCTGGAGACTATCTAGTGCTAGCTTCCTGAGGACCCTTCTGTCATCCTGGCTAGCCCTTTCCTGGTGTTTCTGTACAAATCTTGCCCCCACCCGCCCCCATGTTTAGCTCCTTTAATGATTTTCCTGCCACTATAAATGACAAGTTATTGAGTCAACATTGTAGACCTTTAAATACAGGCTGGATCAGGGGTTTTGAATTTGTCAGTCTCCATTTGAGATCCAAGAGGTTAATGTCACCACCCTCTTTTTGCAGTTGTCTGTCGTAAATCTTTTCTACTTTAGTCCTTCTCAAACCTGGTGTGTAGCTTGTGACTACCGCTTCAATTCATGTAGGGTGATAATTACTCTAGCCTCAAAGTTAAGCTTCTGTTCCTACCAAATAACACAAGGTTCTCTTTAAATATTGTTCCTTTACAAAATACATGATTCCACTTCTTTCTCAGGCAATCTAGGATTTTTTGCAAAAAATGATTCCCACTCAATATTTTTCTAGACTTTTGACCAACATGGCGGTTCTTTTTCAGGCTTTTCATAGAATTGTATTTCACTGACTTTATTTTGTCAGTCTACCATAAATGTGTACCCAAAGATTGCCTCCCCCCTGCAGGCTTTTCCTAGACATGGCGTAAATGTGGAGTTCTTGTCCCAGCATGTATCACATTTTAATTTCAACATTTTATTTGTATTTTTACCATCAGATTCTTTCTTCTCGTCAGTTTAATTTGCTGTCTGTTGAACTTTGAATGGGCTTTGTTTTGCAGCATGTTTCATACTATGTTCGCTCAATAATTAGCAGACCTTGAATTGACTTTTTGCCAATATACTTGGTTCTCTCAGTGATTGTTACTTTCACTGGAGTTATTGGTTTATTAGATTGTCAAATGAGTCTTATTTTGTATAGTTATCGTCACATTGGGTATTAAATTGTGTATCGCAGCATGCATTTTAATATTGATAGCATGTTTTGAATGTTAAAGTTCCATAGTGTTAGACAAAGGACTGTTTGTCAATAGCATACATCAATTTTCTCATTCACAATTTTGGAGGCGTTGCAAACTTTGATCCGATTGACCTGAACAATGGACCTTCCCCCCGTGCTTTTCTGCTTTGCACTGGACTCGTCTGACCATTCATCCAGTTCGGTTAGCTCTGGTCCTTATACCACTACCTCCTACTTTATGCAAATCTGTTTCACCCGTCACTCATTTTGGTTTGTTGGATATGCACCTTGCTCAGCACATGCCTCTAGGTTTTTGTGTCAGACAGGCTTGCAGTTTGGGATCTGTCCAGTCTCAACTGCCCAGGAGGTGAAGGTGCCCCCTATTATTGTAAGGACCCACTTTTCCTAATGCCATGACCATATCCAGCACTACCACATTAAAAGCCCTCTGACCCTGGTTGGGGGTGTAGATCTTGGCCAACACTACTAAGGCCATCAACGTCGCCTTGCACCAGCAAGAGCTGGTCCTCGCTTCTTCATTACCGCCAGCCCATTCAAGTTTAGGCACTTGTGCATAATCACACCCGTCCCGTTTGGTTTCTCCAGATGCTCAGTGGACTTTTCCTATGCTCGTTCCCCCGATCGGTCTCTCCTCCCCTGTTTTTAGTCTTGTCTCTTGTAGGAATAGTATATCCAACACCGTGTCCCTGAGCTCCCAGGCAACTAGTGATCTCTTTATTCGGCATTTGAGACCTTTAACATTGAGAGTGCCCACAGCCAGCACTTAACCCTGCGGCTGAATCATTCTTCCTGGCATGACCATCACTTCTCAGCTCCATAGCAGCGGCTGCCTTCTGGACCCCCCTGTATATTGAGAATTGCTGAAACCTGCACCACCCCTGTTTCCTGATCCCCCCCCCGCTCTCACTTGCCCCTTAGCCCCCCTTTCCAACTTGCAATAAGTTTATCCTTAAACCAACCTTATAACCATTGGAGATTGTGAGACGCCCTCTCCCTTGTTGAGGGCTACATAGGGCCTATGACCTCATGTCTGTACTCGTGTGAACCTCAGCGTCCAGTTCTCAGCTGCCCAGAGACTGCTGGTCAGTCTGGGGATCCCTGTTTTATCGGGGAGGCTCTGTTAAGCCTTGTGTACTTGCTGCCACTCTGTCCTTTTCCTGGATGCCGCAAGGCCGACCAGTCTCTACCACTTTTGGTCTTCTCTGTCACTCCTGTGGGAGCCTTTTGGGGTCTCTCTGTGGTTGATGTTAAGTGGCACAGCACCTATTCTGCCCATGTTATCCAGTAGTCCACAGATCCCCCCCCCCCTTCAAACTGCAAGGCACAAGGTTAGGCCCAGCGGTATCTGATCCACTGTTCCATGAGCCACTTCGTCAGCAGGCGGCAGTCTCTCCTTGATGGTGTCAAGCCTGAGAGGTCTGGGAAAATTTAGATCCGGTAGCCTTCGAACTCTAAGTCCTGAAGCGACTTGGCCTGAGTGAACACTTCTGCGTGTTCCGAAGGAGTTGCGCAATGATGGATCTCTGGCTGTTGCCGAAGGTCTTACCCCTTTTGTGAGCGCGCTTCAGCTGAACTTCCCTTCCGGATTGAACAGTAAGTCAACCATCCCCTGTACCTTGTGTTTCCCTTGCACCAGCATTTCCCCGTCCTCCTTGAGCCCCACAGTCCTTATGATGATCCTCCTTTTACGATTTTCCAGGTTGTCTAGGTTCAAGGCCACTTCTTCCCACATCTCCAGTTCTGACGTGTGAGTCGTCGAGGCACATTTCCAGCAGGTCGGCATTCAATTGATTGGATTCTATGCACTTCACTTTCTGTTTGACGTGACCACTCTCCTTTCGGTCGGTGAGTGAGGTTTGCATGTCGTTGCAGAGTGTTCTGATCTCTGCCAGAATTCCTCCCATGTTGTCTTTGGTGGAGAACTGCAAGAGGTCCACCCACTCCGGGAAGCTTTCCATCTTCTCCTTGTGCCACTTGCTCCCCAGCCACCCTGCCTCCAGCTCTGTGCCCGCCTTAGAGTCCTGCCGGGGGCTCTTCCCTTTGCTGTGGACCGACTGGGCGTTTTCCTTCAGCTCATTGCTCTGGTTGCTCACACTAGGGGGTCTGCCCAGCATGGCCTCGCTTTGCAACAGACGTTGGTGCATCAACAGCCTTATCCGGGTCTAGTGCTTGTCCAGCTGCGTAGTCCTATGTGTGCCTCCACGCCCGCGCCTTATTCCGCCTTGGACGTCTCCTGCAATGCAAGGCTGGGGCACTCTCCATCTTCTGACATGTGCAGATGGGGGTATCGATGTAGTCTTGTGCTCTGGTTCTGAGCGCTGGGACCTGCTCCTCCAAACCAGCCTCTTTGTGCTTGGAGGGGGGGGGGCGGGAGGGTGGTGTCTTTGATGCGGAATATGGAGCAAAGATGTCTCGTGTCCCTCTATGGGTCCTTGCTCCCAGGCTCTCCTGTACTTCCTTACTGGCGGGGCGGGTTCTGCGTTCTGCTCCTTCCCCCTATATTGTGGGGGGGGGGGGCGGCAAGTGACTCCAGTCCTGCTCTTCCTACTTGCCACTCGTTGTGTGAGGGAGGCACACACTGCCTTTCTCAGCTTGTGGGGACTCCTCAGTTGCAGCTGCTCCCCGGGTGGGGGGGGCGGCATTCCTGCACAGTTCCTATTCGCTGGGGGGGTTCCTTTTGGTTGTGTAGCGCACCAGCGCGGCTGCCCTAGGGCTCCGTGCGCTGCCTCCTCACGGGAGCATGCCTCTCCGATGCCTGGCTTCACCCAGGCATCCCGGCTGATGCTCTCTTCACCGGCGGGGGCACCGCCTCAGTCAGGCCCCAGCACCTGCTTTTCTCCGCATCAGCTTTTCTCCTCGCTCTTCTGGGAGCTGGGGAGGCTGTTATGGGAGTTTTCCCAAAGTCCATTTGGAGGTAAGACTCTATGAAATTCTACCTTGGTATACAGGTCTCCAACTCCAAGTATACG
The DNA here is from genome assembly GCF_040938575.1 of Ambystoma mexicanum. Lineage (NCBI taxonomy): Eukaryota > Metazoa > Chordata > Amphibia > Caudata > Ambystomatidae > Ambystoma > Ambystoma mexicanum. Next base: position 548,340,233 of record NC_090931.1, on the reverse strand, counting down.
TATGTACCACCCAAAGGATCCGGTAGAATTGCAGAGCAGTTGGATTTATCCCATGAGGAGGATGTGAGCTGTAGCTAAGTACACTGAGCCCAGTCAATACAATAGCTCAAAGAAGCTCTTACACCCTCAACGTTATAATAAAATATACATTTATTTTATATGCACAAGGCAGATGAGTATATGCTCTTTTAGACTAACCAATACATATAGGAATACATATGTTTATTGAATTTATATAGCGCTTTAAGCCAAAGCGCTATACAATATAACTGGTACAAAAGTGAGGGAAGCATATTTACAAACATGAACAGGTCATTAGAACAATAAGTAGAACTATTTACAAGGGAGTGTGGGGGGGGGGTAGAGGAGGGGGTACGTGAAGGGAGTTAGTGTAGAATTTGAGGGAGGGGAAGGGGAATGGAAGGGGAGTGATCTGGTGTCCTCATTGCCATTAAGTAGTATTTATTACCAATTTAAGGTTGGAGGGGAAGGAGAGAGGATGGGGGGAAAGCCGGGGGGGCCAGGGTAGGAGGGGACGGGTAGGGAAAGGAAGTCAGGGGGGGGAGGTGAAGAAGATGGGCTTTCAGGGAGTGGCTGGCAGAAGCATGAGTAGGTAGGGGTGGAGCGGATAGAGAGCGGGAGGGAGTTCCAGTGTAGGGGGGGGGGCCAAGAGTTGGAAGGAGCGGAAGCGTGAGGAGGCACATGGGGATGGGGGTACAGTGAGGAGGTAGAGATTTGCTGAGCGGAGAGAGCCAGGGGGGGGGGGAGTAAAATGAGAGGAGGGAGGAAAGGTAGGGGGGGGGGGGGGCGCAAGGTTATGGAGAGATTTGAAGACAAGACCGAGGAATTGAAATTTCAGTTGTGAGAGGAAGGGAAGCCAGTCAGGGGAGGGGGAGGAGTGGCGGAGGGGGAGAGATGCGCCCAATACATTTCTTAGGTGACTGCTCCAATGGTAGTTGCTCGCGCTTACAATTGTTAAAATGACACTATTGACAATTCTGCTGTATTACTTGTAGTGCTGTACACTTGCATTTGTTAGAGAAATGATAGGTTCATTCATTTAGTCAAGTCACATCAGACAAAGTCTGGGGGGGGAGGAAAAGGAGGGCTATTCAACACTTTAGCAGTAATTACTTTTTAGATATACGTTTCAAGGTACCTCATGCTTTGGCAGTATACAAAACTTCACCAAGGTCAGTGTAGGAGAGGAACAAAAGTCTAATGCAGCAGAAAAAGGCAAAGCTCCTCGGGATACTTTTAGTCACTAAAGTGGAATGCTTTAGCAAGATAACACAATGTACAGGGACCATGCAGAGGACACTCTAATAGAACGCAAGCTGGGAAGCCTGGGCCAGTGGTATGGATGGGCAGCTCAACACCTTGTAATGCACTCCAGTCAAACTGGAGCGATTATTCGCCTTGAGCCCCACACTACCTTAGTTTAGAAGAAGTAAATGCAGCTGGATTCTTTCCTGTTTAGCCGCGATGGACCCGGTCTCCTGATTCCTCGGTCCGGTGACGAAATAAAGGACTCTGGATGGGATGTCACAGCAGGAGTCGCGAGAAAGGACCCTCCGCATGGATTTCTTCGGTCTCCTGCATTGGTCTGCGGTTTTGCCGCCTTTTTAGCGGCTTCAACAAAGGACCGTTATCGCTCGATCGATCTTACTCGGTTCTTCAGTCCTGCACTCTGGTGAGGGGACCTGGATGAGTTGGATTGTGCCTGTTGTGGGGGTGGGGGGCGGAGGGGGTTGCGCAACTGGAGATAACCATAGTACTGGACGGATTCGTCCACGCGAAGGTGTTGCACTGCAAATGGGTTGGCGGTCCTCTGCTATTTGTGGTGTGCAGCTCTAGAAGGTGTCAGCACACCGGGGGATGGCTCAATCTGCAGTTTGTCGCATCAGCCAAAGGGAAGGAGCCCACTGCAGGCGTCTCTGGTCGTCTTCAGCTTCGGATCTTATGTTCAAGTGGTCTACCTGCCTTCTGCCTCCTCTCCCACTTCCTGCCTTCCTGCTAGGTGGTTACATCCAGGGATTCGTGTCAAAGGCACAACTCATACACACACCTCCACCTCACAGAATGCTAGAAGGGCTAACAAAGGACAAGTGGAGCCAGGCAAGAAATGTCAAAAAACAAAGGAGCCACCATGTTATAACATAGGCGACCCCTTTGTTCATAACCAAGGCTGCAATTAGTCTGCGGTAGAACATAGCACAAACATTGGTAGAACACAGCTACTGCCACTAGCCATAACTATAGGGGTGTCACTGTGACCAAAAAGTCACAAGAGCAGAGGTGAAAGGGGATACTCTGTATCCCCTTAGCACTCCACTTAAGGTAGTGTGTGCTAATCTCCCCCTAGATTACTTTTTAGGAAGGATACAAAGTATCCCTCTTTACTTAAGAACTGTAGTTCTTAGTGGAAAATTAAAGAATATAAAAAGGAGAACCCAAAGGGTTCCCAGCAACACTGCACATAAGGTGCTGTGGGCTGCAGACCTGTAACACAGATGCCTTTTAAGAGATGGAGGAAAGAAAGACTCCATAGAATAAGGTAAAACAAAAGAAACGAGTACCCAAAAGTCAAAGCAAATATGAATGAATGAGGGGAACATGGCTGCCCTCATTCTGGGGAGGTCCAGAAGTCCAGCACAAAGTGCTGGGGGGTCTCACTAGGAGAAAGGATTAAGTATAAAATTAATGTTAGGGAGATTGAGTCTCTCTACCCAGACTGCCTGGGTGCCACTCATGGCCTGGCAGCTGCACTCTGGGGGACTCTTTCTTCACTCTGTGACAGGCGCACTGCCACGCCACCTCTGCCGCCGACCACAATGGGTACCAAATTCCGCCCACAAGACCATCATATTTCATCTATGCCTTCTATGTCTGATAACCCTAATCCGGAATCGCACAACAAACTGCACATTTCTGACCACCAGTCTGCCATCGGCACTGCTTCTGACGTACATAGGCAGTACATAATGAAACCATGTGCAAATCCTGTACTTGTTCCAACCTCCAACTCTGCAAATGACACCATCCCACCAGTGCTCAATACCGCGTGTATACAATGTTTCAAATGGATTGTGTCCTCCCACGTATTCATCATCTTATGATATTCGTATCCGCCAGCTTTGCTGCTTCAGGAAAAAACAATTCTCAGCGGAGGGCGCTGTGCACGAGGTCATGGCATCGATGTCCCTTGATGAGCTCGGTACCGTGTCGACGTACCATCACTATAAGTAGCTTGTGTCGCGCCCCTTGGCTTCAGTTCCGTTTTTCCAATTGCTTCGCTCTCGTGAACAGCGCACTTTGAAATTTTCTTCAAGAAAATGTCTTCTTCCACCCCCTCTACTCCCAAGACGGGGTTCAAAAAATGTATCGACTGTGGATCGAAAATGTTGATTAGACCCTCACAGCTTTTGTCTTTGGTGCCTAGGTTCAGACCATCGAACCGGCGACTGTGGCTCCTGTCCGTCGATGACGGAGAAGGTCCTTCGTGAGAGAAAAGGTAAACTGGCGGTGGGGCGGGAAGCTTCGAAGGCCTTGTCAAAAAAATATAAAAAGTCGAGCGATTCGAAGGAATCGGTTCCCCATATATATTCTAAGAGGTCTCAATCACGCAGTAGATCGAGACGTTCTTCATCAAAGAAGGTTAAAAGGAGACATAGATCTCCCTCCTCTTCCTCTTCCTCTGATAAGTCTACCGAATTGGTAAGATGTCTAAGTCGGATTCCCAAAGAAAATGGGATGAATTTAGAAGGAAAATGATGCAGGTCTTTGAGAATGCAGCCTCGCCCCCCCCCCCCACCCCCCCCCTCTCAAAGAAACATCAAAAGAGCCAGACCACGGTCGATCCGTTGGACGACACAGGGAAGTCAGGAACTACTATGGAAAGATCCAGTAATAAAGGTGAACATCGAAAATCTCGAGTCAACCTCAAATCGTCAAAGACTCATCGAGAATCGAGTGTTTGCCCGACACCAACAAAAAAACATAAATCGTCAAAGCCCTCTACGACTTTGTCGACACCATCGACACTGACTGCTTAGTCATCGAAGCCACAGGTGTTTAAGATACCTTTGTCGAAGAGGTCATCGGTGCCATCGAAGATTCCTTCGACCCAAACTCAGTCTGCACCGGAGGAAACAACAAAAGGGGGGGGGGCGGGGCAAGGGTTTGTTCCAATTGCCCTCCTGCAACACCCTCGGAGGGAAAGAAGGCATGACACGCCCCTTTGGGGCCACGTGTCTCTGGTGGGGGGGGGGCATGCTTGCCTTTCACATGCAAATTTTGCACCAGAATTCTTCGGACCCCTGGAACCTCTGTGTAGTCCCCACTGGCTACCGCCTACCGGTACCTTCCTCTCCCACAGATTGGGACAACAGCTCTACTGGTGGAGATCCGGCCGCTAGTCTAGAGTAAGGCAGTGGAAGTCTGAGCCTCCCAGCGAGGATTGGGCTTGTATTTTAGGATTTTCACCATACAGAAGAACCAGGCTGGCCGGAGAGTTGTCTGGGACCTTGCCACGCTCAATCTCTCCCTCCCTCTGCAAAAATTCTACTATATTATCTTTGAAAATGAATTGTAAAGTTTCTTTTATGAATCGAACACAATAAAAAAAGAAATTGAGATGGTTAAGCCAGTTCTTATTGCGGAAACACTGAACAGGGGAGACTGGATGTGATCACTGGATCTGATGGAAGCTTAGCTACACATCCGGTCAGGCTGGGAACCTCGGTTACTTTAACCTAGCGTTTTCCTATGGAAAACTTCAAAACTTTGTCCATTAAACCTCCTTTAGTCCCCACCAATAAGACGCAGGGTATAAATAGCCCTGCCCCTGCGGCTTCCCTTCAGATTTCAACCGTCTCCAAACTGTTGGGATCACCTTGAGTTCGTGTTTTTTACACGTGCGTGTACTATTTGGTATTGTGATGGCTTCTGGGGCTCCGAAGAAGTCTCTCTTCCGGCCCTGTGCGACTTGTGGGTTGAAGGTGTACGAGGGTGACAGGCATATGGATTGCTTCTACTGCCTTTAACCCCCATCACTCGGCAGACACTTGCAAGATTAGTCGAGGATTCTTGCAAAAGACTCTTAAGGATTGCAGTTGGTCTGTTGGCTTAATGAGGGCACCTACCCGGCCTCGGAGGTGGGGTCGGTCCGGAGCCTGTCCTCTAAGCGGCCTGTGCAGTCTGCGGAACATCGCCGGGCAGCGTCGACTGAGCCTCACGCTAAGAAATCTCGTCCAGCACCTGCATCAGAGGTGGTGAAGAGCAGCAGATCTTCGAGTAAACAGCTGTCGAAAGGTGCTTTGTCTAAGCATGGTCGGTCGGACCATTCCCGAGGGTCTGGTGGTAGGCCCGAGAAGTCGACGGCATAGGAGACCATCACAGGCCGTCCTCTAAACACCGGTCCAGCGCTGTCAAGCGGGCCGGGTCTCTGGTGAAAATCTACACCGCTCATGGTGGTTCCTACGACAGCCTTGTCGATGGTGGTCCCGTCATCGACGGTTGCTCTTCCATCTACGGCTCCGTCGTCGACGGTTGCTCTTCCATCTACGGCTCAGTCGTCGACGGTTGTCGTCGGCTCCGGCAACAATGATATTTGATAAAGGACCAATGCTTTTCTTGTCCATGAGGATGGACGCGGATGGATTGTTGCTGATGAGTGGGGCGTGGCAGTCTTCCACTTTTGACTCGCTTCTGCCTGACACCCTTCTACATTAGGAGACGGCAGCTTTTTCGGTGTCCTAGGAGGTGGACGACGACCGGGAGCCTGTGTTGGGGCTGTCGGCTTTGGCACTGCAAGTGCTGGGCCTTGGACATTGGCTGTAGTGGGAGCTGGTCCGGCTAGTTACCCACTGGTGGTCGCTCCAAGTTCTGTCCACGCTGCAATCGTTATTGGGCCAGCTGGATGCAAGTTTGCCCCTTCTGAATGTGGTCCCGGTGGGGCCTGTGTCCCTCCACGTAGTTCTCCCCCAGCTGGGTTTCCACTGCCGGTGAGAAAAGATTGTCCTTGATCGTACCCTGAGGAAGGCGAGCTGCCAGAGTAGGAGACGGACAGTGTTCCGCGGGGACACTCTTTACTGGTTCATTGTCACCGACGAGGGATGACGCATGGGACACAGACGGGGAGGTGGAACAGCCTCTGAGCTGGCGCAGCCTCCCCCTCCCAATGATGTTGGGGTGTTCCTCGCCATGATGGCTACGGTGTGTGTGGAGTTTGGGTTGAATCCTGAAGAAGAGCGGAAGGAGTGCTTCCTGTTCGATCACATGGGCAAGAGAAGGAAAGCTGTTTTCTCTGTGCCTACTCTGGACCACGTGTGGCAGGACGTTCTGCGCACGATGCGCCATCAATTTTCGGAGCTGGCTGTCAAAGGTAGACTGGAGAAAAAGTTCAAGGCCCTGAATCTATCCTGAAGTGCTTAGTGTCGTAGCCCACTCCTGAGTCTGTGGTGTTGGCGGAAGCCAGCCGTAAGGCTAGGAGTCAGCACAAGTGTGTTACTCCTCCGCACAGTGAAGTGCGGGGACAGGATACCTTTGGTAAGAAGGTTTTGACTGTTGGGGCGACGACGGTGAAATCGGCTAATTCCTTAGCGATCATGGCACGCTATGATCAAGAGATGTGGCATAGGCTGGCGCCTATTTTGGAACATCTGCCAGAGGAGCACCGTAAGACTGCCATGCTATTGGTGCGTGAAGGGGAGGAAGCTTCCAATCACAGTATAAATATTGCTGTTGACCTGGTGGAGTCCGGCTTTAAGCAGATTAACAATGGGGTAGTGCTTTGTCGCAAAGCCTGGCTTAAGTGGGCTGACTTCGACTGGAGGTGCATTATAAGGTTATCGACATGCCCTGTGAGGGGGAGCATTTGATTGGGGAAAAAATCGATGAGGCCCTCAAAGGGATGAAGGAAGACAGAGACTAAGTCCTTAGTGGCTTTACAGAGTGGGCACTCTTTTCGATCCTTTCGTCCATTCCGGGGGGCTTCGGGTAAGGCCTGGTTTGCTTCCACCAGGGACAGGGGTTACGGTCGGTAAAGTTATTCCTCCCAGGGGTATAGGAGATCGGCACAGTCAGCGCAGACGAGTCAGGCCTTTCAGGCTCATCGGAAAAGGGTTCGCAGTCCTCCACTCTAAGGGGAGGCAGGCTAAACCACAACAATGACTGCCTTCAGGACAATCTACTGGGGGGGCAGGGTGGCGATGCATGTGGACGAGTGGTGCAAAATTACGTTGGATTGTTGGGTGTTGGACACGGTGCGTCTGGGCCACTCGCTGGAGTTCAAATGTTCCCCGGTTTCCCTTCCGCCAGTCTATGCCTTGCAACCACATTTGCACATCCTGCAACAGGAGGTAGTTCTTATGCTCCAGAAAGGGGCTATAGAACCGCTTCCGGTGGTAGAGAGGGGTCACAGGGTTTATTCCCACTACTTTGTGGTGAAGAAACCCAACGGCAAGTGGCGACCCATCCTGGATCTTCAGGCATATAACAAGAATCTGCAACGCCTCAAGTTCAAGATGCTCTCTTCAGGAAGTCATCCGAACGGTACAGCCGGACGAATTTCTGGCATCATTGGATTTACAGGACGCATACTTTCACATTCCCATGCTTCGACGGCACCGCAAGTTTCTGCGGTTTGTCGTAGGAGAAGATCACTACCAGTTTCAGGTACTCCCGTTTGGTTTAAAGTCGTCCACCAGGACATTTACAAAGTGTTTGGCACCAGTAGCAGCGTGTCTCCGACGGGAGGGTCATCACGTATATCTGTACCTGGACGACTGGGTGGAGAGAGGTTCTTCGCCAGAGGAGGCGCAGGAAAGTCTCGGAGCTACCATGCGGCTGTTGCAATGACTAGGATTTGCCATCAACTTCGAGAAATAATTTCTGCAGCCTTTCCAGGACTTGGTGTTTCTGGGAGCAGAGTTTCAGACGCGCCTGGGCCTTGTGAACCATTCGGCGAGCGGGTCATGAGACTCCTAGAAAAGGCGACCGAGTGGAAGATTGGTGCAAGGGTGTCAGTCCGTTCCTACATGTCGCTGCTGGTGGCCCATGGCGTCATGCATTCCGCTGCTGCCAAACTGTCATCTCTTCATGAGTCCAGTGCAAGAGTTCCTTGCGGACCGGTGGGCTCAGAATCACGGCTCTTGGTCCGACAAGTTGGTGATCACCGGCACACTGGTGGAAACCTTTTGCTCTGTGAAAGTGCTTCGACAATTTGGTTCGGGGCATGCCGTTGTTGGAGCCGGAGTTCCAATTTACAATTGTGGCGGATGCCTCAGACGGGATGGGGGGGCGCATCTTGGCGACGTGAAAGTTCAAGGCCTGTGGTCTCAGGAGGAATCTCGGTTCCATATCAATGGGCCCAAGTTGAGAGCAGTACTTTGGGCCCTCAAGTGGTTTCTGCCGCGCATTCGCGGTTCGGTGGTGAGGTTGTTGACAGACAATGCCACCACAATGTTTGATCTCAGGAAACGGGGGCACACATTCTAGGGTGCTGTCGAGGGAAAGTACAGGAACTTTGGTATTGGTCTCTGTTGAACGAAAATGGCCTCGTGGCTTATCTGTCGGGAGTGTTGAATGTGCAGGCAGATGCGCTCAGCAGGGACGTAGGTCAGCTGCACGAGTGGCAGCTGAAAGAGCAGCAGGTTTCCAGCACTTCCGGAAGTGTGGCTGTCATCCATTGGCTCTTTGCTACGGTGGGCAACAAACCGTGCAGGGTGATTGAGAGCAGGTGTGCTCAGCCCGAGTGTCTGGGGGATTCGTTCCCGTGGTTCGTGTATGCCTTTCCTCCATTTCCGTTCATCCGACGGACCCTCCAGTGGATTCGAAGATAACCATGCCGTGTGATTCTGGTAGCTCCGTTCTGGGCCAGGCAGCCGTGGTTCTCAGATCTCCTTCACCGGTCAGTGGTGGAGCAGATTCGGTTGGAGACAACGCCGGACCTTCTGTCTCAGGACAGGGGCGCAGTGTGGCACCAAAATCTGGGGTGTCTCAGCCTGACTGCTTGGCTCCTGCCTACTCAAGAGTTTGGCAGGCTAAAGCTTTCCAGTGACTGTCGTTGAATTTTGGAGGCGGCACAGGCACCATCCACAAATGTCTCCTATGCAAGTAAATGGAAACGGTTTTGTGTGTGGTGTAAGGGCCAGCCAGGAGTGGACCCTTTGAACATTTCCCCAGAACAGATTCTCCCCTACCTTTTGCAGTTGACGGAAAGTGGCCTGGCGTTATCCTCCATAAAGGTACACTTGGCAGCAATTTCTATGTTTATTTGGAGGCGGCATGTGGCTCCTCTGTTTAGTGATCGCCTAATCAAGCATTTCTTGAAGGGGTTGTTTGGAATTTTTCCTCCAGTCAAGAAGTTTGTGCCACTGTGGAGCCTTAATGTGTTACTGTCTGGTCTGATGAGACTGCCTTTTGAGCCGCTGTTGATGGCTCCTTTGCAGTTTCTGTCATGGAAGGTGGTTTTTCTGGTGGCAATTACTTTGGCCAGGAGGATATCCGAGTTGCAAGCATTGGTGGTAGACCCCTCATACTTGAGATTCTTGAAAGACTTGGGTTGTTTTGGCCACTAATCCGCACTTTATGCCAAAGGTGCCAACGGCATTTCATAAACTCTTCTATTGTTTTGCCTTTGTTTTTTTCTTCAACGTCCACGCCTGCAGAACGGGCTTTGCATTCACTGGACGTAAAGAGGGCGTTGAAGTTTTATTTGAATCGTACTCACGATTTCAGAAAATCTAAACAGCGATTTGTGGCTTATGGGCCATCCATCAAGGGACAGACAATCTCCAAGCAAGGACTTTCTTGTTGGGTGTCATCTGCTATTTCATTCTGCCACGCTAAAGCTGGCAAGCCTTTGGGAAGGAGTCCAAAGGCGCACTCGACGAGCTCTATGGCTTCGTCGGCAGCATTATGATAAGGGATTCCGCTGGTGGGCAGGCGGCCTCCTGAGCGGTGCCGCATACCTTTATACAGCATTACTGTCCGGGGCAGCAGCATGGTGATGTGCAGGTGGGACGGGCAGTCCTGCAACGCCTATTTCAATAAGCTAAGCCCTGCCGCTTCAGGATGTTTTTTTGGCACTTGATCACTGGAAGAGTTTAATTGTCTCATGTATGTGATTCTGTTTCTGTATTGGTTTGCCTTTACACTCCACCATGCATGTTTGGTACTGCCATGTAATCTATTCACAGCATGTGAAGCCATGAAAGATCCAATGCTGGAGAAGGGAGTAGTTTCTTACCTGTAACCCCATTTCTCGAGTGTTGGAGAAATGCTGCTTTCCTTGGCCAAAGTGGGACTGGCTCATGCCTCTATCAGGGTGCATCTTGCTGCCATATTAAGGTTCAGGTTCACCAGGTCTCTGGGCAGACCTTCACTGTGTTCTCACAGGCTCTTCAAGGAGTTCCTCAGAGGGCTCTTCAGGACCTTCCATCCTGTGAAAGCTCCTAGCCCTGCTTGGGAGCTTAATGTTGTGCTAACTGAGCTCATGGGTGTGCCCTTCAAACCTATGCATCAGAAGCCACTCAAGTTTTTCTCATGGAAGATGGCTTTCCTCGTGGCTATCACCCCGGCCAGGCGGGGTGGGGAGATTCAGGCCCTGTCTTGCAAGCAGCCTTACTTGTCTTGCTTCACTTCAAGGGTGGTACTGCGTACACACCCCACCTTTATGCCAAAGGTGCCGTCGGAATTCCACCATAACAAACCTTTGGGTGTTAACCGTCTTCTTTCCGAATCCGTCGTCAGCGCAAAGGGCCTTGAATTCGCTGGACGTTGCTCATTCCTTGAAGTTCTATGTGGCATGAACAAAATCTCTGGTAGACTTCTCAGTTGTTAGTCTTTGGACCTGTAAATCAAGGGAAGGCCTTGTAAGGCTTCCATTGCCAGTTGGCTCTCCCACTGCATCATGCACTGCCATCGACTGGTTAGCAGGCTGCTGCCAGGCCGACCATGCACCCACTCCACCAGAGCATCACATCGATGACTGCATTTCTCTCTGGCGTGTCCCTGCTCGACATCTACAAGGCTGCTACGTGCAGGTCCACGCAAACCTCCTCAAGGTTTTACTGCATCAACAGGGATTCCATGGAGTAGTCCTGGTTCGGTCAAGCGGTGCTAAGCAACCTATTTGTTTGAGTAGAGTCTATTCCAGAGTTGAGTGTTTATTGCTTCCGTTGAGCCTTGCCACCTCCCCAGTTGTGTATATGTACTGCTGTGTAATTATTCATAAGCATGTGAATCCATGCCAGACCCCATGCTGGAGAAAGTTATTTACCTACCTGTAACTATTGTCTTCCAGCATGGGTCTGGCATGGATTCACATGCAAACCCTACCGCCTTACCCTCTGTTGCTCTTCTGGGCTCATACTGCCACTTTATGTGCTTACCAAATCTGAAGATGACCACCATGGCTACCAGGGGTATAGCTAAGGGAGAGGGCTGTCATTGGATGGGGGCATTATGATCCAGAGGACAATGATTGGTTTAGAGGAGAAGTACAGTTTTCAAATCAAAGTGAAACAGTTTTTTGTTTTACCTAGGATTCCCAGCCTGATGACGGGCAATATTCATGAGCATGTGAATCCGTGCCAGACCCATGCTGGAGAACAATAGTTACAGGTAACTTAAACCTTAGATGCAACATTTTCCTATTGTCTCAACACGTTTCAGAGGAACACCATTCACTAGCAGACACTTTAAGCAGAACTCCGCAACTTCCTGGAGAACATGAGTGGCAAATTCACACACATATTTTACACAATGTCTTTGCCCAATGAGGATAGCCTAATCTAAATCTGTTTGCAACACAGCAAAACGCGCAATGTCCAGACTTCGCATCCAGGTTTCCCCAACCAAAGTCCAAGGGGGGGATGCCCTGTGGATGAACGGGTCCAGGAAATTTGCTTACGCTTTTCCACCAACACCACTTCTCAACAAGCTAGTTCACAAAATGAACCAGGAACAAGTCGCTCTGATCCGAATAGCTTCAATGTGTGCTCGACATCCATTGTTTCCACAACTACCCAAACTGACTGTGTAAGCCAATGTAAAATCCGCGCCCATACAGCATGCTATCCCAACACAAGGGGACAGCACTCCATCCATACCCTCAAATTCTGAACTTGGCAGGCTGGCTCCTGAATTCATAGAGTTTGGACATTTAAACATTCCACAAAGATGTAGGGATATCCTAAAAGAGGCACACAACCCAACACAAGACACTGCTATTTTAACAAATGCAAGCGATTTGTGATCTGCTGCAAATCACGTAACATTAATCCGATTGACTGTTCCCCTTTGCATATAGTACACTATATGCCTTACCTTTTAGACTCTGAGGGAGTAAGCAAAGTGTCATGGAAGGTTTCCGTAATCAAAGCTTTCAAGGAAGTATAAAAAGGTTATACCCTCCAATTTTTAAAATCCACCTCCTGTGTGGGACCTTAATGGTGTGCTCACAAGACTCTAGGGTCCACCGTTTAAACCATTGCACAAAGCTAGTCTTAGACATTTAACTTGTAAGACTGTTTTTCTTTTTGCAATCACATCAATAAGAACTCGGTGAGCTACAACTGCCGAGTTAAAGATCCCTTCATTACTATTCTCAAACACAAGGTGGTTCTCAGAACCCAACCTAGTTTTTACACCTGAATTAATCTATTAAGTTCCATGTTAACCATTCCATTGAACTTGCAGCTTTTTCCAAATCCCTACTAATTCTGCAGAAAGAAGCCTCCATACTCTAGATGAAAGGAGAGCAGTCATGTACTACCTAAGCAAAACTAAACCACTATGGAAAACAGATCAGTTTTTTGTTTTCATAGCAGCTGGTAGAGAAGGTGGTCATGTCTCCAAGTCTGTGATTTCAAAATGTATAGTCCAATGCATCCAAGTTTGTTACTCACTATCTTACAGATCCTTACCTTTCACACCAAGAGCCCACTCTACTCTTGGCGCAGGGGCTACTCTGGCTTTCATTGCAGGCGTTCCATTAGATGCAATTTGCAAAGCAGCTACTTTGGGTTTCATTCACACATTTACACAACACTACTGCTTAGATACCCACTCTAAAGCAGATTGACAGGTAGGTCAAGTGGTATTAGGACATCTATTTGCCACTGTACCTTCAAACAGCCCACCTCCTTCTCCGGGTACTGCTTGCTAATCTATGCATAGCATGATATTCTAAGCAGATCCACAAAAAATGGAGAAGAAGAAAAATAAACAGTTGTTCACGAACGCATGAAAAAAGGGCACGCACTTAAAGGGAATGTTAGCATTCTACATGGCGAGACCTCGAAAAAAAGGTGTTAATGCAACGCGTAAAATATATAGAGAGTGAGAAGGCTTTGCAGCCTCGCAGAAGTAGGAATCTTTTCGTAGGTTTCATGAACCATTGTTCACTTTTCTTCTCCATGCATGGGGTAGATAATCAGATTAACAAGGTTTTAGTTGTTACTTTTATTTTATAATATTGGAAGACTGGCTGTTCTGTGTTCCATTGGGATGTATCCTACTCAACTTTCAGATGTAACTAATAGCGACCCTCTATACATATAATTGCTTAATGCTTTCAGTTTGAGAACAGTCTTTTAGTTTAATCTCTAGTAGCATTGGCATTGACTAAATCTCAGGATGAATTCTGAGACATATTGAAGACTTTAGACACAAAGATATGTCAGCTATGCTTACTATACGAACTTCTGTTTAGTTTAAACAGGATTTTAAAAAATGCAAGTCACTTTAATCTGTATTAATCTCGTAGATATTGAGTCATTGGATCAACATGTTTGTAAATGGTATTCATTTTATACAATGTTTAACAGATATTAAAATTTTCGCCTGAATGAGCGATTTTCATCCTGAAACATATTGGACTGAATAAGCAACATTAAAGCACTAAAGAAAATTATGAACGGTCGTTGAATGATTCAGTTAGTTTTCAAACTTTACTCTAAAATGTGAATTACTAGGCGGACCTAGGGAATACTTGGTAAATACTGACTGGTTGTATTTCACCAGTATGTTTGTGCAGGGGATAGGATTATCACTTTCTTCTCTGTTGCTTTTTCAACTTTTTGTGTCGAGAATGGTTTTTCCCTCCCCTGCACCCAAATATCTTTAACTTTGGTTTTTGTAATTTAAGATTTTATTGAACGGTTGTAGTGCATTTGAACACTGTTATGTTTCTCGTCTCATTTAGTTCCAATTCAGCAGGCAGGCAGAATAGCAAAAAAGTGACTGTTACCAATTTTGCCTTCTCTTTTATCAAATTGGAGCTTAGAGGCAGCATATTCCTCCTTGCTCTTGTGTGCAAGAGTCTAACTAGTGATTACATTTCAGTAAGCCAAAGGCCTATTTGTTGGAGTATGGGCAGATTAGACCCTTACAGTAGACCTCTGAAATGAATTTACCTGATGCTGGTCAGCACTGGCTTTCACAGCCAACCTTTTAACTGTATTTGTGTTTGCAGGTATGTCTGTAGTGTCATTAAACCAGTCTTGTCCCTAGCAGTGTAAAAGCTTTGCTCACATCCCTTAGTCTTTTTGTCCAACAGATGAAGAGTACAACTCTCAAACTTGTGCCCTACATAACAAAAACTCATTTTTACCCTAGATCTTTACCCACAATTTAAGTGGTTTATTGAAGAGTACATCTACAGCTCCCAAATTAACCTCCCTGTAAACAAATGTCCCCTGGTATCCAAAATGGGCTTTTCAAAAAGCAGGTCTCTTTGCTTGCAAAGCTCATCCCCCCCAAACCCCCACCAATACCCCAAACCTCAGCTCAATATGTAACTGCACTACAGATTTAGATTTGGAGACCTGCAGTGCTGATCTGTGGCCCTGCCTAACCTGTGATGCATTGAAATAATCCCCCTGTTCTTTGTTTGAACCTACTTCTTGCTAAGAATTCAGGTATAGAGGAACTTTTTTATATGGAGATATCTTAAGGTGTACTCTCGCGACCTGTTAGTGAATGCTTCTGAAGCTGGTGATCTTTCCTGTATCGTGTTTAGACTTTGTTATCCTTTCTTTGTTGTTCAGTTGTCGCAGGGGTGTGGGTCAACACGGAGAAAGAGTTCCTCGACTCTGTTTGAAAAAAGTGAGAAAAAAGTTTGTTTGTGCCTACACCTCTGCGCCAATTTCCTTATGTGGTGAAATAAACTTAGAGGTAAATTTCTTCATAAGAATATTTTTTAGTTTATTCAGTGTATGTTCCGCCCTTAATGGATGACACGTGTTTCGGCGTGTAACTAGCGCCTTTTTCAAATCCGGGCTTTGCCTATTAAAGTTGAAGTCCCCCTTCCGGGAAATATTTTTTAGTCGAATTAAGTAACTGTGGTCCTAGGGTTCAATCCTTCCTGCAAATTCTCCTGCTTACGCATCACGTAACCCACTGAGCTATCAAATCGGCTATAGTAAAATGAGCAATTATTCTGTAGTGGATACCATTAAACTGGTAACTGAGATTTAGCAGCAGACTGGTTAAGTTCATCTGCAGGTCTGGTGCAAAGTTGGCTGCATGTCAAGCCTGCCTGCATCATCTACTTTCAGGCTTCAGAGGTTGCCAAAATAGGGAAAGTTGCACTCACAGGACATCCCATACTCTGAGCACTCGTTACCTCATACATGCAAACAAACATCCTGAACAGTATGCCAGGTAGATGGGAAAGATGCACATTGGGCCTCATTACAAGTTTGGTGGTAGCCTTGCCAGTAAAACTGGTAGGCTTCCACCGAACTTGCACATTTTTCTGGCGCCCGGGAATAGGCAATTACCGGGGTATTACAACCCCGGCGCACCCAGTAGGGCTCAATCGGAATGGGGAGTCCGGATTCACCGGCATAATTCGTGAATGGTGCTGGTGCATCAGACATGCTGTGCTCACAGGTGCTGGTCTGCCCCCCAGGGCAGACCTGGCGGGCAAAAAGGCACCCGCAAGCAGAACTTGTAGTTTGCCAGTACAGTAACAGTACCGGCACGCTTACCGGTACCATTGTTACTCTACCAGCAAACTTGTAATGAGGCCCATTACAACAAAGCATTCATTGTGGCACAATGAAGTTAATGGCCACTTGATGTGCTATGGTCAAATATTTCTACTCTGTACTGAAGCTTTTTGGCACAAGGATGTTGTCAAGTGACCGAGGACACAGCGATGGAATGCCTTGTGGTGATCGTAACAGAGACAACGGCAGGTGGCCCGGTGACAGCCGCCAGCCCGGCAGCGGCCCCTGCCCCCTCAACTTTGTATGCTACAGCAGAATGTGAATGATTCATGCACCATAAATTATGATGCACTCATACATGCAAATAAATCATCAAAGTTGGTAACATGTTATCTTGCTTTGATGAATTAAGCCGCAGAAGGTTTTTTTTCTTCCAAAAATATTTAATTTTAAAATCTTTTTTTTGTTTTTCTAAACTGGCCGAGGGCTGGTAAGAAACCGGCCCCCACTCCTGAGGGATGATTTCGGGCCAACCATGGGCCAAAAGGCAGAGGGTCCAATCCGACCCTGAATGTGAGCACCCCTCATCTAAAAAGGGGGAGCCGTGCAAGCAGGGCATCTGGGCGCACTGGCATTATGTTTGGTGTTTTCAGTCCCTCCTTTTAAACAAAAGTAGTGGCTGGGTGCACCAAAGGTGTGACACCAGTATGCCCCAGCTCTCAGACGCAGGCCCTTTCATTCAAGGAGCTGCAATGTAAAAAAACCACAGGCTGCTTGAGTGAAAGGTTGGTCTGCTGCATGATTGTACTCAGAAAAAGGAGGAGGGCTGGAGTGCCCCGCTCTTTTATTGTTTCAGAGTAAAGAGTACATGCAGTTAAAGGGCTTTTAATGCTGCTTGATGACTCTCTACTCAGAAACAGGAGCGCCCGGGCCCTTAGCCCAGGCAGCGCATGTTGCCCAAGCCACAGTTATACGGGCTCCCTGCAGGTGTCAATACTTTGGTTTCAAAAAAAGAAAAGACAATGCTGTTTCGAGGGGATTGTGTCCTCCGACGTATTCCACATCTATGACCGTAATCACCACAGCTGTGCTGCTTCGGAAAGTTTTTTGGCGTCCTGCATCGATAACGTCGATACGCTGTCCCTCGAAGGCCTCCGTCGAGCGCAGACCTCTCTGGATGTTATATGTAGGACGCGTGGCGCCCGTAGCCTCAGTTCCGTTTTTTCCGCGAACGTGTTCGCTTTGGAATCTCAGCACGGCTCGGTTCTTCGCCTGTTGAATAGATTCTTCGTTCTTGGTTTATTGTGAGAATCATGTCTTCGTCTTCTACCCCGAGGTCGGGCTTCAAGACTGCAGTTCAAGATGTCGTTTATGGACCCGCACGACGTCTGCCTGTGGTGCTTAGGCGAGGACCACGCTACTGATGACTGCAATGAATGCCAGTCTTTGACGTTGAAGGCCTTGCGGGAGCAGAAGAAGCCATCTGTAGGTAGGGTTTCCAAACCCCGTAAATCAAAACCATCTGGGCTTTCGACCGACTATTCGAGGGGCGACTCTCCGCGTCGGCGTAAGTCCAGGGGCTCTCGGTCCCGGAGTGGGTCCCGCCATTCCTCTGCCTCTTCTAGGCATTCTCAACAAGCATTGATCTCCAGCGGAATGAGATGCATTTCGCAAGGAGATGGTGATTTTCGAATCGCAGGGCTCCGCTCCGTCCGCGCCTTCGAGAGAAGCTGGCAAGGAACACGCTAGGGCCACCGCTCACATGCCTTCGGGCTCAGGCGGTCGCCGCGATCAACGGGAGCCGCTGAGGTCCCGATCGGACAAGGTAGATCGCTCTAGCCATGCCCGCTCCAGGTCCCGGTCCTCGTCGCCTTCGAGACTGTTGGAGCCTGTGAGGCCTTCTAAGAAGGCATCAACGCCATGTCCGTCGAGGGGCATTCTCGAGGCTCTGCCTGCGAGGAAGCCATTGGCGCTGGGGCCGTCGAAGGACACGCTCGGGGCTCCGGCCTCGAAGCCGTTCTCGCAGCAGTCAGTGCCTCGCTAGACGCCGATTCCGTCGATGCCTTTTGAGGAGGCTTTATCGGAGGTGCCCCGGAGACCGGTGGAAACCCAGAGGAAGGTCCTGAGTAAATCAGTGAGGCCTGTGTTCGAACCTTTTTCTGTACCCTCATCCAGGGATTTATTCCAGCCCGTGAATTACATCTCGGAGGTGAATGAAGGGTCAGATGTGGGGGGGTTTGTTCCTCGTGAGGTTCTTGATGACCTGTCATCTGGTCATAGCCAGATGGAAGACCTGCGTCAATCTTTACATGACGCCAGTGGTCTGGACACCTCTCCAGAGGTGGAGTTTGCAGGCCTGTCGTCGTCGTACAGGTCTCATGTCGAGGGTGACGGAGTACTTGGGGTGGTCTGCTCCACCTGTGGATTTTCTGCAGGATGACCGGACGGATATTTTGGACCAAGGTCCACCCATTGACCTGGTGCTGCCATTTTATATGGCCTTACAAAGAAGGGTGGCGATGGCTTGGACTGCTCCGGAGAGTCTCCCGGCAGTGAATAAGTCTCTACTGAAAAAATACCGTCCAGCCAGTGGCGACCCCGGCTACTTGTCTTTGCACCCCACTCCGGAGAGTTTGGTGGTGCAGTCTGCGTACCCTACCATCCCTCCGGATAGGGACGACAAGCGCTTTGACGGTTGGGCGAAGAAAGTGTTTTCATCTGGGGGTATGGCTTTAAAGGCAGCCAACTCTGTTTGTGCCTTGGCAAGATTCACTCTCACTCTGTGGAATTGTATTTCTTTGGGCGGCTGAACATATTCCGGGTTTTCTTGCCCTCGTTCAGATGGCATGTGTGAATCCGTTCAGTCCGGTCTGGATGTGGCAGACTGTCAGCCGATCCATGACGGCAAGCACCGTGATGCGCAGGTTTGCGTGGTTGCGGTAGTCGGGGTTTGCTCCTGATGTACAGTCCCAGATTCTCAACGTGCCCTTTGATGGTGACCATCTTTTTGGCAGGAAGGTTGACGAGAGCCTTGAGAGGTTGCAGACCTCCAAAGCTGCAGCGAAGTCGTTGAGCGCTGCAGTACGTCAACCTCTGCCTTTTCGTCCTAGGGGAGGTTCCTTTCGATACTACTCTTCCTTTGGTAGATCGAGGGGAGCTGCCAGTCAAAGGGGCCAACGTAGGAGTACCAGATGTGGAAAACAAGGTACTCGAGGTGCCAAAGCCGCTCAGGCAGTTGCCTCTTTGCTCTCAGGCACTGCCGCAGCCGCTTCAGCTCAGTCATTAGGCTATGTCCCATGGTTCACCGGTTGGGGGGAAGGCTGGCACAGCATCTTGTAGAATGGCGTGCCATTACTTCAGATGTGTGGGTTCTGGAGATCATAGCCCACGGCTACAGTCTTCCTTTCCGGCAGAGGCCTCACGACAATCCACCGGGGAAGCTCTTTGAAGAGTCCAAATCTGCTCCTTGCGCAGGAAATCAAATCCCTGCTGGAGAAAGGCGCCATAGAACTGGTGCCTGTAGCGGAGAGGAACAAGGGATGGTATTCCCCATATTTTTTTATCCCGAAAAAAGACGGGGGGATTGAGACCCATCATGGACTTGCGTGGTTTGAACAAGCTCATCAGGAAGGATAAGTTCAAGATGGTTACTCTCTCTGAAGTCCTCCGGGCTCTTCAACTTCAGGACTGGTTGGTGTCTCTCGACCGCAAGGATACTTACTTTCATGTGCCGATTCATCCCAAGCACAAGAAGTACCTGAGGTTCGCGGTTGGCGACTTGCATTTTCAGTTTCAGATCCTGCCGTTCAGACGGACCTCTGCCTCGAGGGTCTTCACCAAGCTCATGGTGGCGGTGGCAGCGTATCTCGGGGAAAGGGTGATTCACATCTACCCCTACCTGGACGGTTGGTTGATCAGGGCACGCTCTCCCGAGCAAGTCCTGGATCATCTGTCGGTCACCTGCCACTCCCTTCACAGGCTGGGCTTCTCCCTCAACTTGAAGTCCCACTTGACACCTACCCAGCGGCTCCAGTACATCGGTGCAGTGCTCAACACATCCCTGGGGCTGTGTTCGCCTCCCCAGGTGAGGGCTCATCACATTCTGCAGATGGTGCACAAGTTTCAACATGCCCAGAGTCTCCCGGCGTTCGAGTTCTTGAGGTTGCTCGGCCTCATGGCATCCTGCATTCTATTGGTGCCAGAGGCCAGGTTGCAAATGAGATCCCTGTAATGGGCACTCAAGATGCAGTGGTCGCAGTCCTCCGGCAGGATGTCGGATCCTGTTCAGGTGCCGCCCTCGGTCGCCCAGGATCTTCTGTGGTGGCCGTCGAAAGCAATCTGAAGGGGGCTTCTTTTAGGCTACCCTGGCTGGAGGTAACGATCGTGACGGACGCATCCCTTACGGGATGGGGAGCTCCTACCAATGAGTTGAGTCGGCGGTCGTTGGTCTCAGTTGGAGTCCAGACTCAATATCAATCTGTTGGAGCTGAGGGCCGTCAGGCTAGCCCTGAAGGCTTTTCTGCTGTCTGTACGGGGGGAAGAATGTCACGATTCTGAATGGACAATACAGTGGCCATGCACTACCTCAACAAAAAGGGGGGGACAGGGTCTCTCCCACTGTGCAGAGAGGCGATGCAGCTCTGGTTCTGGGCCATCCAGCAGAGGAAATTTTGGTCTCTGCAGTTCATCTGGTCAGACAAAAACGAGGCAGCGGACGCTCTGAGCAGGCAGAACACGGTCGCTCACGAGTGGGAGCTGGCTCAGGAAGTTCTCTTGGAGATCTTCCCCCTTTGGGGGACCCCACAAGCGGATCTCTTCAACACCAGTGTCAACCGGAAGTGTGAAAGATTCTGCTCGCGGGAATTGCCTCCAAGAGGAGCCTTAGGGGACTCGTTCGTAGTGGGGTGGTCCTTCCCACTGCTATACGATTTTCCTCCAGTCCGCCTCATTCCGCAAGTGTTGCGGAGGTTCAGTTCCTGAATGATCCTCATTGCTCTAGCATGGGCCAGGAGAGCGTGGTACCCAGACCTTCTCGACATGTCCATCTGCCCTCCACGCTGTCTTCCCTACCAAGACGATCTGCTCTCAAGGGAGGGGGGCGTCGGGTTCTCCATCCAGAGGTCCAGTCTCAACCTTCATGCTTGGTTTCTGAAAGGTTGAGGTACAAGGATTGGGACCTCCCTGAAGACGTGATGGAGGTGTTGCTCTGGGCCAGAAAGCCAGCAACAAAATCCTTTTGCCGTTGGAGAAAGTTCTGCGGCTATCGCAGGGTACAGAATGTGGATCCTTTTCAGTGTTCAATTCCTGTGGTTCTGTCTTTTTTGCTTACTTTGGCCCACAAGGGCCTGCAAGTGGGTAGCATTAAAGGTTACCTGGCGGCGTTGTCCATATTTAAGCGCTCGTCTGAGGAGTGTTCTTATTTTAAGAGTCCTTTGATTTCTCAGTTTCTGTCTCCTTTCCAGGTACCGGGATGGGATTTGAACCTAGTTCTGAAATTCCTAAGGGGTGCTCCGTTTGAGCCCTTACATTCTTGTCCTTTGAGACTGACTTTTAAAAATGTATTTTTGGTTGCGGTTACTTCCACTCGCAGAGTGAGTGAGTTGTAGCACTCTCCGCCAAGCCACCTTGCACAGTGTTTCATAAGGACAGGGTTGTGGTTCGTCCTTCTTTTCTTCCGAAGGTTGTGTCTGACTTTCATTTGAGCCAGAAGGTAATTCTTCCGGCATTCTAACCTCCTCTGCATACTGGTAAGGAAGAGGAGAGGCTCCATAGGCTGGATCCTAGGAGAGCTTTGAGCTTCTATCTTTCACGGGTCAGAGTGGGAAGATCAGCTATTTGTGGGATAGGCAGGAAGACGTTTATGTCAAGCTGTTTCTAAGCAGACCTTGTCCCGATGGATCATCTTGACAATCTCTGAATGCTACCGTCTGGCTGGTAAGGACCCTCCGGTAGGCTTACGGGCCCATTCTACTAGGTGTGTGGCTGCCTCTACTGCTCTGCAAAGGGGTGTTCCCATTTGTAATATCTGTGAAGCAGCCACATGGGCCTCTGTCCATACTTTTGTACTTTTGTAAAACACTACTCCCTCGATATCCATGCACACCCTTGTTTTCCAGTACCTGATCGGCTGAGCACCCTTCCCCACGTGCAAATGTTTTAAGTAGCACCAAGAATGAGCCCACCTGGTGGCTTGTGTTGGTAGTCCTTTTGTTTTTAATCTTTCCCACTGCTTTTATTATCCTTTTTTAAAAAAAGGATAGCACTAAGGAATCCCTGTTAGACAAAGACTAATAGATTTTAGTAGAGGAAACCCCCTTTTCAGTTAAACGCTGTGATACGTCTAACTTATGATCTGGGTGGAAGCATGGGGAGGATGGAACGAGAGAATGTGTGTGCATGGATCTATATATATTTGTAAGGCTTGTGAATCTGTTTACTCATGAGACTTGCATAGGCCACTATTAGTGGTTGGTCCGGAGTATTAAGGTCGTTTACCTACTAAAATAAAGGGTATTGTCTGGGGCATTTCCATCACATTATCCCTACTGTAAATGTGCAGTTACCCATGATAAACCACGTGGCGGCATCCTCTGCTGGTTTCTTCCTTCTGTTGTCAGTTGATCGCATGAAGCTAATTGGAGAATCAAAATAAAGAGAAGCCCCCACAATGGACAGTGGACTGATATCAACATTGGAAATCCACACTTGACAATGTACATCAACCTCTTCCCGACATAGTAGAGTTTGGGGTCTCTTTCTCTCACAAAGTCGAAAATGCCTTCACTTCCCATTACTTTAACATGTCTTGACGGCCCCAGGTTGCTCTATCGTAATGGGGACTACACCATTTAAATTCTGCCTTTGCTTAAAAAGGTCCATTGGAAGCCCACCTCACCCATGACAAGAGCGTGCTTTGTAAAAAATTAAAGCCAAACACTTTGAAAATCCCTAGCATTAAGCTGTGGGAAGCATACTCCATGTAAGCACAAGTCTCAGATCCTAACAAGTCGTCTCGCTGCAAAGAGGTTCAAGATGTCAAGCACTCTGGGGAAGGAAAAGTGACACCAAACAGCTCTTCTATGAGCATACTCTGCTGGACCACCCTTGCAGTCAGCCCTCTGCTCTACTGGGCCTGCTTAAAGATTACACCTGGTGACTGAGAGACTCCCACTCTCTCAAACCAAGACACATTCTGAACACGTCACTGAGATGCCGACCCGCATAATCAACGCCAAAGAATTAACTTTGATTCCTGAACCATGTTGCTGACTGGTCCAAGGCGCCTTTCAAACGCTGAGCTTAAAAAAATTGTTCTGGTTCCCAAGACTGCTAGAGAGCGCCTGGTCCCCACTACACTCTCTTCAAAGGGGGGCACTGTTAGTATGGAAACCCCTATAAAACATTAAGC
The DNA here is from genome assembly GCF_040938575.1 of Ambystoma mexicanum. Lineage (NCBI taxonomy): Eukaryota > Metazoa > Chordata > Amphibia > Caudata > Ambystomatidae > Ambystoma > Ambystoma mexicanum. Next base: position 548,316,863 of record NC_090931.1, on the reverse strand, counting down.
CCCAAAGCGTTAGTTTCTCTCAGCGCCCAAAAGCATGCAACGTCAGTTAAATTGATGCGCTCACACACTAAGCCAGATTAAAACCTCTTCGGCAGTGCACACCGTGCTGAAAATAGGAACACAAATGACAGTATTCACAGGAACAGCCGTCCCCTAATCCAGTATTACAGGCTAAGGGGTAGAAGAGTTTGCTCTTTGCGGGAGGGTCATGATGAGGCAGGTTCCAGAAGAGAATGATACTGGGTCCCCTTCCATTCCGCATGTATCCCCTTGGGAAAATGTGGAGTTTTTGGAGTACTATCCAGATGTGCAACCTTCCTATTGGATAGGGCAGATAAACTTGAGATGAAGTGGCAGGTTCCAGTGGTGGAAACCATTGTGAAACCTCTGAAGGTACCTCCTAGAGACTTAATGCATCCCAATGACGTATATGAGGAAGAGGATGTGGATGGTGAGATACCTCTGTGTGAGGATGACCTGGAGTAGCCACAAGATTACCCCACAGATTTTCCAGACAATCTGACAACTCTTAGACTTCAACCACAAAAGTTCAGTGCAGTACGCTGCCCTGTTTAAAAGGGCAGCAACTAGGTTAACTTTTACAAAGATTGTATTGAGGAGACTGAAGTGGAATGCAGTACAGGATGCTGGTTCTTATTCTTTTACGCATCATTTAAACAAGTCCTTGAAAATGCCTGAAAGGGCTGTTCAGAAGGAGCGAAAATAAATAAAACCCTGTGACATCGGACCCTGCTATTGGGTATCATCCCACCCAGACTCTTGTCTCTAGAGCTAGGAAAAGATGCTCTGCCTCACTTTCTGCCTCGGAGCAACCCTTGGAGAAAGAAAATACTAGGATCTATGCCATACCATACCATGCTAACTAGCCATCTCATCGCCTTACAATGTACATGCGACCAAATCCGTAGCTGTAATGGCACAATGATACAATCTGTAATCTTTCGTCATTGGCATACTAGCTTCTCTGCAGGATAGAACACAAACCATAATTTAGGAAGGTTAACTTCTTGATATGCATTAAGAATGTCATCAATGCTGCATAAACAAGTCTGCAAGTTGCAGGTGTGGCTGTTTTAAACACACTTGGCTTCAGTGTACAGGATTCCATCAAGCAACACAAGCTATTCTAATTGATAAGCATATAGAGTAATTTCTTATTTGGGAAATCTGTTGCCTATACCCTTGTAAAAGCAAAAGAACATGAGACCTTAAACATTAGGCTGCTCACAGGGCAGCCATGTAAATACTAGTGGTATCACCTGGTCAGATTTTTTTCATGGTCAATAGCCACATCCAAGCATTTCTCGCATCTGACCCATCGAAGGCTGTGTACAAAGAATCTCCTTATTCTCATCCCAATACAAGTCACAGCACTGTCACAGGAGACTGGGGAAGAACACCCACTAAGGGTTTGAAGTTTGTTTTTCGTTGACTGTTTAATCATGTGCACTTTTGAACCATATTTTTTCACTGAATTTTTTTTTTTTTTAAGGAGTGCTCCGCCAAACCCTTCCTGTAGCCCACACCCCTCTGCCGTATAATCCCTATCTGCAACGATATAACATATATATATATATATATATATTTCTGAGGCTTGTGGAATCTGCTTAGATCCCATGCTATGCATAGGCCAAAATCGTGGAAGCTGCAGAGTATTACATTACAGAAACTCGAAAAATGGGACGTTGACAGGGCGTGGCAGTAATACTATCCCTAGTGTGATGTCCACTGTACCCATGGCCCTTGACGCATCGAAGTCCCTCCAATTGTTTTTTTACACCATTGTGACGGATGCTTAATCGCAGAGCTCATTTCGGCTGACTCCCTTTAATATTGAAAAATTAAGATTTACTCTGTCCTTTCTCTAAACCGACTTAGACTACTTTGACGCGGTAGAGAGGACTGTTGAATGAAGTCCCAGACTCGACATACCCTTTCGGCCATGTAAAGCCGCACCTGGCTTAGGCCCTAACATTAGGGAGAGTGGGGGTGGTCATTGGAGAATGCATTTTCCCTTTCATCCTCTCCTTTCTCGCCTGCCTGCCATTTCACATAAACATGGGGAACACTTCACTTCAGTATTGCCCCACGTGTAATCAAAAATTCCCCTGGATAGACTAGCACCGGGTGTGCAATTTGTGCCTAGCACGTGATCATGAAGAGGGGCATTGTCGAGCCTGCATGCTCTTCAAGCCAAAAACACTTTGGGCCCGGAAAAAACAAAGCGCTGGGCCCATCACGCCATGCAGGCTGAGGCCGCCATGGACGGAGACTCCAGTGATGGCAGCGCCGCGGTCTTCACAGACATCGACAGAGAAGGTGGCGGGAACAGTTTGGTTCCCAAGTGCAAGCCCCTGATCCCAAAAGACTGGCTGGCGGCTCTGTTACAGGAGACACCCGGCGGCGGAAGCACTCTCACAACCCCCAGCATTAAACACATAGCCTGGGGAAAGGAATTGACAGTCGTTGACCAAACACCCACACAAAGCGTCAAGGGTGAGATCCAGCGAATCCCTGTCCTCTGAGCACTCGAGGTCCCGATTACCTCACGACAGGCTCTGTATGTCGGAAGACCAGCCAGACGCCGTGCCCAAACCCTCTACCAACATCGGAAGATGAGGCTTCGGTCTGCCCCACCGTCGAAAGTCAACACTCCACATCCAAAACGGCTCCAAGCACAAAAAACACTAGTTTATCCCACTTGGTGAAAAAGAATGTCCCTGAGACCCTGCTTAAGTCTAACTATTCAAAGAAACACTCCTCCAAGAGTCCCAATCACAAGGAGAAGTGCAGCAAGGACAGGTCTACCACTACTCACCGAGAGAGAAACACGGTTGCCCAGGAGGAAGGGTCTTTGGCAGAAGCCTTAAAGAACAAAGTCCAGCTTCAAGCTCATAGCCAGTCTACACCCCAGGGCCAGCCTACACCCCAGGGCCAGCCTACACCCCTGGGACAGGCCATTGCTCCTCAGTACCCTACAGTCATTCCAAGTTCAGCCACATGGACTGCTGAAGATAAAGACAGGGTTATGACTAGGATGACCTTTATGGCCAACTTCTTCAAGAATAACCCACTGGCCTACCAACATTTCCAAATCACACCTCCAACCAAGGCTTCCACCTCCCAGCCCCCAAATACTCTTCCTATTTTGACTCAAGTCGAACCAGTCCATTGTGATCGGTATGATGTACAGACAGACAATGACGACAATGAAACCTTACAAGAGACAGATCATTGTGATGATGATGAAGAAGAGGTGATGTATAACATAGCCTCACCTTTTCAACAGGACTCACCAGTGGCCGATTCGCCAGTTGACAATCAGCCACTCTTTAGTGGCGTTTAGCTTATAAAAGCATCTGAACACTTTGGAATCCAGACCCAAGAGACTCGGCTCAATAAAGATTTTGTAGAAAATATTTTGGGGGACAAAAAAGCTGCCACCCAATTCATTCCTATCCTGCAGTCTGTCCAAAGAAGGATTCAACCTTCTCTTGAGACCCCAAACCAGAAACGGGCAGTCAAACTGCGGGTTGAAAAACATTTCCGCGCGCCACCATCTGACCCACTTTACATCAGGGGGCAGCTTAAACCGGATTCGCTTGTGGTTACCACAACTCGATAGAGGGCCGGAACACCATTAGCCTCGTCCGAGGCATGCCCCCGATAAGGAGAGCAAAAAACTCGACACAATGGGGAGAAAGGTGGCCACTGGCCAGCTTTCCAAAAAAGGATCACCAATAACTCAACACTACTGGCAAGCTGCAACTGCCACAAATGGGATGAGGTGACTGCACTGATTTCTTCTGCTCCTGAACCTTTCAATCACAACTGGCCCTGGTAGCAGCAGATGGCAAGGTTACATCTAGCTGCAGCTTAAAGAACAACCTAAATGCCGCAGCCAATGCGGGCAGGATTATTGCCGAGGGAACCATCACCCAGCGCCGTGCATGGCTGCGCCCGTTTGGCTTCAAACATGAAACCCAGGCAGCTCTACTTAATATGCTGGTAGAACCCAACGTCTTATTCAGGAAAGCTGTAGAAGACGCATTCAAGTCTGCCAAAGAAGAATATAACTTCGTCTCTAGGCTACCTGACGAACAAACCACCAGGCCAGAGAGGCGGAAGCAATTTGTGTCGGTTTTGTGGCCAAAGCTCTGAGGTTCGGGTTACGGACAAGGTCAGGGCTCTTCCTGGGGTAACAACCATGGTCGAGCCTCGCAGGGATTCCAGAGAGGCCAGCACCGATCTTGTGGCCCAGGGAGGTCCTCACATACAGAGGTGGAGCTACACCTCCTATACAAGGACAACCCGCTCTAAGTCCCCTCCCATGTCTTTCCAGTAGGAGGGCCTATTTCACACTTCACCCACGTATGGGAGGGAATCACCACAGACAAGTGGGTATTGTTGACCATGGCGGGAGGTTTGCGTGGAGCTCATCCAACAACCATCCACTGCGACAAAGAAAATCCACAAAGGAAGAACTAGTCCTTCTTGAGGAGGTCACTGCACTGCTACGCAAGGACGCCATAGAGGTTGTGCCAGCGAACGAGGTAAACAAAAGGGTATTTATTCAACATACTTCCTTGTGCCAAAGAAAGAGCTTTCAAATGAATTGTCTCCTCCCACTTATTCCTCATCGTTGATATTCGTATTTGCTGCGTTGGAAAAAATAAATTCCAGTGGGGGGCGCTGTGCTCTATGTTGTGGCATCTTCGTTCTTGGAGGGCTGCCGTCGCGTGTCGATCTACTCTGCAGCATAAAAAGCTTGACACCGCTTGTTGGCTTCAGTTCCGTTTCTGAAAGCTTTGCTTAGTGTGAGCAGCGCCCTTCACTTTTCTAAGCAAAATATCTTCGAATCCTTCTACCCCGAAGTCTGGCTTTAAGAAATGGCAGAAATGCAGGGCGACAATGTTGATTACCGAACCCCACCGTGTCTGCCTGGGTTCTGAACGTCAAACCGATGATTGTGGGTCCTGTTAGGCCATGACCGAGAGAGCTCTCCGGAAGCGCCGAGGTAAACTGGTAGTGGGGAGGGCGACTTCAAAGTCATCTTCGAAGAGGGATAAAAAGTCGGGTGAGCCCAAGGATTCGTCCCGACGCAAAAAGTCCAAAAAAAACTCAATCGAGACAATCGTCTTATTTGTCAAAAAAGACGACTTAGATCCCCATCTTCCTTTTACTCTGATTCCTCTAAAGAGGTTATCAGGTGCCCAACCAAGACTAATTCTCTCAAAAAATTTAATGATTACAAGAAAGCAATGCTGCGAATCTTCGAGAATGCGGCCTCGACCACCTCGAAGGATTCACACAGAAGCCATGCCCTGGTCGCTCATTTGGATGACTCATGGAGGTCTAACACTACTATGCCAAAGCTGGCTACCAAACCACCAAGTCGTTCTCGAACCGCCGAAAAAACGTAGAGGGTATTGTCTTGAACAAAGTATCTCACTGATGCCTCCGAAAAAAATGCAAGCCGTCGAAGCACACGACAGTCATGTACTCCATCAGAGATATATAAAATTGTAGACAACCTCAAGTAAATCGGCACTTCTGTCGAAACCTTCATCGAAAACTGTTGTCGAAGGCTTTGACACTCTTGAGCGTTCCATCAACGCCATTACAAAAAGGAAGACTCTGTTGTCGACGCCTTCGACAGTCACTTTGCCCATGCCGAGGCCTCTGCCCTTGCCAGACAGATTTTCATCCTACGCCCAGGAAAGACTTTCAAGTCCATGGCCTCAATTTATGAGGAAGATCACGCCTCGGAGGAGGAATCTTTTCCTTTTTGTTCTGGCACACAAAATTTTCCTGAAGAACTTATTGATCAGGAGTCCAAAGTTACCGATCTTTATGACTGCCTTCAGTCAGCTAGTGGCATAGACACGTCGCCAGCGCTCTAATTTGGCAAGGCTGATCTAACGTAGCATGCGGATTCCGCATACAGAAGCATTATGAATAGTTATTGAATACATGGGCTGGAGCAGGAGCTCTCCGACCTATGAACAGGATGACATGATGGATATACTGACCCAAGTCCCTCACAAAGATCCAGTGTTACCTTTTCATGGTGTTAGCTTTTCATGTAGCTCTGCAGAAAGAGTTTTGGCAAACTGGGATAATCCAGAATCTGGACCCGCTATATATGTGAAGGATGGGAAGGAGGCAATGGGGGAGTGTCTCCAATCGGGATTGGACACTGCTGACCACATCAGCAGGTCCATGTCTTCTTGCACTGTGCTGCGCAGGTTTGCGTGGCTGAGAATCTGGCTTTGCTCCGGATGTACAGGCCAGGTTACTCAATATGCCCTTTGACGGCTTGAGTTTGTTCGGCAGCAAGGTGGATGAGCATCTGGAGAAGCTGCAGGACTCTAAAGCGATGGCTAAATCACATAGCGCCTCTATACGTCAACCTGAGCAACAGCCCTACTCGGGCTCATCTTCCTGGAGGCGTCGTCCTTTTAATTTCTATTCCTCATTTGGAAGGGGAAGAGGACAGGCTGTACCAACGGGACAAAAAAGATTCCCTCGTGGTGGATGAGGAAAGGATGCTAGATCGGCCCCAGCAACGGCAACTGTACCTTCAGCCACTTCAGCATCTGAAGAACGGCGGGCATTACTTCAGGTGCTTGGGCACTGGAAACAGTAGCCCAGGGTTACTGCCTTTACTTTCAACAAAGGGCTCCGTATCATCCACCAGATACGCTGCTAGGGCAGGAAATCTTAACCCTGCTAGAGAAAGGTGCAATAGAAGATGTACCTGTATCCAAGAGGAACAAGGGTTGGTACTACCCTTATTTTCTCATTCCCAAGAAAGACGGTGGATTTAGACCCCATCTTGGACTTAAGAAACTTGAACAAGTTTCCCAGGAAGGACAAGTTCAAGATGGTAACCCTTTCTCAGATCCTTCAGGCTCTCCAACTCCAAGAATGCTTGGTATTATTGGACCTTCAGGATGCTTACTTTCATGTGCCAATCCATCTCAAGCACAAAGTCCCTGAGGTTTTGCTGTTGGTGGTTCTCATGATCAGTTTCGGGTTCTGCTATTTGGGCTGACCTCAGCCCCAAGGGTTTTCACCAAACTGATGGCGGTAGTGGCAGCAAGTCTCAGGAGGGAGGGGGGGATTCAAGTCTACTCCTACCTGGATTATTGGCTGATCAGGGCACGGTCTCCCAAACAGGCCCTGGAACTTCTCAGAATTACCTGCCACACCATACACAGACTAGGCTTCTCCCTCAATTACAAGAAGTCCCATATGATAAGATTCCAAAGACTCCAGTTCATCGGAGCAGTCTTGGACACTTACTCTGGAAAGCCTTGCCTCCCGAGGTGAGAGCTCAACACATTCTGCAGATGGTAACAAAATTACAAAATGCCCAGCGTCTACCGGCCTACGATTTTCGGAGGTTGCCCGGCCTCCTGGCATACTGCATTTTTCTGGTGCCAGAGGCCTGATTGAGAATGAGGTCCCTTCAATGGGCCCTCAGAACTCTGTGGTCCCAGTTTTCCAGGAAAATGTCAAATCTTGTGGAAGTTCCAAGCAAAGTGGCTCAGGACCTTCTATGGTGGGCTTGCAAGGACAATATTCTCGAGGGATAATCTTTTTGCAGCTATGGCCGGAGAGAACAGTCGTGACGGATGCCTCCCTCACAGAGTGGGGAGCCCACACCACCGATCTAACAATCAGCGGTCGTTGGTCTCCATCGGAGTCCAAACTACATAACAACCTTTTGGAGCTGAGGGCAATCGGACTAGTGCTGAAGGTCTTTCTACCCTCTGGACAGAGAAAGAATGTCCTGACAATGACGGGCAACACAGTGGACATGTACTACCTCAACAAAAGAGGTGGTGTAGGGTCACTACCACTGTGCAGAGAGGCAATGCAGCTCTGGTTCTGGGCAATGCAAGAAGGAATAGCTCTATCGGCAGTTCATCTAGCCGAAGAGAAAAACATGGCAGCGGACGCTCTGAGCAGGCAGAGCACAAGCTCCCACGAGTGGGAACTAGCTCAGGAATTCCTTCAAGAGATCTTCACTGTCTGGGGAATCCCTCAAGCGGATCCGTTTGCGACCGAGGTGAATCTGTAGTGCGAACAGTATTGCTCGAGGGAATTTCCTCCGGGAGGAGCTCTAGGGGATGCATTCGTAGTGGACTGGGAATTTACGATCCTGTATGCGTTTCCTCCAGTCCCCGTCATTCCTTACATGATCAGGAGGTTGAGAAAGTTTGGGGAATCCATGATCTAATTGCTCCGGATTGGGCCAGGAGGACGTGGTACCCAGACCTTCTGGACATGTCCATCTGCCCTCCAATAAGTCATCTCCAAAGAGAGGATACCTGGCTGTGCTTTCCATCTTAAAGCGCTCCTCTGAAGAGGAGTCTTATTTCAAGATGCCATTAGTTCACTTACGTGTACCCTCCAGTCCCTTTTCATGTCCCTGTTTGGGATTTGAATTTGGTTTTGAAATTTCTCACATGTTTTCCATTGAAGCCATTGCATTCATGTCCTCTAAGGCAACTCGCATTACAAACAGTCCTACTAGTGGCTTTAGCATCAGCCTGCAGGGTGAGTTAAAGGCTCTCTTCTAAGACGCCTTTCACCGTATTCCATAAGGATAAGGTCATCCTCTAAGTCAGACCAACATTCTTGCCTAAAGTAGTCTCAGACTTCCATTTGTCGCAAAGGATAATACTACCAGCCTTTTATCCTCCCCCGCATGCAGGCAAGAAGGACAAAAGGCTTCACAGGCTAGATCCAAAGGTAAGAGACCATCCCAAGTGTAGCACACACTGCGCTGGATAGATTGACTTGTCGTGTCCTCGGGACTGAGTTTCAGACGCTCGGCAACTTTGCTATTGTTTGCGTGCGCAGCGAATCACGCACGCACAGTTTGTTTGTCAGAACACTTTTGAAGCCACAAACTGAGTCAACAAAGAACGGAATGATAATGAAAGGGCATTACTTTCTCACAAACCTATGTACAAAATAGACGGATGCTCACAGTATTATTAATAAGGCAGTCTAAGTAACAGATATTTGAGTTCATCTATACTATTTCGTTCATCAATTTACAAGATCTCGCAGTATGAGGTGATATTTATAGTGATTTGACACATACCATTGGAGGTGATACATTTGTTTGATTTGTATTTTTTATGAAGGGATCTAACCCGAGACTTGAAGAGAGACTACTATTGGCTTTAACCCTAAGGGGCAGTATATATGAAAATAAGGTAAAAAGAGACAACCTACATTTAATTTTTCTTGATTGATGATGTGACACTACATGTAACCTTGACTAACGAAAATGTGGTTTTGCCCATCTCTTGACCCCCATCAATCCTCCCTTTTCCCCAATCCATTTTTTAACTGGTATTTTTTAATCGTAAAGGGCATCCATACAATAAAACGATTGTTCAACAAACTGAGCGCAGTCTCAACTTGGGATTTTCTTTTTATTTAAACCATTCAGATGTGATTTTCACTTGGCTAAACCACTCCCCAAGGGGACGCGACCGCATTGAATTTGTTCTATAGAAAAGAACATCTCTTACTTATTTCTGAAAAAGATGTCGCCATGTTAGACCTGACCAACATAGCCAAACTCTCTTAAGAAACTAGATCCAAAAAGGAGCCTGAACTTTTATATACTCTTACGTACTGTCCCCTTTCCTCCATACTGTATGGGTGTCCCTTCCAAGGGACAGGAGACGGAACCTTTTTCACCAGAAAAAAAACCTTCTTCCCGTTTAAATTTAGAGGTGCGCAGGGGTGCAGCACAAGGAGCATGCGCTGCCCTGACTGCATCCTCCGGCGCCACATATCAGTCCCCTTTTCCGCGTCAGCGGGAATGGGCCAATTCACCAGTGCTCCTGTGTTTGGCTTCGGCCATGTCATTCCTTGCACGGATACTTCTTCTTTGTCTTTTCTTTTTGTCTTATTATTCAGGTACTCTGTCCTTAGACGTCGCGCTCCTTCCTGGCGCATGTCGACTTCCACAGGGTTCAGCAGGTGTCCAGCCTGCAATGGGCTCTTCCCAACTTCAGACCCCCACACCCTTTGCCTACGTTGCCTTGGCCCAGACCACGGTTGGCAAGCTTGTTCAGCATGTGGCTCGCTGTCCACGAAAGCGCTGAAGAACAGACTAGCCAGGTGGAGGGAGCTCTTCCAGAAGTCGCCTCCAAAGGACCTCAAGAACTTCGTGAAACATCGAACCAAACCCAAGGTAGGGCCGATATTCTCCATCGCACCCCGCAAGGGAGACGCCTTCCCAGGGACTCTCCCGCGCGGGAGGGACCGGTCACGCCCTTCTGCCAGCATGTGCACTGAGGCTGCTGCAGCTACCAGCCTCTAGGCCGAGGGATCATCGGATCCTCCTGGTGACGGTGTTGAGGGACCAGAAAAGGTTAATTTGCTGGGTCTTCACCCTTGTACTGGCACCATGGCCGAGGGGCTATGCCCTAATACCAGCAATACATCAGGGGGGGTGGGGTTAAACGCAGCTCTATCGACCGCTAGGTCAAGGATGCCACACCTACCGGGCCTAGGCCCGAGGAGCAGGGTAGGCCTTGTGATCCACACGCAATTGTCTTGGGCGAGGCGGGGCCCAGCAATCTTCTTGGACGAGGCGGGGCCCAGCGGGCTGAGCAACATATCGCAGGCATGTGGCAGGCAGCTTGACAAAATGGCTGCTGCGCCAGACAGAGGCACCCGGCCGATGCCATTCCAGGAATTTGCCGAAGCACGAGTGTCAAGGTGGGACTGGCCTCAACCGGGTATGTGGCCTACAGCCTTCCCTTCTTTTGTGCATGGCAGCTTTCCTTTGCGTCCATATGGGCAGGGTACGCAGCGGCTTCAGTAGCGGCCAGTGAAGAGGTCTTCTTCGGGAGGTTCTTCAGCCTCATGAAGTCACCTCGGATGGGGGTTATCCTCAAAGACGCCATCAGGGAAGTCCTTCCCACAATGCTAGCGGCACAACAGACGACTCCGCCGGTGGCGCAGGCCCCGGCGCAGCCGGCTCCGTACCAGCCTCTGCCGCCAACTACTCCTCCTCCACAGGATCCGCCAGACCCACAGGATACGGATGAGAAGGATCCGGACATTAAATCCTCAGCCAGGGCTTCCACAAACGTCTTGCTGGGCTGGCGGAGTATCTGGGCCTAACCCAACCTGAGGTCGAGCAGCCGGCAGAGTGGGTTCTGGCAGTAGTCTTCACACGAGGGGCTTCCTCCGCAGACCGATGTAGTCTCCCTGGCCAAGAAGGGCTGGCTCAAACCCCACTCAACCGGTCGTCGACGCCTCAACGCCAAGTACAGGCAGATGGAAGGGGATACTCGCTTGCTCTCGGGCCATCCTCAATCAGACTCCTCGGTGATAGCTGCAGCATCACTATACTCCAATCCTCAGTCATCCTCCGCTTCCTATTCTGCGGCGCTGCTAGGCAAAGAGAGGATCTTGGAGGCGTATGGCAAGAAACCAACGCAGATGCCATGCTGGCTGCCGCCAACCAAAGATTATGGTGGGAAATTGCGGACTTCCTCCCGGAACTCCCCGCCCAGAGCCAATCACGCTTTAAGGCGGGGCTAGCCGAGGCCAAGCTGGTGGCACATGATCTCATGGAATCCACTGTGGCCCATATTGACACCTAAGGCCATGCCATCTGTATCGCCACGGACATGTGGACAGCCTGGCTCAGGCAACAAAATTCATCCCGGACGTCCAGGAACGCATATTAGATCTACCGTTCGAGGGGCGAGAACCTTTGCACTCCTCCACGGACAAAGAGCTGGACAAAAAGAAACAGCTCACAAACGGCCAAATCTTTATCCATCCTTAAGGACCACGCCCAAATCGTACACCCAATCTCAGCAGCGCTTTGATAGTGGCCGTACGTACGGAGGGTTCCCAGGCTTCTAGAAGCTTAGATCCAGTCAGCCGGACCCCTCGCTGTCTAAGAGCCGGTGCAAGCAACAAAAGGAGGCGATCAGGGGGGAGTAGGGCTTGTTCCAGTCCCCCTACTCCACGACGGCCTCCGAGGGAAATAAGGCATGACACACCCCTTCGGGTCCACGCGTCTCCGGTTGGGGGCAGGCTTGCTCTCCATGCACATTTCTGGCGCCAGAATTTCACGGACCCCTGGATCCTCTCCGTATTATCCACAGGGTACCACCTCCCTATCCCAGCTTCTCCTCCCATCCACAGGTTGGGACAGCAACTCTTTTGGCAGAGATCTGTTCGCTCCTAGAGAGCCAGAAAGTGAGGAAGTCCCATCCTCCCACCGAGGCTTTGGCTTTTACTCCAGGATTTCCGCCATTCAGAAGAACCACCAGGTGGGCCTGAGAGTTGTGCTGGACCTTTCCACCCTCAACCTCTCCTTACCCCTGCAAAAATTCAAGATGGTTACGCCAGCTTTTATAGCGGAGACCTTGGGCAAGGGCGACTGGATGTGCTCCCTGGATCTGAAGGACGCATACCTACACGTCCCGATTTGGCAGCCCCATCATTCTTTCCTATGGTTCTGGATCATGGGCTACCATTTTCAATACAAGGTTCTCCCTTTTCAGAGCGCAGGGCCGCCACCTCTACCCATACCTCGACGACTGACTCTTCAGGGCTACATCTCCGGAAGCGGTTCACTACTCCTCCATGCCCTCATGAATACTCTGCACGATTTGGGCTTTCCGCTCAATCTCAAGAAGTCGCATCTGCAACCCCCGCAGACTGACATTTTTGGGCCTCATCTGGGACATGTGCTTCCAGAAGGTTTTTCCTTTGGAGGAAAAAATCTCAGCTATCAAGAGGGCCACCAACCACTTAAGAGAGAAGTGACCTCGGCATGTTGGTACCAACATCTCCTGGGTCTAATGACAGCAGTCCTATTAGCCGTCTCACACACAAGACTAAGGATGAGGAGGATTCAGCTGCACTTCGCGGCCTCATGGAACCAGGAGCGGGGCTCTCAATCCGAGATGGTCAACGTTCCTTGATCTCGCCACCCGTATCCAACTTGGTGGTCCAGAGACTGCAACCTATGGATGGGCAAGCCCTTCTGACTGCCCACTCTGCAAGCCTCTGTCACCACGGATTCGTCGCTCGAGGGCTGGGGAGCCACCCTGAACGATTTCTGTCCACGGTACCTGGACTCGACAGGAGCAGGATTACCATGTCAATTGGCTAGAGCTGAATGCCATCTGGCTGGTGCTCGGGGCATTCCTACCACTTCTCAGGGGCAAGGTTGTCCTCATCCAGACGGACAACTCGACCAGCATGTACTACGTCAACAAGCAGGGCGGCACCAGACGCCCTCCTCTGTGCAGACTGGCTACCAGCATGTCAGGGTGGGCCCTGGAAAAAGACATTTACGTCACGGCAGTTCACCTCTCGGGGGAATCCTAACCTGGAAGCGGACAGGCTCAGCAGGCTGGGAGCGGTCAATTACGAGTGGCAGCTTAACGACTTCGTTATTCAGGAGACATGCAACAGGTGGGGTCAACCCCAGGTGGATCTTTGCCACCTGGCACAACAAGAAGTGTCCCCAGTTCGCATCCTGGCAAGGTCAGGGCTTGGCTCTCTGGGCGTCGCATTTTACCTCCAGTGGACCCGCATGAAAGCCTACAACTTTCCGCCGATGCCCCTGATTCAGAGTAATTTGCAAAATCAAGTCTTGCCAACTCATCATTCTAATGGCTCCCTAGTGCCCGGCCAGGCCATGGTTTTCGTGGCTGCTTAGTCTCTCGGAAGTGCCCACGATTCACTCAGACGAGCCCAGCACATCTTTTGGCACAGCAGTGGGGCAGAGTCATCCACCTTGCGCCAGGGAAACTAGCCCTCAGAGCGTGGTACCTGAGCAGATACGCTGCAGTGCCTCAGCCACTCACAGGCCAGTCTGGAGATCATACAGGGCGCCACGAGCAAGGCTACCAGGGCCGAGTACAAAAGCAAATGGACCAGATTCTGCCACTCGGCAGACTCCAAGGGATTTGACCCCCTGGAGTGCACCTTGGATGACGTGCTCTCCTTCTCGGCGCACCTAGCCCACTCAGACGTGCAGGTGGACATCTGCAGCATATAACAGCCATTGGGGCCTACAGGAACTCTGAGGATGGCATCATCTCCTCCTCCAATCCTATCATCAAACATCTGACGGGACTCGCAAGGCTCTACCCGCCCATCAAGGGACCGCACCCGGTGTGGGACCTTAACATAGTCTTGGGCGCCCTGACTCACAAACCGTTCGAGCCAATGCCATTTGTGGGCATCAGGCTGATCACCATCAAGACAGCCTTACTAGTCGGCCTCACCTCGGCTCGTAGAGTCAGCGAAATCCAGGCTCTGGTCTCCTCGGAACCATATTCTACCTTTCACAAGGACAAAGTAGTCCTGCGGACACACCCGGCATTTCTGCCCAAGGTTATGTCTGCTTTCCACTTGAACGAGGAAATAGTCCTTTCTACATTTTTTCCCGAGGACGAAGCACAGAGTGCTGCACTGCCTGGATGTCGGGCGTGCCCTAAAATTCTACTTGGTCAGGACCAAGGGTTTCACCAAATCGGACGCCCTGTTTGTCACTTTCAGAGGCTCAAGAGCAGGCTATCCGGCCTCCAAGGCTTCCATATCCTGTTGGATGGTATCTGCGATCAAAGAAGGGTATGAGGTCCAGCACAAGCCACTCCCCGCCAACATGCATGCCCACACAGTCAGGGCCAAGGCAACGGCCATCGTATTCCAGCGCCATGTCCCTTGGCAAGTCATAAGCAGGGCGGCCACTTGGGACTCTCCCTCGGCTTTCTGCAAGCATTACTGTTTGGATGCTGGCTCTAGATCTGATGCGGCTTTCGGACAGGCAGTTCTCAAGAACCGATTTGCTTAAGGAGGGTCTCCTCTCCACCCTGGGGCTACAATCAGTTATCGCCCATACATTATGTAGGAAACGGGACGTAAGAGTGATAAGTTAGTCACCATAGTGACTAACATATGCTTAGGCCATAGTCCCCTTTCCTCCATACGTCCCACCAACCTCTCCCTAATAATACTGGTGTCATTAGGCAATGTTAAATCTATTGTCGACGCTTCAGTGGGGACTGAGGTGTGGTGCAGGAGGGCGGAGTCAAGGCAGCACAGGCTCCCTGGGCCGCACCCCCACGCTCCACTAAATTTAAAGGGGAAGTTTTTTTCTGGTGAAAAAGGTTTTGTCTCCCGTCCCTTGGAAGGGACGCCCATACAGTATGGAGCAAAGGGGACTATGGACTAAGAGTACGTTAGTCACTACGGTGAGTAACTTATAATTGTTTTACGGTATTTTCTTTCATATTTGCGTATGCACTTTACCTCTTAATGCCTTTTAGAGTACACAATATAAAATGGCCTTGCTACAGGATATTTGCCCGACCTTTGGCCATCTTGTATTTTGTTATTTCTGTCCTACCCGGGCTGGATTTGTCATATATGGAAGCCATTTGCCTGACAAAGCCTCTGCTTTCCCAGGTTAAGTGGTAGTATGTAATTGTGTGACTGGGTTTGGGGGAGCTGGGACTGCTTGGTCTCAGTCCACATCCTGCCCAAAGCTTATCAGCAGAAGCCCGCCAAAAGATAGTGAACAAAGAAGGCAAACCTGTTTTGCCGCGCAAAGTAAAACATAAGACGGACTTTAACAAAAAGAAATGGCGAATAAACCCGACCGGAGCCAAAAGAAAAAGTATTTGGTCAGGCGGGTTTAAGTTCGATGCTAATATAATAGTTTCTCCAGCATGGGGTCTGGCATGGATTCACATGCTCATGAATATTCCCTGTCGTCAGGCTGGGAATCCTCGGTAAAGAAAAAACCAGTATCAGTTTCGTTTCTGATCTGTCTTTCGTAGTAATAACCAATCACTGGTCTCTGCGTCATACTAACCACAGCCAATGACTGCCCTCTACCTAAGCACCGCCTCTGGCAGCCATCTTCAGATTTTTACCGCACGTTCATGTGTTGGGATCCTCGTGCTATTGCTCTCGAGCGTTAGTGCTATTTTTCGCGCTTTTTCACAAAAAACTTCGATTCTTTCGGTCAAAAGAGCCTCGAGCTCCACCGATCCTACATCCGATCAACGGGGACCCGTGTCGGATTCGTCTGTGCCCCTCAAGGGTGAAGATTTCGTCGAGCTACACTTCGGAGGACTCCAGAAGCTTCTCAGGCCCGGTCTCGGAGATGGCCCAGGAGAAGGGAAGCTCGACGCCCGGAAAGCTGTTCAGGGTCTGCCCTGGATGCCAGCTGCAGAACGTCTTTAAGGAGGACGAACACTCTTTCTGCCTTTACTGCCTTCATGAGGACAAGACGCACGTGGAGAAGGACTGTGCGTTTTGCGGCAACATGTCGGAACGGACCATGAAGGACCGCCATCAACGTCTCGCCAACTGGCTGGAGGGTAAGAGCCCGTCTGGCGAGAAGAAGAAGAAATCCGAGCGGTCTTCTAAGACCTTTGAGGGCGCCCCGGCGACGGGGGCCCAACATAAGGCCAAGCACCGCGAGTCCGCTGGCACCGGGAGCGCCGAACGGTCGGGCTCTACGGGCGCCAGGCAGGGCGCACCCTCCCCGGCACCATCAACCACGAGCCAACGCTCTGGGTCGGGTAAGAGGAAGGCCGAGCACCCGGCGAAGCTCCTGGAGAGGCCCCGGTCGAGCTCTAAGGCAGAGGAGGAGCGTGGCAGTGCCCCCTCCCTCAAGGATAAGGCGGTGAGCGCACCTAAGGTGGTGAAGGCCTTGATCCATCCGACCAAGCCCTCTATCGAAACGGTCGCTGCGGCCCTGGCTCAGCCTGTGGAGGCTGCACCAGTGGTGGCGACCTCAGGGCCCAGAATCTCCCTGCCTCCTCGGAAGGAGTCTTCTTTTGTGCCCATCGATAGGACCCCCGTGAAACCCTCCGTGGGGAAGAAGGGGGGGCAGGGCGTCGTCGTAGATTCGGCCTCAACCTCAGAAGAGGAGCTGATCGAGGTCTTAAGCCACGGCCTAGGCGTGGAAGAAGGCCAGCCCGTCGGAATGGACCCCGACGCAGGTGACGACGACGACATCGTCGAGGATACCGACGGGGCCCCTGCTCGCCCATCGGATTCCCCTCTGCCAGCGCCGCAAGACAACTCGGCGGCCATTTTGTTGGCCATACAGTCCTTATGCTCCGAGATAAGGACGAGGCTACCGTTACCGACGGAGGAACCTCTCCCGTCGGGGGATCCAGAACCGGGACCTTCTGGTGTTCCCCCTACCAAGAAAAGAAGGATCCATCCACCACCTCCTTTTCAACCGTTGCGCCCCGTCCAGCCCTCCTCCCCGTCCACCCGAGGGGATGATACGGGGACTGACACGGCAGCGACGGGTACGGACGACGAGGCATACGACGAGGATATTCCGTCGTCGCCTCCCACCAGGGCTTCTCCGCCCGACGAGATCGGATCTTTCCACTCCATGATCTCCAGGGCTTCCGAGCTTTTCCAACTCTGCCCTGAGGAGAAGAAAAAGGAAGGCTTCCTTTATCAGCGGCGCGAGGCCAAGAGGAAGACGGTCCTCGCAGTGCCTCTGTTGGACGACATTTGGGATGAGGGCCTTTCCCTCCTCAAGAACCCTTCCACGACGCCAGCTAGAAGAGACCGGTACGAGAAAAAGTACCGGGTCCCGGACACGGCCCCCCTATGCCTCCGGGCGCAGCCTACCCCGGATTCCGTCGTCTCCGCGGCAGCCAGGAAGAAAGCGGGGGGGGGGTGCGGCCTCCACATCGACTTCCCCGCCGGACGGCGAGGGAAAGAAATTGGATGCTATGGGACGTAGAGTCATCTCGTCGGCAGCGACGACGATTAAAGCGGCCAACGCCTTGGCTATCGTGGCCCGCTACGACAGGGAGCTCTGGTACAAGATAGCTCCCCTGCTGGATTTTCTGCCGGACGACAAGAGGGCGGAGGCCCTGGAGATCCTGCAGGAAGGTGAGGTGGCCTCGGACCACGCCATCACCGTGGCGACGGACATCGCCGACACTGGGTTCCGCCAGCTGGGCAACGGCGTTTGCCTTCGACGTCGTGGATGGCTCAAAGCTACGGACTTCCGGCAGGACGTCCAGACCAGAGTCCTGGACATGCCCTTCGACGGGAACAACCTGTTTGGGAAGACAGTGGACGATTCCCTTCAGGCCATCAAGGCGGATACTGAGACGGCCCGGGCCCTTGGAGTCCTGCAGCAACGACGGACGCCCTTTCGGAGCGGCGGAGGCAAGGGCGCCTCCAAAGGTTCCGGCGGCGGTTTCGCTTCCTACCGTCAAGCGGCCCGCTCGTCGTCGCAAGAGGCCTACAGAGGACGAGGCAAGTCTAGCGGACCCCGCCGTCGTCGCCAAGGAGGTCAAGGCGGCAAGGCCGCGTCCAAGCAGGATTGAACCGGCCGTGGGGTCGGGCCCCCACCGAAGCACCCCGGTGGGAGGCCGGCTGGCGGGCTTCGTCAGCGTGTGGGAGTCCATCTCCACCGACCGTTGGGTGCTGGACGCCCTGGCCCGGGGCCACGCGCTCGAGTTTCAAAGAAGGTGCCCGCGCGTCCCCCCCGTGGCCAGGAAAGAACTTCACGTCCCTCAACTTCTCCTGGAGGTAAAGGCGATGCTCAGAAAGGGCGCCATCGAACTCGTCCCAAAGAGGCTTCGGGGCTCCGGAGTCTACTCGAGATACTTCCTCGTGAAGAAGAAGACGGGAGGATGGCGCCCCATCCTAGACCTGCGACGTCTGAACAAGTTCATCAAGGCGCAGAAGTTCCGGATGGTCACCCTCCAGCACGTCCTGGGTCAGCTGGAGGAAGGAGACTTCCTATCGTCGTTGGATTTGGAGGATGCCTACTTCCACATTCCCATCCTAAAGGGGCACCGAAAATTCCTCAGATTCGTGGTCCAAGGGCGTCATTACCAGTTCAAAGCCCTTCCCTTCGGACTACGGTCGGCACCCAGGGTATTCACCAAGTGCCTCGCACCGGTGGCGGCGCAGCTGCGCCGCGAGGGTATTCACGTCTACCCCTACCTGGACGACTGGCTCATCCGCGCCAAGACGAGGGAGCTCGCCGTGGTCCACACGGCAAGGACCGTCCAACTCCTCACGGACCTGGGATTCTCCGTGAACTACGCCAAATCCCACCTGGTGCCCGCGCAAGTCGCACTGTTTCTGGGAGCGAGGCTCGACACAGTGTCCCTTCTGGCCTCCCCGTCGGAGGAGAGGACCAGGACCATCTTGGGCAAGGTGCAACGGATGTTGGTGGCCGACGCGGCCAAAGTGAGGTCCATCAAGTCCCTCCTCGGGATGATGTCTTCCTGCATCTACCTCATCCTCATGTGCAGGCTCCGGATGCGCCCGTTGCAAGAATTCCTGGATGCGCGCTGGATCCAGACGACGGGCAGCTTCGAGGAAAGGATCAAGCTCGACTCGAGTTTCCGACGAGCGATACGGTGGTGGGGCACCCGCGCGCATCTGACGGCGGGCATGGACTTCCAGACCCCAGCCCACCAGGAGACTGTGACCACGGATGCCTCCCTGGAAGGGTGGGGAGCGCACACCGAAAATCTGCACGCAAGGGGACTCTGGCTCCCGACGGAGAAGTCCCTGCATATCAACGTCCTGGAGCTCCGTGCAGTGTTTTGGGCCCTCAGGTCCTTCCTTCCGTCCCTCAAGGGCAAGGTGGTGAGGATCTTCACCGACAACACCACCGCCATGTCTTACATCTGGAAACAGGGCGGAACCAGGTCCCCAGCGCTGTCCAAGGAGGCGCAGGACCTGTGGCATTGGGCCGTCGCCCAAGGGATTTTTCTAGTGCCGTTTCATCTGGCAGGGATAAAAAACACCATCGCCGACTCACTCAGCAGGGAGCTGCACTCGTGCCACGAGTGGGAACTACGGCAGGATCTGGTGGATCGCCTCTTCCGACGGTGGGGCACACCCCAGATCGACCTGTTCGCGACGGCGACGAACACCAAGTGCCGGAGGTTCGCCAGCAGGTTTCCCCAGACGAGGAGCATGGGCGATGCTTTCTCGTTCCCCTGGGAGGGCCTGTTCCTCTACGCGTTCCCTCCCTTGCCTCTGCTAATCCGGCTCGTCAACCAGCTCAAGAGGTCACGGTGCAGGATGATCCTCGTCGCACCTGCGTGGCCGAGGCAGATATGGTTCCCGGACCTTCTGGACTTGTCAGCGTCCCCGCCGATCAAGCTGCCGGCGGACGCGGATCTACTCTCCAGGGAAGGAGGCGCCATCCTCCACCACGACCCGAAGTCGCTGAACTTGCAGGCCTGGCTCCTGCAGCGCTAGAGTTTGGAGGATACGACATACCGGCCGATTGCAGAGAGGTTCTTGCAAAGGCCAGGGCGTCCTCGACTCTTAAATGCTACGGACACAAATGGAAGAGGTTCTCTGTCTGGTGCCACGCACAGAAGATTAACCCTCTACGGATTACGGCTCCCCAAGTACTGCCGTACCTGCTGACGCTGGCCAAAGCTGGTCTGGCACACGCGTCCATCAAGATTCATCTTGCTGCGATCTCCCGATACACCAGAACCACGGGGCGGGCGTCCTTGTGGTCTCATCGTCTGGTGAAAGAGTTCATGAAGGGACTGTTCAGATCGTTCCCGCCGGTGAAGGCTCCGGCCCCGGCGTGGGAGCTCAACGTGGTGCTGACCAAGCTCATGGGGCCTCCGTTCGAGCCTCTGCACTCGGCCCAGTTGAAGTTTCTATCGTGGAAAACAGCTTTTCTTGTGGCCATCACCTCCGCACGACGAGTGGGAGAGATCCAGGCCCTTTCCTGCAAGGCCCCGTACTTGACTTTCCACGACACGAGGGTAGTGCTCAGGACGCACCCCTCCTTCATGCCCAAGGTACCGTCGGACTTCCATCTCAACGAACCCTTGGTGTTACCTGTGTTCTTCCCGTCGCCTTCGTCGCCGGCTGAGAGGACTTTGCACTCGCTGGATGTAGCTAGAGCGCTGAAGTTCTACGTGGACCGCACGAAGGGTTTTCGGAAGACGTCACAACTCTTTGTGAACTTTGGACCTGTCAATCAGGGGAAGGCTCTCTCGAAGGCTTCCATCTCCAGATGGCTCTCCGGCTGTATCATGTGCTGTCACCGGTTGGCAAACCAACCGCTGCCTGGCCGTCCGAGAGCCCATTCCACCAGAGCGATCGCAGCTACCACGGCGTTCCTATCTGGTGTGCCCCTGCTGGACATATGCAGGGCTGCTACGTGGAGGTCGACGCACACCTTCACGAAATTCTACTGCGTCGACCGGGATTCCAGGGAGGAGTCCAGGATCGGCCAAGCAGTGCTGCGCAACCTGTTCGCCTGAGGTGAGCCTGGTGAGGAGGTAAGATGCTTAATGTTGAGTTGATGTGATGCTTAATGTTGAGCCTTTGCCACCTCCCGTGGTTTTGCATGTGTGTACTGCTATGTATTCTATATTCATGAGCATGTGAATCCATGCCAGACCCCATGCTGGAGAAGGAACAAGTTACTTACCTGTAACTGTTGTTCTCCAGCATGGGTCTGGCATGGATTCACATGCGAACCCTCCCGCCTACCCCTCTGCGACTCTTCACTTGGTCATACTGCCACTTCACGTGCTTCCAAATCTGAAGATGGCTGCCAGAGGCGGTGCTTAGGTAGAGGGCAGTCATTGGCTGTGGTCAGTATGACGCAGAGACCAGTGATTGGTTATTACTACGAAAGACAGATCAGAAACGAAACTGATACTGGTTTTTTCTTTACCGAGGATTCCCAGCCTGACGACGGGGAATATTCATGAGCATGTGAATCCATGCCAGACCCATGCTGGAGAACAACAGTTACAGGTAAGTAACTTGTTCCCTACAACAATACCATTACTTATATAGTATAATCGCGGTAGAAAGGTTAGGGTAGATGCCACTGCCACCAGCCAAGTCTAAATGTTAAACGAGCGAAACAATGCTCGAGGAGGTACAGATAAAAAGGGCTAAGAAGTAACCTTTCCAATACTCCATGTAAGATGGGGTGTACTAGATCTGTAGTTAAATGACTAAGTAAAGTTAATGGCAACTTTACCCTTTTCCGGGGGACAGTAGTCGGCCTCAGAAATGGAGTCGGTGGGAACCCTGTGTCACTGCACTGAAGGTGCTGTGTAACGCACAGAAGAAGCGGGCTACTGAAGTGGTGTACTCCAGAGCCCACAGTCACAAAAACAGATGAAATACACATGGCAAAACATGGGCAAGAGTGTGGGGAAAAGCTCACACTCTTACCAAATGGAAAAAATTAACTCCAGAAATCCAGCAAAGCTGCTGGGGGACTCACTAGGTAAGGGACATTAGCCATTGAATGAGAATTCTCCCTAACATGCCAGTTTCAGCGATCCTTTCTTTTTCCCTGCCCGCCTCCCAACCCTCCCATTTCACCTGATTATCTAGATCACTGGCCATAAGTGACCCTCCCAGGGCAGCCCGCTGCCCATTGAAGACTCTGCGGCTAAGGGCCCCAAAGCAAAGGCGTCTCCAACAGAGGTGGCTCCAGGTTGTGTCTGCAGGCCCTGAAGCAAAGGGCAGCTCCAACAGAGGCTGCTCCATTTGGTGTCTGCAGGGGTAGCCAGCCGTCACCCAGCCGCAACTAACAAGGTAGGGGTGGCCAGGGTGGGGAGTAGAGCAATCACTCTGCCCTGGAATCCCTTGCCACATAACAAACCTATTTACATTGTGATACTACCGTGATTCCTATCTTACACTCTGATAGTACTGTGATTATTAGACTGTGCCCACCCTTGGAGATTAGCACACATTATTAGCTTGCGCCTCCTAGTATAGTACTGTGATGTTTGGCTTGTTCCATAGGATAATACTGTGATTGTTAGACTGCGCTTTACCGTTTGAGATTGGCACTCATTGACCTGATTCACATCTAGAAAGCACCACTACAGAATAGCACTGTGATTATTAGCTTGCGCCTCCTAGTATAGTACTGTGATTTTTGGCTTGTTCCTTAGGATAATACTGTGATTGTTAGACTGCGCTCTACCGTTTGAGATTGGCACTCATTGACCTGATTCACATCTAGAAAGCACCACTCTAGAAAAGCAATGTGATTATTAGCTTATGCCCTCTATGAGAGTACTGTGATTACTAGCTATGCGCCCCCTACGATAGTACTGCAATTATTGGCTTATTCCTCTGGATAACACTATGATAGTTAAACTGCGCACTACCCGTGGAGACTAGCACACACTCACCTAATTTTCTTCTAGAAAGCACCCCCATAGAATAGTACTGTGATTATTAGCTTGTGCCCTCTAGGATAGCACTGTGGTTATTAGCTGTACCCTGCTTCACATCACAGAGATTTGTTTATTGCTGTAAGTCTCTCCCAGGGAGATCCACATTAGAGACAGCCACTGGAATACCTCAGCGATATACCCCTAGTAAACCTCCCCAACCGGACAACCCTAACACGAGACAG
Source organism: Ambystoma mexicanum (assembly GCF_040938575.1). NCBI lineage: Eukaryota > Metazoa > Chordata > Amphibia > Caudata > Ambystomatidae > Ambystoma > Ambystoma mexicanum. The sequence continues at coordinate 548,293,381 of NC_090931.1, read as the reverse complement.
CGACTGAACTACCCCAGCAATATCGCCTGACTAGACCGCCCCAACAGACAGAGTCCAAGCTTGTATCAGACAATCCCCCACACACAGTCCAACAACACAAGACAGCCGGACCAAAAGCACAAAGACCAACTCAAAAACCAACCAAACACTCAAGCTCAAAATGCCACGCAAACGAATTGGACCAAAGGAAAGACAAAGAGTAGAAAGAACAAACCAAACTGAACATCACCAGACTTGCAACTGAAGAACACACTCCCACAGACAAGATCGACAACAGAACCAGAAGGAGAGAAATCCCTTCACCTAACCCCATACCTCACAAATAACCACTCACCATAGCGAGCCAACCCAACGTACAAATCAAGAATGACCAATAACCAAATTCAACCACGCAGAAGAATGGACAAAGCTAGAAATAACAAGAACATAATCAACGCACTAACCCCTTACATCACCAAAACAAGAAAACCCTCTGTTCGACATCCACAAAATCTAGAAGAGGAGGCTGATGATAACAAAAACCCAAGACTGAACCTAGAAGAGCTTTTCAACGACAGACGCAACTGTATCAACACCTCAACTAGAGAGCGACCTGGAAGAAAACCTTTACACCAGTCAGAAGACAACGCTGTCAAAGCAAAAACGAAACTACACCTTTACAATTTACTGCAAGCTAAACGCAAGATCCATGTCAAAACACTCAACCGAGATCTTTGACCTTCTCTGCGACAACAGCATTGACATCCTATTCATCACAGAAACATGGCTGGATGACAAATACAAAATCACACTCCAAAGCTGCCTCCACACCAACTTACTTAAAATACCTTCAGGTAAACAGGAAAAATAAAAAAGGAGGCCTCGCAATAGCATTCAAAGAACATCTGAAAGTAAAAACCGATGAACCGCTCAACATCAACTGCGAAACCATGGTCGGACACCTATCGGCTAATCCAAAAACAAACATCAAATTCATACTGGTTTACAGACCGACATACGATGCAGCCTTCGACAACTTCATAGAAGCCATCACCAACATAGCCATCAGCAACATAGTCATCGAGCACGAACACCTAATAATCCTGGGGGACTTTAACATTTGGTTCGTAGAAAAACATGCCAACTCTCATAACCCACTAATTGGGCAGCTAACCATGAAATTACAACAGTTGGTCAAAGGGGCAACACACTCGGCAGGACACACCCTTGAGGCAATCTTCGCAAAGAAAAAACTTATCACCACGGCACCACCGATACAAATACTTTGCAGCGACCATGTCACCATTCCATTCATGATTACACTACCAACTGAAGTCAGCATCCAGCCCCTCAAGCTCACAGCCGCCACAAAAAGAAACTGAAACCGTCAAAGCAATCAACCTAATGGAACAACTGCGGATGACCAAACCTTCAGCAGCAGAACTGGAGAAGGCAGACCTAGACTGGAAAGTAGAGGTACTGCACAAATGGATTTGGATTGCTAATGCAATCGACAATATCGCCCCGTAAAAACCATTTACCCCCTCAAAAAGAGCAATGGGAAAGATGGTTCATCCCACTACTAAGCACCATGAAAAAGAACAAGAAGCTGAAATTAGAATGTAGGAAAGAATACAACCAAGACAAGAAAACCCAGTTCCAGAAATCAATCCGATCATCCAAGAAGGAATTTCAAAAGGCAAAGAGAAGGCATTATGATGACAGAATCACCAATGCCACTAACACAAAAAAGAAATGTTCAACATCATAAAAGAATTGAGAAACCCTCCTGGTTGCGACAACACTCAAACCCCCTGTTAGGGCAAATTCTCTGTAAGGCTAATTTCCCAAACCTAGTGAGTCCCCCAGCAGCTTTGCTGGATTTTTGGGGTTTATTTTTTTCTCTCCTGCTAGATTTTCCACGTGGTCGGGCCCTCTGGCCGGCCTATACAGTAGGGAGAGTGGGGTCGGGGTGGCCATATTGTTTAGTATGTCTTTCCTCCTTTCCCCTCTTTTCCCTTTCGGTCTGGTCATACTTCCCTTTATCTATGGAAAGGACTCCTTTTAGATTCTGTCCTAAGTGTAGGGTCAGGTATCCGTGGAAGGACGAACACAGGACGTGTAAAGCCTGTCTCCCCCTAGAGCACGACGAGAGGCGGTGTGCGACCTGCAAACTCCTTCGACCTAAGACCCTTAAGGAGCGCCCTGTAAAGCGGTGGGCCACGTACGGTATGTCTCGCGTGGAGCCCCCCCCCACGCCATCCGAAAGTGACGGTGGTACTTCCGATGACCAAACGTCCAACACGGAAGTCTTAAACCTTGTGGCGGACACTTCTAGGTCCGCCATGCCCGTCCCCGACCCTTCCAGGCTCGACTCTGGTCTTGCTACAGGGACTACACACGGCGACAGGGCCGTACAAGCGCATCGCACTAAGCACACAACCCCTTTGCCAATTTCGATGCCTTCGTCGAAAAAGCCGAAAGCGCCAGTGGGGCCGCCGAAGACTTCGCCGGTTCCCTCGGATCGCTCAGATCCAAAGCCTTCCCCGCATCCGCAGCAGTGTATTGCGACTGGGCAATCAAAACAAACCAAGGGCGCTACTCCAAAACCTACACGCGTCGAAGTTCGGGAGCCCGACGCTAAGACGATTTCTAAGGCCTCAGTAGGCCCGAAAACTACGGCTAGGCCTCTGCCCGGAAAACCGACCGCTAGGCCTCCTGGTGCCGCAGACGGTATTTCTACTGCCGATAAGTCTTCAGAGCCTTTGTCTCACGAAGATTCGACGACTATCCAAAGTAGCATCGGAAGAATCACAGTGGCGGTGGGCCTTACTCCGGTTCCGCCTAAAGTTATGGGCCAAGCCGCGGAAAAGATATCGACGGATTTGATCCTAGATTCTGATGAGACCTACGTAGATAGTCAAGATCCCCTCTCCGACACCCTGAGAGGTTCCTTGCGACGCCACAGTGCAGAGAACATCCTTTCTCCTCGCGTAGGCCCGTTTGGGTCCTCCAGGTGGACTACAGAAAAATTTGAGGGTTACATGGATCGGCTGGAACAGATTATCGGTTCTTCTGATCATCCTCCCCCGAAAAGGGCTCGGGTAGACACTAACCTCCAAATTCAAGAAGTTGTCTTCTGTTTTCCAACAAGAAGATGTGGTCCATATGGACACACATTGTGACATCTATAATGAAGAAGCTTCTTTTCTTGAAAATTATGAGGAAGATCAACAGGATATGACGGACAACTGGGAGGAAACCTAGCAGGAAGGTGAAGACCCTTGGACACAGCAAGATCAGGACTCTGATATTTTGTGCCTAGACTCTCCTCCGTCCACCCCGGCTCGCCAGGCCTCCCCTGTGGATGACCAAATGGCTTTCAACTCCATGTTGAAAAAAGTAGCTCAATACTTCAAGATTGCCACTCAAGAGGCGGTACCGTAGCAGGATTTTGTGGAGGATATTAAGGAAAAACCTCTGGCGAGTCAATCCATTCCACTCCTTAACTCTGTTAAGAGACGGGTAGCTCCCTCATTGATCACACCTGCTCAGACACGGGCAGTGAACCCGAGAGTCGAAAAATTATTTCGGCCTTCCCCCTCTGATCCTCTGTATATCAAAGGGCACGCCATCCTGGACTCACTGGTAGTGACTACCACTCGAAAGAGGGAAGGGGGACCCCATGCCACGGGACAATCACCACCGGACAAGGAGTCTAAAAGGGTGTATGCCCTAGGCAAACGTGTCACGTCAGAAGCTGCATGCAGTTTTCGGGTTGCTAATAATACTACGTTATTAGCAAGCTTTGCTGATGCCCAATGGAACTTAGTCCAAAAAGGCCTCCAGGAGGTTCCTGAACCCGCCAGAACAAAGCTTCTCGCCATTGTTTTGGGGGGGAAGACAGGTTAACCAAAATGTGGTGAACCCCCTGGACACTGCAGAAACAGCAGGCAGGTCTCTTGCACAAGGTACTCTTCTGAAAAGACAAGCATGGCTGCGTACATCGGGCTTCAGACCTGAGACTCTGCCTCCCTCATTAATAAACCCATTGAGGAGGCTAACCTCTTCGGGAAAGGAGTCGAAGCGTTGGAGACGGCCAAGAAGGAGCATAAGACTATAAGGTCCTTGCACCAAATTACACAGAAACCCTCCTCCCAGAGGGGTAATCATTCTCAGCGGTCCTTTCGAGGGCAAGCCCGTGCTGGTCAAAACATCTACGGCACGCTAACTTCAACACAAATCAATCATCGGGAAGTCCTACTTACTACTCCTCAAGGGGTCAGAAATGCGGCAAAGGTAGGGGCAGAGGCCCCAATCCCAGAGGAGCCACAGCCTCTGGTCAGAAATGACCACCAACCAAGTCCAAGTCCCCTCCCCCCGGTCGGGGGCGATTAACATCTTTCCTCACGGCATGGGAGGGGATCAATTCTGACCAGTGGGTCTTAAAGACGGTCGACCACGGTTATTGGGTGGAATTCGCCCGACCTCCACAGTTCAGACCGCCGCGCTCACGGTGTCTTTCACCGGACCATCTGGAGATCCTGATCCAAGAGGTGGAAGTTCTGCTGGGAAAGGACATCATAGAAGCTGTCCCTATTCTTCAGGTAAACAAGGATATTTATTCAGTGTACTTCCTTGTACCCAAAAAGGATCTCACCATGCGTCCTGTTCTAGATCTGCGCCCAGCGAACAAGTTTATAAAACCCCAGAAGTTTTGCATGGTAACACTGCAAGAGGTGATCCCGTTGCTGAAACGGGACTTCATGGCAACATTGGACATGAAAGATGCATACTTTCATATTTCAATGTTGCCAGTGCACAGAAAATACCTAAGGTTCATGATCCAGGACAAACACTACCAATTCAAGGTACTCCCCTTCGGCATTGCCTCAGCACCAAGGGTGTTTACCAAATTCCTGGCAGTGGCAGCAGCAGCAGCACACTTGCGCAGACTATCAGTCCCATTTTACCCTTACCTCGACGACTGGCTCATTACGGGGGACTCGTTTGACGCTTGTTTTTCGAACACCCAAAAAACAGTAGATCTCCTCTTCAGCCTGGGTTTTTGAATCAACGAAAAGAAATCCAGCTTAGAGCCCAGTCAAGTAAAACAATTTCTGGGAGCGCTAATTCGGACGGAAGACTGCCTCGTCTGATTCCTCAATATGTAGCCAGTCGGGAGGTGACGGTACGCAAAGTGATGCGTTTGCCAGGGATGTGGTGGGCATGTATATACTTGGTTCCCCACGTGCAGCTGCACATGCATCCCATGCAAGAGTGGCTCAACAGCCAGTGGTGACAGCCAGCAGACAATGGGAAGATCTGTTAGTTGTCTAGCCAGCCCTCGTTCTCTCTCTGCAGTGGTGGTCAAGAGAAAACCTCTTGAAGAGGAAGACCTTCACCACCCCTGCAGTGGAAGCCACTCTCACGACAGACTCATCTCTCATGGGGTTGTGGGGTAAGGGGGGCTCACCTGCTTCAGCAGACAGCACACGGAGTGTGGTCCCCTCAAGTAGCGTCCAACCATATAAACTTACTGGAGCTACTAGTGGTGTTGAAAGCATTGAAAGCCTTTCAGGTGCAACTGCAAGGGAAGACAGTGCTGATCCTAACCGATAGCAATTTATTACCTGAACAAACAGGGGGGCACTCACTCTCCAGGGCTATCCAAGCTGTCCCAAAACATTTGGATATGGGCTCTCAAACAAAAGATGTTTTTGTTTTCCCAACATGTTCCAGGGGAACTCAATCTTCTGGCAGACGTACTCCGCAGAGATTTTCCTCTGCCAGAAGAATACGAATGGCGACTGCACGAAGACTTTGTGTCCAACGTCTTTGCAGAATGGGGTTTCCTAGAGATCGACCTGTTCGCTACTCAGGAGAACGCCCAATGCCAAGACTACGCCTCCACGTACCCCCAGAACAGATCCAAGGGGAACGGTCTCTGGATAAATTGGTCAGGGAAATTTGTCTACGCTTCCCCACCACCCCACTCCCCTTCTCAACAAGATAGTGCACAAGATGCACCAGGAACCAGTTACCATGATACTGGTGGCCCCCATGTGGGCCCGCCAACCCTGGTTCGCGCACCTGATGGAAATGTCCCTCTCCCCACCAGTCAAGCTACCCTGCCCGTACAATATGTCTCAGGACAGGGGGGAGACCCTACACCCATGCCCACAAACTCTGAACTTGGCAGCCTGGCTCCTGAGATCATAGAGTTTGGACACCTGCAACTCCTTCAGAGATGCATGGGCATACTCGGGGAAGCGAGAAAACCTAATGCACGTTATTGCTATGCCAGCAAGTGGAAACGTTCTAGCATTTGGTGCAATTCCAAGGGCGTCCATCCCATCGATTGCTCACCCTCACACATTGTGTTGTATCTAACCAACCTGTTGGACTCTGGGTTAGTTTTCAATTCCCTAAAGGTTCATCTGGCTGCTCTGTCAGCCTACCCCACATCACAACAAAGAATATTGTGGTGGAAAGTACCTGTAATTAAAGCCTTTATGGGAACGGGTTAAAAGGATTTATCATCCCATCTCTCACCCAGCCCCTGGATGGGATCTGAATGTGGTTTTGACCAGGCTCATGGGAGCTCCCTTTGAGCCTATGCATAAAGCAAGTCTGAAAGACCTGACTATAAAACAGCCTTCCTAGTGGCGATCACTTCTATCAGAAGGGTTAGCGAACTACAGGCTCTTTCTGTATTGAACCCCTTTGTTACAGTCCACAAAGATAATGTAGTTCTGCGCACGCATCCCGGGTTTGCGCGTAAATTTATTTCGAAGTTCCATGTGAACCAGTGAATCGAACTACCCACTTTCTTCCAAAACCTTACTAACATGGCCGAAAGAAGCCTTCACACACTAGACGTGCGCAGGGCAGTCATGTTTTACCTGGAAAGAACTAAACCACTAAGGAAGACTAAACAATTCTTTGTTTCAGTGGCAGCTGGTAAAGAAGGGGAGCCTGTCTCTAAATCGGCTATCCCAAGGTCGATTGTCAAATGCATCACACTGTTTCTCTCTTGCTTGGAGAACTGCCCTTCAAGTCTAGAGCACACTCTACTTGAGGCATAGCATTCATTGCAAATGTTCCTCTTGAGTCCATTTGCAAAGCGGCAACCTGGATTTCTGTACACACCCTTACAAAACACTATTGCCTAGACAGTCATTCTAGTACTGATTCTCAGGTGGTACAGGCAGTACTAAGACATATTTTCTCTACTGTTCCTCCTCACAACCCACCTCAAACTCCGGCTACTGCTCGCTAGTCTATGCACAGCATGTGATTCTAAGCAGATTAACAAGCATCAGAAGACATGCATTACTTACCGTATTAGCATTTCTAATGATTGTATCTGCTTAGAGTCACATGGAACATAGACGTCTTACTAATTTCTCTTTATGTACTTGCTCACTATATCCTTGGGCTCCCTCATGGCAGAAAGAATACAATCGGAGGGACCTCGGCGGGTGAGGGATTTTGGGTACTACACACGTCACGATAGGGATTGTGTTACAGACACTCCTATGCCGACGTCCCCTTTCGGTTCCCGAAAGACGAGATGCAATACTCTGCGGTTACCACTGGATGTCGGACCATATGCACAGCATGTGAATCTAAGCAGATACAATCATCAGAAATGCTATTACGGTAAGTAATGCATGTCATATTAGCCATTGCCACACCTAGACTGCATTGGGAATAATACCAATGTCACATTTAGACAGAATTGTGAATGCTAGCTTGCTTCGCATCTGGACAGGATTTTGAAGGTGGGCCAGCGCCACATTTGGATGTAATTGTGAGTATTCGCGTGCATCATTTATGTACGGAACTGTGAATATTAGCCAGTGCCAGATCTAGATGGAAATGTGGCGATATTTACAGGCCACATCTAGAAAGAAGGTGGAAATCTTCGCACATATCACTTCTAAATAGCGAGGCCAATAACCAACCCACTAACATTTTCAACCCTCCGCTTACAACTCGCCAACACAACCCTAAAGCACAACAAACCGCACAAGCTTCACTACACCGCAAAAACAAAACAAACCACACATAGCTTTGCACAACATCACACGACTGCTACCTACCGGAGAACACCCCCAAGCTCAGCGAACGGTGTTGACCGATCTTAGGCTGCCAACAGCACATCACTGTTCTCTTGCACTTATCCCGCTCGTTCCCACTAACTCACCACCCCACCTCCTTTCCTTATCAGATCTGCCAGGGGCCCACTCTGGTGGTGATAGTGCGCACTAAAAATATCCTTTAACATTATAATAATGCTGTGTTTAACAGTAAAGTACTAGTGTTCTGTAGCCAGAGTACCCTCACATGTAAATGTGTTTCTGGTGTTTGTTAATCTGCTTAGAATCACATGCTGTGCATAGGTCCGACATCCAGTGGTCACTGCGGAGTATTGCATTTTGTTTTTCGTAGTCGAAAAGGGGACGTCGACAAGGCGTGTCTGTAACACTATCCCTATAGTGACGTGCGTTGTACCCACAATCCCTCACGCGTCGAGGTCCCTCAGATTGTTTTTTTCCGCCCAGTTTAAGGTCGCCTTACGCGGAGCTCCTAGAGAGACATTGCAAAACACTTACTACGGACCTCGGTCCTTAATATATACTTATTGTTAAAGATCCCTCCCCTCGACGTTAGCTGTGAAGCTGTTTCTCCGCCGAGCAAGTTTTCGACGGAGGGGAAGAGACGGAGGAGATCCTTCGGCGCTGCCGAACACGTGGCCAGGCCTCGCCGGCCAACATACAGTAGGGAGAGAGGGGGTTCGAACTTTTATCTTCTCGTCGAGAATGTCTTTCTTTCTCCCCCATCTTTCCCTTGGGGTTGTTATCACCAGTTTTTATTGCCTCAGCTATGGAGAGGACACCTTTTAAGTTTTGCCCACGCTGTAGGGGCAAATACACTTGGAAGGACAAACACAAGCTCTGTAATCGTTGCTTGCCCCTCGATCATAAAGACAGCTGCGCGGCCTGTAAGCTCTTGAAACCAAGAACTCTTAAAGAACGGAAAGTTAAGAGGTGGGCGGACTACGCTATGTCGAAGTCGGTTTCCTCACCCGCCGCCGCTGTTACAGAAAGTGACGGTGACGAGGAGGGTGATAACTCGACGTCCGTTACGGAAGTCATTAACCCCCAGAAGGAGCGCTCACGCTCCTCGACGTCCGTCCCCGGCCCCGACGGGCTCGGCTCACGCCCTGCTTATGGGGATGAACACCCCGGCGACAAGGACGCACACAGACCCCATAGGCCTAAGCACACAACCCACGGCTCTTCTTCGTCGAGGACGAAGGATCCATCAGCGCCGAAGGGGACGCAGGGCACTCCGGCGTCGACCTCAGACCGTAAGGGTCTCAAGCCCCACCCGCAAATGCAGCCGCGACCAGCGATTGGGCTTTCATCTAACACGGGCGCTACCTCAAAAACATCCGATGTAACGCTCCATAGAGCGGCCGTCGAGAAACAACGCGTAACGCAGGCAACGCCGACTCCAGAACCCTCTACTGACGAACTCGTCGTCGAGAGCCTGGCGAGAATTGTTTCCGAGGACAAACGTAAGCGGACGACGAAACAGACGTCGAATACCGCACCAAAAGAAATAGAAACGCCAAAAAAGCACAAGAGTAGCCAGGAACTGCCCCCTTCATCTAAAGGCACTTCTGAACTACCGGAGGGCTTTTCTGAGGGCGACGGAAACCTTTCGTCGACGTTGTGGGAGCGTTCTAAGCGTTTTGAAGGTGAAAACACTGATTTCCCCCCTCTAGACTATTCAGGGGTTCCCCACGAGACCCTTGAAAGACTCCATTCTTGTATGGAAAAAATGGAAAGGTTTTTGGGTAGCCAAAACCCACCCACACCCAAAAGACCAAGAGAATGGACCCAGGATGACCCTAGGGTCAAGATTCCTAGGCTGTTTCCCCCTTCTACAGACGCATATGACTTCACTGAAGAGGAGCAATACCTCCAGGAAGATGAGGAGTGTTTGGGTGGAGAGGAAGAACATGAGGAGGAGAGGTTTGAAGAAGACCCTTACACTAGTGCAGGAGCTTTTGAAGAAGATACAGCTACCTCACAGCCCTGGCACTCCCCATCAGTGCAGCCTTGGCAATCCCCATCAGTGCACTCAGACCCTGATGTCTTTCACCCTTCTCCACCCAAGGACTCACCTATTGGAAACACCTCCCCCCATAGATGACCAACCTTCACTTAATGCACTATTGCGCAAGGCAGCAGCGCATTTTGAAATAGACACAGGGGAGACTCTTCCGGACATAGACTTTGTAGAAAAAGTTATTAAAGAAAAAGCCTCAGTCAGTCAGTCTATTCCGCTCCTGGCTTCTATAAGGAGAATAATAACTCCTTCCCTTTCCAATCCGGCCTTAGTCAGAGGGGTCAACCCTCGGATAGAAAAGCTCTTCAGCCCTTCGTCCTCTGACCCTTTGTACATCAGGGGACATTCTATTCCGGACTCCCTTGTAGTCCCTAATGCAAGAAAAAGAGCAGGGGTACCACTATCTACTAGTGAGGCACCACCTGACAAAGAGGGCAAGAAGCTCTATGCACTTGGGAAGAGAATCACGATCTCCGCCGCCTTCTCAACTAGGATTGCAAATAACAATTCCCTACTAGCTAGCTACGCAGATGCACAGTGGAGCAAGCTGCGCAGCGAAGCAGAGGACGCACCAGAACCCCTGCGTTCACACCTGCTAGCTATAATATCAGAGGGAACTCTTGTAAACCAGGGCATCGTAAAGAACTCCTTAGATGCTGCAGAGACAGCTGGCCGTTCCCTGGTTCAGGGAATACTTCTCAAACGCCATGTCTGGCTGCGCAATTCGGGATTTAAGCCGGAAACCCAGGCTTCCCTGATAAATAAGCCCATAGAACAAACACATCTGTTTGGAAAAGCAGTTGATGAGGCCCTAGAACATGCGAAGAAAGAGTTTGATACCATCAAGACTATTGACCAAATTTCTAGGCCACCTAACAGACGCAGCTATGGCAATAGACGCTCCTTTCGTGGCCAACGCCAGCAGCAAAGCCAACAGCAATTTTACTCTGCTACCAACTGGCCCTCTAACCAAAGCACCCAGTTCAGTCAAAGAGGCCAACGTCGTGGCAAAGGAAGAGGGCGCGGCTCCAGTCCCAAAGGCCCCACGCCCAATACTAACAAATGACCCGAAGATTCGGGTCCCCTCCCATGCATCACCGGTCGGGGGCCGGCTAACATTGTTCCTTTCAGCATGGGAGGGAATAACGTCAGACCACTGGGTATTATCCACCATAGCCCACGGGTACTGCATCGAATTCAACGGTTCCCCGAAATACAGACCCCCACGGAACCGACGCATGACACCGGAACACCTCACTATTCTTCTTCAAGAAGTAGAAGAGCTACTGAAAAAAGAAGCTATAGAGGCTGTCCCCCTATCTCAGGTAACAGAAGGTATTTATTCGGTGTACTTCCTTGTACCCAAAAAGGATTTAACCATGCGCCCTGTATTAGATTTGCGTCCAGCGAACAAGTTTGTCAAACCCCAAAGGTTTCGTATGGTGACCTTGCAGGAAGTAATCCCACTGTTATCACAGGGGGATTACATGACAACACTAGACATGAAAGATGCATACTTTCATATTTTAATGTTGCCAGCGCACAGAAAATACCTCGGGTTCAAGATAGAGAACAAACACTACCAGTTCAGAGTACTACCCTTCGGGATAGCATCTGCACCAAGGGTATTTACGAAAGTACTGGCAGTGGCAGCGGCCCACCTGCACAGGTTATCCATCCCGGTATACCCTTACCTCGACGACTGGCTCATAACAGGGGATTCTTACGAAACATGCTTCTCCAATACCCAAAAGACCGTAGACCTTTTGTCCCAACTGGGCTTCTCCATCAACGAGAAGAAGTCCAGCTTAGACCCCAGCCAAATCAAACAATTCCTAGGGGCTCTAATTCGAACAAAGGACGGCCTTGTCTTCCCCTCCAACGAGAGGGTCCAAAACATGGTGTTTCAGATCCCCCATTATGTGGCAGGTCGAGAGGTGACGGTACGCAAAGCAATGCGCTTGCTAGGGATGATGGCGTCATGTATTTATTTGGTACCTCACGCGCGTCTGCGCATGCGCCCAATGCAAGAGTGGCTCTACAGCCAGTGGTGTCAGGCCAGCGGACAATGGGACGATCTAGTGGTGGTCTCGCAGGCCTTGGTTCTCTCGCTACGGTGGTGGACAAAGGAAAACCTGTTATTAGGGAAAACTTTTGCCACACCCGCAGTGGAAGCCACTCTAACCACAGACGCATCCCTTACAGGATGGGGGGCTCACCTATCCCATCAGACTGCTCACGGAGTGTGGACTCGGAGCTTAGCATCCAAGCATATAAACCTGCTGGAACTACTAGCGGTGTTCAAAGCACTGAAAGCCTTTCAGGAACACTTACAAGGAAAGACAGTGATGGTCCTCACAGACAGCACCACAGCCATGTAACAAGCAAGGGGGCACACACTCTCCAGGACTGTCCAAGCTGTCCCAGAATATATGGAAGTGGGCTCTCAAACACAACATGTTCCTACTATCACAACATGTACCAGGGGAACTCAATCTGCTAGCAGACAAACTCAGCAGAGACTTTCCCGTGCCCAAAGAGTACGAATGGCAATTGCACGAAGACATCGTCTTAGACGTCTTCACGCAATGGGGATTCCCGGAAATAGACCTCTTCGCAACCCTGGAGAACTCACAATGCCAAAGTTACGCCTCCAGGTACCCCCAGAACCAGTCCAAGGGGAACGGTCTGTTGATTCAATGGTCAGGGAAATTTGTTTACGCCTTTCCCCCGACTCCCCTCCTCAACAAAGTGGTGCACAAGATGCACCAGGAGCAGGTTACCATGATACTAGTGGCCCCAATGTGGGCCCGGCAGCCATGGTTCGCCCACTTGATGGAGATGTCCCTATCCCCCCCAATGAAACTTCCCTGCCCGTACAACATGCTGTCACAAAACAAGGGCAGGACACTGCATCCATGCCCTCAGACCATGAACTTAGCAGCCTGGCTCCTGAGATCATAGAATTTGGACATTTACATCTCCCTCAGAGATGTATGGAAATCCTCAGGGAAGCCAGAAAACCTAATACTATTCTAGCAAGTGGAAAAGATTTGTCATCTGGTGTAGAAGTAAGAGCATCAACCCGGTTGACTGCTCTGGCACTACCATTATTCTATACTTGACTCATTTACTGGATTCAGGTCTAGTGTTTAATTCCATTAAAGTCTACCTAGCGGCACTTTCTGCATACACCACTTCCCAACTTAAAGTGTCGTGGTGGAAGATACCAGTTATCAAGGCCTTCATGGAAGGGGTAAAGAGAATACACCCCCCGATAGCTAACCCAGCTCCCGGATGGGACTTAAACGTGGTACTTTCTAGACTCATGGGCACTCCTTTCGAACCCATGCACAAGGCAACTCTTAAATACCTCACTCTTAAGACTGCTTTCCTAATAGCTATCACCTCCATTAGGAGAGTAAGTGAACTACAGGCTCTTTCTGTACTAGACCCCTTCGTAACAGTTCACAAGGATAAGGTGATTCTTCGCACACACCCAAGGTTTGCACCAGAATTCATCTCGAAATTTCATGTAAACCAATCTATAGAACTACCAACGTTCTTTTAAAAGCCTTCCAGCTTGGGAGAAAAGAGTCTGCATACACTAGATGTACGCAGAGCTGTCATGTTCTACATGGAAAGAACCAGAACACTGAGAAAGACTAATCAGTTCTTTGTCTCGGTGGCAGCAGGAAGAAAAGGAGATGCAGTCTCGAAGTCCACTATATCTAGATGGATTGTACAATGCATCACTCTCTGTTACACTCTTGCTAAGAGAGAACTACCCTTCAAGCCAAGAGCACATTCCACTCGAGGCACTGGGGCTTCCATAGCATTCATTGCAAATGTTCCCCTTGAGTCCATCTGCAAAGCGGCTACCTGGAGTTCTGTGCACACCTTTACAAAACACTACTGTCTAGATGCACACTCTAGATCTAACTCCCAGGTGGGACAGGCAGTATTAAGACATCTTTTCTCTACTGTTCCTTCTCATAACCCACCGCCAACTCCGGGTACTGCTCGCTAGTCTATGCACAGCATGTGATTCTAAGCAGATTAACAAACATCAGAAGACAATGCATTACTTACCGTAAAAGCATTTCTGATGGTTGTATCTGCTTAGATTCACATGCGCCCGCCCTTCCTCCCCGCTCGGATGGAAGGAACATAGACATCCTTTCCTATATTTCTCTCTTTTCTGTACTCACTCACGTCTAGAAGGCTCCCTCAGGGCAGAAAAATACAAACAGAGGGACCTCGACGCGTGAGGGATTGTGGGTACAACGCACGTCACTATAGGGATAGTGTTACATACACGCCTTGTCGACGTCCCCTTTTCGACTACGAAAAAAAAACAAAATGCAATACTCGGCAGTGACCACTGGATGTCGGACCTATGCACAGCATGTGAATGGTTGCCAGACATTTCGTCGAAAAAAATTGGTCGACCAGACAAATGGTCGAACCAATTTGGTCGAAAACCAAATGGTCGAAATTTTTTTTTTTATTATTTTAACCCTTTTTCTTTTTTTTTGGGGGGGGACTCCCCAACCCCCTTTTTTTCTCTAAAAACCCCTTTTTTAACTAAACGAAAACCCAAAAAATAAATATATAAATAAAAAAAAAATTCGACCATTTGGTTTTCGACCAAATTGCGTCGACCAAATTGCAGTCGACCAGTTTTTTTTCGACGAGTTGACTGGACACCCATGTGAATCTAAGCAGATACAACCATCAGAAATGCTTTTACGGTAAGTAATGCATTGTCATATAATAGTGTTGTATGTTTAGTGTAATACTTACCACTGTTTTGTATTGCTGAGAGTTGTCGAAAGCCTAAAATGAAATGTTTCTACATTGTGCCCAAGTTGAATTAAGAGTTATTTGTGCATGTTTAAGAGAATCCTTCACCACTTGCTTCTCAGTCAGACTACGTTGATAGTTTTGTAGACATTAGTGTATTTCTTTGTTCACCATAATAGTGGCCTTGAAATCGGTTCACCATTCTGAGTCTGAAAATCCATCTCAACACCTTGACATAGAGGGA
Source organism: Ambystoma mexicanum (assembly GCF_040938575.1). Classification (NCBI taxonomy): domain Eukaryota; kingdom Metazoa; phylum Chordata; class Amphibia; order Caudata; family Ambystomatidae; genus Ambystoma; species Ambystoma mexicanum. The sequence goes on along the minus strand of NC_090931.1, from coordinate 548,278,206 downwards.
TATTCCGTCAAACACACTAATTAAATTAGAAAAGGATATATCTATATTGGACCTGTTAATGGAGTAGACCTACCTCATGCTTCAGGGTAATTGAAGTAAGGCAGCATGCCACTCTACATAGACTAACAGTTAAAACGCCATATCCTCAGTCTAGACTCACTAACTGCTGCCGTTTGGTTTGACTGCTGCATGGGTGCTAGTACAAATATGTGCAGTGTTCTAACTCCTCATAGAAATAAATTAGCCTTTCTCTTAGTCATACATTTTTTCCAACATTGTGATGAACATTTTCTGGACCAGATTGATTGCTTGTGTGTCTTATATATGTGGGTGTTTATGTGTGGGTAGGTGTGTGTGTTGCGTGCACAATGCTGTTTTTCTCTTCAAACAGAATACTATCCCTCTGCTGTTACATTGTATCATTGAAATGCCAGATCTGATCAGTCTGCAATTAGCCTCTCCTCCTTGGTCCCCCTTCCCAGCTCCTATGCTTCCCCTACTTGTAACTTCGTGTGTGTCCCCTTTGTATGACACTCTTGCATCCCAGCTAGGTTTGTGGTTTATAAATCCCATACATATTATACGAAGTTATATGTTCAAACTCAAAATATGTACTGCTCCTTAACTTTAGACATTGCCTATTTCACTCATTGTATTGATTCCATTCCAGTGCAGCCATACTTGTTTCCTCTGTCATGCATTTGCTGTGATGTGCCTAAGGAATATAGGTTTTGGCTGCTCACATAATGAATGGAAAGTTGAGTTTTGGGAGACATGGCAGTGAGGGGGGACAGTTGTGTTCCAGAGGTTTACTATTTAGTCCAGTCACCTGAATGAAAGCACCATTGCAAAAATTTGGATAGAACTGTGTGAGAACCAGACCTATTGGCTGGATATACCAGGCAACACGAATGTGAATTTGGGTCTCAATTCTGGGAAAACTAAGATTTGCGATTTGGGACTTCATAAATTAGAGCCCTTGAAGAAGCCATAGGTTTATTTAAAATACTTGGGTATGATGGTATTGCTCCATATTCCACACAGCTCTCAACTTTTGTTTCTATTGGAGGAATAGCACTCGTGGACCCTCTTCTAAAAAAGCAAAACCTTGGAATGGACCCTTTGTGCTATTCGTTAACATTTCCTTACTGTCTACCAGATGGCCCTAGTCCTCGCCACAAATATTCTTCCACTACCATCTTGACAGCTTTGTCCGATAAACTATTTGCTAGGTTCTGGAGCAAATTACTAGTCCTTCAGAATAGTTCTGGAAGCATAATTTCTGCCAAGCTTTCTAATAAATCACCCAACAGCTCACTCCCCTTATAACATACTGCAGTAGCCCCCCCAACCCCCTTCCTTCTCTGCTTTCTCTTCCTCTCAGCTTTCCCAGAGAGGTGCAAGCCCTATCTCCAATAGTCTCTAGTCAAACGTGCTCCTCTCTAAACTTGTGCAACCAGTTGGCAAACATTTAAAGAATGGAATTGCTTTTCTTGTTTTTCAGATTGTTGATGTGTTTATGGAGTACAACCTCATTCAGCAATGCACTGCCTTTTTGTTGGATGCACTAAAAAATAACAGACCATCTGAAGGCCCGTTGCAGACACGTCTGCTTGAGATGAATCTCATGCATGCACCTCAGGTAAGCTGTGTGTTTTATAGTCCGATCTGCTATTGGTGTGCATGCTTCCACACTGTTTGCACGTGCTACTAGTAGAATTCCTGTTAAACTATGTCTAAGGGTGTGAAACGAAATTGGGGAAATTCACCACTAATTCAGTTTCACCGGCCATATGCTTATATCCTTGTTCCACCACGTATTTTGGTTGTTTCCATTATGTGCAGAAATGTTGTCGTCCTTTTTTTTGTTTTGGGTACAATTTCAGGAAAAACCAAATGTAAGGTGTCAACATTTCGGAAAATGGCATTATTCACAAAAGTTTGAAAAATGAAATTTTTGTGTGGGGAAAATGCAAATTGGCAGCCAATTTCACTCCTCTGGTGAAGTTGCCAATAAGGTGAATTTGGCCCAGAATTTGCAAATTTACCTGCAGAACTAAATTAATCTATTAAGCCCACTGCTAGCTATCTCTACGGCATTTGCGAACCGTGAGCCGTGGTGGGGCAGCCATAGTTTGAGGATCAGTGAGGGTTGTGCTGCCAAGCAGTCTGAGACCAAACCACCCCCTGCCCCCCCGAACCACTCTGCTTTGAAGTGATGAGTGTGTCTCCAAGTGCCTATCTTATCTTTAATATGGGGCTAAGGTGCCTGTAGGGACCTCAGTTTCTCCAAGGAGTGTGTCCCTGGGGACATAAACAGTTATTTGTGCAGAGTGGTAATAGTGGGATAGTCAGACCTGCTTAAGGAATAATTGTGGCACCATGTTTTGCCTAGTGCGTGATATTAAGACATTACAGAATGGTTCCCAATTGGTACATATGTTTTATTTAAGAATTGCCATAAACATAACATTGCATGTATGAAAGTATAACATATGAAATTGTGGGCTTTAGTGATCTGTTTCATATCCTTCTTGGAAAAAGACCATTATTCTTAAATGATGTATTGCTGCTTCAATTTAGGTCGCTGATGCCATTTTGGGAAACCAGATGTTCACCCATTATGACCGTGCTCACATTGCCCAGCTGTGCGAGAAAGCTGGTCTGTTGCAGCGAGCTCTGGAACACTTCACCGACCTGTATGACATTAAGCGTGCTGTCGTTCACACTCATCTTCTTAACCCTGAGGTATGTGCACTGTAGGATACCTGTGCTCTCCACATATTACTTGTTATATTAAATGATGTATATTGTGGTAAAATGTTAAAAGAAAAATAGTGAATTGACCTAGTCAACATAATTGTCTGGTATAGGAAAAATACACAGAAAATATACTGCTCTTTAGATTCTTTTCTACATTGTAAATTTCGCAACATGCTCTGGTAACAGCGTGTTTCTTTTAACCTTGCTCTGCATGTCCATGAACGGTTTGAAGCTCTCTTTGCCAGCGACATCTGTGCCACAAACAATTGGATGGCCACTACAACTTTGAATGCTGCATGGTTGCTGGTTGGGGTATAGTCCTATGTATATCTGTGGGGATCTTGAACCATACTTGAGAACCTACCTGGAATCTGCTGTCTTGAGGATGGTTGCTGTGGGTCTGTCTTGTTCCTACAAGTCTTCCAAAGGCAATTCTCTGCTCCTCTCAGTTCAAGGGAATCCTGTCTCGGCATTCTGCTCTTCTAATCCAGGGGTGAGAAAAGCTGGTGCTCCTACACTGTAGTTAGATGTGCCTGGCTAAAAGCTCTTTCCTGCTTTCTGTGACTGGGTCCTATGTGGATGCCCTGCTGTGTGCTGGACGCCCCACAGCTGGCTATTATTGGACTCTGCAGGTGTTCAAGAGACACATTGCCATCCAGTCTTCCGCTCCTTTGGCTCTACTGGATCATCATTGACCTACATCCAAAAACCCAGTATTTGCTATCTCTCAGGTGTTAGTCCTGCCATACTTGTTTCAGGATGTTTTGTGGGTTCCATGTCAACTGGGCTTCTGGAACCATCCTTCTGTGCCAAGGAAGTGTCTGCAGTCACTGAATAAAGTGTGGGTACTCTGATTCACTAAATTTGATATCCCCTTTTACCTTTGCTACCTTGAGCTGTAGGCTGTTTGCATATGACGCAGCAGTCTTTTTTTCACATCCATCGGATCTTTGGGCTACAAATCAGTTGCCTGTTAGCCTAAAATCTTTGGGCACTCTGTTTGCAACCAAAAGGACTTTGCTGTACTCTGATCCTGTGGGGCAGCTCTGAAACCTTACTCTTCCAGGCTTCTGAATGTTGAACCCAGACCAGGAACTCGAGGTTGCCACAACTGCAGCTCTCCTGGAAACTCGGAATACCCACCTTTTCCTTATAAATGGGGCCTAAATTGCCTGTGTCATGGTCCTTTTTATTGACAAACATTTTCCTAACTTCTAAAACTGGCAACACGTACATGAAAATAATACTTGTGCTATTTTGTTGAGTACTGTGAAAGCTGCTACAATGAGTCAGGTATAACTCGGTCATAAGCCCCTCCTAACATTGCAGGTTATTTTCTAAGTCCTTAATGGAGGAAAAAGGAAAACACTCCCTAACGGGCAGATAAATCCACAGCGATTCGCAAGATATACACTGAAGTCTTAACTTCCCGTTTGGTGGGGCGGGGTGATGGCGTGGTCCTAAAGACTGAGACAGCGAAACAAGGACCAACGTACAGTGAAGCACAAGGTCCTGGTCAGGCAACAAACACTGCTCCTATCAATTTGGACCCAGTCTCTAGGCCGAAAAAGTAATAATTGACAATCTATAAGGCAGAACGTTAGTCATCCAGGTTGCACAGAAATGCATGACACTGAAGACCGGCTGAGGGCACAGGATTTCATGGTAAAGGGGATTGAGTTGACAGGCCTCTGTGTGAGGGAATTTGACACACTAGTTTCCTTCCTACTGGCCAAAAATCCTCAAGTCCAGCCTTTCCAAAACAATCGCAAAAGCATATGCTATTGAGTCTGTAGCAAGAGAATGGGGTTAGAAAAACCTGCTAGCAAGGACAGGTGCCACCCTTGCCAAGGTGTCTCAAATATACTGATACATGTGACACTGTAAAAGTGTATTTCGGGAGGGGTAGGGGGGTGGGAAGAAAAGACTTAAAACATGCTTCTCAACATTTCTTTACTATAATTCTTAAATGGGTAATCCAAATCAATTCCCTCAGAGTGAAGAATGTGCACAGAAGAAATCTAATCAGCCTGGATAGTTGTACAGCAAAGTCTGTGTCCCCTGGGAAAGTTAAAGGTCCAATGCAAAAGTTTTATGTTCTTGTTAGGACCTTGTCCTGATTCTTCCCAGAAGCTTAAACACAACAGATGTTTGGGTATGTGCCTAGTGTCCAAATTAAAATCTAAAAAACCAAACCGCCTCAATCCTATACAAATAAAGTATCTCTCTCTGTCTTAGCAGTGTTCTTGGAGGCCAGAGTTTTGGTTCTGCCGCATTCCCAACTCCATCTGTCAGCACCGATTTCTGATACTTATTAATCTGCTTAGAATCGCATGCTGTGCATATAGTCTGACATCCAGTGGTAACCGCAGGGAATCGAAAGGGGACGTTGACATGGGCGTGCCTGTAACAGTATACCTAACGTGACGTGTAGTGTACCAAAAAAAAAACCTCACGCGTCGAGGTCCCTCAGATTGTTTTTTCCCACTCGGCTAGGTTGCTGCCCTAATGCGGAGCTCTTCATAAAACATTGTGTTATTGTTATATTACTCTTACGTCCCATTCCCTTTCCTCCATACTGCATAGACGTCCCTTCCAAGGGTTCCAGGCAGGGCGCAATCCATGAGCCAACGCACTGGCACAGTGAAAAGGAAGTCTGAGAACCTGGGTAAGCCTCGGGAGAAGCCCAAGTTGATCCAGACGGAGACTGCCGGGGGGGGCGAGGCGGTGACCCTCCCCCTAAGGTGAAGGCCTCAGACAAGCCCAACGTCGTTAAGGCCCAGATTAACCCGGCGAAGGCCTCGATTGAAGGATTTGTGGTGGCCCTGGCGAAGCCTGCAGAGGCTACCCCAGTGGAGGCGACCTCGGGCCTAGAGTTTCCCTGCCACCCAGGAGGGAAACATCTTTCCAGCCTATCGATAAGTCCCCCGTAAAATCCCGGGATTTGAAAGAGGGGGTCGGGGGGTCAACGGTAGCCCTAACAGACACGGATACCACCTCCGAAGAGGAGCTGGCTGGCGTCAAAAAGATCCTGGACAAGAAGTTTGAGGAGGCCAGGGTCTACGGGAGGGATCCCGACGAGGCGGACGTAGAGAGCAACAGTGAGGCCAACGAGGAACCGTGGAGGAAGCGGAGGACCCTGCGCCCCAGCCTTCGCTCCCGTTACAAAAGATGCCACAAGACAATTCAGGAGCAATCTTGATGGCTTTGCAGGCCCTGTGTACGGAGAGGAGGACAAGGTTGTCCTTACCACCAGCGGACGATCCAGCTGCACCTGGACCGTCAGGGAGCCCACCGAACAAGCGGAGGCGAATCCATCCTCCACCTCCCTTCCAGTCTTCACCCCAATCCCCTCCTCCAAGGGACGGGGACAGACGATGGCAGTGGTGACGGGATGGATCTCCAATCACACCCTGCCCGGGCCTCCCAGCTCGACGAAATTGGCTCCTTTCACGCCATGATAGCCAGGGCATCAGAGCTTTTCCAGCTATACCCCGAAGAGCAGGAGGAAGGGTTCCTCTACCAATGACGGGAGGCCAAGAGAAAGACTGGCCTCTGTCCCCTTACTAGATGACATCTGGGACGAAGGACTGTCCCTTCTGAAGAACCCGACCATGGCCCTGCGAAGAGGGACCGGTACGAGAAGTAGTACCGGGTCCCAGACTCCGCTCATATGTGCCTCAGGGCACAGCCCTCCCCGGATTCGGTGGTCTCCGTGGCGGCCAAGAAGAAATAGGCAGGGGCGACGGCATCAACTTCCACTTCCCCGCCGGACGCTGAGGGGAAGAAGCTGGATGCCATTGGATGACGGCTCATCTTGTAGGCAGCGAAGACCATCAAGGACGCCAACGCTCTCACGATCGTGCCGCGCTACGACAGGGAGCTGTGGTTCAAGATCTCTTCCATCCTGGTCTTCCTCGCAGAAGCCCTTGAAATCATGCAGGAAAGGGAGGTGGTGTCGGACCACGCCATCACGGTGGCCACGGACATCGCTGAAACCGGCTTGCGCCAGATGGGCAACAGATTTTGCCTTCGCTGGCGCGGTTGGCTCAGGGCCACCTATTTTCTGTCCGCACGTGCAGACCAGGGTACCGGACATGCCCTTTGATGGGAACAACCTTTTCGGCAAGGCAGTGGACGAGTCACTGCAGGCCATCAAGGCGGACACTGAGACGGCCCGGGAGCTGGGTTCTCTCCATCAGCGACGGCCGTCCTTTCGGACTTCCGTAGGCAAGTCCCAAGGTGCCTCCAAAGGATTCGGCGGCAGTTCCTAGTACCGCCAGGCAGCCTGTTCCTCGTCGCAGGAAGCTTAGAGGTGCCGCAACAAGACAGGAGGACACAGTCGTCGCCAAGGAGGTCAAGGTGGCAAGGCTTCGGCGAAACAAGACTGAACCGGCCGTGAAGTCGGGCACCCACCCGAGCACCCCAGTGGAACGCCGGCTGGCGTAATTCAACAGCGTGTGGGAGTCAATCTCCACCAACCGTTGGGTGCTGGATGCCCTGGCCCACAGGCACTCCCTGGAGTTCCAAAGAAAGTGTCCCCATTTCCCGCCTGTGACTAGGAAAGAAAACCACGTGCCACAGCTGCTTCTGGAGGTACGAGCAATGCTGAAAAAGGGCGCGATAGAAATCGTCCTAAAGAGGCTCCGGAGTATACTCGCGGTACTTCCTCGTCCGAAAGACCAGCGGCTGGCGGCCCATCCTAGACCTTTGCCGCCTCAACAGATACATCAAATCCCAGAAGTTCAGGATGGTCACCCTTCAGCACGTGCTGGGACAGTTGGAGGAAGGCGACTTCCTGTCATCGCTGGACTTGGAGGATGCTTACTTCCACATTCCCATACGCAAAGGACATCGAAAGTTCCTACGGTTCGTGGTCCAAGGGCAGCACTACCAGTTCAAGGCCCTGCCCTTCGGGTTGAAGTCGGCGCCAAGGGTCTTCACCAAGTGCCTGGCACTGGTGGCGGCGCAGCTGTGCCTGCAGGGGATCCATGTATACCCCTATCTGGAAGATTGGCTCATCCGAGCAAAGTCAAGAGAACTCTGTCGATCACACAGCAAAGACCGTCCGCCTGCTCGCAGAACTAGGATTCTTGATAAACTTTGCAAAGTCCCACTTGGTACTGTCGCAGGACGCCCTGTTCCTGGCAGCCAGACTCAACACAGTGGCAAGGTTGGCTTCACCGTCGGAGGAGAGGTTAACTGGCTGTTGACCATGTAAGTGGCCAGGGTGAGGTCCATCAAGTCCCTGCTCGGCATGATGTCATCGTGCATCTACCTTGTATGTCTATGCAGGTTGCGGATGCGGCCACTACAGGAGTTCCTCGACGCTCGTTGGATGCAAGCGGCGGGCAGCTTCGAAGACAAGATCTCCCTCAACGAGACTTTCGCCAAGCGATCCGGTGGTGAGGCAACCGCGGCAGGCATGGACTTCCAGACCCTGGAACATCAGGAAACGGTGACGACGGATGCCTCCCTGGAGGGATGGGGAGCTCACACTGAAGATCTCCACGCAAGAGGTCTTTGGCTCCCGTAGGAGAGGTCACTACACATAAACGTCCTGGAGCTCCGAGCCGTGTTCTGGGCCCTCAGGTCTTTCCTCCCATCCATCAAGGGCAAGTTGGTGAGGGTCTTCATCGACAACACCACAATTTTCTACATCCGGAAGCAGGGGGCACCAGATCCCCAGCCCTATCCAAGGAAGCGTAGGATCTGTGGCACTGGGCCGTGGCCCAGGGGATGTCCCTGGTACCCTTCCATCTGGCAGGAATAAAGAACACCATCGCCGACACTCTCAGCAGAGAGCTGTGCACTTGCCATGAGTGGGAGCTTCGGCAGGATCAAGTGGATCTCCTATTCCGACGATGGGGCAATCCCCAGATTGATCTATTCGCAACGGCGACGAACACCAAGGTGCCGGAGGTTCGCCAGCAGGTTTCCCCACCCGGGGAGCATGGGCGACGCATTCTCATTCCCCTGGGACGGCCCGTTACTGTATGCGTTCCCGCCGTTGCTGCTGCAACTCATCAGTCAACTCAGACGGTCCCGGTGCAGGATGATCCTTGTCGCAACGGCGTGGCCGAGGCAAATCTGGTTCCCGGACCTTCTGGACAGGTCACCCCCTGCCCCCCCACCCCCAGTGAAACGGACGCGGATCTTGTCGCCAGGGAAGGAGGTGCCATCCTATATCACGACCCTGGATCGCTGTAACCGCAGGCCTGGCTCCTGCAGCACTAGAGTTTGAAGGATATGATATCTCTGCGGACTGCAAGGAGGTGCTTGCAAAGGCCAGGGCGTCCTCGACAAAGTGCTATGGACACAAATGGAAGAGGTTCTCTGTCGGATGCCGTGCAGAGAAGTTCAACCCTCTGCGGATTACGGCCCCTCAAGTGCTGCCGTACTTGCTGTCGCTGGCCAAGGCGGGACTGGTTTACGCCTCCATCAAAATCCATCTGGCAGCGATCTCCCGCTACACCAGAACGCCGGGGCGGTTGTCTCTGGTCTCATCGCCTGGTGATGGTGTTCATGAAAGGACTGTTACGCTCGTTCCCACCGGTGAAGGCTCCGGCCCCGGTGTGGGTCCCCCATTCGAGCCCTTGCATTCAGCACCGCTGAAGTTCCTATCGTGGAACACAGCATTTCTTGTGGCCATCACCTCCGCACGACGAGTGGGAGAGATCCAGGCCCTCTCCTGTAAACCTCCATATCTGATATTCCACGAGACAAGGGTAGTGCTGAGGATGCACCCCTCCATGCCCAAGGTGCAGTCGGATATCCATCTCAACGAGCCCTTGGTGTTACCTGTTTTCTTCCCGTCGCCGGCTGAGAGGACTTTGCACTCTTTGGATGTGGCTAGAGCGCTGAAGTTCTACGTGGACCGCACAGAGTATTTGGAGGACATCATAGCTGTTTGTGAACTTTGGACCTGTGAACCAAGGGAAGGCCCTCTCAAAGGCTTCCATTTCCAGATGGCTCTCCGGCTGCATCATGCACTGTCACCGGTTGGCAAACCGACCGTTGCCCAGCCAACCAAGAGCCCATTCAACCAGAGCGATCGCTGCCGCTACGGCGTTCCTGTCTGGTGTGCCCCTGCTGGACATCTGCAGGGCTGCTACATGGAGGTCGACGCACGTTCATGAGATTCTACTGAGTCGACCGGGATTCCAGGGAGGAGTCCAGAGTCGGCCACGCTGTGCTGCGCAACCTGTTTCCTTGAAGGTGAGCCTGGTGAGGAGGTAAAAGATGCTTAATATTGAGTTGTTGAAATGCTTAATGTTGAGCCTTGCCACCTCCCGTGGTTGTGCTGTGTGTACTGCTATGTATTCTTGTATTCATGAGCATGTGAATCCATGCCAGACCCCATGCTGGAGAAGGAACAAGTTACTTACCTGTAACTGTTGTTCTCCAGCATGGGTCTGGCATGGATTCACATGCGAACCCTCCCTCCAACCCCTCTGCGGCTCTTCTCTTGGTACTATTGCCACTTTACCTGCTACCAAATCTGAAGATGGCTGCCAGAGGAGGGGCTTGGGTAGACGGCAGTCATTGTCTGGGGACAATATGACCCAGAGACCAGTGATTGGTTATCAGACAGTTCAGAAACAAAACTGAAACTGATTTTTTTCTTTACCGAGGATTCCCAGCCTGACAGGGAATATTAATGAGCATGTGAATCCATACCAGCCTCATGCTGGAGAACAACAGTTACAGGTACAGGTAAGTAACTTGTTCCTTCCCCTTTAATTTTAGAGACTCGTGGGGGTGTGGCCCAGGGAGCATGCGCTGCCCTGACGCCGCCCTCTGAAGCCACACCTCAGTCCCCTTTTCCGTGCTGACTGAAACGGGCCAAATTCACCAGCGCTCCTAGGTTTGGCTTCGGCCATGTAATTCCACGCATGAATACTTCTTCTTTTTCTTTTTTTTTTCTTTTTATCATTCAGGTACTCGGTCCTAAGGCGTCACACTCCTCCCTGGCGCATGTCAACTTCCACAGGGTTCAGCAGGTGTCCATCCTACAACGAGCACTTCCCAAATTCAGACCCCCACGCCCTCTGCCTACGTTGTCTTGGCCCAGACCACGGTTGGCAAGCTTGTTCAGCGTGTGGCTTGCGGTCGTCAAACGCTGAAGAACAGACTAGCCAGGTGGAGGGAGCTCTTCCAGAAGTCGCCTCCAGAGGACCTCAAGAACTTTGTGAAACAGCGAGCAAGGCCCAAGGAATGGCCGCTATTTTCCATCGCACCCCACAAAGGAGACTTCTTCCCGAAGACTCTCCTGCGTGGGAGGGACCGTTCAGGTCCTTGTACCTGCACGTGCACCGAGGCTGCTTCCGCTACCGGCCCTCGTGCCGAGGGATCCTCGGCTACTCCCGTTGGCAGTGTTGAGGGACCGGAAGGTTCTTGTACCGGATTGTCATCCGAGGGGCTCTGCCCTTGTACTGGCAAAATGGGGGAGGGGGCTATGCCCTAGTACCGGCAATACGTCAGAGGGGGGCCCCAAACGCAGCTCTACTGACCCCCGGGTCGAGGGTGTCACACCTACCGGGCCCAGGCCTGAGGAGCAGGGTAGGCCTTGTGATCCACATACAGTCCTGGAGGAGGCTGGGCCCAGCGAGCCGAGCAACACGTCGCAGGCACGTGGCAGGACGCTTGATAAGATGGCCACGCCATTCAAGGAGTTCGGCAAAGAGCGAGTGTCGAGGTGGGACTAGGCTCAACCAGGTACGTGGCCGACAGTCTATCCTTCTTATGCGCAGGGCAGCTTCCCACTGCGTCCCTACAGGCAGGGTATTCAGCGGCTCCAGCAGCCCCCAGCTTCCCCGTCAGTTCCCCCTAGCCCTCTCGGACCAGTTAAGAGGGGTTCTTCGAGAGATTCCTCGGCCTCATGAAGTCACCTCGGATGACTCCCGACTTTGCTAGCGGCACCACAAGCGCCTCAGACAACGCCTCCGGCCCAGCTGCTAGTACCGGCTCCCCAGCCGACTCCTCAGGTGGTTCTGTACCAGCCTCCGCCGCCGCCTCAGCCCCCGGCTACGGTCCCTGTGCCACAACCTCCGACTCCTGTGCCCCAGCCTTCGGCTCCAGCTACTCCTCCACCTCCGCAGGACACGGATGATGAGGAGGAGGATCCGGACACACCATCCTCAGCCAGGGCCTTTCACAAATGTCTTGCTGGGCTGGTGGAATACCTGGGCCTCCCCCAGACCGAGGCCGAGCAGCCCGCAGAGGGGGTTCTGGCTGAAGACCTCACGCAACGCCCCTCTGCCAAAACAGGGATTCCTCTGCAGACCGATGTCTCCCTGGCCCAGAAGGGGCGGCTTAAGCCCCACTCGCCCCATGTCTATTAAGGTTGTTTCCGTGCCATGAGGAGGGCGGAAGCCAGATTGCTGTGATCCTAATAGGTGATTAGCTTCCAGGTAGTCCTGAATTTGAAGGTAAGATGTTAGGCAGAATCCTGTGCAGTTCCCTTAGGGAGCCCTACACAAGATTAGGATTACAGGTGAGAGCAATAAATCCCCTTTGGTATCATTCCGTACCACAAAGATTTAGTTGGTAGCTGTGGCTGAGCAGTCAGACTTCTCAAAAGGGAGATGAGCAGTATTCAGGGTTTACACAATAGGCCTACAGTACTATGGCACAAGGAAACACTGACCAAAGCTGTGTATTAAAGTGTATGTGTATATATGTGTATATAGCAAAGTCAATGGGGACTTTACATGCCCTGGGAGACAGTAGTCAGTTCCAGGGTATGGAGTCTATGTTTGGGGGTCGCTACGACACCCCTGTGTCACTGCACGGAGGGTTCTGTGTAACACATGTGAATAAAGATGGTTCCTATGGAGGTGAGAAACTGCATAGACATTAAACACTAAAATAGCCTAGAACACACATAGCAAAAATGCCTAAGAGTGGATAAAAGTAGGTAAGGGAAATTAGCCATAGAATGAGAATTCTCCCTAACATAAGCTACTCTATCGATTTATTTTAAGTAAGAAGGGGACTGTGGTGATTGGTCTATGGTTAGTCGGGATAGTGGGGTCTAGTGTTTGTTTTTTAAGCAGTGGGAGGACCCAAGATTCTTTGAGGTTGTTGGGCACCGTGTTAGTCTTGAAGAAAGCATTAATAAGCTTAGAGATGAAAGGGCCTAGGCCTCTAGATGCATCCTTTATAATTTGGGCAGGGCAACTGTCTCTCTTGCAATTTGAAGGTTTTAGGGAGAGTATGATTTTCTCTGTCTCAAGGATAGAAATGTTCTTGAAACTGAAGGGCATGGCAGTTCTGTCCAGGGTGGATTCGGGGGGGGGGGGTTGCTGCTCAGATGGGACCAGTGAGGCCTTCTTATTGACTATTTAGAGTTGGAGGGATGCAATTATATTCGACAAAGCATTTTGTATTTCAGTACACCATTGCTTATCTTTAGGGACGTTGTCAGCTGGAGGGATCGTGATTCCATTTCCCGAAGAATAGTTCCTTGGTGTCACTTAGCCTTTGAGATTCTATCGTTAAATGTTTTCTTTTTTGTGCTAATTATGTCTTTTGTAGAATTTGGAGTGGTACGTTAGCGTGTCTTTGTTCTCGTCAGTGGGAGAGTGACGCCAAGTGGATTGGAGCTTTCTTTTATGGAGTCTTAATTCTTTGAGTTGGGGCGCGAACCAGGCATTAAGATAGGATTTCCGTCTGCCTTTACAAAGTTTGACAGGTGCAATAATGTCCAGTGCCTTAGTCGTGGCATTATTGAAGACCTCCGCTAGTAGGTTGGGGTCTGTGTTGCTGGCAAGGTTGTTGATGGATGGAAGGAAGGAGATGAGGGAGTAGTTTTTCTGCTGTGATGTCCTTTTTACTTCTAGTTGGGACTGGAGGTGCCATAGCAGTAGTTTTAGGGCTAAGGAGATCTAGTGTGGTGGAGAAGGTAATTAGATGGTCAGTCCAGGATTGCGGGGCAATATTGGTAATGGCAATGTTACAATTCAAATTGGCCAACCAATCAAGGGTCCTTCCTTCATAATGGGTGTGGGTAAGGGCTTTTTGCATGAGCCCATGATCCTCCAGTAGAGCTGCTACTGATTGGGCATGTTTATTTATCATTGTCGATAAAGCCTAGATTAAAGTCCCCCAACAATAGAACTTGTGGGTGGTCTTTTGTGTTATTGGCTCAAAGGCTAGTTAAATCCTCCTTGAAGGTTCCCAGTGGACCTGGAGGTCTGTATACCAGATGGATAGTTAAAGGATAGTTCCGGGACTTTTTTTTTATTGTCCCTACGGTTCGGCCATGTGTTTTTAAGCATAACTCGGTCGATCGTAGAAAACTTTCCTATGGACCTTACCCGACTTTTCGTCCATTAACGCACTCGAAATCAGCCGCCATTTTCTGATAATCCTATCACTTGCCGCATCGCCCTGGCTCACCTGCTTTTGCGGCACTAAATCAAATCTCCCGCCCCTGAAACAGACTTTATCAAAACATTCATATTCCCCGCCTCTATCCGTGACGTGACTGTGCTGCGTAGGCAAACGCGCCCAGGCGTCTTCTACGCGACTCCACACAGAACCCGGAAATCAACACAGATCAGCTCACACAACACAGCGCGCCACAATTCGCAATATGAAACTGTACTTTTAAATCAAACCGCAAGATTGTAAATTTGGTAAAGTACATTTATTTGACATCAAATGTTTAGAGAATATTCAGCGATTTTCTTTTTTATTTGCTCACGTTCCAAAAAGTTCGTTTTGAGGCACGCGAGGTTCCTTTGCTGTACACAGGGTCTTAGATCATCTCACAATACAGCGCCACAATTCGGAATATGAAACTGTGGTTTAAAAGCAAACTGCAAGATTGTACATTTGGCAAAGTACATTTATTGGACATCAAATGTTTAGAGAATATTCTGCGATTTTCATTTTTATTTGCTCTCGATCCAAAATAGTTCGTCTTGAGGCAAGCGATGTTCGTGTGCAGTACACAGGGTGTTGGTTTACGATAAAATAAGCTCTTCGGTCGCACTGATAATCGCATGGCTGTTCCAACAACGAGGCACTAGGCCACCACAACGGTCTGTATGTTGCATCTAGCCGTTAGTACCGCGTAAGGGCATACTTGTACTTGGCGATCGTCCCATAAAATGGTCAGGGTGGTAACGTTGTTCACGCGGAGAAGCAACTGGCGGCTGTAGAAGCCGTCCGCCGGTGTCTGGTACTCGTGACACAGACAGTAGTGAATGATGTACCTAAAAACATAAAAAATGAAATTAGTCTCACCATCAGATCTTTATTAAAATTATTCATTTTATATATTCGGTCGGGAAATTATTTCATAACTAGGACAGTGCAACTGGGTTTTAAACGTCAAGGGGGGGGCTGTAGGATACTGAGACAGTCCCTCAGTGCAGGGGTTGACAGGGAGTGCAGGTGGAGAGTGGAAGGGCCCAGGACCGAGATCACAGACAGTGGACCAGTTGTAGCAGGGGAGAGGGAGAGAGAAAGCAGAAGCAAAGGTTTTGAGGTGCTTCCGTAAAAGTAGACGGTTCTCCCCAAGATAGTGCGCGGTACAAAACAATATGCCACATAGAATGAACAAGTACAACTTAACCCGTCTTTAAAGCTACTGTATAGTAATTAAATTGCGGTATAAACTCATCTAAAGAGTTACTTACATTATATTTGCATTTTCCATTGTGTCTGTGCGTAGGGCAGCCCCGAAATACCACTCCTTCTATGCCGACGTTATTTCTTCTAATGAACGAACATTAAATGGCTTTCGTTTCTGAAATTCTATTCATTATCGTTTCTTACGTGGTCCCGGCCTGTCAAGGTCAAAATACAATAGAACCTTATACTGAGTCGTGGGCCATTCTGGCACCCGAGAAAAAATCAAAGCAGCTGACCTTCACTTTGAACGAGCACACATTCCTAGTTAGATACATTCAGTGTAAGGCATTCTCACAGGACTTGAAATTTACACTCCATCTTTGCATTTTGTCTGCGTGCTTTGCAGCCCCACAGAACCATAAATACGGAGACATTCTATATTTTTTGAAAAATGATTTATATTACTGTTTGGTTTAATTTAATGCGCAAATGAACAAGGTTGGATAGATACACATATTCAATGGGCCTGCGACATGAGGAGACTCGAGAGAACAGACAATCAAATTACAATCATTTAAACCGTGATGTGTATTTCTCAATGAGTTCTTCTTTAGGTGGACATGGAACAGAGGCAATGTTGGGTGGCAATGCAGTTGTCCCCTGCACAGGTTCGTTCACAACTCCATTTATGTGCCTATCTAGGACGTCAACAATAAGTTTCTCAATAAACTCATATTGCATATCCTCAAACACTGGTTTGATCACCCATTGTTTACTTCTTTTAGTGAAGGCCTTATTGTAGCGAAGCGTCCCTAAAGTTCCGGTCGTCCTACTTTGTTGACGGCCAACATTATGGTTATGTGCCAAGACCGCTAAAAGAGTCCGATTTATCATGCCCTCCATGCCAAAATGCAATCGTTTTGGCCTGTACTTGAGGCACATATTGTGGAACACCTCCAAATCTCCTGTGTGGCAGAATTCCGTGAGTCCCCTCAAAGCTTTTGTTATAGTTTTATCAAATACAATCTTTTCAATGGCTTTGTGAGTGGGTGATGAAGGAATCAACCACTTCTTCTTCCGTGCCTCCTCTGTGGACAAATGGCCATGTTCACAATTGTGAAAATGTTGGTTCGTGTTCCATCGGTGAACGTTCGTACAGTGTGGCATTACTGACCGCCATTTTTCCAGTAGAATTTCCAACGACCCTCCACATGTTTTTGAGCTCCACCAAAGATGGTTGCTGATTGACTTGGACCACTGTGAAATACCTTGCAATTCTTTTTTTTTTACCTGCAGCCGACAATTTTTTATTGATTGATTTTGCAAGATGCCAAACGTCAAATTGGTGATTTATATTTTTGTACTGTTCTCTCATTGTCTTGGCAATTGAAACGTGTCTGTCCGTGGCTATCAGGTCGATCACCATTCCCCGCGATTGTAGTTCTTGCAATGATGCTACAAAGCCAACTTTCTCCATGGCCACTGAGGATGTACTTTGTGACACCTGCACGACCACCGAACTCACAATTTTCTTACTTTCCATGTCCTGAAAGTGGTAGGTGCAGTACTTGGCTGAAAATCCTGGGCTGTCGCACTGTCCATCACCGGCTAGCCTGAACCGTTTGCCCGCGAATGTACTATCAATAGACATTTTTTCCATTCTCCAAGCTTCGCTAATGGCTGGAAATAGATAATCGGTTTGGTATTTGTAGAACTGAGTTTTCGCAATGAAATGGATTCCCACAAACTGAAAGAAAGACTCTAATTTTTTAAAACTTGAACCACTAAAAAGTGCAGCCGCTGCACAAAGTAGATTGCCTGCTGGCAGTTGTCCCAGCATAGGTTGTGCAGACCATGTGAAAGGATATTTTGTACAGGTGGCATGTATTTTAAGGTTAGTGCCTCGAATTGCACGAGTCACATTAATCAATGGCTCCCCACATACTTCCCCACCAACCGAATGCCCACATTTACCGAATAATAAGATCAATCAAACAACTATCGAATACAATGAATTTGGCCTCTTTCCTTATACTGTCACTCTGCATCCCAGCTGGTTCGGCCTGTAACGTTGAGGACATGTCACTCACATGAAAGGTAGAATCTCTGATATCGTCTTCCGCTATGTTCAGTGATATTGATGGTGTTTCATTGTCGTCCACTTCATTCTCTTCCATTGCAACATCTGTTCCTTCTCCGGCGATGGGTGAATAAAACAATTTCTTCAACTTTCTCGCGGTCTTAGTTTTTGCGGGTGTGGATTCTGTGAATTGATCTCCGACTGCATCCGAACTACCAGGAGGACATTCACTATCAATGGCTGGTGGTGGTATAGCTCCGTTGTCAATCACTTCATATTCTTCCCATTGGCACGATGCATCTCCAGTCTCAAGTCCCTGCCAAAAGGTTTGACAAGCAACATCTCTCGTTCGCTTCACTGTCTGTGTAGATCTAGTTCGTACACCCACTCGCAACTAGAGGACAGATTGGAAAAGGGATGTTCAGTTTAAACACAAGTTACAGTATTGAACTATTAACAGTGAAAAACAACATAATATAGTGACCAGGACACTAACCTTCTTTTGCTTTCTTTTCTTTGAAACTTTCTTGCCTCGAACTTCAACATCAGGACGCTGTTGCTCCGACTCGTGTGTGCATGTCTCCACTTCCTCTTGCGCTGCAACGACTATGTTTTCCTGATAAGCACATCCATCACGCACTGACGCTCCATGGACTCCCTGAAACATAGAACTTTCATTAGTATGTATAATAATATCGAAAACACAAAATGTACTTGGGGACCAATACCCACGTACATCTCAATAGCAAAACACGAATGAGCGCTTTGTGTAGAACATTCAAACGACAATTATTCACGCATTGTTGATCTAGTTAGATGGAACTGTCAAGATCCATACCTCTCGGGCTCCTCATAGACTTCCATTGATGATATTATTGAAGATGATGCTTCAGTGACTCCCTGAAACACAGTAATTGCATTAGTATGGTTTTCTATTTTGATAAAAAGAACAGAAAGTTTGTGCAGGCGTGAACGGCTCATCTAAATAGACCTGCACAAATGATCAGTTGTCTAAAATAAATAATGGATATCTAAATATGATTCGATTTGCTCGATCGTTGGAAGTGTCACCACCCAGAAATCTGCATCAACTACTAGGGGTGATGTTCTTGTAGAAGAAGCTCCGTCATCTCCCTGAAACATAGTACTTGCGTTAATAAAGAAGGAAGTATAGCGGATGTAATCACGTCATATGATTTCGCTTCATCAAACTGTCAATATCCATACCTCGAAATGCATAAGAACATCAAGGGACGATGTAACTGCGGTGCACACTTCTGCAAGCTGTTGCGCCGACCCGTAACTGCACGCTCCCCCTTCTTCTAGGACTAATGCTCCATCGACTCCCTGAAACATAGGACTTTCATTAGTAATGAACACAATATTGAAAAAAGAAGACACATAGGAGGGCGACGACAGAAGGACATATCAATGGCTAAAAACGAAAGAAACATTGTGTGTAACAATCACGCTACAAGAATGCAAGATCTGATGATCTCCATCGATGGAACTGTCCTGAAACGTACCTCGAGCATCTGAGTGACATCAACGGTAGTCGTCAATACGTTGGACTCCTCAGCATCTCCCTGAAAGACAGTACTTGAATTATTTTGGATAACAATAATTATAACTGAAAACAAAGACTAGAGGACGAGTACAAGGGTGTACCATTAGGTAAAATAATTACACGATAAATTAAAACTATTGATTTACATGCCTAAAACAAGTCGGTGGCAGAATAGCCAAGTAAGATTACCCGATAGGCGCTTGAAGTGGCTGATGACTGCAATAACGACACGGATGGAGAATCTTCCGCCTTCATATTGAGTGGATACATAAATGGGGAAATTATTGTTAGCTAATGCTACACACTACCGCAAGGCCGAGAGATAAATACGTAAACTTGACTCACCAGTGGAGGGATGTGGACGAATAGAGTGGGAATAGCGGTTGAGAGCAATTTTCGCCTCGCTCGCGGTGTGTTCTTCTTTATTAGCAATGATGTGGAGTACATGTCTGAGCTAAAGTGCCTGCTGCAGATGCGGTATCGATCACCCCTCTTGTCCGCAAAGACTTCTAGGACTCTACTTTCAAGCTCAGACGGTGGATATCCGCAATATCGGACCCATTCTCTTATCTGATCTATTGTCTTAGGGAAAACATGCATTATAGTACCTTCAGATTTATTATGGGTCTTCGAAGGGCAACCGCCAATGGAACAGGCAGGCATTGTGGAAAGTTCTGAAAAGTAAAGATCAACAATTCTCAATGAATACAATTTGTGTTAAAAAATTAAATGACACATAAAAGGTCCAATGCAAGGTTCGTTTTGGTTCTTGTAACTATACACGTTATTCACATGCAGATAAGTATTTGAATAACTTTAAAAAAATAGAAAAATAATTTGACTAAACTCAGAACATGTGACTAGTTCCTTGCATGTACTGTCTTGAACGAAAAGAAAACATGGATGCAATTTGATGACTACTAGCAAATCGATATAAATTAAAAAATTGGACGCAAAATGATTATGGTACATGGCCTTACCTTGACGAACAAACAGTTAGATGCAGGGATCAGAGTAGTTTCTTGTCGTAGAATAGGGAGCAGTTCACAGGTTGCAAACTGACGAGTTTGCTCGAAGTGGTCACGGAAGTTCACAGAGACGAAGAGCAGATAACCAGCACCTTCACGGGTTGACTAGCAAAGCGCAAAGAAGTTCTCATTCGAAATATGAACTGGGTTATAAAGAATTCGAAACAGGGGTGTGTTTGTGAATGAATGACGTGTATATGTCGTGGCATTATGCGGTTTGCAGGGGGCCGTCCAGCGTGAGGGGGGATGCTTGGCAGGAGACACGGGGTCTGGAGGTAGACATGGGAACAACAACCCATGCTCTATAGACCACTTTGAAGTGTACATGGTCTTTGGCACCTCTTGGCCTTTATCGCTCCCTGACAGCTCCACTTGCCAGCGCAAGTACCCCGGTGCGAACTGCCTTTGATAGGGCGGGGGGTGGATTGGGGCGGTGGTCGTGCAGACAAGACACAGGAAGACTCGTGAATGGAGACACACTTATGTGGATTGCAGGGGGCCGCCCAGCGTGAGGGGGGATGCTTGGCAGGAGACACGGGGTCTGGAGGTAGACATGGGAACAACAACCCATGCTCTATAGACCACTTTGAAGTGTACATGGTCTTTGGCACCTCTTGGCCTTTATCGCTCCCTGACAGCTCCACTTGCCAGCGCAAGTACCCCGGTGCGAACTGCCTTTGATAGGGCGGGGGGTGGATTGGGGCGGTGGTCGTGCAGACAAGACTCGTTTGCCGCAGGGCCTCACCAAGGAGAGGCCATCTAACTGCATGTAAGAGGCAGGCTGAAGGATCTAGTACATGGAAGGCAGGGGGGTGAGTTTATAAATACCTCAGCCTCCCAGGAGAATATATGGGTGCAGTTCACCCTGGAGACCCTGGATGCCTAGGCAGTTAGTCAGCAGCAGGCTGGCCTGTGGTGGCAAGGCGGCACGGGCCAGAGGGGGTCATCTCTGTACCCGGTGCCCAAAAGGATGATTTATTATGATCAACCATATTGATTATTTACCTATAACCATGTTTTGTGTCAATAAAATCCAACGGCCTTCCTTTTATTGCCAATGCTTGAACAAAGTGGTGTGGTAAGTATTTTTGGGGGAGGAGGCAAGGCCGGGAGGCTTGATGCCAACCCGCAAAATAACATATGTATGTCTGCTGCATATGGGTTCAACGGTTATGTGGATTGAAGGTGGGCGGCCTGCGTGAGGGAGGATGCTGGCCGGAGACATGTGGTGTGACAAGACAAGGCACAGGAAGACTATTCAATGGAGACACACTAGATTCATTCAAAAAATCAAAACAACCATTGTTAAAATATATGTTGGGTTTTATTTTAGATCTTAATTTCAATTGAACATAAATAATAAACATTACACATTGTAAAGTTGCGGTTGCAGCACATCCATGGAAAATCCGCGGTATTGTCCACTGTCGCTGGGGAAATGTTGTCTAATGGCAAGTACCGCACAGGCAGGTATTACTCTCCGAACGCGGTGTCCGAGCCTCCCGTGAAGCCACCAAGTGAAGCAACGATAGGCCACCAGCCTGTACCACCTGTGAAAATGAAAGATGCAAACTGTATTAAAATGACAAAACTTTCTTATCACTGTCGATTCAGGTAAAAAATGTCATTCTGCTTTGAAAAAAATTCTATCTAGAAAATGCACAACATGGAACCAATTTACATGCATTCGAATGATGAGACGACCATGAAATAGTAGTGGCATCACTGACATCACAACCAGAGTATACTTACTCGTTACTCGGATTACGCGGACGAACAGTGCCGCAAAGTTCGTGCATAAGCACCATCATCATCCTCAACACTGTCCGTGAGAGGCAGGCTTCCCTGAACTCTGGCAGCTCGGTGATGCATTGCGGACTTGGCTCGCCTTCCGAAATGTAGGCCAAGCACCCGGAATTTTCACGGCAGCAGCAGTTCTCCTCAGTTGGCATTAGCTCGCACCGATTGCACGTGCACCAGGTGGAGACGCCGTCCATGCGACATGGTCCAGGCTCTTCATCCGTTGACTGGTCCTCCCAACTGCCGTCCGAATCCCCATTGTTTTCGCGTGCTTGCCTTTCCAGTAGTTCTTCCTCGGTGTACTCGGGCTCGTACATATACGGCATTATTGTAGCCATTGTGTGGTAAAGAAAGTAAAATAATTTATAGCGGTGGTACTGGTATCTGTTCACACGGGCTACAATCAACGAAGGTAGCTGACCAGAGCACAGAAACGAGTCACAGAATACTCAAAGTAACACACAGAGAGTAATGGAATCGAAAATCTGCTGCTGTGTGTTGTGAAACGGTGTGTTTATACTTATTGAGGAAAGAGGCGTCCTGCCATTTCCATGGCGACAGTTCATTAGCTGAGGCGCAGCGATTGTTGACACGAAACGTGCTTTGGCGTTGGGAAATGGGCGGTAAGCGTCTGCTGATGTCAGGCTCAGGGGCGGGGGATTTGATTTAGTGCCGCAAAAGCAGGTGAGCCAGGGCGATGCGGCAAGTGATAGGATTATCAGAAAATGGCGGCTGATTTCGAGGCCGTTAATGGACGAAAAGTCGGGTAAGGTCCATAGGAAAGTTTTCTACGATCGACCGAGTTATGCTTAAAAACACATGGCCGAACCGTAGGGACAATAAAAAAAAAGTCCCGGAACTATCCTTTAACGTGCAGTTATTGGATAGAGGAAGTTTAGCTGTAAGTAGCTCACGTGATTAGTAAGATGGTGGGGTGCCAATTCTAATGGGTAGATTAGTTTTAGATATGATAGCAAGGCCGCCGCCTCTGGCATTGGTTCTGTCAGCTCTAAGTATCTGGTAGCTATCTGGTTCGGCTAACATAAGGGCAGATCCTGCTGCCTCATGAAGCCAGGTCTCAGTTATGGCAAACAGGTCCAGGTTCCCATTGGTTAGGATGCCAGTAATTTCAGTGGCGTGAGCCATCAGTGATCTGGCATTTATAAGCGATCCAGATAAGGTTAAGGTACTATTAAGTTTGGGTTTAGGGGGGAATGTTTAGTTATGGGTATATTGATCCTCGTGGGAGTTTTCGGAGTAGTGGCGGCATGTGCAGAATTCGGATTGTTATGCCTGTTCTCATGCGCTCGCCTAGTCGAGAGTTCATAGGCTTGGGTGGCATTTTGTATAGGAAGGCTAGTTTTGCCGTTTGTTTTCAGTTCATAGAGACGAGGCAGTCTTGATCAGAGTTTCATGTTACTGTCCTTCAGTGGGCATGTTGAGATAGTAGCAAAGGCCATTATAGCGAATAGGCGACTGGTTCCTCTGGGTTTTGCTCATATTCATGGAGTTGGCTAGGTCAGGTTATCACAAAGTAGGCTGCTCAAATTGTCTCAGAATGGGCTAATTCCAGTTATCACAGAGTAGGCTAGTTTCTTTTGGCACAGAATAGGCTAATTTCATATCTCACAGTTTTCAATAGATACAAAAAAGGCTATTTTCAGTTCTCACAGAATAGGCTGAACACAGACTAGGCTAATTTCAAATCTCGCGGAGTAAGCTAAAATCAGTTCTCAGAGAGTAGGCTAATTTCCCTTTTCACTGAATATGCTGATCACAGAATAGGTTAAATTTAGTTCGTACAGAATAGGCTAAATTCAGTTCTCACAGAATAGGCTGAACACAGAATAGGCTAAATTCAGTTCTCACAGAATAGGCTGCTTTTATTTGTCACAGGAATTGGCTAATTTCAATTATCATAGGGTAGACCCGTTTCAATTATTCAGAGTAAACTACCTCCGATCAGATAGAGTAGGCTAGTTTCAATGATCAGTTTTCGTATCTATTTGAAAGTATACAGACTGGGAGGGCCGTAATCAGAGGCAGAAAATGGTAATGCATACAGTAGGCTAGTGCACATCTGATCAGAAGTGTGTAATGTGCTGATACATTGAAGGTGCAGAGGAGTGGCACAGATATGGTTCGATATGCTAGGTTTGCAGTGATATAGAGCATACATAACCGAAATTACAGGTTTATTAGCATTGTCATTATATACCAATTAAGCGGTCTACATTCATAATATAGCGGGCACATTATAACGGGGGCCTGAACATGTCTCCCAGAGTACGTGGTAGCCAGGGAGTTATGTTGCGGCAAGGGGCCCTTGGGTGAGTTAGCTAGCTTAGCACATCGAGGGTGGTGTCTCAGAGTTTGGGCGTTAGTTTTGTTGAGAGCATGCTACTGGTATCGGTGGAGGGGGCAAGCCTCTGCTGGATTCTGTTATTAATAAACAGAGTGTAGTGATGCTTACATTTTACTACTCCAACCATGCATAAACAAACATGTATATTTACGGAGATGAGATAGACAAAGCTCACCTATGATGGAAGAGACCAGGTTGCGTGCCGTCACAGTGCGGCAAATAGGAGGCAAAACAGGGCCTTATCCTTGGCCTTTCCCGCGGGACGGCTCCCACGGATTGGGTAAAGGTGGTGTGTTGCTTAGCAACGCACACACACAGCCTCGCTTTCATTCTGCTTTGCGCCGGCCATGTTGGATGTGGCAATGGGCTCAGACGCAGCGTGATGGATAATGGCGGATGAGCGATTTTAGACGCAATATGTAATGGCCTGCAAAATGCTGGCAAGGGTAGAAGCTGGTTTGCTGAAGAGGCATAAACTTGCAG
Organism: Ambystoma mexicanum; assembly: GCF_040938575.1. NCBI lineage: Eukaryota > Metazoa > Chordata > Amphibia > Caudata > Ambystomatidae > Ambystoma > Ambystoma mexicanum. The sequence goes on along the minus strand of NC_090931.1, from coordinate 548,253,535 downwards.
TTCTGCTCGATCCGTGCTGATGAGCTGCGGCTGCATTGCTGCGATCCGTCGTTGAGGTAATACAGGATAAGAAGGGCTCCTGTCTGCTCATTCGCTGGTCAGTGGTGTTCTGATCTTGCTGAGGCAAAATAGGGCCTTATCCTTGGCCATTCCTGCGGGACGGCTCCCGCCTACGGTGGCCCGGATTGGGTAAAGAAGGCGTGTGTTGCTTAGCAACATGCAAACACAGCCTCGCTTTCATTCCGCGTTGCGCCGGCCATGTTGGATGTGGCAATGGGCTCAGACGCAGCGTGGCGGATGGGGGATAATGGAGGATGAGATTTTTTGCTCTCACCCCATCCCCAGCCACACTCCTCAGTGATCGCTGCGGCATCACTATACTCTAAGCCTGAGTCGTCCTCAGCCGCCTCCTCTGCGGCTCTACTAGGCTTCTGCCCATGAAATTCAACCCGGACGTCCAGGAACGCATATTTCATCTACCGTTCGGGGGGGTAGGAGGTAGGGGTGTGAGGGGTGGGGGATAACCTCTTCCATTCCACAATAGATGAGGAGCTGGACAAAAAGAAAAACGGCTCACAAATGTCCAAGTCTTTATCCATCTTGACAAAGACCACACACAAGTCGTACACCCAGTCACAGCAGTGCTCTGACAGGGGCGTATGTATGGTGGGTTCCGCGGCTTCCATGAACAGAGATCCCGGCAGCCGGACTGCTCGCTGTCTCAGAACCGGCGCAAGCAACAAAAAGGGGGTGGGGGAGTATGGGCTTTTTCTAGTCCTCCTCCTCCTCCGCGACAGCCTCTGAGGGAAAGAAGGCATGACGCATCCCTTTCGGTCCATGTGTCTTCAGTGGGAGGCAGGCTTGCTCTCGATGCACATTTCTGGTGCCAGAATTTCACGGACCCCTGGATCCTCTGTAGTACCAACAGGGTACTGCCTACCCACCCCATACCAGCCTCTCCCCCCCCCTCCACTCGCTCAATTTGGGACAGCAACTCTGGCGGAGATCCGATCACTCGTAGAGAGCCAGGCAGTGGAGGAAGTCCCAGCCTCCCACCGAGGCTTGGGCTTTTACTCCAGGATTTTTACCATTCAGAAGAAGAAACAGACGGACCTGAGAGTTGTGCTGGACATTTCAACCCTCAACCTCTCCTTAACCCTACAAAAATTTAAGATGGTTACTGCAGCTTTTATAGCAGACATATTGTGCAAGGGCGACTGGATGTGCTCACGTACCTACATGTCCCGATTTGGCATCCCCATCGTTCTTTCCTACGGTTCAGGATCATGGGCTCCCATTTTCAATACAAGGCCCTCAAATCGGGCCCCCAGGGTCTTTACCAGGCTCATGAATATGGTGGCTGCCCTCCTCAGAGCGCAGGGCTTCCACATCTACCCATACCTCAACGACCTTATGAACACACTGCACGATCTGGGCTTCATGCTCAATCTCAAGAAGTTGCAGCTGCACCCCACGCAGACTGAAATTTTTAAGCCTCATCTGGGACACGTGCTCCGAGAAGGTATTTCCGTCGGAGGAAAAGATATTGGCCATCAACAGGGCCACCACCCACCCACTCTGCGGAGAGGTGACCTCGGCATGGTGTTACCATCATCTCCTGGGTCTCTTGGCGTCGGTCCTGTTAGCCGTTCCACACACGAGATTGAGGATGAGGAGGATTCAGCTGCACTTCACGGTATCATGGAACCAGGAGCAGAGCTCCCAATCTGAGATAAATGTTCATCTATCTCTCTACCCGTACCTAACTTGGTGGTCCAGGCTACGGCAACCTACGGATGGGCAAGTCCTTTCACTGCACACCCCGGAGGCCACCATCACCAGACTCCTACCATCACCAGACTCCTACCATCACCAGACTCCTTGCTCGAGTGCTGGGGAGCCACACTGGACGATCTCTCGGTCCACGGCACCTGGACTTGACAGGAGCAGGAATACCACATCAATTGGCTAAAGCTGAACGCCATCTGGCTAGCGCTCAGGGCATTCCTACCACTTCTCAGGGGCAAGGTTGTCTTCAACCAGACCGACAACTCAACCAGCATGTACTATGTCAACAAACAGGGAGGCACCAGATCCCCTCCTCTATGCAAACTGCCAATCGGCATGTGGGAGTGGCCCTGGAAAATGACATCTACCTCACGGCAGTCCACCTCCCGGGAGAATCCAACCTGGAGGCGGACAGGCTCAGCAGGCTGGGAGCGGACAATTATGAGTGGCAGCTAAACAACCTCATGATTCAGGAGATCTTCAACAGGTAGGGTCATCCCCAGGTGGATTGCTTTGCCACCTGGCACAACAAGAAGCGCCGTTAGTTCCCCTCCTGGCACGGACAGTACCCCGGCTCCCTGGGCGACGCATTCCTGCTTCAGTGGAATGGCATGAAGGCTTACGCCTTCCCGCCCACGCTGCTGATTTAGAGTACTTTGCTAAATCAAGGAGTCTCGCCAACTCAACATCATTCTAATAGCTGCATGGTGGCCGGCCAGGCCATGGTTTTTGGAGTTGCTCAGCCTCTCTGAGATGCCTCCGATTCACCTCTCGACGGGCCCAGCGCCTCTTCTGGGTTAGCAGTGAGGGCAGGGTCATCCACCCCGCGCCACAGAAACTAGCCCTCAGTGTGGTTCCTGAGCAGTTAACGCTGCAGCACCTCAGCCTCTCGCAGGCTAATCTGGAAATCATACAGGGAGCAAGACTGCCAGGGCCCATTATAAAAGTAAATGGAACAGATTCTGCCACGGGGCAGACTCCAAAAAAGTCGAACCCCCTGGCATGTACTTTGGACGACGTGCTCTCCTTCTCGGCGCACCTCGCCCCCTCGGGTGTGCAGGTTGACACTTGCCGTACATGCCTTGCAGCCATCGGAGCTTACAGGAACTCTGGGGGGGGTCTTCTCATCCTCCAATCCTATCGTCAAACATTTGACTGGGCTTGCAAGGCTCTACCCACCTGTCAAGAGGCTGCACCCGGTGTGGGACTTCAACGTAGTCTTGGGCACCCTGGCACACAAACAGTTGGAGCCAATGGAGTCTGCGGACACCAGGCTTGTCAGCATCAAGACGGCCTTACTAGTCCGCCTCACCTCGGCTCGTAGTCAGCGAAATCCAGGTGCTGGTCGCCTCGGAACCATATACTAACTTTCACAAGGACAAAGTAGTCATGCGGATACACCCAGAATTTCTGGCCAAGGTGCCGTCTGCTTTCCACTTGAACGAGGAAATAGTCCTTCCTACGTCTTTTGACTATCCCAAGGACGAAGCACAGTGCTGCACTGCCTGGATGTCAGGCGTGCCCTGAAATTTTACTTGGACAGGACCAAGGGCTTCTGCAAATCGGACGCCCTGTTCGTCACTTTCGGAGGCTCAAGACCAGTCTATCGGGCATCGAAGGCTCCCATTTCCTGCTGGATGGTCTCAGCCATCAGAGAGGCATACAGGGGCCAGCACAAGCCGCTTCCGGCCAACATGCATGCCCACCCAGTCAGACCCAAGGCAACGGCCATCGCATTCCAGCGCCATGTCCCTTGGCAAGTCATAACCAGGGTGGCCACTTGGGCGCCTCTCTCTGCTTTCTGCGAGCATTACTGTTTGAATGCCAGCTCTAGATCTGATACGGCTTTCGGACAGGCGGTTCTCCGGGACCTATTTGCTTAAGGGAGGGTCTCCTCTCCACCCTGGGGCTACATTCAGTTGTAATCACCCATGCAGTATGGAGGAAAGGGGACAGGACATAAGAGTAATTATAAGTTACTCACTGTAGTGAGTAACATACTCTGTCCTTAGTCCCCTTTCCTCCATACGTCCTACCAATCTCCCCCCTAATAATACTGGTGACATTAGGCAATGTTAAATCTATTGTCGACACGTCAATGGGGAGTGAGGTGTGGGGCCGGAGGGTGGAGTCAGGGCAGCATTTGCACCCTGGGCTGCACCCCCACGTGCCTCTAAATTTAAAGGGGAAGATTTAACTTATAATTTCTCGACCTTTGGTAGTTTATTCTCATGGGTCACTCCCTTAGATGGCTGTTTCCTGTGCCACTGCCGAAGGCTGCTGACTGGATTTGGGCGGCTGTTGATCTGGTCTGCGCTGCCGACCACATGGCTGTGCCTTCTGGTCGGCCTTTACAGTAGGCAGAGCGGTCATATTCTTTTCAATAATGCCTTTCCTTTTCCCCTTCTCAGTGTTCCCTAGGGTTTGTCGTCGCTAGTACGATCCTGCCCTATTTAGATTTTATACCCATGGAAAGACTAGCATAGTTGGTGCGACAATGGTCTTCCTCTCGACCACAACGAGGCGGCCTTTACGGCCTGTGAACTCCTACGGCCAAAGACTCTTAAGGAACGCTGTTTGATATGGTGGACGGCCTACGGTATGTCGCAGGCCGAAAGTAATTCCTCCGCCGCCACAGCCAGCGAGTGTGGCGAAGGGATTAGCGATGACCAGGGCTCCACTTCGGAGGCCATTGACCTTACTGCAGAAAGTTCTCTTTCTGCAGCGTCCGGCCCCGATGGACAGACGTGAGTCCTGCTATGTAGATGATACATCCTGGCGACATGGACGCCCCTGATTCCCACACTAAGCACACAACCTACGGTTCTTCTTTGGCAGTCAAGTTGAAGCGCTCTGAAGTGCCAACGGGCAAGTTGAAGCGCTCTCAAGTGCCAACGGGCACGTCGGATACTTCGGCGTTGCCCGCTGATCCTCCGGATCGGCAGCCCTCCCCGCAACTGCGACAGCTGCATGTGTCCAGGCAATCCAAAAGGAAGGGCGCTAGCACCAAATCACTCATGGCCGTCGAGACGCTTCAGAAGAAGGCTCTGACACTGCTTAAAGGCCACAGTGTCACCGAAATCCACCGTGCAGCCACTGGCTCAACACCTCCTTGAAGGCCCAGGCATCAGCGATAGTATCACGAGGATCGCTTCAGCGGTTAAACAAAAGGAACTGTCGAAGCAAACGTTGAAACTGGAAGAATGGCCTAAAGACGCATCACAACGCTCGGAGCCTCAAAGGGTACTCTGAGAGCCCTTTGTCTTTATCCAGGACTTTAGAAGGAAAATCACTATGTTCTGAATAGGAAATTCGTCAAGAAGATCCCTTTCCTCCCCTGGACGATTCGGGTTCATCATCATGGACCAGGGAGAGGTTTGAGGGGTGCATGAAGAGACTGGAGAAGTTGAGGAACTTCCTTTTACGCCTATGGCTAAGTTTCAGAGCACCTTTGAGGATCCTCATGAACAGATGTTTTTGATGTTACAGATGACGAGGTGCCTATCAATACCTACATACAGGATGATACATTTGGGGACCCCATAAATGATCCTGCTGATCCCATGGACAATTGGGAAGACTGCCATCCAGTTGATATCAACCTTGGGCATCCCCTACTCCTACTCCGGACACTGACGCTCTGTGTATGTAAACCCCTCCTACCACTCGAGTCCGTCAGGCCTCACCTGTGGATCAAATGGCGTTCAACGCCATTTTAAAGAAGGCGGCTGATCCATTTTCGCACCGCCACACAGGCGGCTATGCAGGATTTGGGTTTTGTAGAGGACATACTGGAGGAAAAGCCTCCTGCAAGTCAGGCCATTCCCTTACTGAAATCTTTTGAGACGTCTAGCACCTTCATTGTTAATTCCAGATCAGGGCGATTAATCCCAGGGTAGATAAGTTGTTTCGCCCTTCTTTTACCGACCCCCTTTACATTAAAGGGTATGCCACTCCAGAGTCCCTGGTAGTTACGACTACGAGGAAAAGGGCAGGTGTCCCCCTGTCTACAGGGGAGGCACCACCTGATAAAGAAGGCAAAAAGTTGTATGGACTGGGAACGACTGCTGCTGTATTCTCCACCTGAATAGCCTACAACACCACTCTGTTGGCTAGCTACTCAGATGTACAGTGTAATTTGTTGCAAGAGGGGCTTCACAAGGTCCCAGAAACTTGTTTCGTGGATGAAGCGCTTGAGACAGCTAAAAAAGGAGCATGGGACTCTCAAAACCTTAAACCAGATTACCCGAAGGCCTTCACAACAAAGAGGGGGCGCTTCTCATAGTTAATTTCACGGGCAATCTCGAACCCCTCAAAACCAGCATGGTTCAGGAAACAACTTGTCTTCAGGACAAGGATCCAACACCACCACCACGTATCTACCTAGAGGACAATGCCGTGGAAAGGGTAGAGGCCAGAATTCCACTCCCAGAGGTTCCCCGGCCTCAGGTCGGAAGTGACCCTCAGATCCAGGTCCCCTCTCATGCCTTCCCAGTTGGGGACGTCTAACATGATTCCTTCATGCATGGGAGGGGATAACAGACCAGTGGCTGCTCAAGACCGTTGCCCACAGGTACTGCATAGAACTTTGCCGACCACCTCAATTCAGACTGCCAAATTCAAGACGACTGATGCCAGAACACCTACGCATTCTGCTGCAAGAGGTAGAGATCCTGCAGGAAAACGGTGCCATAGAAGTCGTCCCTCTTCTACAGGTAACAAGGGTATTTATTCAGTGTACTTCCTTGTACCCAAAAAGGATCTCGCCATGCGCCCTGTGCTAGACTTGCGCCCAGCAAACAAATTTGTCAAACCTCAAAGGTTTTGTATGGTCATGTTGCCGGCGGTAATCCCTCTGCTGATTAAGGGGGATTACATGGCAACACTGGATATGAAAGATGCAAACTTTCATATTTCAATGTTGCAGGCACACATAAAATACCTAAGGTTCATGATAGGACAAGCACTATCAGTTCAAAGTACTCCCCTTCAGCATTGCCTCAGCACCAAGGGTGTTTACGAAGGTAGTGGCAGCTGCGTACCTCTGCCGAGAATCCGTTCCGGTTTACTCTTACCTCGACCACTGGTTCATAACTGGATTCCTACCGGAACATGCCTGTTGAACACCCAAAAGACGATGGACCTCTTATTCAGCATGGGATTCTCCATCAACGAGATCGGGGTCAAACAGTTCTTAGGGGCTCTAATTCGGACAGAAGACGACCTCGTCTTCCCCTCCAACAAGAGGGTTCAAAACATGCTGTTTCAGATCCCTCAATATGTAGCCGGTCGAGAGTCGGCTATACGCAAAGCCATGCGACTGTTAGGAATGTTAGCGACCTGCATTTACTTAGTTCCTCACGTGCGTCTGCACATGTGTCCTATGCAAGAGTGGCTCAACTGCCAGTGGTGTCAGGCCAGCGGACAATGAGAAGATCTGGTGGTTGTCTCACCAGCCCTAGTTATCTCTCTGCAGTGCTGGTCGAGGGAAAGCCTCTTGAAGGGGAAAACCTTCACCACCCCCGCAGTAGAAGCCACTCTCACGACACATCTCTCACAGCATGGGGGGCTCACCTGCTTCAGCAGATGGCACACGGCGTGTGGTTCCCAGAAGTTGCATCCAACCACATTAATCTGTTGGAGCTGTTAGCCGTTTTCAAAGCACTGAAAGCCTTTCAGACAGTTACAGGGGAAGGCAATCCTAATCGGACAGCATCACAGCCATCTATTACTTGAACAAGCAAAGGGCACACACTCTCCAGGGCTATCCAAGCTGTCCCAGAACATTTGGAGATGGGCTCTCTAACACAGGATGTTGCTGGTGTCTCAACATGTTCCAGGGGAACTCAATCTTCTAGCGGACGTGCTCAGCAGAGACTTCCCACTACCCATAGAGTACGAATGGCGACTACATGAAGACATCGTCTCCAATGTTTTCGCACAGTGGGGTTTCCCAGAGATCGACTTGTTTGCAACTCTGGAGAATGCTGAATGCCAAGATTACGCCTCCAGGTACCCCCAGAACCGATCCAAAGGGAATGGTCTCTGGATAACATGATCAGGGAAATTTGTTTACGCTCCCCTCACCCCCCAGTGTTCCCTCCCCCCACCCCCGACTCCCCTACTCAACAAGATAGGGCACACAATGCACCAGGAACCAGTCACCATGATATTGGTGGGCCTGCCAACCTTGGTTCTCCCATCTGATGGGGATGTCCCTATCTCCTCCAATGAAACTGCCTTGCCCGTACAACGAGTTATCTCAAGACAAGGGGGAAACACTTCACCCATGCCCACAAACCCTGAACTTAGCAGCTTGGCTCCTGAGGTCATAAAGTTTGGGCACCTACGAATCCCTCAGAGATGCATGGACTTACTTAGGGAGGCGAGAAAACCTAACACCAGATACTGCTACTCAGTAAATGGAAGCGCTTTATCTGATGCAATTCCAAGGGCGGCAATCTTATTGACTGCTCTTCTACCCACATTGTATTTTACCTGACTCACCTACTAGACTCGGGCCTGGTTTTTAATTCCCTGAAGGTTCACTTGGCTGCTCTCTCAACCTACACTGTCACAACAGGTGGTGTCCTGGTGAAAAATACCAGTTATTAAGACTTTCATGGAAGGTGTTAAAAGGATTCATTCCCCCATTTTTAACCCTGCTCCCGGGTGCGACTTAAATGTGGTCTTGACTAGACTAATGGTGTCTCCTTTTGAGCCTATGCCTAAGGCAAGTCTCAAAGACCTTACCTATAAGACAGCCTTCCTAGTGGCTATCACTTCTATAAGGAGGGTTAGTGAACTACAGGCCCTTTCTGTTCTAGACCCTTTGTTACAGTCAGAGATAAGGTGGTTCTGCACACTCATCCTCGATTTGCGCCTACATTTATTTCCAAGTTCCATGTGAGCCAATCGATAGAACTGCCTACTTTCTTCCAGAATCCCTCAAATCTGGCTGAAAGAAGCCTGCACACATTAGATGTGCACAGGGCAGTCATGTTTTACCTGGAAAGAACTAGACCACTGAGGAAAACTAATCCAATTTTCCGTTTCCGTGGCAGCTGATAGAGCAGGGGATCCTGTCTCTAAATCAGCCATCTCAAGGTGTATTGTCATATGCGTCACACTCTGTTTCTCTCTTGTTAAGAGAGAACTGCCCTTCAAGCCCAGAGCACATTCTACTCGAGGCACTGGGGCTTCCATAGCTTTGATTGCAAATGTTCCCCTAGAGTCGATTTGCAAAGCGGAAACCTGGAGTTCTGTACACACCTTAACAAAACACTATGACCTAGACACTCCTCCTAGGTCTGATTCTCAGGTGGGACAAGCAGTATTAAGACATCTTTTCTCTACTGTTCCTTCTCACAACCCACCTCCAACTCCGGGTACTGCTTGCTAGTCTATGCACAGCATGTGATTCTAAGCAGATTCACAAGCATCAGAAGACCTGCATTACTCAAACTAATAGCATTTCTGGTGATTGTATCTGCTTAGATTCACAGGCGCCCACCCTTCCTCCCTGCTGGGGTGGAAGGAACATAGACGTCTTACTACTTTCTCTCTTTTATCTACTCACTCACGATAGTCATTGGACTCCCTCATGGCAGAATAAATACAATCCGAGGAACATCGACGGGTGAGGGATTTTGGGTACACTACCCGTCACGTTGGGGATGGCACGCCCATGTCGACTTCCCCTTTCGATACTCGAAAGACGAGATGCTATACTCTGCGATTACCTCTGGATGTCAGACTATATGCACAGCATGTGAATCTAAGAAGATAAAATCCTCAGAAATGCTATTACGATGAGTAATGCAAGCTCCTTCATGGGGTATCTAATCGTATTCCTTCCTCCTCTTCGCCCTAGTTCTTCACTTGCTCCTCATTGCTGCTTAGCCTCATGCTCCTCATTGCTGCCTTGCCTCATGCTCATACTGCCCCCATCCTAGACCCCCAACCCACTTGTCAAAATGAGGGATGCCCGCTTTACAGACTAGCACTTTAGTGGTCTCACTGTCCTCTTCTCCCGCCTGTCCTCCTATTCACCACTTGATCCTCCTGTCTGCCTCCTCCAAGTCCTTGCAATTCTCCACTGCACATGTCTTCTCCGATTACCCTTCCCGTTAATTGTCTTCTCACCGTTCGCCACCACCTATAAGCCCCTTCTCTGGCACTTCTATAGTCCGGTCTGGCTCCTCCCCTTATCTAATTGGACCATCTCTCTTCCTTCTACTTGGGCACCTTTGTATCCAATCTGCCCTCTGTACCCTGAGCCATTGGCTGTCCCTGCAGCCCCCCAAGCCCTTGTCGCAAAGGGGAAAAATATCTCCTATCCTAGCAAGCACACCCTATTGATGAGCAGAGATGACACTGTACTTGGTATAGGGTTTGAAACATTGAGACTTTGCCAGCCGACGTCCAAGGTGTAATGGGGATAAATCTTCTACATAAGAGAATGACAAATATATTTCATGTAATTTATTTCTCTGTCCATTGATAGCTATAGTTTCCACGGAGAGAACTTAATTTAAATGCTGCCCAAAGTGCAGTAATTGGTTTCCCTGGCTCAACACCCATTTGGCATTATAAAACAACTGTTTGCCTAGAGATTACCCTGAAAGTTAATGCACGAAATTTCCAAAACTCTTGAGTCATTGAGTACAGCTCTGTCCAGCATATGCCATGGAGGTCAAAAGATCAGGGGAAGTTTACAATCGTGCTTCAAAGAGAGCCAATACTGGACTGGCTTAAAAACATGGAAGCCTCTGGTGCCTTGCCCTCCCCGCGCATGTCGGCTCAGGCAGACTTCAGTAGGTGCACTTCTTGTGACTGCTTGTTCCCAGCATCGGATCTGCACACTCTGTGCCTCCAGTGTCTGTGAGGATCATGGCTGGGGTGGTTGTTCGGCATGCAACACGCTCACTCCGCGGTCAGGTGGAAGGTCTTCTCCAGATCTCCTCCTGAACACTTGAAGGAATACATACGCAGGAAGTCAAGCCCCAAGGTAAGTACTATATTCAGCAAAGTGTCCTGCAATGGCGATTCCTTTCCAGGCAAGACCCTGAGTGGGAGGGATCGTTCGGATACTCGTACCAATCACGGGCCTGAGGCGCCAAGGCTACCGGTTTTCGGACCAAGGGATCCAAGGATCCTCTTGGACTGAGGGGCCGCAAGGTTCTAGTACCGGGAAAACTCCACAGGGGCATTGCTCTATCACTGGATCTAGGCCCGAGAAGGCGCCTACACGCCAAGGCACGACTGGGCACACTCCAAGCATGACAAGCCTCCCAGCTCTACACCTGAGCTGCAGACTAGTACTGAGCATGCGTTGGAGGACAAACCGGTGCCTGCTCATACAGGTATGTCGGCAGCCAGAGTTCCCACTCTTTCCTGCTTAGCCAAAGAAAATGGTGCCGCAACAAGAAACACGCTCTGATGAATTCTGCGCGACTCATCCCTGAACCAGAGTCTAGGCTCTCCTCCCATGTGGCAAGGGGAAGGCAGACACTACCTGATCCTAACCCTAGGGGTGGTAAAATGAGGGAGGATCACATGGGAGGAGATGGCGGTCAGTGGCAAGTGGTGACTCCTGTAGGAGAGACGCAGTATTTATCATCTTGTGAGGATGAGGGTCCTATAATTCCCTAATATCTAATGGCATGCTGTCATTGCACAAGTCCCTCCCATGAAACTACCCAAAGCTGTGAAAAAGCATATAAACAGAATAGGGTTTGTACCTTGGGAGTTCAGGAATTAAATGACCTCTAATTGTCATAATTCTGCTTTGGGTAAAGGCAATGACTCCAAAATTTAAAAATATTTTCCTAACATCCCCTAACTCCAACTTTCAATTCAAAAAGCAATCAAAATTGACTAAATTACAACTTTGGACTTCAGGATCCATAATGTCTGTGGTACTGGGACGAGGGACTAGAGTTATTAAGGATCGAAGGTGTTATTGACAATGTGCGGTCTCATTGTATAGTAAGAAACTTGAGCGGGACGTTTAAACTCGGAAATGAGTTGCAGCTAGGATGAGATGCAGGAGGAGTAACTGAGTCAGAAGCAGTCTGGAGTGCTAGGATTACAGCAGAAGCTGAAGGAAGAACGCCAGCTGTTGCCACTGCGAGAAGCAAAAGTGTGCGTACTTGCAGAGTGGGCACAGCAGGAAAAGCCCAGCCAAAGGGAGACATGCTCCCAACCTGACGTGTGGTGCTTCGGTGTGCGGGAGGATGTGCAGGACCAACTGAGCTGGCAGAGCTCTGGAGAAGAGCTGTGCAGTCCATGTCGGGTACCCAGGAGCTGGCAACGGAGCGGACAGGACACGGGTCTGCCGAACACAGTGAAGCTGTCGGAGACGCCGAAGAAGTCTGGTGAGTTGGCCTGAACCGAAAGGTTACCTCAGGTGTGCCGAACAGGACAATTGGCGGTAAACGATTTTGAATACCAAACGAGTTAAGTACAGAGGCGACAAGGGCACAATTCCCCGTATGTGGGATACCATCTGGGGAAACCTGCAACCCGCATTGCCAAGAGGCTGTAATGAAACCGTACAGAGGCAACAAGGGCGTAACTCCCCTTTGAATGGATTTTGTCCTCCCACGTATTCATCTTTAGATGGATATCCTCTTCAGCTTGGCTGCATCAGAATATTCTTTTCGGTAGAGGGTGCTGTGCATTGATGTGTCAACTCTATGTCCCTCGAGGGCCTCAGTCTTGAGGTAGAATTCATCACAAGTACATAGCACGCGCACCGGCCATTAGCTTCAGTTCTGCTTTTCTGCGATAGCTGATGCTTCATGAAATTATGGCGCTCTTCAGTACCTGTGAAAACTGCGACTTACTCGCAAAACAATGGCCTCTTCGACACCTTCAACCCTACCTACCGGGTTAAAAAAATGCCACGATTGCAGCGCTAAGATGTCTCTCACAGATCCTAGAGTCTCTGTGGTGCCTTGACGTGGAGCATCGGACGGCAGACTGCGTGTCCTGTCAGTCCATGACTGGTAAAGCTTTGAGAGACCGAAAAGGGAAATTAGCTGTGAGTAGGCCCGCTACTAAATCCCCCTTGACGACACCCTCAAAAAAGCACTCGTCTTTCGTCGAGGCGACTCTCCTTGAAGTAAAAAATTCAAAAAGTGCTCTCGATCCAGGAGTGGTTTTCACCACTCTTCATCTTTGTCCAAGAAGTTGAAGAAAAGGCAATATTGATCACCTTTTTACCGCCTCATCTGATTCATCTCCTTAGAGGGGCATTAGCGGCCCAACCAAATTGTCAACTGGAGTCATTCAGACAGGAAATGTTAAACATTTTCGAGAAGGAGGCCCCAAATGACTTTGAAAGAGAAAGCTAGATACCAGGCTCCTGTCGCGCCGTTGCTGACAAGGAAAGGACTAAGGCAAAATCCTGCACGCCTTTGAACATGGAACGTAAGCCAGAATACCCACGAGAACCTTTGAGGCCTCGATGAAAAATTGTCAAACTCTATTGAGTCGGGGTTCAAGCCCCTCGAGGGCTCCGTCGATGCCAAAGTCGTCAGCGCCAAAACCATCAACGCCACCGGTGCCAAAACCATTGACGCCTTTTCCCATTAAATCTACATTAGCCTCTAATGAGGTTGAAAAATCATAGACCTTTATGTAGAAAGGATTTCTTTTCAAATCTTTGTCTATTTATGATGACCACGAACCTTCATTCCTAGCTACTCCTCCATTTGGATTGGAGTTTGGCACACCCATCGTCCGAGAGGCCCTTATCTCTGAGGAATCCAGGTTAAAGGACTTGTATAAAATCTTCAATCTGCTAGTGGCATTGGCATGTCACCTGAATTTGGCAAACTGGACCTGGCAGACCACGCAGATGCCTCCTTATAGGCAGCTTATGACTAAAGGAAGACTTTTTAGGATGGGGCAGGCCTACTCCTCCGTTCGAACAAGATCACCTGACTGATATATTGGATAAAGGTCTTCAGCAGGATCCTGTACTTCCTTTCTATATTGCCCTACACAAACGGCTAAAGGCAAATTTGGAGGCTCCTGCAGTGAATAAGAACCTCGCCAAGAAGTACAGGCCTGCCACTGCCGATCCTGAATATTTGTCAAAACATCCTACACCAGAGAGCCTGGTGCTTCAGGCAGCAACATCTTCTAAACAAGCTGCTTATCCAACCATTCCGCCAGACCAGGATGATGAGCGCTTTGACGCTTGGGCTAGGGAAGTGTTTTCTGCCGGGAGCATGGCTTTTAAGTCAGCAAATGCCACTTCGGCTCTAGCCGAATTTACGTTCAACGGGTGGGACTGTATAGCCATGGCAGTTGAGCATATTCCCGAAGGGGAATAAAGAAACAGCTTCTTGAATATTGTAAGAGATGGAAGGGAGGCGATGTGTGAGTCTCTTCAGGACTAGACTCAGCTGACCGCATCAGCAGGACCATGGCCGCAAGCACTGTAATGCGCAGGTTTGAATGGTTGAGGAAGTCTGGATTTGCACCGAATGTGCAGTCTAGGCTCCTCAACATGCCCTTCGACGGCAGTCTGCTGTTTAGCAGCAAGGCTGAAGAAAGCCTGGACAAGCTGCAGACCTCAAAGGTGGCTGCCAAATACCTTGCTGCCGCTATCGGATGGCCACAACCATCTCACCCCAGTGGATCATCTTGGAGGGGGTAGGTCCTTTCACTTCTACTCAGTTGGAAGAGCGCAAGGACTAGCTAGTCAAACGGGCCAAAGATTGCCTGTTGGTGGATGAGGGAAGGGTGATAAGTCCGCCCCAAGCAACAGCTACCTTACAATCAGCTGCTGCTTCAGCTGCCTCAAAACCTGAGACCTTAACCCACAAGACAATGGTCGGAGGCAGACTCTCACAGCGTCTGCAAGAATGGTGGGGTATTACTTCAGATGTGTCGGTGTTGGAAAAAGTAGCCCAGGGTTACTGCCTCCACTTTTTAAGAAGGCCTCACTCATTCAAATTTCTGGATCCATTCCTTGTGCAGGACATTTTGAGCCTGCTAGCGAGAGGTGCTATAAAACCAGTACTTGTGACAGAGAGGAACAAAAGGTGGCACTCTACCTATTTCCTAATTCCCAAGAAGCACCGAGGATTGAGACCCAAAGGCAGGAAGTGGGGGAGGAATTTTTCACTCCCCTGCTCTTTTTCTCTGCCAGAGTGCCTGACTGGAACCAGTACCCACTGGGGGGGCTAGCAACCTGCCCCTTTCTGTAAAATGCGAGTTTGCAGATGAGTGAGTGGGAATACGAATAAACTGTGAGGTTCCTGAGGTAGAAAGCAAGTCGACCACTGGAGCAGAAGATCCAAAGCTGAAGACTACCAGAGACGTCTGCCCACCCTTCCAGTTACTGTGAAGCGAACACTGCTGTCCTGATCCTGTTGTCTTATCGACAGAGGAGTTCCGAAGAGGATTCCTTCCCGTTGGCTGGTGGGATTAACCAGCCTGGGACGAACTGCAAATTGAGCCATCTCCTGAGGTGCTGTCTTTCCAGAGCTGCAGACCATGAATACCAGGAGTCCTCCGACCTATTTGTAGTGAAACTTCTTCGCGAGGCCAAATTTGGTCAGAACTTTGAGTTCCAGTTGGACCTTGCCAAATTTGGCCAGAACTTTGGCGAGTTCCAGTTGGACCTTGAGAGGCACAATTTCACTCATTTAAGTGTCCTCACTCGAAGATCGACCGGGCGAATAACGTCCTTTGTTGGAGCTGAGAAAAATATGCCAAAACCAGACCAACCAAGGAGACCAAAGAAATCCATGCCAAGTGTCCTTTCTTGAGATTGCTGCTGAGACATGCCATCGAGACCTTCGTCAACAGACCGAGGAATTGAGAGAACAGGTCCATTGCTGCTGCTCAGGAGAGAATCCAGGTATGTTTTCTTCTTCTAACCTAAGGTCCTGTGGGGCTAAAGATAGAACTTGCCTTAAGCCAAAGAGTTGCATGTAACTGGAGTGTGTGAAGGGTGTCCACCCTACCGCTGTCCTGGCTTGCCAGCTTGACTCCCATTAGGGAATCCTTTTGCAGGGTCCCCCTTCTTTTTGTTATATTGCTAACCCTTTCTATTTATATGAATAATGTATGCTGAGGACCTTTGCCTATTAGCTGCTACATAAGACTTTGGTTCCACTCCTACACTAACTTTTTGGTATAGTTGGGGATTGGACTTTACTTGTTAGTGACACTTTTCAAGGCTTCTAAAGATTTTAAAGAGCTGCTAAGTTCCTTCTTACAGACTTTATTTGATGTGTTTTTGTTAAGCTAATAAAATTACTGTATGTTATGCATCAATGTGAGTGTGCAATAGTACCAATAGTATGGTAGAACTGTCATTAGTAGAGAAAGTCTGTAGTTGCCACCCACTCCTATTACAATAGACGTTTAGGTTTTCAAGGATAAACTAAATTTAATTTGGGTGCAGGAGAGCAATACTGGCCCTGACATGAGATCGTAATATCAACAGAGAGAAAGAGTCCAATCTATGGATCCTTCTGTCCCCTATACACCCAGGTACTGAAAACAGTGAAAAGTTTAAACTTACATTCTGTATAAAAGAATCATGGTACATATATAATGCATAGTTCAAGTACTGTAATGTTCAAAGCACATTTTATTCATTTGTAATACATTGGAGAGGCCAATGAGCGAAGTTCGTGCTCAACGTGTTTCGGGGATAACTCCCCTTCTTCAAGAGCAATTCACACTATGAAAGAGGAAAACTCAAATAATTTGATAGGGAAAGTGAAGAGAATACAAAGAAAAATAAAATCATCCATCTAAAATCTGAATACATTCCTGTTCTCAAAGAGCTCTGAGTAGCCACGTATACTTGTGACAACATGCCTAGAGGTGTACAAGATACTTATTTGGTATAATGGTGAAACATAGGTGATGTGAAGAGTACTGTGTTCAACCAATCAAAGGGTGGTCAATTGCCATAATGAATACTTCTAAACTCATTGTCTGTAATTAATGAGTATCGATAAAACGCAATAATCAATATTGAGTATTCCACTTTACAATATAGAGGTTAGCCTGTGTTCAAATAAGTCCTAATGAGTATCTTACCTAGCATTCCCGGAATGGAAGATGTCGGGTACTGAATGTTTCAATACTGGAAAGCATCGCAGCTGCAGCCCATCCAGCTTTCTTTATTCAACACAAAACTCCAACGTTCCTACAAGTGAACTAGAGCATACAGTTATCTCCTCTCTAACCCGTAATGGGGATTATACTCTGTCGTAGCCAATGCAGTGCAATGGAAGCGCACATGTCATTTTCATACACAAAACGGCCTTACCCTAGTGTCAGTCGGGTCCTGTAAAATGATGAACCATTCCTGCGGTGAGTGCAAAGCGTGTCTTTTTGTATTCTACAAGAGATAATGCTGCGGAAGTAAAGATTAGTGAAGACGCGAAGTGAAAGCAGGAACACTACTAATTTCTGCTCAGTGTCAGTGTGACCATAGCAACCAATTGCAGGAAACATTCACGACATAACGGAGCTGTAAATGTATCCCAATGGGATTTCTGGGAACTGAAGTCTCATCAGCAGGAAAAATGAAACGCACAGCAACATAGAAATCAATAAATGCCGATCAGATGAATGATATATATTTGTGATGGCGGGACCAATATCCTGTCAAAGTACAGTATGCATAGACAAGCTAGCGTAACATATGTGAATGACCATAACGGATATGGTGCATACCAAATAACATCACAGCAATGAGGGTCACATTCCATCAAAAATTCATGACTTCCTAAATGTGTTGCAAACGCCAAATAGGTTTATGGGAGATCGAGTTCATAGAGGGGTGATGCAATATTCATCAATGCATGAGCGATAACCTCCAGTCTATATTTATCAAGGCATCTAAAAACATGCTAATTAGAAGCTAAGACTAATATAAATAAAGGAAACAAAATCGCTAACACTAAAGTGTACATAGGGTGGACAGTACGTCAAAAATAGCACTTTTGGTTCACCATGTACCTCACAACATTTCTTTAGCATCAATCTATTCAATATGGTCAGAACATCAGTGAAGGTCATTAGAAGTGAACTTTTAAGTTGCATCATATAGACAATCTCTTATCAACTTTATTCCCATATATCCTTGACCAAATGGCTCCTTGGTAAAGAATCTTATGTGTATTCATGTATTCCTGAAGGTATTCAACATCAAACAACCTTACGCCTCTAATATATCTAGTAGACTATTATTTACCATACAGAATGCCTGAAACCCCTGGCATGTTATCTACAGTTGTGTGTGACCATTATATCTGTCTCAAATATGATCACCCAGGATGATAACATGTGTAGCCTCTATGTACCTTCTACCAAATGTGAAAACCATATAGTCCACTTTCATTCCTTTAGGATATATTGTGTCCAGTCGGTGTAAGCAGTACATTTCTCTTTGTAGAAAACGTGAGTTGAAGTCGCCTCTTCTCTGGGGGTGTTTTACTACTAATACCATACATTGCTCTGGGCAATTGTATGATTATGTTCATTAAAGGGTCTAGTTAACAGGGATTTGGTGTTTTTGCATCTCACATTAGACTTGTGTTCTGTCGATCTTTCTTTTATGGGTCTTGCTATTTGGCCCACATATAGAAGCTCACACAGGCATTTGATCATATATGCAACCCAAGGTGTCAAATGGGTAGCAAAATCATGAAGCTGAATTTTCTGACCAGTGTGCGGAACTGTCGGTGGCGTCATTCTCTGTAACAAGTGCAACCGCAAGCCAATACATTGAATCATCACCTGTAAAAAGTATTGCTATTCATATGTGTGACGGTTAAATGAAAGTATTTATCTGCCTTCCTTGTGATAATACTACATATTTTTATATTATTTAATAATACTTAATAATACTTTAATGCATATTTAATACTACATATCTCAGAACGCCACCAACTGGATTAAATCATTCTTGGCAGATAGGACCTCCAGAGTATCCATCAGCAAAGAATCAGCAGACCCGGTGCCTGTCCCTGCAGGTGTGCCGCAAGGCTCCTGCCTATCCCCCACTCTGTATAATGCCTATACCAAGCTACTATTCGCAGCTTTGGATGCCATGGGTGTCATCTATACTAACTTCGCCGATGACACCCAAATCCTCATTCCACTCTCAGGCAATCACGAACAAGACTCACTCCTGGTTAACCAAATCTACTCACTCATTCAAAACTGGGTGGCCAATAATAGCCTTTGTCTCAACGATGACAAAACCGAGCTCCTCATACTAGGCTCCTCCAGCAAAATCAATACCCTTGAGCCCGCTTTCAAATCATTCACAATCGATGGCACCATAATCCCTGTTCTTAAACAAGTCAAGACCCTTTGCGTTTACTTAGATGCTACACTGTCCATGTCTAAACAAGTAAACACATTAGCCTCGTCCACCTCTTACACCTCCAAACTCATCTCCCTTAGCCACAAATTCCTCTCAGCCAATAACGGCGTTACTCTAACCAGAGCACTCATACTGTCTAAGCTAGACTATTGTAATATCCTTTTCCTTGGCACCTCCAAAGCCAACATAGCCAAACTTCAACTCATGCAGAACAAGGCCCTCAGAGCAGCCCTAGGCATCAAAAAATCTGAACATATCTCGAACACCAGAAGAGACCACCACTGGCTCCCTATCCAAGCTAGAATTTTATTTAAAACCTTGAGCATCACTCACAATTGCATGGCCAACAAAGCACCCAAATACCTCAACAACATAGTCATGAAGAAGCCCCAGACCAGACTCCTCAGGTCCAATAAAAACGCATACCTTGAAACCCCCAGATACAAAAGAGAGAAAGCAGGGGGTAGTAGCTTCAAAACACTGGCTCCCAGACATTGGAACGCTCTACCCACCCACATTATGAACGAAACACCCTTCCCAAAATTCAAAAGCTCTTTGAAGACTTGGCTTTTCAACAAGTACTAACTGAACCAGAGCACCAATTCACTCCAATTAACTGTGCATATCTGACTATTTTGTTGTATATTATTGACTGTTATTCCTGTGTACTTCTGTGTTCGCTTTTAAGATTGCATTCTCCCATTGTCTGTAACTACCCCGCGATACGCCCGGGTCTGGGCGTATAACAAATGTAATAAAATAAATAAAAAATAAATAAAAATTTAATATAACGTTTACTGTGCAAGTTTCTTTGGACTATTGTACTTACTGGGTTCAGTGTACTTACCTACCCCTCACATACTCCTCCTATGATAAACCTGGCTGCTCTACCATTCTACCAAGATCCTTTGGGTAGTGCGGACGAGTTGGGGGACCTTTATGTCAAGTGATCGTTTTATAGAATCTTACCTCAAGTGGACTGTAGAAAAACTCCTGTAAAACCACCCCAACCTGAGCCACACAGGGTGTAATGCCTCTCGCAATTAGGCAAGACCTCGCCCTAGTAACACCACCCCTCACCCTCCCAGCCTACCCAGTGCCATCATTGTCAGTGCGCTACACTGATGCAAGCTACACACAATCCAGACGGGGGTCCGGTAGGGCCCAACCCACCGCTCCAGACTGCTCCACACCAGCATGCGGCGGGGAGCGTTTTTATTTTTAAGTTCATGAGCTTAATGAAGTCCCATCAGATGGCAGGATTTCTAAAGGGCCTCATTAAGGAGATTACTCCTGTACCGCCCGCCCCAGAACAACCTCAGGCTACTGTACAACCACTTGTGCCTATACAGGCTTAACCAGCTCTGGCTCCCCAACAGCTCCCCACCAGGGCAGTCGTGGCCCCACCGCAGGTCCCTGCATTTCCGCCAGCAACCCCTCCGGGCAACAGCGCAGATCTGTATTCCGTCCCAAAGTATTGTGCAGACCCCAGTCCATGGATCAAGGGGCTACAGACCCTGGAGACACTGATGAGGATGATGCAGAGGCCTCCATGTCAGCCCAGGCTTTCCACGACCGGCCTGCCGTGTTAGCGGAGTATCTCGGTATCCCTCATCTGCAGCAGGAGGATCAACCAGAGGCGGGTTCTGATCAGGAACTTGATTAGAAGAACAGTTACCAGACTGCAAAATCCTTAGCTAGCCTCACAAAGTCCACTCCCAAAATGTACAGCCAGATGTACCAGCGATGCGACAAGCGCGGGGGGCCCTTTGGCGGTTTCCAGGGCTTCCAGGAACGAAGGGCCAGGCAGCCTGACCAATCTCCTAGTCAGCACTGCTGCAAACACAAGGCAGGGATTAAGGAATTCTTTTAGTCCCCCCTCCTCAGCCCCTGCCTCAAAGGGAAAGAAGGCATGACATTCCCCTGTGGGTCCACGTGTCCCCGGTGGGGAGCAGGTTTGCCCTTCACGCACAGTATTGGTGCACAAACCCCTGGATTCTATCCGTAGTGTCCACGGACTACAGCCTACTGGTTACTCGCTCTCCTCCCCTCCACTAGCACAGGTTGGAACTACAACTCTGTTGGTGGTAATTCGATCGCTCGTAGAGAGCCAGGCAGTGGAGGAAGTCCCAGCCTCCCAGCGGGGCATGGGCTTCTACTCCAGGATTCTCGCCATACACAAGAAGAACCAGGCTGACCGGAGTTGTTAGGATCTTTCCACCCTGAACCTTTCCCTCCCTCTTCAAAAGTTCAAGGTGGTTACGCCAGCGCTTATTGCGGAGACACTGTGCAGGGGACACTGGATGTGCTCCCTGGATCTGAAGGACTTGTAACTACACGTCCCAATTTGGCAGCCTCATCGGTCCTTCCTAAGGTTCAGGATCATGGGATTCCACTTGCAGTACAAGGTGCTACCTTTTGGCCTCGTTTCAGCCCCCAGGGTCTTTACCAGGCTGATGAATGAAGTGGCAACCCTCCTCAGGGCCCAATGTCACCATGTCTACCCATACCTGGACGACTGGCTTTCCTGGGTCTTAACATAGACACAAGCTTGGAGGACAAGATCGCAGCCATCAAGAGGACCACAGGTAATTTTCTCAGCAGAGCGGTGACCTCCGCATGGTGGTACCAGCACCTCTTGGGTATCATGGCGGCATTTCTACTGGCATTGCCTCACACGAGGCTCAAAATGAGAAGATTACAGCTGCACTTTGCAGCCTCATGGAGTCGGGAGCGGGGTTCCCAAGCTGAGCTTGTCAGCATTCTTCCCTTTCTGCACCAAGACCTTGTGTGGTGGAGCACGGACTGCAACTTGCAGATAGGCAGGCCCTTCCAGCAGTCAGCATCATAGCTCACCATAACCACAGATTCCTCCTTGGAAGGGTGGGAAAGGCCCTACCCTGGACAACCAGTGTCCATGGAGTCTGGTCCCTTGAGGAGCTGGAGGCCCATATCAATTGGCTAGAGCTGAAGGCGATCTGGCTCGCTCTCAAAGCATTCCTGACGCTTATCAGTGGCAAGACGCAGATTGGGTGCAGACAATTACAAATGGCAATTGAACGATCAGGTACTTCAGGGGGATCTTCAGCTGGTGGGGACAGCCCAGGTGGATATTTTTGCCACCTGGTACAACAGGAAGTGCCCTCAGTTTGCGTCCTGGCAGGGACAGGGCCTAGGCTTCCTGGGCTAGGGCTTACAGTTAACAGTGGAACAGCATGAACGCATATGTATTTCCTCCCACTCCCCTGATTCACAGGGTGATCTGCAAGATTAGGGAGTCCAGTAACCTCCGCATCATTCTGATAGCTCTGTGGTGGCCTGCGAGACCATGGTTCTTGGAGCTGCTCAGCCTTGCGGACCAGCCTCCGATTCACCTTCCATTGGGTCCAGCTCATCTTCTATCACAGCAGGGAGGCAGGGTCATCCACCCCGCCCCACAGAAGTTAGCCCTTGCAGCCTGGTTCCTGGGCAGGTCACATTGAAGTGCCTGTCTGTCGCAGGCTAACCTAGACGACATAGACAGTGCTAGGAGCGATGTTATTAGGAGCCAGTACAAAAGCGAATGGTCGTAGTTTTGCCACTGGGTGGAGTCAAACCAAGTAGATCCTCTTGTTTGCACATTGGACTTTTTGCTATCCTTCTCTGCACACCTTTCCCCCTGGTGGGGGGGGGTGCAAATAGACACATGCTGCACTTATCTGGCAGCCATTGGAGCCTACTGGAACTCGGAGGACATTTTTCCTCGTCCTCCACTTCTGGCAAGCCCTCACCAGGCTCTACCGGCCTATCAGGAAGCCACACCCTGTGTGGGACTTCAAGGTAGTGCTGGGTGCCCTGGCTCACAAACCTTTTGAGCCAATGGCACCCGCAGACATCAGGCTAGTCCACCATTAAGACGGCCCTCTTGGTGGACCTTACGTCTGCACACAGGGCTAGCGTAATCCAAGCACTGGTGGCTTCAGAAGCCTACCCTACCTTTCATAGAGACAAGGTGATCCTGAGGATGCATCCTGCATTCTTACATAAAGTAGTCTCTGCATTCCACCTAAATGAGGAAATAGTATTACCTGCTTTCTTCGCGAACCCCAAGGATGATGCTCAGAGGGTCTTGCACTGTCTAGATGTCAGGCGCGCTCTGAAATTCTATCTGGACAGGACCAAGAGCTTCCGCAAATCTGTGGCTCTGTCACCTTTGGGGGTAGGGGGGGTAAAGGCCAGGATATCTGGTTTCCATGGCCTCCATAGAAAGGTGGATGGTTTTGGCCATCAGGGAGAGCTATGAGGGGCAGCACAAACTGCTTCTGGCGAACATGCATGCCCATGCTATCGGAGCCAAGGCCACGGCAGTGGCATGTCATAATCAGGGCGGCCACGTGGGCCACTCCTCCGGCCTACTGCAAGCACTACTGTTTGGATGCCAGCTCCAGGTCAGACGCAGCATTTGGGCAGGCAGTATTAAGGACCTTGTTTTCTTAACAGGGTCACCTCTCGGCCCTGGGTCTACATTCAGCTGTAATTGCCCATACAGTATGGAGGGAAGGGGGACGGGACGTAGGAGTAATTATAATTTACTCACTGTAGTGACTAACGTACACCTAGTCCATAGTCCCCTTTCCTCCATACGTCCCACCATCCTGCCCCCTAATAAAACTGGTGTCATTAGGCAATGGTAATATTGTCGACACGTCAATTGGGACTGAGGAGTGGCGCTGGTGGGGCGGAGTCAGGGGAGCACATGCACCCAAGGCCGCGCTCCTCTACATTTAAAGGGGAAAATTCTGGTGAAAAAGGTTCTGTCTCTGTCCCTAGCAAGGGATGCCCATACATTATGGAGGAAAGGGGACTATTGACTAGGAGTACGTTTGTCACTACCGTGAGTAACTTAGAATTTCATCAATGAGCAGCTTCATCTCAAAGTACATGGGGGTTTAGTGTGTTGAGCTGAAAATATTGAATTGAACTTGCATGGTAAAACTTTAACACTAACTTTGGGGAACATAACTGTGTACGTTTAAAACAAGTAGCTTGTATATGTTACTCCCATGCATGACACCAGTAGCACGTGTAACAATGTTTACTTATTTTTCCAGTGGCTGGTCAATTATTTCGGTTCACTTTCTGTGGAAGACTCCCTCGAGTGCTTACGAGCCATGCTTTCTGCAAATATTCGTCAGAACTTGCAAATCTGTGTTCAGGTGGCTTCGAAATACCATGAGCAGCTGTCCACGCAGTCTCTGATAGAGCTGTTTGAATCATTCAAGAGTTTTGAAGGTAAAAGGTTTTTTCTTTTAAGAATTAGGGGTAAAACTTGTATATTCTCAGCACATGCGCTTTTGCGTGGCACCTGAAGCATCTGGCCTTTGTAATGCATCACAAGCAAACTCAGTGTTTTAGGTTAAGGGAGGGTGGGAGAGTGATGAACAGTTTGAAAAGTGTAGTTTAAAATGTCTCGCTGAACTTGATGAAGCGGTCTTTGCTTCAAAACTCTAAAAGTCGGTTATTCCATAGGTAATGCCCAGATAAAGATAGTTTCAAACCTATTCTCGACTTGCTAGCGTATGACTGTTGTTATCTCTCGGTTGACATTGATTTGAGGGTTGTGTTTGGTATTTGTGAGACTGGGTTTATAAGTATTTCAGGCTTCTGTACCAGATGTCTTTGTGGTTCATGCAGTATTTTGAAACGGATCCTTTGGTCAGGGTCGGTAGGCCATTTTCAGACTGGGGTGTAGTTGTCCTGAAAGGCAAAGTTATTTTTGGTCCTCCTGCACTCTTTTAGTTGGTTTCACGGCGACTCTGATGTATTGGCTGTTATAGTTCAAAAAAATAATAGTGGAGGCATTTTTATGGCCTAATTCAAGCAACCTAAACAACAAGGCAATAAGTCATTCTGCAGTGCCTACTCAAATATCCACACACATACACATCATTTTTATTGCATTACCAATATATATTTCTGATGTTTGTTAATCTGCTTAGAATCACATGCTGTGCATAGTCCGACATCCAGTGGTAACCGCAGAGTATTGCATCTTGTCTTTCGAGAATCGAAAGGGGAAGTCGACATCGGCGTGCCTGCAACACTATCCCTACTTGACGTGTAGTGTACCCAAGATCCCTCACGCGTCGAGGTCCCTCAGATCGTTTTTTTCCATCCAGATACCTGGTCGCCCTTATGCGCAGTTCGTAAAGAACATTGCTATTTTCCAACCGACCTTTGGTTGAATAATTCAAGAAAAATAGTTAAAATCACCCCTTCCGTCCCTTATCTCAACGGCTGTTCCAATCTAAGCCAAAGACCTGCGAGAACTTCGACAGACGGTGATTCTGTCGGTGTTGCCGACCACATGACCGGGCCTTCCGCCAGCCTATACAGTAGGGAGAGTGGGGTCGGGGTGGACATTTCTTTTCAAACTGAAAATGCCTTTACCTTTCCTTCCTCTTTCCCGTTTGGTTTTAGTCACTCTGTGTGTCCTCAGCTATTGAGAGGACTCAATTTAGATGTTGCCCTATTTGTAAGAGCAAACTCCCGTGGAAGGATAAGCACAGACGGTGTAACCGGTGCTTGCCCCTCGATCACAAAGCGGAAGGGTGTGTGGCTTGTAAGCTCCTCCGCCCCAAGACCTTAAAGGAGCGTAGGGTAAAACGGTGGGCGGCCTAAGGTATGTCCAAGGCTGGGAATTCTCCCACTGCCGCTAGCACCAAATGTGACGGCGAGAGTGACTATCTGACCTCCGAACTGGAGGTTGTTGACCTTTCGACGGAATGCTCGCGTTCGCATAGTCTGTCCCCGGCCCGATGAGCACGGCGTAAGCTCCGCTATGGGGACGTAACAACCCATCGACAAAGACGGACATGTGAACGGCACTAGGCATACAACCCCCAGCCTTACTTTGTCGAAGAAGACTTCAGCACTAACGGGTACACCGGTGCCTCCGGCGATACCCGCCGACCGCCAGGTTCGCCAGCCCTCCCCGCAGCCACATATGCGCCTAGCGACTGGGGAATCCAAGACAAAGGGCGCCACCCCAAAAATACATACTTCCGCCAACACGCATCACAAGAAAGTGTATGGCGATAAGAAGCCGAAGACTACTCAAAACTAGGCCTTACCACCGCCGAAAATTACGGCGTTACCGGAAAAGGTGGCCGATAAAGGCAAAGCTTCGGCTCTGCCAAAAAAGACTCCCTTACACTAGTCAGCTGCTACGCGACTCCGGTCTGCGGAAGACGTCGAAGACAGCCTGGCAAGAATAGTGTCCGCCGATTCTCATAGACGGCAGTTTAGGGACTCTTCGAAAGTTTCCGAGAGGCCCAAGGATCCGCCGAGATCTAAGGAGACCGTTCATAGGTCGAGAGAAAGACATAGGGATTTCCCACCTTCATCGGTCCCGCCAGAGGAATTCTCTGAAGGAGAAGGACTTTCTTCGACGTTAAGACAAAAATCTGTACAGTTTTTCGACGGAAGAGAGTGGTAGAGACACTTTTTTTCAACGGAAGACGGTGCTAGAGACACCTTTCCACCTCTAGACCATTCTAGGTCATCAGTCTGGACTAGAGAAAAGTTGGAAGACTGCATGGTAAGGCTGGGCAGGTTTGTGTCACGTTCAATACACCCTACACCAAGAAGGCCAAGCGATGAAAGCCCTTTTAACCCTAAAACTAAATTCCCAAGGCGCTTTGACCCCTCTTTAGAAGAGGACGTATATAACTGACATTACTGAAGAGGACATTCCACCAGTTACTGTAGAGGAAAATCCTTTTTCTAACAAAGAACATGAGTCCATTGAACAATGGCCCATTGAGGGCTGGGTGGCGGACCCAGATATGGGTGACCCTCAACCATGGCAGTCCCCAGATTCACAAGGTCCAGATACAGATATTCTGGCTTTGGACTCCCCTCAAACCACCCCTACAAGAAACCCCTCTCCAATTGATGATCAGCTGCTGTTTAATGTTACGTAAGGCAGCTGAACACTTTCAGATTGCCACTGAAGAGGCAGCCCCTGAAGCCGACTTCGTTGAGGATATACTCAGAGAAGCTACCAGCCAGGCTATACCTCTCCTCCTTTAGATTAAAAAAACGCCTAGCTCTCTCCTTGGCAACACCTGCTCTCACGAGGTGTAAACCCAAGAATTGAAAAACGTTCACCTTTCTCCCTCGGATCCTCTATATATTAGAGGTCATTCCACCCCAGATTCTTTGGTAGTCAATACCACAAGGAAAAGAACAGGGGTCCCTTTGTCAAGCGGCGAGGCAACCCCTTACCAAGAGGGGAAAAGACTTTACGCCCTTGGGTAGAGGGTTACCATATCAGCGGCATACTCTAGGCGTAGTGCCAATAACACCACTTTATTGGCCAGTTACGCTGATGCGCAATGGGCTTTAAGGCAAGAAGGCCTACAAGAGGCTCCAGAACCTTTACGAACCAGTCTCCTCACCACAGTCTCTGAGGGTAGGCAAGTTAAACAGAGCATTTTAAAGAAAACCTTGGATTCTGCCGAGACGGCCAGTCGAGCCCTGGCTCAGGGCATACTCCTCAAGACATGCATGGCTTCGTAACTCGGGATTTAAACCTGAGACGCAGGCGTCGCTTAAAAACAAACCTGTAGAGGAGTCCAACTTGTTTGGGAAGGTGGTCAACGAGGGCCTAGAGCCTGCAAAAAAGGATAATGACACCCTAAAGAGTCTGGACCAAATTACTGAAACCCTCCATAGGGCGAGGTTTTGGAAACAGAAGGTTTTTTCGTGACCAACGCTTTAGTCACCAGCAATACTCTTCAGGAAACAACTGGAAATCTCCACAGGGAACCAACACTTACACCACCCCGAAACCCCAAAGGGGACAGCGCCATGATAAAGGAAGGGGCACGAACCCTACCCCTAGAGGTTCCCCAGCCTCGGGTTCCAAATGACCCGCGGATTCGGGTCCCCTTCCATGCTTCCCCGGTCGGGGGCCGGCTTACATTGTTCCTTCAGGCATGGGAGGGAATAACCACAGACCAGTGGGTGCTAAAAAACATAGCCCACGGGTACTGTGTAGCGTTCAACCGGTCCCCAAAATTCAGACGTCCACGACAACGAAGACCAACACCAGAACATCTTTGCATACTTCTGCAAGAAGTCGAGATACTGGAACAAAAAGGAGCCATAGCGATCGTACCCCTATCACAGTTAAAAGAAGGTATTTATTCAGTGTACTTCTTTGTACCCAAAAAGGATCTAACCATGCGCCCTGTTCTAGATCTGCGCCCAGCGAACAAATTTGTAAAACCACAAAAGTTCTGCATGTCACTCTGCAGGAAGTAATTCCCCTGCTTACACAGAGGGATTACATGGCAACTCAGGACATGAAAGATGCATACTTTCATATTTCGATGTTGCCAGCGCACAGAAAATACCTTGGATTTATGATACGGAACAAACATCAGTTCAAGGTACTACCCTTACAAAGGTACTAGCAGTAGCGGCAGCACAACTGCGCAGGCAATCCATTCCAGTATATTCTTACCTCGACGACTGGCTCATAACGGGACTGCTACAAGTCATGTCTGGCAAATACCCAAAAGACAATAGATCTGTTATTCAGTCTGGGTTTCTCCATCAACGAGAAAAAGTCCAGCTTAGACCCCAGTCAAGTCAAACAATTCTTAAGGGGTCTAATTCGAACAAAGGACGGCCTGGTCTTCCCCTCCAACGAGAGGGTTCAAAACATGTTATTTCAAATCCCTCAATAGGTAGCCAGTCGAGAGGTAACAGTATGCAAGGCTCTGTGTCTGCTAGGAATGATGGCGTCCTGTATCTACTTTGTTCCTCACGCGCGCCTGCAGCCAATGCAAGAGTGGCTAAGCAGCCAGTGGTGTCAGGCCAACGGACAGTGGGTGGATTTAGTAGTGGTCTCGCCGGCCCTAGTTCTCTCGCTGTGGTGGTCGTGGGAAAACCCCTTGAAAGGGAAATCCTTCACCACCCCCGCAGTGGAAGCTACTCGAACTACAGACACCTCCCTTACAGGGTGGGGAGCCCACCTGCTTCAGCAAACAGCAGGCAGAGATTGGTCGTCGGACATAGCGTCCAACCACACAAATCTGCTGGAACTGCTGGCAGCGTTCAAAGCACTGAAAGCTTTCGAAAGACAGCTGCAGGGAAAGACGATCCTAATTCTCAGACAGCACCACGGCCATGTACTATCTGAACAAACAAGGGGGCACTCATTCTCCAGGGCTGTCAGAACTGTCTCAGAACATTTGGAAGTGGGCTCTCAAACGCAACATGTTCCTGTTATCACAGCATGTTCCAGGGGAGACTTTCCGTTGCCCAGAGAGTACAAATGGCCATTACACAAAGACATTGTCTCCAATGTTTTTGTACAATGGGGCTTTCCAGAGGCTGATTTATTCGCAACTCTGGAAAACTATCAATGCCAAGATTATGCCTCCAGGTATCCCCAGAACTGCTCCGAGGGGAATGGACTCTGGATAACATTGTCCGGGAAATGTGTCTACGCCCCCGACCTCCCCTTCTCAACCATATCCTGCACAAGATGCAGAAGGAACCAGTCTCAATGATACTGGTGGCCCCCATGTGGGCATTGCCAACCCTGGTTTACTCATCTGATGGAGTTGTCCCCATCTCCTCCAATCAAGATGCCTTGCCTGTACAACATGTTGTCGCAAGACAGAGGGGAGATGCTTCACCCATGCCCGCAGACATTGAACTTGGCGGCCTGGCTCCTGAGGTCATAGAGTTTGGACACCCGAATCTCCATCGGAGATGTATGGACATTCTCAGGGAAGCAAAGAAGCCGAACACCAGATACTGTTATTCCAGCAAATGGAAACGGTTTGTCATCTGGTGCAACTCAAAGAGCATTAACCCGATTTAACTGCTCTCCCACACACACTGTTATACCGAACTCATTTACTTGACTCAGGACTGGTCTTCAACTCCTTAAAAATGCACTTAGCTGCAGTTTCAGCCTACACTACATCACAAGTGTCATGGTGGAAGATACCACTTATTAAAGCTTTCATGGAGAGAGTGAAAAGAATTCACCCTCCCATTTCTATACCGGCTCCCAGATGGGACCTAAACGTGGTGTTGACTAGGCTTATGGGGGCTCCCTTCGAGCCCATGCACAAAGCAAGTCTTAAAGACCTCACCCTTAAGACCGCTTTTTTTAATAGCTATTCCCTCCATCAGGAGGGTAAGTGAACTACAAGCGCTCTCAATCCTAGATCCCTTTTGTAACAGTTCACAAAGACAAGGTGGTTCTGCGCACTCACCCTAGATTTGCACCCAAATTAATTTCCAAGTTCCATGTGAACCAGTCAATAGAACTACCAACGTTCTTTCAAAATCCTTCAAGCATGGGAGAAAGAAACCTGCGCACACTGGATTTACGCAGAGCTGTCATGTTCTGCATGGAAAGAACTCGCCCACTTAGGAAAACAAATTCGTTTTTCGTTTCGGTGGCGGCAGGAAGAAAGGGAGACGCAGTCTCCAAATCCACTATCTCTAGATAGATTGTCAAATGCATTACACTCTGCTACACTGTTGCTAAGAGAGCTGCCATTCAAGCCTAGAGCACATTCCACTCGAGGCACTGGGGCGTCAATAGCATTCATTGCAAATGTTCCCCCAAAGCGGCAACCTGGAGTTCTGTACACACCTTTACAAAAAACTATTGCCTAGACGCTCTCTCTAGGTCTGATTCTCAGGTGATACAGGCAGTGCTAGAACATCTTTTCACTACTGTTCCTTCTCGCAACCCACCTCCAACTCTGGGTACTGCTCGCTAGTCTATGCACAGCATGTGATTCTAAGCAGATTAACATATATCAGAAGACATGTATTACTTAACGTAAAAGCATTTCTGATGGTTGTATCTGCTTAGATTCGCATGTGCCCACCCTTCCTCCCCACTCGGATGGAAGGAACATAGACATCTTACTACTTCTCTCTTTTCTGTTCTCCCGATGGTCATAAGGCTCCCTCATAGCATAAAAAATACCATTAAAGGGATCTTGACGCGTGAGGTATTTTGGGCACACTACATGTCACGTTAGGGATATTGTTACAGACACGCCTATATCGACGTCCCCTTGGAACCTCGAAAGACAAGATGCAATACTCCACGGTTACCACTAGATGTCGGACTATATGCACAGCATGTGAATCTAAGCAGATACAATCATTGGAAATGCTATTACGGTAAGTAATGCATGTCATTTTGTGTATTCCCTTGTACAGAAATCACAAACTCTTAATGCATCTGATCCAAGTGCCTGTAACAGAATGAAAAATGCAAACATGGCTTTTGCATAATCTGTAAAATTTTCAGAATTATAGATTACTGTTCTTTTGCCATGAACTGAAATGTATCAACCATTAATTTTGTTTAACACATTTGGATATTCTCGGTTACAGGTCTATTTTATTTCTTGGGATCTATTGTAAATTTCAGCCAGGATCCCGATGTGCACTTCAAATACATCCAAGCTGCCTGCAAGACTGGACAAATCAAAGAGGTGGAACGTATCTGCAGGGAAAGCAACTGCTATGACCCCGAGCGTGTGAAGAATTTCCTGAAGGTAAAGCCTAAAAGTTTGGCACAGATCTCTGCTTTTGCTGTCAATACATCCAATACCTGCATTTGCCACCAACAGTGTTGAATGTGCTGTCTGAGAGGATAATTTAACTCTTTATATTTTGGAGACTGCCTTCACATTTTAGATTTGCATCTTTCTTTAATGACCATTCCAATTGAACCTGGATTTCTAGAAGAAAATCTGTTTTCTCCTTCTTGCTAAAATGACACATGCAGCAGTTTAAAAGCATAATTTCTTGGAGTTGCTGCTTGTATTTTTGAGGGGTTTTAACCTACCAAGAGTACTTTGATAAATAGTGTATCCACACACAGCTACTACACTTGCCCTGCACGTTGATGACCCAATGTGGGATGGCATTGGTCATTACATTTATAAAATAGTCTGAGTGCATCTACGGACCTAAGAATCTCAAGTTTGGTAAATGCATGCTTTATAACTCTTGTAGTTCATTTAAATGTTTTAAAAAATCCCAGCCCTTTCGTTGTGGGGCACCTTCTTAAAGCTAGGCAGAAAGGAAGTCTTAACTTACTGTGGCTCACCTATTTGTAGTTGTGCTTAATTATTAAACACCACCTTCCAGAAGGGGACACGGTAGATCAGAATACTGGGTAACACAGTATGACTTTGAATAATGGAATGTCCGTACAAAGTAATTAATTAAAAGAAATGTGTATAGTTTGTAAAAGGAAAGTAAGGTGGTGATGCAGAACATTTATGTTCAAATGGTCTAGAAGAGAGTTCTTGGGAACTGGCGCTAATTGTGAAGGACAGCATCCGATGCCGAGTGTTATTTTATGCACTGTTTCACAGTTGGAATCTTTGTTACCAACACAAACGTATTATCCAGTTGTGAAAGAGGCAGGCCGGCTTCTGGTTAGCCCAACAAGATACAGGTAATTATATGGCCAACCCCCCCCTTCAGCCCCTCATTGGTTGACGGAGGAAATGCATAAATCTCACATAATATAAAATTAAAAATATAAATAGTATTGAATGAGGTGATCATTCTGATTGGAGAAGAACATTAGAAATATAATTTTAAAAATAAGGTTGAAAAGGGATCCCCAAATAGATGCATGAAAATTGTGAGCATGATAAAGGTTTTCATACTTCAGATTCATTTATACCGTCTTCCACTATTTCTCAATGGTTCAATTTCTTCATTATAAGTATCAATGCATGTTCTCCAGCATGGGGTCTTGCACGGCTTCACATGCTCATGAATAGTCCCTGTCATCAGGCTGGAAATCCTTGGTAAATTAAAGCCGTTTAGCTTTAAGCTGGTCTCCTCTAAAGCCCTCAGTATTACTTTGGGCATACTGCCCCAGCCAATAACACACTTCCTCCTGAGCTCCACCCCTGGTGGCCATCTTCAGCTGTTTACAGCGCATTTCTTTTGTGGGAGTCCTTATGTTTCGCTCCTCAATCGGTTGTTTTTTTGACTCCTTTTGCCTATTTTTGCAAAAATTCTTTGCTTAGTCTACTGTCACGTGAATACCGCCAACGGGTTCCGTTGCTGGTGGAGATCCTCTGTCCATAGTTTGCTCTCCAGCCCGTGGCGCCACAGGCCCAGGCTTGGGCCTTCACCTTGAAACCTTGACCATGGCAGATGCCACAAAGAAAAGCCTCTTCGGGCCCTTTGAGAACTGCGTCCTGAAGAATATCTTTGAGGATTAGCACCTTGTGCATTTACGTTCTCCACCCCGATGCAGACGGATGTCCGATTTGCCAGTCCTTCGCCTTAAAGACCTGGAAGGACCACCATCGGAGGTTGGTAGCTTGGTTTGAGGAAGGGAAGGCCTCTGATGGCGACCACCAGCTAGTCATGCCTCTTCCAGAGCTGGCATGTCAAAGGAGCGCACTCTCTCCAGTAAGAAGAGGATGAGATCCTTTCAGGATGCTTTCTTAGCGAAGATCCAAAAGAAGTTGCATTCTCATTCACCTTCCTCGTCAACCTTCGTGCGGCTGCGGGAAGTAGTTCGGGGAGGGCCATCTTTTTATTCACAAAGACAGCCTATAGTAATGGCTGGTGGCAGTGGACGTGTTCTACCAACATTTGTACTATTAACAGCAGACTG
Source organism: Ambystoma mexicanum (assembly GCF_040938575.1). Classification (NCBI taxonomy): domain Eukaryota; kingdom Metazoa; phylum Chordata; class Amphibia; order Caudata; family Ambystomatidae; genus Ambystoma; species Ambystoma mexicanum. The sequence continues at coordinate 548,219,684 of NC_090931.1, read as the reverse complement.
TATTCACAGTCCCGGTTGTGCAGAATAGGGTCACCTGAGTACTAACTTGGTGGCTCTGTTCCTTTTTTGCCATTTCTAGCGTGGTTCTTCTTTGTTGGCACTTTTACCTTTCTGAGAGGGTCTGTGTGTGTGTTTTTGCCTTTGTCGGGAAACCTTGTGTCCCCCCGCCTAGGCGCCAGTGTGTATGGGCAGGCAGAAAGTGTGGTAGGAGTCTGCCTGTGTGCCTGAATGGAACCAGCTCCACCTCTGGGTCTGGCTGTCCTGATTGGACAGCAACCACTCCTTTCTGTAAGCTGCTGAGAGATTGCTGAGGAGTGTTTTCTGAAACTGAATAAAATGTGAGGTTCCTGAGGTGAAAGGCAAGTGAACCACTGGAAACTGAAGTAACCGAAGAAGACGACCAGTGACGCTTGCAGACCCTTTCCCATGAACCGAGCACTGCTATCCTGACCCCATTTTCTATGCGACAGAGGAACTCTGAGGAGGTTGACTCTTTCCCTTTGGCTGCTGGGACCAACCAGCCCTGAGACGAACTACAATATGAGCCATCTCCTGAGGTGCAATTGTCTTCCAGAGCTGCAGACCGCAAATACCATGAGACCTCTGACCCAATCGTAGTGCATCGTTTTGCCAAGGCTGAATCCATCCAAATCTTTGATCTCCAGGTGAGCCCCCTGAGACACACTCCTACTCCTCCAAGTCCCCTCACCAGAGCTCAGGACTCCAGGAATCGAAGTTTGACTGGGCGAATTGTCGTTTGTTGGTGCTACAGAAAAGGCGGCAAAACCACGGACTGACTAGAGAAGCTGAAGAAATCCATGCCATTGGTCCTGCTTCGAGGCTGCTGCTTTGAGATCCCCTCCATTGTCAAGCCTTTAGTCACCAGACCAAGGAATCCGGAGGTTGAATCCAGTGCTGCCACATCGAGCATAATCCAGCCACAAACATTTCTTCAAACCAAAGGTACCATGGGGAGAAAAGGTTATGCTTACTTTGATCCAAGAAGTCATCCAGAGCGTTGGAGTGCTCCTAGAGGTGTCCAGGGTGTCCACTCCTACCCCTGAACCAATCTGCTGTATGTCCCGTTTTCAAATCCTTTAAAAGAGTCTCCCACATTGTTATTCTTCTAAGTATCCTCATCTAGAGACTACAAAGTACCCACAGGAACTTTGCTGTTTTGCTGCTTCACAAGACTTTGAGCCCTCTCGGATCTGCCTTTTAGCTAAGGTTGCGAATTGGACTTTAAAAGCTTTAGTGTGTAAAGTATCTGCCTCAAGAACCTAAAGCTCTGCTACTGTTCGACTAACCAACTGTTTTCCTTCCAAAAAGATATAATTTGATGTGGTTTTACTAACTAAATACAATTACTGTATAGCTGTGCGTGTTATTACCGATAATACGGTAGAACTGTCATTAATGTCAAATGCTCTAACAATTGTAACAGCAAGCAACTACAAACTAAGAAGTGGCCTTTGAAAAGTATCTACAAGTAATGTGTGTTTTGGTTTAATGTGTTAGTAATTTTAAAACCTCTTGTGTAAATATAGTATATATTTTTCTATACATTTATTTGTGTAAGTGTTTCTTTGAATTTTATTGCTCAGTTCAGTGTACTTCTGTACAGCTCACATCTTCCTCTTATAAGCCTGACTGCTTTGCCACTCTACCAAGGTTCCTGAGTAGTACAGACTGATTACCTCCAAGTAGGACTTTAGGAACACTTCTCTAACCGCGAAGTTCCACCTAGGACGACTTTCTCCTCTGGCCTGGTCAATGTGAGCTGTCCCAGGAAGTCCTGCAACCTTCCTGCAATCACTATGTTTGATAAACCTGCAAGTGTGTAAGTGTTTCTTTGGATTCAGGTATGTTTTGATTTCCTTGTACTGATTTACAGCTCACATTCCTCTCCTAAAATCAGCCTGGCTGCTCTGCCCCTCTACCAACCTTGGGTAGTACAGGCTTATAGTAGAAGTTGGGGCCTTGACACCAAGAGATCTTGTAGAATCCCAAACCAATTGGACTGTAGAAAAACCTACCTAACAAGCCCGCTCTGTAATTCCTTCCGTAGGGCTAGAGGCAAGTAGGACCTCACCGGGGGAGACTACCCCTTGGGGCATAAGGATTGTGAGGAACTCCCTAAACCATGTCACATGATGGCATACAACAAGACTTTCTAATTTCCAAAGTAGTGTTAAGTCCCAAGACTTGGCTGAAGAGAAAGCTATGTTATGCCATCACCAGAAAGAAAACTAAAATGTCTATTTAAATAAAAACCTCCAACTGGGACGAGGAAGTTGAATAGAGTGCAGGCCGAACGAAACTGAGAGAAATGCATACGCATGCAGGGGAGACCTCCTGGGAGCGTAAAAGCTCGGTAGAGGGCTGGATAGAACCACTGAGCCTGTGCCGTTCGGAAACATTCAGAACACATGAAACAAACGCTGGAAGATCAGCGTGTGCAGAAAGTGAGACACAGCAGCAAATGGAGCCCAAAGTGGGATGGGGGTGACCACAGGGATGTCATAGTGGGCAGACTTCCAGTTTGGTGGAGAGAATCATTAAGAGTCAGCTTGCGGGCGAAAATGATGTAAATAAAACGAAAACTATGATTAAGCTAAAGTGATGGCGATTCCTGAGGAGAAAAGAACAAGCATTCCCATCATTGGAGGTGGGAGCAATCCAGACGTATTGAAGTCAGGAGACCAAACATTAAGGTTGACCGAATTGGTATATCCGGCCGTGATAGTTAATTACTTTACAAGTTGACACTTGTATGTGTGTACGCTGAATTTCATGAGATCTAAACTAATGGATAGAGTTTCACCTGTAGTGACTCAGGTTTTTGGCCTAATGAGGAAATTGATATTCCTTTCTAACAACCTTGATTGATAATTTGATTGTCAATGGGTGAACTCAAGGAGCACGATTCTACCACTGAATACTTGTTATGAAGTTTATACCAGCAAGACCCACAACATTATAAAACCCCTGAAGAATTTCCAATCAGTAAAAGACTTTGGTTCAATGGAAAGAAACACGTTGGGATCTTATGGGTTGCATTTAGAATGACCAGGTTATATATAGCAGCTAGATAGTTATTACATTTAACAGTTAACTTTATTTTGTCTTTGTTATATTTTATTGATAAGTCAGCAATTGTCTTATTTGTTATTTTTATGTATTTTGTACATTTAAGTGTAATTAGTTCATTTTAATTTACTATTAATTTTGTTGAGGGAGTTTTGTCCGATGTGCGTGTCACTCATTAATTATCATGAGTGTTTTGAGTTTTTCTACTGTTCTAACATGAGAATTTCATTTTGATCATATACATTTTTTAAACGGTACCTTTTGTATCACTATAATTTGTAATGTATTGATTTTTAGTATTCCATTCATGAATTTTAGAACAATAAAATTGAGTTCTGAGAATGTAAGACACTGTATGAAAATTGAATTTTCTTCTGGTCTATAAATGTTTTCCATGTCTGTATATTGTAATAGTGGTGGATGGCTACACCAAGAAAGTTTGAATGCTAATTGTAAACACCTAGCGAAAGACTCTTAAGAGTTACCCAGATTGCATTCACACCAATCAAAGGCTTCGACAAAGACCCAAGAAAGTAATCCTTAAAGAAGAGAGGAAAGCTAAGTCTGCAAAGACAACTACAGCAACTAGTATAGAAAGTAACAAGAGCATATTCAAAAATTGAATATTAACAAATTTGAAAGATTAGAGAAGTGCAAAAATCATCCATCAGGAGAAGGGAGTTATTCTATGGACCTTAGTTTGTTAGAAAAGTGGTAGCCAGCATTAGTTTTGCATAGCAGATGTATTCCTTTGGACATTTACTGACTGACAAGCACCTTAGTGGTTAAAATAGGTAGGTAATACCCCTACAGCGATGGGGAAAGTTGGACCTTATTTTTCTTTAATAAACACATGTTGGAAATGTCGGCATCCTCATTCTGACTCGCCACAGTCCCAGTATAGGAATTCAAGCACTTACCTCAATTTTATACAAGTAAATTCGGAAAAATGCTTGCTACGCTGCTTTCTGGTGCTTGTCCACTTAAATTATAAAATTAAACAGGAATGCAAAGTGACATGTGCAATCAATTCCAGGACACAAGCATAATTTCCGAATCCGGTTTCAGCCATGGTTTTACGAAATAATAGCACGAATTAAGCTATTAGGTGAGCAGTAGTCTGTATATAATTTGATATGTATAGGAATATTATAGCTTAAACCTAGTCACTAAGCTACAGAGCACTGTACAAAACAGGGTGGTGAATACAGGGAGGGAATTTTGAGGAGAGTCATGGGATGGGAGAACAATTAATTGGGTTGCTCAACTTCAGCTATGTACAGAAATTGGGAGGTCTACAGAGATCTTTGGGGAACCTCTATGCATATGTTCAAATTCTGGCAAGGGATTTTCAGCCTTTAAATAATAGGTTGAAATGGTACAATTTATGAGCACGGTTTTTGCTGAAGATTGGGCAAAACACCATACTAGTAACCAGTAATTCTCGAACACATGGAAAAATCCAATTGATGCCTGGCCACCAACAGTATGCGGAAAACAATTTCATTGTCCTTTTAAACCATTTATGTGAAGCTGGAGTCCTCAAAATGTCTTGTCAGAGAGAGCTGTATGTGGAAGCCAGACATGGCCACTTGGTCATTCATCACACTGACCTTCACGATTCCTGCAGGGAGGGAGAGGCTGCGATCCTGTGAACTGTTCTATGATGGTGCCTCCTTCAAAAAGGGCAAACAGGTGACTGGTTGCAACCCATTTTGAATAGGTTTTCCCTTGCTACAACCCAACTCTTTGCTCAAAATGATAGTATAACGATTCTTAAATTGTCTGGTTGGGTTGATACAATTCATGCTATAGGCATGGCTTTGGCTTACTTCTCCTTGGCAGAATTCTGTGACTTGAGCGATTTGCATAAGTTGTGGATATGCTAAACTGGCAGTTGATTTATTTTATGACAAAGCAGAACGTGGTGTAGGCTGAATTAAAAATAAATATACCACACATTGAAATAAACTACCCATGTTTAAAATCCTGAATGGAAATGTACCACCAAGAGTAAAAAAAAATGCATCTTTTTACTCTTACGTCCCATCCCCTCCATACTGCATGGGCATCCCTTCCTAGGGACGGGAGACAGAACCCTTTTCACCAGAAAAAAACCTTCTTCCCCTTTAAATTTAGAGGCGTGCGGGGTGTGGCCTTGGGAGCATGCGCTACCCTGAATCCTGCCCCCGGCGCCACACCTCAGGCCCCTTTTCCGCATCGACTGGAACGGGACGATTTCACCAGCGCTCCATGGTTTGGCTTTGGCCATGTAATACCAGACGCTGCTCCCTGAATTCTGCTATCTTTTTGTCTTCTTTCTGTCATTCAGGTACTCGGTCCTCCGGCGTCACGCTCCTACCCGGCGCATGTCGACTTAAGCGGGCTTCAGCAGGTGTCGAGCCTGCGAGGGGCTCGTCCCTACGTCCGACCCTCACGCTCTTTACCTTTGCTGCCTTGGCCCCGACCACAGCTGGGAAGGTTGTACCGCGTGCGACTCACTGACTCCACGCACACTGCAGAACAGGCCAGCTAGGTGGAGGGAGCACTTCGAAAGATCTCATCCAGAGGACTTGAACTTAGTCAAACAAAGATAGTGGTACTTTGTCGGGCCTCGATCTTCCATCGAACCCTGAAAGGGCGACTCCTTCCTGAGGAAACGCCTGAGCGGGAGGATCCCTTCGGGTTCTTGTACCAGCACACGCACCAAGGCTAGTCCAGCTTGCGGCCTCACGGCAGAGGGGTCATCAAATCGGTGCTGAGGTACCGCAAGGTTCTTTTACCGGGTCTACACCTGAGCAGCAACGCCCTAGTACCGGTTCAATGTCCAAGTGGGCGCCTGCACACAACACTACTGGCGATAATGCAGAGGGCAGTACACCTTCCAGGCCTGAGGTGCAAGTTGGGCCTCGTGCTCCACCACAAAGAGTTTTGGAGGAGGCCTGGCCCAGGGAGCCATGCACCATGACTTTGGCAAGTGGCACGACAAAATGGCCGCTGTGCCAGATAACATGGCCTCTCGTCCGATGCCATGCCTAGGAACAGAGCAGGCGGGTGAATAAGTTTCAAGGTGGAACTGGTGTCATCCAGCAGCAGCACAGGGCATGTTTCCCCTGCAACCTGTACAGAGTACGCTCCGGCCCCAGCAGCTCCGACCACTCCATCACCTGCCACCTCAAACAGGTTCTCCGAAAGGTTCCTGGCGCTGATGCGAACCCCCCAGATGGCAGCCATCCTGCAGGATGCAGTCAGGGACTTGCTTCCTCCGGTCACTCCACCAGCGCCCATAGTCATTCCTCCCATGTCTCTGGGGCCACAGGCCCCAGTGCAGCTCCTGCTGCCCCTGCCGGCTCCTTCGATTCCGGATCCCTTGCCTGGCACAGTACAGGCGGTTCCCCTCCAGCTCTGGTCTCCACACTGCAGCCCACGGTGCCCAGCACCCAACCTGAGGTAGAGCAGCCTGAGCAGGGGGGTCTTAGCAGAAGTCCTCACATTACAACCCCCTACCAAAACGGGCATCCCGATGACGAAGGAAGTTGCCTTGCCAAAAAGGGTTGCTCAAGCCATACTTGGCCCAACCTGTCAATCTGTGCCTCGGTGCCAAGTATAGACAGACAGAGGGGGAATCTACTCTTGCTGTCTGCACACCATCAACCGCACTCTTCGGTGACTGCTGCGTCGTCAATCTACTCGAAGTCTGTCGTCCTCAGCACTGCTCGGCAAAGAGGAGAAGATCTTGGAGGTGTACGGGAAGAAGCTGTACTGCAATGCCTGGCTGCACCTGTGCCATGCTGGCAGCCGCTAACCAGAGGCTTTTGCATGAAATAGCAGACTACCTTCCAGAGCTTCCAGTACAGAGCCGGGCACGCTTCAAAGCGGGTCTAAGAGAAGCCAAGCCGGTAGCCCAGGACATCATGGAGTCCACTGTGGCCCACATCAATACCTCTCGCAGGGCCATCTGCATCGCCATAGACCTGAGAAGGATGGCCTGGCTTCGGGCTACTAAATGTAACCCTGATGTCCAGGAACGCATATTGGACCTTCAGTTAGAGGGTAGCAACCTCTTTCACTCTACCACTGATGAGGAATTAGATGAGAACAGCTCGCAAACTGTGAGGTCTTTAGCCTGACGAAGGCCACACCCAAGGCGTTAACTCAGTCGCATCAACACTCTGACAGGGGCCGGTCGTTCAGCAGGTTCCGGGGCTTCCAGGAACGGAGGTAGAGACAACCTGACCGCTCGCCCAGTCAGCAACAGAGCAAGCAACAAAAAGGGAGAGGGGCAAGGGCTTCTTCCAGTCCCCCCTCCTCAGCAGCAGCCTCAGAAGGAAAGAAAGCCCGACACGTCCCTTCGGGTCCACGTGTCTCCGGTGAGGGGCAGGCTTGCCTTTCACATGCAATTTTGGCACAAGAACTTTACGGACCCCTGGATCCTCTCTGTAGTGTCTTCGGGGTACCGCACACCGGTCCCTTCTTTCTCCCCTCCCAAAGATTAAGACGGCAATCCGGTCGCTCAGCCAGGCTCTGGAATAAGTCCCAGCCTCCCAGAGAGGATTGTGCTTTTATTCCAGGATTTTCACCATACAAAAGAAGAACCAGGCTCTCCTGAGAGTTGTGTTGGACCTATCCACCCTCGACTTCTTCACCCCCACCCCCCCCCCCACCGTCTCCCCCACTCCTCAGAAATTCAAGATAGTTACGCCAGCACTCATTGCGGAGACACTAGACAGGAGAGACTGGATGTGCTCCCTGGTTCTGAAGGACGCCTATCAACACATCCCAATTTGGCAACCACATCGCTACTTCCTGCGCTTCAGGATCATGGGCTGCCATTTCCAGTACAAGGTGCTACCCTTTTGCCTCAACTCAGCCCCCAGGGTATTTACCAGACTCATGAATGCAGTGGCAACCCTCCTCCGGACCCAGGGCCACCATGTCTACTGGTACCTGGACGACTGGCTCGTCAGGGCTAGTTCACCGGATGGGGTTACCCAGACCTCCTCTGCACTTATGCGCACTCTCTATGACATGTTTACAATCAACCTCAAGAAGTCTCAGCTGCAGCCCACGCAGAGCCTCACCTTCCTGGGCCTCCTCTGGGATTACGAGCTCCAAGCAGGTCTTTCCCTCGGAGGACAAGATTACGGCCATCAAGAGGGCCACTACACACTTCCTTACCAAAGCAGTGACCTCGGCCTGGTGGTACCAACACTTATTTGGTATCATGGTAGCGGTTCTCCTAGCTGTGCCACACACGAGACTCAGGATGAGGTTACAGCTGCATTTCGCAGCGTCATGGAATCGGAAGAAGGGCTCCCAAACAGAGCTGATCAGCATACCTCCTTCTCTCCACTCAGACCTCTCATGACTGTCCAGGGACTGCAACCTGCGGACAGGCAAGCCCTTCCGGCAGCCGCCTCCGCAGGTCACCATCACTACGGACTCCTCCATAGAGGGCCGGGAAGCCACTCTGGACAGCCACAGCATCCATGGAGTCTGAACCCGACAGGAGTCGCACATCAACTGGCTGGAACTCTGGGCCATCTGTCTAGCTCTCCAAGCTTTCCTTCTGCTCATTGGGGGCAGGACCGTCCTTATCCAGACCGACAACTCCACCAGCATGTACTATGTCAACAAGCAGGGGGTATCGGGTCAGCATGTGGGAATGGGCCTTGAAGAACATCTACCTCCCGGCCGTCCACCTCCCGGGGGAGGCCAACTTGGAAGCAGACAAGCTCAGCAGACTGGGAGCAGACAATTACGAGTGGCAATTGAACGACCAGCTGCTGCTGGACGTCTTCAGCAGATGGGGGCACCATCAGGTGGATCTGTTTGCCTCCTGGGAGAACAGGAAGTGCCACCAGTTTGCGTCTTGGCAGGGCCGAGGCCCTGGCTCCATGGGCGATGCATTACAGATTCGGTGGGAAGGCATGACAGCCTATGCCTTTCCACCCACACCCCTGGTCCACAGGGTAAAACACAAGATAAAGGAAACCTGTCACCTCTGCATCATTCTAATAGCTCTGTGGCAGCCGGCGAAACCGTGGTTCTCCGAACTGCTCAGCCTCACGGACCACCCATTCACATTCCGCTGGGGCCAGCCCATCTCTTGTGCTCTTGTGCCAGCGTGGGGGGGGGGTTGTGCATGGTCATCCACTCTGCACCACAGAAGATGGCCCTCGTAGCGTGGTTTCTGAGTAGGTCACCCTCTGGGACCTGAGCCTCTCACAGGCTAACTTGGAGATTATTCAATGCGCCAGGAGCAAGGCTACCAGGAGCCAAAACAAGTGTAAATGGACTAGGTTCTGTCATTGGGCAGACGCTAAGGTGATCGACCCCCCTTGCGTGCACACTGGATGACGTACTCTCCTTCTTAGTGCACCTCACGCACAGGTGGACACATGTCACACCTGTAGCCATAGGGGCCTACAGAAACTTGGAGGAGGAAATCTTCTCTTCTTCCAACCCGATAGTCCAACATCTGGCAGGCTTGTCGCTCTAACCGCCAATCAAGAGGCCACTCCCTGTGTGGGACCTCAATGTTCTGGGCGCCGTGGCATGCAAACCCTTGGAGCCAATCGCGTCAGGACATCAGGCTGGTCACCATTAAGACCACTTTGCTAGTGGGACTCCCCTCTGCTCGCAGTCAGCGAGATCCAGGCTCTGGTGTTATCGGCACCTTATATCTTTTTCCAGAGATATAAGGTGGTCCTGCGGACTCACCCTGCGTTTCTATCTAATATAACCTCTGCTTTCCATCTAAACGAGGAAATAGTCTTGCCAACGTTCTTCGCTGACCCCAAGGATGGGGCTCAGAGATTCTTGCACTGTCTGGATGTCAGGCGCGCTCAAATTCTTTCTGGACAGGACTAAGGGCTTTCGTAAATCAGATGCTCGTTTTTTCACCTTTGGGGGCGCCAGACTCGGGTATCAAACATTCAAGGCTTCTATTGCACAGTGGATGGTTGCGTCCATGAGAGGCCTATGAGTGGCAGCACAAGCCGTTGCCAGCTAACATGCAAGCCCACACTGTTGGATCCAAGGCCACGGCCATTGCTTTTCAGCGGCAGGTTCCGTGGCATGTCATAGGAAGGGTGGCCACCTGGGCCACCCTTTAGGCTTTCTGTAAGCATAACCGTTTGGACGCCGGCTCTAAGTCATACACGGCCTTCGGGCAGGCAGTTCTAAAACTTATTTGCTTAGGTAGGGTCTCCTCTCCACCCTGGGGCTACATTCAGTTGTAATCACCCAGGCAGTATGGAGAAAAGGGGATGGGACGTAAGAGTAATTATATTACTTGCCGTCCTTAGTCCACTTTCCGCCATACGTCCCACCATCCTCACCCCCCCCTAATACTGGGTGTCATGACGATGTTAAATATTGTCCCGCAATCGCGTTATAAATGAATGATTATTATAAAAATGCATGTCAACCCAACAATTGTTAGCCGTTTTGTTTAAAGAACCCCACATTCGTGCATTGGGAAGTCTTCACCGGTTAGACGTGTGCAGAGAGCCACGTTTCACACGCACAGAACAAACTCCTCAAAGACCAGCAAGTACTTGCTGTCTTTTAGTTTAGTACTTAACGGGATAGCCCAACAGCTAAGGGGTATCAAGATGGATGGTGCAACCTATCATTCTGCAATACTATCAACTAGAAATCAAACTACTAGACCAGATTTCTGCAACCCGCAGCTGACCAGTTTAGTTGAACTGACATTTTCATGAGCCCTCACCATTGGCTTTGCTTGCTGGGGCTGATGGGAGATGTTGTACAAACTATCTGAAAGCTAAAGGTGTTAGATGCCTCTACTAAACAAATCCAAGACTCATTCCACTAAGGCAAAAGGGGCAATAATTCCCTTCCTAGCAAATGTTCCATTAGTGAGGATATTCAAAGTTGCACCATGGAGCTTGGTGCATACCGTCTCAAAACAAACAAGTGGCACAGGCAGTACTTTGAAAAGTATTTAATACTGTAGTAATCACATAACCTCTACCAGAAAACATGCTGATTGCTAATCTGTGCAAAGCATGCTAATTTAAAAAGGTTTCACAAGCTACAAAAGGAAAAAGTTACCTATTTGTTTTACATGTGCCCAACTTGCTCACTGGTACAGTATTGAGAAAAAAGACAAACGGAAAAATATGGTTTATAGTAGCTGTGTGTGTGTGTGTGTGTGTGTGTGTGTGTATATGTATATATATTTCTGAGGCTTGTGGAATCTGCTTAGATCACATGCTGTGCATAGGCCGACATCTAGTGGAAGCTGCGGAGTATAAGTTTGTTTTTCGAAACTCAAAAATGGGCGTCGACACAGGGCGTGACAGTAATACTATCCCTAGTGTGACGTCCACTGTACCCAAGATCCCTCACGCGTCTAGGATCCTCAGATTGTTTTTTTCCGCCATACTGGTCGGAAGCATTTTGCGGAGTCCCCTGGCCTTAGCCATACTTTTGCTAAAATATCGATAAATTTACATCCTTTCCCCACCCCAACGTCGAACTTCGACACTCGACGCCGGCTTGGAGAAGAATTCGACCGTCGGCTGCTGCATGACGTATTTGGGCCTCGGAAGGCCTCTGGCCTCGGCCCGAGCCTTGGAAGGCCTCTGGCCTCGGCCCTGCAAGTAGGGAGATTGGGGGGTTGGACATACTCTGCACTCTTGGTATATAGTACATCTTATACATTTCCTACACTTACCAGCCCGCTGCCTCAAGGTGCGTATGGAGGGTACTCCTTTTCAATTCTGCCCCAAGTGCAATCGCAAATACCCTTGGGTCGACAGGCACGCCACGTGCAATCTCTGCTTGCCGAGGGACCACCCTCGTAGGTTTAAACCTAAGACACTTGAGGACCGTTCTACGAAGCGTTGGGCCCACCATGCCAGGCAGGCGGCCATGGCAGCGGAGGGCGCCTTCAGCGATGGCAGCGACGCCGTGCTTTCGGACGGCGAGGGCATTATGGCGTCTAAAGACAGCCTCGCTCCCTAAGCTAACGGAAGTTCGATCGTCGAAGGACGAAGACGACTTCCACCCCCAGGCCGCTCTCCAGGAGTCAGAGCCCGCAGACCAGATCAGCGCGGCCCCACGTTCGAAGGACAGGGACTCTACCCCCGATCCTCGACGCCAGGCGTCGAAAACCTCCGGAACCACAAAGGGACAGGGAAAACACACTTCCACTCACGGGGAGGGGGAAAACAGCAGAAGAAGCAGCCACTGCACTCTTCCACACCTGTAAAACACTCCACTCCTCCTAAACGGACAGACCAGCCCAAGTCTGCTGCTATTTCTAAAACCAGCAAGTCTACTCAGGATAAGTCTCCTAGACTTTCTGAGAGTCATTCCCAGTTCCAAAGAATGGTCGAGTGATGGCGTAGATGGGGTCATGTCAAGAATGGCTTCTTTGGCAGACTTTAATGATAAAAATCCAGACCATTTCCTTTCATATAATCCACAAGGGTCTACACCCTCAGGCTCTAATGATCCTATCCGCCCGAGTAAGAAGCCCCGGTTTGAGACACCTATGAGGTCTTCGGACCCCTTCGATATACAACCTTACTCACGGCCATACTCACAGTATCAAGGAGAGGCTTCCTTTGGTGAGGACCAAGAATTTGGCATGGTAGAAGAGCAAACCGGGACGGGCTACAATGGGGATGATGATGAGGACCAAGAAGAGGAAGAGGAAGACCCTGAAACCTTCAGAGTAGATTCCCCGGTAGAGAAGGAAGCCCCGGTTACCGACTCCCCTGTCGATAACCAACCCCTCCTGAACGAGGTTCTCGCACGAGCAGCAGAACATTTCCATATTGACACCCACGGTGTCCAGGAGGAGAGGGACTTCGCCGAGGAGTTTGTGGGAGAAAGGAGGCCTGTTGCCCAGACCATCCCTATCCTTAAGTCTATTCAGCGAAGAATAGTTTTACAAAGGTAGCGGGCGCCCCTCTCTCGCAAGAACAGACATGATAACCTGTTCAGTGGTTATTAACCACTTGAGAGTTCGCAGCCACTGCTTTTACTCACTGTGCCTTTCACAGATGGGTAATATCCATTTGCATATCAGTCTTTGTCCTGCCCAGGGGCAGTCCAGCACCGAAATACAATGGCAATTCCACCAATCTGAACGAGAGTACCATCAGCAACCCCATACACGCGTTTCACCCTTGTTGGGGATCATCAGTGAGGTGAAGCTGATGCCTCTCTAAGCACAGTGAGAGGGAGACCACGTCTGGTTGCCCCCAGGAGACCTAGGGTTACCAATCCCAGGTTCCTTAAAAAATAGTTTTACAAAGGTAGCGGGCGCCCCTCTCTCGCAAGAACAGACATGATAACCTGTTCAGTGGTTATTAACCACTTGAGAGTTCGCAGCCACTGCTTTTACTCACTGTGCCTTTCACAGATGGGTAATATCCATTTGCATATCAGTCTTTGTCCTGCCCAGGGGCAGTCCAGCACCGAAATACAATGGCAATTCCACCAATCTGAACGAGAGTACCACCAGCAACCCCATACACGTGTTTCACCCTTGTTGGGGATCATCAGTGAGGTGAAGCTGATGCCTCTCTAAGCACAGTGAGAGGGAGACCACGTCTGGTTGCCCCCAGGAGACCTAGGGTTACCAATCCCAGGTTCCTTAAAAAATAGTTTTACAAAGGTAGCGGGCGCCCCTCTCTCGCAAGAACAGACATGATAACCTGTTCAGTGGTTATTAACCACTTGAGAGTTCGCAGCCACTGCTTTTACTCACTATGCCTTTCACAGATGGGTAATATCCATTTGCATATCAGTCTTTGTCCTGCCCAGGGGCAGTCCAGCACCGAAATACAATGGCAATTCCACCAATCTGAACGAGAGTACCACCAGCAACCCCATACACGTGTTTCACCCTTGTTGGGGATCATCAGTGAGGTGAAGCTGATGCCTCTCTAAGCACAGTGAGAGGGAGACCACGTCTGGTTGCCCCCAGGAGACCTAGGGTTACCAATCCCAGGTTCCTTAAATAGTTTTACAAAGGTAGCGGGCGCCCCTCTCTCGCAAGAACAGACATGATAACCTGTTCAGTGGTTATTAACCACTTGAGAGTTCGCAGCCACTGCTTTTACTCACTGTGCCTTTCACAGATGGGTAATATCCATTTGCATATCAGTCTTTGTCCTTCCCAGGGGCAGTCCAGCACCGAAATACAATGGCAATTCCACCAATCTGAACGAGAGTACCACCAGCAACCCCATACACGTGTTTCACCCTTGTTGGGGATCATCAGTGAGGTGAAAACTATCAGCGAAGAATAGACCCGTCCCTGGTGAACCCCAACCTCACCAGAGCAGTCAATCCCAGAGTTGAAAAACTTTTCAGGGCAGCCCAGTCTGACCCTCTCTATATAAGAGGACATCTGAAGCCAGACTCCCTGGTTGTCACTAACACTCGTAAGAGGGCTGGAACACCCTTGTCATCGTCCGAAGCTCCTCCAGACAAGGAGAGCAAAAAACAATATGGTTTTGGCAGGAAAGTAGCCTCAACGTCTGCCTATCAGGCAAGGATTGCAAACTCCACTACCCTGTTGGCCAGCTACAACTGCCATCAGTGCGAAGAAGTCGCGGCACTCATAGCCTCTGCACCAGAACCCTTAAAGGGCCAGTTAGCACGAATTTCAGCAGAGGGTAGAGCCGTGTCTGGTTGCATTTTAAAAGCAACTTTTGACGCCGCGGACAACGAGGCAGATTGATAGCAGAAGGTACTGTTATCAAGAGACATGCGTGGTTACGGCAGTCTGGTTTTAAGGCAGAAACCCAGGCATCATTGTTGGACAAACCGGTGGAAGCCGATTTGTTGTTTGGTAAGGCGGTCGAAGACGCGCTGAAGAATGCAAAGGACGAATATGAGACACTCAAGTCCCTTGGCCAACTAACCAATAAACCCCCTAACCAGAGAGGAAATGGAAATTTTCGTCGCCCACGCGGCCAAAATTCCTAGAGAGGATCAAACTATTCCCAGGGGCAGGGTACACAGTGGAACAACGGCCAACAGTCTACCCAGGGTTACGGCAGGGTTAATAGGAGAGGACGTGGTAAAGGCAGAGGCAGCCCCAGTAGAGGAGGCAGCACGCCTCCACCAAAGCAGTGACGCTCAGTTCAGGGTCCCTTCTCACGCAACCCCAGTAGGGGGACGCATTTCCTACTTCACCCAGGCTTGGGAAGGGATCACATCAGACAGATGGGTGCTGTCAACATTATCCGCAGGGTACTGTATAGAACTACTGCAGCGTCCCCGGAACCATCCTCCATGACAAAGAGTACACTCTTTAGAACATCAGAAGATTCTCCTCGAGGAGATCGCCAATCTGCTAGCAAAGGACGCGATAGAACTTGTCCTGGGACACCAGGTAAACAAGGGTATTTATTCAACTTACTTCCTTGTGCCAAAAAAAGATTTGACAATGCGCCCAGTATTGGACTTACGGCCTGCCAACAAGTATGTCAAGCCCCAAAAGTTTCGAATGACTACGCTACAAGAGGTAATCCCCCTGCCTAAAAAAGGGGGATTACATGGCAACCTTCGATATGAAAGATGCCTATTTTCATATTTCCATGTTCCCAGCGCACAGAAGGTACTTGCGCTTCAAGGTGGACAGTCGGCACTACCAGTTCAAGGTACTGCCCTTCGGGATAGCTTCGGCACCAAGGGTATTCACCAAGGTACTGGCGGCTGCACACCTACGCAGGGAGGCAATCCCGGTGTACCCTTATCTGGACGACAGGCTCATAACGGGGGAAACCCCAGTAATTTGCGGGACAAACATTCAAAGGACTATCGACCTCCTCCACGAATTAGGCTTCTCAATCGACGACAAAAAGTCAAGCCTGGTGCCAAGTACCTCCAAACAGTTCCTAGGAGCAATCCTAGATACTCAAGAGGGGTTGACCTTTCCTTCAGAGGAAAGAATTCGGAATATACTACTGCAAATTCCGCAATATCAGTCCGGTCACCAAATAACGGTACGCAAAGCAATGCGTTTGCTGGGCATGATGGCGTCATGTATTTACCTGGTCCCCCACGCGCGCCTGCGCATGTGTCCCATGCAGGAATGGTTGGCGAAACAGTGGTCTCAGGCAAGTGGTCAGTGGGACGATCTAGTGGTCGTTTCGCCAACACTGGTACAAAGCCTTCTCTGGTGGACAAGAGAATCTCGCACAGGGGAAAACCTTTTTACAATCCCGAAGTACAGGCAGTAGTCCCTACCGATGCATGTCTGACGGGGTGGGGAGCTCACCATCTCCACCATACAGCTCAGGGTCTCTGGTCTCCCTCAGTGGACCAGAACCACATCAACCTGCTAGAGCTTCTGGCAGTGTTCAGAGCGCTTCAAGCATTCGAGCCCTACCTACTAAACCTGTCAGTGAAAATCCGGACGGACAGCACGACAGCCATGTTCTACCTGAACAAGCAAGGAGGGACTCGTTCGCCAAATCTGTCCAAGCTTGCCCAGAAAATCTGGATATGGGCACTCAGACGGAACATCTTCCTGTCATCACAACATGTTCCAGGGGAGCTCAATTCCCTAGCGGATGCTCTGAGCAGAGACTCCCTCCCAGAGGAACACGAATGGGTTCTACACAGAGAGGTCGTAGAAGATATCTTCTCTCAGTGGGGTTTCCCTACTATAGACTTATTCGCCACAAGCGAAAACATACAATGCCCAGGATTTGCATCCAGGTTCCCCCAACCAGACTCCCAGGGGAACGCCCTGTGGATGAACTGGTGAGGGATGTTTGCGTACGCTTTTTCACCAACTCCTCATCAGGAAGGTGGTCAACAAGATGAACAGAGTCGATGAATCTCGTCCTAGTTGCTCCCATGTGGGCAAGACAACCGTGGTTCCCACACCTATGCAGGATGGCGGTGTGCGAGCCCATCAAACTTCCGGCCTGGTACAACCTACTGTCCCAGCACCAAGGTCAAACAGTGCATCAGCAACCCAACTCTATGAACCTGGCAGCATGGCTCCTGAGGTCATAGAGTTTGGACATCTCAATTTACCACAGAGGTGTATGGACATCCTAAAGGAATCTAGGAAACCAAACACAAGGCACTGCTACTTTGACAAGTGGAAGAGATTTGTTATCTGGTGCCAGAGTAAACAAATAAACCCAGTTGATTGCACTCCTTCCACTATTGTTACATACATGCTCCACCTGCTGGATGCAGGACTGGTTTTTAATTCACTGAAAGTACACCTGACAGCCCTGTCGGCATACACCACTTCCCATAACAAGGTCACGTGGTGGAAAGTACCAGTAGTTAAAGCCTTCATGGAAGGAGTAAAGAGACTTCACCCTCCTATTTCAAACCCACCACCAGGGTGGGACCTTAATGTGGTGCTATCTAAGCTCATGGGGCCCCCTTTCGAGCCCATGCATAAAAGCAGTCTCAAACACCTGACTTATAAAACGGCCTTCTTAGTAGCTATTACTTCTATAAGAAGGGTCAGTGAAATTCAGGCTCTGTCAGTGCAGGATCCCTTCTTTACTGTCCATAAAGACAAACTGGTTTTACGCACACACCCTAGATTCTCACTTAAGTTTATAGCTAAATTCCACGTAAACCAGTCCATCGAGCTTCCGGCTTTCTTCCAGGACCCTCAAAGCTCGGCTGAGGTGAAACTACACACCCTAGATGTGCGTAGGGCGGTCCTCTACTATGTAAATAAAACCAGACCGCTAAGGAAAACAGATCAGCTGTTTGTCTCCGTAGCTACAGGCAGAGAGGGGGATCCCGTCTCTAAAGGTGCCATCTCGAAGTGGATTATTAACTGCATCCGGCTGTTACTCTCTGAAAGAACTCTGCCTTTCACGCCAAGAGCCCACTCTACAAGAGGCATTGGGGCCACTCTGGCTTTCATTGCAAATGTACCCCTTGACACCATTTGCAAAGCAGCTACTTGGAGCTCTATTCACACTTTTACTCAGCATTACTGCATTGACACCCATTCCAAGGCAGATACACAAGTGGGACAACCGGTTCTAAGACACTTATTTGCTCATGACCCTTCTCACATCCCACCTCCTTCTTCAGGTACTGCTCGCTAATCTATGCACAGCATGTGATCTAAGCAGATTCCACAAGCCTCAGAAGGGATACATTACTCACCGTAATCATATTTCTGATGCTTGTATCTGCTTAGATTCACATGCAACCCACCCTTCCTCCCCTCTGAGAGAAGTTGCATGGTTGCTTGTAGTCTTACCTTTCTATCTATCTGTTTGGATTATCTGTACTTGCGCTACTCCTCATGCTACCTCATGTCAGAAAAAATACAATCTGAGGATTCTAGACGCGTGAGGGATCTTGGGTACAGTGGACGTCACACTAGGGATAGTATTACTGGCACGCCCTGTGTCAACGCCCATTTTCGAGTTTCGAAAAAAAAAAACTAATACTCCGCAGCTTCCACTAGATGTCGGCCTATGCACGGCATGTGAATCTAAGCAGATACAAGCATCAGAAATACGATTACGGTGAGTAATGTATCCCATATATATTGATGTGACAGATCTGCAGTGAAAATAACTCTTGCAGCAGAGTTGTGTAGACTTCATGGTGTAGCAGTCGTGCAGTAGGGCTTTTTTCAAAATATAAACTTCTTAATACGAATCGGTGAAAATGAGCAATCTGAGGAGTGTCTACAATACAAGGTTGTGGGGAGTGAGTACACATTCAGGGATCCCATTAATGATCTGCCCCCATCGACACTTATGTTAAAGTTTAGTAGCCAAGTGTAACACTCCATGCCAACCTCTAGATGGAAGACTCTGCATAACCTGTGTATAAAACCGATACAGACTGCAAAGATGTTTCTGTTTAGTAACAACATACTCTGTCCCGCCCCCTTCCCACCTTACTGTATGGGCGTCCCCATCAAGGGTTGCCATACACTGTGTTGGAAAGGGCACTTTTGAATAGGAGTACAGTAGTCACTAGAGCAGGTAGCTTTCCTTTTCTTCCATGTGCACAAGCAGGCCCTTCTAATTAGTCCTGCCCACTTTAACAATTTAGTCCATTTTGCTTAACACCAGTTTGCTCTCTAAAGGTATGTTCAGTGCCCTCAAAACAAGCAAAATACTCTGCCCGCTTCAAATCCTGCTAGATCATGTTCATTGAGACGTTGTCCTTGTTAGTCTGATTTTTGATTCATCATGCCTTATAGGGGGAAGAGTGTCCTCAGAATTTAATGATCATGACCTCACTGCAGGTTATCAACTTTGAGGCACCACATATCGATAAAGACAGTGTTGCACATTACACAGAGGAACATGTCTGGTTCACTGACTGTGTGCGGGAGCTTCTTTTTTGCTAGAAATATTGGAGCCAACTCTACCACTGAATGTGATATTTGGCATAAGTGACTCCCCCTGCCCCCCCCATCCTCCCCCCCCTTGGTGCAAGACTGACAAAGGTTACAAATAAAGCTTTATTTTACTTTCCTTCTTATTGCCATTAGGTGTTAGTACATATTCTGGCAATGGCAGAATTCTACACTTGTAGAGAAACAATGTTGGAAGTGCAATTGTCCCCTCATATGCATTAATGTTGTAAATGGGTAACTACTGCTTCAGAAAAGTAACCTTGATTGTGAAAAGATGCAGTGTTTAGTCCTGCATGTGATGCATTCAATGTGTGTGTTTGGACCACTACGAGGGGTTAAAAATGGCAACATTAGTAAATATATATTAAAACAATGGTTTACTTTTTCCATGTTTAAGTGGACAACATTGTATCTGAAATTCTTTTAATATAGAAATGAATCCACTTGCAGGAGTTTATTTTGTATATGTAATGCCAGTGTATACTGTTAATTAACAAAATGAGTATTTTAAAGCTATTTGAGCCTTTACTGCCAGTAGAAATAAGTGTTTGAATGGATTGTCCTCCAACGTATTCCACATCTTTGACATGTAATGTCCACAGCTGTGCTGCTTTGAAAACATTTCGGCAGAGGGCGTCCTGCGTCAATGGCATCGGGTCTATGTCCCTCGAAAGCCTCCGTCAAGGGTGACGTCATCTGATATGAGTAGGATGCACGGCGCCCGTAGTCTCAGTTCAGTTTTATCTGCAAACGTGTTCGCTTCGAGAACTCGGCACGCCTCATGTTATCTACGTCGATAATGTCTTGTGCTACCCCACCAACCCTACGGTCGGACTTTAACAAGTGCAGGGACTGTAAGTCCAAGATGTCCATCACGGAACAGCACCGTATCTGCTTGGGGTGTCTGGGCGAGAGCCACGACATGGATGACTGCTCGAAGTGCCAGTCATTGACTGGCAAGGCCTTGCGGGAGCGTTAGGGGAAGTTGCAGGTAGGTTGGATTTCTAAACCCTGTAAATCCAAAAAGACTTCTGGTCTTTCCACCGACGACTCGAAGGCTGACTCTCTCCGGAGGGAGTCCAGAGGATCTCGGTCCCGGAGTGGTTCTCGCAAATCGTCCTCGTCGAGGCACTCCCGGAAGCGGCGTCACCGGTCACCTTCCCCTCCTTGCCGAATGATGGCTCCGCGAGGAAAGTGACTTGCCCCATTAAATCCTCTACTCCGGAGGGATGAGAGGCATTCAGGGAGAAAATGCTGGACACTCTTCATTCTCGGGGCACTGTTCCGTCCACACCCTTGGTTGAAGCCGGCAGGGAACGGTCTCGGTCAGACGCTTGTGCGCCTTCGGCCCCGGGCAGTCGGCGCGATAAACATCGGGAGCCGTCGAGGTGCCGTTCGGACAAGGCTCTGGTTTATCGCCAGAGACGTGCCAGAGCCAGGTCGCAGTCTTAGTCTCTGACGAAACCGTCAAAGTCTGGGAAGGTGTCGACACTGTCAGCGCCGTGCGCATCGAGTGCGGCTGTCAGAGGCCTTGGCCCCGGTCAGGCCGTCGGAGCCCTTTCCGACGCCGAAGCCGTCGACACCCTCAATGCCATTGGGGCCTACAAGCTGGAATTTGCCAGTGGATGCCCCTAGAGCTGTGGAACCTCCGAGAAAGGCTCAAAGACTGTGAGGCCTGCTCTTGACTCCAGGTCTGCTGCTGTACCTAGGAAGGAAATTTTTCATTCTCTACAGAACAACTGTGAGGGTGAGGCGAGGTCTGATGTGGGCTAGGAGCCTTTTGAGGCTCCTGGTGCCACTCCTTAAGCTCCTGACATGGTCTTTTCTGAGGATAGTCAAATGGAGGATCTCCGTCAATCTTTACATGATGCCAGTGGCCTGGACATATCTCCTGAGATGGAATTTGGCAGGCTAGAGCCTGGCGCTCATGCTGAATCCTCCTAGAGGAGGTTGATGTCGAGGGTTACGGAGTACCTGAGGTGTTCCGGCCCTCCAGTTGAATTCGATCAGGATGACCTGACTGACATTTCAGATCAGGGTCCATCCACTGACCCAGTGTTGCCATTTCACATGGCATTACAGAAAAGGGTGGCTGCTGTTAGGAACACCCCAGAGTCTCTTTCGGCGGTCAACATGTTGACGAAGAAATACCGCCCATTCAGTAGCGACCCCAGCTACCTATCCACACACCCCACTACTGAGAGTTTGGTGATTCAGACGGCCACCTCGAGGCAGGCGGCGCACCCTACCATTCCTCCAAATAGGGACGACAAGCGCTTCGATGGATGGGCACGCAAGGTATTTTCGGATGGGAATATGGCCCTTAAATCTGCCAACTCAACCTGTTCGTTGGGCAAATTTTCACACACACTGTGGAATTCTCTGTGGCGGCTGAGCATATTCCGATAGGGGAAGAAAGGGATGGGTTCCTTGCTGTTGTGCAGGATGGCAAGGATGCCATGTGTGAATCCCTTTAATCTGGGTTGGACACAGCAGATAGTCAGCCGGCCCATGGCTGCGAGCACCGTGGCACGCAGGTTTGCGTGGTTGTAGAAGTCTGGGTTTGCACCGGATATGCAGGCCCATCTTCTCAACATGCCCTTTGACTGCTCTCATTTGTTTGTCAGCAAGGCTGACTGGAGCCTGAGAGGTTGCAGTCCTCCAAAGCATCTGCTAAATCTTTGGACGCAGCTGTGCGTCAACCTCTGCCTTTTCGTCCAATGGGGACAGCAGTGGAGGGGTTCGTTTCGTTACTACTCCTCTTTTGGTAGAGCGAGAGGAGCAGCCAGTCAAAGGGGCCGCCCTAAGGGTCCTCACAGTGGAAGGGGACCAGGTGCCAAAGCCGCTCAGGCAGCTGCCGCTTTGCCTTCAGACGCTGCCGCAGCCGGCCCGAAACAGCTTTGGGGCCAGGTCTCAATGTTCGTTAGTTGGGGCAGACTGCCCAAGCATCTCTAAGAGTGGCGAGCCATTACTTCAGATGTGTGGGTTATCCCACGGCTGCTGCCTACCCTTCCTAAATCGGCCTCACGACAATCCACCAGAAAAACCTTTTGAAGATTCCGGATCTGCTCCTTGTGCATTAAATCTTGACCCTGCTGGAGAAAGGTGAGATAGAACTAGTGCCTGTGGCGGAGAGGAACAAGGGCTGGTATTCCCCATATTTTTTGATTCCCAAGAAAGACGGAGGACTGAGACCCGTCTTGGACTTGCGTCACTTGAACAGGTTCCTCAGGAAGGACAAGTTCAAGATGGTCACTTTCTCCGGTCCTTCAGGCCCTTCGACTTCAGGATTGGTTGGTGTCATTGGACCTACAGCATGCTTATTTTTGTGTCCATCCATCGAAAGCACAGAAAATACCTGCGGTTCGCTGTTGGAAGCTCGCACTTTCAGATTCGGGTCCTGCCATTCAGGCTGACCTCAGCCCGAGTGTCTTCACCAAGCTCATGGTGGTGGTGGCAGCGTATCTCGGGAGGGGTGTTCACGTCTGCCTGTACCTGGACGACTGGCTGATCCGAGCGCAGTCTCCCAAACAGGCCCTGGATCATCTCAGCCTCACCTGCCACTCCCTTCACAAGCTGGGCTTCTCCCTCAATTTCAAGAAGCTGCATATGACACCTTCCAAACAACTTCAGTACATCAGGGCTGTGTTGGACACATCCTTGGGGAATTGTTTGCCACCCAAGGTGAGGGCTCATCACATTGTCCAGATGGTCAACAAATTTAACACGCCCATAGTCTCCCGGCTTTCGAATTCTTAAGGTTGCTTGGCCTGATGGCATCCTGTATTTTTCTGGTGCCGGAGACCAGACTGCGGATGAGATCCCTTCAATGGGCTCTCAGGACGCAGTGGTCCCAATTCTCAAACACCTGAAGGCTTTTCTGACGGTTGTACGGTCCGATAGCACAGCGAGTAGAGCACTCGCTTTGACATCTGTGCAGAGCCTGCTGACGCAGGTTCGAATCCCGGCAGGGCCAAACTCAGCCTTTCATCCTTTTGAGGTCGATAAATGAGCACCACACACCGTGGGTAATAAGCAGCGCTCAGATACCTGAGGGTTCGTAGCGCTATATGAATGCTAAATTATTATTATTACGCGGGAAGAGTGTCTTGATCATGACGAACAACACAGTGGCCATGCATTACCTCATCAAAAATGGAGGTGTAGGGTCACTCTCGCTGTGCAGAGGCGCGATGCAGCTCTGGTTCTGGGCGATACAGCAAGGAATCTTGCTCTCTGCAGTACATCTGGGCAGAGAGGCGAATGCCGCGGCGGACGCTCTGAGCAGGCAGAGCGCTGTCTCCCACGAGTGGGTGTTAGCTCAGGAAGACCTACAGGAGATCTTTGCCATTTGGGGAACCCCTCAAGTGGATCTGTTCACGACCATTGCAAACCGGAAGTGCGAGACATATTGTTCAAGGGAATTTCCTCGGAGAGGAGCGTTCGTCATGAATTGGTCATTCCCACTTCTATACGCGTTTCCTCCGGTTCCCGTCATTGCACAGGTTCTAAGGAGGTTGCGGAGATTCGGGTCCCACATGATCCTAATTGCTCCGGATTGGGCCAGGAGAGCGTTGTACCTGAACCTTCTAGACAGGTCAATCTGGCCTCCATACCATCTTCCCCACAGAGAGGATCATCTCTTTCTAGCGCGTGCGAAGGTGAGGGGTGGAGGGGGGGGGTCGGGTTCTCCATCCAGAGGTCAAGACTTTTACCATTCACGCATGGTTTCTGAAAGTTTGAGATATGATTGGGATCTCCTGGATGACGTGATGGAGGTGTTTTTGGCTAGGCGTCCAGCAACCAAATCCTTGTACCGTTGGCATAAGGTTTGCAACTGGTGCAGAGGAAACAATGTCTATCCTTTTCAGTGTTCCATTCCGATTGTTCGTTCTTTCTTGCTTTCTTTGGCCCACAAGAGTCTTCAAGCGGGTACAATTAAAGGTTAGCTGGCAGCGTTGTCTATTTTCAAGCGCTCGTCTGAAGAATGTTCTTATTTTAAGATTCCTTTGATTACCTGGTTTCTAAAAGGGCTCACAAATGTGTTCCCGCCGTCCGCTTTTCAGGTGCCGGTTTGGATCAGAACCTAGTCTTGAATTTCTTGATGGGTGCTCCGGTTGAACCTTTGCACTCTTGTTCTTTGAGACTGTTAACCTTCAAGACAGTTTTCTTGATTGCAGTTACATCTGCTCGCAGAGTGAGCGAGTTGCAGGCACTTTTGTCTAAGCCACCCTTTACTGTGTTCCACAGGGATAGGGTTGGAGTGTCTTGAGTTTCATTTGAGCCAGAAGGTGGTACTTCCTGCTTTCTATCGTCCTCCTCATCCTGGTACAGGAGAGGAGAGACTCCATAGGTTGGACCCTAAGAGAGCTGTGAGCTTTTATATTTCTAGGATGTCCAGCGTCAGAGTGGACAACCAACTTTATGGGGGTACAATGGACACAGATTGGGCCAGGCTGTTACCAAACAGACCATGTCCATGTGGATTATCCTCACCATTGCAGATTGGCTGGCAAGGACCCTCCTGAGGGTTTGCGAGCTTTCTAAACCAGGGGCGTGGCTACATCCACAGCCCTGCAAAGGGGAGTTCCAGTTAAAAACGTGTGAGATGCTGCAACGTGGTCTTCCATCCACACCTTTGTCAAGCATTACTCCTTGGATACTTTCCATGGTCACGATATGGTCTTTGGTAAAGCAGTGCTCTATTCTGCCATCTGATTTGATATGTCCAAATTCTTCACCCTCCTCCACTCATTGATACTGCTTCGGGAGTTGATCAAAGATGTGCAATACGTTAGAGGACACAATCCATTCGAAGAACAAGTTACTTACCAACTGGTAACGTTCTTTCGACTGGATGTTCCTCCAATGTATTCCACATTGTCCTCCCAGACTGCCCCTCTGAAGAATTTCCGTTTCTTTTGCAGCTTTTGTTCCCACAAGGCTATGTGCAGTCAAGGAGGCTTAGTGTGCGGTTATGGCACACATTGTGGAGGGAAAAAAACATGAACTGAGGCTACGGACGCCATGCTTCCTACCTATAACATCCGATGACGTCGCCCTCTACGAAGGCCTTTGAGGGACATCGACCCAACGCCATCGACGCAGAACGCCCCCTGCTGAAAAATTTCCAAAGCAGCACAGCTGTGGACATTACATGTCAGAGATGTGGAATACGTTGAAGGAACATCCAGTTGAAAGAACGTTACCAGTTGGTAAGTAACTTGTTCTTCCGTCTGTAGATCTAGCCTAGCACGCTAATGTGAATGCAAAGAAAATAACTATGTTAACAAATTCCTGATGGATGCTATTATTTGTTGTGCTGTTCCCTGTGGAATATGCAGCACATGTTCAAGGTAAATGTTCTAGTACAGGTTTATGCATCTTTACGTATTTGTAGTGTAACCCTGTATGTAGAGGTAATTCCTTTGAACTCCTGGTTGGACAGTTCCCTATACATTTCTTTTGCAAAGTTTTCAAAGGAGTCCTGTAAGGTACAACAGTGCAGTGACATGGAATGGAGCACCTGTGATGCAAAGATGTGAAAATCATTCTATAATTGTATACACTGGTTGTAAAGGTCAATTGATTTGAGCCTTGAGTGAGGGTGGATGGATCGTGTTTGCTGCTGAAGATGTCCCAATGCCATGGTTTGGAACCTATTCAAATGTTGATACTGCTAGCATGGCACCTTCCAAATATTCCTTTTTTGAGTTTAAGTGCCTTATTGAGGGATAGAGGGAGCGAGGGGGACATTTGATGGTTGCATTTCCTTCCTGTGTGTGTACTTGTTAAAGGTTTGTAGGACATTATGGGTTTGTTTTCCTGTCTCCCACCTTCCCAACTGGTTGGGGTTTGCCTGCATATCAGGCGGCATGGAAAGGATTTCTAAAATATTGTCGCTTAAGATTTCGGAATGAGGTATTGTACACGGTCTCCTCATTTGCAGGTCCCATCCTAATAATAGTGTCCAGGCAACATCCTTTTTCCTGATTGTTCTGCAAAAGGGCTGTTCAGGAAAATGTTATTGCTGCCTTCCCTTTTGTATGCTTTAGGTGCTTGGTGAACTCTCCTTTGGGCACTTTTTCTGATATTACATTTAAATATGTAATATACAGGGGCATATCACTGCTTGCTTAATGGAACGGTATTTCGTAAAACGATCGCGCGAAAAAATGCTGAATGCGCATGTACTGCGTATTTGGCTTGGGATCCCATAATGCTGAACAAGGTGAGCAGGGTTCTCCCGGGTTGCCTTGTCCAGCATTTTGGTTTATGGGGTTGTGCGGTACAATAAAGAAAAAGGGACCCTGCAGCAGAGGTTCCGACCCATAATTGTGAGAAGGAACTGACATTGCAGGGAGTAGGCCTCAGGAGTAAGGTAAGTGTATAGGGGTAAAGGGGTGGTGGTAGAGGGAAAGCGGGAAGTCTGTATTTTGGGAATGCAAGGCTTTCAGCTTTGCAGTATTCAGATGTGTTTTTGTCAGCTACATTATTTTAACGTAGAACCTGTATGCGACTGGTTTCAATTTAATGGATTGGTTATTGCAGACCTTTCTTTATGCTGACCTGCACATAATCTGTACGTCATGTCTCAGAATTTCCATTTGTTGAGTACTCATGCATTTTTTATGTAGCCTGACACCAAGGTCTCCGAGGGCATCAATATCTTGAAAGGGCCCACTACCATACTCAACAGTCAACTTTGCAAAGTGTTGCAAGTTGTCAGATCCTTGTAAACTGGAGTGTGGTACTGTGCCAGTTACTGGATCAGCCAGTGTCTAGTGGAGCTGAAGTGCAAGTTTCTATCACCACTCCAAAGCCTTCAACCACCCTATTTAGGGGACAACAAACCAAAGTATCTATGCAAGACACTACCTTATGCCGTGAAAACTCCAGGCTGCTTGGCCATACACTCCAGTACCAGATGGGCTTTTAAAACCTGAACAATTTTGAAAGGTATTATCAGTGAGCATACCACCAGGCTTTAAGTAGTTAAAGGGTGTAGCATCATAGGGTTGACCATGCGCCATCAAGTTCTGATTCTTTGCAAAAGGTCACCTCCTCCAGCAGGACTGCCCCACCCAAGAGTATCAGCCCCTGTACCAAACAATCTGTTTCATTGGTGGCTAATGCATCCTCATCTCATGAAACTTTCTAATCTGCAATTGGCTATCACTAGCAAGGTTAAGAAAAGTTTAACAGAACCCCTACTGATGTAGGGTTTGGTAAGCCACTCTTAGTGGACCTATAAAGGTTTCACACAAGAGGTAAATGTTTGGCAACAGGGATGAGCACTTAAACTGAGATTAAGGAGATCAAAGGTTTGCTTTTAGTGCAGTTAACAAACACATAAACACTCAAACACACATTCACAGTTTGTTGTTCGTATTGGAGAACAAGCACCACGCTTCATGTCATGCTGTTTTAGCAGTAACACCCTAAAGCATGGGAAAAGATGCTAGACAATATCACGCTGGCTTTATAAGGTAGAGCAGTCAAATACAAAGCTGAGTCACAGTCCTAGGCTAGGAACATAGTTTAACATGGGTCCGCTGTAATTGAGCCAGTTCTGGACTCCTATGTGGCGTTTGTAAAGTATTCCAATGTTTGCCCATAGGAAACAATGGGGCACAATGTCTGTATACTTTGTACAATAAATTCACATTAAAGCAGTCAGGTTTCTTGTGAAGGGATGGGGCGCAGCTACTGATTCTAGTTGTCCAGGAGGAACTCTCACAGGGTTTTCAGGCTCCTGTTCCACCTCCAAAAGCCAGGCCCAAGCAGCTGCTGGGTAGGACTGAACACTGTTATCCAAAGTGGGCTTCAGAATAGGCATGCAACACAGCCCCCTCATACCTCGAACAGAACATGTGACGCCTAGGTAAGTTAGGGCTGTTTGGGAAAACTGCTCATTGTCAGTTCCAACACTGGAGGTACAGGGGTTGCAGGTGCAGAGGATTCTTCGGACGGCAACTATGAAAGATGGGTCCAGAATTTGATCAGTTCACATCAGTCTGCAGATTTTCGTAATTGCATCACTACCTGGCTCTACTTGTCTAAAGTTGCAAGATTCCCTCTGCAAGGACTCCCACAGCGTCAGTGGACCCTCAGGCCCAACAAGCAGTTGAAGTGACCCTGTACATTGTCACTTAGGTGAAGGAGGAACAACCACATGACTCAGGCTCCTCCAAGACTCCTCCTTGATCAAGGGCAACGGCGCAGCAATATCCCAAGTAGGTGTGGGCAAAATTCGATGAATCAGCTTTATGGACATTTCACAGAATTTCTTGTGAAATATTCCTATTTGGCCACATTTCTTCCTGCCTGGAAGATAAATTCCACGTGAAACGCTGCAAAAATTAATGATTTTGCAGTAATTTCATGGGTGAAATGACCATAAAATTGAGAAATGCCCTCTTTCTATAAAATGACAGAAGCAAATGTATAAGGCGAAATTCACCTATTTTTCTTTGCCATGAGTCATTTCACCCACCTAATCCCAGTCCCATAAGGAGGCGGTGTAGAGGTTACGGTTTCTGGCTGTACAAGAACCCTTTAAACAAATTGGGTCTTCCCCTGATTGTTTCTTTTTTTGTTTCCGAGGGGGGGCTTTATGGGGAATCGGCAAGACTAAGCATGAGTCTCAAGCTCCCCCCTTCCTCTTGTGTGGCGACTAAATGGCCAACAGTGGAGTGTTGCCAGGTATGGAAAAAATGCTGCACTTTACATCACCTAGTTTCTCATTAAAACATTTTTTTTTAATTTCAATCAAACCTTGAAAAGGTCTTATTGACAACAAACTATCACATAATGCACATACGCGAAAAACTATTTACATGCAAAATAAAATCTTATTTAGTGTGCAGAGTACTGAACAAATCACTTCTCTCTGCTCGTCAAAGTGCCTTTCCCTGCAACATGGAATTGGCTGACTGAACTGCAGTCCCTTTTAGGGCCTAGTGGATGGATTTTAGGAGGCCATCCGAGTTGTTGTGAACAGGGTAACTCTGAGAGGTTACTCAAAACCCAATCAAGGTAGCGGAGGAGAGCAGTCAAGGCTGTTCTCAGGAGAGTGTTAGTGGGGGTCAGGGGTCCACAATGTGTCCACACAGTGAAGCATCATTCAATAATTCAATTTAGACCTGGCAGTACAAAAATGCTATATTCTAGGTCCAAAACACACACTAGGAAATGAAACAAGTAAGCGATATTACACAACTCAATTAAAAACTCCTATACAGTTAACCATAGGTTCTTAGGAATGTATCCATTAACTTATTTAATAAAAGGAAGGTAAGTAAGTCATGCTGCAATATGGAATCAAACCACAAGAAATATACCCTAACTTTATAAATCAAATCCCCATGAAGAGTGCGGCCCTCTGCCCAAAAGTCATAAAGCTTCTCAGGGAAAGGGTCTGATGTAGGACGTGCTCTTGTGTTGCTGAAATGTTCCAGAAAAGATATTCAACAAAATTACTGGTAAGTTAAATTATGTTCCTATCTTTCAGATATAGCTGCTTTTAGATGCGATGGAATGGAACAACCAAAGCTTATTCTAAGGTTTATTCTGAAGAGAACAGGGGAGAACAAATGGTATGTGGTTACTTATCCCTCTGATTCTGATTTTCCCAGATGACTAGGTGGGTCGACTGGGCGTCACTGGAGGTTTGTTTTCCCCCTTGGTTCTAGTGAGAGGTGCCCTGGAGCTGCGGGTGCAAGTTTTCTTCTGGTTGGTTCCAGGAGTAGAGTGCAACCCTTGGTAATGTAGAAGGCACCTCACAGTCACTGAAGGCTTCACTTCCATGTAAAGTCAGGACAGGTTCAAAAGCACATCGTTTGGATGTCCCTAGAAATATGGAGGGAACTTTTGCAAAAGAACCTTTGTAACGACTATTCATATTGTGTAGTCAATGTCACAGATTTCTTTAAAAATGCAAGTATTCAGTTCAGTGATTGTATTGTCGGATTTCTCAACTTTTCTGACAATGGACTGCAGGAAGGCCAGAGTAATTGTAGTCCCTAGTTTATGCCTCAAAAGTCTGTGGTCACCCTTCTCTCCCCCGTACTGCTCCCCATATTCTCTAACCTCCCCCTCTACGCCTTTCTCCTTTCTCTTTCACTCCCTCTCTATCACTTGTTCCAACACACATTCTCACATCGACCATGCCACTCACCTTTGGTACCATTCTCTCTCGCACAATACCCTGCTTGCACTCTTTTCCAAATTCTCCAGCAAGTCTTTAGTACTCCGCTCCATCTTCCATCCTCGAACTGGTTCGATTCCACCATCTCTCCTCCTGACCTCAACCAAACATTCATCTGATTGTGAGTGCAGGCCTTTTAATACCGTTCCCTCTCCTTCCACCCCCTTGCCAGTGAGCTCTATTCGCACCGGACTGATTGTACCAATCTAGTCCTATGCTTTCCCCTGGGGCTGGCTTACATTGGTAGTTGAAAATACCCACCTACCCCTGCCCTCTTTTTCCGCTCACAGGCATTCTTGGGGCTCCTCCGGCCCAGTTTCGTTTGCATACTCGGTGTGCTGCTCCTTCCTGCAGCCCTAGGAAGATGGCATTCCTGCAGATAGTCTAATAGTGTCTGGAGAGAGACCTCTGTTTTCTTTTGTGGTGATCTCCACCCTTGGAGAAATGCTGCTGGAGTCTGCACATCTAACTAAAAGAAGAAAACTCTGACCAGACAAGAGGCTGTAAGGTGTGGTGTGAAATTGATACCAACATTAAAAACCTGCCAGGCACTTTCAGTGTGCTCGGAGAGCAGAGTTCCCCCATTTCCTTCCCCCCTTCGTCTGTAGTGGATTTGTTCCCGCATATGCCATGACAGGCCACCACCTACCCCCAATTGAGAGAGATCCCTTCCCCTGGACAGGGTCAGACCCCTGACTCGGTTTCAGCTATTTCACTTTTATTTTTATTTTCTTTGGACCAACAAATCCTACTAATTGCTGATTCTCCACATGGTTCTCTTTAGACCTGGAAATATGCAATGTGCTCGCCTAGGATACATGCCATTAAACCATTCCTCCATGATGCAGAGGAGGGAACTGAACTTGGAGGTTAATGTGGGATCTGTCTGAAGCAGGCCTCCAAGGCTTGAGAGACCAGGCTGTACTACTCACAAGGTAGCCATATGCACAGAACGCAAACCTCTTATTTGGTGATAAAATCCACTTCGACAGATCAGGGAGGTATCAAAACATGCCACTTGCACATGCTAATGCTTATCCTACCATTGAGCACATGGTGGTGGAATTGACCAGAAGAACTGGTATAGGCCAGATTGTACTAATACAACAACTTCTGATTGCCCAGATAGCTTGTACCCCTTCTGCAGGTCATCCAGAAGAAGGCTGCTCGACTAATTGAGATTGAAACCGTGTCACATCATCTCTCCCTCTGAAGGCCCTGCTCTGGCTCCCCACTCAAATGATTGAATTTCAATCACAATGCAGTATAAATGCAACCTTCACAAGGTGTCCTTACCTCCTGTAAACCCTACAACAAGAGGTACATTTTTCAGCATGATTACAGATCAACAATGGACAGGTTATCCATCTAAACCTCCTGAAAGACACTAGGATTGCAGCATGTAGGTGTAAGGGTGGTTCTTCTCCTGAGCAACTTTCCTATGATAATTCCACCTAACTTTCATAATTTTAAAAACTCATCTCTTCAGTCTGGTTAATCTCCTGGGCCGGCCTACCATTTAGCACCTAAAGGTCTGCCATTTGTCCACTCCTTCCATGCCCTTTCAACTGAGCTGTGATACCACAGTGGCTGAGAACAGAACTTCCTTATACCCTTTTTTAAAAAAATTTAAATTCAATTTGTTTGTTTTCACAGAACAAGAAAGAACAACATCAACAAATACACAAGTCAATACAACCAAACAAACCACACCACCATCTCTCCCCAGCCCCTCCCCAAACCCCTTTCCCCTGTATAGTCGATAAATCCCTTCCTATCCGATAGGAACATAGGAAAGTCCTTGCATGTGATACTCCCGTAAACATACCTCTAACCAACCGATCTCTCTCCCCTGACTATGCCGTACCACTCCTTTTTCCTCACCCGTCCAAAGGGAAGAGTCAACCAACCCACACTACCCCCCCAGATACCCCCCACCCCCGGGTTTCCCATCACCACATCGCCACCCATCCTCAAGAGGCATTAACCTGCTACAGAAACTGCTCCATTCTACTTTTCCTGGTAGCAAGAATTGCTTCCACTGCGTGGCCAAACATGCCCGTGCTGCCAGCAACAAGTAAAAGCAACAAGTGAAGCAGACTGTTATACTCCCCCCCCTCTACCGCCTCCAAACCAAACAATACCAGTAATGGCATCTGCACCCTCGACAATCCATCTATTTCCTTGATGCAGCCGAGCACCTCCGCCCAATAGACCTGCCCCTTAGCACACACCCACCCAGCACATATGCCAAATATCTGCCCAAACTCCACATTCATTCATTCAAACAGAATGGGCTCACCCCCTAGCACATCTTGGAAAGACACACTGGATCATACTGCCACCATTGCAATACTTTTATGCCATGGAGCTTATATTGGCAGGCAATGGACGACTTGAACGCTCTGCTACACATCTTACCCCATAACCTTCCATCCACCGCCACACCCATGTCCCTCTCCCACCTTTCCCGGAGCACCTCAGTGGACCCCTTATCCGCCTCCACCAAAGTGGTGTACAACAGGGAAATCGGACCCTTCACCTCATGCCTAGTATCCAGCACCTTCTCCATCGGGGTAAGCCCCCTCTGTATTTGCACCCTCCAAGCATCTCCCGTAATCATCCCCTTCAACTGCAGATACAAAAACACTTATATTCCCTATATACATCGCCTCCTTCAAGTCCTCCAGGGAGATGAACCTGCCTCCCCCCCGCTCCACAGCTGTCCAAGCACGCCTCAAACCAGCTCTGAAACCTATCCAAGTTCGGAAGGTGCTCCAGCACTCCTGGTGTCCACAAGTGGCTCTGCAGAAAGAGCCACGTGGTAATTCCGTCCATTCCACTCCCCCTGTGCCAAATACTCCATATCACTCCAAGAATCGGATGGTTTCAAATCCCAGGCGGGAGTCTATTCCTCGGGGCCTACAACCAGCCTTACGGATGAGGGGTGTATCGGTCACTTTTATTACCTAAAAATAGGCAAATACTCCCAAAAAATAAAAATGGGAGTAAAAATACTCCCAACAAAACTCACTCATATGAGCTTGTGGCCCTGTGGCCCTGCTTTCGCCTGCTTTCGCCGACACAGCTAGCTCCATGGATATATTTGGACCAGTAGTACGCATAATGCAAGAGAAAGAAACTACTATTGTTACTACCTGATTTGAAAAGGTTTTAATGTGCATAAATAACCGGGTGCAGAGAAATATTTAGTGCAAAAACCTTTCTAATTTAGTTAAACCATTTTTGTTTGCTTATTAAATACTCCCGTTGGGAATGCGACTTACTTTTTTACTCACTAAAAAAGAGGAAAATGCTTCAACTTCAAAATCTTATCTGGAGCACTACCCACAACCATTCCCCAACCGTAGCATGATGAAAAGTATTCACCTAGACCCACCCACTGCCTCTCCACTTGGGCGTGCAAATGAGGCACCAGCATCCTCAGCTGGGCTGCTCTATAATATAAATTAAACATCAGGGAGACCCACTCCTCCTCTCTCCTTGGGCAGTATAAGCACCTTCTCTGCCACCCTCGGTCTTTGCCTGCACAAAAATCGCAACATCCTCCTCTTAATCTCCCGAAACATGGAGTCTGGAACCATAACTGGCAACACCTGAAATAGAAACAGTCTGGGAAGCAGGTTCATCTTAATAGTATTAAGACGCCCCATCCAAGAAATTGTCAACTTTTTAATTTTTGCCCTATCGCCACATACTTTTTCCAGCAAAGAGAGAGAGGCGGGGGGCTAATTCGCCACACAAAACCCTGCCACCTCCCTCATTATAAAAATCCCAAGATACTGCAACCTATCTTCGCACACCTCCGTTCCCAGACACTCCAGACCCTGCTCCTCCCGTTGTTGTCCACCCCCCTCCTCCCTGACCCCGATTAAACGGAAACAAAATTGACTTCGACCAATTGATCTTAAAGCCTGAAAACCTTCCATATTCTTCAATCGATACCACCACCGCCAGAACCAATATCAGCTGATTCCTGAGAAGAAACAGAATATTATCTGTGTGTAATATAAATTTAAATTCCCTCTTCCCCCACCCTGATCCCCTCCACCCCCGAACCTTCTGGGTCATTGGTTCCAACGAAAGCGCAAACGGCAGCAGCGAAAGCAGGCATCCTGTCTTGTATCTGTGGCTAGACCAAATCTTCTAGAAAAACCTCTATTTGCCGCAACACATGCCGTAGGTCCCGAATAAAGTGCCTTAACCCCTCTGAGAATATTCTCCCAAACCAAAATGTACGCAGCACTGCCTCCAAAAAGGCCCAATACACTCTAATAAAGGCATTTTCTGTATCTATAGAAAGCAAGGTAAGATCCCCACCTTTCCCTGAATCAAACGCCATAAGAAGTATAGTCTTTCTCATTGTGTCAGTGTCCTGGCACCCACTAATAAACCGCACTTGATTGGAGCGGACCAGTCCTAGTTTGTACACACAAAATCTGGAGGCGAGGACCTGTGTAAATAACTTGGAATCCACGTTAAGAAGTGATATAGGGCTGTAAGAACCACACACTGGGATCCCTACCCTCCTTGATTATAACCGATATGCAAGACCTCACAAATAAGCCAGTGTCCTGTCCAAATTGTTGTTAAACAATTTCAGCAGCTGCGGAACCAGAAGGGCCGAACATGTTTTTTTTTAAACCGGACATCCTCCCCAGTGCCTTCCCATCTTCAATCTCCGAATAGCCTCAACAATCTCCTCCTCCCTAATGGGAGCCTCCAAACTGGCCGCATCCTCCGATGACCAACCACTTCAACTCCTCCAGTTTCCCCCCAGACTTCCTATATCAAAAGTCCTGCTTCTGTCTCGAATTGCAGAATTCTCTCCTCCAAGGACCAATTTCCCCTCTTCAATCGGTTTTTCACTAGCATCCGCTCCCTCTTCTTCTTCCTTGCGCCCTCCCTGATCAACAATACCCTTCATGTTGCTTTAGCTGCATCCCAAAGTGTGCAAAAATTCACTTCCCTGTATCATTGAGCACAAAACTGTTCCACCCTGAAAACCTGATTCTTCCAGTGTGACTTGTTACCTTTCCATGAAGTGTTGCGCCTGCGAAGCCCCACCAACGTTTCCAAGCACACCATCTCGAGATCCGTCCAACTAACCGGGACTATCTCACAACCCTAAGCCCTGTCCTGCAACTCTCCTGACAAACAAATGTAATCAATGCTGGTGCAAGTATTGTGTGGCGGGCAGAAGGTGAACCCCCTATCCTGAGGATGGAATGAGCGCCACATATCGCATAGGTCATGCAACGCCATACAAGCCCGAAAGCCCCTCCCTCCCCCCCAGAGGAAACCCCATCTCCACTCCTCCCCCTTCAAGAATCGCAGTTGTCCCCGATTAGGAGCGTAAACCGTACAAGCGCACCCATTCAAAAGCCAGAGACGCCATCTGCGCCCGACACTCTTCCCCTCTCCAAACCAAATCAGCCAATTTCTTATGTACAAGGATCCCCACTCCACCCTACTTTACTCCCTCTGAGGCCCAATACACATAACTATTCGATCCACAAGGAATGCTCCCCTGCTCCCCCTGTAGCAGCCTAGTCTCCTGAACAAATAAAACATCTGGCTCTGACCTCCTAAACTCTCTAGCCACCAATGATCGCGTGGTCAGTGAATTTAAGCCCTTCACATTCAACATCTGCATCCTTGGGAAGTCTGCTCTTCCCCCTCAGTTAACTCCTGCTGCTCCATGAAACCCACAATGCCATTCCTTTATAGTTTGCAACCACCAAAAGACTAAATTCCAATGTCCCCACACTATTCAAAGAGCAAGGCACTATATCAGCCTCCCCGCCCCCTATTACCCCCAACCTTACATGCCCCTAACCCTCCCCCATCTTGAGACGTCCATGCCAAAAAGAAACCAAGAGCCTCCCCACCACCTCTCTATTCTACCGAACGAGCGCCACACCAAATCCATCAACCTGTAAGACTAGGCCGGAACCAACACATTTCACTCCAATAGAAATCACTTTACTGGCGAAGGAGTGTGTAATCTGTACTTCTGCCCCCTGGAAACCGCTTTCCGCTGCAGCAACCCACCCAATCCCTCCCGCGAGACATCCTAGGCGGCCTCCCCTGGCCCAGTCTCCCTGTACACCTGCTCCGAAAGGTGACTCGGAATCTGCTCCACTCTGGGCCCCTGAGGGAAGGATGAGCGATACTGAATCCCTCTCCATCAGCCATGCAGTGAGAAGTTTGCCATACCTTCCTTGCACTAAAGTAAATGTAGAAAGATCCTGATGAATCTGAACAGAATCCCCTTCAAACTGGATAGCCCGGTGCAATCTCGCTTTATCCAAAACTGCCACCCTATCACTGTATCTAAGAAACTTGACCATCAGTGATCGAGGACCCTTCCCCTGCCCAAAACTCCACTATGTGCCCTTTTTAATTGCCACCTCCCTACCCCATCACTAGCAAACAATGCATTAACAAGGGCCTCCATCTTCCTCTGCACCTTACTAGCCATCTCCCCCTTCTGTTCTTTCAGCCCAAAAATCCTCAATTATTTTGGCGTTCCCTGTTCTCCAGGTCATGCAACTTGAGCTACACATCCCCTTCCCTAGTCTCACGATCTGTAAGGCGCCCCTCCACCTTCACCTCAAACAAATCTGCATTGAGGTGGTTGGCTTCAAGCCTATTTTCTATTGCATCTACTCTCCCCGTAGATCCGAGTCCTGCACTTTCTCCACGCAAAGCTTTAAATTCCTGTAAACTATCTTCTTTGGTGGAGTGCACCTGTATAGCCACTTGGCCCTGTGAGGCTCTCCTGCTCCATTGTGGCAATCTGCTGAAAGCAATGCAGCCTAAGGGCAGTGTTCCATTGTTTCTCCAGCATTGGATCTTTCGTGGATTCACATGCTTTGAATATTCCCAGCCGACAGGCTGGGAATCCTCAGTAACATTTTATTATAGCTTATGATCGTCTTTAAGCTCACTTTAGTAGCCCATCTATGTCCTTTTGGGTGTATTGTGCCTCAGCAAATGGGTCTTCGAGTGACCAGCCCCACCTGGGAGGCCATCTTCAGATTCTAACCGCACATCGGGCTGAGGAGCCCTCGAGGCTTTCTCTCCTCGAGAAATAAAGCCAGAAACCAACATATTTCTTTAAAACTTTACACAACATCACCTGTGCAGATAAGTGCTTCTTACTTTCATAATGTGGAAGAAAAACAGCTCTTTTCAAGGCATGCAAGTCATGTGGGATTACTTGTGCATGAAGGAGACAGCACTCTGAATGCATGTACTGCCTCTATCCTAATCCTATTCAGAAGGATTGTGAAATTTGACAGTAAACATAGCAAACTAAGACAGAAAGACTAGAACGAATCATCGAGGACCATAACCTTAACTAAGACCTTG
This sequence comes from Ambystoma mexicanum, assembly GCF_040938575.1. Lineage (NCBI taxonomy): Eukaryota > Metazoa > Chordata > Amphibia > Caudata > Ambystomatidae > Ambystoma > Ambystoma mexicanum. The sequence continues at coordinate 548,181,618 of NC_090931.1, read as the reverse complement.
CCCAACAGTCTTAAGAACAAAACATAGAGAGAGAAAGGAAGCACTGCATCAGGGGCCCCACTACAATGGGTGAGAAACAGAATGTTTCATCACTACACACTGCCCACCAATAGAAAGTAGGAAGCACAATGCCCCACCGCACAACTATAACTAAACAATAGTCCCAAGGATGCTCGCCCCACGAAAATCAAAGAACCGGTCAGGACAGAAGGACAACACTGCAACACGACCCTGAACCATTCCAAGCCTTAACCGACCAGGGTCACACTAGATCACCTGAGAACAAATATCACCCACCCAGTCCCACACCTGAAGATTCGGTTCAGACGCACCCACCAATCCAAACTATACTCCATAGGATACAGGTGGATCAGCGCATCACCACCAAAACAAGTCGGTCCTCGAAGAACCAGCAACATCTGAATCCACAGGTTTACAACTCTAAAGGAATCAGAAGTACCTGAACCAGGATACAGACCCACTAACCCAATCCTCAATCTTCTGCATACTTAAAACCACACAAACATCTCTCTCCAAGCAGTCCGCACGCACTTTACAACACTGCATCAACAACACAAACTTCACCCACAGCACTCGTGGCCTTCATCCGATCCGATACTAGCACCAAAGCCCAGCATTCGGTGTATACCGAGCTGAAGCTGCCAACAGCACACCACTTCTCCCACTCTCCTTCTCCCCTCCTCCCGACTAACCCTACCCACCCTTCCTGTTTACAGATCCTCTAGAGTGCCTGGGGACCAATTCCGTTGGTGACGGTGCGCTATACAAGTACCGCTAACATAACATAACATTTAGCACAAAAAACCCTCAAGGATAGGAAAAGAATAGCCCTGTGACTCAATGAGGGCAGATACCCCCCCTTCAGAGGCTGAATCCTCTAGAAATATGGTGGAGGACAAACCAGATGAGCCAAAAACCTATAAAAGGGCCAGGTCAGAGGAGAAAATGTCATCTTCCTCTTCATCTGCTACCTTCAAAAGAAACAAGGAAGGAAAAACTGAAAAATCTGTCAGTTTGTCAACAAGCTCCCTGACGAGCAACCCGCTGATGACAAACGGCGACAGTCCGCAATAAGCACTCCATCAACGAATGTCGACAAAAAACTACCGCCGACTGTGCCTCAACTGTCCACGACACAATAGTCATCGACCGCAGAACGATCGTTGTCGGCCTAGTCATAGACTACGACTGTCAAACCATCGTCTACCTAGTCGACTGATAAGCAGATCAAATCTTTGTAGACGAGGATACAGTAGACACGCCCGTTGAGAGTCGTGCCCGCAAAGACCCTGTTGTCGACAGCATCAACTTCCTCACCGTCAACGGTTCAGTCCACGGGAAGCAATACAGCGTCAGTGGCATCGCTAACAGTACATAGAAAGTCACCAATACCTTTTTCTGTCTGCGCCATCAACGGGCTAGGGGGAACAAAAAAGTACATTAATGCATCCTGGTCTACGAGCACACACAAAATATCAAAAATAAGGAAACCGAAGGAAAATTAGAAAAACAAAAGCACAAACACAAGTCTGATGACAAACATGCCAAATAAAAAGGAACAAGAGCCAATACAGGACTGTGCACCTGTACAACAAGGCCCAATGGTTCTTAAACTTCCCATCAGACACCTGCACTCGCCTAATGTCGTGGAAGAGCAGGACATAGCAGAAGTTGGGGAACATTCTTTCCCGCAGTCCCCCGAAGGGAACACGGATGACTCAATAGCACCCACCAGTTCAACACTAACTTTGGTCTCGTCAATTCTTCCAGACCAGATAATGGAGCACCACATTGATTCAGAGTTTGAACAGGGGTACTCGCCCCCGTCATCTGAAGAAAGCCAATATTCGCCACTGAAAGCACTAGTGAAACAAAGTTTATAGTGGTTACCGCAGCCGACATTACCACCCCCGGCTGCTCCTCCACAACTAACAGAATCGTTATCCAACCCACAGTTTATCTTTACAAGTACTACTACTCTTCAGAACCTACTTTGACAACTGGATGCCAGGCTACCAGTAAGCCAGCCTCACAGGCAAACACCCGATGAGGCACCAGGCCCTTTGGGGAACCCAGCAGGCATGACAAAATGGCTACTGGAAACCTGGTGAGTGAACCAAGAGACAATGCTCTGTGGGCGTGCACCCTCGCTGCAAAGAGAACCGCCTATCATGCCAATGAGGCACAGAGGACCCAACAGGACCAGCAGCCACATTAGAACACTAGGGGCCTCCCCAAGACCACACCAGAGTCTTGCGTCCCGTCCCATTTCCTCCATACTGTATGTGCATACCTTCCTAGGGACAACAGACGCAACCTTTTTCGCCAGAAAAACCTTCTTCCCCAGGTATGTGGCCTACGGTGTATCCATAAAAAAGCGCAGGGCAGGTTCCCACTGCAAGCCAGTTTGAGTGTACTCAGGCCCCAGCAGCCCCCAGCCACTAAGTCAGTATCCCCTGCCTCCTCTTCAGCCTCAGAGGACAGGTTCTTCAAAAGGTTTTTGGGGCTGATGCAAACCCACCAGATGGGTACCATCCTGAGGGATGCAGTCAGGGACTTGCTTCCTCCGGTCACTCCACTGGCGTCTATAGTCATTCCTCCCATGGCTCCAGCACCACAGGCCCCAACACAGCTACTGCTGCCAGCTCTGTTGAATCCGCCCCCAGTTCAGCCGGTTCCGAGGCAATCTCTGCAGCAGCCTCCGGCTCCGGTCTCCACACTGCAGCTCGCTGCGGCTAGCACTCGTCCTCCCGCGGCAGACCAGCCAGACACCCAGGCGGATACAGGCGAGGAGGAGGACCCCGACACACTGTCGTCAGGAAGGCCTTTCACGACAGGCTTGCTGGTTTGGCAGACTATCTGGGCCTTCCTCATCCCGAGGTAGAGCAGGGGTCTTAGCAGAGGTCCTCTCCCTAAGACGACCCTGCCAAAATGGGTATCCGATGCAGAAGGAAGTCGTTGCTCTGGCCAAGAAGGGTTGGCTCAAGCCACACTTGGGCCAGCCTGTCAATCGGCACCTCGACGCCAAGTACAGACAGATGGAAGGGGATACCTGGGCTGTCAACGCACCCCCAGCCGCACTTGTCGGTTATGGGTACAGCGTCACTCTACTCTAAGCCTCAGTTGTCCTCGGCCACCTTGTCCTCAGCACTGCTAGGCAAGGAGGAGAAGATCTTGGAGGTGTACAGGAATAAACTGTACTCCGCCTCCCTGCGTCAAGCCTACGCGGATGCCATGCTGGCAGCTGCTAACCAGAGGTTGTGGCGGGAAATAGCAGACTTCCTTCCGGAACTTCTGGTGCAGAGCGAGGCACGCTTCATGGCAGGTCTAGGAGACTCCAGGCTGGTAGCGCAGTACATCATGGAGTCAAGTGGCCCACAGCGATACCTCTTGCCGGGCAATCTGCATCGCCACGGACTTGAGAAGGACGGCCTGGCTTTGGGCTACTAAATTTAACCCCGTCGACCAGGATCGCATATTGAACCTTCGAAGGTAGTGACCTCTTCCACTCTACCACCGACGAGGCATTAGATAAGAGCAGCTCGCAAACTGCGAAGTCTTTATCCTGACGAAGGCCACGCCCAAAGCGTACACCTAGTCTCATCAATGCTGCGATAAGGGGCAGGCGTTTGGTGGGTTCCGAGGGATTCCAGGAAGAGAGGTCGAGACAAGCTGATCGCTTGCTGAGTCAGCACAAGCAACAAAAGGGGGGGGGCAGCAAGGGCTTCTTCCAATCCCCCCTCCTCAGCAGCAGCCTCAAGAGCAAAAAGGCATGACGCAGTCCCTCTAGGTCCACGTGTCTCCAGTGGCGGGGGGGGGGAGCAGACTAGCTTCTCAAGTGCATTTTTGGTGCGAGAATGTCACAGATCTGTGGATCCTCTCAGTAGTATCCACATGTTACCGCCAACCTATACCTCCCTCTCCTCCTTCCTCCCCTCCCACAGATTGGGATGGCAACTCTGTTGGCAGAGATCCAGTCGCTCGTCTAGAGTCAGGCAGTGGAAGAAGTACCAGCCTCCCAGAGAGGATAGAGAGGATTAGGCTTCTATTCCTGGATTTTCGCCATACAAAAAAAAAGAACTAGGCTCGCCTGAGAGTTGTTGGACCTCTCCACCCTGTACCTCTTCCCTCTTCAAAAATTCAAAATGGTTACACCAGCACTCATTGCAGAGACACTAGACAAAGGAGATTGGATGTGCTCCCTGGATCTGAAGGACGCTTACCTACACGCCCCGATTTGGTAGTCCCGTCTCTCCTTCCTACGCTTCAGGGTCATGGGCTCTAATTTCCAGTACAAGGTTGCAACCCTTTGGTCTCAACTCAACCCCCAGGGTATTCACCAGACTCATGAGTGCAGTGGCAGCCCTCCCCAGGGCCACCATGTCTACCTGCAACTGGCCGACTGGCTCGTCAGTGCGAGATCCCCAGAGGGGGTTGTCCTTGAGTACACTCCACAACCTGGGGTTTACCATCAACCTCAAGAAGTCTCCGCTGCAGCCCACGCAGAGCCTCACCTTCCTGGGCCTCATCTGGTATACAAGCTCCGTGAAGGTATTTCCCTCGGAGGACAAGATTACGGCCATAAAGAGGGCCACTACGTACTTCCTTACCAGACCAGTTACTTCGGCTTGGTGGTACCAGCACCTGCTGGGTATCATGGCAGTGGTCCTCTTGGCCGTGCCAGACACAAGGATCCGGATGAGGAGACTGCAACTGCACTTCGCAGCCTCATGGAATCTGGAGAGTGGCTCCCAAGCGGAGCTGGTCAGCATACCGCCTTCTCTCCACTCAGACCTCACGTGGTGGTTCAACGACTGCAAGTTGCGGACTGGCAGGCTATTCCGGCAGGCGGCTCCGCAGATCACCATTACTATGGACTCCTCCCTAGGGGACTGGGGAGCCACTCTGAACAGCCACAGCTTCCACGCAGTCTGGACCTGATGGGAGCAGGAATCGCAATTCAACTGGCTGGAGCTCGGAGCCATTTGGCTAGCCCTCGGGGCCTTCCTCCCGCTCATCAGGGGCAGGGCCATCCTGATCCAGACCAACAACTCCACCAGCATGTACGATGTCAACAAGCAAGGGGGTACCAGGTCCCCTCCACTTAGCAACCTAGCGGTCTGCATGTGGGAATGGGCCTGGAAAAGATCTCCCTCAGGGCCGTCCACCTCCCGGGGGAGGCTAACTTGGAGGCGGACAGCTGGCTGGGTGCAGACAATTACAAGTGGCAATTGAATGACCAAGTGCTGCAGGAGGTCTTCAGCACATGGGGTCATGCTCAGGTGGATCTATTTGCCTCCTGGAGGAACAGGAAGTGCCATCAGTTCGCGTCTTGGCAGGGACTAGGCCCCAGCTCCCTGGGCAACGCCATGCAGATTCAATGGGAGGGCATGACAGCATATGCTTTTCGAGGGGATTGGGTCCTCTGACATATTCCATATCTGACAGGTTATGTCCACAGCTGTGCTGCTTCAGAAAATCTTTGGCTCCTGCGTCATTGATGTCGATGCGCCGTCCCCGAGGACCTCCGCCGACGTCATCCGATGTGATAAGTAGGACGCACGACGCCCATAGCTTCAGTTCCGTTTTTTCCATGAACGTGTTCGCTTCGTGAATCTCGGTAGGCCTCGACTCGTTGGAGTTTGCTGTTTTCAATTCTCGGTTCGTTGAACCTGTTCGGTTTGTTGTGAAGATCTGTTCGTGGCGATGTCTTGCTCATGTTCAACCCCGTGTCCGGGCTTCAAGAACTGCGGGGACTGTGGGTCCAAGATGTCGGTCACGGACTCGCACGACGCCTGCCTCTGGTGCCTCGGGGAGGTCCATGATACGGACGACTGTCGACTGCCAGTCGCTCACGGCAAAGGCCTTGCGGGAACGCAAGAAGAAGCTGACGGTAGGCCGGGTGTCTAAGCCCCGGAAGTCGAGGTCTGCGGGGCTTTCGACGGATGACTTGAGGGATGACTCTCCGCGTCATCGTTGGAAGTCCGGTTGGTCTCCTTCCAGGAGTCGGTCTCGCCACTCCTCCGTCTCTTCGTGGCATTCCAGGAAGCGCCGGCATAGGTCGCCTTCCCCGTCCTCTTCCGAGGACTCCGCCCGTCGGCGGGTCGCTTATCCCTCCATGCAAGCGACACCGGAGGAATGGGCTTCCTTCGGGAAGCAGATGCTAGCGATTCTGGAATCGCAGGGCACCGGTCCGTCCACGCCTCCGAGTGGCGTCGGTCGGCACCGGTCAAGAGACACCGCTCGTACGCCTTCGGGCTCGAGTGGTCAGCACGGCTCGCGGGAAGGGTAGCCATTCTCGCCATGCCCGTGCCAGGTCCCGGTCCTCGACGCGCTCGAGACCGTGTGATCCTGTGCCGTCTTCGAAGAAGACGTCGACGCCTGCGGCGCTGAGGTCGCCGACTATTTATTTCTCTCGAGGCTCCGCCTAGGTTGTCGAGAGACACGCTCGGAGCTCCGGCTTCGAGGACTGTCGACGCCGCCGATGCTGGCGGCGCTGCAGTTGACGTCGACGCCTTTTCTGTTGACGCCAGCGCCGACTCTTTCGGCGCCCTCGACGCCTTTCGAGGCGGTGGTGTCGGAGGGGCCCCGTGGCACGGGGTTTGCCCCTAGAAAGGCTATGGCTAAGGCCAGGCACTGCTTTGGTCCCCAGAGGTCTTCCTCTCCCCGCCTGGAGTACATTTCAGAAGGTGATGAAGGCTCTGATGGCGGCTTGGTTACGGTTCCGGATGAACTTATCTCGGGCATAGTCAGTTTGTTGACCTGCGGCAGTCGCTGCATGATGCCAGTGGACTGGACACCTCTCCGGAGGTGGAGTTTTGTAGGCCGGAGCCTGGCACTCATGCCGATTCTTCATATCGGCACCTTATGCCTTGGTTCATCGAGTACTTGGGCTCGTCAGCTCCCCAAGGGGGGTTCGTTCAGGATGATCTCACAGACATCCTTGATCTCGGTCCACCCACTGACCCGGTTTTGCCTTTTCATATGGCTCTGCAGAGAAGGGTGGCAGCGGCTTGGACTGCTCCATAGAGTCTCCCGGCAGTGGGCAAGTCTTTGTCGCGAAAATACCTTCCAGCCAGTAGCGACCCCTGCTACTTGTCTAGGCACCCCACCCCGGAGAATTTGGTGGTGCAGGCGGCTACGGCCTCGGCAAAGCAGGCGTCTTATCCTACCATCCCTCCGGATAGGGACAACAAATGTTTTGACGGCTGGGCGAAGAAAGTGTTTTCTTCAGGGGGCATGGCGCTTCAGGCAGCCAACTCCATATGTGCCTTGTCTCGTTTCACACACACTCTGTGGAACTGTGTTGCATTAGCGGCTGAACATATTCCCGAAGGGGACGAACGGGATGGTTTCCTTGCTATGGTTCAGGATGGCAAGGATGCCATGTGTGAGGCCGTTCAGTCGGGTTTGGACTTGGCGGATTGTGTCAGCCGGTCCATGGCGGCGAGCACCGTAATGCGCAGGTTTGCGTGGTTGCGGAAGTCTGGGTTCGCTCCTGATGTGCAGTCCCGGCTCCTCAACATGCCCTTTGACGGTGAACACCTTTTTGGCAGCAAGGCTTACGAGAGCCTTGAGAGGTTGCAGACCTCCAAAGCTGCAGCGAAGTCGTTGGGCGCTGCAGTTCGCCAACCTCCGCCTTTTCATCCTAGGGGACAGCATTGGAGGGGAGGTTCCTTTTGCTATTACTCCTTCAGTAAAGCGAGGGGAGCTAGCAGTCAGAGGCCATCGTAAGAGTGCCAGAGGTGGAAACAAAGGTACTCGAGGTGCCAAGGCCGCTCGGGCAGTTGCCTCTTTGCCCTCAGGCAACGCCGCAGCCGCTACCACTCAGTCAGGAGGCCAGGTCCCATGGTTCGCAGATTGGGGGAAGGCTGGCGCAGCATCTTGTAGAGTGGCAAGCCATTACTTCGGATGTGTGGGTTCTGGAGATCATAACCCACGGCTACTGTCTTCCTTTTCGGCAGAGGCCTCACGACAATCCACCAGGGAACCTCTCTTTGAAGAGTCCGGATCCGCTCCCTGCGCAGGAAATTCAAGCCCTGCTGGAGAAAGGTGCCATAGAACTGGTGCCTGTAGCGGAGAGGAACAAGGGATGGTATTCCCCTTATTTTTTGATTTCAAAGAAAGACTGGGGATTGAGACCCATCATGGACTTGCGCGGTTTGAACAAACTCCTCAGGAAGGACAAATTCAAGATGGTGACTCTTTCTCAAGTCCTCCAGGCCCTTCAACTTCAGGACTGGTTGGTGCCTCTCGAACTCAAGCATGCTTACTTCCATGTGCTGATCCATCCCAAGCACAAGAAGTACCTGAGGTTCGCGGTTGGCGACTTGCACTTTCAGTTTCGGGTCCTGCCTTTCGGATTGACCTCCGCCCGAGGGTTTTCACCAAGCTCATGGTGGTGGTGGCAGCGCATCTCAGGAAAAGGGGGATTCACATCTACCCCTACCTAGATGATTGGTTGATCAGGGGGAACTCTCCCGAGCAAGTCCTGGATCATCTGTCCGTCACCTGCCACTCCCTTCATAGGCTGGGCTTCTTCCTCAATTTAAAGAAGTCCCATTTGACACCAACGCAGCGGCTCCAGTACATCGGAGCAGTGCTCGACATGTCCCTGGGGCAGTGTTTTCCTCCTCAGGTGAGGGCTCTTCACATTTAGCAGATGGTGCACAAGTTTAATTTTGCCCAGAATCTCCCAGCGTCCGAGTTCTTGAGACTGCTCGGCCTCATAGCATCCTGCATTCTTCTGGTGCCAGAGGCTAGTCTGCGGATGAGATCTTTGCAGTGGGCACTCAAGTGCCAGTGGTCTCAGTCCTCCGGCAGGCTGTCGGACCCTGTTCAGGTGCCGCCCTCGGTGGCCCGGGACCTTCTGTGGTGGGCTGTCGAGGGCAATCTGATGAAGGGGGCCCCATTTTGGCTGCCCTGGCCGGAGGTGACGATCGTGACGGATGCATCCCTCACTGGATGGGGAGCTCATGCCAACGAGTTGAGTCAGCGGTCGTTGGTCTCCGTCGGAGTCCAGACTCCATATCAATCTTTTGGAGCTGAGGGCCGTCAGGCTAGCCCTGAAGGCTTTTCTGCCGACTGTGCGCGGAAAGAGTGTCCTGATTCTACCGGAGAACACGGTGGCCATGCATTACCTCAACAAAAGGGGGATGGGGCAAGGTCACTTCCGCTGTGCAGGGAGGCGATGCAGCTCGAATTCTGGGCCATCCAGCAGGAAGTTTCGATCTCGGCTGTTCATCTGGCCGGAGACGACAACGAGACGACGGACGCTCTGAGCAGGCAGAGCTCGATCTCTCACGAGTGGGAGCTGGCTCAGGAGATTCTCCTGGAGATCTTTGCCCGTTGGGGGACCCCTCAAGTGGATCTCTTTGCCTCCAGTGTCAACCGGAAGTGCAAAAGGTTTTGCTCGCGGGAATTTCCTCCAAAAGGAGCCTTAGGAGACGCATTTGTGGTGGAGTGGTCATTCCCACTGCTGTACGCGTTTCCTCCAGTCCCCGTCATCCCACAAGTGCTGCAGAGGTTACGGAGGTTCAGTTCCCGGATGATCCTCATTGCTCCGGCGTGGGCCCGGAGGACGTGGTACCCGGACCTTCTAGACTTGTCCATCTGCCCTCCACGTCGTCTTCCCTACCAAGACGATCTGCTCTCACAGGAGGGGGGTCAGGTTCTCCATCCAGAGGTCAGATCCCTCAATCTTCACGCTTGGCTTCTGAAAGGTTGAGGTATAAGGATTGGGACCTCCCTGAAGACGTGATGGAGGTGTTGCTCTCGGCCAGACGGCCGGCAACTAAGTCTCTGTACCGTTGCCGTTGGAGAAAGTTCTGCGACTGGTGCAGAGTTCAGAATGTGGATCCTTTTGAATGTGACATTCCCATGGTTCTGTCTTTTTTGCTTTCTTTGTCCCACAGGGGCTTGCAAGTGGGGACCATTAAAGGTTACCTGGCGGCGCTGTCCATATTTAAGCGCTCGTCTGAAGAGTGTTCCTATTTTAAAATTCCTTTAATTTCGCAGTTTTTGACAGGGCTCACTAATGTGTTCCCTCCGTCACCTTTTCTGGTGCCAGGTTGGGATTTGAACCTTGTTCTTAAGTTTCTTATGGGTGCTCCGTTTGAGCCTTTACATTCTTGCCCTTTGAGGCTGTTAACCCTGAAAACTGTTTTTGGTTGCGGTTACTTCTGCTCGCAGAGTGAGTGAGTTACAGGCACTTTCAGTTAAGCCACCCTTCACTGTTTCATAAGGACAGGATTGTCCTTAGAGTTTGTCCTTTTCTTCCGAAGGTGGTTTCGGAATTTCATTTGAGCCAGAAGGTTGTTCTTCCAGCGTTCTATCCTCCTCCACATCCTGGTAAGGAAGAGGAGAGACGCCATAGGCTTGATCCTAGGAGAGCGTTGAGCTTTTATATTTCGCGCATGTCCCGGGTCAGAGTGGACAATCAAGTTTTCATTGGTTACGCTCGAAAGCGTTTGGGACAAGCTGTGACGAAACGGACTGTGTCTCGTTGGATTATTTTAGCTATCTCCGAGTGTTACCGCTTGGCGGGTAAGGATCCTCCGGCTGGCTTGCGGGCCCATTCTACCAGGGGAGTGGCTGCGCCTACTGCTCTGCAGAGGGGAGTTCCTATTCGTCACATCTGTGATGCAGCCACCTGGGCTTCAGTACATACATTTGTACGTCACTACTCCCTCGATTCCATCAGAGGGCAAGATCTGGCCTTTGGCAAGGCAGTTTTCTATTCCGCAATTTGTTTGGGCATGCTAAATTTGTATTCTAAATTCTTTCCCACGTCCTTGCTTGGTCCTGCTTTGGGAGTCTATCATAGATATGGAATATGTCGGAGGACCCAATCCCCTCGAAGAACAAGTTACTTTCTTACCTGGTAACGTTCTTTCGATGGGATGGTCCGACGACATATTCCATATCGCTCCCTCCCTGCCTTCCCCGCTGCAGAATTTCTTTTGCGATTGCAGCTTGCGTTCCGCAAGGCCTTGTGTGTCTGACTGGCAGAAAACTGGTGGCACACGTTCTTGGAAAAAACTATAACTGAGGCTATGGGCGTCGTGCGTCCTACTTATCACATCGGGTGACGTCGGCCGTCGGAGGAGGTCCTTGGGGACGGCGCATCGACGCAGGACGCAGACGCCAAAGATTTTCCGAAGCAGCACAGCTGTGGACATTACCTGTCATAGATATGGAATATGTCGTCGGACCATCCCATCGAAAGAACGTTACCAGGTAAGAAAGTAACTTGTTCATCTCAAGGTGTATTGTCAAATGCATCACACTGTTATACTCTTGCTAAGGGAGAACTGCCCTTCAAGCCTAGAGGACACTCTGCTCGAGGCACTGGGGCATCCATAGCATTCATTGCAAATGTTCCTCTTCAGTCCATTTGCAAAGCGGCAACCTGGAGTTCTGTACACACATTTACAAAACACTATTGCCTATACACTCATTCTAGGTCTGATTCTCAGGTGAGACAAACAGTACTAAGACATCTTTTTTGTACTGTTCCTTCTCACAACCCACCTCCAACTCTGGGTACTGCTCGCTAGTCTATGCACAGCATGTGATTCTAAGCAGATTAACAAGCATCAGAAGACATGCATTACTCACCGTAATAGCATTTCTGATGATCGTGTCTGCTTAGATTCACATGTGCCCTCCCTACCTCCCCGCTCGGGGTGGAAGGAACATAGACGTCTTACTACTTTCTTTCTTTATGTACTCACTCACTATAGCCTTAGGCTCCCTCATGGCACAAAAAATACAATCGGAGGGACATTGGTGTGTGAGGGATTTTGGGTACTACACACGTCACGATAGGGATAGTGTTACAACATGCCTATGCCGACGTCCCCTTTCGGTCCCCGAAAGACGAGATGCAACACTCAGCGGTTACCACTGGATGTCGGACCATATGTACAGCATGTGAATCTAAGCAGATACAATCATCAGAAATGCTATTACAGTGAGTAATGCATGTCTTCTGGCCGAGGTTCTGACAATTCGCCCAGCAACAAGATCTGGCATCCCTCTGCAAAAGGACACAGAAGCCCTGGCCAAGAAAGGATGGGAAAAGCTGCACTCAACGTAGCCTACCAATAAATGCCTCTATGCCAATTATTGGCAGGTGGAGGGGGCTTCCCTCATTCTGGTGGTACACCTTCAACCGCATTCACCTGTTAGAGCTGCACCCTCCCTCTACTCCAAACCAGTCTTCGGCGCCCACCTCAGCAATCCTAGGAAAAGCTGCTGGAATCATACGGCAAAAAGATTTACTATGCCACCCTCCATCTGCGCCAGGCCAATGCTATGTTGGTGGCAGTTAATCAAAAACTGTGGCGGGAGATTGCGGATTTTCTCCCTGAGCTTCATGCGCGTAGTCAGTCGTGCTTCAGGGCCGGATTGGCAGAGGCCAAACTCGCTGCCCAAGACATTATGGAATCCACAGTCGCTCATAACGAAACCGCAGGTAGAGGGATTTGTATCACCACAGATATGAGGATGACTACTTGGCTGAAGGTGATAAAATTTAAACCCTTTGTGCAAGAGCACATTCTAGCCCTGCCATTTGAGGGAGGAGACTTGTTCCACTCTACCATGGACAAGGAACTGGACAGAAAGAAAAGTAGCTCTCGGACAGCTAAATCCTTGTCAATCTTGACTAAGTCGAAACCCAAGTCCTACAGCCAGAGTCAACAACGCTCTGACAGAGCCCGTACATTTGGTGGCTTTAGGGGCCTTTAGGAGCAACGCACTAAACAGCCCGACCGGACCCCTAGCCACCAAAGGCGCAAGAAACACAAATCCTCCCACAAGGGGTTTTTCCGTTCCCACTCCCAGGTGCCAGCCTCTAAGACAAAAGTTGTGACCATGTCATCCAGGTCCACAGGTCTCCGTTGAGGGGTTGGGGGGAGGGGCCTCCCCTTCACTTCCATTCCGGGAAGGCGAGGTTTGCGGACCCATGGATCCTCCCCATAGTTTCCACGGGCTTTCTCCATAGTTTCCATGGGCTTCAGTCTGCCGATCCCTCCATTTCTCCAGCATGGGGTCTGACATGGATTCACATGCTCATGAATATTCCCCGTTGTCAGGCTGGGAATCCTCAGTAAAGAAAAAATCAGTATCAGTTTCGTTTCTGATCTGTCTTTCTTAGTAGTAACCAATTACTGGTCTCTGGGTCATACTGCCCTCAGCCAATGACTGCCCTCTCCCTAAGCCCCTCCCCTGGCAGCCATTCTCAGATTTTTACCGCATGTTCAAGTGTTGGGAGTCCTTGTGCTATAGCTCTCGAGCTTTTACTGCGTTTTGCGTTTTTTCAAAGAGTGCATCTTTTTTTCGGTCAATCGAGCCTCAAGCTCCACCGTATCTACTTCTGATCAACGGGGACCCGTTTCGGAATTTTCTACGCCTCTCAAGGGTGAAGTTTCGTCGCGTTACGCTTCTTGGAGGATTCCAGAAGATCTGAGGTCTACCTCGTGGACATGGCCCAGGACAAGGGAATCTCAACACCCGGATCCAAGCTGTTCAGGAACTGCCCTGGATGCGGATTACAGAATGTTTTAAAGGAGGATGAGTATTCGAGATGTCTCTACTGCCTTCACAAAGACAAAATGCACGTGGAAAAGGACTTTGCATTTTGCAAGAACTTGTCGGAACGGACTGAGGGATGGTCGCACCCGCCTCGCCCGCTGGCTGGAGAAGGGCCCAGCAGGTGAGAAGTCTGAGCGGTCTTCAAAGTCCTGTGAAGGCGCCCCGGCGACCGGGGCCCAACAGAAGGCAAAGCACTGGGAGTCAGCGGACACCGGGAGCGCCGAAGGGTCGGGCTCCTCAGCGGCCAGGTAGGGCGCACTTTCACCGACGCCATCAAACACGAGCCACCGCTCTGGCTCGGGGAAGAGAAAAGCCGAGGACCCGGGTAAGCTTCTGGAGAGGCGCCGGTCGATGTCAAAGGAATCAGCCGAGGGCGGAGCAAGGCGGTGACCCTCCCCCCAAGGTGAAGGCCTCAAGCGCACCCAAGGTGGTGAAGTCCTGGATTCACTCGGCTAAGGCCTCTATCGAGGGAGTTGCGGCGGCACTGGCAAAGCCTGTGGAGGCTACCCCAGTGGAGGTGACCTCGGGGGGGCCCAGAGTTTCCCTGCCACCACGGAGGGAATCCTCTTTTTCAGCCCATCGACAAGACCCCCGTGAAGACCCCAGTGGAAAAAGAAGGGGGGGCCGTTACGGATACAGCCTCTGAGGAGAAGCTGGTTGAAGTCGTGAAGGGCCTCAACAAGAGATTCGAGGAGGTCCGGTACCAGGGGAGGAACCCCGAGGAGGCGAATGAAGAAAGCGACGGTGGCGCAGACAAGGCTCCCGTGGCGGAGGAGCAAACATTGCGCCCGTCACAGCCAGTGCCCGAGCCTCAGGACAACTCGGTGGCCATTTTGATGGCAATCCAAACCTTATGCACGGAGATAAGGACGAGATTGCCTCTAACCCCAACGGATGACCCAGAACTGGGCCTGTCGGGAAGCCCTCCAAACAAGCGGAGTAGAGTTAACCCCCCCACCCCACCTTTCCAGCCCTTGCGGCCCGCTCAGCCTTCATCTCCTTCCCCTGATCCTAGGGATGACACAGGAACAGATACGGCCACGACGGGGATGGATGATGACGGTGGTGATGACGGGATGGCCCTTCAATAACCACTCCCTTGGGCCTACCCGCCCGACGAAATTGGCTCCTTCCACGCCATGATTGGCAGGGCATCCAAGCTTTTCCAGCTCTGCCCCGAAGAACAGAAGGAAGGCTTCCTCTATCAGCGGCGCAAGGCCAAGAGGAAGACGGTCCTCGCCGTGCCGTTGATTGACAATATCTGGGATTAGGGACTTGCTCTCCTGAAGAACCCGTCCACGACGGCCGCCAAGAGGGATTGGTACGAGAAGTAGTACCAGGTCCCCGATTCCGCCCCTTTGTGCCTTACGGCACAGCCGACCCCGGATTCGGTCGTCTCAACAGCGGCCAAGAAGAAAGAGGCGGTGTCACGATGCTCGCTCCCGGGGAGCCGGCTCAGGCCCTGCGTCCCCGAAAGCGGACATAAAGTCCCCGGGGAAGGTCCCGGCAACCCCTTATAGGGGCCCTTTGGACAGCGTCCTGGCGCCTATGGCGCCAGGCTCATAGAAAACGTCAGTCCTGGCGCCATAGGCGCCAGGCTCATTATGAAAGTGTTTGGGTGCACTTACCTGATGCAGACCATGCTGCAGAACCCCGGCCTCCTTGAGGCCTGAAAGGAACTACTTTACCTGTGGGACTCATTTACCACCCGGGCGTGGTCGGGGAAGGATACATACCTGATTGGAGGAAGGACACATTCTAGGAACTTCTTCCAAGGCTATTTAAACCACACCCGATCAGCCACACGTGCTTCGCTTTGTTCTGCATCTAGCAGCTGAACGCTCACCGTGTCTGCTCCTGCATCTTGACTTCTGCCACACCTGCCAGCATCCTGAACCACCTGCAAAGGAAGGGAACAAGAGAACAGAAGAAGGAAAAGGCCTCACCTGCTAAATCTGCATCCCAGAGACATTTTGCCGACAATCCTGAAAAGGAAGACATTTATTTTTAAAAGCACATCGCATCGATCGCTGCAGCGCCGCATTCTACTCACCTTTACAGGGCGCCTCCATGTTCAGCAGCGACCATCCGGATTCGCAGTCGCGCCCCCGCTCCTAGGGAGAAAAAGACAAGAACAAAGGTGAGAGAGAGAAGGGAAAAGGGAAGCTAAAACTCCATGTCAAGACTTACCTGTTGGGTCATTCCCTTTTCATTTCGGGTCCGCGCCGCATCCAGGCATTTTCGGACCCCGGCCCTTAAGGGGAAAAAGACATCAGCGTTAATGAGTGAATGAAAAGACATTACCAAAACACTCATTAAAGACTTACCTGATTTCCACAAGGATTTCACCGCTCACCTCGGGTCGGTGCCTGTTCCCCGGCATTCCGTACCCCGGCCCTATGGGGAAAAAGACACTTGCATTAGAACATTAATGCATGGACACAAGGGGAACCACTTATAGAAAAACTTTTTCCTTTGAAGCCAAGCAAGTTTGGTTCTCACCCATCCGAAAATCCAGTGACGTAACTGGATACCAACGCGCCCCTGCATCAGAAGCAGGATGGAGAGCTCGTCCTTCCAGACCCTAAGGTGAGACGCTACGGGGAAGCACAGAAGGGTTTTGAGGAGGGTGAGAGGGGTAAGTGGGAGGCCGATTGCATTACCCCGCAGACAGTTAACCCCCTATTCTCACCTACAGAAGGATACTTCTGCGAGTCAGACAAGCCAGATCTGGGGCCCGGTCCAGTCCGTCTTCCGAACCCTGCGCATCACCTTAGACGAGGTCACAGCAGCGCAAACCAGGCCAGTGCCCCCGTGGGAGTCAGGTGAGCGTTACAGGCGGGGGCGACGGCTTCCACTTCAACCTCCCAACCTGACAGCGAGGGAAA
The DNA here is from genome assembly GCF_040938575.1 of Ambystoma mexicanum. Classification (NCBI taxonomy): domain Eukaryota; kingdom Metazoa; phylum Chordata; class Amphibia; order Caudata; family Ambystomatidae; genus Ambystoma; species Ambystoma mexicanum. The sequence continues at coordinate 548,165,110 of NC_090931.1, read as the reverse complement.
GAAACTGGACGCCATGGGATGGCGAGACATCTCGTCTGCGGCAACGACAATTAAGGCGGCCAACGCCCTTGCGATTGTGGCCCGCTACGACAGGGAGCTGTGGTAGATGGCTCCCCTGCTGGATTTCCTACCGGACAAGAGGGCGGAGGCCCTGGAGATCCTGCAGGAAGTTGAGGTGGCGTCGGACCGTGCCATAACGGTGGCCACGGACATCGCTGTCACCGGGTTCCGCCAGTTGGGCAACAGTGTTTGCCTTCGACGGCGGGGGTGGCTCAAGGCAACAGATTTCTGCTAGGATGTGCAAACCAGAGTCTTGGAAATGCCCTTCGACGGGAACAACCTGTTTGGAAAAACAGTGGATGAGTCACTTCAGGCCATCAAGACTGACAGACGGCTCGGGCCTTGGGAGTTTTGCAGCAACGACGGCCACCCTTTCGGAACGCCGTAGGCAGACGGGGTGCCTCCAAGGGATCCGGCGGCGGCTCCTTGACGTACCGCCAAGCGGCCCGCTCCTCGTTGCAGGAGGCCTGTAGAGGACGCGGCAAGTCCGGAGGATCTCGTCATCGCCAAGGAGGCCAAGGTGGCAAGGCCGCCGCCAAGCAGGACTGAACCGGCCGTAGCGTCGGGCCCCCACCTGAGCACCCCGGTGGGAGGCCGGCTGGCGAAGTTAGTCAGCGTGTGGGAGTCCATCTCCGACCGTTGGGTGTTGGATGCCCTGGCCCACGGGTACACTCTGGAATTTCTAAAGTGCTCCCGCATTCCTCCCATGGCCAGGAAGGAAAATCACGTCCCTCAACTGCTGTTAGAAGTAAGGGTGATGCTCAAGAAAGGTGCCATCGAACTCGTCCCGAAGAGGCTCCGGGGCTCCGGAGTATACTCCAGGTACTTCCTCGTCAGAAAGAAGTCAGGCGGCCTGCGCCCCATCCTGGACCTGTCGGTTGAACAAATACATCAAGGCCCAAAAGTTCAGGATGGTCACCCTCCAGCACATGCTGGGACAGCTGGAGGAAGGCGACTTCTATCGTCGCTGGACTTGCAGGATGCTTGCTTCCACATCCCCGTTCTAAAAGGACACCGAAGGTTTCTCAGATTAGTAGTCCAAGGGCGGCACTACCAATTCAAGGCCCTGCCTTACGGATTGAAGTCGGCGCCCAGGGTATTAACCAAGTGCCTCGCACCAGTGACGGCGCGGGTGCGCCTGCGGGGGATCCACGTTTACCCCTACCTGGACGATTGGCTCATCCGTGCAAGGTCAAGAGAACTTGCAGTCGAACACACAGCGAAGACTGTCCAACTGCTCATGGATCTGGGATTCTCCAACTACTTGAAATCCCGCCTGGTTCCGGCGCAGTGTTTCTGGGAGCCAAGCTCGATAACAGTGGCGCGATTGGCGTCCCCGTCGGAGCAGAGGACGAAGGCCATCTTGGGCAAGGTGCAGCGCCTGCTGGCCACGGATGTGGCCAGGGTGAGATCCATCAAGTCCCTGCTCGGAATGATGTCCTCATGCATCTACCTGGTGCCCCTGTGCAGGCCACGGATGCGCCCTCTACAAGAGTTCCTCAACGCCCATTGGATACAAGCGACGTGCATCTTCGAAGACAGGATCCCGCTCAACTAGGCTTTCCGCCATGCGAGTCGATGGCGGGGCACCAGCGCGCATCTCGCGGCGGGCAAGAACTTTAAGACCCGGCACATCAGGAGGCGGTGACGACGGATGCCTCCCTGGAGGGATGGGGAGCGCAAACCGGAAAGCTCCACTCAAGAGGCCTTTGGCTCCCGGAGGAGAGGTCACTCCACATCAACATCCTTGAGCTCCGAGCCGTCTTGTGGGCCCTCAGGTCGTTCCTTCCGTCCCTCAAGGGCAAGGTGGTGAGGGTCTTCACCGACACCACCACCATGTTCTACATCCGGAAGCAGGGAGGCACCAGATCCCCAGCCTTATCCAAGGAGGCCCAGGATCTGTGGCACTGGGCCGTCGCCCAGGGGATGTTTCTGGTGCCCTTCCATCTGGCAGGAATAAAGAACACCATCGCCGACTCACTCAGCAGGGAGCTGCGCTCATGCCACGAGTGGGAGCTGTGTTAGGATCAAGCGTATCGACTCTTCCAACAATGGGGCAAACCCCAGATTGACCTGTTCGCGACGGAGGCAAACTCCAAGTGCCAGAGGTTCGCCAGCAGGTTTCCCCAACCGAGGAGCATGGGCGATGCTTTCTCGTTCCCCTGGAACGGCCTGTTCCTGTATGCATTCCCCCTTTGCCGTTGCTACTGCGACTCGTCAACCAACTCAAAAGGTCCCGATGCAGGATGATCCTTGCCGCACCGGCGTGGCCGAGACAGATCTGGTTCCCGGACCTTCTGGACTTGTCAGCGTCCCCACCAGTCAAACTATCGACAGACGCAGATCTTCTCTCCAGAGAAGGAGGCGCCATCCTCCATCACGACCGGGGTCGCTGAACTTGCAGGCCTGGCTCCTGCGGCACTAGAGTTTGGAGACTATGATATCTGAGCGGACTGCAAGGATGTGCTTGCAAAGGCCAGGGCGTCCTCAACTCTCAAGTGCTATGGACACAAATGGAAGAGGTTCTCTGTCTGGTGCTGTGCACAGAAGATTAACCCTCTGCGAATTACGGCCCCTCAAGTGATGCTGTACCTGCTGTCTCTGGCCAAGGCGGGGCTGGCTCACGCCTCCATCAAAATACATCTAGCGGAGATCTCCTGCTACACCAGAACTACGGGGCGACCATCTCTGTGGTCTCATCGCCTGGTGAAGGAGTTTATGAAGGGACTGTTCTGTTCATTCCCGCCGGTGAAGGCTCTGGCCCCGGCGTGGGAGCTCAACGGGGTGCTGACCAGGCTCATGGGGGGCGCCTTTCGAGTCCCTGCGTTCGGCACCGTTGAAGTTCCTGTCGTGGAAAACAGCATTTCTTGTGGCCATCACCTCCGCACGAGTGCGAGAGATCCAGGCCCTATCCTGCAAGCCGCCATACTTGACTTTTCACAAGACTAGGGTGGTGCTGAGGACACACCCCTCCTTCATGCCCAAGGTGCCGTCTGACTTCCATCTCAACAAGCCCTTGGTGTTGCCAGTCTTTTTGCTGTCGCCGGCCGAGAGGACTTTGCACTCGCTGGATGTAGCTAGAGCACTGAAGTTCTATGTGGACCATGCGAAGAGTTTCCGGAAGACATCACAACTGTTTGTGAACTTTGGACCTGTGAACCAAGGGAAGGCCCTCTCGAAGGCTTCCTTTTCCAGATGGCTCTCCGGCTGCATCATGCACTGTCACCGGTTTGCAAACCGACCGTTGCCCGGCTGTCCGAGAGCCCATTCGACCAGAGCGATTGCTGCTACCACGGCGTTCCTATCTGGTGTGCCCCTGCTGGACATCTGCAGGGCTGCTACATGGAGGTTGACGCACACCTTCACGAGATTCTACTGCGTCGACCGGGATTCCAGGGAGGAGTCCAGAGACGGCCAAGCAGTGCTGCGCAACCTGTTCGCCTGAAGGTGGGCCTCGTGAGGAGGTAAGAGATGCTTAATGTTGAGTTGTTGAAATGCTTGATGTTGAGCCTTGCCACCTCCCGTGGTTGTGCATGTGTGTACTGCTATGTATTCTTATATTCATGAGCATGTGAATCCATGCCAGACCCCATGCTGGAGAAGGAACAAGTTACTTACCTGTAACTGTTGTTCTCCAGCATGGGTCTGGCATGGATTCACATGCAAACCCTCCCACCTACCCCTCTGCGGCTCTTCACTTGGTCATACTGCCACTTTACGTGCTACCAAATCTGAGGATGGCTGCCAGGGGAGGGGCTTAGGGAGAGGGCAGTCATTGGCTGGTTGCATTATGACCCAGAGACCAGTGATTGGTTACTACTAAGAAAGACAGATCAGAAACTGAACTGATACTGATTTTTTTCTTTACTGAGGATTCCCAGCCTGACGGGGAATATTCATGAGCATGTGAATCCATGCCAGACCCATGCTGGAGAACAGTTTCAGGTAAGTAACTTGTTCCTTACTCTTTCCTCCCCTCCACTCCCACAGATTGGGGTGGCAACTCTTTTGGCAGAAATCTGCTTGCTCGTTGCGAGTCAGGCAGTGGAGGATGTTCCAGCCTCGCAGAGGGGCATGGGCTTCTATTCCCGGATATTCGCCATTCAGAAAAGTAATCGGGCTGGCCGGAGACTTGTTCTAGACCTTTCTTCCTTGAACTTTTCCGTACCCCTTCAAAAGTTCAAGATGGTTACTCCAGCACTCATTGCAGAGACACTGTGTGGATCAGGCTTGCCGTGCTCCCTGGATCTGAAGGGTGCTTAACTACATTTCCCGATTTTAGGAGCACCATCGTTCTTTCCTTCCTGAGGTTCAGGATCAAGGTCTTCCCATTTGGACTCAATTCGGCCCTAGGGTCTTTACAAGGTTATCGAATGCTGTAGCAGCTCTTCTCAGGGCGGAGGGCTATTGCCTTCATCCATACCTCGACTGGCTAGTCAGAGTGGACTCACCCAAAGGTGTACAGCACACAGCATCAGCACTGGTGCACATGCTAGTCAATCTGGGGTTCTCTATCAACCTCAAGAAGTCGCAGTTACTCCCCACTCCGTCCTTAACATTCCTGGGGCTAACTTGGGTTATGGGGGCAGAGAGGATCTTCCCCTCGGCAGACAAGATCATGGCCATCAGGACAAGAACATGGCAATCAAGGTGGCCACCAGGCATTCCCTCAGCAGACTAGTGACCTCAGCATGGTGGTACCAGCACTGGCTTGAAATTATGACGGTTTGTCTCCTGGCTGTGCCACACACAAGACTCAAAATGAGGCTTTTAGCAGATCAAAACCAGGCTGTCAAGCCTCGAAGGCTTCCATAGCAAGTTGGATGGAGATGGCCATGAAGTAGGCATATGAGGGGCAGCACAGACCTTTGCCAGCAAACATATATGCTGACGCCATCAGAGCCAAGGCCACGGTGGTGGTTTTCCAGAGACACGTCTCGTGGCAAACGATCAGCAAAGCAGCGACTTGGGCTTCCCCATCGGTTTTTTGCAAACACTGCTGCTTGGATACCAGCGCCAGATCGGACACAGCATTTGGACAGGACGTTTTGAAGAATTTGTTCTCTGAGAGGGGCAACTCTCCCCTGGGCTGCATTCAGTTGTAATCACCCATACAATATGGTGCAAAGGGGATGGGTATGTTGGAGTAATTTTAATTTTCTCACCGTAGTCACTAACCTATGCCTAGTCCATAGTCCCTTTTCCTCTATACGTTCCACTGTCCTACCCCATAACAATCAGTGTCGTTAGGCAATCCTAATAGTGTTGATGCGTCAAAGGGGACTGAGGAGTGGTGCCGGTGGGCGGAGTCAAAGGAGCACATGCTTCCAGGGCCGCGCCCCTGCATGCATTTAATTTTAAAGGGAAGACAATTTTTTCTGGTGGAAAGGTTTGTGTTTCCCGTTACTAGCAAGGGACGCCCATACAGTATGGAGGAAAGTGGACTATGGACTAGGCTTACTTTAGTCACTAAGGTGAGTACCTTATCATTTTTTATTTATCCGTTCTTATTCACTGATTCTAGTGTTTTGAGGTTTTTGAACCTTGTATGTTTGTTTTATGGTCTGCCAAGGCTGAAATAAAGTAATATGATGGTAAAATCTTTAACTGTAACGATTTTACAGCTTGCATTTTTTCACAAAGCTATATCTCGTACAGAAAGATCAACCCATATCAGCTTACATGGCCTGTTACCAAATTCAATCTTGCAAGCCATTCCTGATGTATGTACTTCACCTCAACGAGCACGGTGGCCAAATTGTTCGTTTTTAGAAAAGACTAGTGCTTCTGCTATAGTGCGTACCGTGCTACTCTTTGAAGGGGTTTTATGTATGGAAGTCTCTGGGCACTAAAGGTAGGACACAGAAACATAGTGGGACATAGTTTCGGCCACCAGATAATCCCATGATTTTTTTTAAATGAAGCAACCCTCGCGGTTCCCAACCTAAAGCCCAACTATAGGGCTTGTGCACTGACTTCATCATGGAAACTTTCATATCTAAAATCTCCTTAAATAGCCAGATAACCAGGTAGCAATTTCAATGTACAGCTCCCCTCTACAGTCCTTGTGTGGCAAACCATGGTCCTCTTTAATCTATCAATGGCAATTCTTTCAACACTAGCAAGATGTATCCGCAGTGCAGATTCATTAAGAACAAATAGTGTCCTTAACATGCTTCACCCCGCGGATGCCCGCCAACCCCCAAGCTCTTATGATGGGCTTCCCTATATTTCTCAAGGCCTTCATTGTTATGGAAGCCTAGCCAGTACAGCAGGGGAAGACATAACCGCATCAGCAATGGTGGAGCGAATGTCAGTTTCCAACTGTAATAAGGTACACAGGATACCCTGCAGTAACATAAGGCTTTTAAGGACATTATTTTCATCCTTCGATTGTTTTGGTATGCAAGAAGCCCCATTTCTGCCCTGAACAATGTAGAGGTGCATGCTTGTTTTTAATATGGTTTGAGGGCAAGGGCAATGGCATCCCCTTTGTGCATATTAAATAAAGCCTTCATGGGCCGCTATACTTTTCAATGCGACACAGGATTTATTAAGTTGGGTGGTCCGCTGTCCAGTCTCGTGGAATCTGATTCCTAGCGAATCATGCATGGAGACCTGCTCCAACCTGCTATCACCTACTTGGACTTCTAGAATGTGTTTTGCTAATTTGGGCCTGAAAACCATAGATTTAGTTTGAGGGGATTGGGTCCTCCAACGTATTCCAAATCTGACAGTAATCACAACAGCTGTGCTGCTTTGGAAAATCTTTAGGCTCCTGTGATGTCGATACGTCGCCCTCAAAGCCCTCCTCCGACGGCCGACGTCACTGGATGTTATAAGTAGGATGCATGACGCCCGTAGCCTCAGTTCCGTTTTTTCCGCGAACGTGTTCGCTTCGGGAATATCGGCGCACCTCGACTCTTTGGAGTTTGTTGTTTCTCGGTTTTCGAACCTGTTCGTTTTGTGAAGTTTCTTCTTCGTGAAGGATGTCTACCTCATCTTCCACCCCGCGTCCAGGATTTAAGTGGTGCGGGGACTGTGGGTCCAAGATGTCGGTTACGGACTCGCACAACGCCTGCCTCTAGTGCCTCGGGGAGGCCCATGACACGGATGACTGTGTCGACTGCCAGTCGCTCACGTCTAAAGCCTTGCGGGAGCGCAAGAAGTTATCGGTAGGTAAGGTGTGTAAGCAACGGAAGTCTAGGTCTGCGGGGCTTTCGACGGACGATTCGAGAGGCGACTCTCTGCGTTGTCGTCGGAAGTCCAGTGGGTCTCGGTCCCGGAGTCAGTCCTGCCACTCCTCTGCCTCTTCGAGGCACTCCCGGAAGCGCCGTCATTGGTCGCCTTCCCCGTCCTCTTCCGAGGACTCTGCCCGTCGGCGGGTCACTTACCCTACCAAGCAGGCGACGCCGGAGGAATGGGCTTCCTTCAGGAAGAAAATGTTAGCGATTCTCGAATCGCAGGGCACCGGTCCGTTCACGCATCTGAGTGGGGCCGGTCATGATCGGTCAAGAGACACCGCTCGTTCGCCTTAGGGCTCGAGTGGTCGGCACGATTCGCAGGAGAGGTCCCGCTCGGACAAGGGGAATCGTTCTCGTCTTGCCCGGTCCAGGTCCTGGTCCTCGACGCGCTCAAAACCCCGTGAACCTGTGATGTCTTTGAGGAAGACGTCGATGCCGGTGGTGCCGAGGTCGTCGACGGACTCTTTGGAGGCCCCGCCTCCGAAGAAGTCGTTGGCGCCCAGGCTGTCAAAGGACACGCTCAGGGCTCCGGCCTCGAGGCCTATGTTGACGCCATTGATGCTGTTGCGCCGTGTTCGGCGTCAACGCCGATTCACTCGATGCGCTTGACGCCTTTCGAGGCTATTTTGACGGGGTTACCCTGAGGTTCGGTGGAACCCCCTAGAAAGGCTCTGGCCAAGGTCAAGCATGGCTTTGGTTCACATTATGTGCCTTCTTAACGCCATCTTGAGTTTATTTCAGAGGTGGATGAGGGCTCTGATGATTGCATGGTTCCTAATGCGGTGCCAGACAAGATTCTCTCGGGCCGTAGCCAATTTGAGGACCTGAGGCAGTCCCTGCACGATGCTAGTGGGCTGGACACCTCTCCGGAGGTGGAGTTTTGTAGGCCTGAGCATGGCACTCATGCCGACTCCTCGTACCGGCGCCTTATGTCGAGGGTCACCGAGTACTTGGGATGGTCTGCTTACCCGGGGGAGTTTCTTCATGATGACCTTACGAATATCCTCGACCTTGGTCCACCAACTGACCCGGTACTGGCGTTTCATATGGCCCTACAGAGGAGGGTGGCGGCAGCGGCTTGGACTGCTCCGGAGAGTCTCTCGGCAGTGGGCAGTTCTTTGCCGCGAAAATACCGGCCAGCCAGTAGCGACCCCTGCTACTTGTCCAAGCACCCCACTTCGGAGAGTTTGGTGGTGCAGGCGGCTACGGCCCCGGCAAAGCAGGCGGCGTATCCTACCACCCCTCCTGATAGGGACGACAAGCTTTTTGACGGCTGGGCGAAGAAAGTGTTTTCTTTAGGGGGTATGGCGCTTCATGCGGCTAACTCCGTATGTGCCTTGCCACGTTTCACGCATACTCTGTGGAACTGTTTCCTTAGCGGCTGAACATATTCCCGAAGAGGACGGTTTCCTTGCCATAGTTCAGGATGGCAAGGATGCCATGTGTAAGGCCGTTCAGTCGGGTTTGGACATGGCAGATTGCGTCAGCCGATCCATGGCGGCGAGCACCGTGATACGCAGGTTTGCGTGATTGCGGAAGTCGGGGTTTGCTCCTGATGTGCATGCCCGGTTCCTCAACATGCCCTTTGACGGGGAACATCTTTTTGGTAGCAAGGCTGACGAGAGACTTGAGAGGTTGCAGACCTCAAAAGCTGCAGCGAAGTCGTTGGGCGCTGCAGTTCGACAACCTCCGCCTTTTCGTCCTAGGGGACAGCAATGGAGGGGAGGTTCCTTTCGTTATTACTCATCCTTTGGTAAAGCGAGAGGAGCTGCCAGTCAAAGGGGCCACCGTAGGAGTGCTAGAGGTGGAAAACAAGGTACTCGAGTGCCAAGGCCGCTCGGGCTGTTGCTTCTTTGCCCTCAGGCAACGCCGCAGCCGCTTCAGATCAGTCATGAGGCGATGTCCCATGTTTCGCCGGTTGAGGGAAGGCTGGCGCAGCATCTTGCAGAGTGGCGCGCCATTACTTCAGATGTGTGGGTTCTGGAGATCATAACCCACGGCTACTGTCTTCCTTTCCGACAGAGGCCTCAAGACAATCCACCGGGGAATCTCTCTTTGAAGAGTCAGGATCCGCTCCTTGTGCAGGAAATTCAATCCCTGCTGGAGAAAGGCGCCATAGAACTGGTGCCTGTAGCGGAGAGGAACAAGGGATGGTATTCCCCTTATTTTTTGATTTCCAAGATAGACGGGGGATTGAGACCCATCATGGACTTGCGAGATTTGAACAAACTCCTCAGGAAGGACACGTTCAAGTTGGTTACTCTCTCTCAAGTCCTCCAGGCCCTTCAACTTCAGGACTGGTTGGTGTCTCTTGACCTCAAGGACGCTTATTTTCATGTGCCGATGCATCCAATGCACAAGAAGTACCTGAGGTTCGCGGTTGGCGACTCGCACTTTCAGTTTCGGGTCCTGCCATTCGGATTGACCTCCGCCCCGAGGGTTTTCACCAAGCTCATGGTAGTGGTGGCAGCGCACCTTACGAAAGGGGGGATTCACGTCTACCCCTACCTGGATGATTGGTTGATCAGGGCGCACTCTCCCGAGCAAGTCCTGGATCATCTGTCACCTGCCACTCCCTCCACAAGCCGGTTTTCTCCTTCAATTTAAGAAGTCCCATTTGACACCAACTCGGAGGCTCCACTACATCGGAGCAGTGCTCGACACGTCCCTGGGGCAGTGTTTTCCTCCCCAGGTGAGGGCTCATCACATTCAGCAGATGGTGCACAAGTTTCAACATGCCCAGAGTCACCCAGCGTTCGAGTTCTTGAGATTGCTCGGCCTCATGGCATCCTGCATTCTTCTGGGGCTGGAGGCCAGGTTGCGGATGAGATCTTTGCAATGGGCACTCAAGCTCCAGTGTTCTCAGTCCTCCGGCAGAATGTCGGACCCTGTTCAGGTGCCGTCCTCGTTCGCCCAGGACCTTCTGTGGTGGGCCGTCGAAGACAATCTGATGAAGGGGGCTCCATTTTGGCTACCCTGGCCGGAGGTGACGATCGCGACGGACGCATCCCTCACGGGATGGGGAGCTCATGCCAACAAGTTGAGTCAGTGGTCGTTGGTCTCCGTCGGAGTCCAGACACCATATCAATCTGTTGGAGCTGAGGGTCGTCAGGCTAGCCCTGAAGGCTTTTCTGCCGACTGTGCGAGGGAAGAATGGTCCTGATCCTAATGGACAACACACAGTGGCCATGCACTACCTCAACAAAAAGTGGGGTGCAGGGTCACTTCCTCTGTGCAGTGAAGCAATGCAGCTCTGGGTCTGGGCAATCCAGCAGGAAGTTTTGATCTCAGCAGTTCATCTGGCCGGAGACAAAAACGAGACGGCGGACGCTCTGAGCAGGCAGAGCGCGATCTCTCACGAGTGGGAGTTGGCTCAGGAGATTCTCCTGGAGATCTTAGCCCTTTGGGCGACCCCTCAAGTGGATCTCTGTCTCCAGTGTCAACCGGAAGTGCAAGAGGTTCTGCTTGCGGGAATTTCCTCCGAAAGGATCCTTAGGAGACGCGTTTGTGGTAGAGTGGTCATTCCCAGTGCTGTACGCATTTCCTCCAGTCCCTGTCATTCCGCAAGTGCTGCGGAGGTTACAGAGGTTCCTCATTGCTCCGGCATGGATCCGGAGGACGTGGTACCCGGACCTTCTCGACTTGTCCATCTGCCCTCCACATCGTCTTCCCTACCGAGACGATCTGCTCTCACAGGAGGGGGTCAGTTTCTCCATCCAGAGGTCAGATCCCTCAACCTTCATGCTTGGTTTCTGAAAGGTTGAGGTATAAGGATTGGGACCTCCCTGAAGACGTGATGGGGTGTTGCTCTCAGCCAGACAGCCAGCAACAAAGTCCCTGTACCGTTGTCGTTGGCATAGGTTCTGCGACTGGTGCAGGGTTAAGAATGTGGATCCTTTTGCATGTGACATTTCCATGGTTCTGTCTTTTTTGCTTTCTTTGGCCCACAGGGGCCTTCAAGTGGGCACGATTAAAGGTTACCTGGTGGCGCTGTCCATATTTAAGCGCTCGTCTGAAGAGTGTTCCTATTTTAAAATTCCTTTAATTTCTCAGTTTCTGAAAGGGCTCACTAATGTGTTCCCTCAGTCACCTTTCCAGATGCCCGGTTGGGATTTGAACCTTGTTCTCAAGTTTCTGATGGGTGCTCAGTTTGAGCCTTTGCATTCATGCCCTTTGAGACTGTTAACTCCTAAAACTGTGTTTTTGGTTGCGGTCACTTCCGCTCGCAGAGTGAGTGAGTTACAGGCACTTTCAGTTAAGCCACCCTTCACTGTGTTTTATAAGGACAGGGTTGTTCTTAGAGTTCGTCCTTCCTTTCTTCCGAAGGTGGTGTCGGAATTTCATTTAGGCCGGAAGGTGGTTGTTCCGGCGTTTTATCCTCCTCCACATCCTGGTAAGGAAGAGGAGAGGCTCCATAGGCTTGATCCTAGGAGAGCGTTAAGCTTTTATATTTCACGCATGTCCCGGGTCAGAGTGGACGTTCACCTCTTCATTGGTTATGCTGGAAAGCGTTTGGGACAAGCTGTGACGAAACAGACTTTGTCCCGCTGGATTATTTTGGCTATCTCGGAGTGTTACCGTTTGGTGGGCAAGGACCCACCGGTCGGCTTACGGGCCCATTCTACCAGGGGTATGGCTGCCTCTACTGCCCTACAGAGAGGTGTTCCTATTCGTAACATCTGTGATGCAGCCACCTGGGCTTCGGTACATACTTTTGTACGTCACTACTCCCTCGATTCCATCCGGGGGCAGGATCTGGCCTTTGGCAAGGCGGTCCTTTACTCCGCAATTTGATTGGGCATTCTAAATTTCTGTTTTCTAAATTCTTTTCCCACCTCCTTGCGTTGGTACTGCATTGGGAGTCTGTCATAAATATGGAGTACGTCGGAGGACCCAATCCCCTCGAAGAACAAGTTATTCTCTTACCTGGTAACGTTCTTTCAATGGGATGGTCCAAGGACGTATTCCATATCGTTCCCTCCCTGCCTTCCCCGCTACAGAATATCTTATGCAATTGCAGCTTACATTTCCGCAAGGCTTTGTGTGGTCATACTGGAAGAAGACTGGTGCCACACATTCTGGGAAAAAACTACAACTGAGGCTACGGGCATCGTGCGTCCTACTTATAACATCCAGTGACGTCGGCCGTCAGAGGAGGTCCTCGAGCGCGGTGTATCGAAGACATCGACGCAGGACGCAGACGCCAAAAGATTTTCCAAAGCAGCACAGCTGTGGTGATTACTGTCGTAGATATGGAATACGTTGTCGGACCATTCCCTTTGAAAGAACGTTGCCAGGTAAGAGAGTAACTTGTTCTTTGGGCAAAATTCAATAGCAATCTTAGACCTTAGTACTACTTCAGAAACACAGCTAATGTAACACTCAAGCCCTCGGGAGAGGTTGACAGGAAGACTGCAAAAAACAATGCAGGATATTCGTCCTTGCCCATTTTAGGCGTGTCCAAGCATCCAATCATATGGGCTGATATCGCCTCCTCCAAGTAGATGCTAAACAAAAGTGGGACAAGGACACAGCCCTGTCACATCCCCTTAGGCTGTATTGTTTTGTAGTCTCGCCTCGTAGCCCATATCGCAACACTGCCTTGTTTGCTGAGTATAAGGAATGCACCATAGTTAGAAGCTGGGGCTTTTGGGGCACTGTTGCTCGGAAATCAAGATGGCAGTTTGTGTTAGGAGTTCCCACATCGGGCGCCATCCCCAGACGCACAGCGCCTTCCACAGATATCAGTTGCCGTATTCATAACTGCCAACTGGCTCTGGACACTCTTGTCCAAGTCTTGGCCGCACTGCGACCCTGAACGGAGACCGGCAAGCTGGGAAACGGGAGGCTGCGTTCCCCGCAGTGAGGAGAGTCTCAAGCAGGGCCTGCACGGCTCTTCCCACAACCCCATGCAACGTCGCTGCCTCACTTGGCTGGTGGACCGGAGCATGCTGCACCGAGGGGGCACATCAGCTGCTGTTCCTGGATGGAGGTGAAGATAAAGAGGGGTGCTCCCCCAAAAATCCCCTCTTGGGCACAACGGACCGCTCGTGCCGCACACCAGCATCCACGGTGAGAGCTATGTGCGTGGGGGGTGGGCTGCCTCATTTACACGGTGCAGGAAGATCCTCTGCAGTCCAGACCCCTTGCAGGACAATACTAGGGGAGGGGCAGTCCGGCTTGCTTGGGCGCTGTGCCCGGTCACGCTTTCTGACCAGGCCACAGACTGGAGCTGCGGGGATGGGGGGGAGGTGTCCGGTCCTGGACTCCTGATCCGTTCTTGCCTGGACTGACTTATCCAATGTTGAGTACTGCAACACTCCTCCTTGGATAATGACATTTGCCGCCTGTAATCTTGCCTGAGAGAGCCCACGCGGCGACCTCAGGTACAACATTGACACCACTGTGGATGCTGGGGAACTGAGATTGGCCTGCACCATTCCATTTACTGCCAGACAGACCAATGGTGCTGTGGGTGGGCTCACCAACCTACGTACTGAAACAAGCATGTGAATCCCCATATAACTGCCTGTCTACACACGTATGCACCAACCCTTCTCCCATCCTGCTGATACATTGGAAACCCTAAGGCTCTCAGAGTGTACACCGCCCTGAAGGAGTTCTCACTTACTAGCTGGGGACCACAGTTCACCTTGGGAGGATGACAAAAGGGAGCGCCTATACTCAACGCTCCATGAATCAGTATGCTAAGACTACACCTAAACTATGTGCAACTATGGAGGCAGAAGCCACCATGGAGCAAGAACCCTCCGCAGTCGAACCCACTGAAACACAGCGCATGATGGCATGCATGCATGCAGGAAGGTTTTGCTAAAGTACATAGCAAACTCGATGATATGACCAGCACCATTGATTCCATTAAGTTGAGCATAGATAGATGAGACCAGCGACTGAACAAAACGGAGACAAGGGTAGGCACACTGGAAGATGTGTCCAACCTCCGAGCTGAACGAACTACACTCTCCAAGTGGGTTCTACAGGTCGAGAAGAATGAGGATCTAGAGTCACAATTCCTCCAAAACAATATCCGCTTTATTGGGATCCCAGAGAGCAACAACGAATCCTCCCTGGGACAATTGATTACTGACACCCTGCTGCCGCGTTTGGGCGGCCCCATACTATCACTGCAATTCGTAATTGAATGCACCCACAGTACCCTTGCACCCAAGCTTAAACCTGGTGCACCTCCACGCCCAATCATTGCTAGTATTCTCAACTACTGGACCGAGATGTCATTCTACAGGTGGCATGCGAAGGAGACCTAATGCTGGAATCAAACAGAATCCATATATACCCTAATTGCTCAGTAGCTGTACATCAAGAAAGAAAATCCTTTCCGGCGGTAATAAAACGGCTTTGCAATGGACATTTGAAATATGCCATGCTATACCCTGCCTTGCTCCATGTGGAATGGAATGACGAGACCGATTTCTTCACGCTACCAGGCGAGCCTATGAAATTCCTGGAAGGATTCCTACATGCACCTTGACACTATGCGTGATTGCCAAAGAGTATACTTGTGCTGTGGTATAATAGTTTGGACACTTGCGTACCTCGAGGCTACCCTCCGTGTCGATCACCTGGTGATCCCTGGTCACCGTTTCATTACCATCTAACTTACTTGGGTGTGGAGGCCTCCCTCTATCACGGCAACATGTCCAATGGCAAAGTGACACCCCCATGGGTGAATGTTGACTTGGAAGAAGGTTGTGTGCATGCGTTCTTTTTTTCTGTGTTTAAGTCCGGTATGCGCCTGGGTTGCTTAGCGCGTCGGTGCCCCATGCAAGGTGGCGCTGAAGGTTTGGGGTTTTGGAATTTTCTTTTTTGTTGGGTATGTTACTGGAGGGGGTTCATCTCCCAAGTTCAATGGGAGATGCGGGTGGAGGGCGGGATTGGGAAGTTAGGGGGAAAAATTACACATGGCAAGCATTGGGCCAATGACTCGCATTGCAGCTGGCTCTACAGGGGGACTGGCGCTGGGGCCCAGGCGGGGAGGACATGGGCAGGGACAAACTATTACTATTGGCGCTACGATGGGTGACGTGATGTGTCTTAGCTGCAATCCAATTAAGAGGCGTAAAATAGTATGCAGATAAACACAAAGCCAATATGTATTTACAAGAGACGCACGCACTTTCCACGACCTGCGAGGGATTTGCTAGACAGTGCGGAGGGAATCGATTCTACACATCCTATTCAACGTAAGCCAGAAGAGCCCTGACCCTAATACATAAGTCCCTCCCATTCCAGCGCAGACACATGGACATTGATCCTCTGGGTAGGTGTATGTCATGGTATATGGAGCCCTAGCAGGACTAGAGAGATTGCTAATGAATGTGTATGGCCCTAATATTGATGACCCTCAATTTTATGCGGAAGTCATTGATAAAATGGCCCATATCTGCTGGTCTCTATAATGTGGGGAGGGTATTTTAACACTATCCTTGATCTCCTTGTAGACAGGTCCTGATCCTCTCAGAGGACTCTAATGTGAGCGGCCCATAAAATAAGAGCGGGCATCCATTCCCCTGCTATGGTTGATGCTTACTCTGATCATGCCTCAATCTGCCTTCACCTGACACTATCTGTGCTCCCCAGACTCCGGAACACCTGACGCTTTAAATCACAGGCATTGCTGGATGTGGCGTTTGCATCCATTATGGATGACCACGTAAAACTGTTCTTTGAGATGAATGTAGGCTCTGTAGCATAGGTCAGCACACTTTGGGAAACCTTTAAAAGTATACACATGTGGTATCGCAATGTCTACCGAGTTTAGTGTCCTTAAAATGATACAGTGAGCCATTGAGAAAAGCAAGGTCAAACTGAAAGAACTTGAAGTGGCCTGAAGGCCATCACCCCACCGCCACACTATCACAGATCAAGGAGACAATAGACCCCTTCAGAGCACATGCGGAACAGGAAGGGAAGTTCTTCGACACTCATATGGCAGCACGGAAGTACAGTGAGGGGGGACAGGCCGGGTGAACTGCTTGCTCATATAGCTTGCCTAGAAAAAGGTAGTGTGTGCATCCCAGTGGTTACTGACTCTTCAGGTAACCTCGTAAAAACAGCAACAGCCGCCAATGAAGTTTTTGCCAAATTTTACAAAGATCTTTACGCTAATGCAGATACTTCCCTTAAATCTCTCCTTCTCCACCCCTGCCATGAAACTCCCTCCCCTTCTTGCTCCCCCTCCTTTCTTTCTGCTTCCCTTGATTCCCTCCCTCCACTTCCGAACCACCCCACTCTCACCCTTCCGCTCCCCTCCTCCCCACTTCTCCTTCTCCCTCACATTGCCACTGCTCTTCTCTTCCTTTCCCCTTCAGTTTAATTGCTCTTCTTACTGGTTTGTTGATTGATTCATACTGTAATTTGCTTCTACCGTTATATTTGTTTTATGTACCAAGTTGTTCAATTGCGCAGCGCTTTGGTGTAAAGCGCTGTATAAACAAATAAATACAAATACAAGCACATCAGAAGATATTGATAGGTTCCTAAACGCACTACACATGGTCAACTCTCCCATGATGCTAAAACCTCTCTGGAGCAACCAATCTCTAACCGATATCATCCAAGCTATCGAACACTTACCATCTGGGAAAGCCCCTGGCACTGATGGCCTCACGGCCGAATTCTACAAACTATACAATACCCACCTAGCCCCATACCTACTGCAAATATAGCAAGAATCCTTTAAGTCACAGACATTACTGACCACTATATGCGAGGCTGTTATCCCAATCCTGCTAAAACCCAACAAACCGGCAGAACAGTGCGGCTCCTATAGGCCCCTCTCCTTATATCAACACGGATGTAAAAATATTTGCAGAGATTATTGCCACATGACTGATGCGGTTTATGTCACACATCATTCACCCGGACGTTCGACTTGATATCCTGGAGGTTCATGTATGTGTGTTAACGAAATGTGGGTTTGGTCCGGAGTTCCTTGCCTCGTGTCTTCTATATACATCCTCGGTCGCCAGGGTGCCCACTATCACCCGTCATATTTGCGATTGTCATTGAACCTTTTGCAGATCTAATCCGACATAAACACTTTGGTA
Source organism: Ambystoma mexicanum (assembly GCF_040938575.1). Lineage (NCBI taxonomy): Eukaryota > Metazoa > Chordata > Amphibia > Caudata > Ambystomatidae > Ambystoma > Ambystoma mexicanum. The sequence continues at coordinate 548,147,718 of NC_090931.1, read as the reverse complement.
TCAGGATGATGGGGGAACCAGAAATATGCGTCGACACACTACTATATATAAGGGACCCCTCTATCCACCTGGAACCCATTATGTCCGATGTCTCTGACTTTGGAGAGATATCTAGCCTTAGAGTCAACTGTAGTAAGTCAGAACTCTCTCTCCCCCCCCCCCCCCCACAGACGTCACAGTCCCACCTCTTGGTCTACAGGGATTCATGTGAGCCCCCTCGACCATACGTTACTTGGGAATCTCCATCGCTAGACACTGCCCTGAACTACCCGAACACAACTATTGCTATGTATGCTACATCACTGCGGGATAAACTCAGAAGATGGGCTACTCTCCCTATCAAGATTGCTGGCAAAATAGCGCTCCTTAAAATTACTGTTCCCTAAATTGCTATATATATTCCTTGATATAACGTTGTGGTGGGGAGGACATTCTTCCAAGATGGTGTATGTGTATTTGTACGTTATATTAGTTAGTTTTGTTTTGTCATCTGTGCTCTACATTATTAAAGTGATCTACTTATTCTCTTTTGTTATAGGAAGCTAAACTCACCGATCAGTTGCCTCTGATTATCGTATGTGACCGCTTTGACTTCGTTCATGATCTCGTGCTTTACTTGTATAGAAACAACCTTCAAAAGTATATTGAAATTTATGTACAAAAGGTAAGATTGGTTAGCGTTAATGTTTAGATGTTATTGGTCTAAAGTGTACGAAAATCTAAAAGTTGTATTGTTGACATATATTGAATTGTAGAAAACCTAAGTGCTGATCTTCAGAAAGAACTTGACATTTTTTTATGCAACTCATTTCAAATTATGCCTATCATAGTCGGTGTGTGCACGTATCAAAAGTATTGGGTTAAAATTGTTACAGTAGCTTATAATAGATTGCCTTAAGGTTAAATCTGAAGCTCATTTGAAAATTATTTTACACCCAAGGTTAACCCAAGTCGGCTGCCAGTGGTGATTGGTGGTTTGCTTGATGTAGATTGCTCTGAAGACGTCATAAAAAGCCTGATTCTTGTTGTGAGGGGTCAGTTCTCCACAGACGAACTTGTTGCTGAAGTAGAAAAAAGGAACAGGTATGTGAACGCTTCTCTATGTGTTTAAGATAATCTATTCCTTTTTTATTATTATTTATTTATTTAAAAACAAGCATCCACTTTCAATTGTGCAGTCTGTCTGCTTAGCAAGGGCAGTAGTAGTAGGGGCTTTCACTCATCTAATACATTGTTAATGTAGTGCAAGTAATAATACAAATACATTGAAGATTTCAAAGAGAAACTACATTTATCAACAAATGTTGATTGGATCTTTATACAAATATTAGTGTGCAGTAATCGAAAATTACCATTGTTCTCCATTACCACAAGTGCTGTTTATAGCTTGGGTCATGGAGCAGGGTACTTAACTAGAAGTCCAAGCAAAGGTTTACTTGTGAAATAGTAAGTCTTGCTGACCTCCTCTACCAAGAGTCCCACATCATCGAAGATATTCCCACAGGCCTTATAGATATTAATTTCAAATGACTTCACACAGGTTTTAAACGTTTTCCTAAGCCTCCTCTGCTAACCCCTTCCTGATTTTGTTAAAGTTACATTAACTCTTCTTTGCCATGCTGTAGTGAGAGGAAGAACTATATTGTGAAAAGCTAGTGGTACTCCACATTTTCACATGTAACAAGCTGGGCATGCACACATTTCTGCATAGGATCTATTATGTTAATGTCCATTAAATGTGTTAAGATGGGAATCCTCCTTTTTGGAGCGCGCAAGGATTTTAGGGGGACACCCTATTTATGGTAAATAGGGGGGGGTGGTGGGTTGGGTGTTGGAGACACTGAGGTTAGTCAAAACCCAATCAGGGAAGGTGGATGAGCAGTCAAGTCTTAGTCTTACGAAAAATGAGTGGTCTAGGGCTACAATTAGTCCATACAAACAAAAGATTTAAGTTAGCAAGCATATGAAAAGGTTTTTGGCCTTTGTAAACACATTAAGCATAAAAAATCATAGGTAAGTATTGTCCTAAAAAACATATATCTGATATATATATATATATATATATATATATATCACCTTCACCTTTAGAATCAATAACCCATACCAGCAGTCAATTGGTCGGTAATTAAATACAAGAAAGTTAGATTAGAGACAATGTCAACACAATAACCTCTGTTTTATGACGTGCAGCCCCAAGATGTATGGGGCGGTTTATAGTCAAAATCTCAAACTAAATCTGGAAAAAAAAAGCACGAATTTAAAATCTCGGAAAAAAAAATATCAAATTTATTTTTCAATGCTTTTTTTTTTCAAAATGGGGGGTTCCCCCCCAACCCCCCTTTTTTCATTTTTTTTTTATTTTACCCCTTTTTTTTACTTACCTGACCCCAAAAACATATATAAATAAATAAATAAAAAATTCGATATTTTTTTTTTCGAGATTTTTGTTTCGCGCTTTTTGTCATTCGAGATTTTGTTTTCGGCCTTTTGACTGACCACCGTATGGGGCCTTGTGATCAAAAGATACAAGTTCCACTATGGTCTCTCCATGGAAGGTATTTCAGAACTGATGCAGTGGGCTGTGGTAGTGATTGAAACTACTTTTTTAAAGTAAGGTGTATGTGTTTACTTCAAGTTGGGTAAGTACCCCACTCTATCCTGTTACAAAGGGAAGTCCTGGGACAGGATCCGTGACCCAGGTTTGATGACCAAAGGCCAGGCCAGAGGGAGTTTAGAGAGAAGGGCTCTTCCGAATGTTGCCCTAAGGGAGACTGGGGGGCAGAAACAGGCATGCTCAATTACCCTCCCCTCCCTCCCCCTCTTCTCTGACCCCATTATTCCAGGTGACACTGTAGGTTTTCTGGAATTCACTGTGGCTCCAATAGTCTGTGCTTTGTATTGGGGAAGGGAGCCCATGGTTCACAGGTGCAGAGGTCACTTTTGCTGTCGGGAGGTGTTTGCGGTTATCACCAGATGGTTCCAGGCAACTTCTTGACAAAGACCCTCAAATGAAGAAAAGCTGCATTCCACGGCGATTCAGACCCTTCAGGACACCTCACAGTATTGCAGAAGGATGGTTCCAGAAGAGGTCACCATGGTTGGGTGGTGGCATTCGATCTTCCAGTGGTTAACACAGAGGCAGCCCCACCCAGCTCAGCTTCCTTTGTCATGCGAGGGCTGAAATTGCAAGGACAAAGGCTGCTGTTGCAGAGAGCGCAAAAGGGAGCTAGTCAGTCCACCGGGTGATCCAGGGACACTTCTGAAGGCTTCCAAGGTGTGTATCCTCAAACAGGGGCTGCGGCCCATTGTTCCCACCGGTCGAAGCACAAGCAAGGGTCTTCTGAGATCAGGCAGGGGAGCAGTGCTTCACTGGGCCAATCACTAGAGTCCATGTAGGTCAGCTGCAGAAAGGAGCAGCTTTTACTGCTAAGGGGGTTAGCAAATGTTAGGAAAGATTTCTCTTTTGGCAACTTTACCCATATAGTTTCAGTGGACCCCTGATCTTCTGACTTTGAGGGGTAGTAAAGCCTTCAGCTTCACTTACAATGCATTTTGCATATTTGTTATGGGGAAACTGATCAGTCCTTCAGACTATCAGTACTGGGAAACTTTCAAATGTTATCTTTTACTTTTTGGAACGCTTTAACACTACTCACAGCATTTTAGCACGCAGTGCAATGGGATAGATTTTGTATCTTATCCCCCTACCCTTTTATATGTGCCTAAAGACAAGCTGGTGTCAGCAATTCTTTTTGTACAATTTTTGTTTCTTGTGTGCACATTCGCACGTACCGCATATAGCTACTAAAAGTGGCTAGTGCTCTTAAAGGGCCATGCCACGAGAATTTCACTTGTTCTATGGCCATATTGTAGTTTGGCCTTCCTTTGCCAGGTCAGGAAATCCCATATTAAGTCATGCACTTGCCCAGGAAAGCTACAGATTACGCAGGCTAGTGATGCGTTTGTGTGTGGCCTAGGAAGTGCGTGAGACTATCTAGTCCCACTCCATATTTGTGGTGCCAGAAAGTGTGAGTGTAGGGCATGAGTGAAACCAGTATTTGTCCCTGATTGGACAACTACTGGCTAATTGAATGGTGTATATCCCACCATTGGTGTGCTTGGACCTGCTTTGCAGGCTGGATTTTGATTACGAAGAGGATGCAGCCATTCTTCAGATCAGCGTTGGAGCCAAGAATTCCTTGTAGGAAAGCAGCCGACAGAAGAACCGTAGCAGACTCTAGAAGAGGCCCGTCATCCCTTTTTCGTTTAGCACAGTGAAGCCCTGGTGGACTACTTGACCTGCAAAGGCCCTGTGCAGTACTTCAACCACTGGCTGTTGGGACCAATCAGTCTCGACACGTTCTTAAGGATCCAGCCGCCCTGATATATTTTATTTATATCGTGCTCATACACCAATGTTTGAGCGCGAAACCCTTTTTCCTGAGCGTGTTTCCTGAGCCTTCGGAAGTGTCCCAGGACCACCTCGTGTACTGCCTTGCTAGAACCATCCCGGTTCTGCGTTTGCAGCCAGAACTTTGGTGGTCACTAGCATATAGTATAAGTTGCCTTCCTGACAAATTTCTGCTAGCCTTTTCAAGATCCCCTGTTCACTATAACTAGGGTGGCCTCCTAAAATCTGTGCACCAGGTCAGATTCTAGAAATCTATCTTAACACCATGTATATATATTATATGGCATTTCCTTATTTGAGAAGGCAGGAAGGTCAAAGGAGAAGATGGTGAAAAGAACAAGCAAAAATCTCGTGGAACAGCCGTTTTAGGGTGCTAGCCACCTGTAGTACGCACACACCATAAATTAAAAAGTGCATGAGAAAAATATCAACGGTACAAATCAGAGCTGTCACCAACATGTCTTGGGCACATTGTCAAAGTAACCAAAAAGCTATTTGGTAAAAAGTTGTAAAGATTATAGAGAAACCAAATATTCCAATGGCTCTTCACTGTAAGGTGGTGTATGCAGTTGTAAAAATACAAGAATTCTAAGAGATAGGCAAGGGGGAAGTAAAGCAGAAGGCTTTACTGACAGTCAGGACTGCTTCAAAAACAAGCAAACATACTGGAGGTCCCTTAGGAATCTATGGAGGGAAAGGTGCTAAAGAAAGAATTTCATAACAGCCAGCATCATTCAAAAAGTTGTCACCAGCCCAGTCTGCCTGCCCAAAACAGTTAGTCTTTCAGAGTATGTCCTAGGTGTCGCATGTATATTGTGTATATTTACAGTGCCTGCATGAGAAAATTGCCAGCAGTGCGCAGTCCTCCAACACTTTATCAGTTGCACCACTTACACCTTGTTGGTGGTCACCCTGAAGCAACGTTACACTCAGTGGTTGAGGGGAGCAATCTGGAACAATAGGTCAGCTCACAGAATGACAGTGATGCTGTCCTCTAGTCTTGCACTGCAGGTCATCTCCTTGCTTTAGCTTAATCCAGACACCACCCTGGTCACCCCAGTCTCGTTTGCTCACCTGCATGCTTCATCGCTCCAGGTCCCGAAGCAGCCATCAGCAGGTCAGACATGTCTACAGCCCATGGAGAACAGTTACTTCCCCTCTAAGCTATTGGGACCCAGTGCTCCCCAAATCCTTCCCTGCACGTTGCCCAGGCTGCTCTTGACATGAGCAGCAAGTCCAGAACTTCACCAGGCTCTTTGCTGCAGTTCATCTTGAGTCGAGTTCTGTTCCTGACTTGCATTGGATTCCCACAGGCAATAGAGGGGACTTTGAGGCTGTTTTATTGTAATTACAGGGGTTCAAAATCAGGTGGATTGCTTCCAGAGAAGAGGCTAGCTTCAGCTTCATATTTTCAACTGTACAGGAAGCTGGGCCGCCAATCCCCACAACTTAAGACCTAATGGTAAAAACATGTTCACATTCGGTTCTCATTTAGTTTTCTCCATATTTAGCCCTTGCATCACCTAGGAGTAATTTAAGATATTTCTAGAATCTGGTCTGGTGGAGATTTTAGGAGACCACTGTAGTTATGGTTAACCGGGAGCTCTGAGTTTTGTACCGAAAGCCAATCAAGGTAGCAATAGAGAGCAGTGAGGGTTTAGTCTCGGGAGAGTGAGTGGGGTCAGGCACCCTCAATGATTCCACACGGAATAGCACACTAATTCAATGTATACAGTCTGTTATAACTATCTATTTAAGGCCTTAACACACTGATCAAGGAAACTAGCAGGTAGTACTATCTCACAGTACTCTATAATAAAAATATATACAAGCACCATTAAATTAACTTAATAGACTTCAGCACATAACTTATGAAGCAGAGCAGTTAACAATTGTAGATGCAGGAATCCATCACAAGTTCAATATCCTAAGTCCAACCCATAAGAAGAGGGCCTTGTGCCCAAAAGTCAGTCTTTCTTGTTAAAAGGATGCAGTGGGCTTGTGGTGGTGGTTACTTTCAAACTCTTAAAGTTCTACAACAGTGAACCAGAAGCCCTGGAAGATCTCTCCTTTCTTCCAGTCCCAAGACTAACATAGGGGCAGGGAACCTGACCCAGGTCTAACAACTAAAGTTAAGGGGAAGACTGGAGACAAAGGGACTTGCAGACCCTCCTCTCCCCCTATCACATCACCCATCCCCCACCCTCCCCAAACTCTGATTTTCACAGATGTCTTTGTGGACCACCTGGGGCTCTCTGGGGGCTTGATCTTCCTTGGTTTGTTTCAGTGAGGGGTGCCCAGTAGTTGCAGGTTCGAGGATTCTTCTGATCGGGAACAGATGCAACCCCTGTCGGTACAGAATGCAGGATCCAACAATGGAGGACGAGTTCCAACGATGGTCACCATTTTCAGGCACTGTGTCATGACCCCCATCCAGAAGACCCCCTGGCAAGCCCATGGGCCAGGAAGGGTCTCCACTAAAACCAGTCATCCTTGGCCTAAGCCTTCTTGGGGCCAGTCCTGTCGCCTTTGGCGCCAGGCTCATACTTGATAAAGGACTTGTATTGGGAACTACTTTATTTCAGTGTCAATCAACATGGAGGCATCCACATAGCTTGGCTCCTTGGAACCAAGCTATGCGATATAGTATTTTTGGGTGTGGTACCATAGGAACTATTTTACCGGGACTACTTTCTTGAAGCTATTTAAAACACACCCGACTGGGATAACTCGCTTCGCGTTACTTTGCAATTCTGCAACGTGACGCTCACCGTGTTCAGCTGCACCCGCGAACCTCGGAAGAACAGCATCTGTTAAGGAGAAAAAGGACATTGTTAGGAGCAGCAGCTTACCTGTTATTTCATCGTTAGCTGTCCATGGCTCTTGAGATCAGCATCCTGGAACCAGCGCTCCTCCCGAACCGACAGATCTGCAAAAAAGGAACAAACAAGGCATTAGACATTTTTACAATTTAATGAACGGTGCCGAAAAGCTTACCTCCCAAGCCGCTCCTCGACCAGCATCGCCTCAGGAATTCCATGCACCGGGTGAGCACCGCAACCTGTGGGAAGACAAGACAACAGGTTAGCAAGAGGCAAGGCATCATAGCGCTGCGCTTAGCACCTACTCGCTGCATCAAGGCGCTCTAAAAACACCATTACTTACCGGCGAGACCCACTTCTGTCTATGCCACATATTGGACTTCCGTGCACCTAAGGAAGAGAAAAGACATTAGTTAAACCAAAAAGGCATGCAAGGACCATAATATAAGACCTACCTGAAAGACTCAAAGCGGGCCGGCATCAGTGAAGTAACTCGATCGCAAACGCCCACCAAGCACAACCCGCCCCTGCCAAGAAGGCAGGACAGAGAACACACCTGCATTAAAAACAAGGTGAGGCGAGGTCCATTGAGGCCGTGGGTATACGGGATGGTGGGGGACTGTTTACCCAAATTGCCCAGTCTTGAACATTGCCCACCTGTATTCCAGGCAGAACCCTCCCGCTGGTCACAACTGGGAACCGCAGAGAAGGATACCTGAGTCCCAACTGCTGGGTGGCGTCCCTGTGGAACCAGGTGAGCGTAACACACTGAGGCATCCTTCCAGTCACGGTCACAGCAGCTGCTCCAGGACAGGTTCCCTTGAAGATAAGAAGCTGGATTTCATGGAGGTGGTGACTTGTGGAACAGGCTGGCAACCACCAAAGTTCCTGACTCGCCGAACTGCAACGCTTCTGGTGAGGAAACCGGGCAGACCAGGGACACTTCCGAAGTGTTAAAAGGGCTGGGTCCTCTTAAGATCTCACTAGTCCAAGAGCTGAAGCACCGCTCAAGGTTTTCGGAGATCAGGCAGAGCAGCATGACTTCTCCATGCCGGACACTGGAAGGGATGCAGGGCCACTTCAGGATTCCTCTTTGGATCTTCTGCGGTCTGCTCTTTGAGGTATTCTTGCCTCCAACATAGATCTGATGAATCGCTGCAGAGGTCCTCCTTTTAAATGAAATTTGAGCTGGAAGCAAGTCCACGCCCACCGATGATCAGGAATTGCACCATGCAAAATGTCAGTAATTGTCCAATCAGGGACTACTACTGGTTTCACATTTGCCCCATAAGCAGACTTTCTGGCACCAAAGATGTGTATTAGGACTAGACTGGCCCATCCCCCTTCCGGGGCCACACACACAAAGGCTCACTAGCCCCTGAAAGCAGCAGCTTTGCCTGACGAGTGCATGACTTTTAAAAAAAACTTTCCTGACCTGAGAGGGTAGGAAGAAGGCTAAACTACAATATGGCCAAAGATCAAGTGAAAAATGTTTGGCAGAGCAATTTTAGGGCACGAGCCACATGCAGTAGCCATACGCAGTAAACGCACATGTGCACATCAAAAATGATCCAAAAACAGTCAAAATGTAGCTGCTGCCATCAGCTTGTCATTGGGAACTATTGCAAATTAGTGCATGTCGTCCCCTTTTTACTAGGGGTAGCTGCTTTGCATGAGGACTCAACACCTTCCTACAACCCTAAGAACAACTACTTCCCTAAGACGTTCATAACTTGTAGTGACCCTACCATTCCCCTAGAAAGTACTAGGACGAAGAAGAATGAGTTGCCTAGGCGAAGATCCCTGTACCAGTACTGTGACAAAGAAGCACCCCAATGACTCACAAGGCAGTCACAGGGTGGAGAGGCACAGGGACTGCTACTGAAAGGATATTTTTTGAAGAGAGATTGTGGGTGTAAAAGGTCCTAATTCAAAAATTCGCGCCCAACAGGTGTTGGACATTTGACCAAACTTATCTATCATTTCCTGTTCACTGGAGGCATCATTTGAGGCGTCCTTTGTAATTTGAGACGTCTATTTCAAGTGGCAGCACTCTGGCCTTGGTGGGCAAGTGAGACACCTGCCTAGCACAGCATGACAGAAGGCATTGCAAGGGTGGCAATTATAACAAAAATGATTAAAATACCATGTAGATTGGAAGAGCCCAGTGAACCAAGTGTTTTGAATCCAAGATGACAGTGAGCCGGCACAGCCATTGGTTATACTGTGTACGGTGGTACCAACCATTTCCAGGTGTTTTATGACATGCTCAACCTGGCAAGAGTTATTGGGTACCCAGGTGTGGCATTCTTGTACTATAATTGTACAGGTACCCCCTTGGGCCGCTAGTAAATAATCGAGCGCCATTCTATTCTGAGTGCAACTTGTTTTCTTTTAAGTATCTGTATTCCTTTGGCAGTGTTATTGGCTTCCTGTTTGAGAAGGAGTGAAAGGGCAAGCAGATCAGCCCTGTTGGTTATAGTGCCAATGCTCCGGATCAGGAACCCTACAAGGCCTTTGAACAAGGTCCAGGCTTTGTGTCTGAACCGGGGTTTGTGTAGTGAGCCTCTGGAAAAAGGGACACGTGGCAGATTGCTGGGCGAGTCAACCCAATGGTGCACTGACCAATCCAGTTAGCTGGTAGCCATTGGTAGGCTCTAGACTCACAAAGGAAATATAACCCTCTGTGGGCGTAGAATGCTATGTTGGCGCTATTACTATGAAATTGTCCTATCTTACTGGCAGCTGTTGTTCTAGGTGGTGGTAGTTGCACTTCTGTTAAGGACATAGGTTGCTGGTGTGATACCCATTGAAGGCAGCATGCCTATCGCTGTTCAGAGCGTGTCGAACAAATGCGGTCGGTATCTTGGGTGGTAAAGTATTGGCATAGCTGGGAGTAGAAGGATGGGTCATATTGGGACAAGAAAAGTCATTGATAAGAATGTCATAACACCATTCAGCAAGATTGAACGGGACAGGGTTGAAGGGAATCGCCATCCCCACTGGCAAATACATAAGAGTGTGGGAGCATTCATTAGGTTCGCGTAGGACCAAGAGAAGAGAAGTTGAGAACTGTGTTGGTGTTTGGTGTAGTAAGCTGGATGTACAGTGAGGCAGAACAAATACCATGGTAATGATCCGCAACATGGTGCAAAATACTTAACAATTACCTATGCAGTTGCAGCACTATTCCTAGCTTTAGCAGTCCAACCCTACGCAGATTGGGGCTTTATGCCCAAAAGTTCCAGAGTGTCAGTTGTTACAGGACCCGATAGACACGAGAGACGATGATGCAAAAGTTCATGCTCCCTGCCAGGATGAAGATGACAGATGCATAGAGCTGGAAGAAATCTGCTGCAGCGCTGGGCACTCAGCTGGCCTCCAAAAACCCCTTTGGCTGGAGAAAGAATATGCACCTACACTCCAGGTGCGCAGCATTAGTGTGGCTGCTTGGTGACAAACTTTTGAGAGCGATGGTTTGCCTGCTGATGTCAGGTGAGATGGTGGCTGTACTCCACAAATTGTACCTTGGTACAGGTAGCAGAACTTTGTCGTCGAGGAGTGCTGGATGCAGTGTCACCGGAGTTTTGGCTGCTGGGACTCCAATGGCCAGCTGAAGAGGGGTCTCCTTCTCCTGTACCCCTGCAGATTGCTACTTTGCTGTGTCTTTGGTGATGACGGATGACGGGTTGGCTTTGTCCTGGACCTCTTGCTGTTTTTCATCTAGTGGCGGTGCTGCTTTCACACACTGTCTGGCTTTAACCCAGGGGTAATTTCCTCTACAGCAAACTGCTTATGGGTTGTCAGGCTCTGGAAAGGACCCTTCCAGCGAAGATGCAGGGCCGATTTTCGCTGCTGCAACTGAAGGCAACCCAATCTCCCAGGAAGGAGACTGTGGCACGGCATTTCAGGTGGTCGGGGCAGAGCTTCTTGAAATTGCTGGAGTGAGAACTGACAACAAGTTTTAGTTTTTTGTACCTTGACACAAGATCATTCATTTGTAAGTCAAAGAGCCTAGGGGAAGGTGGCGGAGTAACTGGCATACGCAAGTGCCTCCCCCTGAGTATCTGGTGGGGGAAGAGTCCATGTACTCTGTTTACAGAGTTTCTTGTGTCCATTTAGGCCTGTTTCATGGCAGAGCTTCACGTCAAAGTTTCAACGGTCCACTGCCCCTAAGGATTGTGGGTGAAACTCCAATTAAGGTGCTGGAGGATCCCCAAGGCACCGCAAATGTCCAGTGAAATGAGTGTCTCAGTTTATTTCATACTGGCTGGACAAAACGTGTGATGAATTCCTTCAGCACTTGGCCATTGTAATGGAATCAGAAAATTTGCAGGGTTAGCCTTCAGTCCACCCAGAACAGGTATAAATTATGACTAGGACGTACTCAAAGGAGGCCAACTTGGGTAAGGTAATGAAATACTGTTGGATAGTCACGAAGGGGCCATAAGGGACTTCATGTGCCCTTGGAATGGTTTTCACAGGCTTTCCAGGGTTAAACGTGAGCCAGGTTGGACAGTAAGTGCAGAATTTCTGAGCAAAGAAGGGAAACTTGGAGGGATGGGGGGGGGGACCAATAGCTCTGGACCTCCAAGGTCATCTTTCCCTTGCTTGAATGGGACACAGTGAGCGCAACACGTGCCAGATATGGCAGGAGACCTAGTGCGGCCACCACTTGGCCCATGTTATCAAGCCACAGGCGACCGGATCAACAAACTCATTCATGCTTTTCCCAGCCCCCTTACTCGGCCTGGGGGGGCTGCATCTTGGAGGCCCTCCAGGATGGAAAGAGATCCTAAGGGGGTCACCAATCATAGGAGAAACAGCAGCACATAATCAGGAGCCTGAGGGCCATGGAGGGCCGCATTTCTCACATAGCCGCCAGCCAGCACATTACCCTGTGAGGTGCTGTCAAAGTAGTGTGTGCTTTCCACTTCTCAAAAGCCAACTCAGTAGGTAGAATTGCATTAAGCAGGGTCTAACATAAGTTGCTTAAAGATTGGTAGTACCTTGTGCACTGAGGTAACCTCTGTAACATGAATCAGTGTATATAGTGGTTGTACGTGGTTTGGTGATTGTGCAATCCCAAGGGAGGGCAATGAGTTCAGCAACTTGTGCTGATGGGAGCTGAAAAGCTCTTAATACTTCAAAGGAGTTGCAGACGACAAACTCTGCCTGTATACTCCCTGTTGAATCTCGTAAGACAAGATGCATCAACAAAGAAAATTAGGTCTGCATTGGGGAGGGGGGGTATACTTGGGGGTCTGTTCGTGGTGATGATACCATGTCAACCGCTGCAGGGCAGTCGTGCGCGTGACCATCTGGTGTAGGCAGGAGGGAGGCACGGTTGATTGGGGTGCATCGGATGAGTGATGTTGGTAGTAGAGAGGAACAGTTTTTTTCATATTTGGTGCGACGTGCAGCAGGTGGGTGTTGCGTTTTACCCCTGAGTGTGGTACTGCTACGTATATGTGATGTGCTAGGGTGATGTTGTCCGCTTTTGCAGCAGCATTTACCCCTATGAGACATTTGGGAAAGGCAGAGGCTAAAGTGTCTAGCTGAGAGCTAAAATAGGCTACAGGGCGTTGTAGGTCCCCGTGCTTCTGTGTGAGCACGCGTAAGGCATACCCCTTTCTCATCAAAGAACAGGGTGAATTACTTGGAGTAGTCAGGAAGGGCGAGGGTGGGCGCAATGGAGCAGGCAGTCTTGATCTTGGCGAAGGCTGTGGAAGCGTCGGAGGACCATGTGCGCTTGTCAGGCTGGGAGTCATGTAACATCTTCTGCATAGGTGCAACTATGCAGGCATAATCAAGGATCCAGGGGCGACAAAAATTGCTCATTCCTAAAAATGTGTGTGGCTGTCTTTTTTAGTGGTGTACATTGGTCATTGTACAATGCAGGACACTCGAGAGGGGGCAAGGCCCCTGGCTGCAATTTAGCTTTGTTTTCTTTGTGACCTTTTGCTGCCAGGGCAGTGAGGAGCACTTCTGAGTCTGTGAGGGAGACCTGAAAGGACGGTAATGCGAACATTAGGTTATCTGTGTATTCAATCATAGTAGAGCACCCTGGAAAGGTGACATCCTGGAGGCCTTCCTGCAGAATCTGGGAGAAGAGAGATGGGAGTCGATAAAGCCCATTGGAAGAGACCTGTAGGTGAGCCGACGTACCTTGTATGTGAATGCAAAGAGGTACTGAGAGTCGTGGTGGATGGGGACAGTGAAGAAGGCAGAGGCAAGATCAATGCAAAAGAATAATTGGGTGTGGGGAGAGATACAGGAGAGAATGGTCAGAGGGTCCAGGACCACCTGATTTGAAGGCATTGCCACCTTAAGTGCTCATAAATAGTGAGCAAAACTGAATTTGCCTGTCCCCTTTTTCTCATTTGGGAGCACTGGAGTATTGCAAAGGCTCTTGGTTTAGTAGAGGATGCCCTGACCAATGAGGGAAGAAATGAGACTTGATACCTTCCTCTGCTGCTCAAGGGGATCTACTGTACTGGTGCACACATGGGAGCGGCACCTCTGGATTGAGAGTGATGCAAGCAGGTTTAGCAGAGAGAATGTGACCTACCCCATTGGCATGCGCTGCCCAGAGCGGCACGGAGTCAATAAGGTGTTGTACCAGTGTAGCTTGTGCGAGTAGTGAAGGAGGCTCTGTAGGAGGCTCCGGGTGGGTGGGCTGTTGTAGGATAAACAAACTTTCAGCTTGCGTAGCTTGTGGAATCTCTACATGAATACCATCGGGAGAACAATAAATGGTGCAATGCATCTTGCATAGCAGATCAATACCTAACAGATTAGCAGGTGAGCAAGGGCTTAGCAGAAATGTATGGTGTTCAGTGATGGGACCAGTAGAAACGGACGATTCCTTGGATACCGGGTGTGGGATAGTGGTGCCGGATATGCCAACAGCATTGACAATTTCCTTTGAGACGTCCACATTTGGAAATTCAGCCCCTCGCAGCGTTGAGTGCCTGGCACAAGTGTCAAACAGTTAACTCCCTTCCCTTGGATGTCACATTTGAGGTAGGAACTAGACTGATCCAATGGTAGCAAAGCAGCAGACAGCACAGCAGGCTCCCTCTGGCAATGGCATTGTGGACCATACGAGATCTGTATGTCCTGGTAGCCCCCTTTGGGAGAAGGCGTAGATGGGAGGGGGGGGTTAAATGGTGTGGGTGTACGGTAGCCATTGGAACTGTTTGGAGGAATTAAATAATTGAGAGGAGTAGTGACACCATTTTGCTGTGGTCTGGAAGGTTTTGTAGGACATTGCTGAATGAGATGGCCTGTCTGCTTACAATATCTGCTGAAAGGTTGCCCTGGCAGAGGCTGGGCAGGCAGAATTGGGTGTGCAAAAATCTGTTGTGGCTGGTGTCCCTGGTGAAAAGGTAGTTGAGGATTCTGTTGGGCATAGGTCTGGCATGAGGTATCCAGACGTCCCCTGCCCCTAGAGGCATTCTTTTGTTGAGCATGCTGTATTTGCAAAGCCCTGAGGCGGGTAGCCCCATATTGTTTCTGCCGTGTGAGTTTAAACAAAGGAAAGGTGGGGCTATGTGAAGCCTTCTTTTTTGTTGAAGGGGAGCCTGACTCAAGAAGGCACTATAACGTAGTGAGAAGAGTCAACAGCTACCCCTGTTACAACCGTGCAATAGTGGTAGGCTCGAAGGGGGCAGATAGCTAGTTTATACAAATCCTAGCTGATGCAGGTCACTCATTGATTGCAAGGTAATTTTGTGGTGATTCAATTTAATCATGAATTCAGACATATATAAAAGCTGTAGGTTCGTACAGAAAGGAAAAGACAATTGTTCAACCTTTAAAAACTCACATTTAAGGCCACATTGGGCTTACAGAAGACATTTGCAAACTGTTTTAAACATCACAGTTCAGTGAGTGAGGGTTAGTAGTACAAGTATATGGTGCGAAATTCAATACTACTTGTGAACTAGTAGTATATTATGCTTGTCGACACATGATAATGTTTCTGGTTCAGGGTGGAGTCAACCTTCACTTGTGTTGAATTGTTTGTAGGAGAAGGGTCCGAACTGTCATCAGGACGTAGTTCAAAAAGAAGGGTGAGCGCCTAAAGGGACAGATGACACGCGAGTGGAGTGGGTAATGAGTGCTCTCGAGACTGGGTCATTCTGGTCATAGAGACCGCAGAAGAAGAAACTAAGAGCCAGAAAGAAGAACTTCGGGTCCTTGAAGAAAAAATCAAAACTGATAACATCATCCCCAACATAAAAAATCATCTAGAAAAGATTGAAGAAGAAATTAAAAAATTCGAAAAAAAACTCTGGAAACTACAAAACGACATAAAAAATTACAAAGAGGAAACAACATATCCGTACCTCATACCAGGCTTCTACAACCAAGCCAACCAAAATATCCAACAAAACAAACGTAATCCACGACGACCACAGAAAAAGTTTGTCACTTTCTCTAACAGTTCAAATAGTAGCGGCTCAAATAGCGATTCTAGCTCTACAAATTCAGGAGCATCTACCTCAAACCAACAACATTCTTTTCAATCCCACATGGTGTGCCCTGGAATCCTTGCATACGAGAATCGCATTCTCCTAGAAATTAACCAACTTTTTGATAGAAATATCAGATATCCGTACAATTGGACCAAAAACGAACGCCTGGCTTTGAACAACCTCGAAAACAACCACCACTTCCTGATTAAACCAGCCGATAAAGGCAGAGGTATCGTCCTGTGGGCAAAAGACCTCTATGACGCAGAAGTCCAAAAACACCTGAATAACATCAAGTTCTACCGCCAGATACCCATAGATCCCACAATCCGTCTCCTGACTGAAATAGAAGCTTGATGTGCCACGCATGGCAAGAAGGTTGGATTGATGACAAAGAGAAACTATATCGATTTCTTTCTACGACCATTGATAGGCCAGATGCGGTCATATGTCCAGGACACAACGTCAACCATCAAGAAATTAGAGACCCTCTCCATTGGCCAAAACGATCGGTTACCCTCGATGTGGAATCCCTGTACACGAGCATCCCCCAACGCGAATGCATCAATGTCCTTGCCACATATCTTGACAAAAGAACCAAACTAGAACCATCAACTGCTTTTCTTCTGGAATGCATTAGGATTGCCCTTACGGAAAATTATTTAATTTTCAAAAAATCTTTTTATCAACAATGTCATGGTACCTCAATGGGAGCTACATTTGCCCCAATCTCTTTATGGACTCTTGAAGCCAGATCCATCTACGATAACCCTTTCAAAAAATAGATAGGTATTTGTATCCGTTACATTGACGATGTACTCATGACATGGAAAGGCAACGAAATGGAACTACAAGAATTCTTCAAATGGCTCAACAATCAAGACACTTGCATCAAGTTTACCATACAGTCAGACAAATTCTCAATCCCGTTCCTAGATCTAACCATTTACAAAACGTCTAACACCACTTTGGCTACCACTCTATATCGTAAACCTACAGCAAAAAATACCCTCCTGGAGTTCCATAGTTTTCATCCGGCAGCACTGAAAGAAAATCTACTTTTTGGCCAGTTCTTACGCCTTAGGCGTAACTGTAGTACACGTGAAGACTACGACACAACCAGTAAAGACCTCTCAAGAATCAAAGAAAGAGGATATCCTAGCCATATCATCTGTCAAGCCAGGAAAAGAGCAAAAAACAGCAGAAGAGAATCGTGCCTCTCACGCACTCCACGGGAAGTCTACAAAGATAAAATTACCTGTGTGACCACCTTCTCTCCCTTGAGTAATCCAATCAAGAAAAGCATCCTACGTCAGTGGAACATTCTCCACACAGAAACATTCAAACCTACCAAACCACGCTTTGCATTCCAACGTAGTAGGAATTTGAGAGACCGTCTAGTCAATACCTACATTGAAACCACCAAACCACCTGAACAACAAAATACTTTGTGGAATCTACCTCCCGTCCTAGGCCACCACAAATGTGGCTCCTGTTCAATATGTTGTCTGACGAAAGATATGAAATCCATTGAATTGAATGGCAAAATCTGGAATTTCAACACATTCACCAATTGCAAAAGCAAATGGACAGTATATGCAATCCAATGCCCGTGCAAACTACTGTACATCGGAAAAAGCAAAAGAGAAATACGACAACGAATCTGTGAACATCGTTCATGCATAAAAAACAACCCAGACAAGCCAATGGTGGCACATTTCAAAGAGAAAAAACACACTCAACGATATATTTTGGTTCGTTCTTCAAACATCCAGAAAACCATTCAGAGGAGGCGATAGAGACCTATCACTTCGCAAACTGCAGCAACGATGGATTTACTGCATTAACTCAGTGAACCAAGGTCTAAATGTGGCTATCAAATGGAACATCTTTTTCAAATAACACTCCAACTTCCCTTTCAGTTAATCCACTAAAAACCTGCTTTTATTTCTTTTACTATAAAGATACAAAAGTTCTTTGACTACTTGCGACTTTTTAAATTGTTTCTTCTATAGTTACGATGTTACAACAAACATGTATTCATAAATGCTTTTATTTAGAGGTTTTACAAATGGCACCAAGTACATGCGGTTTTGATATATCACTTAACCAGTCCTGTAGCCGCAATACCACCCCTGTATTGACTGGCAACGACCTAAGACATTCATGAATTGCCATATGCCTTCTATACATCTTGAATTAACCTCTGTCATTTACAAGATTTTTGAGACATCCATGAGTCATCGATATGCCACCAGCCAACTTCCCTTCTTTAGAACCTGTTCATCTATGCATCTTGAATTAACCTTTGCCATTTCTAAACATTATTCGAGGCCCGGTGAACCGAACAGATAATATGCTGCATACTTATATTATTGATTCTGTATTTTGCATATAACGTACTTTAGGTTAATATTTGACAAATGCACTGTTTTGATTTTTTCTGTATGTAACCAATAGTCATTTGATTTATGTTGCCTCCGGACACATTTAAGCACACACAGCAGTGTAACCAAAATTCTTGCTTTGTGGTCTCATGCTCACTTGCCCCTCATTTTTTGAATACTTCAGGTTGATATTCGATAAGTACACCGCTTTGGCTTTTTCTGTATATATCCAATAGCCATTCTTTTTGTTCAATGTGGCCTCTGGACCCTTTCAAGCACACACTTTAGTGAAACCAATATTTTTTGCTTTGTGCTCTCATGCCCATTTGCCCCTCTTTGTAGCACCCCCATTAGGAATTGATGCCGCTGATCCACGCATGCGTGCACTGCTCCAAAAATAGCGTCTCCAGATAGATCCGACCACGCATGTGTGTAGTTCAACCGATTCGGAACTACGCATGTGCGCTATCCATGACTCTGCTTCTTTACCGAGCAGAGTCGCAGCTCTTTCTCTAATCGCACAGCTCGTGTTGAAAGACATTACGCTACTGAGGTAAGAGCACGGAGTGTTTAAAGCTCTGGCTGCCAGCCACACCACCACCGCGCGAAAACGCTCATTTTTCACGAGTGTACGCTGTCCACAGTGCACTTTAACTCTTTCTTGTAATAATTCCCGCCGGTTAACTAATAGACCACTTGATTCGTCGCATTAATCTGTTTCAATCAGGTTAGGCACCTTCACGGTTAGTTGCTTTCTCGTGCCCAGTCCCAAGAATTATTAAATATTCCTCTTGCCGTAAGATCACAGGCACCCATCCTCATCTAGTGTATTCAAGCACAAATCTCTCCAGTCATTAAAAGTAAGTTTATTAAATACTTACCTGCAACACTTACACCCATTTCAACAACCATGAACAGCCAACTGCCAACCATTTCTGGTCCCTGCAACCACGGCAATTAACTCGTGCACCCGCGAACCCTCTGGCAAATTGATCCTGCCATACCGTTCTCGGAGGGTATGCCTTTGTTTTCTGTTATTATTTTGAGTTATGAATCACCACATTACCTAGGTAACTCACTGTTACCCCTTCTTGTAGACTATAGCTACACATGCCCTGCCAGAAACCAGCGCAGCCACCAAAATAATTTCAAGTTCAACCGCTGACATTACCAAGGCTTTTAGCACGCCGACTCTATACAGATTAATTTGTATGTCAGGTCACCCCCACTCATGTGTCATCTGTCCCTTTAGGCGCTCACCCTTCTTTTTGAACTACTTCCTGATGACAGTTCGGACCCTTCACCTGCGAACAATTGAACACAAGTGAAGGTTGCCTCCACCCCGAACCAGAAACATTATCATGTGTCAACAAGCATAATATACTACTAGTTCACAAGTAGTATTGAATTTCGCACCATATACTTGTACTACTAACCCTCACTCACTGAATTGTGATGTTTAAAACAGTTTGCAAATGTCTTCTGTAGGCCCAATGTTGCCTTAAATGTGTTTTTTTTAAAGGTTCAACAATTGTCTTTTCCTTTCTGTACGAACCTACAGCATATATATATATATATATTTCTGAGGCTTGTGGAATCTGCTTAGATCACATGCTGTGCATAGGCCGACATCTAGTGGAAGCTGCGGAGTATTACAGTTTGTTTTTCGAAAATCGAAAAAGGGCGTCGACACAGGGCGTGCCAGTAATACTATCCCTAGTGTGACGTCCACTGTACCCATGATCCCTCACGCGTCTAGGATCCCCAGATTGTTTTTTTCCGCCATTCTGGTCGGAAGCACTTCATCGGAGTTCCCTGGCTTTGCCATATTTACACTTAAAACTAATTCTAATTTGCCCCATTTTGTCACCCTTACGTCGACCAGCATCTCGACGCCGAACCGGGGAGGAGATCAACGTCGAAACCCGACGGATTGGGCCTTGAGGCTTCCGCCTCGGCTCGGGCCTGGGCCGCTGGCCTCGGCCCTACAAGTAGGGAGAGTGGGGGGTGGTACACTTCCACACTCGGTTATAGACACCTTCTTACCTACACACACTTGCCCGCTGCCCACAGGCGCGTATGGAGGGTACGCCCTTTCAGTTTTGCCCCAAGTGTAATAAGAAATACCCTTGGGTAGATAAGCACGCTACGTGCAACCTTTGCCTGCCCAGAGACCACCCCGAGGCGGGTTGCAGGGCCTGTAGCAGGTTTAAGACAAAAACTCTTAAGGACCGCTCCACCAAGCGTTGGGCCCACCACGCCAAGCTAGCAGCTATGGAGGCGGAGGGTACCTTCAGCGACGGCAGCGACGCCGGACTTTCGGACAGCGAGGGCACCAAGGCGTCGAAAGACAGCTTAACGCACGTCCCCGGCCTCGGAAGGTCGTCCGTCCCGGCGACTATGGGGAAGTCCCCCGGCGACAAGAGCGTTACACATACACACGCTAAACACAAAAAACCCACCCGAGATTCGACGTCGTCGAAACCTCGGAAAGAGGCACAGAAGGAGCGGTCCGAAAGGACGTCCTCTGGGTGGTCGAGGTCGCCGCACGACGTCAGGCAAGCCTCCACACTTGCACATAGTGCCTCGCCCATTAACATCACGGAAGATCACTCGTCCGGAGACGAACACGGCTTCCATCTCTTGGAGGGCCCAGTTTCGAAGCCTAGTTCGAAACACAGGGATTCCACCTCCGATCCTCGACGCCAGGCGTCGAAAGATAAGGGAAAGGGTAAACACACTTCCACCCACGGGGAAGGGGGTAAGCAACAAAGGAAACAACCCTTGCAAAACCCCACAACTATAGAACTGACTTCCCCGTCCAAGTCTTCTCAGGGACAATCCATAGAGAGTTCCAGCAAGGTCACCCCAAGCTCAAAACTCTGGTCATGCGAGGACATTGACAGAGTAATGTCAAGGATGTCCTCCTTAGCAAATTTCTTCAAAAGACACCCTGACCAACTACTAGCTTTAAACCCTCAGGAATCTTCTCCCTCAGGTTCAAGGGACCCTATCCCTTCAAATAAAAGGCCCCGGGTCGAGACACCAGTAAAGGCTTCAGACCCCTTCGAGGTCCAACCCTAGTCTTGCCTTTTCCCTACAGGCCAAGGAGACTCTTCCCTTATAGAGGGCCAGGATTTTGAGACACCAGAAGATCTCGCAGTGTCAGATTATTACGGGGAGGACGAAGACGAGGATGAGCCAGAAAATAGCCCAGATATTTTCAGAATGGACTCACCAGTCGAAAGGGAAGCCCCAGTGTCTGATTCCCCAATAGATAATCAGCCCCTCCTGAATGAACTGCTCTCTCGGGCAGCTAACCACTTCCACATAGACACACAAGGTGTCCAAGAAGAGAGGGACTTCGCGGAGGAACTAATAGGGGAAAGGAAGACAGTAGCCCAGACCATTCCCATCCTGAAATCTATTCAACGCAGAATAGCACCATCCCTTGTCAACCCAAACCTGACAAGACCTGTAAACACGAGAGTAGAGAAGCTGTTTAAAGCAGCCCAGTCGGACCCTCTATATATTAGAGGCCAACTTAAGCCAGACTCTCTAGTCGTAACTAACACCCGCAAGAGAGCTGGAACCCCATTAT
Organism: Ambystoma mexicanum; assembly: GCF_040938575.1. Classification (NCBI taxonomy): domain Eukaryota; kingdom Metazoa; phylum Chordata; class Amphibia; order Caudata; family Ambystomatidae; genus Ambystoma; species Ambystoma mexicanum. Next base: position 548,126,017 of record NC_090931.1, on the reverse strand, counting down.
CTTCCTCGGAGGCTCCCCCCGACAAGGAAAGTAAGAAACTCTATGGTTTTGGTAGAAAAGTAGCTTCCACGGCAGCCTACCAAACCAGAATCGCGAATTCCACCACACTGTTGGCCAGCTACAACTGCCATCAGTGGCAGCACTAATAAATTCCGCTCCCGAACCCCTTAAGAGCCAGCTATCTCGCATTTGTGCAGAGGGAAGAAACGTCTCAGGCTGCATTTTAAAAGCAACTTTAGACGCCGCAGACAATGCGGGTAGAATTATAGCAGAGGGGACTGTCATCAAAAGACATGCTTGGTTGAGGCAGTCGGGATTCAGAGCAGAAACACAAGCTGCACTCTTAGACAAACCAGTGGAAAGTGATCTCCTGTTTGGAAAGGCAGTCGAGGACGCACTAAAAAACGCTAAGGAGGAATTCGACACCCTCAAATCCCTTGGCCAGTTAACTACAAAACCACCTAACCAAAGAGGGAACGGCAATTTTCGTCGCCCCCGCGGCCAAAATTCCAATAGAGGAAATAGCTATTCCCACACCCAGGGTACACAGTGGAACACCAACTCACAACAGTCTACCCAGGGGTATGGTAGGGCTAGTAGAAGAGGACGTGGTAGAGGCAGAGGCAGCCCCAGTAAAGGAGGCGGCACGCCTCCACCAAAGCAGTGACGCTCATTTCAGGGTCCCTTCCCATGCAACCCCAGTAGGGGGACGAATATCCAGCTTCACCCAGGCATGGGAAGGGATAACATCCGACAGATGGGTGCTGTCGACGGTATCCAAGGGGTACTGTATAGAACTACTGCAACGTCCCCGAAACCACCCTCCAAGACAAAAAGTCCACTCTTTAGAACATCAAAAGATCCTCCTCGAGGAAATCTACAATCTGCTCCTAAAGGACGTGATAGAACTCGTCCCAGGACACCAGGTAAACAAGGGTATCTATTGAACTTACTTCCTTGTGCCAAAGAAAGATTTAACAATGCGCCCAGTATTGGACTTACGGCCTGCCAACAAGTATGTCAAGCCCCAAAAATTCCGTATGACCACGCTACAAGAGGTAATCCCACTCCTAAAAAAGGGGGATTACATGGCAACCTTGGATATGAAAGATGCCTATTTTCATATTTCTATGCTCCTGGCGCACAGAAAATACTTGCGCTTCAAGGTGGACAGTCGCCACTACCAATTCAAGGTACTGCCCTTCGGGATAGCTTCAGCACCAAGGGTATTCACCAAGGTACTGGCGGTGGCAGCTGCACACCTACGCAGGGAGGCAATCCCAGTGTACCCTTATCTAGACGACTGGCTCATAACGGGGGAAACCCCAGGAATCTGCAGATCAAACATTCAGAGGACTATCAACCTCCTCCACGAATTAGGCTTCTCTATCAACGAGAGATACTCGGAGAGAATTGACCTTCCCTTCGGAAGAAAGAATTCGGAATATACTTCTGCAAATTCCGCATTATCAGTCAGGTCAACAGATAACAGTACGCAAAGCTATGCGGTTACTGGGCATGATGGCGTCATGCATTTACCTGGTCCCCCACGCGCGTCTGCGCATGCGTCCCATGCAGGAATGGTTGGCGAAACAGTGGTCTCAGGCAAGTGGTCAGTGGGACGATCTAGTGGTCGTTTCGCCAACACTCGTACAGAGCCTACACTGGTGGACAAGAGAGAATATCGCAAAGGGGAAACCCTTTTACGATCCCGAAGTACAGGCAGTGGTTACTACAGATGCATGCCTGACTGGGTGGGGAGCTCACCATCTCCACCACACAGCTCAGGGTCTCTGGTCTCACTCAGTAGCCAAGAACCACATCAATCTGCTAGAGCTTCTGGCAGTATTCCGAGCGCTGCAGGCGTTCGAGCCCCATCTACTGAACTTGTCGGTGCAGATCAGGACGGACAGCACGACAGCCATGTTCTATCTGAACAAGCAAGGAGGGACTCGTTCGCCAAATCTGTCCAAGCTTGCCCAGAAAATATGGATATGGGCACTCAGACGGAACATCTTCCTGTCATCGCAACATGTTCCAGGGGAGCTCAATTCCCTAGCGGATGCTCTAAGCAGAGACCCCCTCCCAGAAGAACACGAATGGGTCCTTCACAGAGACGTAGTAGAAGATCTCTTCTCTCAGTGGGGTTTCCCCACTATAGACCTATTCGCCACAAGCGAAAACAAACAATGCCCAGGATTTGCATCCAGGTTCCCCCAAACGGACTCCCAGGGGAATGCCCTGTGGATGAACTGGTCAGGGATGTTTGCGTACGCTTTTCCACCAACTCCTCATCAGGAAGGTGGTGTACAAGATGAACAAGGAATCAATGACGCTCATCCTAGTTGCTCCCATGTGGGCGAGACAACCATGGTTTCCACACCTACGCAGGATGGCGGTGTGCGAGCCCATCAGACTCCCAGCCTGGTACAACCTTCTGTCCCAGCAACAAGGTCAAACACTGCATCAGGAACCCAACTCTATGAACCTAGCAGCATGGCTCCTGAAGTCATAGAGTTTGGACATCTCAAATTACCACAGAGGTGTATGGACATTCTAAAAGAGTCCAGGAAACCAAATACAAGACACTGTTACTTTGACAAGTGGAAAAGATTCGTTATCTGGTGCCAGAATAAACAAATCAACCCGGTTGATTGCACTCCTTCCAACGTTGTAACATACATGCTCCACCTGCTGGATGCAGGGTTGGTTTTTAACTCTCTGAAAGTACACCTGGCAGCCCTCTCGGCTTACACCACATCCCATAACAGGGTCTCGTGGTGGAAAGTACCAGTGGTTAAAGCCTTCATGGAAGGAGTAAAGAGACTTCACCCTCCTATTTCGAACCCACCGCCAGGATGGGACCTCAACGTGGTGCTAGCTAAGCTCATGGGGCCCCCCTTCGAACCCATGCATAAAAGTAGTCTCAAACACCTGATTTATAAAACGGCCTTCTTAGTAGCCATTACCTCCATAAGAAGGGTCAGTGAAATTCAGGCTCTGTCAGTGCAAGATCCTTTCTTTACTATCCACAAGGACAAACTGGTTTTACGCACACACCCTAGGTTCTCACCAAAATTCATATCCAAGTTCCATGTAAACCAGTCCATCGAGCTTCCGGCTTTCTTCCAAAACCCACAAAGCTCGGCTGAGGTGAAACTACACACCCTAGATGTGCGTAGGGCGGTCTTATACTATGTAAATAAAACCAGACCTCTAAGGAAAACAGATCAACTGTTTGTCTCCGTAGCTACAGGCAGAGAGGGGGATCGCGTCTCTAAGGGCGCTATCTCTAAGTGGATTATCAACTGTATACAGCTGTGTTACTCTTTCTAAAAAGACTCTGCCGTTTACACCAAGGGCCCACTCTACTAGAGGCATTGGGGCCACTCTGGCTTTCATTGCAAATGTTCCCCTCGACACCATTTGCAAAGCAGCTACTTGGAGCTCTATTCACACTTTTACTCAGCATTACTGCATTGACACTCATTCCAAGACAGAGACACAAGTGGGACAAGCGGTTCTAAGACACCTGTTTGCTCATGACCCTTCTCACATCCCACCTCCTTCTTCTGGTACTGCTCGCTAATCTATGCACAGCATGTGATCTAAGCAGATTCCACAAGCCTCAGAAGGGATACATTACTCACCGTAATCGTATTTCTGATGCTTGTATCTGCTTAGATTCACATGCGACCCACCCTTCCTCCCCTCCGAGAGAAGGCGCATGGTTGCTTGTAGTCTTACCTTTCTGTCTATCTGCTTGGACTATCTGTACTCACGCTACTCCTCATGCTACCTCATGTCAGGAAAAACACAATCTGGGGATCCTAGACGCGTGAGGGATCATGGGTACAGTGGACGTCACACTAGGGATAGTATTACTGGCACGCCCTGTGTCGACGCCCTTTTTCGATTTTCGAAAAACAAACTGTAATACTCCGCAGCTTCCACTAGATGTCGGCCTATGCACAGCATGTGAATCTAAGCAGATACAAGCATCAGAAATACGATTACGGTGAGTAATGTATCATATATATATATATATATATATCTGAATTTATGATTAAATTGAATCACCACAAAATTACCTTGCAATCAATGTGTGACCTGCATCAGCTAGGATTTGTATAAACTAGCTATCTGCCCCCTTCGAGCCTACCACTATTGCACGGTTGTAACAGGGTTAGCTGTGGACTCTTCTTCTCATGCCGTGTGAGTTTGTCATAGAAATGTTGTGCTGGTTGCAGTGCTTTTTCAATAGATTCACCCTGCCATCAATTTGCACATTCTGTATATTGTTTGAAATTTCGGGAAGGAGACCATTCACAAAATGAGAAACTAATGCAGGTGTTTGCAATACCGGAGCATTTAGTTAAACAGTCAAACTAGACAGGTAGTCGGAGGGAGATTAAAACTGGTTTTGTTTGCAGGTGGCGATCTTTGATCAGTCCGCTTTGACAGAATATTTCTCTTTGAGGGCGGTTACTGCAGTAATATTAGCAATAATAGCCCTCCCTTCCGCCAGCGTGTCCGGCCGTTGCAGTTTGTCCATAATTTATTTGTTTAGTGTCTTTGAGCACAGCGTGTATGAGTCGTTTAATGTCCCCATTGGTGGGATCATAACAAGCAATCACTGTGTTCAAATGTTTCATGAAAGCGGCAGGATTGTTGGGTAACATGGGAAATTGCTGTGCCTTATGGTATAAGTCAGTGGAGCTCTATGGTGTGTGGAGTCTCATAGGGTCTGCATCAGTATTTGCCTGATGGAAGTTGTGCATAGGCATAAGGGTGGTGGCCGCAGCAGAGGATGTGGAGGCGTCCAGTGTGTAGCGAGGGTGGCTCAGACATGGATGAATGACAATTGAATATCTTGCCTGGTAAATTGTCCTGACCTGGAGTTCAAGCTTAAGAGTTGGACAGTGCCTGCAAGTCCTCCATGTATTTCTGACAGATTGAGTCAGACATGTGCCTATTTGATTGGGGCTAGGAAATGTTCTCGAGTCTCCTCGAGGAGTAGGTGGAGAGGTCGAGTAAGCAGACGGGGGGGGGGGGGGGGGGGGTGAGAGCGTTGTGGTGGGAATGTGACAGTTGGCAGTGGTGGGTGGAGGAGGGAGCGGAGAAGGTGTGCAGGCCCTCATTTGAGGCAAGCATAGTGCTAGTGCATATGAAAGGTCTCGGTGGCGCTGTAGGTGCTGCTGAACCGGAATCTCTAATGATGTCTGCAGAAACAATTGGATAAAGGCCTTTACTCTTACGTCCTGTCCCCTTTCTTCCATACTGTATGGGTGTCCCTTCCAAGGGACGGGAGACAAAACCTTTTTCACCAGAAAAATCCTTCTTCCCCTTTAAATTTAGAGGTGCGGCCCAGGGAGCATGCACTGCTCTGACGCCGCCCTCCGGCGCCACAACTCAGTCCCCTTTTCCGCATCGACGGGAACGGGCCGTATTCACAAGTACTCCTGGGTTTGGCTTCGGCCATGTAATTCCACGTGTGGATACTTTTTCTTTGTCTTATCTATCATTCAGGTACTCGGTCCTCAGGCGTCAAGCTTCTCCCCGGCGCATGTCGACTTCTACAGGGTTCAGCAATAGTCCATCCTGCAAAGTGCTCTTCCCAGCTTCAGACCCCCACGCCCTCTGCCTACGTTACAGTGGCCCAGACCAAGGTTGGCGATCATGTTCGGCGTGTGACTCGCTGTCCCCGAAGGTGCTGAAGAACAGACTAGTGAGGTTGAGGGAGCTCTTCCAGAAGTCACCTCCAGAGGATCTCAAGAACTTTGTGAAGCATTGAACCAGGCCCAAGGTAGGGCCGGTATTTTCCAGCACACCCCGCAAGGGAGACTCCTTCCCAGGGACTCTCCCGCACAGAAGGGCCGGCCAGGTCCTTCTACCGGCACTTGCACCAAAGCTGTTATAGCTACCGGCCTTCTGGTTAAGGGATCCTCGGATCCTCCTGGGCACCCTGTTGAGGGACCGGAAGGTTCTTTTACCGGGTCTACACCCTTTTACCGAGGGTCTACGCCCTAATACCGCCATTTCGTCCGAGGAATACCGGCAATACGTCCGAGGGGGGGGCGCCTAAACGCAGCTCTATCAACCCGCGGGCTGAGGGTGTGACACCTACCGGGCTGAGGCCCAAGGAGCAGGGTAGGCCTCGTGATCCACATGCAAGAGTCTTGGACGAGGCTGTGCCCAGCAGGCTGAGCACCATGTCGACAAAATGGCCTCCGTGCCAGAAAGAGGCACCCGTCCGATGCCATTTCAGGAATTCGGCGAAGAACGAGTGTCAAGGTGGGACTGGCCTCAAACAGGTACGTGGCCTACAGTCTACCCCTCATTTGTGCAGGGCAGCTTTCCTTTGCGTCCATATGGACAGGGTATGCAGCGGCTCCTGCAGCGCACGGCTACCCTGTTTGCACTCCCTGTCACCTCTTTGGCCAGTGAGCAGGTGCTCCTCGAGAAGTTCCTCGGCCTCATGAGGTCTCCTCAGATGGGGGTTATCATCAAAGACTCCATCAGGGAAGTCATCCCTGCCATGCTAGCGGCACCAGACTCCTCCATCTAGCCCCGGTGCAGCCGGCTCCACAGCCAACTCTGCAACCTCCGCCGCCTCCTCAGTCTCTGGCTGCGGTCCCTGCACCCCAGCCTCCGGTGCCATTTACTCCTCCTCCACAGGATCTGTCATGGCCCAGTTACTTCACATCCCGCAGGGTCCTAATGGTCCCAGTCTTGGCGCATTTGGCACCAAGCTCATTATAAAGTGCGCTTTGCACACACTGTTGAAGGCACGTGCATCTGAACAGGGCGGGGCATGTGCAGAAAGCAGGAGTGGTGGCAAGGTGGGGCCTCAGGGTGGGGCTTGAAGGGAGTGGCTGGGGCCAGGCTATATAAGCCGGCCCCCAACCACATGCTGGTGCTTCGCGTTAGTCTGCTAGAGCAGCGTAACGCTTACCGCCGTTCAGAAGACCTTACCTGTTTCAGCATGTGTATCCTCAGACTCCGGAACCCTCCAGCATCTTACCTTTAGTTAGCCACGCCATCGCTGGAAGCACTGCCACCCCTTCACTTCTGCAGCTATGCGCGCATCTTACCTGAGCCAGCCACACCATTGCTGGAAGCGCTGCTATCGCTTCCCCTTCTGCAGCGACGCGCATACGTTACCTGGATCTGCAGCCCCTCGAGGGTGCCGCCCGGCAACCTTACCAGTCCCGAACTTCCATCAACACAGGATCTTCTTACGACGCAGCATCCTCGAGGATCTTCATCTCTGGTCGCCTGTAGGAGTTCGGAAATCGCCCATCAAGCACTGATCAGCTGCACCTGCAAAGGGAAAGGAACCACAAGGTTAGCACGTGCATAGACTTTCATACTCTAAGCAGCGAGCTTCTGGTAGAGGCCACTTAGCTCAGTTAACTCCTCCGGAGTAGACTTTGTCATCACACGTTCCTGGGTCATAATCATACCTAAGGGAGAGAGAAAGGACAATATAGGGTTACAGACAATAATCATGGAGGAAGATTAACACAATCGATACGAACAATAATCATAGTTAAAAAACTTAACTTCAAGACGGGATGGTCACAGCCGGTCTGGGCCTTCACGCCAAGGACCAGTGACGCAACTGGGTCCATCTACTGCGCCCCTGCTGGAAGAAAGCAGGACGGAGAGCTCATCTTTCAATCAAAACAGGTGAGCCTGCATGGGCAAACTCTTGCTCACAACCTTCTGGCACAAAAGGGTTGAGGGGGAATCCCGATGTTGCCACACCATTTTCACCGTCTCTCATCCTCTCTCGGGAGCAGAACCAGTATCCTGGGTCCTCGATAACGCCGTGGCTGGGGGAGAGAGCTGATCTACGCGAGCCAGGTCCTGGGAGGGCTCCAACCGCGCCCCAACGCCCCCACGGAGACCAGGTGAGTGTAACTGGGTCCTCCAGATCCGCACGATACGCACGAGGAGGAGGATACGGGCACGCCATCCTCAGCCAGGGCCTTCCACGAACATCTTGCTGGCCTGGCGGAGTACCTGGGCCTCCCGCAACCCGAGGTCGAGCAGCCGCAGAGGGGCTTCTGGCTGAAATCCTCAGGCAACGCCCCTCTGCCAACACGGGGATTCCACTGCAAACCGATGTAGTCTCCCTGGCAAAGAAAGGTTATATGATATGGCATTTGTAACGCGCCTATACAGAAGTGTTTCAAGGCGCGACGAAGCAGGGAGGGGGGAACAAGGGGAGACAGACAAACGATCCTACAAGGCCAGGTGTCATTCAGATCGCGCAAGTGCATGGGTAGGGGGGACGGGAAAAGTGCAAGGGGGAAAGGGAGAGAGGAAAGTGCAGTACAAAGTGATTAGTAAAATACAAGTTAAATAATAAGGGCCAGCTGGTGGCAAGTGCAGGATAAGTGCAGACAAGTGCTGGGAAGGGGGGCTGTAAGGATACAGAGACAGTCCCGCAGTGCAGGGGTTGCCAGGGAGGCAGTGAAGGGGAGAGTGGCTGGGCCAAGGGCCGAGATTGGTGAGTGGCCCAGTTGCTGATTCAGTACAGTTTCAGTGATTTAGCAGGGGAGAGAAAGCAGAAGCAAAGAGGAAGGTTTTGAGGTGCTTCCGGAACCGGAGATGGTTCTCCTCAAGTTTCAGGGAGGCAGGAAGGCTGTTCCAGAGGGAGGCCCCTGCTGCGGACAGAGATCCCCCCCCCCCCCCCCAAACTCGTTGCTTGGCTCAAGCCCCACTCGGCCCAGCCGGTCAGTCGACGCCTGGACGCCAAGAACAGGCAGATGGAGGGGGATACACTCTTGCTCTCGACCCATCCTCAGCCACACTCCTCAGTGATTGCTGCGGCATCACTATACTCCAAGCCTCAGTCGTTCGCGGCCTCCTCTGCGGTGCTGATAGGCAAGGAGGAGACGATCTTGGAGGCGTACGGCAAGAAAATGTACTCCAACGCATCCTTGCACCTTTGTCTAGCCAATGCAGATGACATGCTGGCTGCCGGCAACCAAAGATTATGGCGGGAAATTTGCCGACTTCCTCCCGGAACTCCTCACCCAGTGCCATGCTTTAGGGCGGGGCTAGCTGAAGCCAAGCTGGTGGCACATGACCTCACGGAATCCACAGTGGCTCATATAGATACCTCAGGCCGTGCCATCTGCATTGCCAGACATGAGAAGAACAGCCTGGCTCCGGGCAACGAAATTCAACCCGGATGTCCAGGAGCGCATTCTAGATCTACCGTTAGAGGGGGGGGGGGGAGGCTATTCCACTGCTCTAAGGACGAGGAGCTGGACAAAAAGAAAAACCGCTCACAAACGGCAAAGTCTTTAACCATTCTTACAAAGACCATGCCCAAATCATACACCCAATCTCAGCAGCTTCCGGAAAAGGGTCATACATATGGAGGGTTCTGCAGCTTCCAGGAATGCAGATCCAGGCAGCCGGACCGCTTGCCGTCTCAGAACCGGCGCAAACAAGAAAAAGGGGAGGGGGACGGGGGGTGGGCTTGCTTTTTCCATTCCCCCTCCTCAGCGTCCGCCTCCTAGGGAAAGAAGGCATTACACTCCCCTTCGGGTCCGCGTGTCCCCGGAGGGGGGCAGGCTTGCTCTCCATGCACATTTCTGGTGCTTGAATTTCTCGGAACCCTGGATCCTCTCCATAGTATCCACGGGGTACCGCCTTCCTATCCCAGCCTCTCCTCCCCTATCCCCTCCACTCCCACAGGTTGGGACAGCAACTCTTTTGGCGGTGATCCGGTCGCTCGTAGAGAGCCAGGCAGTGGAGGAAGATCCAGCCTCCCAGCGAGCCTTTGGCTTTTTTTCACCATTCAGAAGAAGAACCCGGCGGGCCTGAGAGTTGTGGTGGACCTTTCCACCCTCAACCTCTCCCTGCCCCAGCAAAAATTCAAGATGGTTACGCCAGCTTTTATTGCAGAGACATTGGACAAGGGAGACTGGATGTGCGTTCTGGACCTGGAGGACGCGTACCTACACGTCCCGATTTGGCAGCCCAATCGTTCTTTCCTACGGTTCTGGATCATGGGCTACCATTTTCAATACAAGGTCCTCCCTCTTGGCCTCAACTCGACCCACAGGGTCTTTACCAGGCTCATGAATATGGTGGCTGCCCCCCTCAGAGCGCAGGGCATCCACATCTACCCATACCTCAATGACTGTCTTGTCAGGGCTACATCTCCGGAAGCAGTTCGCCACTCTTCCCATGCCCTTATGAACACACTGCACGATCTGGGCTTCTTGCTCAATCTCAAGAAGTCACAGTTGCAGCCCACGCAGACTGACATTCTTGTGCCTCATTTGGGACACGTGCCCCGAGAAATTATTTCCATCGGAGGACAAGATCTCGGCCATCAAGAGGGCCACCACCCACTTCCTCAGCACAGAGGTGACTTCGGCATGGTGGTGCCAACATCTCCTGGGTCTATTGGTGGTGGTCCTATTAGCTGTCCCGCACACGAGATTGAGGATGAGTAGGATTCAGCTGCACTTCGTGGCCTCATGGAACCAATTCGAGATGATCAACGTTCCTCCAGCTCTCCACCCGGGCCTAACCTGGTGGTCCAGGGACTGCAACCTACAGACGGGCAAGCCCTTTAGGCCACCCACCCTGCTGGCCACCGTCACCACGGATTCCTCACTCGAGGGCTGGGGATCCACCCTGGAGGATCTCTCCATTCACGGCACCTGGACTCGACACGAGCAGGAATACCACATCAATTGGCTGAAGCTGAACGCCATCTGGCTAGCACTCAGGGCATACCTACCACTTCTCAGGGGCAAGGTTGTCCTCAGACCGACAACTCAACCAGCATGTACTATGTCAACAAACAGGGAGGCACCAGATCCCCTCCTCTGTGCAGACAGCAAATCAGCATGTGGGAGTGTGCCCTGGAAAGCGACATCTACCTCACGGCAGTACACCTCCAGGGGGAATCCAACCTGGAGGCGAACAGGCTCGGCAGGCTGGGAGCGGACTATTACGAGTTGCATCTAAACAACCTCGTTATTCAGGAGATCTTCTACAGGTGGGGTCATCCCCAGGTGGATCTCTTTGCCACCTGGCACAACAAGAAGTGCCCTTAGTTCGCCTCCTGGCCGGGATAGGGCCCCGGCTCCCTTGGCGACGCATTTCGGCTTCAGTGGAACAGCATGAAGGCTTATGCCTTTCCGCCCATACCGCAGATTAAGAGTAATTTGCAAAATCAAGGAGTCTCGCCAACTCAACATCATTCTAATATCTCCATGGTGGCCGGCCAGGCCATGGTTTTCGGAGCTGCTCATCCTCGCGGAGATGCCTCCGATTCACCTCCATACGGGCCCAGCACGTCTTATGGCGCAGCGGGGGGGCAGGGTCATCCACCCTGCGCCACAGAAACTAGCCCTCAGTGTGGTTTTTGGGCAGGTAACACTGCAGCACCTCAGCCTCTCGCAGGCTAATCTGGAAATCATACAGGATGCAAGGAGCAATGCTCCCAGGGCCCAGTATAAAAGCAAATGGACCAGATTCTCCCACTGGGCGGACTCCAAAGAAATCCATCCCCTGGCATGCACTTTGGACAACGTTCTCTCCTTCTCGGTGCATCTCGCCCACTCGGGCGTGTAGGTTGACACTTGCAGTATATACCTCACAGCCATAAGAGTTTTAAGGAAATCGGAGGAGGGGGATCTTCTCCTTCTCCAATCCTATCGTCAAACATTTGACGGGGCTCGGAAGGCTCTACCCGCCCGTCAAGAGGCCGCACCGGGGGTGGGGCCTTAACGTAGTCTTGGGCGCATAGCACACAAACAGCTCGAGCCAATGACGTCCGGACATCAGGCTGGTCACCATCAAGACTGCCTTACTAGACGGCCTCACCTCGTAGAGTCCCTGCAATCCAGGTGCTGGCCCTCTGAACCATATACTACCTTTCACAAGGACAAAGTAGTCTTCCCGACACACCCAGGATTTCTCCCCAAGGTGCCGTCTGCTTTCCACTTGAACAAGGAAATAGTCCTTCCTATGTTTTTTGCCTATCCCAAGGACTAAACACAGAGTGCTGCACTGCCCGGATGTCAGGCGTGCCCTGACATTTTACTTAGACACGACCAAGGGCTTCTGCAAATCAGACGCCCTGTTCGTCACTTTCGGATGCTCAAGACCAGGCTATCAGGCCTCCAAGGCTTCTATATCCCGCTGGATGGTCTCGGCCATCAGAGAGGCGTACGTGTGCCAGCACAAGCCCCTTCCGACCGACATGCACGCACATGCAGTCAGGGCCAAGGCAATGGCCATCGCATTCCAGCGCCATGTCGCTTGGCCAGTCATAAGCATGGCGGCCACTTGGGCCTCTCCCTTGGCTTTCTGCAAGCATTACTGTTTGGAATGCCGGGTCTAGAGCTGATGTGACTTTCGGACATGCGGTTCTCCGGAACCTATTTGCTTAAGGATGGTCTCCTCTCCACCCTGGGGCTACATTCAGTTGTAATCGCCCATGCAGAATGGAGGAAAGGGGACAGGACGTAAGAGTAATTAGAAGTTACTCACCGTAGTGACTAACGTACTTAGTCCTTAGTCCCCTTTCCTCCATACGTCCCGCCAACCTCCCCCTAATAATACTGGTGTCATTAGGCAATGTTAAATCTATTGTTGATGCGTCAATGGGGACTGAAATGTGGCAGTGGAGTCAGGACAGCGCATGCTCCCTGCACCGCACCCGCGTGCCTCTAAATTTAAAGGGGAAGATGATTTTATTTCTCGTGAAAAAAGTTCGGTCTCCCGTCCCTTGGAAGGGACGCCCATGCAGTATGGAGGAAAGAGTATGTTCGTCACTTCTAATTTCTCTGCATCATGGAATCGGGAGCGGGGCTCGCAATCCGAGATCAACGTTCCCCCATCTCTCCACCCGGACTAACATGGTGGTCCATGGACTGCAACCTATGGACGGGCAAGCCTTTTCGGCTGCCCTCTCCGCAGGTCACCATCACCACAGACTCTTCTTCACTCGAGGGCTGGGGAGCCACCCTGGACGATCTCTGTCCACGGCACCGAGACTCAACAGGAGCAGGAATACCACATCAATTGACTGGAGCTGAATGCCATCTGGCTAGCACTCAGAGCGTTCCTAACCCTTCTCAAGGGCAAGGTCGTCCTCATACAGACAGACAACTCGACCAGCATGTACTATGTCAACAAGCAGGGAGGCTCCAGATGCGCCCCCCCCCTTTTTTTTGCAGACTGGCGATCAGCATGTGGGAATGGTCCCTGGCAAACGACATTCACCTCTCGGCAGTCCACCTCCCGGGGGAATCCAACCTGGAAGTGGACAGCCTCAGCAGGCTGGGAGCCGACAATTACGAGTGGCAGCTAAACAACCTTGTTATTTAGGAGATCTTCAACAGGTGAGGTCACCCCCACGTGGATCTCTTTGCCACCCGGCACAACAAGGAAGTGTCCCCAGTTCGCATCCTGGCAAGGTCAGGGCCCCAGCTCTTTGGGTGATGCATTTCACCTCCAGTGGATCGGCATGAAAGCTTACACCTTTCCGCCGACTCCTCATTCTGATAGCTCTGTGGTGGCCGGCCATGCCATGGTTTTCGGAGCTACTCTGCCTCTCGGAGGTGCCACCGATGCACCTTCCGACAGGCCCAGCACATCTTCTGGCACAGCAGGTGGACAGAGTTATCCACCCTGCGCCTGGGAAACTAGCCCTCACTGCATGGTACCTGAGCAGGTAACGATTCAGCACCTTAGCCTCTCACAGGCCAATCTGGAGATCATACAAGGCGCCAGCAGCCAAGCCACCAGGGCCCCGTACAAAAGCAAATTGACCAGATTATGCCACTGGGCAGACTCCAAGGCAATTGACCCCTCTGCTTGCACTTTGGACGACGTGCTCTCCTTTTCAGTGCACCTCGCTCATTCAGGCGTACAGGTGGAGACCTGCCGCACATACCTTGCAGCCATTGGGGCTTACAGGAACTCGGAGGATGGCATTTTTTCCTCCTCCAACCCGATCGTCGAACATCTGACGGGTCTCACTAGACTCTGCCGGCCCGTCAAGAGACAGCACCCAGTGTGGGACCTTAACATAGTCTTGGGTGCACTGGCACACAAACCATTCGAGCCAATGACGCCTGTGAACATCGGTTTGGTCACCATCAAGACGGCCTTACTAGTCGGCCTTATCTCTGCTCGTAGAGTCAGCGAGATCCAGGCGCTGGTCGGCTCAGAGCCACATACCACCTTTCACAAGGACAAGGTAGTCATGCGGACGCACCTGGCATTTCTGCCCAATGTTCCGTCTGCTTTCCACCTGAACGAGGAGAGGGTCCTTCCTATGTTTTTTCGTGATCCTAAGGACGAAGCACAGAGTGCTGCATTGCTTGGATGTCAAGCGTGCTCTGAAATTCTATTTGGACAGGACCAAGGGCTTCCGCAAATCGGACGCCCTGTTTGTCACTTTTGGAGGCTCAAGACCAGGCTATCGGGCCTAGAAGGCTTCTATATCCAGGTGGATGGTCTCTGCCATCAAAGAAGCGAATGAAGGCCAGCACAAGCCGCTTCCGGCGAACATGCATGCCCACGCGGTCAGGGCCAAGGCAACGGCCATCGCTTTCCAGCGCCATGTCCCTTTGCAAGTCATAAGCAGGGCGGCCACTTGGGCCTCTCCCTCGGCTTTCTCCAAGCATTACTGTTTGGATAGCAGCTCTAGATCTGATGCAGGTTTTCGGGCAGGCGGTTCTCAGAAACCTATTTGCTTAAGGTGGGTCTCCTTTCCACCCTGGGGCTACACTCAGTTGTAATCGCCCATACAGTATGGAGGAAAGGGGATGGGACATAAGAGTAATTATAAGTTATTCACCGTAGTGACTAACGTACTCTTAGTCCATAGTCCCCTTTCCTCCATACATCCCACCAACGTCCCCCCTAATAATACTGGTGTCATTGGGCAATGTTCAATCAATTGTCGACACATCAATGCGGACTGAGGTGTGGCGCCGGACGGCAGAGTCTGGGGAGCGCATGCTCCCTGGGCCGCGCCCCTGCATGCCTCTCAATTTAAAGGGGAAGAAGGTTTTTTCTGGTGAAAAGGGTTCCGTCTCCCGTCCCTTGGAAGGATGCCCATACAGTATGGAGGAAAGGGGACTATGGACGAAGAGTACGTTAGTCACTAATTTATCATTTTTGAGAGTGTATTTACTGTTTGGCCAGCTGGCCTTTGTGCGATGCCTGTATTGCTTGAATTCTTTCTCTAGCCTAGCCTGACAGTTCTTAAGTGATCTAGTTTAGTTTTAATTTATTTATAGAGCGCACCTACCCCGTGGGTGTCTGGGTGCTTACACTTGAGCAATAGTTGGAGACAAAAACAAGTAGCAGTTGACTTGTATTACATATTGGGTCAACATACCACAAAGAAAGTGTACAAGGTGAGAAATGATAAGGTAAGAAGAGATACTTCAAGTCATTGTGCCGGCAAGCGGTCATATATACAAAAACATACAAAATAGCAATGGGAAACAATTGGTACAGAAGAGCAGAAATTAGCATAGATCCAATTATCAGGCCTGGGAACTGCTATGTATACAGGGCATATATCGTTGCATATAATCAAATGATGCAGACAGGCAGGCCTGGAGGTAATTTAAGAGATTTTAGTTTTGTTGTCCGCATAGCCATTCTTTTACTGTTTCTGAAGGACCAGAAGGAAGGTTTGGCTCCAACTGCTGTGTACTTAGGAATGTTGAGGCAGTGTAAGTAGTTTGATCTGGTAGATTGGTTTGTGATGAATTTGTCGACCAGGTATTTTGGTGCAGTGTTGGACAGGCATTTGTGAATAATTTCAAGAGCTCGAAGTGAGATTCTATCGTGCACTGGTAGCCAGTGTGTGTCTCGTCTTATTGCTGTAACGTGGTTGGTTCGCAGGATATTCAATGCTGATCGGAGTGTGTTATTCTGAAGCACTTCTAATTTGTTCTGGTTTCGTTCATTTGAGCATAGGTGTGTGTTACAATAGTCAAGCTTAGATAGGATCAGAGCTCTAGCTAATGTAATGCAACTCTGGGTCGATAGATGGGGTTTACAGGCACTGATCAACTTGCTAGTGTAAGCTGTTACTGAGGCAGTAGCCTTGATTTGCCTTTTGAGAGATAGGGTGGAGTCTAGATAGATGCCTAGAGTTTTGACCTTGCTGGAGACTTTGATAATGTTCCCATCAATGTTGCAATAATTGTAGAGTTTATCTAACTTTAGTCGAGATTGAGACCCTATGATAAGTAGCTCTGTCTTATCGTAGTTTAGGCACAAGCCATGGGCTGCCATCCACGCCCGGATGTGAAAATATATTTTGTTTAGCATTTTAGAGTCTGTGTCGTAGCAGCCCATGACATTGATGAACACCGCGTCTGCGTCCCCGCTCGCAATAAAGGAAGAACCTTGGATTGGCTGTCGGACTTTTAATTGCATGACCACAAGGCTTGCAAACTCGCCTTGTGCATGGTCAGATCACCATTGCATATCCTTTACCATACAAGGCAGCACTTGTAAGCCTTAACACTTATATATCAGGGTAATCCGATGTTCAATGCTATACGATCTCTAGTTTTGATTTGAAAAAAGCAATTTCAAAATGCCCACTACCATCCTCACACCTTGTTGGGTGCAACATGAAGCCCTTTGCTAGACCCGCCTGATTGGCCAGCCTCCCCTACCTTAGCCAACTGCACTGGCCGCTAGGCGGAAGCCGGCCCTCTCTTCAGAAAGGCCTGATTTCAATAAGGCCCTGTCTGTGCCTTTGCGGATCGCTGGAGCTGCGGAGCCAGCCATGCTGCCCCTCCGCAATCACCAATCTTTTCACCCGCTTGTACTACAAGACTTTCCGGCAAAAACCAAGATCACGATAACGGCCACCTGCGTTATACTAAGTGATGCCCTTTCTAGTCTGCTTGTCGCGCAGTCTGTCCGTAGATTCTTTGTAAGAGGAAAAATAAGCTGACCACTGCCCATCAGACACCTTAGACTGCCTTTTTGGTCCAAAGCCTTGAGCAAAACAACAAGGTGATCTGCATGAAACAACTCCTCAAGGGGCCACTGAAACTCCTTTTGACGATGTGTCAAAAAATTCCACTCTTTTAAATATTTACAGGTGTATGACCCATACTTTGAAAACATGAAGAAGATATTAGTTCCTACTGCAGGAGTAAGTGTTGTGGAAAACCCAAAGCCCATGGCTAAGTCTAGAAATCAAGAGCGGGCAGACACAAAGGGTGGTAGTCCCGCAGGTACTGCAGATCTAGAGGGGTGGTGCAAGCAACCTCCGGCAATTGGTATTTGCCGGTGGTGACAACTTAGTCAAACTAGAGAGGTGGTACACAAGGGGAAACGGGAACAACCAAGGATTGATAGTTTGCTGAATTTAAAGATAAAGTAAGACTAGATGGACCAGAGGAGCCGCTTCAGGGTGCCTCAGCAATAACATTTGACACTTAACTATCAAATGGCCAAAGTCCATCTGCTTTTTTTATTTTATTTTGCGTTTTTAAAGCCCTCACACCGCCCACGGGCATCGAGGCGCTGGTTTTTTTGTCTTAGTTGTATTTATAACATGCTTAAACATCTAGAGGTTTCTAAGCGCGGACCTGGGGATCGAACCTGTGCTGCTTCGTGTCGTCTTGCTTCCAAGGCGCACACGTTGCCGTTAAGTTATCTTTTTTAGCAGAAACTAGAACACATCTATAGACTACAAGGCTCAGAGTGTTGTAGTAGGTGAAGCAATGAAGGTCGAAGGCCAATCACGCAAATGTATTTATGCAGGAACTTTTTTTCTTAAGCATGCATGGAAGAAAAGCATGTAGGTATTTCTGTAGTACTAAGTTGTCTGTAGCAAGGACAGGGCATAGGTGAAAAATAGCAAAATACATTTTGACCGTGTCCACAATAAATCAAGTCAGTCAATTAATCAACCCAAAAAAAATCACAATGACCAGAAACCCCAAGGGAATAAGGCATTTCCCTAAACACTGCAGGCACCAATTTTAAAGACATCTGGTGTAGGTCAAGGATATGTGTGGTAGTGGCATACTGCGGCAATCCTCAGATTGCGTGGCCAAGCAGGCAACAGCTGAACACAGCAGCAGAGGAAAAAAAACACAAGACAACCCTGTCAGCTGCAATCATAGAAACGGCGGCCCACAGGAATGCACAACAATCTACCAGCAATGTTTCTCTGAGAAAGCACCCTTAATAGACACACTGTGGCAAATGCCTCGGTACCAGTGTCCAAACCTGGAGGCCATGCGACAACACACCTGGACGTAACCCCCCCTGAACAACCCCCCCCCCCGCCTAGTCAGAAACCGTGTCTGTGGCGACACACAAACCGCAGGCACAGCAACTCTGAACTCACTCCCATCATGTCTCACTAGCTCAAAAACCAGAAATTGACCGTGACATCACACGATGGCCCTATGCCTAAATCGCAAGAAAATGCAATGAGGATCTCAACCTCCTCTTTAACCAGTGCAAGAAGCAAAATGAACATTAGCCCAAACTGTTAAACCTGACCAATTGAGAATCCAAACATCCAATGCAACAAGCGATTAAAAATTTCACGGTAGTAGAGACAAAAGCAGTTTTTCTTAATCAGAACATGACATAGACAGCAATGATATTACATGATAGATCCGTTGTTTGCCAGAAAGGCCCTTTAAAATAGAACTACACACCCCCTGCTTTCTGTAGTTCAGAGCTCCACTTAATGTTTTTGCAAATGTTCGACAAACATAAAACAATGAACATTGGCTTTGATGTTGAGTTGTGGCAACCTGCCAGCGCTTTCCACTTCTGGATTGTGCTGCACTGATACAGGGAAGAGGGGGGGTTGTGGGTTGGTAGTGCCTCTGCGAATGCAGGGGCATTGCTCTGCTACTATATGGGACACCTATATGTTATCTCTAGTTGATTGCCATGAACTGTGGTAGAAGTGCTTTGAAACGTGTGTATAGCGTTATACAAATAATCATACTGTACACTGACTTGTAATCTTAGAGATCTCTCAGCAGGTGGCACAAAAATAATTGTTACACTCAATATAGCCCGCTGCACTAATTCGTGTGAATTTAATTTTAGCTCTACACCTAAGCCAGCAACTAGCGCATAGAAGCCAAAACAAACCATAGACACACGCTGAATGCACTCAGCAGTGCTGAAACTCTATGCCATGCAGCGATCTACTCAGTTCCATACAAATACAAAACAGATGTGTAGGGGGAGAGAGAGCATATACCACATTGCAAATGAACTTTAGTCAAAATAACGTGCAGAGAAGAACACAATGTCACAACATAAGCAGAAGATGGTACTTACCGCTCAGTCTGAGGTTCACGGCTGTGCGCTGCGACAGATTTCCGATGGGCCATTTCTCAATCACACTGCTGAGTTTGGCAACTTGCAGATAACCGGGCTGCCATGCAGCAACCTCAGTTCGAATCAGTCACACCACCATTTCTGTGGTGCTAAGAGAAGACCCCTTCCCAACACCCCTCCATCCCCAAAACCAGTCTGTTTGCAGCAAATAAGGAGATCAGACAGACTGGTGGTAAATCAAGCTTCCTGTATATAGCAAATACACAGCATACAGTGTGATCAGCATGCAAGTGTTTAGTCATTCTGCACACAGAGATGTCTCTAGGCCCCTCCCCTTAGAGTGCTGGTTTATATAACATAGGCAAACACTAATGTTTCTGTACTTTCACAATGGGGGTGTGTGTTGGCACGATATTGCAGACGTTTGGCAAGAACTGTCGTCATCTCACTTGTGACGCCGCTCTGTGGGTAAATTGTGTTGTATTATGAATGAGCGGCATTTCGCAGAAACCCTACTGTTATCTCCTGTATGTATATCGGGCTAATGCTATATTAGAGAATAAGAGGAAGAGAAGGTCTGATGTGTCCTCAGCCCTCAGGTTTGGACCTGTCGTGGGTTCTGCGTGTAGTGGAAGCAGAGGGGGGTGACATGGAGGGTTTGAGGCCTAACTGTATGTATGGGACATTGATGAGGGGTCATTTTTAGGTTGTCCACTTCTTCGGTCTCGCAACCTCTTTAGTAGTTGGTAAAGAGGGGTGTGTGTGTGAAAAAAAAGTTTTCGGAGGAACCACTACCCCCACCTCCCAGGTTGATTTGTTGCTTACATGAACTCTGCCACACGTTTTGGTTTGATTTTGAATTGTAGTTTTATGGTTCACAAATAGTCTTTTTAACACCTACTCCCGAAGGAGAGCCCTTTGTTGATGACACGTGTTTTGGCTCTTCAAGAGCCTTTTTCAAATTGTGGCATTTATCACATATTCCCATAAGTCCAATAATTGAAAATTCCATATTAGATGAGGTCTTTGTTCGTTAAAGAATCCCGGGTTTGAATCCCACCTAAAAAGTGCCGTCTGCAGACGGAAGGCACTCTTGACATTGTAAGAAGCCTAAAGAAAGCCAAGGGAAGGGAGACATTTTTCCTGGTGTTTTTTACCACAGTGGAAAAGCCTGAGTTGAGACCATGAGAAGGGAACCATTCTCTTGGCATCGACAATTTTGAGCTCGGACCTTGCTTTCTTTTGAGCCAGAGAACTTTGCTACTCTGGAACCTTGTTTTTTGTTCACATTGGAAGTTTGCTTTGGTGCGTGTTGGAACTGTGTTTACCCAAATTGGAACTCTTCATTCTTCTGGATCAAGAAGACCCACATCCTTTCTAGTTTAATTGATGAGGTAAGGGACCTAAATAGGTTTTTTTCGACACATGACGGTGAACTATTTACTTTCTACGGACATCCTGACGGAGTCCTTAGTATTTTGTTTGAGCCAGGGAAACCACACTTAGTAATAGGGCTAGGTAGGTTTTTCCCTTATTTACTTTTGAATATAAGTTTATGCCAACAAACTTAACACTCCTGTGTCTCCTATTTCCGCACCTTCACAGCACCTATAAAAGAACCCAAAATCCTATGTATAAAAAGCTAGGGTGAATACAAAAGTATCCACTTCGGCACTGCAAATACCTTAAGCTATCCCTCTCCAAATACCTCCCCTCTCGAGCTCTTCGCTCCTCTACCTCTAACTCCCTCAGGGTCAGTCATTTCTCAATGAAACAAGCCGGGGTAGATCTGTCTTCGGCCGGGGCCTCCCTCCGGAACAGCCTCCCTGCCACTCTAAAACTTGAGGAGAACCATCTCCGGTTCGGGAAGCACCTCAAGACCACCCTCTTTGCATCTGCCTTTTCTCCCCCGCGCTGATCTGCTCTCTTGGCACTGTGCATCTGACCACCATCCGTCCCCTTGGCCCAGTTACCTGCTCACCCTGCCACACTTCTGCACTGCCTCCCGGCCACCCCTTGCACTGGGGACTGTATCTGTACCCATACAGTCCCCCATTCCCCCTTTTTTCTTTTTATGCTCTTATCAGACTTACCCAGTTCTGCTGCTGTAAACACAGCACTTGCCACTTGCTGGCTGCACTACCCCTTTGCTCCATTATATATTTTATTTGTAGTTATTATTTATCGGTTTAGCCTCTGCTCTTTCCACTCTCCCCCTTCCATGCACTTTTCCCCTTTCCCTTGCACTTGCACGATCTCAATGTCACTGGCCCTAGTAAGATCGTTGTGGTGTTCTCCCCTGTTCCCACTCCCTTGCCTTGTCGCGCTCTGAAACACTTGTGTACGAGCGCGATACAAATAAAATATCAGTATCGATTGGCATTTCTGCCGCCACTTTTTGCACATTCAGCTCAAACCGAAGTAGTATGCTGGGGAACCGGGGCTTGCTGCAACCTTTCCTTCTAATGGACCTTGGGGGTCCGAATTCGAGATCTACCCAAATGCGTGTGAGATAGACTAGTCTCAAGAAGACCTGAATTTTGAGCCATCCAACGATGTTCTGCGAACTTGCTGGACTGCAAACCGCCAAGCCCCTGGGACCTCAAGCCTGAGTGCGGTGCATAGTCTTCCGAAGTCTGAATCCGTCCAAAGATTTGGTTGACTCCTGCTGGATCTTCAGACACACAATTCAAATCCCTAAAGTCCCCTCACCAGAGAGCAGGACCGGGAGGGTGAAGAGAATCTGACCGGCGATATTCGTTAGTCATCTGACTACTGTAAAAAGGCGCCAAATCCATAGAGCCGCAAGAATCTGTGAAATGTGTTGTTGGAAGCCTCCTCTGACGACTGCTGCTGCAAGTTCCCATCCAGTGTCCAGTTCTTTTGTTTACAGACCACAAATCCAGGCACTGGGTTCTGTGCAGCTGCATCCTGAAGGCATCCACCCAGAAGCTCTTTTCTCCTAAGGTACTGTGTGGGCTTGGGTAATAATTCCCTTAAGTCTGGTGTGCATCCTGAGTGGGTGAATCGTGCGGTTGGGAGTTTGCTCATAACACTTGCACAGGCCTAATGCTAGAACACATATAGGGAGCCGTCTGTGAAGTCCATGAACACTTTAACAAACTCTGAAAGTCAATACATAAGATCTCCTATAGACCTTAGGTTCTTGGGAGCATTCAGAGCGTGCAAGTGCACGGGAGAGGGTGGGAAGTGATGGGCCGCCCATGCTCGTGATTGAGCAGCAAGTGTAAGTGCCCAGAGAAGTATCTGCTAGGTAGCTATCATATGTAGAAAACAAAAAAATTAATTGGTATGTGCAGGCCTACAGTGGAGAAGGCAATGAAGTGCTGTGTATAGACGGAGAATGAAGGCGATTGGGTGGTTTAGCTGGGGAGGGTAGAAGGGGAGGAAGGGGTGAAAAAGTCTTGGGGAGCTTCAGGAATTTAAGGAGGTCTGGCTCGAGACAGAGTAATGGGGAGCCTGTTCTATAAGAGGGAGCTAGCTGAGGAAAGATATCTGCCTCCGGCCCTCTGTTTAGCGAACACTTCACACACAGAGTTGGTACCAGAGAAACATAGAGGTCTAGAGGAGAGTATTTAGTAAGAGCAAGTTGCATATAGCGTGGTCCCTGGCCCTAGACAGCCTTGCGGATGATGCAGACTGAAGGACTGGATAACAAAAGGATTATGTCTTCAAAAGTATAACAAGTATAAAAATAGTTAATTGCTGAAAGAATTAGTGTGGTAATTGTATCTCTGTGAAATAAGTTGCAACGTGTCCTTAAGTTATACTCATCTATGAGTTGCAGGTATTGCATAGTTGACCTAATGCTAACTTGATGTACTTTGATTTAACTGCATCTTTTTGGTTCAATTCGGTAGGTCAAATGGTATATTTTAAATAAAATAGTTATGGGGTGGGGTAAAGGAATATGTTAAGGTGGGAGGGAAGTCGTGGGAGGGGGCTGGGGCGGGGGGCGGGTGTCTCACCCCGCATTAGAGAATGTTGCGGTGGAGGGCGAGGGGGGTCTCCCTCCGCAGTAGGTCAAAAACAATTCAACCAAAAGATTTCCCTCAAATCGGCAGTAGGTCATGGTTTTTAGGTCAAACAATCCACATCCCTCTAAAAAGTACTTACTTTGAATGGTGTTTTCCCCCATCTGTAAAGTAATACTTTTGGTACTGTTCTATCATTGCTTAACCGAATGAGTGTAAAAGCTTAACATTAGGGTTTGCCTACCTTGAATAACATTGTGTTCCTCTTAAAGTGTACCATAGGGTGTTA
The DNA here is from genome assembly GCF_040938575.1 of Ambystoma mexicanum. Taxonomy (NCBI): domain Eukaryota; kingdom Metazoa; phylum Chordata; class Amphibia; order Caudata; family Ambystomatidae; genus Ambystoma; species Ambystoma mexicanum. The sequence goes on along the minus strand of NC_090931.1, from coordinate 548,102,383 downwards.
CTTTTTGATCTGATTTATACAGACCTAAAACAGTCCTTGAGTTAATTGCATATGAGTTGCTTGAAGCTCCTCTTAAAAGTAGATGGTTCCTTACTTACCTTGAACAACTGCTGCTCTTCTAAACTTGTTGCACTGGGTTGTGCCTCCCCTGAATCTGCTTAGAGCATTTCCAAAATAGTCATAAGGTCCATTACTTACTTCGAAATACCTTGGGTCTTAAAGTATAATTGGGTTTTGCTTACCTTGAATTGTTGAGTGCATTTAAGAATAGTGTGTTAATACTTGTCATTGAGTAGCTTAAGGACTCTCAAGAAACTAGAAGTTGTTTTACTAACTGTGAACTGAGTTCTAAAAAGTAATGTTGCAATAAGTATACTTGTAACGGAGTTGCTTTATTAAGTGATTTCTTAACCGGGTGTCACTGCATGACTGACAGGGTCTACTACCCTTGAATTACTGTAGTCTAAAAGTATATCTAACCTGATTTTACTCCCCAAGTATAGCTAATTGCATTCTGAATGTGTAATAGGTTTGGCTCACCTTGAACTGCTGATTGCTATTCTTAATAAGGTTATACTTTGTATCCCTTAAGCATTGAGTGGATTTTTATGATTGTTAATATAATGTTACAGTACTTAACCAAGAAATAGCTTGGTCTACCTGTATTTAAATAAACACTTTATTTTTTACAAAACATAGTGTTTTGATGTTTCTTTCGACCATATGCATGTTACAATTTCCTTTTACCAAGCTACAGCCCTCTCTCACTCCTAAAATAAGCCTGGCTGCTCTGTACATGCTATCCCCATCCTCCGGTGGTGCAGCCTTATACTAAGAGTGGAGCTTACGTACTGTCTCGGATATGGTTTTTCGGAAGTCAGGTAGGGCTTTACAAAAACTGTCCTAACAAGTGCGACCAGTAGTCCTTTAACTTTTAGGACTTGATAGTGTAGTAGTCTGATTTGAATGGTTCATCAGTTTGTGGTATTATTTTGCCTTGGAGGAAATCCAGGACGTTTGAAGCAATGTCTTTGGTTGTCCTATGAATGACTTAACTCGGTTCAAAGCATTTGTGGCTTTTAACTTTCACTGTCGGTATATCACCCAAGTATTCCTATTTTTTTAATTAGCAGTTGGTTTATATTAAGCGTTTTTAGCAGTTATAAGCAATTTGTTTCATGTATCAAAATATTACAATTGCATATTATATATTAAAAACACAACACAAGTATTTGGTAGTTTACCAAAAATATTTCCTATAAACACTTGCTAAAACCAGTGAGTTTAATGCTCCATTTATTAAAATAATCCACCATTCTTCTTGGGTTAAAGGGTGATATTTTTCCAGAAATTTCCAAAGTGCCTAGTTCCTGAAGACGTTGGTACTGCAAAAAAGCAAAATGTGGCCTGTTACTTTTTCTTTTCTATCATTTCAATATGTACACTCGAGTCCCTTCGGCTCTGTCCCTGTTCTGCTACCTAATACCTCTTTCTCCAGCATGGGGTCTGGCATGGATTCACATGCTCATGAATATTCCCCGTCGTCAGGCTGGGAATCCTCGGTAAAGAAAAAACCAGTATCAGTTTCGTTTCCGATCTGTCTTTCGTAGTAATAACCAATCACTGGTCTCTGCGTCATACTGACCACAGCCAATGACTGCCCTCTACCTAAGCGCCGCCTCTGGCAGCCATCTTCAGATTTTTACTGCACGTTCATGTGTTGGGATCCTCGTGCTATTGCTCTCGAGCGTTAGTGCTATTTTTTTCACGTTTTTTCTCAAAAACTTCGTTTTTTCGGTCAAAAGAGCCTCAAGCTCCACCGACTCTCCATCCGATCAACGGGGACCCGTGTAGGATTCGTCTGCGCCCCTCAAGGGTGAAGATTTCGTCGAGCTACGCTTTTGGAGGACTCCAGAAGTTTCTCAGGCCCGGTCATGGCCCAGGAGAAGGGAAGCTCGACGCCCGGAAAGCTGTTCAGGGTCTACCCTGGATGCCAGCTGCAGAACGTCTTCAAGGAGGACGAACACTCTTTTTGTCTTTACTGCCTACATGAGGACAAGACGCACGTGGAGAAGGACTGTGCGTTTTGCGGCAACATGTCGGAGCGGACCATGAAGGACCGCCATCAACGTCTCGCCAACTGGCTGGAAGGGAAGAGCCCGTCCGGCGAGAAGAAGAGGAAGAAATCCGAGCGGTCTTCTAAGACCTTTGAGGACGCCCCGGCGACGGGGGTCCAACATAAGGCCAAGCACCGCGAGTCCGCTGGCACCGGGAGCGCCGAACGGTCTGGCTCTACGGGCGCCAGGCTGGGCGCACCCTCCCCGGCACCATCAACCACGAGCCAACGCTCTGGGTCGGGTAAGAGGAAGGCCGAGCACCCGGCGAGGCTCCTAGAGAGGCCCCGGTCGAGCTCAAAGGCGGAGGGGGAGCGAGGCACTGTCCCCCCCCCCCCCTCAAGAATAAGGCGGTGAGCGCACCTAAGGTGATGAAGGCCTTAATCCATCCGGCCAAGCCCTCTATCGAGTCTGTCGCGGCGGCCCTGGCTCAGCCTGTGGAGGCTACGCCAGTGGTGGCGACCTCAGGGCTCAGAGTCTCCCTGCCACCTCGGAGGGAGTCCTCTTTTGTGCCCATCGATAGGACCCCCGTGAAATCCCCCGTGGGGAAGAAAAAGGGGGGGCAGGGCGTCGTCTTAGATTCGGCCTCAACCTCGGAGGAGGAGCTGGTCGAAGTCTTAAGCCACGGCCTCGGCGTGGAAGAAGACCGGCCCGTCGGGATGGATCCCGACGCAGGAGGAAGACGGTCCTCGCAGTGCCTCTATTGGACGACATTTGGGATGAGGGCCTCACCTTCCTCAAGAACCCTTCCAGGACGCCAGCTAGAAGAGACCGGTACGAGAAAAAGTACCGGGTCCCGGACACGGCCCCCCTGTGCCTCCGGGCGCAGCCTACCCCGGACTCCGTCGTCTCCGCGGCGGCCAGGAAAAAAGCGGGAGGGGGTGCGGCCTCCACATCGACTTCCCCACCGGACGGCGAGGGAAAGAAATTGGACGCTATGGGACGCAGAGTCATCTCGTCTGCAGCGACGACGATTAAAGCTGCCAACGCCTTGGCTATCGTGGCCCGATACGACAGGGAGCTCTGGTACAAACTGGCTCCCCTGCTGGACTTCTTGCCGGACGACAAGAGGGCAGAGGCCCTGGAGATCCTGCAGGAAGGTGAGGTGGCTTCGGACCACGCCATTACCGTTGCGACGGACATCGCCGACACTGGGTTCCGCCAGTCGGGCAACGGCGTTTGCCTTAGGCGGCGTGGATGGCTCAAGGCTACCGACTTCCGTCAAGACGTTCAGACCAGAGTCCTGGACATGCCCTTCGATGGGGAACAACCTGTTTGGGAAAACAGTGAACGATTCCCTTCAGGCCATTAAAGCGGACACCGAGACAGCCCGGGCCCTTGGAGTTCTGCAACGACGACGGATGCCCTTTCGGAGCAGCGGAGGCAAGGGCGCCTCCAAAGGTTCCGGCGGTGGTTTCTCCTCCTACCGTCAAGCGGCCCGTTCGTCGTCTCAGGAGGCCTACAGAGGACGAGGCAAGTCTGGCGGACCCCGCTGTCGTCGCCAAGGACAAGGCGGCAAAGCCTTGTCGAAGCAGGATTGAACCGGCCGTGGGGTCGGGCCCCCACCGAAGCACCCCGGTGGGAGGCCGGCTGGCGAGCTTCGTCAGCGTGTGGGAGTCCATCTCCACCGACCGTTGGGTGCTGGACGCCTTGGCCCGGGGCCACGCGCTCGAGTTTCAAAGAAAGTGTCCGCGCGTCCCCCCCGTGGCCAGGAAAGAACTTCACGTCCCTCAACTTCTCCTGGAGGTAAAGGCGATGCTCAGGAAGGGCGCCATCGAACTCGTCCCAAAGAGGCTTCGGGGCTCCGGAGTTTACTCAAGATACTTCCTCGTGAAGAAGACGGGGGGGATGGCGCCCCATCCTGGACCTGCGACGTCTGAACAAGTTCATCAAGGCGCAAAAGTTCCGGATGGTCACCCTCCAGCACGTCCTGGGTCAGCTGGAGGAAGGAGACTTCCTGTCGTCGTTGGATTTGGAGGATGCCTACTTCCATATTCCCATCCTGAAGGGTCACCGGAAATTCCTCAGGTTTGTGGTCCAAGGGCGTCATTACCAGTTCAAAGCCCTCCCCTTCGGACTACGGTCGGCACCCAGGGTGTTCACCAAGTGCCTCGCACCGGTGGTGGCGCAGCTGCGCCGCGAAGGGATCCACGTCTACCCCTACCTGGACGACTGGCTCATCCGAGCCAAGACAAGGGAGCTCGCCGTGGTTCACACGGCAATGACCGTCCAACTTCTCACGGACCTGGGATTCTCCGTGAACTACGCCAAATCCCACCTGGTACCCGCGCAAGACGCTCTGTTTCTGGGAGCGAGGCTCAACACAGTGTCCCTTCTGGCCTCCCCGTCGGAGGAGAGGACCAGGACCATCCTGGGCAAGGTGCAGCGGATGTTGGTGGCCGACACGGCCAAGGTGAGGTCCATCAAGTCCCTCCTCGGAATGATGTCTTCCTGCATCTACCTCATTCCCATGTGCAGGCTCCGGATGCGCCCGTTGCAGGAGTTCCTAGACGCGCGCTGGATCCAAACGACGGGCAGCTTCGAGGAAAGGATCACACTCGACGAGAGTTTCCGACGAGCGATCCGGTGGTGGGGCACCCGCGCGCATCTGACGGCGGGCATGGACTTTCAGACCCCAGCCCACCAGGAGACAGTGACCACGGATGCCTCCCTGGAAGGGTGGGGAGCGCACACCGAAAATCTGCACGCAAGAGGCCTTTGGCTCCCGACGGAGAAATCCTTACATATCAACGTCCTGGAGCTCCGTGCAGTTTTTTGGGCCCTCGGGTCCTTCCTTCCGTCCCTCAAGGGCAAGGTGGTGAGGATCTTCACCGACAACACCACCACCATGTTTTACATCAGGAAACAGGGCGGAACCAGGTCCCCAGCACTGTCCAAGGAGGCGCAGGACCTGTGGCATTGGGCAGTCGCCCAAGGGATGTTTCTGGTGCCGTTTCATCTGGCAGGGATAAAAAACACCATCGCCCACTCACTCAGCAGGGAGCTGCGCTCGTGCCACGAGTGGGAACTACGGCAGGATCTAGTGGATCGCCTCTTCCGACGGTGGGGCACACCCCAGATCGACCTGTTCGCGACGGCGACGAACTCCAAGTGCCGGAGGTTCGCCAGCAGGTTTCCCCAGGCGAGGAGCATGGGCGATGCTTTCTCGTTCCCCTGGGAGGGCCTGTTCCTCTACGCGTTCCCTCCTTTGCCACTGCTAATCCGGCTCGTCAACCAGCTCAAGAGGTCACGGTGCAGGATGATCCTCGTCGCACCTGCGTGGCCGAGGCAGATATGGTTCCCGGACCTTCTGGACTTGTCAGCGTCCCTGCCAATCAAGCTGCCGGTGGACGCGGATCTGCTCTCCAGGGAAGGAGGCGCCATCCTCCACCACGACCCGAAATCGCTGAACTTGCAGGCCTGGCTCCTGCAGCGCTAGAGTTTGGAGGATACGACATACCGGCCGACTGCAGAGAGGTTCTTGCAAAGGCCAGGGCGTCCTCGACTCTTAAATGCTACGGACACAAATGGAAGAGGTTCTCTGTCTGGTGCCACGCACAGAAGATTAACCCTCTACGGATTACGGCTCCCCAAGTACTGCCGTACCTGCTGACGCTGGCCAAAGCTGGACTGGCACACGCGTCCATCAAGATTCATCTTGCTGCGATCTCCCGATACACCAGAACCACGGGACGGATGTCCTTGTGGTCTCATCGTCTGGTGAAAGAGTTCATGAAGGGACTGTTCAGATCGTTCCCGCCGGTGAAGGCTCCGGCCCCGGCGTGGGAGCTCAACGTGGTGCTGACCAAGCTCATGGGACCTCCGTTCGAGCCTCTGCACTCGGCCCCGTTGAAGTTTCTGTCGTGGAAACAGCGTTTCTTGTGGCCATCACCTCCGCACGACGGGTGGGAGAGATCCAGGCCCTTTCCTGCAAGGCCCCGTACTTGACTTTTCACGACACGAGGGTAGTGCTCAGGACGCACCCCTCCTTCATGCCCAAGGTTCCGTCGGACTTCCACCTCAACGAACCCTTGGTGTTGCCTGTATTCTTCCGTCGCCTTCGTCGCCGGCTGAGAGAACTTTGCACTCGCTGGATGTTGCTAGAGCGCTGAAGTTCTACGTGGACCGCACGAAGTGTTTTCGGAAGACGTCACAACTCTTTGTGAACTTTGGACCTGTCAATCAGGGGAAGGCTCTCTCAAAGGCTTCCATTTCCAGATGGCTCTCCGGCTGTATCATGTACTGTCATCGGTTGGCAAACCGACCGCTGCCTGGCCGTCCGAGAGCCCATTCCACCAGAGCGATCGCAGCTACCACGGCGTTCCTATCTGGTGTGCCCCTGCTGGACTAATGCAGGGCTGCTACGTGGAGGTCGACGCACACCTTCACGAAGTTCTACTGCGTCGGCCGGGATTCCAGGGAGGAGTCCAGGGTCGGCCAAGCAGTGCTGCGCAACCTGTTCGCCTGAGGTGAGCCTGGTGAGGAGGTAAGATGCTTAATGTTGAGTTTGATGTAATGCTTAATGTTGAGCCTTTGCCACCTCCCGTGGTTGTGCATGTGTGTACTGCTATGTATTCTATATTCATGAGCATGTGAATCCATGCCAGACCCCATGCTGGAGAAGGAACAAGTTACTTACCTGTAACTGTTGTTCTCCAGCATGGGTCTGGCATGGATTCACATGCGAACCCTCCCGCCTACCCCTCTGCGGCTCTTCACTTGGTCATACTGCCACTTCACGTGCTTCCAAATCTGAAGATGGCTGCCAGAGGCGGTGCTTAGGTAGAGGGCAGTCATTGGCTGTGGTCAGTATGACGCATAGACCAGTGATTGGTTATTACTACGAAAGACAGATCAGAAACGAAACTGATACTGGTTTTTTCTTTACCGAGGATTCCCAGCCTGACGACGGGGAATATTCATGAGCATGTGAATCCATGCCAGACCCATGCTGGAGAACAACAGTTACAGGTAAGTAACTTGTTCCTTTGTTAAGAAAAGGTTCATCCATAGTCAAAAGGACTGAGTTCTATAATGGCTATTTAGAAATGTACATAAATATCTGGGAACTGAGCCATACGACCGAACTTAGTTTTTGAGATAGAAAAGTTTAAACCTTTTGCCGTCTTCCTGTGTTTCAATCAAGTCTTGTTTCCACAATTTCACCATAACCATATCTGGGTTTTTGATCAAATCGACCTCCATGGGGCATAGCCAATAGTGCTTTGCAGGCATTCTCCCACTCTGCTAGGATCCCTTCTCAAGCAGTTTCTAGTGAGCTTTTGAAGGTCTCGGATATCGATGGATAGTTTCCCAATAAACACTTCCTGTACAGAGCCAGTGAACTTACCATGGCTCTTAAGGATAACCAGCCTAGTTCATGCCGTATGGTCTGGATTGGTGTTGACCTCAGTTCTCCAGGGCCCCATTTCCAGAATATACCTTCCAGGATAGGTCACAAAGTATACTGCAGAAACAACAAAGTTTCAGATCTGTATGTCGCACTGCCACCACCTTCAAATTGAAGAAGTGGCACTACTGAGAAACGACAATTTCCTGTTAAGTAGGCTGGCCGCGTTCTTTGCTTTCATTCCAAGTACTTTCTCACTATGGGCATCAGCCAGGCTCGTATTAATGCATATTCCAAAGTATTTTAAAGTTTCAACTTGCAACTTCCAGAAACGCCCCACTAAGGGCTTCTTCCACTTTGCGTACCTCGATTGCAGGGTAAGAACATTGGATTTTGATGCATTAATCACCAGACCATTGTTCTGGACAAACTCAACCAGTTTATTAAGCTGGCGATGCAGTCTGATTGCTGTCTGGTCCAAAAGGACCAAATCGTCAACGTACAGCATCCAGCTTATCTGTCTCCTTTCTATTCGAGGGATGGAAGCATCTTGCCTGCATTCGAAAGTCTCCCTGGTCTAAGATAAATAAATTAAACAAAGCAAACGCTAAAGGGCAGCCCCATTTTAAACCCCCTAAACATAGGTATCTCACCTGAGAGGTCTCCTGCCGAGTTTAATCTCACTTTCAAAGTGGTGGCCAAATATAGGGCCTTTACTGCCTCTAGTATGTCTTTAGGGCAGTTTCACCTGGCCATATTTGCCCATAGTAGGCATTGATCGCTGTCGAAAGCTTGTGCCAAGTCCACAAAAGTCAAATATAATTATGGCTTTTTTTCAGGATTGTGCCCTTAAGTATATTGAGGCAAAAGATATTTACACTTGTCCCCAGTCCCTCAACAAACACGGTCTGGAAAATCTTGTTGCTTTTGGTAGTTTTGATCCAATCCATCAGGCACCATAATACGAAGGATGCAAAGATTTTCCCCGCTACATCCAATAGGGCGGTAGCTTTAGGATCCTCCGTACTACCCTTTTTTGAATATTGGTACGACAATAGCAGCCCTCAGAGTAGGAGGTATTTCCCTGTTGTTCATGACTTGCCCAAAAAGAAACCGTGGGAAGTCAGTTCAGAGCTCTGGGCCCTCCTTTCTACATTGCATTTGTCATTCGGTCTGGTCCCAGAGCTCGTAAACCACTAGCTCTCTTAATTAGCTCCATAATGTCATTTTCTCGTATGTGATGGACCATTCCAATGTTACCCCACTGTCTTTGTTAGGGGTGTTTTCCTAAATCCACTTGGCAAGACTTCATACAACTATGGCATACAGGTCACCGACTCAGTATGAGCTTGTACTATTCAAGTAACCTTGGTAGAGTGGCAGAGCAGTCAGGCTTATCCTAGGAGGAAGATGTGAGCTTGTAGGTAAGTACACTGAACCCAGTTAGTACAGTCGCCCAAAGAAACACTTACACCAATAGTCATATTAAAATATATCATTTATTATATTTACACAAGGAATATACTTCAATAAACCAACTCACTTAGGAATAGTTATACTTTTCAAAGGCCACTGCTTCAGTGCTAGTTGTTTTGCGTTACAATTATTAGAGTTCAACACTAATGACAGTACTATCGTATTATCGGTAGGACAGTGCACTTGCATTAAGACAAAGCTGTACGGTAATTATCTTGTGTGGTTTTGCCAACTAAAAACAAAGGGCCTCATTACACGGTAGGCGGTAAGATCACCGGTACTGGTAAACCCTTACGGCCTTACTACGAGTTCCCTTTGCGGGACCCGACCTTAACGGCTGGTTTTACCAGCCGTTAAAGTAGGGTGCCGCAAAGGGACCTCGGTGCTAATTACGGTACCGCAATTTGCAGTACCATAATTAGCGCCTTCACCATTCCCATTATGCCCTATGGGGGCAAAAATGGGAATGGGGAAGGGCCTTGGTGAATGGGGAATTAACGCCCTCGCTCACCTTGGAGTACGGCGGTAATTCCGCCATCCACCACGGCGGACATGGTAAAATATCGGTGGCAACCATGGCGCTAATAGCGCCATGGTTACCGCCTACCGTGTAATGAGGCCCAAAGTCTTTTAGGAAGGAAAAAGGTTGGTTAGTCGTATAGTAGCAAAGGTTAACTTTCTAGAGGCACTTTCCTAGCAAACTAAAGCTTTTAAAGTCTGATCCCTAACTGTATGCAAAAGTCAGTTTGGAGAGGGCTCAGTCTTGCGATGCAGCAGAACAGCAAAAGTTCCTTAGTATACTTTCAGTCTTTACGACAAGATGCTAGAAGAGTTAAAACAACGATTGACATCCTATAAAAGGACTCACTAAAAGGACACAAGCCGACATCTTGGGTCCGAGGTAAGAGTGGACACTCCGGATACCCCTTCTGGACTCTGGAGCATCTTCTCGGTTCAAGGTAAGAAATACATTTCACCCCACAATACCCTAGGATAGAATAAATGCTAGTAGCTGGATTCAACTCTGTGCAGCAGCAACTGACCCAGTGTCCTGATTGCTCAGTCTGGTGATGAAAGGAAGGACTCTGAATGGCATGTCGCAGCAGTCTCAAGAGCGGACACTTGGCACGGATTGCTTAGTCTTCACTGGTCAATCTGCAGTTTTGGCGCCTTTTCCTCAGCACCAACAAAGGACGGTATTCGCACTGTCGAGCTTCTTCTATTTCTGGACTCCTGCACTCTGGTGAGGGCACTTGGATGAGTCAGATCGTGTATCTAGAGGTTCACCTGGAACTCAACAAAGTTCCAAAAGTCAGAGCAAATAGGAATGAATGAGTGGAAAAAGGCACCACTCATTAAGGATAGAAGGAAAAAGGTCCAGAAGTCCAGCAAAAACGGCTGTGGGTCTCACTAGGAGAGGGGATGAAGCATAAAAATGACATATCTGCCTAACACTCTTCACTGCATGTGGACACCCCTTGGTCTGCAAAAAGGCCAGTAAAGTGCCTTATCTGTTTTTCCGATTACACCGTTCGTATGTAGGGCAGTTTGGGGAGGTTCTTTACTATTTATCTGCTCGCATAGCTTGCCTGATCGTTTTTTACATGTTGCTCTTAGCATCACCTATGTGTTATGCTGTATCATGATGGCCTTATGCGAGAGCAGCCAGTTTTTGTATCATTTACTCTTTTTCATTGCCGGAAGTGCTACAGATATTGACCATTTTTTTATTTGTCTTAGATCTTTTGTAAGTTCTCTGGCGGTTGCAAAACATTTCTCTCACACCCATTATTTATGACAATAAAACTCTGTAATTTGGGGGTGTAATCTAGAACCTTTCCGATGTTTTCTCCATTCCCTGATATGCGACTAGTGTCTTGGGCAATGAGGCTTTCAATTTTATCTCGTCATTCTAAGCCAATTCCTCCCCTGCGTCACTTCCCCTTTGATGGTATACCCGCTACAAAGTGTTTTATTCTCCCCAAAACCAATGCATTCTTAGTAGATTAAGGTCACTATTTTCCCTGTTGATCACCTGGAAGTCATTTATGATGTTTAGCATGTTTCTTGACACAATAATGTAGTCTAATACTGCTGTTTGGGGTCCACAAGTCCAAGTTGGTTTGCCAGGTGCATGCCTCTGCATTTGCCTGTTTAGGGTATGTAGATCCGTAGACTCCATGGCCTTTATCAATGCTAGACCTCTTTTTTTTTTTTTGTTTGTTTCATCGCTGGGGTTTCGTCCATTAACAACCCACCACTCTTATTTCTGCAAGTAATGTTTAGAGCTCCACAGAGTATAATTGAGCAGTCTTCCATCCTAGTATAGGCCACATCTATTAAGTCTATAACGCCCTCAATAAAATCTATCTCACTGATTGCCACTGGATTCCAGTACAGGTTGATTGTGATACTTTCTGTATAGAATAAGTGGGCAAGCCCCATTTCACCTCGACCATTTGCATATGTATGTTGGAGTTTTTAGGTTGGCCTACGTTTACTCCAGTAAAAAGCCAGCAAAGACCCTTCCTATTTGCCCCTCCTAGCTGGATTCAAGAAAACTGTAAAGCCACCCTGGGAGGGTCTATGGCACAGCCATGTTTCCTGTAGACCCATTATATTGTACTCCAAACTTAAGGTCTTATTTTTAAAGGAGATGAACATACCCTTTCTTATTCCAGGAGACCATGGCTGAACCTCCAAACTCCCCAATCTGTGGCTGCTACTGATTGTTGTTTACTACAAAGGCTTCAGCTATCCAAGACCACGAGACCTCAAGGGTTGGGTAGGGGCGGAACGAGTGGTGTAATGTCTGTTCCGGAGTATGTGCCATTAGGACTTTTCTCCCCAGCCCACTGTTTCCTCAATCGTCCCCCTTAGATCGAATCTGGTCCTGGGTTCAGCCCCGTTTTTCCGAATGCACTACCTCCAGTCAGTCGTTTGCTGGGTGGCTCTCCTACCATGTTCACCATTCGGGATAGATCTCTTCGGCTTACCGTCTGTGTACTCACTCCGGTCTTCTAATCGTTCGTTGTTCACAGCTGTTAAGTCAAACCCGAATGGTGGTAAACTGGAAGCTGCCTCAATGAGAACCCGCTCTACCATCAAAGAACCTATGTGCAAAAAACTTGATCCCGATTCTTCTTACAAATTAAACTAGATGTATGTCACTCAGTGGATTTGCCTCAAGAAGGGAATGCAGTGCAGTAATTCTAGGACATTTCTCCGATTTAAAGCCAGATTATCTTGGATGTCCACAAGCCTCTCCAAGTGGTTGTCTATCCTGGGTGATGACTTTGTTTTCACTTTAACCCCCTTCCCGTTTTCCCTGAGGCTGTGGAGGATTAACTAAGGGACTTTTCTGAGCTTCGTTGAATTTGGCATCTGCTCTTTACCGCTTTTCAGCTAAGGTCAAGAATTTCGGTCCAAGAGCTCCTTGTTCAACTGGAGAGCCAAGCGTGATTTGTTTACATACTTAATGGTGTTTCTGTCAGAGTTGGAGCATTACCACTGAGAATATCTTCCTCTTCTATGGTGTATGATTAAGACTAGGTTTGTGCCGTCAGTTTTCTGTTGGTTTTTTGTTTTTTTTTGTCCCATTTTTGGGATTTCCAGTCGTTTTTATCAGCTTTGGTGATAACGCAGACAAAGACAAATTGTGCAGGAATTTCTTTGTCATTTCATCTAGTCTTTTTCTGGACTTTCTGGTTCTTTACTTTAAGTGCTTGCTATTTGCCATGTCTTTTAGTTCGCCTTTGTCCAAAAAGTGGGGAGGTCTGAACATGTTTTGCCACTCCTTCCGCTCTAGACAGTTCAAAACCAACCTCTATCCCAGACCTTTCTTCTGGCTGTGCTTGTGCCTTTTGCCCCTGGTCCTCCGGTGATAGTCTTGTCTCATCCGATGAAAGCACTGCCAATATCCCTGTTAAGTTGTCTGTTATCACTGGTAGGTATCCTCATAGTTTCTAACTCCGACTGACAACACACACTCAAGCTGGCAGTCTTGAAGGCACCCAAATAAATACTCTTGTTTCTTTTGTTGCAAGATTCAAATCCGATAAGGTGTTATGGTGTTCGACAAGGAATGGCTCCAGTGCTTTCATCCTCGTGGGGATAGAGGGGGCCTTTCATGCTCTTGCATGCTCTGGTCTTCATGTTGCCTCGCTTCTTAAATCTGTCACAAACCCTTAAATATTTTCGAATAAAGCATTGCCAATAGCGTGGCTTGATCTTTCATGTCATTGACTCATATAGCTTCATAGATGGTGCAAATGTGATGGTTAGTGTTAACATTATATTAAAGTTTGTGTCACTAAATGGGTGGTTTCTCATTTCCTGAGGCAATCTTGTTCTCCTGAATTCTAGTTCTGAGCGTAGAGTCTGATAGCGACTTCCTGGCAGATCTCGGGGTGCGCTAACATTTTTTGGCGGTGTCTGATCCGTGCCCCGTTCACCTAAGGTGTTCTGAAAGGCCTCTAGCGGGTCCATAGATCCCGCTTATCTTTCCATGCCATTGACTGTTTTCACAGTGCGGATTGAGGGGGATGAATCCACCATCTGAATCATCTTTATTATTCTTTCAATGTCCCTGGTCAATCTCGCCTCCGTTCTGTTGTTTGAAGTCCTTTCTGGGGAGGGTCCACAGACCATGGGGTGCTGGTGTATGGCATAGTCATCTCGTAAGCGGATCTACGTGATTTTTCCGTCGTGGAAAAGTCTGCGACGGAAAAGCTTGCATGAGAAATGTGCAAACGCAAAAGGTTTGCACATTTCCCATGCGAACACGCATTGAAACCCCCACTGACCCACACCCTCACCCACAACACACCCCCACCCACACCTCAAACGTACCCAAACCCTACTTACTTTTTCAGACGCTGTATCCCAGTGGCGCAAGTTCCCTTTCACTTCCGTGATCGGGAACCGACGCCACAGGGTCCTTATTTCTTTTTTCTTTTTCGGGAGTTGCAGGGATTTCACCTGCAACCCCCCCACTCACTAAACTCTAAAGTATAGTGAGCGGGGTGTTGCGGGGGACGCCCAGCAGTCTTTTTTCTTTTTTTTTTTTATACTTTCAATGCTACACCACCAAAGGTTCGAACCTTTGGTGGTAGCATTTTTCAGGCTTTTTGTACGGTCGGGCCTTTTTATTTGTTATGATCGTACAATTCCTCGTAAGCACCAGTTCAAGCTGTCAGTCCTCGAATGCTGCATCTCTGACTGCTTCACCCCCTCAGGCCATTTGTAGTGCAAGGGTCAGGGCTGACGAAGGCAGCAAGTTCCCATTTATTTTAACTTTCTCGTCCACCCTATCTTTCACCCCTTCCAAAATGTCTGCGCCGGCCATCTATCCATGACCACTCATCCAGCTCTTGTTTTGATCTTTCACTGTGGTAAAATACGTTATTTTAATGCAGACCTTGTTTCGTTGTTGCAACAAGGTTGGAGGCACCTGCTTGAGCAGCCGGGGGGACTCTGAGCTTAGATGACCTGGCTGAGTAGGTTGAGTAACTTGAACCACCGGCGGGAGCCAGGATGGTACAGATGAGAGCTGAGTGCCCTGTGGCTCGACCTCAAAGGCTTGTAAAAACAGCTTTTTTCGAGGGCACAAGGTAGCGTCTAGCGCACTGCCATAGGCAAGTAGATTGCGAACCTGCCCTCATAGTTTCACTGTTTACCTTTTGGTTGTCATGAACTTGGGCCTTTGTTGTACCTCTTTTCTCTGTTTCCAATGGCTCGCCCTGCTGATTACATAAATTGTTTCTAGATGGGAGTGTTTTGCATGGAAACCTATGATAAATGACATCTACAATAAGATTTAATACTCTCGGGAGGATAGCTCAAGGGTAATGTGCTTGCCTTGGAAGCAAGACGACACGGAGCACAACAGGTTCGATTCCTGGGTCTGCGCTTACAAACCTCTGGGTATTAAGCGCGTTATAAATAACCTTTCATATCATATATCATATACTGGAGGGTGGCGAATGGCCTGGCCATAAACGCGCACTAAACCGATCTGTTGATTGCAGGCACAGCTGCCCAGTTAAGAAAACTCGGGAAGGAATTTAAGACTTTGAATATCACAGGCCACACTATAGCAACCCTTCCTAAAGTTAAAACCCTAGTCGTAGTTCTGGACCAGGAATTATCCATGTCGACACATGCCTGGTTGCCAGCTCGGCTTACCATCTTAAACTATTAGCACAATTAGACCTTTCCTTAATCTGTCAAACTGTGCCACCATTGCCAGGGCAATTATTGGCACTCTTATTGACTATTGTGCCAGCCTTCTCCAGGGAACCTCTAAAGGTGAGCTAGCCCGCCTCCAGGTTGTCCAGAACCATGCTGCAAGAGAGGTGGCAAGCCTAAAACAATCAGAGCACACTACAAAGCTATGAGAGCCCTGCATTTGCTCCCGTTGGAAAGACGCGTGACCTACCGGTCCCTTTGCATTACACACAGATGCCTTTATGGGAAAAGTCTGAGTTACTTGGTAAACAATCTCGAATGGTTACCGACAAGCCGGACCCTCCGCTCCAATAACTCCCATCTCCTGTCTATTCCTAGAACCAAACCTTCCTCTGTGGCCCAGATATAATTTTCACACGCAGCACCCAAACAATTTAACGATCTGCCCCCTGATTTAAGAGCATTCAAACGTTAGCTCAAGACCTTTTATTTATGATGCCCCAACTAACGTGCAAGCTTCCCGGGTCCTGACTTGATTTTTGTTTTGTGTGTTGTATGTCTGTCTCTGCGCTATCATATCTCCGGGCCTTGTCTGTGCGCATTACAAATAAATGTAAAAAATAAATGCGGCACCCCCCCAAATTCCCAGTCGCCATCTCTGGTGTGTTTGGAGCTACCATCCTATCTTCACTAGAAGTTGCAGGCACTTTATTCTGTCTACATGGTCTTTCACACGAGCAGCTCCCTTCCAAGGTCGGTTACTGCATATGCTGTAGCCCTTGTCCATGATATCTCCTGCGTCCTGCAGATCTACTGTGCTGTCCTGTACTCTTAACTTCTGTGTCAGATGTACGTTTTAAATGAACCCCTCAAAGTTTGCATGCAGTGTCCGACAATGGGGTTAAGATGGAAGACTCCTTGTAGTCCGATAAGCACCCCCCTGTCTTGGTCTGCTCCAGCTACGCACACAAGGCACACTGTCCAGCAGGGGCGACTGGAGCACAGGGGGGGGGGTCACATAGCACCGAGCAGATAAACTGGGTAAAATAAGATAAACTAGGTAGAATATTTCCAGCAACAATCCAGAAAGCCTGTTTCAATTAATGGAGTACCTCCCCCCAGTGCCCTGGGAAGTCCCGGGACAACAGCCCCCTTGGCTACTCCTGCTGTCCCCGATTTGTCTAGGCTCTTCAACCGGGGGTAATATATTTACTACCCAGAGCTCTCTTGCACGATCGACACTTACTCACTTGTATTGGTAACTCTTCCAGGCTGGCCAGCTCTCCAGTCTGAATCCCCGGGCACAATCTCACCATGACAGGGGACTGTAGGGTCGCTGCTAGATTACTGGGACACAGCTGGAACACAGTGATCTGCCTGAACTCAGAGCCACCTAGGTCAACACTCTCTTTGCTCTCCTTGCTCAGCATGCTCTGCAACAGCAGTCATCCGAGAGGAAAGGACCTCTGAATGCAAATTGTGCGTCAAGCTGCACCTCCAGACACAGGTTACTGGTTAGAGGCCACTTCTGACACGCTCTGAATTATTAATTGTGCATGCTTGTAGAAATTAAAGGATGTGTACAGTTGTAGTGGGCATACACTTCATAATCTGTAGATTTGATGCCTCTTTGATACAGACAAGTCTGATCCATACAGGACAACTGTTAGTATGTTCCCTTTATTCTCCTGATGTCTGTGTGCTGTCCTCAAGTGAGTGTTGCAAAACTGAAAATGGCTCCATTCATTTTTTTTAACTTGCTAGGTTTGTTTTAGATTGTTGCAATTCGACATTTAGATCTGAAAAGCAAATCTATAGGTAATTGAAGTGCTTTGTGTAAATTTCACCTGCCCCATTGATGACAATGGGGGTGTGTTGGGAGTATTTCTCTTCAAAGCTGTGAATTCTGTGACATTTACTGTCATGTCTCTTTCGAACAAAAACGTTTTAACCGATCAATTGCGTATTTAAGGGCTCTTAGCATCTTTGAGGATAGTGGAAGGGGGCACAAAGTGTGGCTGTGTTACCCTTCTTGCTCCTTAGAGCCCGAATGTTTTGTCTCCACATGTGTCCTGTAACCTGCTGACTGTGATCGCTCACTTTTGTGTCTCAACTGGAGTGAAAAAATATGTTCACTGTTGGTGCGCTCTATCATCAAGCTCACAAAGGGCTTTGACTGTTTGTGCTCGTGTGTAGCTATGGGATGTCTGGAAGGCCTCGGAATTCTATATCCCTAGGTTTGCTAGTGAAAGACCTGAGGACCTTTTTGAATGTGCCGATCAGCACTCATTTGGGGGCAAGGGTGAGTGTGCGAGAGAAAAGTTGGAGGGAGGGTTTACGCCCAATACTTGTTTAGGGATAAGTCAAGACACTATATTGTCAATAGTTTGCATTTGAGCTGCAGCAACTTGAAAGGAAGTCTTGTCTGAAGACCTTCAAGGCACCTTTTGCTGCACCATTGCCTCAGTAAGAATAATCATGAGGGCACAAGAAGTCTGCATCTTCCCTCAAGCAGCATTCTACAATAGTGGTTTATTAAGGATCATCACAAAAAGGTGAATGAAGAGGGCCAACAGCCTCTCTGCACCCTCTGACACAGCCTCCGTTCACCACCCCACAAACCACATATGGCCTTGCCGGACTTTGAACCTGGCTTCAGTGGTTACACCAGTGCTGATGCCTCCACAACCTGACCCTTTGAGCACCTCACCCATGCAAGAACATGGCTGTTTATCCTTAGACCTCAAATTGCTCTGCCCTGTCAATCTCGGTATAGAGCAATGACCTGGCCGACGACGAGTAGCTTCCCATGTCAGTTTAGGCTTTTCTTGAATGCCTTTTTTGGTCACAAGAGTTGATGGGCCTTCGGGTACTGAACGCACTACTGATGGAGACAGATATACTCTTACGTCAAATCCCCTTTCCTCCTTACTTAAGGGTGTCGGTCCTATGGGAAGGGGGCCATTAGTTTTGGCATCGCACAAAATAATTTCCCTTTTAAAAATGTTTAATTGTGTGGCACAGAGGCGAGAGCGTGGCCAGCCCTCTCGAATCTGCCCACCGGCAACACCCGTCTGCCCTTTTTTCTGCATTGACAGGACATGATTCCCACGCACCACGCACTCTGCCTGGAGTGTCTAGGCACTGAACACAGGTGGTTGCTTGTGTGCTTTCACTGAGGGATCTACGGCAAAGCTTGCAGTGGTGAAGGGAAGTATTAAATGTGTCGCCTCGCGGGTATACAAATGTATTAGTCAATCCCATTTATCGAGACATCCGGTAAGTCAGGCACCCCGCGCAAGCATGAGGGACACGAATCCTGTAGCGGTTAGTTACTGCATTATCTGAGTGCGCTTCGAGGCCAAGTTGCCTTCTAAAGTTGTCTGAAGCACTGAGATTCCTTTAAGGTCCTTTACCCAGAGCGGTCAGAGGCCCTTGTGGCGCATACTGGTGCAAGCACTGAGGACCTTCCGAAGGCTAGTACCCGGTCATTGAGACCCGAGGTGACGCTGCAGCATTGAAAATCCACTGGGAAGCCTGATGTTAATCTGCCTACTGGAGCAAGCTCTGGGGAGTTTTTCTTTAACAAACCATGGGGTTTACCCTGAGGGTCTGGCCGGGCCTCAGAAAAAGCAGAGCTCTACATTGAGCAAGACTCCCTGCATCTCTAGCCTGTCTTCAGATACAGGTTCCAAAACAATTACAATCTTTTGTCATTTCTTTCCAAGAAGGAGACACCATTAGAGGGTCAGCAACCAATGCCCCTTAAAATGACTTCCAAAGACCAGGCCAGATGTAAGGATTCCTCGATCATAGTTTCCTAATCGGAGGAGGACATTTCTGAAATTTCGTCACCGGTCTGGACCTTCGTTTCCTTCAAGACCTTCTCAGATCCCTCTTCATCCGACTGTTGGCACAGAAGATTTTGTGACCTTGGAGGACCGGTCAACCTTCCACCCCATACCATCTTAGCACCTCAGGTTTGTGGCACCTCCTTTGTTGAGGCAACTAAAGTGGTATCCTAGGCCATCCTCATCTTAGTCTGCATATACGTCCTCATCTTGGACTCCCTCGGCTGCAGCGCCTTCGCCATCCTCGAAAATAGTTTTTTCAAACAATTTAATTTCAAAGGATCATGCACTCTGAACCAATGAAGGATTATTTCAAAAACATGATAAAGGAAGCAATCCCTCAATCTATACCAGCACCACAGACACGTGCTACTAAATTAACACTTTGGGTCACGGCTCCACTGGTGCCTCCAATTGTTACCTGTTGCCATTGCCTAAGATCCATCGCAACCTAGACCCTTGGGGGGGATGTGCATCGGGGTTCAGTAACCAGATTACAGGAACCACTCAAATGACCCGGAAACACTGACAAAGTTGATGAGGAAAGTGAGGAAGAAGCTGTGTTCTCACCAAAGGCTTTTCATAATTGGATGGTAGGGGTTCAGGACTTTTTAGGATTCCCTGTACCAGGACTTTCAGGACTTTTTAGGGTTCCTATTGTGCCTAGAAACACTTGTGTACAGGTGCGTTATAAATGCCATCATATATCAGAAAAATCTGAATGAGTCAAGAGTCCTTTCGGGTGTACTGTCACAAACTAAATCTGACGGATCTGGAATTCCGATACAGAAGGATGTGCTAGCCAAGTCTATCTGGAAAAATCCTCAGTCATGGCTACCAGCAAGAAGATTGAGACCCGATATCGGGAATTGTATTCGGACTCCCCAAGTTTATCCTCCAATCCACAACCTCAGTCGTTGTGAAAGATTTTGCTTTAGGCAACTTTCCCTCCATATTCTTTGGACCCCAAAACATTTTGCTTCTGTTTTTTTAACCGGTCCTGGCTTTTTACAGGGAAGCCTTCAGCTTCACTCCCCTGGCATTTTGCTAATTTGTCATAGGGGTTTCCCTTTTTAGTGTTTTTACTTTTTACCTTTTTTGGTAACTTTTTAAACCGTGCTTATAGGTTAACTATGTTGAGTTGGGGGGCAGGGTGTTGGGGCTGATGGGAGGGTGCATCAGCGATTGCACCTCTGGTTGGTGAGAGCTGGCTGTTGCCTATGGTTACTTGAAAATTGTTGCAATGTTCGATTGGGGCAGGGGGCTAATCTCTGGTGGGTTGACTGGTGGCACCATGATATTTGGGCCACATTGTCGAGCGCCTCGGGTGGCGTGAGGGTGATGGAACCCACCGATTTGTGAAGCAGGGTGTTAATGAGGAACGGGGGAGAAGGGAGGCTCATGCAGTAGTTCACACTGGAAGATGGCTGTGCAATGAAACGTGCAAGGGAGACAAAGGAGAGGATTTGTGAAGAAGAGATATGGCTGATGTCAGGGTAGCCACCCTAAATGTAGAGGGGCTCCACTCTCAAAACAAGAGGTATTTGATAAGCAACCTGGTCCGTAAGCAACATATGGCAGGCCTCATTGTTCAGGAAACCCACTATACGGAGGGAAAGAGATCTGCAATAAAGGGCAAGGATGTGGGAGTATCTTATGGGCTTTACTTCGGGAGCATAAGGAGGGGGTGGGGATTCTGGGATTCTGTTGGGGAAATCTTTCCAGACAGAGATCCAGGTCAAGAGGGGGGTTGGGGGAAGGTTCCTGGTGGCTAACGCGCTCCATGAGGGAGCTACGGTCACATTGGCCACACTATATGCACCCAACGCAGGCCAGATAATGTTTCTTGCAACACTTTTTTACACTGCCATAGGACTGGACTGAGGAGCCACTTTTCTGGGGGCGATTTCAATATCATAGCAATCAAGTCTTGGACGGGTGGTCTGCACAGGGGGGATGGACTGAAGGTTAAAAGGGACAATGGGGTCTTTGGGAACCTCCCAGCAGATCACTTTTGGATTCACTTCTCTAAACTGGGGGTTAAATTTTTCTCGCCTCCACAGCAGACATCTACAAGGATAAACCTCCAGTTGGTACCGCAGGAACAAACCCCTGACATAGGGGTGCCCATGGTTGAGGTGATCATGTGGTCCAACCACAAGCTCGTTATAGCAGGCCAGGGAGTGGGGGGACCTTGCAGGCGACTGGTCTCGATGGAAATTTAATGACAAGCTCCTAAGGGACTAATTATTCAGGGGGGACTTGTGACCATGGTGTGGGAAGCAGCCAAGGCCACGATTTGGGGGCTGCTTATTGTGGAGGGTGCTAATAAGGACAGAACTGGGCTTAGTAGAAGGCAGGCTACGAGAGGAATTGAAGGGTGCCAATAGGGAGGGGCTCTTAGTCGAGATGAAAAGCGACAGGAGCTGCACACCTTCCTAATAGGGGTGGTGGTAAAAAAAACAAGGTACACAAGGCAGAAGTATTATGAAAAGGGAGATGCCGCAGATACTCTGCTTGCGAATAGGGGGAGGAGATGCTGATGGAGAGGAGGGTTGATCCGTTCTGTGGGACTGATGGGGCTCTAGTGGGCAGGAGATAAGATATCCCAGCACAGTCACAGCTTCCTACAGGCAGCTGTATGCCCAATCGCAACAGCGTCGGGGGGGATAAGATACATAGATCTAAGTGATCTCTCTCTCCCGTGATTTACGGACTTGGAAGGCGCATTATTGGAGGCAGAGATCACGAGGGAGGAGGTGGCTTTGGCGATGAAGCAGTTGACGGGTAAGGCCCCTGGGGAAGATGGGTTCACCGCAGACTTCTATAGACCATAGCAAACCCTGCTGATGCAGCCTCTGGCCAAGCTCTTTAATTCAATCACTGGGGAAGGAACACTACTACCGTTGTTCCTGCAAGCGTTGATAGCAGTCACCCTTAAGCCAGGCGAGGACCATACACACTGTTCCTCATACAGGCCAATCTCCATCTTGGATGCAAACGTTTTTGCTACGATACTTGCGTATCGGCTTGAGCTGCATCTACCTAGATTGATCTACCCGGACCAGACTGGGTTTATCTTGCAGAGACAAGGGTCCAACAGCTTGTGTAAGAGACTGCATATTCTCAGCGCTCCAATGGTGAAAAGGATGGAGCCCTACTCCTCGCACTAGATGCCAAGAAGGCAGTCAGCTGGGCTATCCTAGGTGGAGTCCTCACAGCTATAGGGATGGGCCCCAAGTGGATGAGTTGGATTTCGGCCTTCTTTTGCAAGCCAAAGTGGTGGTCCACGGCAGTGAGTCTCAAGGGTTTCCACTAGAAAGAGGCACAAGACAGGGTTGCGCACTTTCCCCTCTTGTATGCACTGGTTATGGAGCCTTGGGCCATTGAATTGAAAAAGGATGCAGGAATCTGAGGTCACGGTACAGGAGGTGAAATACAAGCTCTGTTTCTTGGTGGACAGCGCCCTACTGTACATCACCAATCCTACACAGTCGGTGCTGTGTTTGCTGGAGATCCTGGCTCGATATGGCCATTCTCTGGTTTTAAAATTGGCTTGGAGAAATCAGTAGCCTTTCTCACCGGAGGAATATCAAACTCTGACAGGCACTTTATAGGGATGCTCCCCTTTAGGGAGCAGGAGGAGGGATTTAGATTTCTGGGGATAGAGGATTCATGCGAATATGGGAATCTCTTTGCAAATTAACTGCAGCTTTGGTTGTCGGTACAGGCTGACTTGTGCAGACGGCCTGGCTAAGGTTCTCGTGGATGGCACGCCTGAATTGCATTAAGATGGTGGTCTTGCCAAAGTTTTTGTTCCTCTTTCAAATGCTTACAGTGGTGGTTCCATCAGATTTTCTGGAGGAGGTGAAAGGGGCTCTGCTAAAATTCCTTTGGGCAGGGATGAAACGCAGGGTTGTCTATAGCACTGATTCTCCCAAGAGCAGGGGGTGGAGGGGTGTTGGATTTCCTGACCTGAACACTTACTATAGAGCAGCCCAGCGCCAAATATTGGTTGACCATCTGGACCATATGTCCAGTAAACAATGGGTCCACGTGGATAATGCAGTCTTGGGCCCCAGTCCTGTTGGAGTGGCTGTGGGTTCCCCGTTCCCTGATCTTGAGGAGGATGGCTGAACACCCAGTCTTTGAGGTTTTGTGGTTCCTTTGGCAGGAGGGTAGCAATACGCGATTGCTCTCCACATGGGTGTCTCCCCTTAGCTGTATATGCCCCCCACCCCCTGAGAGATGGAGTGGTTGTGCCACTACAGTTCCAACCCTGGTATGAGGCGGCTTGAGCAGGGCAGGCCAAATGTGGGTCAATGGGGAATTTTGTTGCCTTGGAAAAGTTGGAGGTACCTCCAGCTAAAGGGTGTGTTGATGGACCGCAAATGGGGGGACAACCTACGTAGAGGACTGAGAATTCGAGCAGCTTTTAATTGAGTAGGGGCCAGAGGACTGATTGCAAGGTTGTACAAAGCCATCCTGTAGGCAGAACCTATGGACCCCTTGCCTGCCAGAATGAAGTGAGGAAAAGACCTTGGAAGGGAAATTGATTATAGAGTCCACGCTGAGTCCTTCCTGTGCTCCGGGGTGCTCCAGCTGGGCACTGGCACTGGCGAGCATTGTGAACCTCTGAGCGGGCCAATGCTGCATGTGTCATCTTGAAGTCTGGAAAAGAAAAAGGGCTTTTGCAACGCCTCACGGGAGCCGAGCTGACTTACTTTTGTCCAAGAAGGAGCACAACTTATAGTGTCAGGTACAGCCATTGGCCTCACTTTAACTTTAACAGTCTCATTACGAACAGCAAGAGGGTGGGGGTCGTACTCGGGCAGCTCCTTTAGCTGCCGGGCGTTCCCCACCCTCTGCACCGTGTATGCAATACTCTTTTGTGTCATGCTGCAGTATGGAGCGTGTGCTTTGAGAACTGGCTCTCGCATTGGGAAGCACTAGATGTACTGGACTATAGGGACTGCAGTGTCATCATAAACCTTATCCTTTTTCTGATAGCAGTGTCTGAGACTGTGAGCTTGCTGCTTTTGTTACTCATACCCTGCAATTTGTGTTGATATTTGTGGGGGCTGCGAAGTAGTCCTTCTCCCCCCTCTTGGAGAAAGCTGTTTGGGGACTGCGAGTCAATCCCCCCCCCCTTTTCATCTTTATTTGCCGATATTGACTTTTAATAGCCTCGGAACTGGTAATGAGTATATGAACTTTTGTGCGTTTCCACCATCTGCATTTTAGCATTTAATTGTTTTCTGTTTAGCAAACTGCTTCTTTAAACCATTGCTCGGTACAGAGCTTCATGGTAGCCCTTTAGGTATGGCTGGGTAATTGTTTGCTATTGCAAGTTGTGGAAAGTTATTGGAATTTTATATTTTTTTCCTTTTGTTCCACTGTTCCTCTTCGTTTTATCTGTTGGTTGGTTTTTAGGGGCTACTAGCTCCCATTGTGAGCCAATAGGTTGACTTTTATTCCCAAGTTTAATTCAGTCCACTAAGATTTGAATCATGCGAAAAAGAAAAGCTGGGGACGAAGGGAGACCTGTGGGGGGTTGGAGGCCCAGGGAGGGGGCGGAAAAACCTCAAAAAAAAGTTAACACTGTAAAAGCAGTCAAAGCTGGAAAACCTCCCTGTGATCATCACATCCTCACAAAAATCCCTGGACTCCTGTATGGATGTAATGGCTAACAAAATTGTAAGCTGCATGAATGCAGCTAAGCGAGTCTCTAGGGAGGCTGCTCCGCTATTAGAGGGCATTTATCAAGGTAATAATGGGGCTATTGGCCCCGAAATCTTGCATCCTGAGAAGCTGGGGGAGGGGTTGGGTAACTGGGGGTAGGTCGGGAGTATGCCCAGGAATTAATCTCGATGGGCATCTCAAGGGTGAGTAGCCCAAAACTCGAGGCTCATGATAGTCTGCCTCTGGACTCCTCAATAGCATGTGAGGGAGACGAGGAGTGGTTGGAAACCCTTTTTGATGAAAAACCTAAACCTTTTCAGGTGATACTGCAATCCCTACGTGGACTGAAGGAGGGGGTCCTAAACACATTAACCATTATGGATGACCCCATAAGAACAAATCACTGAAGTTATGTGATTTGGCCAAAGGAGGGTCGGAAGGGGTGGTTGAAGGTAGGCCTTGTAGCATGTGTGAGCTAAAAAAGGGAGGCCGCCCTCTGAGCTGTGATAGGGCGGTAGAAGAGCAGGGCCAGCAGCAAACACCGGTAGCAGTTATAGTGGATGTGGAGCCAAAGAGGTGGGGAGGGGGCCTAATTGCAACGTAGAGATGGACAAAACCTTGAAAGCCATAGTACCTCCACAAGGGGTAGGGGATGAGACAATCCTAAATCTTCCGCCCGAGACGGTTCCATTTGTGGCGATAATTACTGGTCTGCCCGGTCTACCAAAGGGCGGATATGAATCAACCCTCTCCCTAATCAATAAGGCTTTGCAATGGTTTAACTCTAACCTGATGGGGCCCAAGATAGATCCTGCCATTTTTCGTATGGCCAGAAGAGTGGGCTGGGTTGGCAGCAGGCCCAAAAATCTGCCAGGAGATTGTGTAGTGGTGACCTTTTCAGATGCAACTATGGCCAATTACCTTTTAAATTCCAACCTAGCTCGAGGACTTAAGCCTAATGAAAGCCAACTATTTAGTAAGCTTCTTCCCCTGGACTATTTCTATGTGAGGGTTGGGGGGCTGGGGACGTGGGGTCAGTCCCATGGGAGCAGGGCTAGGAGGAGGACAAGGGGAAAGGTAATCCCTTAGTTTGCTCGGAACCAGACTGTCAGATAGTGGGTGGCTGGAGTAGGATCCCATCTAAGAGAGGGAACCCTACTGACAAGGTAAGGGACCCTCCCGGCGCTTTGGAACTGGCAAATCAATTTGAGATCCTAACTTCTTGCGAGGATCTGGATTGATAGACGGTTGTTCCGGTTGGGCCCCAAGTCTTGGTAAGTGGTGTGGTAGAGCAACAGAATGTCCCAACTCGAACCGGACGTGCTCTGGCAGACAAACCGGTTGAGTTTCGTCTGCTCTCGTGGAACATTGCAGGTTCATCGGGAAAGCTGAGCAACGGGTCCATTGTCGAATTACTCCAAATGAACGAGGTGGTACTTTTACAGGAAACCTGGGCGTTGGACACCCCACATCTAGATAGGTTTGTCTCCTTTGGAATCCCAGCTAAGAAGTCGAGGTAGATGTTATGGG
Source organism: Ambystoma mexicanum (assembly GCF_040938575.1). NCBI lineage: Eukaryota > Metazoa > Chordata > Amphibia > Caudata > Ambystomatidae > Ambystoma > Ambystoma mexicanum. Next base: position 548,076,191 of record NC_090931.1, on the reverse strand, counting down.
GGTTTGTGCATCATGATCAAGTCCTCCCTATACTGTGGGATTAGGGTGATTAACACAGGGATGGATTAACTGCAGGTGGTGGCCCTATCCACAGCGAAGGGGGATTCAATCTGTATCATTAACTTTTACAATAGTCCACACATCTCGGAGGCGGACAGATTGACAAAAGTGAAGGGGTTCATGGAGGACCTACTGTCTGCAGGTATGCATAAAAATGAATTCTACGTTTGGGGAGGTGATTTTAATATCAAAATGGGGATGGGCGTGGCTAAGGATGCTCTAGATCCCCTGGAGGACATGTCTGTGAATATCCCGGTTCCTTGTATGATAGACGAGAGAGTCTGCTCAAAGGGATTGCAGATGTGTTTGTGGTTGTTGTAATGGAGGTTGCGCACAGTTAACGGCCGCCTAGCCCCGGATATTCCGGGCAAGGTGACCTTCAACATCCATATGGGCTCCTCAACAATAGATTATTTTTGCACTTATGTTGGTCTATGGGAACGTACTATAAGATTTGAGGTGATTCCCAATGTGAATAGTGATCACCCTATATGCTTGTCTCTCGTGGGAGTGTTAGTGGTTGGGGTCTCACGTGATGTGGCACCCTGCCCAATAAAAGGGGTGACCAGTGGATCCAGAAGAATCAAATGGGGGACCATTGTAGAGGAGAAATTGCAATACAATCGATTATGGAGAATACACCCCTTATGGTGGATATTCTGGGGGATACTCTACCTGCGAAGGTAGTTGATAGATTTGTAGAACTAGAGGGGGCTCTAACAATCAAATTTACAAAAACAATTAAGGCCAAGGGGAGAACATCACAGAAGGGCTGGTTTGACGAGGCGTGTAAAGAAGCAAAGCGAGCACTACTACTGATCCTCAAGTACCCAGCTTCCAGTAGAAGAGCATTAACTCAGGCGAGAGCCCATTATCAAAGTGAGGTCAGACGAAGGAAAAAGGAAATTGAAGGGGTGGCCCCGGAAGGCTTATAGACCAATTTCACTGTTGGACTCTTCCTTTAAAAATTTTGGAAGATTATTGTTAGCCTGCATTGAAACCTGGCTGACAGAACAATCCATCCTTTCAGACATTCAGTTTGGGATCCGGCCAGGAGTCGGCACTATGGAACAGTCTAAACCTGTACCTGCTAGTGGCCAATTCGGCCTTCTGCAAGGGTGAGGCGGTGTATTTGGCATTCATGGACCTGAGCACGCCCTTTGACAAGGTAGACCGGGCAAAGCTCTGGGCCGTGCTCCGGTCGCTAGGTTGTCCGGGGGATATCTTGAGGGTGTTGGGAGAAATACACACAATGAGGCATGTGTGCGCAGTGGACCGGGGGGGGGGGTCACTGCACGACCTGCTTCAGTGTTGGATGTGGTGTGCGGCAGGGCTGTGTTGGCCCCCATATGTTTTTGTTTGTACATAAATGGTCTTTCTGGAGTCCTCATCAACATTTTTGCTGACTTTTTAGTTTTGGGGGGTGGGGGTGCTTTCCCTATCCTTGCGTACGCAGATGACACAGTATTGATTGCCAGAACCCCAAGAGCCTTACAGACCCTGATCAATGCATATACAACATTCATGTGCGAATTGGGTCTAAAAATGAACACCAAAAAATCTGCTGTGATGGCGTGTGTGGGCAGGAAGTGGCCTGTGGCTATGAGACCGATGCTATTTGTGGGAGAGGTGATAACCAAGGTAAAGGTATTTGATTACCTGGGGATAAGCTTCTCGGAAGCTTTATCTGGAAAGGCACATTTGGCTAAACAATCTACAAAAATGAGCCAGCAAACTGGGGACATTTTCCGTTTTATGTCACGGTGTGAGGGAGAACCACTAGAAGTGATATTTAAGATTTATAGTGCCCAAACAATGGCCGTTAACATGTATGGCGCCCCAATATGGGGCTTCCAGAGGGCTGACGAAATACAAATAAGAGAACAAATTTATTAGGAGACTGTTGGGGCTCCCGAACTCAGCTGCAAGTATTGCAATTCACCGCGAAATGGGAATGGAGTTTTGGGAAGACCTGTGGGCGTTGGCCCCGATTTTGTTCTGGGTCCGGCTATGGGCAAATGAATTTGCCTCCCTTTGCCATTTCATCATTCGATCTGTACTGGGAAAAGGGGGTTGGCAAAAAATTCCATGGCTGGACTGTATCTCCAAAGCCCTTGAGGAGGCCAACCTAGGCACTCTTTTTCCACCTGAGGCATTAATAACAAAGGCAGAGGGGAAAAGCCATAAATTGGTGCTGAGTGAGGCTGTTGCAAGGAAAAGACTATTATTGGAGTATGGAATCAAATCCGGTCAATTACACTCGTTGATCAGTAGGCCCTTTGTGATTCAACCATATCTAATCTGGAGTTCTCGTAAAAAAAAAAAAAAACAGGTGGTTAATCACAAGGGCAAGGTTCGACTCCCTCCTTCTGCAAGGAAATACAGTAAAATGGAAAGGGTTCCCCGACTCTGCTAGTTGCCTGGTGTGTGGACACCAGCGTGAAGATCTGGCACTTGTATTATTGGGTAGCCAGTTAATGTCGAATGCATTTTTTCGAATGACAATGTCGAAAACATTTGGCCAAATTTGTTTCTTTTTCGAAGGTGTTATTTTTTTCATTTACATGTTTTTTTTTTTTGGTTTCGTGAGTAAAAAAAGGGTTAAAAAAATAAATAAGGGGGGGTTTGGGCGGGAGCGCCCCCATTTCGAACAGAAAATTAAAAAGACATTAGAATTTTTTTTTTTCCGGCCACATTTTTGACATTATGGCATTCAAATAAATGTCATTCGAAATACTGTACGTTTTGTTTGTTTTTATTATTTGTAGTGCGCACCTAACCCGGGGTAGCAGGGCGCAAGAGCAACAAGAGGATTGTAGAGCTTAAGTTACAGAGAGCACAAGAGATGGGGTCCAGCTGGGTTACATTGCTGGAAGCATCAAAGCATTAAAAATTACAGGCGATATACATAATTTACAGGTTATGTAAGAATAATGTCTAAACATAAAAGGAGCGATGGATATCCACAGTATATACACAATTTACAAAGTTTATAGTGTAGCGCAGCCAGGAGATACATTAAATGTCATGTTCCTTGATCCAGCGGATGGTATTGGATCTGAAATGTAGGTAGGGAATGTCTTCCCTGAGGGATGGTGGTAGGGTATTCCAAAATTGTGCTGCTTTGACCGGAAAGCTGTTCCCACCAGACATAGTGCGTTTAAATCTTGGCACTAGAAGGAGGTTAGAGTTGGCCTTTCTAGTGGGGCGGCAGGATACTGGTCTAGTGAATCTTGTTATCAAGTATTGAGGGGCAGCTTGGTGGAGACATTTGTGAGTCAGAGACAGATTTAAGGAAGATTTTGTCTTTTGTTGACAGCCAGTTGACAGATCTGGTAAACCGTATTATTGTTTTGTATTGGTTATGCTTGGATACGTAGAGCCACATTGTTACTGGCCCTAAAGAAGACAGAGATCTGCAATTATAAGGCAGCCCTCATCTTTCTTTTGAGTGCAGATACCATTTACACTTCCTGGGCATTGCTCTCCTTTTTGAAAAGAGCAATGTACTTTAGAAAGGGGCTGATGAGGCTCCAGGGAGATGGAAGCTCTTAATGTAATGATGGAATAAAAGGGGACGTGCTTCCCCAGCAACCAAATAATTGTTATATTTTCTATTAGGGAAGGGATTATTGGAACAGTGGTTTTTATTAATGTCATGTTTTACTATGAATAGATACATCATTGTATTTTTATGGTTTTTTGTACATGATTGTTAAGGAGAATCTTTTAAAATATGAAATTGAATATTGGGAAACTGTGATGTTCTATTGTATTTGTATGTTTAATGGATCTTTGCATCCGAATAAACTTTTTGACTGACTGATAGACTGAGTGCAGATGTGTAGACTCGTCTCTCTGCAGTACAGGATGCAGGCCATAAAATTGCTTCATAGGTGGCAGTAACCTCAAGCTACATTGTCCAGAATGTATAAGGGGTATGACTACCAGGGTTAAAAGTGTTGCAGGGTTGTGGGGGATTATTGCCACATGTTGTGGGGGTGCCCTCGAGTACAACAATACCGGAAGTATGTCTTCTCCTAGATCAAAGTGATTGATGGGATTCCTAGAGAGGCCTCGCTATGGATGCTCTTGTTTACGGTGAAGGTGGAGGAGATTGAGGATCGTCTGCATATGGTGCAGATCCTGTTGGTGGTTTCCAGAAGTTGCCTGGCTCAATTCTGGTAAAGAAAAGGGTTACCCACGGAAAGTGATTGAGTGGCTAAAGTCAGTGCCATATATGATATGGAGTTTCTCTTGCATCTCCTTAAGGAATCGGTCTATATTGATATCCTGTGGCTACCCTTCTGCGAGAAATACAGCTGATAACTCGGCCCGACTGGGGTGTGGATGAGCTGTGGGGCTTCCCGCGAGATAATGTGCTAACAATGTGTTAACATAAGCTGCATTGGGGAGCGAGGGGAATGGGGTAGGATAGTGAGTGGGGGGGGGTCTATATATGTAAAATACTGATGATTAAGAATTACCTGTTTTGTATTTCCTTATTTCCAAATACCAATAAAATGCAATTTTGGAGAACAAAGTTAAAGTTTCAGTGGATTTCGAGATTATCGGGAGAGGAAAGGCAGGCAAACTGACAGGTCGCCCAGCTTTCAGAGAATAAAGCAGCAAAAAAACCTCCAATATAGGCTTTTTCCCCACCACTCCAGAATCAACTGATGCAAAGAAATAATGATTTTTACGTCCAAATCCACTCCTCCCCGGTTGGGGGCAGCATTTCACATTTTCATTGCAGCTGGCGTACCATCTCAGAGGATTCTTTGACCATGTCAGTTGTCAGGAGGGAATACAGATTACCCATCCCCTCCATCTTCTCCTCTAGCTCGTATAGGAACAGCGACTCTCCTTTGAGAAATTGCCAACCTTTTGACGATAAATGTAATCAAGAAGTCCCTCCTCAGGAAAAAGGTTGTGGTTTTTCTGCTCGCCTTTTTACTGTACCCAAGAAAAACCAGGCTGGCCGGCAGACAGTATTGGACCTTTCCTTTTTTAAATCTATTCTCTTCACCTAAAAGTTCAAGATGGATATGCCCACTCCTATTCAGAATGCCCTCATCCAGAGAGATTGGTTGTGCGCAGTGGATCTACAGGACACATATATTCAAGTTCCAATATACGTGGTGCCTAAGAAATTACTGATTTTCAGCATCATATTCTCCTGCTTGGACTGTGTGCCGCCCCCAGGGTATGTACAAAACTGATGGCTCCCATATCGGCAGAACTACGGGTGAAAGGTATACATATTTATCCCTGTATGGACAACTGGCTCATCCGATCGGAGACCTGCGGGGGAGCAGCCTCCCTAGAGCAGATACTACAGTTACTTTTCAGTCTGGGACTGTCTATCAACAACAAGAAGTCCTGTCTGGTTCCAACGCAGAGCATCACCTTTATAGGGGTAAGATTGGATACAAGGTTATCAAAGTGTTCCTCATGGAAAGATTGTTGTTTTGTTCTCGCCTGTTCCCCTCCCTTGCCTTGTCGCGCTCTGAAAACTTGTGTACGGGCGCAATATAAAATATCATGGAACAAAGGATACAAGACATACGGTAGTCCATTTCACACTTTCTAGTCGGAAAGACACCTCAGTGTGGTAGTTTCAGTACCTTCTCTGCCTCATGGCAGCATCTATTCTGGCTCTGCTACTGGCCCGCCTCAAAATACGGAGACTCGAGATGCTTTTAGCAAATTCCTGGATTCAAGAGAAGCATCATCAATCGGAAATAATTCCATTACACCCCAGCTTGAGGCCAAATCTACTGTGTTGGATGAACTAAATGAATCTACAGTTAGGAGTTCCCTTTCAGAACCTTCCACATTTGCACGCCAAAACTTCCGATCCCTCCATGATGGATGGGGTGCCACCTTGGGGCAGTTCCAAACTCATGCACTTTGGTCTACAGCGGAATCCCAGTGGTTTACTCTTTTGGAGCTTCTGGCAATTTTCAAAGCTCTAAATGATTTCCTTCCCTTGATTCAGCGCTACACAGTCCTCCTAAGAACCGACAACACAACAGCCATGTTCTATGTAAACAAATGGGGCATAACAAGATACTCTCCTTTGTCATTTTAAAATTTCAGATTGCGCTCTGCAACACCAGATATATATGCACGCTGTTCATTTAGTAGGAGACCTCACACTGCAACCACGAATGGGAGCTAAAAGACTTGGTCCTCCAGATCTATGTTACTTCTCAAAAAATTCTCAAGATGGTGTACTCTAAATTCATATTTCAGAGGCAATTTGCTTGATTATTCAAAATTGTGTATATCGCATGTGGTGATATTACCATTAGATTAAGCATCGAATAATACCCAACTTTTCTCTCGTCTCTTTTTCCCTCTTCCCCTCTTGTTCCTAACTATTCCGTACTCTGTCTTCTCGGCCCTGGAGACTCTATTTCTACCTCACACTCTCAACTTGGCTGGCTTACCTTCCTCTCACAATTGAAATTTCAATTCCTATGTCTTGTCTACAAATCTCTCCATGACCTCGCCCCCCGATCTCTCTTCCCTCCTCTCATTTCACTCTCCCTCCCGCCTCCCGCTCTCTCCAATCAGCTGATCTCTACCTTCTTACTGTACACCCTGCCCCTTGTGCCACCTCACGCTTCTGATTCTTCCAACTCTTGGTCCCCCCTCCACTTGAACTCCCTACCTCTCTGTCCACTCCACCCCCACCTACTCATCCTTCCGCTCCTCCTTAAACGCCTTTCTTCGCCACTCCCCAAACCCCCCCCCCCCCCCCTCAGGCCCCCTGCACCCTCCTTCCACTCGCCTCCCTCCTTCCCCGGACCTCATACTGGATACTGTAACCACCAAGAGGCTTAGGCGGTCACCTGGGGGCTTCCACCCCTTCCCCCTCCCTCCTCCCCCTTCCTCCACCCCCTTCCTCCCACTCCTGCTGACCTCAAACCTGACAGATACCCCCTTCACCTACATCCTCTCCCTTCCCCTTCATCCTCTCCCTTCCCCTTCTTCCCCTCCTTTTGAGTAAATTGTTCCACATACTGTACTACTGGTTTGTTTTATGTTTGTAAATATGCTTCTTTCATTAGTGTACCTTTTTTTTATTCTGTAAAGCGCTTTGGAGTAAAGCGTTATATAAACTCAATAAACATAACTATTACATCACAACTTTTGTATTTAATTGCCTTTATTGCAATGATATGCTGAATTGTTTTAGATTTGCTTATAGGTCAACAGTACCATTGATTTGAAATGTATTGATATATATGACAATTTGTGAAACACAGATTTGATACTGTGCCTTGAGAAAGACCTATATGGTCAGAACACATGTCCGCAACCTCAGTATCAACCGTACACGCCCAATTTTAGTATTGTCCACAAAATAAACACCATCGACATCAGTTTGTATTGTTTCATTAGGACATCCTTGTGATAGCGCATATATGTGGAACTGTCTGGCATTATTTCTATTGTCATACGCAGGGGTAGCCTATAGTTCCATTACACTCGCAGCTGTCCAAGTTATACTCATTTCAACAATAATACTAACATACGGTTAGCTGCAGCACACCAAACACTAGGTACCCAAAATAACACGTACATTAAAACCGCAAGTAGCAACGTTTTTCAGCTCTACTGCGGCAGAGTCAGAAATCCTTTGGGTATGGTCTCCAAATCCCTTGGGACAGCAAAGTGTGCTACACATTTCCCCCATTGCCTTGGATTCCGAGGATCCTCTCAAAATTCAGAAAATCAATTAATTTTACTCTACTGATGGCACCAAACTGGCCAACCGGAATATGCTACTTGGACCCTCTACTACTCAGTGCGCACAACCCATGGCTACTCCCTGTGACTCAGGATCTACTGTCTCAGCAGGAGCGGGATGGTTTCCCACCCCTCCTCGATATCGCTGAAGTTGGCAGCCTGGGACCTGAGCAGTTAGTCTTTGCTGGGTTTGCCCTGTCGGATGGTAATATGGCTTTTATGCAAGCTGCAAGGAAAATATCACTGAGGTCGCAGGATAAGAGCAAATGGACTAGTTCCTGCTTTTGAATGCGGGGGCACTCTCTGAATCCGTTATATCATTCTTTGGACAATACTGGATCTTTTTTGTCTTAGCCATGACAGGAGTTAAAATTCAGTCCTGTCGTACATATTTATCAGCTGTTGGAGGTTATGTTAGTTCTCCAAACCTTCGAATATCTACATCTTATCCTATTATGAAAAGGCACTTTGACGGTCTACTTAGGCTTTACCCACAAGTGTGCAAGCCCCATCCGTTCTGGTATCTCCATTTACTATTGTCATCAATATCCCAGGAGCATTTCGAACCCATATCATCAGCTGACCTAAAACTGGTTTCATGGAAGACTGCCTTTTTGGTAGCCATAACTTCGACTAGGATTGGCAAATTTAAGGTGCAGTCTGCATCGGAGCCCTTGCACAGTTCATAAAGTTACAGTTCTTTGAACACATCCTAAGTTCTTACCCAAAGTGGTGTCTGCGTTTCACTTGAACCAAGAGATAGATCTACCCACGTTTTTTCCCCCTCACCCCAGCCGTGGGGTGAGAGTCCTTCATTCACTTGATGTTTAGCATGCATGAAATGTTATCTAGACTGCTCGAAGGAATACAGGAAATCAGACGGCTTGTTCATATCCTTTGGAGGTCAACAGACTGGCCTCCAAACTTCAGAAGCCACCATGTCTCGGTGGATCATCTCTTGTATTGCGGAGGCATAGAAACTTCAGAAAAGAACATTACCATAAGGGCTTACATGCTCATGCAGTTCGAGCTAAGGCAACAGCACTGGCATTCCAAAGAAACACTCCCAGGGAAGTTATTAGTAAGGCAACATTTTCTTCCCCTTCTGAGTTATGCAAACATTACAGTATGATACCGCAGCCAGAACAGATGATAGATTTGGTCTGGCATTTCTGCAGAAACTTTTTGCTTTAAATTAATCCTTCCAACCACCCAGTAGGAGTAGGAAAAAGTACTCCCCGTAGTGACTTCAATACTCTTAGTCTGTACTCTTAGTCCATAGTCCCCTTTTCTCTGTATGCCCTGCCTGCCATCAACCTCTAACAATTAGTCAGGTTTCCTGTTTTGCATATCCAAGGACTGACTGGTGTTGCTGGTGGGCGGAGTTGGCAGGGCTGGCCGCTCCCACGCGCCACCCATTTTGAAAAGGGAAATTTATTTTGAGGGTTGCCAAAAGTGTACCAGTCCCGTCCCACCCATAAGTATGGAGGAAAATGGACTGTGGTCAAAGAGTACACTATGGTAACTTTATTTTTCGTGGCAGTGCTTTAGGCCAAAATTGAAGTCCAGCATCCCCATCTAGCCTGAGATCTTGAAAAGGGCTAAATGATTTGTGATACACCACACTCCATCCAATTAATAAGATGATTGATGTAAAATTCCTTCCTTCAGCAAATGAACGCTTTGCTTCACTTTGAACACCCTAGCTCACTCGACCATTGTTTCGCCAGCTTTAACTCAGTCACTGTCAGCCTCTTTTTCTCAGCAGTCACTCTTAACTTACAATAAGGCCTAGAAGTTCCTGTACTATTAGGGCAAGAATGTAGCTGATCACCCCCTTGGGTATGCAACACAACATGCTTCTGCACTTGTGATGGCCTGTCCTGTGAAACTGGAAAGACATCTCATCAGTGGCTCCTGGCCTCTCACTTGACAGGAAAGAGATCCTTTTAACGGGTGTCGGAAGCCAAGGTGACCCACGACCACTTCTAACCTGTGGCAGGGCACGTTGGCACTGTTACTGTCGAACTTTGCCTAGTCCCTGACACCAGATGCATATCCAAGGACTGACAAGTGTGCAAGCCCCATCCGCAAAAAGTCACTACAGGACTTAAGTGGGCTGCGCAGGAAGTGATGCGAGGGTACGTTTCACTTTTTTGATTTTCTCTTCTGATTGGAGCAAAATGAGTGTAGGCTTCCGGAACACTTTTTACCAGAGATTGTCTGCTCACACCCAAAAGCAAGTGGCAGGCCATATATAGTTGTCAAGACTGCTCTGTCCCCCAGGGCATATTAAATATAAATCGTGCCGTGCTTGACGTTGAAAACAGGTTGCAGTACCTGAAGAAATAAATAGTCTTACGTGACATAAGCGGAGGGCTAGTTTTTGAAGGCAGCGTCACATACTGTAGAAACACAGTAAGCAAATGGGCGGGCGGTGGGGGGGTTCCTGCACATGCATAAAAGTTGTTCAGTCCTACTTCAGAGGCATGACTGGGCAAGGAGCACCATGTATATGCTGCAGCTTGACTTTTATAAATGTTTTTGCTGTGCCAATGGCCCTAGTCCTATAGTCCTACCCGCATTAGGGTTGATATTACTTTGGGTACAGGTTAGGAACGTTTCTTTGGGAGAAGGCCATTTTAACTGACTTCCCAAGAAATGCAGAGAGGTGCAGGGCATTCGTTTACTGTTTGCTTGTCTCCAGATCAGTATGATGGAAGAGATTCAGCTCATGAAAGGATATAATTAATTGATATCCATTTCTTAGTTTATAATTTTCCTTTAGCATTGACGAGGTGTTTCGCTCTATCAGGCAGGCGTACCCCCAACAATGGAGCTCATTGATTTTTCAGGTAACAGTGTTACCATTTGAACTTAAAAATTCAAGGTTATTTAATCACCTTAATTTTGACTCAGTTGGTGATGTCTGTGTAATTAACAAAATGTTGAACAACTTGTACTTTTCTCTCCACTGTGTGGAGTAACAAATTAACTGTTAACCCATCATCCTTTTTGCAAACCTGTGGTCCCCAGCTGAAACTCAACAGGCTGTGTTCCTAGAAGGCCAACAGTAGGTATTTGCCATACTCTGGAAAACTATTTACATGAAATAAAACCCATTTTAGAATTCAAGGAGACCATTTCCAGAGTTGGTTGTTGCTTGTATGTTACTAAATAATAACATAGGTTCTATTGCTCATATGGCCATTCTGCATCTGTACGAAGCAGCCTTTTGAGGGATTTACCATTATCGTAAATATGCAAGGCAGTTAGGCAATTATTGGGTAAATCCGTAATTGCATGCTGTTTGTGTACAGATGCAAGTGCAGGCTCCTGCGCTTGCATCCCTAAAACACCTTTTCTTATGATCCATTCTCCTCAGTCCTAAGCTCTCCTTTTGGGTGCGTTTTTACTGTTCAATAGTCAATTTGTGCATTTTAGATGGCGCTTTTGCTAGAGAACATGTTACTGAACTGCAGCAGTTGATTGGGCTGAGTGGAGCACACATTTGTTGTTGGGAGCTGTTGAAGGTTGTTCCACATAATGAAATACTTAATTGCAAAACATTTTAATTGTTTCTACACAGGATTTAAGGCTTTGGTTTGACTGCTATTGGTCTTCTAAGTAGACTTTATGCTGTAGTCTTAATTTATGACGGAGACCTGTACTCTTTGCTTTAAATTGATGCATTTTTTATTTTGATTCTTTAAACGTCATATGTTTTGTCATTTATTTCAATCAGGTTGAAGCTACTTTTGCCATGGTTGGAGTCAAGAATCCACGAGGGTTGTGAGGAGCCTGCTACCCATAATGCGCTTGCCAAAATCTATATTGACAGCAACAACAATCCCGAGAGATTTTTGCGGGAAAATCCTTACTATGATAGCCGCGTTGTTGGAAAGTACTGTGAGAAGAGAGACCCCCACTTGGCATGTGTGGCTTATGAGCGAGGCCAGTGTGATCTGGAACTTATTAATGTGCGTAACTTTAATTAGATACTGGGAAGGGGTCTGTTCTATCGGGTTACATTGTTTACACCAGTCAGTTGTGCAACATTCAACATTAAATGTCAAATACCATTGATGAGATTTAGTAGAGAAACGTTGATATATACCTTAACGAATGTTCACTTGGAACCATTTTCATCGCTGACTTTGCTCTGACTTTATCATTTTAAGGTGTGCAATGAAAATTCGCTGTTCAAGAGTTTGTCACGTTACCTCGTTCGCCGCAAAGATCCTGAGCTGTGGGCAAGTGTTCTCCTAGAAAGCAACCCATACAGAAGACCGCTGATAGATCAGGTATGTCTCTTTATATGATGCTGGGATTGTTGTAAAACATATCGGTGCATTCTGCACAATCGGTATGTACAATTGCTAAACTTAGACTCTTGTTTAATGTTCTGACTCCAGAAGAATGGCACCAAAAAAAACAAGTCTTTGCTTACTGCTTCTTCCCTACTACCTCACTCATGTTAACCAGGGAAGTCATTTGGGGGTTGCCAGGGGCTGTAGCTGCGACCCCCGAGGCCTCCCTTGCTACCTCTGTGTTCTCCCTTGCAACCCTTTTCAGCTCCTGGGATTTGGCCTCCGCCATGTGGCTCTGTTTCTAGAGTGGTTGGCTTTCTCTTTCAGGCCTCAATTTTTTAAAAAAACTTTTTCAAAAAAGAGCGGGTTCCACAAGTGTAACACGTTGAGCAGTGACCCTAAATAAGAAAGAATAGGAATAACAGATAATTTGTCTTTCTGGAATTCTATTCAATAATTGCTAGACTCATTAAAGGTTTCTTTCAGGAACACCTCAGCGGGTACGTCACTAATTTAGTCTGTTCTTAAACCCCTCAAATTCATAATGCAGACAAAAACATACAAAAAGCATTTATTTATTGGACAGTTGTAGGGTACCTATACATAAGTGTTCCCAGGTGCCACAAGACAAGAAGGGTTGAGGGGGAAACAAGGGATAGCGTACGAAACTAGCAACAACAAAAAAGACTGTTATATTGGCCTTGTGACAATCCTACCATGCAAGTACTTGAGGATAAGTGCAAGGGGAGGGGTGGAGAGAGAATTGCAATAGTGGGGGGACCCTATGGGACCCCAGAGCAGCAAGTGCCAGGGGAGAGGTGGGGGTGGCGCAGTGCAGTGGGCAGGCGGACTGGGTGAGGATAGTCTGATAAAGAGAGGGCGAGTGCTAGCGAAGGAAGCTGGTAGGGATTGGTGCAGGGGTGGTCCGGTCCCTGTAAGACTCAGAATGGGACCAGGCCCCAGTCAAAGCGGCAGGTGGAGAGTTTAACAAGGGAGGGGGGGAGATGGAAGGCGAAAGAGAAAAGGAAGGTCTTGAGAAGTTTCTGGAACTTAAGAAGATACTGCTTAAGTCTGATGGGGAGAGGGAAGCTGTTCCAAGGGGAGGTGCCACCCGAGGAGAGGGTCTATCACCCACTCTTAGCTTGGGGAAATGTCTGACCTGCAGAGTTTTAGCTAGGGGACCGAAGGGTTCTGGTTGGGTGGTATTTGGTGATGGAAAGCTGGATGTAGAGGTCCCAGGCCCCAGACATCCTTGTGGACGATGCAGGGGGTTTTGAATTTGATCCATGCAGTTACTGTGAGCCAGTGGAGAGACTTTAGGGCTGGAGAGATGCAGTCCCTGGGCTTGAGGCCAAGGTTAAGTCTTGCAGCCCTATTCTGGATTAGTTGGAGGGTGCGAAGGGAGGAAAGAGAAAGGTGGAGGAAGAGACTGTTGCAGTAGTCCAGTTTAGAGAGAACCACAGGGCTCTGGAGACATTGAGCTTCTGGGGGTAGGTGAGGAAAGGTAGGCTGGCCCCTAGGAGTTGGAGCTGAAAGTTGGACTTCTTGACAACGTCTGTGATGTGTGAAGAAAAGAGTCAAAGATGACCCCCAAGTTTTTTTGCCTCACAAGTGGGTGGGGGGAGGGGACCCAAGGAGTCTGGCCAGAGAGTGAGGGGGAAGCTGGGAGCGGGCGGCCCAATGAGAAGGATCTCAGTCTTGCTGGCATTGAGGCAGAGGTCATTGGCAGAGGACCATGCCTGAATATCAGTCAGGAATAAGGCAGGAAGAGGAGGAGGGGCAGGGTTGGGAAAGGTAGCCGGAATGAGAGTTGTGTCTGCGTAACACTGGAAGTAGGGAGAGTAGGTGGAGATCAAGGGGGACAAAAGGGCCAGGTAGATGTTGAAGAACCATTGCGATAGGATAGAGCCCTGAGGAACGCCACAAGTAGAGAGTGAGGTGGAGGACAAAAAGGGACCCATTTGATCTTGGGAGGGTCTGTTGGAGAGAAAGAAGGTAAGCCACGCCAGTGCCCTGTCCATGATGCCATGGGTATCAGACTGTTTATGAGGATGGAGTGATTCAGTGTCAAAGGCAGAATAGAGATAAAGTAGGTTTAACACAGATGGAGAGTTGGGGTCCAGGTTGGAGAGTACGTCTTCATGGTTATTCAGGAGAGAGCGGTTTCCGTGCCTCTGGCTGCCCTGAAGCCAGACTGGCGGCCATGGAGGCCGCCAGTAGTTTCAGTGTGGAGGGTCAATTGGGAGTTGGCCAGTTTCTTGATGAGTTTCCCCTAGAAGGGGGTGATGGACCAGAGGGGTCAGGAATATCTATTTTTCTTACTCCTACATCCCATCCCCTTTCCCCCATACTGTATGGGTGTCCCTCGCTAGGGAGACAGAACCTTTTTCACCAGAAAAATCATCTTCCCCCTTTAAATTTCGATGCGTGTGGGGTGAGGGTGTGGCCCTGGGAGCATGTGCTCCCCTGACTCCGCCCACCAGCGCCACTCCCCAGTCCTCTTTTCCGCATCGACGTGAACAGACTGCTTTCACCAGCGCTCTTGGGTTAGGCCTCTGGCATAGTAATGCCATGCACTCTTCCCCGGAGAAGTACTTTTGTCTTCTTTTTCTCTTTCAATTGTCAGGTACTACTTTGTCCTCTGGCGCCACGTCCTCCCTGGCGCATGTTGACAACGTTGGGCTTCAGCAGGTGTCCAGCCTGCATGGGTCCCTGCCCAACGTCCAACCTCCACGCACTCTGCCTCCGCTGCCTTGGCCCCAACCACGGCTGCGACGGCTGTACCGCACGCAACGCTCTTGACACTGCGTGCCATCGAGAACAGACTAAGCAGGTGGAGGGAGCTCTTTGGAAGGTCTCCTCCAGAAGACCTAAAAGCGTTTGTGAAGCAGAAGACTAGGCCTAAGGTAGGTGCACTGTTCTCCTCTGCCCCCCCGCAGAGGCCACTCCTTTCTTAGGAAGCGCACTAGCGGGAGGGACCCAACGGGTCCTACGACAAGCACAGGCACTGATGCTGCTCCAGCTACTGGCCACCAGGCCGAGGAGGTCTCCAGATCCTACCGGTGACTCAGTGGAGGGACTGCAAGGTTCTATTACCGGGTCTCAACCTGAGGGGCTACGCCCTAACACTGGATTGATGTCTGAGAGGGCGCCTGTATGCAGCACTACTGGCGCCACAGCCGAGGGCACTCCGCCTACCAGGTCCCGACCTGAGGTGCAGGGTAGGCCTCAACCTCCACCGCTCCGCGTACTGGAGGAAGCTGGGCCTAGCGCAGCAAGTACCACGACACAGGCACGTGGCATGCAGTAAAGCAAAATGGCAGCCGGGCCAGACAAAATGGCGGCTCACCTGACACCGTTTCCCTTTTGGGGACCAGGTAGGGGAGCGAGTTTGCAGGTGGGACTGGTCAACGCCTGTCACTTGGCCCACAGCATACCCATTGACTTTGCATGGCAGATAACCTCATTCCATACAGCAAGACCGGGCACCCCTAAATTGCAACCCTTGGACCCTGCGCCTATACCAATTCCATCAAACACTCCTCCGGCCTGTGAAGACAGGTTCTTTGAGAAATTCCTTACTCTCATGAGGTCCCCACAGATTGGTTCCATCCTTAGGCATGTTATCAGGGACATGCTCCCTCCGGTACCGTCGCTTGCACCCACGCAGCCTTTGCATCCAGCTCCTCTGGGTCCAGCGCAGCCCCATGGGCCTGCGCCTGTCCCTACTACACCGGCTCCCAAGCCTGTACCAGTCACAGCAGGCCTGTCTACACTGCTGCAGCAGCCTCTGGTACTGATAATCAGTACGCCACAGCTTCCTGTGCCCAGCACTCCTCTGGCTGCAACGGACCAGCAAGACACAATGGTGGACACAGATGAAAATGACTATTTAGACACTCCATCAGCTAAAGCCTTTCGCGAACGTCTGGCGGGCCTGGCTGAGTATGTGGGGATCCCACAGCCACTGGTGGAACAAGCTGGGCCGGGGGTATTGGCAGAAGTTCTCACTCTAGGCCCCACAGCTAGAACGGGAATCCAAATGCAGAAGGATGTGGTGGCGCTTGCCCAAAAAGGATGGCTCAAACCACACTCTACACAGCCTACAAATGGGTACCTCAGCGCCAAGTTTAGGCAAATGGAGGGGGACCCCCCTCTCACTGTCAGTGCACCCCCAGCCACACTCATGTGATTGCTGCAGCTTTACTCTACTCCAAGCCAATCGTCCTCTGCTACATCAGCCTCTGCACTCCTGGGTAAGGAGGAGAAGATCCTTGAAGCATATGGAAAGAATCTATTCCAACGCTTCTCTCCTTCTGCGCCAGTCCAATGCTGATGCCATGCTGGCTACAGTCAACCAGAGGCTCTGGCGAGAGATTGCTGATTTCCTTCCCGAGCTCGCTGTGCAGAGATAGGCACGCTTCAAGGCTGGGCTGGCTTAAAACAGTAGTGCAGGACATAATGGCGTCCACTGTGGCTCACATTGACACCTCCCGGTGTGCCCAATGTATTGCTATCAACATGAGGACGGCCTGGCTACAGGCCACCCTGATATCCAGGAGCGTATACTGGACCTTCCTTTCAGGGAGGGTGTTGGGGAGGGGGGGGGAAACGGAGGGGGGTGTTCTGTTCCATTGTACCACGGACGAGGAACTCTACAAGAATAGTTTGCAGACCGTCAAGTCCTCATCAATCCTCACTAAGTCCACCCCCAAGGCATATAGCCAGGCACACCAGCGCTCAGACAAGGGTCGGTCTTTTGGGTCTTTTGGAGGGTTCAGGGGCTTCCAGGAGATACAGTCCAGACAACCGGACAGATCCCCAAGCCAGCTCTGGCACAAGGCGGCTCACAAGGGCTTTTCCCAGTCTCCCTCCTCAGCCCAGACCTGGGAGGGCAACAAAGCATGATGCAACCATCCAGATCCACACAAGTCTCTGGTGGAGGGGTGGGGCGACCTTGCCCTTCACTCATCACTGGCAGACGAGGCTCACGGACCCATAGATCCTCTCAGTAGTATCCACGGGCTTCTGGCTACCTATCCCTCCTTACCCTCTCTCCTCCGCTCCCACAGATTGGTACAGCAACTCTGTTGGCAGAAATTTGCTCGCTCGTAGAGTCGGGCAGTGTGGGAAATCCCAGCCTCAAAGCAGGGTCTGGGCTTCTATTCACAGATTTTCCCCATACACAAGAAGAACCAGGCTGGTCTAAGAGTTGTTGGACCTTTCCACCTTGAACCTTTCCCTTCCGCTCCAAAAGTTCAAGATGGTTACCCCAGCACTTATAGCAGAGACTTTTTGTGCGGGAGACTGGATGTGCTCCCTGGATTTGAAGGATGCCTACCTACACGTCCCGATCTGGCAGTCCCATCAATCCTTTGAGGTTCAGGATCATGGGACTTCATTTCCAATACAAGGTTCTACCCTTTGGCCTCAATTCAGCCCCCAAGGTCTTAACAAGACTGAACGTGGTGGCAGCCCTGCTTAGGGTCACCACATCTACCAACACCTAGACTGGCTCGTCAGGGCAAGGTCTCCAGAGTCAGTCCGCCCTCATGAATACACTACACAAGCTGGGGGACATTCGATCAATCTCAAGAAATCACAGTTGGAGCCAATGAGGAGTCTAACTGTTCTGCTGGTCTTCATATGGAATACAAGCTCTGAGAGGATTTTCCCCGCAGAGTATAAGATCACAGCCATCAAGAGGGCCATGGGGCATTTTCTCTGAGCAGTGACCTCGGCGTGGTGGTACCACCACCTCCTGGGCATCATGGCAGCATGTCTCCTCGCAAGTGCCCCATAACGAGGCTCAGGATGAGGCGCATGCAGTTGCACTACGCAGCCTTCTAGAGCCAGGAGAAGGGTTCCCAGGCGGAGATGGTCAGCATCCCACATCGCCTCCACTAGGACCTAGTCTGGTGGCGAATGGACACCAACCTGGGTATAGGCGGGCCCTTCCCTCAACCAGTGCATCAGGTCACCATCACCACGGACTCTTCCCTAGAAGGATGGGGAGCTACCTTGGGCTGCCACATAATCCAATCTGGTGTGGTCCCGTTACTAGCAGGCAGCTCACATCAACTGGGTTGAGTTGATGGCCATCTGGCTCGCCCTCAAAGCTTTCCTCCCGATGATCAGCGGCAAGGCAATCCTTATTCAGACCGACAGCTCCACCAGCATGTATTACATCAGCAAACAGGGTGGCACCAGGTCCCCTCCCCTCTGCACTCTAGCAGTTGATATTTGGGAGTGGGCTCTGGTAAACGACATGCAACTGGCAGCAATACACCTCCCAGTGGACTCCAACCTGGAGGCGGGCAGGCTCAGCAGGCTGGGTGTGGACAACTACGAATGGCAGTTGAACGAAAAAGGTACTTCAGGGGATCTTCGATAGGTGGGTTCATCCTCAGGTGGACCTTTTAGCAACCTGGTACAACAGGACGTGCCCCCAGTTCGTGTCCTGGCAGGGACAGGGCAGGGGCTCCCTGGGCGACAATATGCAGATTCAGTGGGACGGCATAAACGTGTATGCCTTCCCTCAGAACCCCCTTTTCCACAGGGTAATCCCCAAGATCCAGGAGGCCCAGCACCTATGTAGTATCCTGATAGCTCTGTAGTGGCCAGCAAGACCATGGTTCTGAGAGCTACTCAGCCTGTCGGATCAGGCCCTGGTGCACCTTCCGCTGAGCCCAGCACACCTGCTCTCTCAGCAGGGGGGTGGAGGGGTAGTTATCCCTCGCAGCGTGGTTCCTGAACACATCACACTGAGGCATCTGCGGCTGTCGCAAGCTAACCTAAGCATATACAGGGGGCTAGGAGCGATGCTACCAGGAGCCAGTACAAAAGCAATTGGATTAGGATGTCACTGGGCAGAATCAAGGGAGGTCGGTCAGTTTGCCTGCACGTTGGATGACGTGCTATCCTTCTCTGCACACCTTGCACCTATCTGGTGGCTATTGGATCCTACAGGAACTCAGAGGAGGCATTTTCATCTTCGAATGGATTGTGTCCTCCAACGTATTCTTCATCTTAGATGTATTCGCCCAGCTTTAGCTGCTTCATAAAAAACTTTCGGCAGAGGGTGCCGTGCGTCGATGTCGTCGAGTCGAAGTCCCTCGAAGGCCTCCGTCGATGGTGATGTCATTGTGTATACAAGTAGTACGCGCGGCGCCCATTGGCCTCAGTTCCGTTTTTCCGCAGTACGTGTTGCTTTGGAGACTCGGCACGCCTTAATAGTTCTGTGATGCAGTTATTGTGAAGTAGATATCTGAGATGTCCTCATCGTCGACCCATACTACCCCGCGTTCGGGGTTCAAGAAATGTAAATCCTGCGGGTCCAAAATGTTGATCACGGATCCGCACCGAGAATGTCTGTGGTGCCTCGGTGAAGGGCAGGGTCTTGCGAGAGTGGAAGGGAAAACTACAGCTAGGTCGAAACCCTGACCATAAAGCCTCAAGTGTCGGGTCGAGGTCACATGAGGGGAAATCTCCTCGACGCGAAAGGAAAAAGCATAGGTCTAGGTCCCGAAGTGGTTCACACCACTCTTTGGCTTTGACGAAAAGTCTAAAAAAAAAAAGACGCCAACGGCCCCCTTCCACCTCCTCTTCGGATAAATCCCCCAAGAGAATGAAATGCCCATTTAGAATTTAAATGATGGAGGTTTTTGAAAAGGCTAAGCCTCGGTCCGCGCCTTCCTCGAAAGTTTCGAGTCCTACCGTTCGGGTTGACCACTCCCCGAGGGTCTTTAACAAGTTGATGGTAGTGGTGGCAGTGCACCTCAGGAGAGGGGGGGGGATTCACGTCTACCCCTACCTGGGCAATTAATTGGTTGATCAGGGCGCGTTTTGCCGAACAAGGCCTGGATCATCTGAAAGTCACCTGCCACTTCATCCACAGACTGGGCTTCTCCCTCAATTTCAAGAAGTCACAAATGACACCTTCCCAACAGCTCCAGTACATGGGGCTGTATTAGACACATCCTTGGGAAAGAGCTCACCTCCCAAGTCGAGGGCTCAAGCCAATCTTCAGATGGTTTCCAAATTTCAAAATGCCCAAAATCTCCAGGTCTACGGATTCTTGAGGTTTCTTGGCCTCATAGCATCCTGCATTTTCCTAGTGCCAGAAGCACGCCTGAGGATGAGATCCCTTCAATGGGCTCTAAAGACTTAATGGTCCCAGTTCTCGGGACAAATGACGGATCTCTTTCAGATTCTGAACAAGGTTCGGCAGGATCTTCTGTGGTGGACTTGCACAGAGAACATCCTAAAAGGAGAACATTTTTGGCAACCATGGCCGGAGATTACAGTAGTGACGGACGCCTCACTCATGGGGTGGGGAGCTCATGCCAACGATCTGACAATCAGCGGTCGTTGGTCTCCATCGGAGTCCAAACTACACATCAACCTTTTAGAGCTGAGAGCAATCGGACTGGCGCTCAAGGCTTTTCTGCCATCTGTCAGGGGAAGAAATGTCCTAATGACGGACAACACAGTGGCCATGCATTACCTAAACAAAAGAGGTGGTGTAGGGTCACTACCTCTGTGCAGATAGGCAATGCGGCTCTGTTATTTGGCAATTCAAGAAGGAATCTCCTTAATGACATTTCATCTAGCCGGGGAGGAGAATGACTGCGGACGCTCTGAGCAGGCAGAGTATGATGTCCCACGAGTGGGAACTGGCTCAGGAAGTCCTTCAGGAGATCTTCACCCTTTGGGGAACCCCTCAAGTAGACTGGTTTGCGACTGGAATCAACCGGAAGCGCAAAAGGTATTGCTCAAGGGAATATCCCCCAAGAGGCGCTCTAGGGGACGCGTTCGTGGTGGGGTGGAACTTCCCACTCTATATGCGTTAACTCAGATTCCTGCTATTCCTCAAGTCGTCAGGAGATGAGACAGTTTGGATCCACATGATCCTAATTGCCCCGGATTGGGGCAGGAGAACGTGGTACCGGACCTTCCAGACATGCCCATCTGTCCTCTGTTACATCTAGCTCAGAGAGAGGACCTTCTCTCACAAATGGAGGGCCAGGTTCTCCATCCAGAGGTTAGGACTCTCAACCTTCATGCTTGGTATCTGAAAGGCTGAGATGGAAGGATTGGGACCTTCCAAATGACGTCATAAGGTGTTGCTTTTGGCAAGAAGGCCAGCAACAAAATCTCTGTACCGTTGCCGCTGGAAGAAGTTTTGCAACTGGTGCAGGAAAAAGAATGTTGATCCTTTTCTGTGTTCTATCCCAGAAGTGTTCACTTTCCTCTTGTCCCTGGCGCATAGAGGTCTCAATGTTGGGACCATTAAATGTGATCTTGCAGTGCTTTGCATCTTCAAGCACTCTTACGAAGAATGTTCCTACTTTAAAATTCCTTTGATAATACAATTCTTAAAGGGTCTCACCAATGTGTTCCCTCCTTCTTTCCAAGTCCCAGTTTTGGACCTTTAATCTGGTTCTAAAGTTTTTAATGTGTGCCCCTTTTGAACCTTTGCTCCTCCAGAGAGCTTTTTACACTGCTTTAGGAGTCTATCTAAGATGAAGAATACACTGGAGGACACAATCCATTCGAAGAACAAGTTACTTACCAACTGGTAACATTCTTTCGACTGGATGTTCCTCCAACGTATTCCCCATCGCCCTCCCATCCTTACCCCTCTGTAGATTTTCCGGTGTTATTACCACTTCAACTTTTGCAAGGATGACACCTGGCTACCTACACTATCGATACAGCAAAGCAAAAGGGGGAAAAAACAGAACTGAGGCCAACGGGCGCCGCGCGTGCTACTTGTATACCCGATGACGTCACCCTCGACGGAGGCCTTCGAGGGACTTCGACTCGGCGCACGGTGCCCTCTGCCGAGAAACATTTCCAAAGTAGCTAAAGCTGGGCAAATACATCTAAGATGAGGAATACGTTGGAGGAACATTCAGTCTAAAGAACGTTACCAGTTGGCAAGTAACTTGTTCTTCTAACCCGGTGGTTGAAAGACACTTGATGGGCTGACCGGGCTTTATCCACCCATCAAGAAGCCACACCCTGTGTGGGACCTCAACTTGGTCTTGGGCGCCCTGGCGCATAAACCATTTGAACCCATGGTGTCCGCGGACATCAGGCTAGTCACCATTAAGACAACCCTGCAGGTGGACATTACCTCAACGCGCCGGATCAGTGAAATCCAGGCGCTGATAGCTTCAGAGCCTTATACTTAAAAATCACCCTGCATTCTTAACTAAGGTGGTCTCCTTTTAACACCTAAATGAGGAGATGGTGCTTCCAACGTTCTTCGTGGACTCGAAGGATGACGCTCAGCGGGTATTGCACTATCTGGACGTAAGACGTGCGCTGAGATACTACCTTGACAAGACCAAGAGCTTCTGCAAATCAGACTCTTTCTTCGTCACCTTCGGTGGGTCGAAGCTGGGCTGTCAGGCCTCCAAGGCTTCCATAGCCAGGTGGATGTTTACGGCCATCAAGGAGGCGTATGAGGGGCAGCACAAACCTCTTCAAGCAAATATGCATGCCCGTGCAATCAGAGCAAAAGCCACAGCGGTTGCTTTCCATGGGTACGTCCCGTGGCAGGTTATTAGCAAGGCGGCTACATGGGTTACGCCCTCGGCCTTCTGCAAGCACTACTGCTTGGATGCCGACTCCAAGTCGGACGCAGCATTTGGTCAGGCAGTGGTAAGGAACTTGTTTTCTTAAGAGATTACCTCTCCATCCTCGGGCTACATTCATTTGTACTCGCCATACAGTATGGAGGAAAGGGGAACGGAGTTGGGAGTAATTATAAGTTACTTACCGTAGTGACTATCATACTCCTAGTGCATGGACCCCTTTCCTCCATACGTCCCATCCTACCCCTTAATGTAACATGTGCCATTAGGCAATCTTAAGATTGTTGGCACCTCAAAGGGGACTGAGTGGCGCCGGTGGGCGCAGTCAGGGAGCACATGCTCCCAGGCGCATCTAAATTTAAAGGGGAAGATGATATTTCTGGTGAAAGGTTCAGTCTCCCATTCCTATCGAGGGACGCCCATGCAGTATGGAGGAAAGGGGACTATGAACTAGGAGTACGTTAGTCACTACGGTGAGTAACTTATTTCTTGTCTCAACTGTATATTACATTAGTCATATCGTTACCATATTTTTCATAGTCTACTTAGGAACAATGCTATGTGCTACCACTTCGGGGTAGGGTCAAATGGCATCACTTCCTGTGTTGTCATCAGAGGCCAAGGGTTGTGTGATGTCACTTCTGCTAAACCCTAGCCTTTTGGTGAAATGACGTCCCTGATGTTAACCTTGCCTACCTAGATAACCTTCCATAGCCTCATCCCCTTAACTGAATGATTGCACCATCATCAGTCCTCTATGTATTAGTCCATGATTCAATTTCAACAGTAGGTTTCCTATTGTTTCAAAAACAAACTACCTCTAAAAAAACACCAGACAATCCCTCAAACCCTTTGTTTTTGTTTTCTTTTTCTAAAGGTTGTACAAACAGCCCTCTCTGAAACCCAGGACCCAGAAGAAGTGTCTGTTACAGTGAAAGCCTTCATGACTGCCGATCTTCCCAATGAGCTCATAGAACTGTTGGAGAAAATAGTCCTGGACAACTCTGTTTTCAGTGAACATAGGTATGATATAACAAGTGCTTTTGTGCCATTTTCACCACACTGAATCCTTGTTATTTCAATAATCTTCAATTACTTTCTAGTCCTTGGTGTTTCCATTTTACGCAGGTTTATAAAAAATTTTGAAAATATTTCATGAGTAATACCTCAGAGATGTGCAAATAAAAAGAGTGAGCAAATCATTTTGGTGAGCCTTTGGTGTACAGAGACAGCAATCTGCCCTCCTCGACACAGGGAGCTATCCCAAACTCTTGAACATAAGACAGACAATGCTGCAAAGTTCACATTAGCAAGCTGGGTTGACTTTTTCCCACTCTCATAGTGTATCTGTTTAATAGTTGATTGTGGGTTCAGAACTCTACCTTCTCATCCTCAATAAGACACCGGACCAGGTGCAGATTAATTGGAGATTATACATTTATGTTTTGAGCTGTTTTAGTGCAGCAGCAGGTTTTGAAATGCAGGGAACACGTTTAATGTAATCATTCCTTTTTCTTATGCAGGAATTTGCAGAACCTCCTGATTCTTACGGCCATTAAGGCTGACCGGACTCGTGTCATGGAGTACATCAATCGTCTGGATAATTACGATGCTCCGGACATTGCCAACATCGCTATCAGTAATGAGCTTTTCGAGGAGGCTTTTGCCATCTTCAGGAAATTTGACGTCAACACATCAGCTGTACAGGTATGAGCCAGTCTACAACTGATTGACATGGTTTTGCAGAGTCCCAAAACCTAATTTATTTTCAAGTGTTTTACTAACTCGAGTCCCCTCTTCTAAACTTGTTCAGACATTCTGCACCAGGATTAGCATGAATTGACAGTGGTGAGGTTATCCTAAGCAGTTTGCAATGGGGCTTGCAGGGCACAAAAATCCAGTATCATAAATGTAACTTCCCATATTTGTCATTTTATACTCGCTCCTTTCAAACTGGTTTGGAAAAACTCTGAGATGGGAAACAAAAATCTAGCAATTTAGGCTTTGCCCACAAATTGTGAATGAGCAAGAGAAAGGACACTGACTGCAGGAATCAGCATGTAGGTTTATTTTTTCTTCATTTCCCATGATCAAAATGATTGAAAATCGAGCACTGGTACATTTTAGTTTGCTGCTTTTGTGCACTACATGTTTTCTTTCATATTGAATACAGATGACGGAGTCCTCCAAATTAATACGCAATGATGGATTTCCTGTGCTTGCTTAAATGTGGGGTTTCTTTTTTTTAGTTTAGGAAGAGAAACACTATATTGCTCATTAGGTAACAAGCGCTACAAAAAACATGTTTACTACATGACAGCACCATTTTAATTTCTAGAAATATGACTCTAAGGTCATTAATCACTTAACTATGTACTTTCAGGTTTTAATTGAACACATAGGAAACCTAGATCGCGCCTATGAGTTTGCAGAACGGTGCAATGAACCTGCAGTCTGGAGCCAGCTGGCCAAAGCACAGCTGCAGAAGGGGATGGTGAAGGAGGCCATCGACTCCTACATCAAAGCAGATGACCCATCTTCCTACATGGAGGTTGTTCAAGCTGCCAATACCAGTGGTATGTCTTATTTTTGTTGTGAAACCTATCGCTCTGTTGATAAGATGTTGGTCTACATTTAGTTATCTGGCCTTCTCATTAAGCTGTGTGGAGGTTGTGATGTTGTACTTCAGTTTATGCAGACTAGTACTATTTCTGAACTGTGTCAAAGGATAAAGCATTAATAAAGCATGCACTTCTTGGAGCTCCATGGATCGTAATTTCTTCACTAAAATAACTGCAAACCAGAAGTAATTAGGATGATACTTTTATTAAGCTAACTATATCCTGTCTGGCAAATACCAGTATGTTTTTATTTTTTTTAAGATAGTGCTGCAATTCCCTTCCTAAAAATATAAGTTGTTGCATAATGCATAATTAGAGTATTGCTACTGTAAAACATTGGATTATCTCCATATTTTTAAGTAAAGTTTAAGTTGGCATATCTAAATCTCAAGGTGTAAACTAAATTTCATTTTGTCACAGGAGTGCATCATATTGACGAGTAAACACTTTTGAAAATGTAGATGATCACTCGGCCAAATGCTTTTGATGGCGAACCTTGTCCTGTGACATGCTGTACAACTGGTGCTCAACCCATGAGCTGGTCCCAAACTCCTTGACAGTCTGTCTCATTACCCGGTTGCTTTATATCAGCTCCCCTGAAAGTGAGATGGCCGCAAAACTACAATATTCCCGCGGGTTTGCCAACTTTTCTGCCAGTTACACCATCCATTCTGCTTAGTTGCTTACTTTCTTTCCTCAAAGTAGTGATCAGTAGTTCTATTCAGTCTATACATAAACAGATTGACTGCAATACCTTACACTGAGGATCACTTTCAGAGCTCACTTAACTCTAAGATTATGGTTGCGTTTTATATTGGCAGGGAGAGAGCTGGCTAGTCGGGCTGGGAACACGAGCATAATCTGCAAGTATGTGCCCACATTTCACACTAAGCTAATACGCATGTGCCCAGCCTTCACCCTGTCCTTGGAGGCAGTGCCTCAGGCTAAGTTTCCACTGGAGTGCTCGATCCCCTGCCCGCGCACCTTGCTCACATTGGGGTCCTGTAAATAATTATTTCCAATCGCAAATATATAGGTTGTTTCTTTTAAAACTCCGGCAACAACGGTACCAGCAAACTTCAAAATGAAGCAGTATGCATAACCTGCAATATTGCACGCAGAGACTCTGCAACTACGGCCCGTAGAGAACGTCACTGGCTCCCCGTGGCAGCCAGAATTCTCTTTAAGATGTTGACGCTGGGACACAATGCCTTTTTGAAATTGCTCCTCGATATCAATAGGCGAAAGGTTAATCGGTTCAAAAGATTTTGGGGGACCGGTCATTCCTTTCCTGTCCGGGGTGGCACAGGCTTGGAAGTAGCTCCCTGAGTCATGAAGGAAAGGGGAAAAGAACTCTACTTCATGAAACTCCTGAAGACTAGGCTGTTTGCTTATATAGAATCCAGATCATTGGTTTTGTAATTTTGTCTTTGTCATGTTTGTCTCTATGTAGCGCCTGGATGCCCGAGGGCTTTGGTGTGCTATAAACCCAGAGAAATAGAAATAAGCTTAGTCTTAGTGCAGTCAGGGCCCTCAATGAATCTACACAGAATAGTACACAATAATTCAATTTAGACAGTCGGTTATAAAAAATTGTTACTTATTTTAGGCCTTTAGAACACATTGAAAAATAAACCCAGCAGGTAGGACTATCACACAACACTATAATACAAATAAATACAATCGCCAGTATGCTTGCGCATTATACTTCATCAAATAACTCAACCGAACAATGCAGATGCAGTAAATTATGTGAACCAATTACAAGAACATTATCCAAACCCTAACATGAGTGGGGCCTTGTGCCCAAAAGTCAGTCCAACATAATGTTTCTCACATGTAAGTATTTGCTTCGATCGGATCCTTTATGATGGGTTGTTGAGAAAAAAACAAGCAAAGATGAGGAAATTATTGTGGGAATAATTCCTACCTTAGATGCTCAGACAAGATATAGCTTGAGTCCAAGCTCTAGTATATCCCAAGTTAATATTACTTATATTGCGTAACCGGATAATTACGGCTATAGTGCACCAATAGACTACTTACCCGCAGAAATTACTAAATATGATGGGAGTAGAAGGTCAACCCCTAAATATTTCATTACTTAATACTCATTCCTTGAAGAAACATGTTAATATTTGCAAATATATTCAAGAATACCATGTTGACCTCATGTGTATTACTGAAACATGGCTAAAAAGCTCCAGTGGGCGGAATGTTGATCTAGCCACCCCAGAGGGCTACACATTTTTGGGTGAAAACAGAGAGAACAATTAAGACGGCAGAGTTGCTATTTTAGCAAGACAAGAGCGTTCTCTTTCAGGCTGAAATTACTTGCAAAGGATGCAAAATCATGTTCCCAAGGCCACCCCTACCCCCAATCACTATTAATTCTATGTATGAGGCCAGCCACAGATCAATCTTTTTGCCACCAGGGTCAACAGGAAATGTCAAGCATTCGCCTCAGGTACCCGGAACATCAATCGGCAGGAGCTGCATTCTCGGTGGACTGGACAGGGAAGTTCCTGTATGCCTTTCCCCTCATTCCACTCATAGCCAGAGTTCTGCGCAGAATGAAGGAACAGGATTGCTCCATGATCCTAATAGTGCCGGACTGGGCGCGACAGATCTGGCACCAGACTGCAGCATCCATCTTGGTGACCTCCAATTCACCTCCATGCTCATCAATACCTCTTGACTCAGCAGAACCACAAAGTCCTCCACCACGACCCAGCAAGCCTCTCCCTCAAAGCCTGGTTCCTGAACAGCGAAAATGCATGAACTTTAACATTCTGGCGGACTGCTGGGACATAATCGGGGCCTTGAGAGCCCCCTCAACAAGGATCACCTACTTGTGGAAATGGACCTGCTTCGCTAAGTGGTGTGAAACATTGACGATTTAACCCGCTTACAGCTTTGGTAGGACAAATACTACCTTACTTATTACATTTGGCTAAGGCAGGTCTCTCCCTATCCTCCATCAAAGTTCACCTGTCGGCCATATCAGCATACACGACTCCAGAAGCAGTCATTACTCTCTCTTCCGGCCATCAAGATCTTCTTGAAAGTGTTGATGCGTACTCCTCCTACGCCCTCTTCCGTTCCTTCCTGGAGCCTGAATACCATGCTAACGGCTCTCATGGAACCCACTTTCGAACCCATTCACAGATGTGAAATACAATTCTTATCTTGGAAAATGGCTTTTCTGATAGCCATGACTTGAGCCAGGAGGATCAGTGAATTACAAGCCTTGTCCTCAAAACCTCCTTTTACTTTGTTTCAGCAAGACCGTGTCATTTTGAGGACAGACCCAAAATTTCTGCCCAAGGTCTTATCGGAAAGGGCACTCTCAGAGCGCACTGGTTTACCATCTTTCTTCTGGAACCATACATCGCAGGCGGAAAGGGCTTTGCATTCCCTAGATGTGACTAGGGTTTTGAAATTCTACTTGCAGAGAACTAAGGAGTTCTGTGTATCTAACAGAGACTGTTCATTGCCTTCGCGGGCTGCACGAAAGGACAACATATCTCCAAACAAAGTCTGGCAAGATGGGTCTCGTTATGCATTACCCATTGTCATCAATTAAAGGGCGACCACCCCCTCCCTAAACCGCCTTCAGCACACTCCACCAGAGGAAGAGCAGCATCAGTAGCGTTTCGCGCAGGGGTTCCCTTGAAGGACATCTGCAGAGCCACTACCTGGAGCACTCTGCACACGTTCGCTCAACACTACTGCCTAGCAGAAGATGCCAACAAAGAATCTGCAGTTGGACAGGCAGTGCTCCGCCACCTTAGTTACTTACCTGTAACTGTATTTCTCCAGCATTGGTATCTTTCATAGATTCACATGCGCCCACCCGCCTCCCCTGAGAGGCTGCTCCTATGCTATGCACCCATTATTCTGTAGTTCCTACGGTTCAAATTCTGAAGATGGCTGCCTGGAGCGGAGCTCAAGCCCTGCCACCTCATTGGTTGGGGCCATAAAGGACCAAAGTGAGATGGAGGGACTACACAATGGAGTGGCTCATAAACCACAATGGAGTATCTACATGCATTCTCTAGGGGAGAAGGGATGTATATTAAAAAAAATGGAATCATTCATTTTTATCACCGAGGATTCCCGGTCTGACGACTGGGAATATTCAAGCATCTGAATTTATGAAAGATACCAATGCTGGAGGAATACAGTTACAGGTAAGTAAGACTTCTAAGGAGCCTGTGTACTCTCTTCTCCATCTGCTGAAATCGGGGACCCGTGTTGGTGAAATTCAGCGCCCCTAAAGGGCGAAGATTCTAGAAGGCCAACGGGCCTACTTCGCGCCCTCTGACCATGATTGGTGAGAAGGACGGAAGGTCCATCTTCAAGCCCTGCACCAAATGCAGGCTACAGAACATGTTTGTGGAGGGCAAACCCCTGCAATGCCTCTACTGCCTGCACCCGGACCACAAGGAGGTGGAGTGCAAAATTTGCCTCGGGTTCTCCAAGAAGATAAGGGACAGGCACAGTAGACTGCCGACGTGGCTCAACGCCAAGGCCTCTGGCCACTGTGACAAGCATGGTCATGCCTCACCCAGGACTGGCCGATCTGAGTGGTCTTCGAAGTCCCCTGAGGGCGCCTCATCCGTGGGGGCCCAAGATGAGGCCAAGAACCGCAAGTCTGAGTCCACTGCGGGGAATAGTGCGCGATCAACCTTACCATCTGCCTCCATTGCCAGCTGGCAATCGGGCTCCTCCTCGAAAAGGAAGTCCTCTACCATGGCTAAACTTTGTGAGAAATCTGAGAAGCCGCAGACAGAGGAGAAGGTAGAGCAGCCCAAGCAGGCCCAATTGGCTCCTGCAAACAACTTGTCGATGTTGAGTTGGAGACAGCTGCAGCTAAGGGCGTTGACCCTGCAAAGGTAGCCCCAGCAGCTCAGGGGTCCCTTCCCCAAGGTGCGAGGGGGGAAACCGGCTCAAGCCCCGGTTCAAGATCCTTGGGGGGTGAGGGGGTGGCGAGAAGTCCTCAAAACAGCCCTCCCAGGCCATCGCCCAAGCCATGGATGTCTTGTCCACGGACAACGAAGACCCGTTGTCCTTGCACACGGTCCAGAAGGACGTGAATGAGGATGACTGCGGCGGAGAACCTAGTTTTCCTGTTCTGCCCACACCTTGGTATCAGAATTCCTGTTGAAGATGCCTCTGGCGCCGGTACCTGTGGTTCTCCAGGTCCCTGATCAGCCTCCAACGAAGAAAAGGAAGTGTCATCTGACTCCCCCATTCCAACCTCCACCACCACATCGGGTCCCGTCTCCCCAGCAGACCTAGACACAGGTACTAGGATGGACATGGCCACAACGACAAAGTATGACGAGGATATTGTCTCAGCGAATGGCAAATCCCCACATTTGGATACTCCACATAGGGTGTCTCCACCGGATGAAGTGTGATTGTTCCACTCAATGATCTCAAAAAAGAGTTATTGGTACCGGACTCTGCACTCAAATGCCTGAGGTTGCAGCTGGTCGCTCGGAGTACAGATGACAAAGGGAAGTCGAAGACTACTTCTTCGAAGCTGAGCTCAAGGCCAGCGTTGTATCTAGAAAGTTGTTGTACCCAACGAGAAGTCGAGAGTGTCGAGTCGAGAACCGAGTCCAACTGTGGTTCCGACAAAAAAGCACAAAGCGTTGAAGGTTTCGATGTCCTTGCCGACTCCTTTGGAGTTGAAGCTGTCAAAGTTGATGCGGATTAAACCAGCGCCATTTTCAAAGCTGCCTTTGACGACTACCTCGACATTATAGAAACTATTTCAAGTCTATGTCAACCATATAGGAGGAAGACCAATCTTCAGATGATTGTTCACCACCTTTTGGTCTTCAGTTTGGCGCCCGCAATGTGCCGGAAGAATGCATTTCTGAAGAGTCCAGACTAAAGGATTTGTATGATAATCTCCAGTCAGCTAGTAGTTTGGATACCTTGCCAGAATTAGAGTTTGGCAGGCCTGACCGCTCTGAGTATGCAGACTCATCCTACAGAAAGTTGATGGGGAAAGATAATTGAATTTATGGGATAGAGTAGGCCTACTCCATTTGAACAAGATGATATGATCGACATCTTGGACCGGGAGGGCCTCAAAAGGACCCGATTTTTCCATTCCACATGTCTCTACAGAAAAGGTCTCTGCTAATTGGGAGACTCTGGAAACTGCGGCTGCAGTTAATACAAATTTTGTAAGGAAGTACAGGCCTTCCAGCAGTGACCCGGAATATCTCACCAAGCATCCCACTGCTGAAAACCTAATAGTTCAGGCAGCTACGTCAACCAGACAGTCTGCTTATCCTTCTATCCACCCTGACGGGGACGACAAAAGGGTGGATGCCTGGGCATGTAAAGTTTTTACTGCCGGAAGTATGGCTAATGTGACTTGTACATTTTCTAGATTTACGTTTACCCTATGGGACTGTGTGGCTATGCCGGCTGAACACATCCCGGAAGGCAAAGAAAGAGACGGCTTCCTAGCGATCATGAAGGATGGGAAGGAGGCAATGAGTGAAATTCTCCAGTCAGGTTTGGATACTGCTGACAGCATCATCAGATCCATGGCTGTAAGCACAGTCTTACGCAGATTTGCGTTTTGAGGAAGTCAGGGTTTGCACCGGCCGTGCAGGCAAGACTACGCAACATGCCCTTTGCCGGCTCAAGGTTGTGTGGCAGCAAGGCTGGTGAGTTTGGAGAAGCTGCAGACCTCAAAGGCTAAATCCCTTCACGCCGCCATTGGACAATCTCAACAACCCTATTCATGCTCATTTTCTTGGAGGGGTAAGTCCTTTCTTTTCTACTCCTCAATTGGAAGAGGACAAGCCAGACAGATGGGCCAGAGAAGATTCCCTCGTGGTGGATCAGGAAGGGGTGCTAAATCAGCCCTAGTAGCTGCAACTTTAACCTCAGCCGCTACTGCAGCTGCCTCTAAGCCACTCTGAGGCTTTGTCTCTCAAGACCCAAGTGGGAAGCAGACTTTCACAGTAGCTGAACGAATGGTGGGGCATTACTTCAGTTGCATGGGCACTGGAAACAGTGGCCCAATGTTACTGCCTTCCTTTTAAAAAAACAGGCCTCTGGACCATCCACCGGGATACAACTGTCAAAATTCCAGATCCGCTCATTGTGCAGGAGATTTTGACCCTGCTAGAGAAAGGTGCCATAGAACATGTACCTGTAGCGGACAGGAACAAGGG
Source organism: Ambystoma mexicanum (assembly GCF_040938575.1). Lineage (NCBI taxonomy): Eukaryota > Metazoa > Chordata > Amphibia > Caudata > Ambystomatidae > Ambystoma > Ambystoma mexicanum. Next base: position 548,043,624 of record NC_090931.1, on the reverse strand, counting down.
TTGGCATTAACCACTTTGCCATTCTACAAACATGATTTTGCTTAAGTATCCCACGTTTGCACTTTTGTGTAAAATTCGCCATTGGCTGCCACGAGGCAAAAGCCCTTCCAGAATGGCTGCACACCATTCTTTTTCCTCATTTCTCTGAACCATACCATCAGGCCTGGGTACCTGTTTGCCAGCTTACAAGATCCGAATGACCCTATTACGGCTGATCTTGTGAACACCTTAACTGACCTGGGGTTCTCTCACCACATTTTTGCACCTACTCACATCAAAGGGCGGACACTCGACTGGTTAGACTCCAGTTGCAACATCAGCCTTCAGACCAATGCACCATGCTCTTGGTCAGATCATCATACTGTTAACTTCAACATAGTAGCTATTCAACGCCCCAATCAATCTATTGCTCTGGCCATGCCCACGAAAAACAAAAGGGATATAACCAGTGACAAACTTCTCCCACTGATTCTTCCCTCCCTGAGAAAAGCAGCCGCTTCATGCTCTGACCCCTCGATTCTAGCAGAAACATATAATCATGTTATGCTCACAGCACTGAACTCAATCGCCCCAATCAAACTTAGGAAATCTAAACCCCCTGCACACCTCAACGCATGGTTCACACCACTTCTGAGAGTGGTACGAGAAGAAAAACATAATGCTGAATCCCGCTGGAAAAGTCATTGTTGGGCAGAATCCTGTGCCGTGCCCTTAGGGACCACTAAAAACAATTAGACTACAAGTGGTAATACAAATTCACCTTTTAGTACAGGCCTGTACTACACTGTTAAAGTGCTACCAGTAGCGGAGCAGCCAGACTTATCTCAAGAGTAAATGAGCAGTAGCAGAGATTACACAAAGGACCACAATTACTGTGACTCAATCAAACACTGACTCAAGGTTTCAGGTAAAAAAAATATAAGTACATTTATTTTTAAACCATCTGTTATAAAACACTTCACTTCTATAAATTTGAAACCACACGTAAAATACACTACAGACAACCGATTCCACTTGTTTCAGCAAATTCAAGGTTAGTACATTAGGATTTGACAGACCGGTGTTGTGATACCAACGCGTACCTGCGGATAGAAATGACTTTCCGGCAGGCATACCGGCGGTGGGGCACCCGCACACATCTCGCGGCGGGCATGGCCTACCAGGCCTCGGCACATCAGGAAACAGTGACGACGGACGCCTCCCTGGAGGAATGGGGCGCGCAAACCGGAGATCTCCACGCAAGAGGCCTTTGGCTCCCAGAGGAGAGGTCTCTACACATCAACATCCTGGAGCTCCGGCCGTGTTCTGGGCCCTCGGGTCCTTCTTCCCGTCCCTCAAGGGCAAAGTGGTATGGGTCTTCACCGACAACACCACCACAATGTTCTACATCCGGAAACAGGGGGGCACCAGATCCCCAGCTCTATCCAAGGAAGCGCAGGACCTGTGGCACTGGGCCGTCGCCCAGGGGATGTTCCTGATACCCTTCCACCTGGCCGGAGTAAAGAACGCTCAGCAGGGAGCTGCGATCGTGTCATGAGTGGGAGCTCTGGCAGGACCAAGTGGATCTCCTATTCCGACGATGGGGCAATCCCCAGATAGACCTGTTCGTGACGTAGACAAACACCAAGTGCCGGAGGTTCGCCAGCAGGTTTCCCCAGCCGGGGAATATGGGCGATGCATTCTCCTTCCCCTGGGACGGCCTGTTCCTCTGTGTTCCCACCGTTGCCGTTGCTTCTGCGACTCATCAGTCAACTCAGACGGTCCCGGTGCAGGATGATCCTTGTCGCACCAGCGTGGCCGAGGCAGATATGGTCCCCGGACCTTCTGGACATGTCAGCGTCCCCTCCAGTCAAGCTTCCGGCAGACGCAGTTCTTCTTGCCAGGGAAGGAGGTGCGATCCTGCACCACAACCCAGGATATCTGAACCTGCAGGCCTGACTCCTGCAGCACTAGAGTTCGGAAACTACAATATCCCGGCAGACTGCAAGGAGGTACTTGCCAAGGCTAGGGCGCCCTCGACTCTTAAGTGCTATGGACATAAATGGAAGAGGTTCTCTGTCTGGTGCCGTGCACAGAAGATAAACCCTCTACGGATTACAGCCCCTCAAGTGCTGCCGTACTTGCTGTCGCTGACCAAGGCGGGGCTGGCGCATGCATCCATCAAAATTCATCTAGCGGCTATCTCTCGCCACACCAGAACTCTGGGGCGATTGTCGCTGTGGTTGCACCGCCTGGTGAAGGAGTCCATGAAAGGACTGTTCCTGCTCGTTCCCGCCGGTGAAGGCTGCGGCCCTGGCGTGGGAGCTCAATGTGGTGCTGACCAGGCTCATGGGCCCTACATTGGAGCCTTTGCATTCGGCGCCGCTGAAGTTCCTATCGTGGAAGACAGAGTTTCTTGATGAGGCCATCACCTCGGCACGACGAGTGGGAGAGATCCAGTCCCTCTCCTGTAAACCTCCATATCTGACATTCCACGAGACAAGGGTAGTGCTGAGGACGCACCCCTCCTTCATGGCCAAGGTGCCGTCAGACTTCCATCTCAATGAGCCCTTGGTGTTACCTGTTTTCCTCCAGTCGCCTTCGTCGCCGGCTGAGAGGACTTTGCACTCGCTGGATGTGGCTAGAGCACTGAAGTTCTACGTGGACCGCACAAAGAGTTTTAGGAAGACAACACAGCTGTTTGTGAACTTTTGCGCTGTGAACCAAAGGAAGGCCCTTTCCAAGGCTTGCATTTCCAGATGGCTCTCCGGCTGCATCATGCACTGTCACCGGTTGGCAAACTGACCGTTGCCCAGCTGTCCGAGAGCCCATTGAACCAGATTGATCGCTGCTACCACGGTGTTCCAGTCTGGCGTGCCCCTGCTGGACATCTGCAGGGCTGCTACATGGAGGTCGACACACACCTTCACAAGATTCTACTGCGTCGCCCGGGATTCCAGGGAGGAGTCCAGAGTCGGCCAGGCAGTGCTGCACAACCTGTTCGCTTGAAGGTGAGCCTGGTGAGGAGGTAAGAGATGCTTAATGTTGAGCCTTGCTACTTCCCGTGGTTGTGCATGTGTGTACTGCTATGTATTCTTGTATTCATGAGCATGTGAATCCATGCCAGACCCCATGCTGGAGAAGGAACAAGTTACTTACCTGTAACTGTTGTCCTCCAGGATGGGTATGGCATGGATTCACATGCGAACCCTCCCTCTGACCCCTCTGCGGCTCTTCTCTTGGTCCTACTGCCACTTTACATGCTACCAAATCTGAGGAGGGGCTTAGGTAGAGGGCAGTCATTGGCTGGGGGCAGTATGACCCAGAGACCAGTGATTTGTTATTAGGAGAAAGACAGTTCAGAAACGAAACTGATTTTTTTCTTTTACTGAGGATTCCCAGCCTGACGGGGAATATTCATGAGCATGTGAATCCATGCTAGACCCATGCTGGATAACAGTTACAGGTAAGTAACTTGTTCCTATCTTAACAGTCAGTCTGAATGCCTCTGCATAACCAGTCCTTAGGTGAGATCGTTCCATATATGCGAATGTTGGAAATTAAACTAGAGTGCCAGTAATACAGCCGCTCTGCACAAGCAGATAATACTTGCAACCCACTAAGAAGACAGTCCTGAAGAAGGTGGCACCAATTATAGAGTCCACCAAAATCGGTTGACAAATGCGTGAAGACAGAGGGAGTGTCATGATCTCTGCTTCCAAAAGGTCAGGGTTTTCCCAACTCCCTTGGAAGCAGATCCATAACCCAGGTTCCGAGTGCCAACCAGTCCCAATTGGGACCTTTTGGACCCAGTCCTGGCGCCAGTGGCACCAGGCTCATAAATATGCCCAGCGCTGGAAGCGCCGGGCTCATAATGCTTTGGTGGACTTACCTGCAGCAGACCATGCTGCTTACTTGCCTGCCAGTTGAGCCTCTGATCCTCTTCTGTTTGGAACTACTTTTCCTGTTGGGTGGGGCAGGAGCCACTCCCTAGATTCAGAACACTGGAACTCTTCTGGAAAGCAGGAACTCTTTTCTTACCTAGGCGTGGCTGTGGAAGGAGACACCTAAGCACTACAGGAGGCTATTTAAACCACACCCGATGGATGAATCTTGCTTTGCGTTATTCTGCATCCTCTGCAGCAGAACGCTCATCGTGTCTTCTGCATCTGATCCTGGGCCTAAGGAAAAAGGCTTACCATCCTGAATCCAGTCTTCAGCAACACCTATAAAGACAAGAAAGAACAGGTTAGCATTACGGTCTTCAGTGACAGCTCTTCACTTACCTGGTCCATCGGCTGTCACCAACGCCTTCGGCGCTGCATCCCGCATCTGAAAGACAAAACAAGGTGCGTTTAAAGACATTGGGGAACTTTAATACTCACGTGCCATTACTCCTTTCCACATCTAACCCAGTGGGTATTCCGGCACCCTGCAGCCGCTCCGAACTTGTACCTGCAAAATAAAAAGACAGTTAGAGCGCATCGTGAAGCAGGCAACAAGCGCTAACTTACGTGCTTCCAGGCGCTTCTATTCATCACACGGGCTCCATCTTCAACTCACTCGTCATCCGCCATCGCCGGAACCCTGCAAAACAAGAAACATCATTACTAAAGACTTTAAAGACATTAGAATTACTCGAAACTTACCGTTCGTGCAGTAAACGACGGACAGCAGTCCTCTCAAGTCAAGAGGCCTGCTCCCCTTATCCAGTGAAGAAACTGGTTACAGCACCCTGCCCCGAGGCAGATGGAGAGCACGGCGTTCACTTACCTAAGGTGAGAGCGTTAACCTTTGGGGTTCTACAGTAGAAGAGAAAGGGAAGAAGAGAGAGACATTCAATAACCCAGTTCCTTAATCCCATATTTTCTATCTGCAGACATCTTACCCTTCAAGTCAGACATACAGTGCACAGAGGTCCAGCCCAAAGAGCCAGCCGTGTGTTACACATCACCTTTGCAGATACGGTATACGCCCAGTCAAGACCGGCGCCTCTACGGGAATCAGGTGAGCGTTACAGGGAGGCTTCCCGCTGCATTACACACTTCATCAATAGGGAGATTCAGAAATCACTAGATCTACACTTTCTTCATAGCAAGTTTTTAATAAGAAAAGCCCCTTTTCAGCTCTCCTGTCAATATTAGGACTACTAAAAAACAAAGGTACCAAGGATGTCAAAAAATGTAGCACAATCACATGCAGAGTGCAAATTGTTGAGAAATCAGAAATTGATATGCCTTTCTCCATTCTTACTCTAACCACTCTTAGATAGGTGACACACCAGCGCTGCCTAGGTATAGAGGTCTAGTCGGATAGGTATAGATACAACCTTCTTTGTCCCCCCCTTTACCTCTCTTTCTGTTTCTTCTGAAAGATAAACATCTGTTGAGTAGCCCCAATGGTCATATATAGTCTAGAAAGACGTATTGCTCCTATGTCCTGTCCCCTTTCCTCCATACTGTATGGGCGTCTCTTGCTAGGGATGGGAAACGGAACCTTTTTCACCAGAAAAATCATCTTCCCTTTTAAATTTAGATGCGCGTGCGGTCCTGGGAGCATGCGCTGTTCTGACTCCGCCCAGCAGCGCCACTGCCCAGTCTTTTCCGGGTCGATGGGAACGGACCACTTTCACCAGCGCTCCTGGGTTAGGGCTCTGGCCTTGTAATTCCATGCGCTCTTCCCTGGAAGAAGTTATTCTCTTTCTTTTTTCTCTTCCAATTGTCGGGTACTGCTCTACCCTCTGGTGCCACGCTCCTCCCCGGCGCATGTGGATAACACTGGGTTTCAGCCTGCGAGTGTCCCTTCCCAACATCCGACCATGACACAATGCCTTGGCCTAGACCATGGCTGGGACAGCTGTACCGCGTGCAATGCCCTGACTGCACGCTCTGAAGAATCGGCTGGCCAGGTGGAGGGAGCTCTTCGAAAGATCACCTCCAGAGGACCTTAAACTTAAAGCATATGGGAGGAGGAGGAGGAGGACCAGGCCCAAGGTAGGTGCCCTGCTCTCCTCTGCCCCAGTAAGGGCGACTCCTTCCCCGGGAAGCGCCCAAGCGGGAGGGACCTTACGGGTTCTAAAACCAGCAAGAAGACCTAGGCTACTCCAGCCACCGGCACGCAGGCTGAGGGGTTGCCAGGTCCTACGGTACGACCACTGAGGGGCCTCAAGGCTCTATTACTGGGTCCTGACCCAGGGGGCTTTGCCCTAGTACCGGACCCATGTCCGAAGGGGCGCCTGTACGCAGCACTACCAGCACCATGGCCGAGGGCACTCCGCCTACCAGGTCTCAACCTGATGTGCAGGGAAGGTTGCAACCTTTGCTATTCAGCGTGCATGTAGAGACCGGACCCAGCTCAGCATTCACCACGCCTCAAGCAACGTGGAGCGGAACAAGACCAAATGGCTACTGGGCCAGACAAAATGGCGGCTCACCAGATGCCCTTTCCACTCCGAGATCAGGCAGAGGAGCGTGCTTCCAATGGGATTGGACGACACCTGTCGCCTGGTCCACATCCTTGCCTCCACTTCGCAGGAAAGGTCTGCATCCCCCAGCTTGGCAAAACCGGGCACGCCCAGGACATCGCAGCCTCAGGGCCTGGCACCGACACCCACAACAGCCCCTACACCATTGGCTTGAAAGGATAGGTTATTTGAGAAGTTCCTCACCCTCATGTGATCACCACAGATGGGTGCCATCCTCGGGGGGGATATAATCAAGGACATGCTCCCTTCGGTACAGCTACAGGCACCCACTGGGGTGCAGGCCCTTGGTCCAGAGCAGCCCCTGGCTCCCACGTCTGCGCAAATCATGGCAGCTCAGCCACTGGCTCAGCCCCCTCAGCAGCCCCTGGCACTGACGGTCCGCATGCTACAGTTGCCCACTCCCAGCACTCCTCCTGCTCCCCCAGATCTGCAGGACACAACGGCGGACACAGGCAAGGAGGAAGATCTGGACACACCATTGTCCGCCAAAGCATTCCATGAGAGGCTGGTGGGTCTGGCTGAGTACCTAGGCATCCCTCCGACACAGGTGGAACAACCCGAGGCTGAGTTCCTGGCTTAAGTACTTACGGTACGTCCTCCTACTCGAACTGGAATCCCACTTCAGAAGGATGTCGAGGCCTTAGGTAAAAAAGGGCTGAGTCAAGCCACACACTACCCAACCTTCTAACAAGCGTCTCGACGCTAAGTACTGGCAAACAGAGGGGGATTCCCTCTTATTGTTGGTGCAACTTCAACCGCACTCCTCGCTTATAGGAGCGACATCGTTATATTCCAAACAACCGTCGTCCTCAGCGGTATCTGCGTCTGCCCTCCTGGGCAAGGAGCAAAAGCTTTTGGAGGCATTTGGAAAAAGATTTACTCAAATGTCGCGCTCCACCTCCGTCAGGCCAACGCTGACGCCATGCTGGCGGCCGTCAATCAGAAGCTGTGGCGGGGATCACAGACTTCCTCCCAGAGCTCCCTGCTCACAGCCAGGCACGGTTCAAGACAGGGACGGATGAGGTCAAAATTGTGGTCCAGGATATAATGGAATCCACTGTGGCCCACATTGACACCTCAGGCTGAGCCATATGTATTGCCACAGACATGAAGACGACGGCCTGGCTCAAGGCAACAAAATTCAACCCAGATGTGCAAGAGCCCAACCTCACCTACCCTTCGATGGGGGCGACTTGTTCCATTCGACAACAGATGAGGAACTCAACAAGAAAAAGAATAGCTCCCAGACAGCAACATCTTTTTCTATTCTAACTAAGTCCTCTGGTCACCGTTACCACAGACTTGTCCCTAGAGGGATCGGGGTAGGGGAGCTACCCTTGACAGCCACAGTGTCAGTGGAGTATGGTCTCATCAGGAACAGCTGGAGCACATTAACTGGTGCGAGATGATGGCTATCTGGCTTGCGCTCAAACCTATTCTCTCCATGATCAGCAGCAAATTGATCTGCATTCAAACAGACAGCTCCACCTGTATATATTACATCAACAAGCAGGACGGGACCAGACCCCTCCACTGTGCACACTGTCGATTGACATTTGAGAGTGGGCTCTGACGAACAACATTCACTTGTCAGCAATCCACCTTCCTGGAGAGTCCAACCTATAGGCAGACAGGCTCAGCAGGCTGGGAACGGACAACTACGAGTGGCAGTTGAACGAGGAATTACTTCAGGGGATCTTCACCAGGTGAGGTCATCCTCAGGTGGACCTCTCCACCACCAGTACCAACAGTCGATGCCCTCAGTTTGCCTCCTGGCTGGGGCAAGGCAGGGGCTTGTTGGGCGACATGTTGCAGATCCTGTGGAACAACATGAATGCGTACCCTGCCCCATCAACACCCCCCCCCCCCCCCATCAGTTCTGTCACTGGGCAGAATCAAAGAAAATTGACCCATTGACATGCTCGTTGGACAATGTTCTCTCCTCCTCAGTGCACCGGACTCATTCAGGTGTGCAGGTAGACACATGCTGCATGTATCTGGCAGCCATAGGGCCCTACAAGAACTCCTGCGATGACCTCTTTTCATCCACAAATCCGGTGGTTAAGAGACACCTGGCGGGGTCTGACCAGATTGTATCCGCCTATCAAAAGACCACACCTGGTCTGGGACCTTAATGTGGTGCTGGGAACCCTGGCACATAAACCATTTGAACCCATGGCATCCACAGACATTAGACTAGTTACCATCAAGACTTTTCTGCTGGTGAGCCTTACCTTGGCACACCGGATCAGTGAAATTCAGGCCTTGGTTGCTTTGGAGCCATAAACTACATTTCACAGGGACATGGTGGTGCTTGGAACACACGCTGCATTTCTTCCTACGGTTGTTGTCTCCTCTTCCTCCTCCTTTCACCTGAATGAGGAGATGGAACGCCTAACATTCTTTGCTGACCCTAAAGATGAGGCAGAGAAGGTATTGCAGTGCCTGGATGTCGGGTATGCGCTAAGATTTTACCTGGACAGAACCGAGAGCTTCTGCAAATCGGATGCCCTCTTAATCCTATTTGGAGGATCAAAACCAGGCTGTAGGGCATCCAAGGCTTCCATAGCAAGGTGGATGGTTATGGCCATCAAGGAGGCATACGAGGGGCAGCAGCTGCCTTTGCCAGCAAACATATACGCCCACCCCACGGCGGTAGCTTTCTAAAGACATGTCCCGTGGCAGACTAACAGCAATGTGGACTACCCAACACTACTGTCCGATGTCAGGTCGGACGTGGCATTTGGCCAGGCTGTTTTGAAGAACTTGTTTTCTTAAGAGGGGCAACTCTCCACCCTGGGGCTACATTCAGTTGTAATCGCCCACACAGTATAGAGGAAAGGGGACGGGACATAGCAGTAACTAGAAGTTATTCACCTAAATGAATAACATACTGCTAGTCCATAGCCCCCTTTCCTCCATACGTCCCACCCCCCCCCCCCAATAAAACCTGTCATTAGGCAATCGTAATATTGTCGACGCATCAAAGGGGACTGAGGAGTGGCGCCGGTGGGCGGAGTCAGGGGAGCACATTGTAAGCGGATTCAATTCAACACTACAGCTAAGTCAATGCCTAGTCTGGGATGCTGAGGGAAACCCTTATTGATATATTTTTAGGTCCAGTTCGTTTACTCTGGAGGACAACCCTTATATAACACCCCTCTCTTAGAATCCCCCTGACCCCACTGAGCCAAGAAGGTTTGTTTTGCAAATTAAAAGGTTTATTTGAAACTTAAACAATATATATATATTTCTGATGTTTGTTAATCTGCTTAGAATCACATGCTGTGCATAGGTCCGACCTCCAGTGGTCACTGCGGAGTATTGCATTTTGTTTTTCGTAGTCGAAAAGGGGACGTCGACAAGGCGTGTCTGTAACACTATCCCTATAGTGACGTGTGTTGTCCCCACAATCCCTCACGCGTCGAGGTCCCTCAGATTGTTTTTTTCCACCCAGCTACTGGTCGCCTTTACGCGGAGCTCCTCAAGAGACATTGCAGATTTCATCTCCTCGACCTTTGGTCGTTTTCCTATATTAATATAGAACATATCGATCCCCCCCTCGACGCTGTTGTGAAGCTGTCTCCGCCGAGCAAGATCTTCGACGGAGGGGACGAGCGGAGGAGATCCTTCGGCGTTGCCGAACACGTGGCCTGGCCTCGCAGGCCAAATACAGTAGGGAGAGTGGGGGTCGTGGGGCATCTCTAATTCTTTTCTGAGAATGCCTTTCCTTTTCCCCTTCCTTTCCCTTGGGGTGGTTATCACGTTTTATTGCCTCGGCTATGGAGAGGACACCCTTTAGGTTTTGCCCGCTTTGCAAGGGCAAGTTTACTTGGAAGGACAAGCATTCACGGTGTAACCGCTGCTTGCCCCTCGATCACAAGGAGGAAGGTTGCACAGCTTGTCGGCTTCTTAAGCCGAAGAGACTAAAAGACCGTAGGGTCAAAAGGTGGGCGGCCTACGCTATGTCGAAGGCCGACGCTCCACCCACCGGCGCTACCTCCGACAGTGACGAGGAACGTGATACCACGACCTCCGCTACGGAAGTCGTAAACCCCCCTAGAGAGCGCACACGCGCTTCGTCGTCTGTCCCCGGCCCCGACGGGCTCGCCTCACGCCCTGCTTATGGGGATGAACACCCCGGCGACACTGACGCACACAAGACTACACATAAGCACACAACCCATGGCTCTTCTTTGCCAAAGGCAAAGAGAGCATCAGCGCCCAAGGAGACGCAGGTTTCACCGGTGGCCTCCTCGGACCGTTCGGGTTCGAAGCCCCTCTCGCAGCCGCGACCAGCGACTGGGCTTTCGGCAAATAAGGGCGCCGCCCCCAAATCATCGGCCGGAGCGCATCAGCAGAAAGCGCATGCCGCCGTAGAGCGTTCGACACCCATAACGTCGAAACCACAGCTCTCCGCTGACAAACGAGTTGCTGAGAGCTTGGCGAGGATCGTGGTAGCCGACGCCCACAAGCCTACGCCGAAAGACACGTCGAGCGCTACGCAAAGGTCGAAAGACATGCCGAAAACACAGGGACGATCTCCTTCAGTCGAAGGGATTCCCAGCACACCTGAAGGCTTTTCGGAGGGCGACGGGACACTTTCCTCGACGTTATGGGAGAGGTCGAGCCGTTTTCAGCTACAAGACACCAATTTTCCCCCGCTAGACCGCTCAGGGGTACCCCATGAAACCATGGAAAGGCTCCATCTCTGCATGGAAAGAATGGAGAGGTTTATGAATGCCCAAAACCCTCCCACTCCAAAGAGAATAAGAGAAGGGCCTCAGGAGGACCCCAGGGCCAAAATTCCAAGATTAGTCAATCCCCACCAGGACACAGCCTCAGACTTCCACAGTGTGTATGACCTCACTGGGGAAGAAAATTATTTTGAGGAAGAGGATGATTTTATGGACGAGGAAGACAGACGGAACCAAGAGGAAGGTCTGGAAGACAGCCCAGACTTGGTAGGAGAAGGCTTCGGAGAAAATCCAGAAGAAGGACCTTCTCACCCCAGGCAATCACCATCAATATATTCCGACACTGATGTCCTGAACCTAAATCCTCCTGACATTTCGCCTGTTAGAAACACGTCTCCCATTGACGATTAACCCACATTTAATGCCCTGTTGCGCAGAGCAGCAGCACACTTCGAACTGGAAACTGGGGAGCTCTCCCCTGAATTAGACTTTGTAGAAAGGGTAATTAAGGAGAAACCCCCGGTCAGTCAGACAATTCCCCTCCTCGCTTCGGTGAGGAGAAGAATCATCCCTTCGCTGTCCACACCCGCACTAATCAGAGGGGTCAATCCTAGAATTGAAAAACTTTTCACTCCTTCACCCTCAGACCCGCTGTACATCAGGGGACATTCCATTCCAGATTCCCTGGTAGTAACCAACACAAGAGGGAGGGCAGGGGTACCACTTTCCACCAGTGAGGCACCACCTGATAAGGAGGGCAAGCGGTTATATGCCCTTGCAAAAAGAATTACATCCTCGGCCGCCTTTTCGGCAAGAATTGCCAACGACAATTCTTTGCTCGCTAGCTATGCGGACGCGCAGTGGACCAAACTGCGCAAGGACGCCGAAGAAGCGCTGGAACCATTACGTACACGCCTGCTTTCAACTATTGGCGAAGGAACCCAGGTCAACCAGAGTATTGTAAAGAGCTCTCTGGATGCGGCAGAAACTGCAGGATGTTCCCTAGTTCAGGGAATAGTCCTAAAACGACACGTATGGCTGCGCAACTCAGGGTTCAAACCGGAGACACAGGCGTCTTTAATGAATAAACCTGTTGAAGACTCAAACCTCTTTGGGAAAGCGGTGGATGAGGCTCTGGAGATGGCTAAAAAAGAGTTCGATACGATCAAAACTCTTGACCAAATCTCTAAGCCCGCTACCAGGCGTGGCTATGGCAATAAACGCTTTTTTCGTGGCCAACGCCAACAACAGTACGCTGCCAACAATTTCCAGACCAATAGTGGCCAGTACAGCCAAAGAGGACAGCGCCAGGGCAAAGGAAGAGGGCGAGGGTCCACCCCCAGAGGTTCCCAAGCCCTTAACAACACCAAGTGACGCGAAGATTCGCGTCCCCTCCCATGCAACACCGGTCAGGGGCCGGATAACATCCTTTCTTCCAGCATGGGAGGGTATAACGTCAGACCACTGGGTACTTTCCACCGTAGCCCACGGATACTGCATCGAATTCAACAGTTCCCCAACATACAAACCCCCGAGGGGACGACGCATGTCACCGGAACATCTTGCCATCCTTCTACAAGAAGTACAGCAACTGCTGGAAAAAGGAGCCATAGAGGTCGTGCCTCTATCTCAGGTAACGGAAGGTATTTATTCAGTGTACTTCCTTGTACCCAAAAAGGATCTAACCATGCGCCCTGTATTAGATCTGCGCCCAGCGAACAAGTTTATCAAACCCCAAAAGTTTCGTATGGTGACCCTACAGGAAGTGATCCCACTGCTATCACAGGGAGATTACATGACAACATTGGACATGAAAGATGCATACTTTCATATTTTAATGTTGCCAGCGCACAGAAAATACCCCCGGTTCATGATAGAGGGCAAACACTACCAGTTCAGAGTGCTACCCTTCGGCATAGCATCAGCACCGAGAGTATTCACGAAGGTACTGGCAGTGGCCCAACTGCGCAGGTTGTCCATCCCAGTTTACCCTTACCTCGACGACTGGCTCATAACAGGGGATTCTTACGAAACATGCTTCTCCAATACCCAAAAGACTGTAGACCTTTTGTTCCAGTTGGGCTTCTCCATCAACGAAATGAAGTCCAGCCTAGACCCCAGCCAAATCAAACAATTCCTAGGGGCTCTAATTCAAACAAAGGACGGCCTCGTCTTCCCCTCCAAAGAGAGGGTCCAAAACATGTTGTTTCAGATCCCTCAATATGTGTCCGGTCGAGAGGTGACGGTACGCAAAGCAATGCGCTTGCTAGGCATGATGGCGTTGTGTATTTATTTGGTACCTCACGCGCGCCTGCGCATGCGCCCAATGCAGGAGTGGCTCAACAGCCAGTGGTGTCAGGCCAGCGGACTATGGGACGACCTAGTGGTGGTCTCGCAGGCCTTAGTTCTCTCGCTACGGTGGTGGACAAAAGAAAACCTAGAAAAAGGGAAACCCTTTGCCACACCCGTGGCGGAAGCCACTCTAACCCCAGACTCATCCCTCACAGGATGGGGGGCTCACCTATCCCATCAAACTGCTCACGGAGAGTGGACTCCGAACGTAGCATCCAAACACATCAATCTTCTGGAGCTGCTAGCGGTGTTCAAGACGCTAAAAGCCTTCAAGGAACACCTACAAGGCAGGACAGTGATGATCCTTACAGACAGCACCACAGCCATGTATTACATCAACAAACAGGGGGGAACCCACTCTCCAGGACTGTCCAAACTGGCCCAAAACATATGGAAGTGGGCTCTCAAACAGAATATGTTCCTTCTGTCTTAACATGTACCAGGGGAACTCAATCTGCTGGCAGACAAACTCAGCAGAGACTTCCCCCTGCCCGAAGAGTACGAATGGCGACTACACGAAGACATCGTCTTCGACGTCTTCACGCAATGGGGGTTCCCAGAAATAGACCTGTTCGCAACCCTGGAGAACTCACAATGCCAAAGTTACGCCTCCAGGTACCCCCAGAACCAATCCAAGGGGAACGGTCTGTCGATTCAATGGTCAGGGAGATTCGTTTACGCTTTTCCCCCGACTCCCCTTCTCAACAAGGTAGTGCACAAGATGCACCAGGAACAAGTAACCATGATACTGGTGGCTCCAATGTGGGCCCGACAGCCATGGTTCGCTCACTTGATGGAGATGTCTCTATCTCCCCCAGTGAAACTCCCCTGCCCGTACAACATGCTGTCACAAGACAAGGGCAGGACTCTGCATCCATGCCCCCAGAACATGAACTTAGCAGCCTGGCTCCTGAGATCATAGAATTTGGACATCTACAGCTCCCACAGAGATGCATGGACATCCTCAGGGAAGCCAGAAAACCTAACACTCGCCACTGCTATTCTAGCAAATGGAAGAGATTTGTCATTTGGTGCAGAGGAAAGAGCATCAACCCAATTGACTGCTCTCCCACACATTGTTCTATACCTGACCCACTTGTTGGATTCAGGTCTAGTGCTCAATTCCATTAAAGTCCACCTGGCGGCACTTTCTGCATACACCACTTCCCAACTCAAGGTGTCGTGGTGGAAGATCCCTGTTATAAAGGCCTTCATGGAGGGAGTAAAGAGAATACACCCCCCGATAGCTGACCCAGCTCCCGGATGGGACCTTAACGTGGTACTTACCAAACTCATGGGCTCACCATTTGAACCCATGCACAAAGCAACTCTTAAAGACCTCACTCTTAAGACTGCTTTTCTAATAGCTATCACCTCCATCAGGAGAGTAAGTGAACTACAGGCTCTTTCTGTTCTAGACCCATTTGTTACAGTTCACAAAGATAAAGTGGTTCTACGCACTCACCCAAGGTTTGCTCCAAAATTCATCTCAAAATTCCATGTAAACCAGTCTATAGAACTACCAGCGTTCTTTCAAAATCCTTCCAACTTGGGAGAAAAGACTCTGCACACACTAGATGTGCGCAGAGCGGTCATGTTCTACATGGAAAGAACCAGACCACTGAGGAAGACTAATCAGTTCTTCGTCTCGGTGGCAGCAGGAAGAGAAGGGGATGTAGTTTCAAAGTCCACTATTTCTAGATGGATTGTTCAATGCATCACTCTCTGCTATACTCTTGCTAAGAGAGAACTGCCCTTTAGGCCAAGAGCACATTCTACTCGAGGCACGGGGGCGTCCATAGCATTCATTGCAAATGTTCCCCTTGAGTCCATCTGCAAAGCGGCTACCTGGAGTTCTGTGCACACCTTTACAAAACACTACTGTCTAGATGCACACTCTAGATCTGACTCCCAGGTGGGACAGGCAGTATTAAGACATCTTTTCTCTACTGTTCCTTCTCATAACCCACCGCCAACTCCGGGTACTGCTCGCTAGTCTATGCACAGCATGTGATTCTAAGCAGATTAACAAACATCAGAAGACAATGCATTACTTACCGTAAAAGCATTTCTGATGGTTGTATCTGCTTAGATTCACATGCGCCCACCCTTCCTCCCCGCTTGGATGGAAGGAACATAGACATCTTTCTATATTTCTCTCTTTTCTGTACTCACTCACGTCTAGAAGGCTCCCTCAGGGCAGAAAAATACAAACAGAGGGACCTCGACGCGTGAGGGATTGTGGGTACAACACACGTCACTATAGGGATAGTGTTACAGACACGCCTTGTCGACGTCCCCTTTTCGACTACGAAAAACAAAATGCAATACTCTGCAGTGACCACTGGATGTCGGACCTATGCACAGCATGTGAATCTAAGCAGATACAACCATCAGAAATGCTTTTACGGTAAGTAATGCATTGTCATCTGCGCCCGAGACTTGCGAGTTACCGGCGCAATAGAAATGAATAGAAATACACGTCTTACTACTTTCTCTCTTCGCACTCACTCACAGTAGCCTGGGCAGAAAAAATACAATCGGAGGGACCTTGGCGCTCGAGGGATTTTGGGTACACTACACGTCACGATAGGTAGTGTTAGACACACCTATGCCGACGTCCCCTTTCGGTCCCTGAAAGACAAGGTGCAATACGCTGCGGTTACCACTGGATGTCGGACAATATACACAGCATGTGAATCTGAGAAGATAGAACCATCAGAAATGCTATTACAGTGAGTAATACATGCCTTATTGGAGCAATCGTGGATACTTCCTCAGGGAAAGCCTCGCCATTCAAGGTGAGAGCTCAACACATTCTGCAGATGGTAACAAAATTACAGAATGCTCAGCATCTTCTGGCCTTCGATTTTCTGACGTTGCTCGGTCTCATGGCATCCTGCATTTTCCTGGTGCCAGAGGCACGTTTGAGAATGAGATCCCTTCAATGGGCTCTCAGGACACAATGGTCCCAATTCTCAGGCAGGATGTCGGACCAACTGCAATTTCCGAGCAGAGTTGCTCAGGACCTTCTCTGGTGGGCTTGCAAGGACAACATCCTCAAGGGAGATTCATTTTGGCAACCATGTCTGGAGATAACGGTAGTGACGGATGCCTCACTCACGGGGTGGGGACACCTCAACAATGATCTGACAGTCAGCAGTCATTGGTCTCTATCGTAGTCCAAACTACACATCAACCTTTTGGAACTGAGGGCGATCAGACTAGTGCTGAAGGCCTTCCTGCCCTCTGTACGGGGAAAGAATGTCCTGATAATGATGAACACCACAGTGACTATGTACTATCTCAACAAGAGAGGAGGTGTAGGGGCACTACCACTGTGCAGAGATGCAATGCAGCTCTGGTTCTGGGCAATATAAGAAGGAATCTCTGTAGGCAGTTCACCTAGCTGGAGAGCAGAACACGGTGGCGGTCGCTCTGAGCTGGCAGAGCAGTCTCCCACAAGTGGGAACTGGCTCAGGAAGTCCTTCAAGAGATCTTCGCCCTTTGGGGAACCCCTCAAGTGGATCTGTTTGCGGCCAATATCAACCGGAAATATGAACAGTATTGCTCCAGGGAATTTCAAGAGGAGCTCTAGGAGACCCATTCATGGTGTACTGAGGTTTTCCACTCCTGTATGAGTTTCCTACCGTCCCCGTAATTTCTCTCGTGATCACGAGGTTGAGAAAGTTCAGGAAATCCATGATCCTAATTGCTCATGATTGGGTCATGAGGAGCTGGACCTTCTGGACTAGTCAATCTGCCCTCCAATACGTCTTCCACAAAGAGAGGCTCTTCTCTCGCAAGAGGAAGGTTGGGTTCTCTATCCTGAGGTCAAGACTCTGCCTTCACGCATGGATTCTGAAAGGCTAAGATAAAAGGATTGGGACCTCCCAGATGACGGAATGGAGATTTTGCTTTCGGCCAGAAGGCCAGCAACTAAATCTTTGTACCATTGCCGTTGGAATAGGTTCAGCAACTGGTGCAAGGATAAGAATGTGGCTCCGTTTCTATGTGATACATCTATGCTGCTCTCCTTTCTGTTACATTTAGCCAATCTGGGGCTCCAGATTGGAACCATTCAGGGTTGCCTAGCAGCGCTTTCCATTTTCATGCGATATTCAGGTGGAGCATTCATATTTTAAGATGCCTTCGATTGTCCACTTTTTGATGGGTTTTACAAATGTATACCCTCCAGTTCTGTTCAATGTACCGGTTTGGGGGCCTCAATCTTGTATTAAAGTTTTTGACATGTGTTCCATTTGAGATTTTACTTTCATGCCCTTTAAGGCTCATGACATTAAAAACTGTTTTGCTTATCGGAATAACATCAGCCTGCAGGATAA
Organism: Ambystoma mexicanum; assembly: GCF_040938575.1. Classification (NCBI taxonomy): domain Eukaryota; kingdom Metazoa; phylum Chordata; class Amphibia; order Caudata; family Ambystomatidae; genus Ambystoma; species Ambystoma mexicanum. The sequence goes on along the minus strand of NC_090931.1, from coordinate 548,025,766 downwards.
GCAAGTTGCAGGCTCTTTCTTGCAAACCTCCTCATACTACTTTCTATAAAGATAGTCACTCTCAGGGCAAAACCTTCTTTTTTGCCAAAGTTAGTATCCAACTTGTCACGGAAAAATACCTTACCACCATTCTACCCACCTTCTCATCCATGAGAGGAGGAGGAGGAGGAGGAGGAGGAGGAGGAGGAGGAGAGGCTACATAGACCAGACCCAAAAAGGCCTCTAAGATGTTATATATCCAGGGTGGCTACATTTTGCCAAGTTGATCAACTTTTAATTGGATATACTGGTCCCAAATTGGGCCTTGCGGTCACCAAACAATTAATTTCCAGATGGGTTATCCTGTCTATTGGTGAATGCTACAGACTAGCGGGCAAGGACCCACCAGAAGGCATAAGGGCTCATACCACAAGGAGCATGACAACCTCAAAGGTGTCCCAATAAATGATATTTGTTCAGCTGCCACTTAATCGTCTATCCATACATTTGTAAAACACCGTCTGGATTCTTCCTCCAGTCAGGGAGGACTTTTTGCAAAAGCTGTCCTCCATTCGGTCCATGATCAGATCTAATTGGTACTCCCTCCAAATTATTACTGATTTTGGAGTCTATCATAAGATGGGGATTACTTGGGAGGAGACAATCCATTCGAAGAACAAGTTACTTAACCCTTGTAACCTTCTTTCGGTTGAATGTTCCTCGCACGTATTCCTAATTGCCCCTCCCAGGCTTCCCCGCCATACATTTTACGTGTTATTACACTCTACGCTTTCTGAGAGCAGAACTGAAGCCAATGGGCACTGCATGTGCTATTTATGCTGATGAAGTCGACGAGGGCTCTCGAGGGACATCGACTCGACGTCAGTGCATACAGAGCCCTCTGTCTAAAAAAAAATAATTCCGAAGAAGCACAGCTGGAGTGATACATTATCATAAAATGAGGAATGCATGGGAGGACCATCCAATCGAAAGAACGTTACCAGGGGTAAGTAACTTTTTCTTCTAGGAAAGAACATATCGCCACATACAGAAGGAAACTCCCCTGGTTGGCAGTTGCAACTCAAATCCGCTTCAAGGTCATCACAGTGACCCATAAACGTTTATATTGGTCGGTTCCTTCATATCTACGTGATGGTTTTACTCATCCATCTGTTCGAACTACAAGATTGAGTAAACCATGCATTTGACCTGTCCACGCTCCAAGTGTACAAGTGGAAATGGTCACTCCTTTCCAGTCCAGGTAACGCTGGCCTGGAATAAATTACCAAGGAAATTGCAAACGGAAGAAAATTTGACAAGATTTTGTAAATGCCTAAAAACACTGTTTAATTGATAGCGTCTGACCCGATTATTCCCTTTCTAAAATGCTGATGTTTGTCTTTAGGTGCACCCTGATGCCTGCAGGCTACGGTGCGTGATAAATACACATACATAAATAAAAGGATGCGTTGGGCTTATTGTGGTGATTAGTTTCAAACTAATGCAATGTTCCACAACAATTTACCATAAGATGGGTACGTTTTCTCCTTTCTTCCAGGCCCATTGCTAACCCAGGGTCAGGATACCGACCCAGGTTCAACGGCCAAAGGCGAGTCGAGGGGGAGATGGAAGACAAAGGGACTTGTTCCCAATGTTATCCTATGGGGGACCAGCATACATATGCTTACTCGGCCCCCTCCCCCTCCCACCAAGCCCCCTCGACTCTGATTTTCCCAGGTGTCATTGTCGATCATCTGGGGCTCGATCTTCTGCCCTTTGTTCCAGTGTGAGGTTCAAGGATTCTTTCCGGTCATGCACAACTGCAAGATGAAACTTGTTGAGAAAGAAGTACAGAATCCAACGATGTAGGCCTCATTAGGGCACTTCACAGGATGGAGGAAGGCGAGTTGCAACGACTATCAGTTTTCAGGCGATAACTGGCGTTCTTCTAGTCGCGGTCACATAAGCTGCTCTAGTACATTTTCCCTTGAAGCTAGGATCCTGGAATTCGCGAAGAAAGACTTGTGGTGCAAGCTGTCGACCACCAAAGTTCCAGACCTGAACGCGGAACGGCAATGCTTCTTGCGAGGTAGCCCATGAGAGAGCTGGTCAGTTTAATGGGCAGTCCAGGGTACACTTCCGAAGGCTCAAAAGGACTAGACCCTCGAAAGCACAAACTAGTTGGCCCCACTAGTCCAATGGCTCAATCACCACTCGGGTTCTTTGAAGATCAGGCAGAAGAGCAGGGCTTCACCGGGTCGGACACTGGAGGGTATGAAGGGCCACTTCAGGAGTCTTCTTCAGGTCCACAACTGTCAGCTCTTCTTCGAGGGATTCTTGGCTCCAACGTAGATCTACAGGAATCCTCCTCTTAGCAAAATGCAAGCTGGAAGCAAGTCCACCAATGCCAAGGATTTGCACCATTCAAATAGCCATTAGTTGTCCAGTCAGACAATTACTGGTTTCACATCTGCCCCAGTAAGTGTTGTTTCTGGCACCAGTGATGTGAACTGGAACTTGGGACAGTCCCAGCCCCCTTCCTGGGTCGCACACACAAAGGCTCACTAGCCCATGAAAGCGGCAGTTCTCCCGGGCAAGTGTATGACCTTGTCAGCCCTTTCCTGACAGAGTGCAGGAAGAAGGTCAAACTACAATATGACCATCTTCCTTTTCAACCTTGGTCTTTTGGTGACCTGGAAAAATTGTCATTTGACAGAGTCCCCGTGCCTGATCTTCATAGGCTTCCTCTGGAACTCCCAACAGGCCAAGGTTTTTCCGACATTGGACGGAGTGACAGCTATGCAGAACACTTGCTTGTTGTTCCTTTCTGCCAACAGCATCAGTACTTGGTGGTTCCAGAGACTGTTTGGTCTCATGGCTTCATGTGTTCAGGCGGCTCCTCTGGCCAGATTAAAGATTTGGAGAACCCAGTTAATGCTTCAACAGTCTTGGTCTCAAGCACTGGACCCGCAGTCGCATCTTAAACCAATCCCTCAGATTTGGTTAAGGATTTGGTTTGATCCTCAATCTGCTGCACAGGGTTCCCTTCTGAGACCCCCTCCCCACAGTAGGTTATCACCACATATTCCTCCCTGTTGAGCTGGAGCGGGGTTGGGGCAACAATTAACCAACTTTACATTTTCGTCAGGTATGGGGGGAGGGGGGATAGTTCTGGGAACAAACTCGGCATATCAATTAATTACCTGGAGCTGAAAGCCATATTGTTAGCATGGAGAGGCTTTCTCCCCACGATCCAGGGAAAAACAGTGTCCATCAGAACTGACCATTCTGTCTTGATGTTTTACATCAACAAACGGGGACAAAATCCCCTCTGCTGCTACTTTGGCCCTGCAGATATGGGCAGTCGGTCATGGGATGTGGCTTCAAGTCCTTCACCTGCTGGGAGTGCTAAATGCGGAAGCTAGTCAGCTGAGCCGTCTGGGAGAAGCCAACCTGGCAGGGCTTGGGGGAGCCAAAACCTGTTGCAGTGCATGTGCCGGGCCAGTGGAAACTCAACATGAGACCTGTTTTGTATGGTGCTACAAAAAAGCTCTGGTTCCCGTCCTGAAGGACAGAATGTCCCACAGGTATGGAGGATCGGGGTCTATGGAAATTGAGTGCAGCAGTCACTTTGGTGAGTAACGTGTCCTTTTTGTGATAATAAGCGAGCGAAAGTCAAAATAAATGACTGGATCACAAAAAACAAAAGAAATGGGGTTTACATAGTAATTTATGGCGGGAAAAATGCAAAACAAAACATCTTTCCTAACACTGGGGTACCTGTTAAGGCACATAAGGTATAAATCAGCATCCTATAATCTGCTGTGGGAGGGTTAGGATAGAGAAGCCCTTAGAAGAACCACTTAGAGAGCCAGACAGATAGGCTACAACCTTTAAGCCCTCACATTATTCTTGGATAGTAGGGAGTTACCTGTTGCTAGTTACCACTCCGGGGTTTAGGGAGGTGGGAGCCCATGGGAAGACTAGGGAACGCCCACTGGTGTGCCCCAATACCAGCTCAATTAATTACAATTCTGAACACTTGATATAGTTTTCAATAAAAACCTGGAACCACGCTTTGGAGTGTTGAAATTAGTTGGGCCATCTGTGACATTACACATGGTCAATACCAGCCTTTGAGGGAGCTAAAGAATAACGTTGAGACTATTTCAATTACATGGTGGGAAATGTGATGGCATGGGAGTTTGTGCACGGAATAAGATTTCTCATGGTTGAGCGAATACGGATTGTAACATCCAATTAGGGAAACATCCCAAAACCTGAAGCATGTCATTCTTCAACTTTATTGCTGTAGGACGAAAAAATATGGATAGTGATGTGGTTTGGTAACGCTTGTTCACACTGTGAAGGTTGCTTTAAGGCCTCTGTAAAATTCTTAGGACAGTCCTTGTTTTGCTTTCCCGGGTCTACCTACAATACAAGCAACCAGTTGTGTAAAAGGGAGAATGAGGACTTAAAGTACTGGAATCATTATGAACATAATTGTTCAATTTTTTTCCCCTTAGGAAACTGGGAAGAGTTGGTGAAATACCTGCAGATGGCGCGTAAGAAGGCCAGAGAATCTTATGTAGAAACTGAACTCATCTTTGCTCTGGCTAAAACCAACCGGCTTGCAGAGCTGGAAGAGTTTATAAATGGACCCAACAATGCTCACATTCAACAAGTGAGTACAAACCACACACTACTCATTCTCACAGTACCGTGACCTATAGTCATCTCGAAATGGAACTTGCTGGGCACATTGTTGTATGTATGTAGAAACTTGTTACTAGAGGTAAATAGACACACATTGCCATATTGATGACCTACTTTCTGCGCTAGCATTTTCACTACATAGTTACATGTTCCATAACTATGTATTGAAGCTTCACCTATTTAATTGAGAGTACATGTACATGCTGACAATGTAGTAAAGGTGCTATCTAAAGCAAATATAATTTCTAAGTTGTCCACTTACATTAATAGAGTCCTACATTTTGATTAAGTCAATTTTAATAATTGGTTGGCTTTGTGTAGAATTCAACTGTTGCATGTTATTGAAGTCCGATTTATTTCCAGTCTGTGGATTAGCTTCTATCGAAAGCTGCACTGATTTATGCAATGGAAATAATTTACTTGCGTAGTTTTTTCCACACTATCCCTTTTCTAATGTATTTCTTCCTGCCAAAGATTTCTCATCAATGATATCCTATGCACAGATCCTATCCACAGCGCTGCTGTTTTTTGCAAACTTATCTGCCTCCAACGTGTGCAACATGCCTCCATGGTGGGTTCACCAGACATATCTGGGTCAGTATATATTGAGGCACCATGCAATCTTTTGGATTCTGGAACATGATCTTTGATTTTTCAAAATGTTCCTTTGTCGTGCCCAATTCAACTAAGGCTTTGCATTGCAAACCTTGCTTGGAATGCGGCCAGCAGTTGTCTATCGGATCCAGGATTTGTCTCTTCTGCTGGGCAAGGACCACGACACCTAGGACTGCGGGTCGTCCAAGTCCATGCATCCGAAAGACCTCTTTTTCCCCCCTCGCAGGATTGTCAAACTTAGGTGGCCTCTGTATTTAAATATGCACTCGCTGTTCTGTAATGTGGTAAACTTTGCCTTGCCGCTCACTTCCTGCCTGCATACTCTCGTTTTGTCTGTCTTCCCCCCCCCCCCCCCCACTCCCTCCTACTCCATGGTGCTCTCTATCTCGCCTATCTTCTCTAACTGCTTCTCTATTGACTATCCTGCTCTCCTCACTAAATCTGGTAGGAAAAAGTTTAAAAAGGACACCCTGGTCTCCAACCCAGGCCTCCCTATCGCTGACACCTACACTAGTGCCTGCTCCAAGGAAACTCTTACTGACATCCTCTTTTTCATGCCTTCACCTGACCTATGGACCCTTCATATGGTCTCTGTGCTCTCTCCTTTCTCCTCTTCTCCCATTAATGGTGGCACCCGTTGGGATGTCCTCTTGGCCTCCTTCCACGCCTCTAAGGCCATCATTAATGTCTACGCTAAAGGGACCGTCTTGGTCCAAGGTGCTCAGGCCAACCTTCACCTCTTTGATAGACGCTTCCCACGCCTCATCAACTTCCTTTCCTCTCCTGCTGTCCCCCCTCCTCTGTCCTCGGCTACCTTGCCTCTACCCTCCCTCCCTGCCCCCTCTCGTGCTCCTTCACCTCCCTCTTCTACACCTCCGCAGGGCGTACCTCTGATCTGTACCCCTCCCCGGAAGTCCTTCAAGGATGGCAACCTTCTCCACATTGCCACTCTTAACTCTCGCTCTGCCATCAAGCATTCCATTCTTCTGATATCTGTCACCTTCTTGAGGAACTGGACCTTGATGTCCTCGGTCTCACTGAGACATGGTTCACAGCCAACTCTGTCACCAGCTTTGATACACTCCTACCTGACGGTTACAAGATCCTATCTGTGCCCAGACCCAACCGTGTAGGGGGGGGGGTGTAGCCCTTATCTTCCCTGAGTGGATTCCTGCCACTCCTACGCAGACCTACTCCTCTTTCGAATGCCTTGTCTGCCGCCTCTCTCTCTCTCCTAGCCATTCCCTTACCGTGGCCACTATCTATCGACCACCTGGTCAAATCTCCTCCTTCCTCTCTGAGTGGGCTGACCTCTCCTCCTCACTCCTGTCCTCAACCACTCAACTCCTCCTTCTTGGTGACTTCAACATCCACTTGGATGCCTCCTGTTCCCCCACGGGACTCTTTCGTGACCTCTGCGACTCTCTCTCTCTCTCTATTCTCCCGTCTGGACCTACGCATTCTGCAGGACACACTCTTGATGCTCTGATCTCGTCCGACCTTCCCCTCTCCGTTCCTCTCTCCTGGAGTGATCACTTTCTGCTATCCTCCCACCTCACCCTCCCTACCCCACAGGCAATGCCACCCTCATCACTGCCACCCACCTTCTCGGTCATCCGACCCATGAAGCGCGTGTCAGTTGAGGCTTTCGCTACCACCTTCTCGCCCCCTCCTCCCCCTTCGGCTGACTCCCACCCTGACACAGCCCTCTCCATGCTCCACTCTGCTATATCTGAGACTCTTGATATCCTTGCCCCTGTCATGAGAGTCCGCCTGAAGCCCAAAGCCAAATGTAACTTCTGGTATGACTCGGATCTCGTCACCCTTAAACGCAAGTGCAGGGTGGCAGAGAGGAAATGGCGTGCCTCATGTTCATCCTCTGACAAACTGGCCTGCCGGTTGCTCCAAAGGCAATACCGTCTCTCCGTTCTCACCAAGAAGAGAGCCCTTATCCAAGCCCGCATCTCTGCGGCATCTAACAACTCGGCCGAACTCTTTAAAATCTGCAAGGAGCTTGCCAACCCTGCTGCAGTCTCTACCTCTCCTGTCCCCTCCCAGGCCCTCTGCACTGGCCTCTCACTTTATCTCTAAAACTCAGGACATCTTGTCCTCACTCTCCTCCTATCACCTCCCTCCCTCCCGTCCCGCCTCTTCCTCTGGCCCTTTTGCAGCCACCCCTCCTTCTCTGCCTTTCCCCTTTTTTCTGCTGACGAGGTTTCCAGACAAGTCTGATCTATGAAAGTCTCATCTAAACAGGTTCACCCCTGTTCCTCCAAAACTATCAAGGACCACATCGACTCCCTGGCTCCGGCCCTGGCTGACTTTTGCAACCACTCCTTCGCCTCTGGAGTCTTCCCATCCCCCTCAAGCACTCCCTTGTGCACCCTCTTCTTAAGAAACCCTCTTCTGACCCCTCCTGCCTGGCTAACTATCGCCCAATCTCCATCACTCCCTTCCTGGGCAAGCTCCTGGAGAAACTGGCCATCTCCCAGCTTAACCTCCATGCTCAATCTGTTGGAAGTCTTCATGACCATCAATCTGGCTTCAGAGCTGCCAGAAGCACGGAAACTGCTCTCCTGAACATCCGTGAGGACCTGCTCTTGAATCTCGACTCCAACACTCAGTGTGTTCTCATCCTGCTCGATCTCTCCTCTGCCTTTGACACTGTCAACCATGCCATCCTGCTCAACCGTCTCCGTGATAATCTGGGTATCACTGGTCAGGCTCTGGGGTGGCTGACCTCTTTCCTCTCCAATAGACCCTCCCAGGTCCAACTGGGGTCCTTCCTCTCTGACATCTTTTTCTCAACCTGTGGTGTCCCCCAGGGATCTAATCTTTCCCCCTGGCTGTTCAACCAATATCTGGCACTCCTTGCCCACCGCATCGCCGCTCTCTGCCCCAACTTTCAGTGCTATGCGGACGATACCCAGCTCATTTTCAGACTACCCTCGGCCTCCTCCTCTCCTTCCCTCATCTCTGACTGTCTGCTATCCAGGAATGGTGTGCCGCCAATGACCTCTGCCTTAATGCCAGTAAGACTGAGATTCTACTCATCGGCACACCCACCCCCTCCTTCCCTGCAGCTCTCTGGCCAGCCTCTCTTGGCCCTCTTCCTGTTCCTACCTGCAAGGCAAAAAACCTCGGGGTTATCTTTGACTCCACACTCCTTCTCTCCGCATATATCCGACGTCTCTAAGAAGTCACACTACCAGCTGCACCTCCTCAGAGGTATTCTTCCCTTCCTCTCCTTCCCCCAGAAGCTCACTGTCTCCCGAGCCCTGGTTCTCTCGAAGCAGGACTACTGTAACAGCCTCTATCGTAATCTGCCTGCCTCCACTATCCGCCCTCTGCAACTCATGCAGAACCGAACTGCGAGGGTTGTCCTTGGCCTCAAGCCCAGGGACCGTATCTCTACAGGACTGAAATCTCTACACTGGCTCCCAGTGGCTGCGAGGATAAAGTTCAAAACCCTCTGCATTGTCCACAAGGCCTTCTGGGGCCTGGGGCCTAAATACCTTCAACTCTCTCTTCCTAAATAGCTTCCTTCCTGATCCCTTCGCTCATCCGTCTCCAACTCCCTCAGGGTCAGCCGCTTCTCGAAGCAACGTGCTGGGGGTAGATCTCTCTCCGCGGCAGGGGCCTCCCTCTGGAACAGCCTTCCTGCCTCCCTGAAACTTGAGGAGAACCATCTCCGGTTCAGGAAGCACCTCAAAACCTTCCTCTTTGCTTCTGCTTTCTCTCTCCCTCTCCCCTGCTAATTCTTCGCTGAAACTGCACTGAATCTGCAACTGGGCCACTCTCCCCGACCCTGGGCCCAGCCACTCTCCACTTGCACTGCCTCCCTGGCAACCCCTGCACTGCGGGACTGTCTCTGTATCCCTCCAGCCCCCCCTTCCCAGCACTTACCTGCACTTACCTTGCACTTGCCACCAGCTGGCCCTCCTTATTTATTTATTATTTATTTTATTCTACTTACCTTGTACTGCACTTCCCCCCTCCCCCCTCGCCCCCTTGCACTTCCCCCCTCCCCCCCTTGCACTTCTTCCCTTCCCCCTACCCCTGCACTTGCGCGATCTGAATGACACCGGGCCTAGTAGGATCGTTGTCTGTCTTCCCCCTGTTCCCCCCTCCCTGCCTCGTCGCGCCTTGAAACACTTGTGTATAGGCGTGTTACAAATGCCATATCATACCATATATCATATCATATATCATATCATGAAAGGACCGCAAAGATTTTCATCTAGGTTTGCAAACCAAAGGAGAATTTGTGTGGTTCATTCATTCGAGGTTGATCTGAGCAGGAATCTCATCCATGCAAGGAAAAGGAGATGTGAAGCATCATCGCAAGAGGTCTCTCATCCAGTGGATCCTGGTACTGCCATTCTTCTTCTAAGAGTTGTCACTGCTCCGGTGAATCCCCAGAGAAGGTGGCTCAGATACTTTTTCCAAGCCTATCTTCCACCCCAGAGGGATGGGGAGAACCTTTGCCTCCAGATGCTTGACAACTTTGCTGAGGCGCCTCTGCACTGACGCAACCTACTGCGTCTTGGACTGGCAGAGCTCCTGCAGGAAATCACTCCTACACGCCTATGTGTTGGGGCCCGGATCCAAAAATGGATGAAGTACTCTAGCGCCATCAGGCTCCGCCTTTGTTCCTCGAAGTCACGGTGCCATCTCTTACTTAGTCCTTGACGCCTTAGACACCAAATCTCCTCTGGAATATGCTCCTCTCTCCTTCAGACCCTTCATGTCAAAGATGATGTGTGAAATCTATAACGGAGTGAGAACTGGTACCCTTTGGTTTGTAACCTTTAGTCTCCAGAGAGGATTCTGGAGGTGTTTTGCAGGGGAAGGCGAAGACGTCCACGGGCTGGCCTCAGATCTCAGGAGGCTAGTGCTCTGGACACCTCCCCTGAGCTGGACATCCTTCCAGCCCCCACCCTTCGTAAGCCTCAAACATCCTTCCAAATACTGATGGCTAAGATGTTTAATAGCCTGGGGCTATTTGCTCCATCCAGGCGTAAGGTTCAATTCGAATTGACTGTTCTGATGTTTGTTAATCTGCTTAGAACCACATGCTGTGCACATAGTCCGACATCCAGTGGTAACCGCAGGATATTGCATCTTGTCCCCTTTCGATTCTCGAAAGACATCGACATGGGCATGCCTTTAACACTATCCCTACATGACGTGTAGTGTACCCAAGATCCCTCACGCGTCGAGGTCCCTCAGTTTGTTTTTTTGCACCCAGCATACTGATCGCCTTATGCGGAGCTAGTCAGAGACGTTGCCTATTGTCCATTCGACCTTTGGTCGAATACTTATATAAAATAATTCAGATCACCCTATCCGGCCCTTATTTCGACGGCTGTTCCAGATCTCCGCCGAAGACCTTCAGAACTTCGACGGATGGTGATCCAGTTGGTGCTGCCGACCACGTGGCCGGGCCTTCCGTCGGCCTAAACAGTAGGGAGAGTGGGGATGGGGTGGGCATTTCTGTACAAACTAAACTGAGAATGCCTTTCCCTTTTCTTCCTCTTTCCCTTTTGGACTTTGTCACTCTACCCATCCTCTGCTATGGAGAGGACTCCATTTAGGTTTTGCCCCATTTGTAAAGGTGAATTTCCCTGGAAAGATGAGCACAAACAGTGTAACCAGTGCTTGCCCCTTGATCACAAAGAAGTAGGATGCGCGGCTTGTAAGCTCCTCCGTCCCAAGACATTGAAGGAGCACAAAGTCAAGCGGTGGGCAGCCTACAGGATGTCGAAGGCCGAGTTCTCTCCCGCTGCCACAGCCACCAAATGTGACAACGGTGGGAGTGACGATCAGACCTCCGAACCGGAGGTCGTTGACATTTTGACGGAACGCTCTCATTCCACATGGCCTGTCCCCGGCCCCGCCAGGCACGGCTCAGGCACTGCTATGGGGAAGTCACACCCCAGAGACAAAGACGAACATTTACACAGCACTAAACACAACCCCAAGTCAATCTTTGGCCAAGTCGAAGAAGACTTCAGTGCCAACGGGTACACCGGAAGTTCCGTCGGCACCCGCCGACCTTCAGCCCTCCCCGCAGCTTCAAATGTGCCTAGTGACCGGGCCATCAAAAATAAAGGGCGCTACCTCTAATATCCGGGGTGCCATCGAGACTCATCACAAGAAGGCGTCCGGTGACGACAGGGTTCCGGTTCCGCCGAAGAAAGCGGTCGCCGAAGACAAGGCCCCGGCACTGCCAAGGAAGGCAGCTGCCGAAGACAAGGCCCCGGCTCTGCCGAAAAAGACTCCTTCACAATCTCAGGCTGAAGCTACGCGCCTCCCGTCTGCAGAGGACATCGCCGACAGCATAGCAAGAGTTGTTTCCACCGATTCTCAAACGGCAGTCAAGGGATTTTTCGAGGCCTACGGAAAAGGCCAGGGATCTGTCGTGATCCAAGGATAGCCTAAGGGGAGTACCGGAACCCTCCCATAAGCCAAAAGAGGCACAGGGACGTCCCACCGCTGTCGGTCCCCCAGGAGAAGTTCTCTGAGGGCGAAGAATGGATGTCTTCGACGTTGAGACAAAAATCTCAACGTTTTACGACAGAGCGTTTTCAACCTTTTCCACCTCTAGACCATTCTAGGTCTTCGGTTTGGACTAGAGAGAAATTTGAAAACTGCATGGAAAGGCTGGACAGGTTTGTTTCCCTTTCAGAACAACCCACACCAAGAAGACCACGGGATGAGAGCCCTTTGGACCCTGTATGTATGTTTGTTTGTTTATTTATTTATTGTGCGCACCAGACCCTAGGGTAGCAGGGCGCAAGAGAACAAGGAGGTTTACAGCTTAGTTAACGTTTGCAGGTTACAGATTAGTTAACGTTACAGGTTACAGGCATAGTGGACATTTCGAATCTGCAGGGTAGGGCAAGTGCAAGTGCAGATAAGGCGTAGCTAAACAGTCAAATCTATGGCGATCAAACAGTAAAAGCAGGTTAGTACAAACATTATAAGAAGACGTTACGTATAAAGTGACATACGCTATGTCGCATTCTCAATAAGCCATTTTATGGTGTTCTTTCTAAAGTTATTGAAGGTTTGGTCAGATCTGAGTGCAAGGGGTAGGGAATTCCATAACTGTGCTGCCTTAACTGGGAAGCTGGAACCTCCAATGGTGGCTAGTTTGAATCTGGGCACTAGGAGGCAGTTGGGGCTGGCTGTCCTTGTGAGTCTCGTTGGATTTTTCCTGTTGAAGCGTTCTGAGAGGTATCGGGGAGCTTTGTTGTTTAGGCATTTGTGGATAAGGGACGCAGATTTAAGGTTGATTTTTTCTTGGGTGGAAAGCCATTTGTGTTTTCGTCTTATTTCTGAAATGTGTGCACTTCTGGGGATACTTAGGGCCGCTCTAAGTGCATTGTTTTGGAGCACTTGGATTCTGTGGATGATTTGTTTGGTAGTCCCTATGTAGAGGGCGTTGCAATAATCTAGTTTCGATAAAATGAGGGCTCTAGCTAGAATAAGACAGCTGTCCTCTGAAAGGAATGGTTTCCCAGCTCGTATTAACTTGCATGTATAGGCAGTGGATGATGACAGTGAGTTCACTCTTCCTCATCGTGGGGCGAGGGCAGGAGCCCCCCCAGCACCCCAGCCCAGCAGAGGAACCACGAGGAACACGGACAGGGGCCTGCCTGACCCTGTCCCCACACGCCGCCTGACTCGCGCATGCCGGGCGCAGCGCGGCCTGAAACCGAGGCTGAGCCTCGTTAACATCAGCTGTAACCGCCGGCAGGCGGATCGCGCCGGCGGCCAGCTCCAAGGCCACTCTAAGGCCTGTTGGGTGCCTGCTCACCCCCTCACTCCACTCTTCCTCATCGTGGGGCGAGGGCAGGAGCCCCCCCAGCACCCCAGCCCAGCAGAGGAACCACGAGGAACACGGACAGGGGCCTGCCTGACCCTGTCCCCACACGCCGCCTGACTCGCGCATGCCGGGCGCAGCGCGGCCTGAAACCGAGGCTGAGCCTCGTTAACATCAGCTGTAACCGCCGGCAGGCGGATCGCGCCGGCGGCCAGCTCCAAGGCCACTCTAAGGCCTGTTGGGTGCCTGCTCACCCCCTCACTCCACTCTTCCTCATCGTGGGGCGAGGGCAGGAGCCCCCCCAGCACCCCAGCCCAGCAGAGGAACCACGAGGAACACGGACAGGGGCCTGCCTGACCCTGTCCCCACACGCCGCCTGACTCGCGCATGCCGGGCGCAGCGCGGCCTGAAACGGAGGCTGAGCCTCGTTAACATCAGCTGTAACCGCCGGCAGGCGGATCGCGCCGGCGGCCAGCTCCAAGGCCACTCTAAGGCCTGTTGGGTGCCTGTTCGGAGCCACAGGAGCCAGGGGCCACAAACTCTGCCCGTGCTGCTCCAGGCATCACAAACACCGTGTGTAATCACCTTGTTTGCCTCCGGAGCCTCGGAGCCAGTGTCTACTCGGACCTTTAATCTTTTGTGAGTAAAGGGGATACCCTTAGTTTACACTATTGTGCTTTCTGGTATGTCTTCTGCTATTCCGCATTCATAAACATTTGAACTCAGTTTCTTTCACCCTCGATAACTGTTTGCTACATACGCTTATGCTTCCAACTCCGCCGCCTCTTTGCGTCACTGCTGCCACCTCTTTAATAGCTCAGTCATTTTCAGCCCCTAGTGCTTTATGCCTCATGACTGCTATTGGCCGTGCCCTTTGGTCGCTAACTGACCACTGCACTATATTGTGCCTTATGGTCGCCCAGAGACCACTGTATTATTGTGTAGTGCCTTGTGGTCGCCCAGAGACCACTGTATTATTGTGTAGTGCCTTATGGTCGCCCAGAGACCACTGTATTATTGTGTAGTGCCTTGTGGTCGCCCAGAGACCACTGTATTATTGTGTAGTGCCTTGTGGTCGCCCAGAGACCACTGTATTATTGTGTAGTGCCTTATGGTCGCCCAGAGACCACTGTATTATTGTGTAGTGCCTTATGGTCGCCCAGAGACCACTGTATTATTGTGTAGTGCCTTATGGTCGCCCAGAGACCACTGTATTATTGTGTAGTGCCTTATGGTCGCCCAGAGACCACTGTACCATCACTCTCAGCCCAGTATCTGACCTCGGTTTTTAGACCTACATCTGACCGTCGCACTTAGCCCAATATCTGACTGCTACTCTCAGACTAGTACGTCACTGCCGCATTAATCTCGCTAAGTATTTGTGAACTGTACTCTGCCAACTCTGCCCCGTATCCATCCACGGCAACTAATTCCAGCCCACCTAGTTCAGCTAGTAGTAACAAGTCGTAGCAAGATTCCCAAGGCTCTTTGCCCCCTCTCTGGAAGAGGATATATGCAACTATGACCTGAAGAAGACATTCCTGCAGACACTCCGGATGAGGATCAGTTCACCAATCCTGAGGACATGCATGATCCCAGAGAGGGCTGGGAGGAGAACCTGGATATGGGTGACCCTCAACCATGGCAGTCTCCGGATCCACAAGATTCTGATGCCCTATCTTTGGATTCCCCCCTGACCCCCCCCCCACTAGACAACCCTCGCCAGTGGATGATCCATTGACGTTTAACGTCATATTGCGCAAAGCAGCTGAACACTTCTTAATTGCCACAGATGAAGCTGTCCCTGAAGCTGACTTCGTGGAGGTCATCCTCAGAGAAGTCGCCAGGCAGCCAGGCTATTCCTCTCCTCAATTCAATTAAAAAACGTCTGGCTCCCTCCTTATCAACACCTGCTCTCACAAGAGGTGTTAACCCAAGAATAGAAAAACTCTTTCGTCCTTCTCCCTCGGACCCCCTTTATATCAGAGGTCACTCCACCCCAGACTCTCTGGTGGTGACTACTACAAGAAAGAGGGCAGGGGTCCCTCTGTCAACCGGCGAGACACCCCCTGATAAGGAAGGTAAAAGACTTTACGCCCATGGAAAGGGGGTCACGGCCGCAGCAGCATTTTCAACGCGTATTGCCAACAATACGACCTTATTGGCCAGCTACGCGGATGCTCAGTGGGCCTTACTGCAAGAAGGCTTACAGGAGGTTCCCGCACCACTACGTACTCGTCTCCTGTCCAGTCACTGAGGGCAGACAGGTGAACCAAAGCATACTTAAGAACACTTTGGATTCTGCCAAGACAGCTGGTCGATCCCTGGCTCAGGGCACACTTCTGAAGAGACATGCGTGGCTACGGAACTCAGGATTCAAGCCAGAGACGTAAGCGTCACTTATAAATAAACCTGTGGAAGAATCCAACCTGTTTGGGAAGGCAGTCTGCGTGACCCTCAAGACTGTGAGACAAGGAGCATGACACCCTAAAAACTCTAGACCAGATTACACAAAGACCCTCTACAAGACGAGGATCTGGGTCAGGACGGCTTTTTCATGGCCAACGCTTCCCTCAACAACAGTATACCTCCGGAAACAATTGGTCCTCTCCACAGAGAACCTGCGGATACACCACCCCGTATCCCAAGAAAAGGGAGCCATAGAAGTCGTACCTCTGTCGGAGATAAAAGAAAGTATTTATTCAGTGTACTTCCTTGTACCCAAAAAGGATCTAACCATGCGCCCTGTATTAGATCTGCGCCAAATTTGTAAAGCCACAAAAGTTCTGTGGGTCACTCTGCAGGAAGTAATTCCCCTGCTATCACAGGTGGATTAGATGGCAACACTGGACATGAAAGATGCATACTTTCATATTTCAATGTTGCCAGCGCACAGAAAATACCTCGGATTTATGATACAAGACAAGCATTATCCATTCAAGGTACTACCCTTTGGCATAGCATCTGCACCAAGGGTATTTACAAAGGTACTAGCGGTGGCAGCAGCACATCTGCGCAGACAGTCCATCCTGGTTTATCCTTACCTCGACGACTGGCTCATAACAGGGGACTCTTACGAAACCTGTCTGTCAAATACCCAAAAGACGATGGATCTTTTATTCAGTCTGGGATTCTCGATCAACGAGAAAAAATCCAGCCTAAACCCCAGTCAAGTCAAGCAGTTCCTAGGGGCTCTAATTCGAACAAAGGACAGCCTCGTCTTCCCCTCCGAGAGGGTCCAAAACATGCCCTTTCAAATCCCTCAGTATGTAGCCAGTTGAGAGGTGACTGTACGCAAGGCTATGCGACTGTAATGATGGCGTCATTTATTTACTTGGTTCCTCATACGTGCTTGCACGTGCGTCCAATGCAGGAGTGGCTCAACAGCCAGTGGTGTCAGGCCTGCAGACAATGGGACGATCTAGTGGTTGTCTCGGGGAAATCCTTCACCACCCCCGCAGTGGAAGCCACTCTAACTACAGAAGCATCTCTCACAGGGTGGGGAGCTCACCTGCTTCAACAAACAACGCACAGAGTTTGGTCGTCAGACATAGCATCCAACCTCATAAACCTGTTGGAACTATTGGCAGCGTTCAAAGCACTAAAAGCTTTCCAAACACAACTACAAGGAAAGACGGTCCTGATCCTCAGACAGCACCACGGCCATATACCATCTGAACAGAGGGGCACTCACTCTCCAGGGCTATCCAAACTGTCACAAAATGTGGGCTCTCAAACGCAACATGTTCCTGTTATCACATGTTCCAGTTGCACTCTACCCTGCAGAGATTTCCCGTTGCCCATGGAATACGAATGGCGACTACACAAAGACATTGTCTCCAACGTTTTCGCAGAATGGGGCTTTGGTTGCAACTCTGGAGAACGCTCGATGCCAAGATTACGCCTCCAGGTACCCCCAGAACCGGTCCAAGGGGAACAGACTCTGAATAACATGGTCAGGGAAATTTGTTTACGCTTTCCCCCCTTGCATTCCGACTCGCCTTCTCAACAAAATAGTGCACAAGATACACCAGGAACCAGTCACAATGATACTGGTGGGCCCGCCAATCCTGGTTTGCTCATCTGATGGAGATGTCCATATCTCCTTAGTGAACCCGACTTGGCCGTACAACATGTTGTCGCAAGACAGAGGGGAGACGCTTCACCCATGCCCGCAGACATTGAACTTAGCGGCCTGGGGTCATAGTTTGGGCGCCTGCAGCTCCCTCTGAGATGTATGGACATTTTCAGGGAGGCAAGAAAACCGAACTCTAGATATTGCTATTCCAGTAAATGGAAACGGTTTGTCATCTGATGCAACTCGGAGCATTAACCCGATTAACTGCTCTCCCGCACACATTGTTTTGTACCTAACTCATTTACTTGACTCAGGCCTGGTTTTTTAACTCTCTAAAGATTCACTTAGCTGTGCTTTCAGCCTACACTACATCACAACAGAAAGTGTCATGGTGGAAGATGCAAATTATTAAAGCTTTCATGGAGGGAGTGAAGAGAATTCACCCTCCAATTTCTAACCCGGCTCCTGGATGGGACCTAAACATGGAGTTGACTAGGCTTATGGGAGTCTCCTTTCGAGCCCATGCACAGGGCAAGTCTTAAAGATTTTACCTATAAGACTGCTTTTTTAATAGCTATTCTCCAGCATGGGGTCTGGCATGGATTCACATGATCATGAATATTCCCCGTCGTCAGGCTGGGAATCCTCGGTAAAGAAAAAACCAGTATCAGTTTCGTTTCTGATCTGTCTTTCGTAGTAGTAACCAATCACTGGTCTCTGCGTCATACTGACCACAGCCAATGACTGCCCTCTACCTAAGCACCGCCTCTGGCAGCCATCTTCAGATTTTTACCGCACGTTCATGTGTTGGGATCCTCGTGCTATTGCTCTCGAGCGTTAGTGCTATTTTTTCACCTTTTTTCTCAAAAACTTCGTTTTTTTTCGGTCAAAAGAGCCTCAAGCTCCACCGACTCTCCATCCGATCAACGGGGACCCGTGTCGGATTCGTCTGCGCCCCTCAAGGGTGAAGATTTCGTCGAGCTACGTTTTGGAGGACTCCAGAAGCTTCTCAGGCCCGGACATGGCCCAGGAGAAGGGAAGCTCGACGCCCGGAAAGCTGTTCAGGGTCTGCCCTGGATGCCAGCTTCAGAACGTCTTTAAGGAGGACGAACACTCCTTTAGTCTCTACTGCTTACATGAGGACAAGACGCACGTGGAGAAGGACTGTGCGTTTTGCGGCAATATGTCGGAGCGGACCATGAGGATCTCCCGTCGTCACCTCCCACCAGGGCTTCTCCGCCCGACGAGATTGGATCGTTCCACTCCATGATCACCAGGGCATCCGAGCTTTTCCAGCTCTGCCCTGAGGAGAAGAAAAAGGAAGGATTCCTTTATCAACGGCGCGAGGCCAAGAGGAAGACGGTCCTCGCGGTGCCTCTACTGGACGACATTTGGGATGAGGGCCTCGCCCTCCTCAAGAACCCTTCCACGACGCCAGCTAGAAGAGACCGGTACGAGAAGAAGTACCGGGTCCCGGACGCGGCCCCCCTGTGCCTCCGGGCGCAGCCTACCCCAGACTCCGTCGTCTCCGCGGCGGCCAGGAAGAAAGCGGGGGGGGGTGCGGCCTCCACATCGACTTCCCCACCGGACGGCGAGGGAAAGAAATTGGACGCGATGGGACGCAGGGTCATCTCGTCGGCAGCAACGACGATTAAAGCGGCCAACGCCTTGGCTATCGTGGCCCGCTACGACAGGGAGCTATGGTACAGACTGGCTCCCCTGCTGGACTTCCTACCGGACGACAAGAGGGCGGATGCCCTGGAGATCCTACAGGAAGGTGAGGTGGCGTCGGACCACGCCATCACTATTGCGACGGACATCGCCGACACTGGGTTTCGCCAGTTGGGCAACGGCGTGTGCCTTAGGCGGCGTGGATGGCTCAAGACTACAGACTTCCGTCAAGACGTACAGACCACAGTCCTGGACATGCCGTTCGATGGGAACAACCTGTTTGGGAAAACAGTGGACGATTCCCTCCAGGCCATTAAAGCGGACACTGAGACGGCCCGGGCCCTTGGGGTTCTGCGACGACGGACGCCCTTTCGGAGCAGCGGAGGCAAGGGCGCCTCCAAAGGTTCCGGCGGCTGCTTCTCCACCTACCGTCAAGGGGCCCGCTCGTCGTCTCAGGAGGCCTACAGAGGACGAGGCAAGTCTGGCGGACCCCGCCATCGTCGCCAAGGAGGTCAAGGCGGCAAAGCCTCGTCGAAACAGGATTGAACCGGCCGTGGGGTCGGGCCCCCACCGAAGCACCCCGGTGGGAGGCCGGCTGGCGGGCTTCGTCAGCGTGTGGGAGTCCATCTCCACCGACCGTTGGGTGCTGGACGCCTTAGCCCGGGGCCCCGCGCTCGAGTTTCAAAGAAGGTGCCCGCGCGTCCCCCCCCGTGGCCAGGAAAGAGCTTCACGTCCCTCAGCTTCTCCTGGAGGTAAAGGCGTTGCTCAGGAAGGGCGCCATCGAACTCGTCCCAAAGAGGCTTCGGGGCTCCGGAGTTTACTCGAGATACTTCCTCGTGAAGAAGAAGACGGGAGGATGGCGCCCCATCCTAGACCTGCGACGTCTGAACAAGTTCATCAAGGCGCAGAAGTTCCGGATGGTCACCCTCCAGCACGTCCTGGGTCAGCTGGAGGAAGGAGACTTCCTGTCGTCGTTGGATTTGGAGGATGCCTACTTCCATATTCCCATCCTAAGGGGGCACCGAAAATTCCTCAGGTTTGTGGTCCAAGGGCGTCACTACCAGTTCAAAGCTCTCCCCTTCGGACTACGGTCGGCACCCAGGGTATTTACCAAGTGCCTTGCACCGGTGGCGGCGCAGCTGCGCCGCGAGGGGATCCACGTCTACCCCTACCTGGACGACTGGCTCATCCGAGCCAAGACGAGGGAGCTCGCCGTGGAGCACACAGCAAGGACCGTCCAACTTCTCACGGACCTGGGATTCTCCGTGAATTACGCCAAGTCCCACCTCGTACCCGCGCAAAACGCACTGTTTCTGGGAGCGAAGCTCGACACAGTGTCCCTTCTGGCCTCCCTGTCGGAGGAAAGGACCAGGTCCATCCTGGGCAAGGTACAGCGGATGTTGGTTTCCGACGCGGCCAAGGTGAGGTCCATCAAGTCCCTCCTCGGAATGATGTCTTCTTGCATCTGCCTCATTCCCATGTGCAGGCTCCGGATGCGCCCGTTGCAGGAGTTCCTGGACGCGCGCTGGATCCAAACGACGGGCGGCTTCGAGGAGAGGATCACACTCGACGAGAGTTTCCGCCGAGCGGTCAGGTGGTGGGGCACCCGCGCGCATCTGACGGCGGGCATGGACTTCCAGACCCCAGACCACCAGGAGACAGTGACCACGGATGCCTCCCTGGAAGGGTGGGGAGCGCACACCGAAAATCTGCACGCGAGAGGCCTCTGGCTCCCGACGGAGAAGTCCCTCCATATCAACGTCCTGGAGCTCCGTGCAGTGTTCTGGGCCCTCAGGTCTTTCCTTCCGTCCCTCAAGGGCAAGGTGGTGAGGATCTTCACCGACAACACCACCACCATGTGTTACATCAGGAAACAGGGCGGAACCAGGTCCCCAGCACTGTCCAAGGAGGCGCAGGACCTGTGGCATTGGGCCGTCGCCCAAAGGATGTTTCTGGTGCCGTTTCATCTGGCAGGGATAAAAAACACCATCGCCGACTCACTCAGCAGGGAGCTGCGCTCGTGCCACGAGTGGGAACTACGGCAGGATCTAGTGGATCGCCTCTTCCGACGGTGGGGCACACCCCAGATCGACCTGTTCGCGACGGCGACGAACTCCAAGTGCCGGAGGTTCGCCAGCAGGTTTCCTCAGGCGAGGAGCATGGGCGATGCTTTCTCGTTCCCCTGGGAGGGCCTGTTCCTCTACGCGTTCCCTCCTTTGCCACTGCTAATCCGGCTCGTCAACCAGCTCAAGAGGTCACGGTGCAGGATGATCCTCGTTGCACCTGTGTGGCGAGGCAGATATGGTTCCCGGACCTTCTGGACTTGTCAACGTCCCCGCCAATCAAGCTGCCGGTGGACGCGGATCTACTCTCCAGGGAAGGAGGCGCCATCCTCCACCACGATCCGAAATCGCTGAACTTGCAGGCCTGGCTCCTGCAGCGCTAGAGTTTGGAGGATACGACATACCGGCTGACTGCAGAGAGGTTCTTGCAAAGGCCAGGGCGCCCTCGACTCTTAAATGCTACGGACACAAATGGAAGAGGTTCTCTGTCTGGTGCCACGCACAGAAGATTAACCCTCTATGGATTACGGCTCCCCAGGTACTGCCGTACCTGCTGACGCTGGCCAAAGCTGGACTGGCACACGCGTCCATCAAGATTCATCTTGCTGCGATCTCCCGATACACCAGAACCACGGGGCGGACGTCCTTGTGGTCTCATAGTCTGGTGAAAGAGTTCATGAAGGGACTGTTCAGATCGTTCCCGCCGGTGAAGGCTCCAGCCCCGGCGTGGGAGCTCAACGTGGTGCTGACCAAGCTCATGGGACCTCCGTTCGAGCCTCTGCACTCGGCCCCGTTGAAGTTTCTGTCGTGGAAAACAGCGTTTCTTGTGGCCATCACCTCCGCACGACGGGTGGGAGAGATCCAGGCCCTTTCCTGCAAGGCCCCGTACTTGACTTTTCACGACACAAGGGTAGTGCTCAGGACGCACCCCTCCTCCATGCCCAAGGTACCGTCGGACTTCCATCTCAACGAACCCTTGGTGTTGCCTGTGTTCTTCCCGTCGCCTTCGTCGCCGGCTGAGAGGACTTTGCACTCGCTGGATGTGGCTAGAGCGCTGAAGTTCTACGTGGACCGCACGAAGTGTTTTCGGAAGACGTCACAACTCTTTGTGAACTTTGGACCTGTCAATCAGGGGAAGGCTCTCTCGAAGGCTTCCATTTCCAGATGGCTCTCCGGCTGTATCATGTACTGTCATCGGTTGGCAAACCGACCGCTGCCTGGCCGTCCGAGAGCCCATTCCACCAGAGCGATCGCAGCTACCACGGCGTTCCTTTCTGGTGTGCCCCTGCTGGACATATGCAGGGCTGCTACGTGGAGATCGACGCACACCTTCACGAAATTCTACTGCGTCGATCGGGATTCCAGGGAGGAGTCCAGGGTCGGCCAAGCAGTGCTGCGCAACCTGTTCGCCTGAGGTGAGCCTGGTGAGGAGGTAAGATGCTTAATGTTGAGCCTTTGCCACCTCCCGTGGTTGTGCATGTGTGTACTGCTATGTATTCTTTATTCATGAGCATGTGAATCCATGCCAGACCCCATGCTGGAGAAGGAACAAGTTACTTACCTGTAACTGTTGTTCTCCAGCATGGGTCAGGCATGGATTCACATGCGAACCCTCCCGCCTACCCCTCTGCGGCTCTTCACTTGGTCATACTGCCACTTCACGTGCTTCCAAATCTGAAGATGGCTGCCAGAGGCGGTGCTTAAGTAGAGGGCAGTCATTGGCTGTGGTCAGTATGACGCAGAGACCAGTGATTGGTTACTACTACGAAAGACAGATCAGAAACGAAACTGATACTGGTTTTTTCTTTACCGAGGATTCCCAGCCTGACGACGGGGAATATTCATGAGCATGTGAATCCATGCCAGACCCATGCTGGAGAACAACTGTTACAGGTAAGTAACTTGTGCCTTACCTCCATTAAGAGAGTAAGTGAACTACAAGCACTCTGTCCTAGATCCCTATGTAACAGTTCACAACGATAAGGTGGTTCTACGCACTCACCCTAGGTTTACGCCTAAATTCATTTCCAAGTTCCATGTGAACCAATCTATAGTACTACCAACGTTCTTTCAAAACCCTTCAAGCATGGTGGAAAGAAGCCTGCACACACTGGATGTACGCAGAGCTGTCATGTTCTACATGGAAAGAACTCGACCACTAAAAAAGCCTACTCAGTTTTTCGTTTCAGTGGCGGCAGGAAGAGGAGATGTGGTCTCCAAATCCACTATTTCTAGGGGGATAGCCAAATGCATCACACTCTGCTACAACCTTGCTAAGAGAGCTGCCCTTCAAGCCTAGAGCACATTCCACTCGAGGCACTGGGGCTTCCATAGCATTAAGTGCAAATGTTCCACTTGAGTCCATTTGCAAAGCGGCAACCTGGAGTTCTGTACACACCTTAGGCAATAGTGTTTTGTAAGACACTCATTTTATGTCTGATTCTCAGGTGGGACAGGCAGTACTAAGACATCTTTTCACTACTGTTCCTTCTCACAACCCACCTCCAACATCGGGTACTGCTCTCTAGTCTATGCACAGCATGTGATTCTAAGCAGATCAACAATCTTCAGAAGACATGCATTACTTACCGTAAAAGCACTTCTGATAGTTGTATCTGCTTAGATTCCCATGCTCCCACCCTTCCTCCCTGCTCGGATGGAAGGAACATAGACGTCTTACCACTCTGTCTTTTCTGTACTCGCGATAGTCGTAAGGCTCCCTCACGGCAGAAAAAATACAATCAGAGGGACCTTGACGCGTGAGGGATCTTGGGTACACTACACGTCAGGTAGGGATAGTGTTACAGGCACGCCCAAGTCAACGTCCCATTTCGATTCTCGAAAGACAAGATGCAATACTCTGCGGTTACACTGGATGTCGGACTATGCACAGCATGTGATTCTAATCGGATACAACCATCAGAAATGCTTTTACCGTAAGTAATGCATGTCATATCCTGGATGAAGGCCCCAAAAGGGAAATCCTGCTACCTTTCAGTGTGGCAGTGGAGGCCCCCCGCAATGGAGGTGTGGGAAAGGCTCGCCTTTGCTTGGCCAGTGACAGAGCTAGCTTGGAAGCGCAGTCCTGCGCCCTCTGACCTGGTTTTCTTGTCCACTCGTGCATCTCCTGAGAGCTTCATGGTGTAGGCTGTTCCTTCTCTTTCCCTTGACCTAGAAAATAAGCGACTAACTGCCTGAGAAGGTTTTTGCACTGGGTACCTTTGCCCTATGTACAATCAAATCCTCTTGTACCCACTCAAAATTCTCTTTCGGACTTTAGTCCGCAATGGCCAATTCTGCACACCACATCCCTCAGGGGGCGATGTGAGCTTTCTTCCTGTCTATCGCAGAGGACGGCAGAGATGCGCCTCAGATTCTACAGTCGAGACTGGTCACAACTGATTGTGTCGGTCGATCCATGACCACGAGTGCAGTAGTTGGGGGGGGGGGGGGGGGGGGGGTGGGGGGGGGATCACTCCTGGATGAGGATATCTGGCTAAGGTTTTGAGTATGCCATTTGATGGCAGCTGTTTGGATCTAAGACAGGTGATGCCCTTCGGAAATTCTAGTCCTCGAAGGTTACCGTGAAGTCTGTGGATCTTGCCATACAACAGGCCTCCCCTGCTTCTGCGAGGGGGTCATTGTTTTCATCCCTCAATCGCCTACATCTCACGTGGTCGAAGGGCAGCCCTGTGAAGACTGCAGCGCTGGCCCTTCCCGAGGGAATGGGGTAGAGGTGCCCCCAGAGGTGGACAGACCATGACTGTCCTACCACAATCTTGCCTCTGGATCCCATCCCCTTGCAGGTCCATCTTCACAAAGAGCGTGATAGAACTGGTACCATACTCAAAGCGAGACGAGGGTTGTTATTGCACCTATTTTTGGGTACCGAAGGAGGACCGCGGTTTGTGGTCTATACTGGATCTGCAGCTGCAGAATGTGTTCCTGCGCAAGGACAAATTCAAGATGGTTACTCTAGTCGAGATCTGCAATTCCTCGAAGCAATGCTACGCCGGTTCTGGGATCTGGAGAGTGATGTCTCTCTTACTGCCCATTTTGCCAGTATAGAGAGTGTGCCACTGCAGATGCCTTGAGCAGACATACTTCAGCCTCCCATGGGTGGAAGCTCTGTCAGGAAGTTCTAGAGGAGATTTTCTTCCAACTGGGGAAGACCTGTGGATCTATTATCTTCCAGTGTGAACAGGAGTGCGAGGAGTGCTGCACCAGCAAATCTGTCGGGGTGCTCTGGAGAAAGTGCTGACAGTCGAATGGTCAGTCAACCTCCTTTTTGCGGTCCCGCCAATCCCTGTCCTTCTGTTTCGGAGGAGATTGCGCCTGTTCGGGACCACGTTGATTTTGATCACTCTGGACGTGGTAAGCAGAGTTGCTGGACATGTCCATCTGCCCTCTGTGTTGACAAACTCTCAATCGAAGGGGTAGGTCCTCCCCCTGAACCTCAGCAGCCTGAACCTTCACACTTGGTTACTGGGAGGCTGAGGTACAAGGAGTGGGACTTGTCTGGCGATGGCCTTGATATACTATCAGCTCATAGTCCCGCAGCAAAGTACATTTATGCCTGCAGGTGCCGTAAATGTTCCGCTTGATGCCAGGAAAGGGATTTTGACCTTTTTATCTTTATTTCCTCTGAGATTTTTTGCTGTCCTTACCCTAGTCAGGCCTGCAGATCGGCAATATAAACGGATAACCCGCTGCTATTTCGATGTTCACGAGGTCCCAGAAACGGGGCTCATTCCTCATGATCCCCACTGTTTTGCAATTCTTGCCCAGTGTGTAGCCAGTTTACTCTGTGCCAGTTTGTGGTTCTGACTTGGGATTTGAATTTGGTTTTGACACTCTGCATACATTTATTATAAAATGTATAGAGCGCGAACTATGGCCTAAGGCATCTAGGCGCTCAGAGGGAAAGCAGCTAACAGTAACCAGTACTCAAAGTTAACCTAAGAGAATAAAACTGCGCGTTACAGATGATTCTTCAGGGCTCTCCTGAAGGAGAGGTTCTCGTCAATGAATCTCGGGTGTAACGGCAGGGCGTTCCACAAACTGGGGACGAGTACTGAAAAGGAGTGGCCACCACACCGCTTTCGTTGGTATTTTGGACAGTACCTTTACAATTTCTTCTTAAGGTAGTGTGGACTGACGTTGTGCACAGCTCGATGGACAGTGCACAGAATCTTAGTCGATCCGCGCTGCAACCGGTAAAGAAAAGCAACAGAAGAAGTCAAACGGGGAACCTCAAGTGCCAGACGGGCTGCAGAATTCTGAAGGACCTGGAGCCAACTGGATCTGGTACTTCGGTTGTCCCAGATAAATACTGTTGCAATAGTGGTAGAAGTCATCAGTGTAATTCAGTTTTCTGAGGGAAGTAGGGGAAGAATTTTCCTCAACGCTGTCAATCTTTCAAAACCTGCGCTACAAATGTCGGATATCTGGGCTTCCCTTGATCCATTTGGCAGGAGTTTAACTCCCAAACTCTTTACCGAGGCAGAGGGGGCAGGGCAAGAAACAAGTGATTCAGGCCAGTATTGTGAATTCCAGAGGTGATCCCTTCCAGGAGGCCTAACCACCAGTACCTCCATTTTATTTCCGTTCAACTGAAGCCAATTGGCTGCCATCCAGTTCCCCACTTTCTCCAAGCAGTCACGCAACTTCGTGAGGGATGCAGCTTGAGAGAAGTATAGGCGGAAAATTAGCTGCGTATCATCTGCATAAGAAAGGAAGAGTATTCCGCATTCTGTAATGAGGTCAGCCTACATACGCACATATAAATTAAACAAGAGGGGTCCAGGCCAACCCCTGCAGACACCACAGGACAACTCCAGCGGAGAACAGACATGCTTGAAAGGACACGTTTTGAGAGCAGCCTTCCAAGAAGGACCTAAACGATGCCAAGAGAGAGCCAGTGACTCCCGCCTGTTCAACAAGATTTTGTGATCCACTTCATCAAAGGCTGCGGAGAGATCCAGGAGACTAAGTACTCCGGTCTCTCTGCAGTCCTGAAACAGTGCAAGATCATATAACAAGGACATAATTATGGACTCCGTCCCCATCTTGGGACGAAAGCCTGATTGAAAGGGGTGAAGGCAGACGTTCTCTTCCAGGAATTTAGAAATGGCACTCACTGCGTCCAACAGCTTCATCATTGCCAGAAGGAAAGACTGAGCTATAATTAGCAGGCACTCGAGAGTCCAAACTGGCTTTTTTTTTTTCAAAAGCGGCAGGAACACTGCATTTTTCAGTAGGCACAATGCCCCTAGAAAAAGAATACTGCACTGCATCAGTCTACAGACCCCTGACCCTTTGAGGAAGAACCTTCAAAATGTGAAGAGGCACTGCCTCATGGGGAGAGGCCGATTTTAAGGACGAGCAGTGCTTTCCCGATAGTTTCATCACTAATTGGATCAAGTTTAAAACTGCTAACCAGAGTAGAGGAGGCAAAGCCAACACTAGGTCCAAATTGAATGGGGGCTCAGCTTGAGCCCCTACATTCCTTTTCCATTAGGTTGCACACTGTTAAGGTGATTTTCCTGGTTGCCATCCAGTGCTTAATTTGTGTGGGTGTTTGCCAGGGCTCAGTCCTGGCACTTATAAAGGCATATAACCCAGAGTGAAAGAAACATTTATTTTATCTTTCATATCAAACTTTTATAGTGAATGGGGGTAAAGGGTTAAATATTTTTGGGAAACGGTTGGGGTGGGTTTTTAGGGGTCAGAAACAGGGGTTCGGGCGGCCCAAAAAAGTGCTTTCACTATAAATGTTTTTGTTAATTAAGTTTTGATATATATTCCTTCTCTAAATATTACCTCACAATAAACACACGTAACCCCATTTTTGAGCCCCAGCACTTGTTTCAGACTCAGATTGATTATGAAGTAATGATAGCCAGAGCATCCATCATCCCCAATGAGCAGGTGCAAGCTTTAGTTTAACCTCAAATGTGTCGACACTGTGGGTAGCAGCTGTTGGCCTCACTTCCGCGAGAGGGGTGAGTGGGTGCAAGGGCTCTCGGCTACTACGTCTCTCGAATGAGAGGCCAGGAAAGATGACAAACTGTTTACACTCGTTTCTGTGCTGGCAGGGCTGTGGCCAAGCAGATCCTGTCGAGGTGGATCATTTTCTCGGAATGCTCTGATCTGGCTGGAAGAGTGTGCCTGAAGGTCTCGGAGCTCATTTTGCCAGAGGGGTTTGCCACCTCTGCCCATAGGGGAGTCCCTGTCCTAGATATCTGCCAGGCGACAAAGTGGGCGCCTCTAGCAAAGCATTGATGTTTGGATTCCCTTTCAGGGCAGGGTGCCTGTTTTGGTAGGGCGGTCCTCCAGAGTTTTCTGGTGTAGGTGGTGTCCTTGCTTTACTACCTCCTCCAGATCTGCGTACTGCTATGGCAGTCTATCATGGATGAGGAATCACTGGGAGGAAGGAATCCATTAAAAGAACAAATTACTTGCCACTAATGTTCTTTCTGATGAATGGTCCTCCCACATATTCCTCATCGCCCTACCCCTCTTGGTGGATTGCCAGTACATGATCTGTTCTCCGGTCCCTCAGCATCTGAGCCATGTGGGCCCCTCCTTCGGCTTTCTGCAAGCACTACTGTTTGGATGCCGGCTCTAGGTCAGATACAGCTTTCAGACAGGCAGTATTAAACAACTTGTTTTCTTGACTGTCACCTCTTCACTCTTGGGCTACATTCAGTTGTAATTGCCCATGCATTATGGTGGAAAGTGGACGACACGTATAAGTTACTCACCGTAGTGACTAATATACTCCTAGTCTATAGTTCCCTTTCCTCCATACGTCCCACCATCATCCACCTCCTCCCCCCCAATAAAACTGGTATCATTGGGCAATGGTAATATTGTCGACGTGCCATTGGGGACTGAAGAGTGGCGCCGGTGGGCAGAGTCGGGGGAGCGCATGCTCCCAGGGCCGCGCCTCTAAATTTAAAGGGAAAGAAGATTTTTTTCTGGTGAGAACGGTTGTGTCTCCCGTCCCTAGCGAGGGACGCCCACGCAGTATGGAGGAAAGGGGACTATGGACTAGGAGTACGTTACTCACTACAGTGAATAATTTATAATTTCTCATCACAGAACAGGGTGAATGATTTGGAGTAGGGCGGGGCAATGGAAAGGGCTGTCTTGATCTTGGCAAAGGCTGTGGAAGCATCAGGATACCATATGAGTTTGTCAAGTTGGGAGTCATGTAGCATCTTTTGCATAGGTGCTACAATAGAGGCATAATCAAGTATCCAGGGGCGGCAGAAATTGCTCATTCCAAAAAGTAGCCTAGCTGTCTTTTAGTGGTGGGCATAGGACATTGTAAGGTGCAGGAGACGCAAGAAGGGGCAAGGTGCCTAGCGCCATGGGAAATGTCATTTTCTAGGTAACGGACTGTGGGGAGGCCGAGCTGCAATTTTGCATTGTTTATTTCATGACCTTTGACTTGCAGAGCAGTTAGGAGCACTTCAGAGTCTGAGGGAGTCCTGGAAGTAAGGCGATGCTAGGAGGAGGTCATCAAAGTATTGAATCATAGTGGATCCCCCCGGGAAGGTGAGATCCTTGAGGTCTTGCTGCAGAATCTGCAAGAAGAGAGATGGGGAGTCAACATTATTCACACGCAAGAGTCTTATACGAGGCCGGGCCCAGCGTGCTGAGCAACACGTCGCACACACGTGGCAGGCAGCTCGACAAAATGACCGCCGCGCCAGAAAGGGGCACCCGCCTGACGCCATTCCGTGAATTCGGCGAAGAACGAGTGTCAAGGTGGGACAGGACTCAACCAGGTACGTGGCCTACAGTCTACCCTGGGCAACTTTCGTTTGCGTCCATATGGGCAGGGTATGCAGCAACCGCTGCTACCCTGTCGGTACCCCCCTTCCACCTCTTTGGCCAGTGAGGAGGTGCTCTTTGGGAAGTTTCTCGGCCTCATGAGGTCTCCTCAGATGCGGGTTATCATCAAAGACGCAGTAGGAAGTCCTCCCCGTCATGCTAACGGCACCACAGACATCTCAATTGGGCCCCCAGACCCCAGTGCTGCCGGCTCCACAGCCAACTCTGCAACCTCCTCCGGCTGCGGTCCCTGTACCCCAGCCTCCGCCGCCTTCTACACCTCCTGCACAAGATCCTCCAGATCCACAGAATACGGATGAGGAGGAGGATCCAGACACGCCATCCTCAGCCAGGGCCTTCCACGAACGTCTTGTTGGCCTGGCGGAATATCTGTGCCTCCCCCAGCTGAGGTTGCACAGCCGGCAGAAGGGGTTCTGGCTAAATTCCTCACGAAATGCCCCTCTGCCAAAACACTGGGATTCCGCTGCAAACCGATGTAGTCTCCCTGGTCAAAAAGGGTTGGCTCAAGCCCCACTCGGTCCAGCCGGTCAACTGAAACCTGGACGCCAAGTACAGGCAGATAGAGGGGGATACACTCTTGCTCTCGACCCATCCTCAGCCACACTCCTCGGTGATCGCTGCGGCATCACTATACTCTGTCGTCCTCCGCTTCCTCCTCTGCGGCGCTGCTAGACAAGGAGGAGATGATCTTGTAGGTGTATGGCAAGAAGATCTACTCCAACGCCTCCTTGCACCTGCGTCAGGTCCACGCAGATGCAATGCTGGCTGCCGCCAACCAACGGTTATAGCGGGATATTGCAGACTTCCTCCTGGAACTCGCCACCCAATGCCAAGCACGCTTCAAGGCGGGGCTAGCGGAAACCAAGCTGGTGGCGCATGACCTAATGGAATCCACAGTGGCGCATATCGATACCTCAGGCCGATCCATCTGCATTGCCACGGACTTGAGGAGAACAGCCTGGCTCCGGGCCACGAAATTCAACCCGGATGTCCAGGAGCGCATTCTAGATCTACCATTAGAGGGGGGGGTGGGGTGACCAAGAGCTGGACAAAAACAGCTCACAAACGGCGAAGTCTAATCCATTCTTACAAAGACCACTCCCAAGTCGTACACCCAATCTCAGCAGCGCTCTGAGAAGGGTTGTACATATGAAGGGTTCCTCGGCTTCCAGGAACGCAGATCCAGGCAGCTGGACTGCTTGCTGTCTCAGAACCGGTGCAAACAACAAAAGGGGGGGGGGGGGGTAAGGGCTTTTCCCAGTCCCCCTCCTCAGCCTCCGATGGAAAGAAGGCATGACACGCCACTCCGGGTCCATGTGTCTCCGGTGAGGGGCAGGCTTGCTCTCCATGCACAATTCTGGCGCCAGAATTTCGCGGACCCCTGGATCCTCTCATAGGTATCCACGGGGTACCGCCTTCCCAGCCTCTCCTCCCACTCCACTCCCACAGGTTTGGAGAGCAACTCTTTTGGCAGCGATCTGGTCGCTCGTAGAGAGCCAGGCAGTGGAGGAAGTTCCAGCCTCGCAGCAAGGCTTCGGCTTCTACTCCAGGATTTTCATCATTCAGAAGAAGAACCAAGCGGGCCCGAGAGTTGTGCTGGACTTTTACACCCTCAACCTCTCCTTACCCCTAAAAAATTCAACATGGTTACGCCAGCTTTTTTAGCGGAGACATTGGACAGGGGAGACTGGATGTGCTCCCTGGACCTGAAGGACGCGTACCTACAATTCCTGATTTGGCAGCCCCATCGTTCTCTCCTACGGTTCAGGATCATGGGCTACCATTTCCAATACAAAGTCCTTCCGTTTGGTCTTAACTCTGCCCCCCGTTGTTTACCAGACTCATGAACGCTGTAGCGGCCCTCCTCAGAGCGCAGGGCCTCCATCTACCCATACCTTGACGACTGGCTCATCAGGGCCACATCTCTGGAGGCGATTTACCACTCATCCCATGCCCTTCTGAACACACTGCACTATTTGGGCTTTCTCGCTCAATCTCAAGAAGTCACAACTGCAGCCCACGCAGACTCTTCCTGGGCCTCATCTGGGACACATGCTCAGAGGGTCTTCCCATCGGAGGACAAAATCTCGGCCATCAGGAGGGCCACCGCCCACTTCCTCAGCACAGAGGTGACCTCGGCATGGTGGTACCAACATCTCCTGGGTCTACTCGCCACGGTCCTACTAGCCGTGCTGCATATGAGACTAAGGATGAGGAGGGTTCAGCTGCACTTTGCGGCCTCATGGAACCAGGAACGGGGCTCTCAATCAGAGATGATCAACGCCCCTCCATCTCTACACCTATACCTGGACCTAACTTGGTGTTCCAGAGTCTGCAACCTACAGATGGGCAAGCCCTTTCAGCTGCCCTCCCTGCAGGCCACCATCACCACAGACTCCTCGCTCGAGTGCTTGGGAGCCACCCTGGACGGCCTCTCGGTCCACGGCACCTGGACTCGACAGAAGCAGGAATATCACATCAACTGGTTGGAGCTGAAGGCCAACTGGCTAGTGCTCGGACCATTCCTACCGCTTCTCTGGGGCAAGGTTGTCCTCATCCAGACAGACCACTCGACCAGCATGTACGACGTCAACAAGCAGGGAGGCACCAGATCCCCTCCTCTGTGCAGACTGGCGATCAGCATGTTGGAGTGGGCCTTGGAAAACATGATCCTCACGGCAGTCCACCTCCCGGGGGAAATCCAACCTGGAAGTGGACAGGCTCAGCAGGCTAGGAGTGGACAATTACGAGTGGCAGCTAAACAACGTCGTTATTCAGGTCTTCAACAGGTGGGGTCACCCCCACATGGATCTCTTAGCCACATGGCACAACAAGAAGTGTCTCCAGTTCGCATCCTGGTAAGGTCAGGGCCCCGACTCTCTGGGCAACGCATTTCACCTCCAGTGGATCAGCATGAAAGCCTACGCCTTTCCACCCACTCCCCTGATGCACAGGGTACTCTGCAAGATCAATGAGTCTCGCCGACTCCTCATTATTCTGATAGCTCCGTGGTGGCCGGCCAGGCCATGGTTTTCGGAGCTGCTCAGCCTCTCTGAGGTGGCCCTATTCACCGTCCGATGGGCCCAGCACATCTTCTGGCACTGCAGGGCTGAGCAGGTAATGCTTTGGCGCCTTAGTCTCTCACAGGCTAATCTGGAGATCATACAGGGTGCCAGGAGCAAAGCCACCAGGGCCCAGTACAAAAGAAAATGGACCAGATTCTGCCACTGGGCAGACTCCAAGAGTATCGACCCCTTGGCTTTCACTTTGGACGGCGTGCTCTCCTTTTCGGCGCACCTCGCTCATTCAGGCGTGCAGGTGGACACCTGCCGCACATACCTTGCAGCCATTGAGACTTACAGGAACTCTGAGGATGGCATTTTCTCCTCCTCCAATCCTATTGTCAAGAAACATCTGACGGGTCTCGCTCGCTAGGCTCTACCTTCCAGTCAAGAGACTGCACCCGGTGTGGGACCTTAACATCGTCTTGGGCGCTCTGGAGCCCAAACCATTCGAGCCAATGGCGTCCGTGGACAACGGGCTGGTCACCATCAAGAAGGCCATACTAGTCGGCCTGGCCTCGGCTCGTAGAGTCGGCGAGATCCAGGCGCTGGTCGCCTCTGAACCATATACCACTTTTCACAGGGACAAGGAAGTCATGTGGACGCACCCGGCATTTCTGCCTAGGGTTCCGTCGGCCATCCACATGAACAAGGAAATAGTCCTTCCTACGTTTTTCCCCGACCCCAAGACGAAGCACAGAGTGCTGCACTGCCTGGAGGTCAGGCGTGCGTGAAATTCTACTTGGACAGGACCAAGGGCTTCCGCAAATCGGACGCCCTGTTCGTCACTTTCGGAGGCTCAAGACCAGGCGATCGGGCATCTAAGGCTTCCATATCCCGATAGATGGTCTCCCCGATCAAGGAGGCGTACGAGGGCCAGCACAAGCCGCTCCCGGCCGACATAGATGCCCACGCAGTCAGAGCCAAGGTAACCGCCATCGCATTCCAGAGACATGTCCCATGGCAAGTCATAAGCAGGGCGGCCACTTGGGCCTCTTCCTTGGCTTTCTGTAAGCATTACTGTTTGTATGCCGGCTCTAGATCCAATGACTTCGGACAGGCGGTTCTCAGCAACCTATTTGTTTAAGGAGGGTCTCCTCTCAACCCTGGGGCTGCATTCAGTTGTAATCGCCATACAGTATGGAGGGAAGGGGACAGGACGGAAAAGTAATTATAAGTTACTCACTGTAGTGACTAATGTACTCTTAGTCCATAGTCCCCTTTCCTCCATACGCCCCACCAACCTCCCCCCTAATAATACTGGTGTCATTAGGCAATGTTAAATCTATTGTCGATGCGTCAATGGGGACTGAGGTGTGGCGCCGAAGGGCGGAGTCAGGGCGGCGCATGCTCCCTGGGCCGCACCCCTGCGCGCCTCAATTTAAAGGTAAGGGTGTTTTTTTCTGGTGAAAAAGGTTCCATCTCCTGTCCCTTGGAAGGGACGCCCATACAGTATGGAGGAAATGGGACTATTGACTAAGAGTACATTAGTCACTACGGTGAGTAACTTATAATTTCTGCATTGTGTCCCAAACTAATCAAAAAGGCCAGAGCCGTTGTGGCCTCACTCAACACAGAAAGGGCTTTCAACTCCTGTATCCTGACAGTTCCTCTTTGCAGTCCTCCACCGAATGCAATTAGGCGACCATTATATATCAACCCATCAGCCAGAGTCTGCACCAATGGCATGCTATCACCCACCTTCCACATGGTACGCGGCACAAGACAGGGCTGCCCGTTACTGTTCGCATTGACTGTTGAACATCTTGCCCAACTAATGCGGGATAAACGTGGACACGGGGGTCTCCACATAGCAGGCACACCATATAATTTCCCTATACGCCAACACTGCTATGTATCCGTTAGCCGGAACATAATTTGGCTCCAATGATGGAGGCAGTCTGCAAATTTACAATACATTCCGGTTATCGAATTAATGAAGCAAAATCGTAATTGTTCCCACTGACGGACCCAACACATCCCAGCAGACTTGATGGGATTCAGATGGGCCCTGCGCAAACTTAAATACCTGGGCATACTGATGCCCTGGTCACACCAATCCCTGCACGCTGATAATCACCAGACGTACCTAGACACACTGACAACCAAACTACAACTGTGGGCAAAGTTCTCTATGTCGGTGTATGGCATTATTTCAATATTTTAAAATGGTAGTGGTCTTCAAACTGCTAGCAATCAAATTTACATGGGGTACTAGTGCCCCTGGAATTTAATGGGAGGGATTGGCGGAACCATTTGAACAAGGTGGCCTAGCGGCTCCTGACTTCGAGCTCTATTATATTTTCTCGCAGGCATAGTATGCAGGCCACTGGTACTCAACCAATGACACCCCAATACATCAATTCCTGGAGTCGTACAATGCCTTGCCCACAAACATGAGGTCAATTATACTAGCAGACCAACACAAGGACTTCTGTTCGTTTGATCCTGTACGCACAACGGGAAACGCATGTCTAGACTGTTTAAGAGACTAGGAGTGATGACACCATACTGCGGATTAGTTCCTTTATGAAGCTGCCCCGGACTCCCCTGACATACGACAAAGACATAAAAAATACGTGGGACGCTGGCAGAGAATTGACTTTACACAACCTGTTCCCGGAAGGGACGTTAGGCACACTTGAAGAATTTATGGCCAAACTAGGTAACGACCCAATCAGATAATTCCAATACTTTAGAATGAGGACAGCAATCCAACGCTGATGGCCCTCATTCCCCAAGAACCAAATGCCTGTTAACCAATAGAAATGTTGGTGAGCAGTGGAGACTCCAGGAGACTTGTAGCCAGATTATACAAAGCATGTCAATCAAATCAATCACCCATCAACGGAGCTAAAGCGAAGTGGGAGATAGATCTGGGAGTAGCAATAGATGATGAGAAATGGCTACTCTGGTGCCGTCTGACAAGAGGTCTCCTTAAATGTACGATTTAGACTCATACAATTTAATATACTCAGCCAATTACACTATACACCTGTTAGATTTGCACAAGACCTTAGTGACAAATGCATAAAAAGTGGCGCATCTGCCGCAGACTCACTCCACATGTACTGGGATTGCCCACAGATTACCCGGTTCTGGCAAGAAGTCTCCAACACACATCACCAAGATACCCCCCACGCTCTCACGCCTTAAATACCTGCTGGGTATATCGGGAAGGTAACAGTAAAGATCTGCAGACTCTTCAACATGGCATGTCTGATTAAAAATGTATGCTGAAATATTGGAAATCCAGAACAACCCCTAGTGTCAAAGAATGGCTCAAGGAATTTACTTATGCTAACAAAAGGGAAGAAGGCTATATCTCAATGACTGCACCCAGTTGTAGACCGAAAGACATATAGGGCCTATTCCGGAAATACTTGCAGAGAACCGATGAATAAAAAATGTGATGATGCATATTATTTAATGTTATGGCACTTCACTTCTCTGTCAGACGTATAATGCTAAAGTAATGTATGATTGTACCTTACTCATCCAGAAATGTGTCTGGAGGCTGTACGTCTGCCCCTGTGTTAAATAAAGTTTAAACAAATTTGACGATTGGGGCGTTGGGGGCGGGAGGTGCGTTGTGGGTGCTAGGGGAGGGCTCTGGGGGCGAGGGGTGTTGACTGAGGTGGCGGGCCCATTTGTTGCGGAGTAGGTTGTTTGCAGGCAATCGGGAGAGCAGAGTATAGCGCCAGTTCATCTAAAAGGTCAACAGGGGCCCTGTGGGTGCTTTTGAAAGGGAGTCTTTAATGGTGTCTGCAGAAACACCTGGGTTTTGCGTGTGTGTCTACTGTTTTGCTGGATGGCTTGGGAGGGATGCTTGTATTCCAATTCCTTCTCTAGCTTAGGATGAGAGTTCCTACGTGATCTACAGAATCACAGATTCACTGTACCAGGTAAATAGGCTGACCAATTACCATCATACACTGTAGACCTTTTTTCCTCCAAAGCCCTGCGCTAGACAACCGGATGATCCACATGTAATGAGCCCTAAAGTGGCCACTGAAGCTTTTTGAACCAGAGTCAAAACATTCCAATCTTTCTAATATTTACAGGTGAACACCCCATACATTAAAAACATGAAGAAGACATTGCACCTCACTGCAGGTGTAAGTCGTGTTTTGGATAGCTCAGAGCCCATTGCCAAGTCTAGGAATTAAAAGAGCTGGGGAGATACAAAAGGAGCTGGGCCTGCAGGCAGTGCAGGTCAAGAGGGGTGGATCAAACAACCTCCCAGCAATTGGTATTTAGCGGCAGTGACAGCGTAAAGACAAACCAGAGATGTGGTACAGAAGGGGAGACGGGGGCAAGCAAGAGGTTGCAGAATGTAAAGATAAAGTGAGACACAAGATGGACTAGAGGAACCGCTTCAGGTAATAACATTCAGTACTTAACTCCCAAATGGCCAAACGCCATCCCCATCACCTCTTCAGTTGAAACAAGAACACAGATATAGACCGCAAGGCTCTGAGTGTTGTAGTAGATAAAGTAATGAAAGGGGGCCAATGACGAGAATGTCAATCACGGCCCCCCCTAGCATTGTAGCAAAGCATGTAGGAATGTCTGCGCTAATTTGTTTGTAGCATGCGGCTGGTGAAAAGTAGCACCAATTTTTGACAATGCCTCCAATAAATCCCAAAAAATAAAACATGCAGTCAATTCTTTAACTACAAAATGACAAGTAACCCCAAGGGAATATGGAAATCCCCAAAACAATGCAGGCCTGCAAGCGGCAAATGAAAGACTTAATGTGAAGGCCAAGGATATATGTGATAATGCTGTACCAAGGAAACCACAACGTGGAGAAAGTAAAAAATAACACAGTGGCAGAGGGGGCAAATGTATCAGAGCCTGCGGCCAATACTGGGGGCCATGCAACAACGCACCTGGACCACCAATCCGTACCCCCACTCGGTTCCCAAATCGCGGTTATGTGGCGGCACACATTAACCCAAGGAGCAGTGATTCGAAACTCGCTCAATCCGGAGACAGTAACATGTCCCTATTAGTTTGTAAATACCAGAAATGCACCGTGACGTCACACGGGGCTGTAGGGCTGAATCACAAAAAATACAATGAGATTCAAAACCTCATCTTTAACCAGTGTGAGAAGCAAAACGAACTGCAACATAAACTGTTAAAACCTGACCAATTAGAATCAAAACATCACTGGCAAAAATGCAATAGGCAAACTTAGCAGTAGAAACAGAACCGGATTTAATCAGAACATGACAGTAATGCAATGTACACTGTAGACCAGTTGTTAGCAAGAAAGGCCCTTTAAAATGTGCAGATCTTCACTGAGGGAAAGGAAGGAGTCATACGGTGTGTCAGTCACCTTGCCAGTGCTTTCCGCATCTGCAGGGTGCTGCTGTGATAAACTACTGTGGAATATCTGTTTGTTTTGAACTTTTCTGCCAAGATTGCTGAATACAGACTTCTTACCCTAGAGGTCTCTGTGATGGCATCAGAAATAACTGTGCACCCGATAAACCTGCAGCACGAACTTCAAACGTGGGCACTCAATTTCAGCATATATCTCTACACTGTAGCCAGCAAACAGCGCCTAATGACAACCACTAGAAGCTTGAGACACAGTGAATGCGGCAAACAAAGCTAAAAATCTCTGCGTCACAACTATCTACTTGGATACTGACGAATGCAAAATATACCAGGAGGTGTAAGTAGACGTCGAATACATGAAATGGCAAATCAACATTTAGTCACAGAGCAGTGGATCAAAGTGCATTGTACGAAGGAAAATGATAACGTGAAAAAAATACAGTGAAATGCTGAGAAAAACAAAGTGACAGAAAATAAGAATAAAGAAGGTTGTTTTTGTTTTTTTTACCGATCAGCCAGAAGGGGAATAGGTTCACAGCCGTGCGCAGCACTAGAGATACTCCGTGGCCCACCACTTGAACTGCAGCACAGATTTGCCAACTTCAAAGCCAACAGGCAAGCCACACTTAAAGAAGCGACCTTTGATGTGGTGAGGACCTTGCTGTTGTGGTTGAGGACAGCTAGTAGAGAACTCCTGCAGTTAGGCCAGACCCACCAGCACCATTCTATGGTAGCATTCTATGGGCGTCTTCCCAAGGGTCACCTCAGCCTCTTCAGTTTGCAGCAAATAAGGAGATTTAGAAACAGACTGATGGGTAAACCAAGCTTCTTGTGTTAGATAGAAAATAAACAGCATACAGTTATCAGCTGATAAGCAGGTAAATACAGCAGGACAAGTGTCCAGGCAGTTGTCACATGGAGCTCTCTAGGAACCTCCCTTAGAATGCATGTTGTATAGCATAGCATATAAGCAATCCCTAATCTATTATAGCATTTCTACAATGGTGGGAGTAACTTGGCATGACATTGCACATTTGGCAATAGCTGTCAACATCTCACTTGCAACCTTGTGACAAAGTCTTGCGGGAGGGACATGGGCTGGTACATTGTGTAATCCTATTGTTAAGCATTTTTCACAGAAACACAATTGTACTCTTACGTCCCATCCCCTTTCCTCCATTCTGCTTGCGCGTCCCTTCCAAGGGACGGGAGACGGAACCTTTTTCACCAGAAAAAACATTCTTCCACTTTAAATTTAGAGGCGCGCGGGTGTGCAACCAAGGGAGCATGCGCTGCCCTTACTCTGCCACCACAACCCAATACCCTTTTCCACGTCGACGAGAACGGGCCGAATTCACCAGTGCTCCTGGGTTTGGCTTCGGCCATGTAATTCCACGCGCAGATACTTCTTCTTTGTCTCTTTCTGTCTTTTTATCATTCAGGTACCCGGTGCTCGGGTGTCACGCTCTTCCCCGGCGCATGTCGACTTCCACAGGGTGCAGCAGGTGTCCATCCTGCAACGGGCTCTTCCCAACTTCAGACCCCCGCCCTCTGCCTATGTTGCCTTGGCCCAGACCACGGTTGGCAAGCTTGTACACTGTGTGGCTCGCTGTCATCGAAATCGCTGAAGAACAGACTAGCCAGGTGTAGGGAGCTCTTCCATAAGTCACCTCCAGAGGACCTCAAGAACTTTGTGAAACACCGAACCAGGCTTAAGGTAGGGCTGCTATTTTCCTTTGCACCCCGCAAAGGAGACTCCTGCCCAGGGACTCTCCCGCACAGGAGGGACCGTTGAGGACCTTGAACCAGCACGTGCACCCAGGCTGCAGCTACCAGCCTTCAGGGCAAGGGATCCTTGGATCCTCACAGTGGCAGTGTTGAGGAACCGGAAAGTTCTTGTACCGGATTATCATTCGACGGGCTCCGTCCTTGTACCGGCAAATGGCTGAGGGGCTATGCCCTAGTACCGGCAATACATCTGAGGGGGCACCTAAACGCAGCTCTACCAACCCCCGGGTCGAAGGTGTCACACCTATTGGGTCTAGGCCCGAGGAGCAGGGTAGGCCTTGTGATCCACATACAAGAGTCTTGGACGAGGCTGGGCCCAG
This sequence comes from Ambystoma mexicanum, assembly GCF_040938575.1. NCBI lineage: Eukaryota > Metazoa > Chordata > Amphibia > Caudata > Ambystomatidae > Ambystoma > Ambystoma mexicanum. The sequence goes on along the minus strand of NC_090931.1, from coordinate 547,985,426 downwards.
TGAGCCGAGCAACACGTCGCAGGCACCTGGCTGGTAGCTCCACAAGATGGCCGCTGCGCCAGAGAGATGCACCCGTCCAACGCCATTCCAGGAGTTCGGCGAGGAACGACTATCAGGGTGGGACTGGCCTCAACCAGGTACGTGGCCTACACCGTACCCCACTTTTGCACAGGGCAGCTTTCCTTTGCGTCCATATGGGCAGGGTACGCAGCGGCTCCAGCAGCTCCCCGCTACCTCGTCAGCAACCCCTGCTCCCTCTTCGGTCAGTGAAGACGTCTTTGAGGATTCCTTGGCCTCATGAGGTCACCTCTGATGTGGGGGTATCTTCAAAGACGCCATCAGGGAAGTCCTTCCCGCAATGCTAGCACCACCACAGATGCCTGTCGGCGCCCCCGGTGCAGCCGACTCCTCAGACGGCTCCGTACCAGCCTCCGGCCGCAGTCCATGTACCCCAGCCTCCGGTGCCAACTACTACTCCTCCTCCTCTACAGGCTCCCCCAGATCCACACGATACGGATGAGGTGGAGGATATGGACGCGCCATCCTCTGCCAGGGTATTCCACGAACATCTTGCTGGGCTGGCTGAGTATCTGGGCCTACCCCAACCCGAAGTCTAGCAACTTGCAGAGCGGGTTCTGGCGGAAGTCCTCGCACGACAAACCTTTGCCAAATCGGGGATTCCTCTGCAGACCGATGTAATCTCCCTGGCCAAGAAGGGCTGGCTCAAACCCCACTCAGCCCAGCCGTTAAATCGACACCTGGATGCCAAGTACAGGCAGATGGAGGGGGAGACACTCTTGCTCTCGGGCCATCCTCAGCCATGCACTTCGGTGATTCCTGCAGCATCACTATACTCCAAGCCTCAGTCGCCTCCTCTGCGGCGCCGCTAGGTTAGGAGGAGATGATCTTGGAGGCGTACGGCAAGAAACTCTATTCCAACACATCCTTACACCTTCATCAGTCCAACACAGATGCCATGCTGGCTGCTGCCAAACACACATTATGGCTGGAAATTGTAGACTTCTTTCCGGAACTCCCCACGCAGAGCCAATCACGCTTTAAGGTGGGGCTAGCTGAGGCCAAGCTTGTGGCGCATGATCTCATGGAATCCACCGTGACCCATATTGACACCTCTGGCTGTGCCATCTGTATCACCACGGACATGAGAAGGACCGCCTGGCTCCGGGCAACAAAGTTGAACCCGGATGTCCAGGAACGCATATTAGATCAACCGTTCGAGGGGAGGGGGGACCTTTTCCACTCCTCCACTGACGAAGAGCCGGACAAAAAGAAAAACAGCTCACAAACGGCCAATTCTTTATCCATCTTGACAAAGACCATGCCCAAATCTTACTCCCGAACTCAGCAGCGCTCCAATAGGGGTCATACATACGGAGGGTTGAGCGGCTTCCAGGAGCGTAGATCCAGGCATCCAGGCAGCCGGACCGCTCACCGTCTCAGAGACAGCGCAAGCAACAAAAAGGGGGGGGGGCGAGTAAGGGCTTTTTCCAGTCCCCCTCCTCTGCGACAGCCTCCGAGGGAAAGAAGGCATGACACGCCCCTTCGGGTCTACATGTCTCTGCTGTGGTGGGGGTGGGGGGCGCAGGGGGGATTGCTCTCCATGCACATTTCTGGTGCCAGAATTTCGTGGACCCCCTGAATCCTCTCCTTGGTATCCACGGGGTACCGTCTCCCTGTCCCAGCCTCTCCTCCCTCCTCCCCTCCCCTCCACTACCACACGTTGGGACAGCAACTCTTTTGACGGAGGTCCAGTTGCTCGTAGAGAGCCAGGCAGTAGAGGAAGTGCCAGCCTCCCAGCGAGGCTTTGGCTTTTACTCCAGGATTTTCGCCATTCAGAAGAACCACCAGGCGGGCCTGAGAGTTGTGCTGGACCTTTCCACCCTCAACCTCTCCTTACCCCTGCATAAAATCAAGATGGTTACGCCAGCTTTCATATCGGAGACATTGAACAGGGGAGACTGGATGTGCTCCCTGGACCTGAAGGACGGCTATCTGCACGTCCCGATTTGGCAGCCCCATCATTCTTCACTAGGAGCATGAATGCAGTGACGGCACTCCTCGGAGCGCAGAGCCTCCACATCTACCCATACCTGGACGACTGGCTCGTCAGGGCATCGTCTCCGGAAGCGGTTCTCCACTCTTCCCATGCCCTCATGAACACACTGCATGATCTGGACTTTTCGCTCAATCTCAAGAAGTTGTAGCTGCAACCCACGCAGACTGACATTTTTGGGCCTCCTCTGGGACACGTGCTCCCAGAAGTTATTTCCTTCAGAGGACAAAATCTCGGCTATCAAGAGGGCGACCATTCCCTTCCTGAACAGAGAGGTGACCTCTGCATGGTGGTGCCAACATCTCTTGGGTCTAATGGCAGCGGTCCCGCACACAAGACTAAGGATGAGGAGGATTCAGCTGCACTTTGCGGCCTCATGGAACCAGGAGCGGGGCTCTCAATCCGAGATGATCAACGTTCCTCCATCTCTCCACCCCGACCTAACTTGGTGGTCCAGAGAATGCAACCTACGGATGGGCAAGCCCTGTCGAAAGCCCACTCCGCAGGCCACCATCACCACAGATTCCTCTCTGGAGGGCTGGGGAGCCACCCTGTCCACGGCACCTGGACTCTTCTGGAGCAGGAATACCACATCAATTGGCTAGAGCTGAGCGCCATCTGGCTGGCGCTCAAGGCATTCCTACCACTTCTCAGGGGCAAGGTTGTCCTCATCCAGACAGACAACTCGACCAGCATGTACTATGTCGACAAGCAGGGAGGCAACATATCCCTCCTCTGTGCATAATGGCTATCAACAGGTGGTAGTGGTCCTTGAAAAACATTTTCCCCTCGGCAGTTCACCTCCCGGGGGAATCCACCCTGGAAGCTGACGTGCTCAGCAGGCTGTGAGCGACAATTACGAGTGGCAGCTAAACAACCTTGTTATTTAAGAGCTCTTCAACAGGTGGGGTCACCCCCAGGTGGATCTCTTTGACACCTGGCACAGCAAGAAGTGTCCCCAGTTCGCATCCTGGCAAGGTCAGGACCCCGGCTCTCTGGGCGACGCACTTCACCTCCAGTGGACCAGCATGAAGGCCTACGCCTTTCCGCCCACGCCCCTTATACACACGGTAATTTGCAAAATTAAGGAGTCTCGCCAACTCTGCATCATTCTAATAGCTACTTGGTGGCCGGTCTGGCCATGGTTTTCGGAGTTGTGCCGTCTTTCAGAAGTGCCCCCGATTCACCTCCCGACGGACCCAGCACAGCAGGGGGGGCAGAGTCTTCCACCCTGCACCAGGGAAACTAGCCCTCACAACTTTGGTACATGAGCAGGTAACGTTGCAGCACTTAAGCCTCTCGCAGGCCAATCTGGAAATCATACAGGGCGCCAGGAGCAAGGCTACCATGGCCCAGAACAAAAGCAAATTTACCATATTCTGCCACTGGGCAGACTCCAAGGGTATCGCCCCCTGGCGTGCACTTTGGACGACATGCTCTTTCTCAGCGCACCTCGCCCTCTGAGACGTGCAGGTGGACACCTGCCGCACATACCTCTCAGCCATTGGGGCTTACAGGAACTCGGAGAAAGGCTTCTTTTCCTCCTCCAACCCTATCGTTAAGAAACACCTGATGGGACTCGCAAGGCTCTACTCGCCCGTCAAGAGACCGCACCCTGTGTGGGACCTTAACATAGCCTTGGGCACTCTGGCGTACAAACCGTTCGAGCCTCTGGAGTCTGTCGACATCAGGCTGGTCACCATCAAGACGGCCTTACTAGTCGCCCTCACCTCGGCTCGTAGAGTCTGCAACATCAAGGTGCTGGTCGCCTTGGAACCATATACTACCTTTCACAAGGACAAAGTAGTCCTGCGGACACACCCAGCATTCCTGCCCAAGGTCCCGTCTGCTTTCCACTTAAACAAGGAAATGGTTCTTCCTACGTTTTTTCCCCGATCCCAAGGACGAAGCACAAAGAGCGCTGCACTGCCTGGATGCCAGGCGTGCCCTGAAATTCTACTTGGACAGGACCAAGGGCTTCTGCAAATCAGACAGCCTGTTTGTCACTTTCAGAGGCTCGAGACCTGGCTATCAGGCCTCTAAGCCTTACATTTCCCGGTAGATGTTCTCTGCCATCAAGGAATCGTATGAGGGCCAGCAGAAGCTGCTTCCGGCCAAAATGCATGCCCACGCATTCAGGACCAAGGCAACGGCCATCGCATTCCAGCGCCATGTCCCTTTGCAAGTCATAAGCAGGGCGGCCACTTGGGCCTCTCCCTCGGCTTTCTGCAAGCATTATTGTTTGTTGGATACCTGCTCTAGATCTGATGCGGCTTTCGTGCATGCAGTTCTCAGCTATTTGCTTAAGGAGGGTCTCCTCTCCACCCTGGGGCTACAATCCGTTGTAATCGCCCATACAGTATGGAGGAAAGTGGATGGGACGTAAGAGTAATTGTAAGTTACTCACCATAGTGACTAACATACTCTTAGTCAATCGTCCCTATTCCTCCATACGTCCCACCAACCTCCCCCCTAATAATACTGTCATTGGGCAATGTTAAACCTATTGTCGATGCAGCAATCGGGACTGAGTTGTGGTACCGGAGGGCAGAGTCAGGGCAGCGCATGCGCCCTGGGCCGCACCCCTGCGTGCCTCTAAATTTAAAGAGGGAATGTTTTTTCTAATGAAAAATGTTCCGTCTCCCGTCCCTTGGAAGGGACAACCATACAGTATGGAGGAAAGGGGACTATGGACTAAGAGTTTGTTAGTCACTACAGTGCCTAACTTATAATTTTCAACACATCTTTCAGAGTCAGGGGTACAAGTGGCTACATGTCGAACATATTTAGATGTTATCGTCGCATTTTCGAATTCAGAGAAGCTCTCATCTGCTAACCCTATAGTCGAGACATTTACAAGGGTTCAGGAGGATATATCCCTCTATTTCGCACTATCATCCATTGTGGGACTAAATACTAAAATGCATAATCATTTTGTGGCGGCCTCTAGTGCCCAAAAACTATTTCTGATGTTGGTTAATCTGCTTAGAATCACATGCTGTGCATAGGTCCGACATCCAGTGGTCACTGCGGAGTATTGCATTTTGTTTTTCGTAGTCGAAAAGGGGACGTCGACAAGGCGTGTCTGTAACACTATCCCTATAGTGACGTGTGTTGTACCCACAATCCCTCACGCGTCGAGGTCCCTCAGATTGTTTTTTTCCGCCCAGATACTGGTCGCCTTTACGCGGAGCTCCTCGAGAGACATTGCAGATTTCATCTCCTCGACCTTTGGTCGTTTTCCTATATAATATAAAACATATCGATCCTCCCCTCGACGCTGTTGGAAGCTTCTCCGCCGAGCAAGATCTTCGACGGAGGGGACGAGCGGAGGAGATCTTTCGGCGTTGCCGAACACGTGGCCTGGCCTCGCAGGCCAAATACAGTAGGGAGAGTCGGGGTCGTGGGACATCTCTAATTCTTTTCTGAGAATGCCTTTCCTTTTCCCCTTCCTTTCCCTTGGGGTGGTTATCACGTTTTATTGCCTCAGCTATGGAGAGGACACCCTTTAGGTTTTGCCCGCTTTGTAAGGGCAAGTTTACTTGGAAGGACAAGCATTCACGGTGTAACCGCTGCTTGCCCCTCGATCACAAGGAGGAGGGTTGCACGGCTTGTCGGCTTCTTAAGCCGAAGACTCTAAAAGGCCGTAGGGTCAAAAGGTGGGCGGCCTACGCTATGTCGAAGGCCGACGCCCCACCCACCGTCGCTACCTCCGACAGTGACGAGGAACGTGATACCACGACCTCCGCTACGGAAGTCGAAAACCCCCCTAGAGAGCGCACACGCGCTTCGTCGTCTGTCCCCGGCCCCGACGGGCTCGGCTCACGCCCTGCTTATGGGGATGAACACCCCGGCGACACTGACGCACACAAGACCACACATAAGCACACAACCCATGGCTCTTCTTTGCCAAAGGCAAAGAGAGCATCAGCGCCCAAGGAGACGCAGGTTTCACCGGCGGCCTCCTCGGACCGTTCGGGTTCGAAGCCCCTCTCGCAACCGCAGCCGCGACCAGTGACTGGGCTTTCGGCAAAGAAGGGCGCCGCCCCCAAATCATCGGCCGGAGCGCATCAGCAGAAAGCGCATGCCGCCGTAGAGCGTTCGACACCCATAACGTCGAAACCACAGCTCCCCGCGGACAAACGAGTCGCTGAGAGCTTGGCGAGGATCGTGGTAGCCGACGCCCAAAAGCGTACGCCGAAAGACACGTCGAGCGCTACGCAAAGGTCGAAAGACACACCGGAAGGCTTTTCGGAAGGCGACGGAACACTTTCCTCGACGCTATGGGAGAGGTCGAGCCGTGTTCAGCTACAAGACACCAATTTTCCCCCGCTAGACCGCTCAGGGGTACCCCATGAAACCATGGAACGGCTCCATCTCTGCATGGAAAGGATGGAGAGGTTTATGAATGCCCAAAACCCTCCCACTCCAAAGAGAATAAGAGAAGGGCCTCAGGAGGACCCCAGGGCCAAAATTCCAAGATTAGTCAATCCCCACCAGGACACAGCCTCAGACTTCCACAGTGTGTATGACCTCACTGGGGAAGAACATTATTTTGAGGAAGAGGATGATTTTATGGACGAGGAAGACGGGCGGAACCAGGAGGAAGGTCTGGACGACAGCCCAGACTCGGTAGGAGAAGGCTTCGGAGAAAATCCAGAAGAAGGACCTTCTCACCCCTGGCAATCACCATCAATATATTCCGACACTGATGTCCTGAATCTAAATCCTCCTGACATTTCACCGGTTAGAAACACGTCTCCCATCGACGATCAACCCACATTTAATGCCCTGTTGCGCAGAGCAGCAGCACACTTCGAACTAGACACTGGGGAGCTCTCTCCTGAATTAGACTTTGTAGAAAGGGTAATTAAGGAGAAACCCCCGGTCAGTCAGACAATTCCCCTCCTCGCTTCGGTGAGGAGAAGAATCATCCCTTCGCTGTCCACACCCGCACTAATCAGAGGGGTCAATCCTAGAATTGAAAAACTTTTCACTCCTTCACCCTCAGACCCGCTGTACATCAGGGGACATTCCATTCCAGATTCCCTGGTAGTAACCAACACAAGAAAGAGGGCAGGGGTACCACTCTCCACCAGTGAGGCACCACCTGACAAGGAGGGCAAGCGGTTATTTGCCCTTGCTAAAAGAATTACATCCTCGGCCGCCTTTTCGGCAAGAATTGCCAACAATTCTTTGCTCGCGAGCTATGCGGACGCGCAGTGGGCTAAACTGCGCAAAGACGCCGAAGAAGCGCCGGAACCATTACGTACACGCCTGCTTTCAACTATTGGCGAAGGAACCCAGGTCAACCAGAGTATTGTGAAGAGCTCTCTGGATGCGGCAGAAACTGCAGGATGTTCCCTAGTTCAGGGAATAGTCCTTAAACGACACGTATGGCTGCGCAACTCAGGGTTCAAACCGGAGACACAGGCGTCTTTAATAAATAAACCTGTTGAAGACTCCAACCTCTTCGGGAAGGCGGTGGATGAGGCTCTGGAGATGGCTAGAAAAGAGTTCGATACAATCAAAACTCTTGACCAAATCTCTAAGCCCGCTACCAGGCGCGGATATGGCAATAAACGCTTTTTTCGTGGCCAACGCCAACAACAAAACCAGCAGCAACAGTACCCTGCCACCAACTTCCAGACCAGTAGTGGCCAGTACAGTCAAAGAGGACAGCGTCGGGGCAAAGGAAGAGGGCGAGGGTCCACCCCCAGAGGTTCCCAAGCCCCTAACAACACCAAGTGACGCGAAGATTCGCGTCCCCTCCCATGCAACGCCGGTCGGGGGCCGGATAACATCCTTTCTTCCAGCATGGGAGGGTATAACGTCAGACCGCTGGGTACTTTCCACCGTAGCCCACGGATACTGCATCGAATTCAACAGTTCTGCTGGAAAAAGGAGCCATAGAGGTCGTGCCTCTATCTCAGGTAACGGAAGGTATTTATTCAGTGTACTTCATTGTACCCAAAAAGGATCGAACCATGCGCCCTGTATTAGATCTGCGCCCAGCGAACAAGTTTATCAAACCCCAAAAGTTTCGTATGGTGACCCTACAGGAAGTGATCCCACTGCTATCACAGGGAGATTACATGACAACATTGGACATGAAAGATGCATACTTTCATATTTTAATGTTGCCAGCGCACAGAAAGTACCTCCGGTTCATGATAGAGGGCAAACACTACCAGTTCAGAGTGCTACCCTTCGGCATAGCATCAGCACCGAGGGTATTCACAAAGGTACTGGCAGTGGCAGCGGCCCACCTGCGCAGGTTGTCCATCCCAGTTTACCCTTACCTCGACGACTGGCTCATAACAGGGGATTCTTACGAAATATGCTTCTCCAATACCCAAAAGACGGTAGACCTTTTGTTCCAGTTGGGCTTCTCCATCAACGAAAAGAAGTCCAGCCTAGACCCCAGCCAAATCAAACAATTCCTAGGGGCTCTAATTCAAACAAAGGACGGGCTCGTCTTCCCCTCCAAAGAGAGGGTCCAAAACATGTTGTTTCAGATCCCTCAATATGTGTCCGGTCGAGAGGTGACGGTACGCAAAGCAATGCGCTTGCTAGGCATGATGGCGTTGTGTATTTATTTGGTACCTCACGCGCGCCTGCGCATGCGCCCTATGCAAGAGTGGCTCAACAGCCAGTGGTGTCAGGCCAGCGGACTATGGGACGATCTATTAGTGGTCTCGCAGGCCTTAGTTCTCTCGCTACGGTGGTGGACAAAAGAAAACCTAGAAAAAGGGAAACCCTTTGCCACACCCGCGGCGGAAGCCACTCTAACCACAGACGCATCCCTCACAGGATGGGGGGCTCACCTATCCCATCAGACTGCTCACGGAGAGTGGACTCCGAGCGTAGCATCCAAACACATCAATCTTCTGGAGCTACTAGCGGTGTTCAAGGCGCTAAAAGCCTTCCAGGAACACCTACAAGGCAAGACAGTGATGGTCCTTACAGACAGCACCACAGCCATGTATTACATCAACAAGCAGGGGGGAACCCACTCTCCAGGCCTGTCCAAACTGGCCCAGAACATATGGAAGTGGGCTCTCAGACAGAATATGTTCCTCCTGTCACAACATGTACCAGGGGAACTCAATCTGCTGGCAGACAAACTCAGCAGAGATTTCCCCCTGCCCGAAGAGTACGAATGGCGACTGCACGAAGACATCGTCTTCGACGTCTTCACGCAATGGGGATTCCCAGAAATAGACCTGTTCGCAACCCTGGAGAACTCACAATGCCAAAGCTACGCCTCCAGGTACCCCCAAAACCAATCCAAGGGGAACGGTCTGTCGATTCGATGGTCAGGGAAATTTGTTTACGCTTTTCCCCCGACTCCCCTTCTCAACAAGGTGGTGCACAAGATGCACCAGGAACAAGTAACCATGATACTGGTGGCCCCAATGTGGGCCCGACAGCCATGGTTCGCTCACTTGATGGAGATGTCTCTATCTCCCCCAGTGAAACTCCCCTGCCCGTACAACATGCTGTCACAAGACAGGGGCAGGACGCTGCATCCATGCCCCCAGAACATGAACTTAGCAGCCTGGCTCCTGAGGTCGTAGAATTTGGACACCTACAGCTCCCGCAGAGATGCATGGACATCCTCAGGGAAGCCAGAAAACCCAACACTCGCCACTGCTATTCTAGCAAATGGAAGAGATTTGTCATCTGGTGCAGAGGAAAGAGCATCAACCCAATTGACTGCTCTCCCACACATATTGTTCTATACCTGACCCATTTATTAGATTCAGGTCTAGTGTTCAATTCCATTAAAGTCCACCTAGCGGCACTTTCTGCATACACCACTTCCCAACTCAAAGTGTCGTGGTGGAAGATCCCTGTTATAAAGGCCTTCATGGAGGGAGTAAAAAGAATACACCCCCCGATAGCTGACCCAGCTCCCGGATGGGACCTTAACGTGGTACTTACAAAACTCATGGGATCACCTTTTGAACCCATGCACAAAGCAACTCTTAAAGACCTCACTCTCAAGACTGCTTTCCTAATAGCTATCACCTCCATCAGGAGAGTAAGTGAACTACAGGCTCTTTCTATTCTAGACCCCTTTGTTACAGTTCACAAAGATAAAGTGGTTCTACGCACTCACCCAAGGTTTGCTCCAAAATTCATCTCAAAATTCCATGTAAACCAGTCTATAGAACTACCAGCGTTCTTTCAAAATCCTTCCAACTTGGGAGAAAGGACTCTGCACACACTAGATGTGCGCAGAGCGGTCATGTTCTACATGGAAAGAACCAGATCACTGAGGAAGACTAATCAGTTCTTCGTCTCGGTGGCAGCAGGAAGAGAAGGGGATGCAGTTTCAAAGTCCACTATTTCTAGATGGATTGTCCAATGCATCACTCTCTGTTATACTCTTGCTAAGAGAGAACTGCCCTTTAGGCCAAGAGCACATTCTACTCGAGGCACGGGGGCGTCCATAGCATTCATTGCAAATGTTCCCCTTGAGTCCATCTGCAAAACGGCTACCTGGAGTTCTGTGCACACCTTTACAAAACACTACTGTCTAGATGCACACTCTAGATCTGACTCCCAGGTGGGACAGGCAGTATTAAGACATCTTTTCTCTACTGTTCCTTCTCATAACCCACCGCCAACTCCGGGTACTGCTCGCTAGTCTATGCACAGCATGTGATTCTAAGCAGATTAACAAACATCAGAAGACAATGCATTACTTACCGTAAAAGCATTTCTGATGGTTGTATCTGCTTAGATTCACATGCGCCCACCCTTCCTCCCCGCTCGGATGGAAGGAACATAGACATCTTTCTATATTTCTCTTTTCTGTACTCACTCACGTCTAGAAGGCTCCCTCAGGGCAGAAAAATACAAACAGAGGGACCTTGACGCGTGAGGGATTGTGGGTACAACACACGTCACTATAGGGATAGTGTTACAGACACGCCTTGTCGACGTCCCCTTTTCGACTACGAAAAACAAAATGCAATACTCCGCAGTGACCACTGGATGTCGGACCTATGCACAGCATGTGAATCTAAGCAGATACAACCATCAGAAATGCTTTTACGGTAAGTAATGCATTGTCATATCATTTTACCATCTGAGTTCTTTCAAATGGTTTTCCTTATGCAGCAAAAATCAATTGTCCTATTCATGGTCCGGTTTTAAAATTAATAATACCATAAGCATTCATTTGATCACAAAGTCACTTTGAAAAAAAGAGAGCTTTGCAGGAATCTGTGCTCTTAAACCTACTCATGATTAGCATTAGCTAAAAAACAGAGGCAGAACCCACACATGTTTGATGTTACAAAGGGACAGTGCCAAGCCTCAGACTCACTAATTTTGATATTTGTTGAACGCTCAAACTATGTCGGCACTCTTTTCAGCTAAATATCCTCCCATAATCTACCTGGGTAGCTTATTGCGAGTAACTGTATTCTCGTAAAGGTGATTTGGAGACATTTGTGTCACAGGAATTGAATTCTACGAAATGGGACTTATATTTTCTTTGTATGATAAAATCACACTGATCCAAAATATAAACTACTTGCGAGAGAAGCCTGTGCAGACTGATTACCCAATCTTGTTTTGAAAATAATCATGTGGGCCAACATTATGCATAGCTTACTTTCTCTTGTTCTAACTCCTAAAGTAATCCCTACATCGTAGCAGGTTGTTTTGTGGTGCCAATATTTAAAAATGGTGATTGCCAGAACCCTGTTAATTACCATCCGATCACCCTTTTAGATACAGGTTCCAACAAAAATCTCCCCTCCTCCTTAAACAAATGGATGCTTGGGCTTCTGGAGCAGGTTGGATGTATATCTACCGATCTGTATTTCTGAAAGGGATAGGCACTGGACTTAATTACTCTTTCAATCCAGCAATCCATTCTGAAGCAATCTTCTCTTTATATGGCATTTGTAGATCTCTCAAACGTGTTTGATAATGTTAACAGAGTAAAACTATGGGAACAAATATCCCTCTCTATCAGGTGTAGTGGTCAACATACATGCCAACTCCTCTCTAAAAAAATCTAATTGGACATGTCTGATAAATATCTACCTTTGAGGGTCTCCGCTAGAGGATGCGTCCTGGCACCAGTATTGATTGATCTTTCAATTTGTCACTTAATTTCCTACTTACTGAAGGCAAACTCTTTTCATCCCAAACTTGGTTCTGTTCCTTTTCACTTTTTGGCAATCGCCAGTGTCTTAGTTTTGTTTGCAGAACAGATTGGAAATATCTGTTAATGCCTTAGAGGATTATTGTAAAAGCAATTACTTGCTCATCAATAATTCTAAAACTACATTTCGTTTAATAACTGCTGTTGCAAGTTCTCATCCTTTTATTGGCATTTAGGTAAAACCATGTTAGATTTGTTAAAGGATTTTACCAATTCGGTATTTGAATTTCTTCTAAACTCTGTCCGTTTAACTCTTACAAAAACCTGTGCCAGAAAGTCCTGATTTTTGCAGCTCAGAGGCTTGATTGCAAGTATGGCCCCATCTCCCCATTACCTTTCCCACGTTATTTAAAATCTGCGGTGGTGCCCTCTATACTGAATGGTGCTGAATTCTTACATTTGAAGGGCTCACACTGGAATGGACTGGAGGGTATCCTTTGGAGAAGGGTGCTTGCTTTTACCCAATTCTACTCGTTATTGGATTTGAGTTGGGGCTTAGGTCCTTGGCAGCCAGAATCAAGTGGCAAAAAATCCCTATTTCAAAAAATGTGGGTTTGCCCTGCAAATTCATTGTTCCCTTTATTGAAAACTTCAATTATGAATGCTGACTATCTGGCCCTAGCATATTGGGTCAATACTTGTGATATAATCTTGTCTGGCTTGGTTATGATTAGGGAGGGTTAATTAGCAATCCATTGAGGATAAGGAAATCACATTGCGACTCGGGTGCTTAACCGCTGGTTCAGTGTCTGCTTTTAGTTTATATTCTGACCTGGTCCTAGTGGAGAAGAGAAATTATGTCTCTGCATAACTAAGTGTCATCCAGATATATATGTCAATAGTTTATGCAAATAATATTAAATCTGCATAAAACCTATGAAATTATTGGATGCAGAATGAATCTAAAATATGGATCCACCAGCCTGTAGATTGTCAATCTCCCCACAACATGGAAACATTGGTTTGTGGAATGTGTACAATTGCATGAATTGAGTTACGACATTTGGGAACTTTGTTTCTGATTAGTTTCTATAGACTAAAACATGTTGGCATTACATTTTAAATGGGCAGCAGACATAATTGATTATTGCGGCAACAAATTGTATTGCATATGTGGTGAAACCTGCAAATCTTAATCTTTATTTTTGGGTATATATTACCTACTGGGAGATTAATTCATGTTAGTTTTTTACTGGTTATATTGTATTATATTGTGTACTTTGAATTGTATAACAAACTTTGTGAAAAGTTTGAACTATAACACAATAAAAAAATAAACAAATAAGGCAAGAGAGTGAGTCTAAACGGCCTCACCCAAAAATCAGCCTTGAGTCTAAGTCAATAACAGATATGCTCAAGGATGCATTGAAAGTAAAAAAAAAAAAAGGGGGGGGGACATTTCCCTAACCCCATTCGTAATCTGGCATTATCCTATGTCTAAGCGCTACATATTTCCATGTTTAAGTTGTTGAAATACTATGTTATCATTTGGCCTTTATCTGAATCTCGAGCCACCCTGTCACGTGTGCAATAATTCTCTTCTGTGTCACGTTTTTTTAGCAAAGTTCTTGCCTGCTCTTTTACCACTTCAAAAACAACGGTTTCTTGTGTTTCAGGTCGGTGATCGCTGTTATGATGAGAAAATGTATGATGCTGCAAAGCTGCTCTATAACAATGTTTCCAACTTTGGGCGGTTGGCCTCCACCCTGGTCCACCTTGGAGAATACCAGGCTGCCGTTGATGGGGCTCGGAAAGCCAATAGCACCCGCACGTGGAAAGAGGTGAGTGAAAATAAAGAAATGTGTTGGAAGAGGAGCGGTAAGAGTTTGGATGAATTATTGTTTAGCTTGTGTAAAAAGGAGTGCACCATCATTGCAGTAATAAAAGAATTGTTGTAAATAAAAAGGACCTGCCATATCGCCTTATGAACAAAGTTCTGTTCAGCCTTTTAAATTTCATAGCCACAAGCCAGCTTCCATCTGGAAGTTGCCCAAAGACTAGTAAATTGTAATCCCTTTGACAAAGAGTTAGCCATTTTTGATCACAGTTTAAATTAACACTGTTTTATTCATGAAGACACGTTTGTTGAAAGCATCGATTACTGCAAAAATCATGTGCACTCGGACAAACGAAGTCTGAGCCCAATGTTGCCACGTAGCTTAAAAGAACTGCCATCTAGAATGCATTGAAGAAGCGCATTTGCAAAAAAAAAAAAAACGATTCATCATTGTAAGGGTGCATAAGTATGACTTACACGGATGGGTCATTATGGTTGGCATAAACTTATTTAAAGTGAAAAGCAAAAAAGAAAACCTTATCTTGGTCTAGCTCTAAGAGGGGTTTCCCTGCCTCAACCAATATTACTAATGTCAGTCAGGATGTCCACAGTCCTATGTCAGAATAGAATGCTAGCTGTGTCCCTCACATTTTATGGGAAACTAAATAAAAGGAGTATTGGGGGTAAATGGCTCCCTTCCCCAGCCTTCCTCAGACTTCTCGTACAATTCATCAACTTCTGAGGGGATGTCTCCCTTCTCCATCATTGGATCTTTCATAAATTCACATGCTGTGAATATTCCCTGGCTTATGACTGGGAATCCTCATTTGCCTTATTTTTTTCCCCTTGCTTAAAGCAAAGAAACTTCAGTTAAGCAGGCTGTCACCATTCTTATGGGTGCTCTTGGTCCCAACCAATGGGACCTCAAGTAGTTGTACTCTCCTCATATTCTAATCGTGTGTCACGCTGATGGGAGTCCTTGTGTTTTCTCCTCTGAGAAAATATCTTCTAAAAGGAAAAACTTGTTTCTTTGGGAAATGGAGCATTCTTAGTTTCATCACGAATACAAGGTAGTGTCCTCATCTACACCAGAAAAGTGGGGATAGAAGGCAAAAAGAAAGCCTTATGTGAGGCCTGTGCCACCTGTTGCCTTAAGAATTTCAACGATGGAGACAGGCGCATAGTGTATCTACTGCTTGAACGCCAACCAGTGCGATATTTGTAAGAGGTTGATTTCCAAAATACTGACTGACAGGAATAGTCGCCTTGTCTGTTGGTTAAACTAGGGAAACTAACCCCCTGAGTCTGACTACTACCCCTCTGACTGAGTCCAAAAGGAATATGACCATCCACAAGGACAAAAGACCACACTGTAGAGAGAGCAAGACGACTTAAAAAACATAATCGCCACGACACCCATGGCCACAAGCTGATGTCGGGAGGGAAGTCTTGTTGTCAAAGGAAACCAGGCCCTTGATGCCTCTAAAACCCCCCTCATTATCAGGGAAATGTCGACAGAGTTAAGCCTGTCAAAGAAGAAATCTGACAAACCCACGTTAAAGGTGAGGAAACACTCAGCGGAGTCACTAATGACCAGCCAGGTGACAACCTAGGTGACAACTGCCCCGTTGTAGAGTAAGCAGCACAAATCCAAAACCCTGTTGGCGACGACAACATAGTTGAGTAAGCACAAGCCAACAAAGGCTTCAACGACGGATCAAACAAAAACAGTCCCACTGTCGAGCTCACTACAATGGCCAAGAACCTTGTCGACGAGTAAACACTCTTCGGGTAAATATTCATCGGCAATACTGGGTCCCTCGTCCACGTCCAATATACGACTGCAGATCACGTTGACAAAACAAACTATGTTGCAGGTTAACAAACCTCTGTCTTCAGCTGACCTAATGCCTCCAACTAAAAGTAAGCTGTTGATGGATAAGCATACTCCAGCCACCGGTAAATCAACTCCTCGGGCAATGCCAGGAAGGGGAGATGATGCCACAGAGGGTACTGTATAGCAGGAGGCAGGACATGTGCAGGTGATTCCTTCACCAGTCTCGCCCATTGTTTACTCTGATGTTATCCCGGAAGACATCCTGCAGCATGATAGACCCTGACTTTGAGGCACAGCAGGCACAATTTTCAGACTCTGAAGATTCTCTGATCATGCAAGAACCACAACAACTTCTCTCCTACACTTCCTTCAACCCCGGGGAAAAATATTCCTCTAAACCTCTTCAGACGACATACTAGAGCAACAGGCCTAGATTAGGGACTTCACCCAAGACTAGCACCAAGTCACCTTGGTGCACACCAATACCAGGTGGAAATGCAAGCCCCATCAACTACTCAACAGGCGCTCTTGTTCCTGCAGGTCCTTTCATGATTACAGAGGGTTATTACAAAGCTGGATTCTGCTTCAGCTAAACTGCTCCAGGGCAGCCACAGGTTCCCATCAATACAGGCACCTGTATCACACGGTGACATCCATCAGTTTCCCACCAGGGTAGTGTCCTCCCACAGGCCTTCAAGGTCTAGGTCACTCAATATCCAGTTTACTGCTGAGATCACGGGGCAGAAGTGGGTCACTCAGGCCACACAGGTCCCCAACACCTGCTTGATTGCAAGAACAGGAGGAAAGGGAACTCAGATACCGACTGGGATGCCCCCACAGACATGGCAACATCTACCAAATCGCAGTTGTCCCAGAGGTATGGTGGCTGGGATACAGACTTACTGATCAATGAACTACCAGAAGAGGCGTGAAAAATTCTCCCCGCCGGACGACATCTCTGTTTTTCATAACCTGATTACAAAAGCCTGCCAAGAATTCGGCCTCATTGCATCGGGGGACAAAAAGGAATGCTTCCTCTTTGATCATTTGGGGAAGAGCGGGAAAGCGGTGGTCTCCATACCAACTTTGGATCACATATGGGAGGACGGTCTGAAAACCATGAGGCATCTGTTTACATAACCGGCGGTAAAGGGCAGATTAGACAAAAGGTTTAATCAACAGGACTCGCTGCCAAAGTGCCTTGTCTTGCAACCATCCACAGTATCTGTTTTGGTGGCAGCAGGTCGGAAGGCCTGCTCGAACAAACAAATGTGCAGTGTCTCCAGAGTACTAGGGTCACAAGAGGGATGCTTTTGACAAGAATGTGCTCGCGATAGGCACTACCACAGTTAAGGCAGCCAATTTCCTTGCCATAGTTGCACGTCACGACTTGGAGATGTGGCATAGTCTGGGTCCCATACTGGAACATCTCCCAGAAGACAAAAAAGGAGGCCAAGGCAATCCTCGAGGAGGTGGTGGTGCCCAAATCACTATTAACATTGTGGTAGACTTGGCTGAGACAGGTTTCAAACAAATCGGCAATCAAGTGGTGTTGAGACGCCAAGGTTGGCTCGGGTGCATAGACTTTAGTCCAAAAGTGCATTACAAAGTGGTTGACGTGGCTTTTGAAGGAGACCACCTCTTCGGGCCTAAAATAGATGAAGCCCTCAAGGCCATAAAGACACTCACAGTGCGCTCCCTCACATCATTAGAGACATTGGTCCTGTCGACTCCTCTGGGAGCCTCAGGAAGAGCAGGATTTTCCACCTCAACTAGAGGAGGTAGACCATATACCAAGGGGCTGTCTTTCTACTCTCAATGTTACAGAAGAACCTATCAAGGGTATCAGAGGTCCAAAGACTTGGGCAAATGGAGAGGCATAAGCAGACCAAGAGCTCAGAGGATGGCAAGGAAAGCAACAATGACTACTCTCCAAGACAAAAGCAACTGGAGGGGTGAGGGGGGCGTGGCACAATATGTCCAAAACTGGAAACACGCAATATCCGACACATGGGTGCTGGAAGGCATAACCCACGGACATCTACTGGAATTTACTCGGCTTCCACCCAAAATGCCTCCAAATCATTGCACACCTGCACACTTAAGTGTTATTACAGAAGGTAAAACACATTTTATCGAAGAGGGCCATAGAGAAGGTACCAAGGCGGTACAGACTATGAGGGTTCACTCCCAATACTTAGTAATTTGAAAACCAGACGGCAGATTGCACCCCATTTTGGATCTGCACAAGCTAAACAAGTTCATAAAGTACATCATGGTCACACTGCAGCAGGTCATAAAGGCGGTGTAACCCCTTGACTATCTGGTATCCCTAGACCTCCAAGACGCATACTTCCATATATCGATTCACCTAAGGCACAGGAAGGATCTCTGCTTCATGGTTCAAGGTACCCATTACCAATTTCTTGTGTTTTGCTGTTCAGCCACAAATCAGCCTCCTGTACGTTCACCAAGTATCTCGCTCCAATAGCCTCAAGCCTGCGAAGGAAAGGCCACCACGTTTAGCCCTATTCTAACTGGTTGGTACGAGCAGTGATGGTGATGGGGGCACAATACCATGTCGTGGACAGTGCTGCGGCTCCAAGACCTCGGCTTCTCGCAAAGCGATAAAAGAAATCCTTCCTTCTGACATTCAAGAAATTGGTCTTCTTAGGCGCAGAATTCTCCAAGGAATAACCAACAGTGACGGTGTCTACAGACAGAGCGGATACACCTGTCTCTCTGATGGCAACCTTCATGCAAGGACGATGGTTAACGGTGCCCCACTGCGTGCAGCTCCTGGGAACTTTGGCATTGTGTAGCCCGCTAATACCCAATTGCAGACTCCATCTATGGCCCCTACAGGGATTTCTTGCGTCCAGTTGGTTCCAGGAACATGAGGAGACAATGTACAGGTTTCAACCAAATTAGCCCAAAAGCTCCAATGGTGGGCATTCTGATCCAACATCCTAAAAGGCAATCCATTTCGGGACCCACTGTCACAAAACAGTCAGCACCGATGCATCAATGTTGGGCTGGAGATCCCACATCCACAAGCTCCATGTCAGGTGGCTATGCACAATCAAGGAGACAATGTACTGGACAATGTACTGCAGCTGAGAGCAGTGAGATGGGCACTAAAATCCTTCCTGGTGATACCAAAGGGGTAACTCGGTCAAGATCCTGACAGACAATACTACAACAATAATGTATTACCTCAGGAAGCGGGACGTGCGGGGTGTGGGGGGCGGTACAAGGTCTAGAGCTCTGTCCATGGAGGCACAGCGGGTGTGGTGCTGGGCAATACCCAACGGCATCTCTCTACCGGCGTTCCACCTCCTGGTAGTCCAGAACAGGGGGCAGACAGCTTAAGCTGACAAGCAAGTCAGACTCATGAATGCGAACTCAACAAGTCAGCTGCCGTTTCAGAAGTGGGGGTGGGGGGAGATCACCCATCCGTGGACCTTTTTCCTACCAGTTGCAACAAAAAAGTGCACAAGATTTGGCAGCCGGACCTTGCAGCAGAGGGTCGACAGGGGGCGGGTTCTCCTACCCATGAGAAAAACTATTTGCCTACGCATCGCCTCCTTTCCTGGTCATTCGCCGGGTAATGCAAATGATCCGGGTACATCCATCAAGACCACAGTAATAGTTTACATCCCGTCCTGCAGTCCTCAGATTGACAACATGACTCCTGATTTCACGTCAAGAGTGAAGTTGTTTACAATGAGATGTTTACATAAGCTCAACGACACTTTGGTATTGCTCTTAGCACTTTAGGGTTGTGTTTTACTGTGTGTGGGTGATTACTGTACTTATAACTGATGAATACATAAGCATAAGAAGATTTACCCTACTCCAATGATATCTATTGAATGCATGTACTAGCAGTCCAGTAGGTTTGGTTATATTGAAAAGTGTTAATTACCAGGGATAACCTACCTGCTGCTTTATCAAAAACCCTGGAGTCTCCTATAGTTTAAGTCACACCTTGAAACACTTGTGTATAGGCGCGTTATAAATGCCATATCATATATCACATCAAGTATCCATATGAGTTCACATAGCTGCGATCTTGAGATACACCAGAAAGAGCATGCCATTTTATAGCAACAGAGTGGTTAAACATTTTCTCAAAGGTCTGTTCAGAAATTTCTCACCAACAAAAAGCACCACACCAGACGGGAGCCTCAATGCAGTCTTTGCAGGTCTTCTAAGTGAGCCATTCGAGCCACTGGCCACAACCCAACTGAAGTGCCTCTCTTGGAAGGTGCTGTTCCTAGTGGCCATCACATAGTGTAGAAGAGTGTCAGAAATACAAGATCTATCAGTAAATGAACCGTATTTACGGTTCCGGAAGAATAGAGTTCTGCTTGTGTCCAATCTACATTTCGTTCCTAAAGTCCAAACGGACCTTCATAAAAACACTACCATTATTTTGCCTATCTTTTTCCACAAGGATACTTGGTAGCTCTGCACTCTCTAGATGTAAAGAGGGCCTTTAAATACTACATTGACAGGACCATGTCCTTTAGGCCCTCAACGCAACTGTTCCTGGCTTATGGACCAACTAACAAAGGAAAATCTCTGTCCAAGCAGGGCATTTCTAGATGGATTTCCTTAATCATATCCTTCTGCCATGTGGCAGCAGAACAACGGTTAGCCACCCGCCCCATGCTCACCCCACAAGGCCCACGGCAGCCTCAGCTGCGTTGTGGGTGGGCATCTCCATCAGACATTGCCAAGCAGCTACATGGTTGTTGCCACATATGTTTACAAGGCGCACTACTGCTTGGAGAAGCAGCACACAGTGGACATTCAAATAGGGGATAGCAGTCTTGCAGCATCATTTTCAATAAAGTAGGGTTTTTACCTTTTGCTGCCTCCATACATACTGTTACGCAGTTTATTCACAGCATGTGAATCTATACAGTGCTTGAGAAGGAGTCTTCCTCAGAGCTCTTGTCAGGACAGTAGTGGTCGCTTCACGGTCACTGCAATGGTCTTCAGGTGTCTCTGGTTCCCTTCAGCTTTGGATCTTCTGTTCCAGTGATCGACTTGCCTTCTACCTTAGGAACCTCACATTATATTTGGTTTTCCCACTCACTCCTCTGCAAACTCTCAGCATTTTACATAACGAGGGCGGGTGGCTGCCCAATCAGGACAGTCAGCCCCCCAGTGGGAACTGGTTCCATTCAGGCTCTCTAGTAGACAAATGACAGGGGGATGTTAAACTCCTCCCCCACTTACTGTCTCTGCAAACACACTGGAGCCTAAGCGGGAACACCCAAGGTTTCCCGCCAAATTCAAAACGGGCATACAGACCTCCCCCTCCCAGAATGGTCGAAGAAGGGCTGGCAAAGGACAACTACACGAGAAATGACAAAAAAGAAAGGAGCCACCATGTTACAACATGGGTAAGCCTATTGTGCATAACCGAGATTGTGAAGAAAGTCTCGGGTAAGAAATAGCACAATAGTTGGTAGAACACATCCACTGCCACCAGCCATATCTGTAGGTTGTCATTGTTACTAGAAAGTCACAGGAGCAGTGAGAAGGGTCATGCTATGTATCCCCTTGGGAATCCACATAAGGTGCTGTGTGCTAATCTCTCATAAGTATACGATTTAGGAAGGATACAAAGTATCCCTCTTTCCTTAAGAACAGTAGTTATAAGGAAATAAAGCCATCTAAAAAGGAGAACCCAAAGGGTGCCCAGCAACACTGCAAAGGTTGCTGTGTGCTGCAAAAACTGTAACACCGGTGTCTTTAAGAGTTATGGGGGGAGGAGCAGACTTCCTAGAATAAGGTGAAACAAAGAGTTCCCAAATGTCAGAGCAGATGAGAATGAATGAGGGGAAAAATGTGAATCTTTGAAAGATTCCAGTGCTGGCGAACAGGAGTTAAGGTTAAGCAACTTACTCCTTCCGCAGACTTTCTTTGGCTTACAACACAGATCCTCAGTTGGTGGGGAAATGTCTCCTTTTCTTAACAGCCCCTTCCCGGGCTGCTCTGTCTTTGGGGTCCCAGCACCCGATTAGCAGATCTGGTTTCCTTCTACCAGGCACTGCAACGAAGAAAAGGTGTTTTGGATGCTTCTCCAAACGCTGGTGGTTCCTTGAGCCTAGCTGGCTGACGTGGTTCCCTTTTCTTCCAGGTCCCCTAGTCCCAAACACAGACTTGGTTTACTGGCCTGCCAAGTACTGCGTTTGTATATCTTATTCTCACAGTTCTCTTCTCCTCCTTATTTTACAGCCCTGGGTCGCCTTACCTCCAACTACTGTCACGAGGAAGATTGAATATTTTTGTTACTTGATATCTTTTATTGTAAGGGTCCCAGACCCTGGTCTTCTCGTATAGTGATAAGGTGTCTTAGTGCCCCCCACACTGTTAGTTTTAGGGTTTTCTCTCTGGGGACCCCCAACCATGGGCTCATCCACCCAAATACCTTTAGGGTCTTGGCTACAGCCCTCTGGTTGGTCACGGGATTCCCCAGGTCTTTCTCCACTTCGCCGGTGCTCTGGTGATCCTCTGCATGCCTCGTGACTCCATGGCTTTGGACCATCTTCAGCATTTTTCTTCTAGCTGGACCGCGTGGTCCTGCAGTGCTGCGCTGCTTGTGCTTTTCAGTTCGCTCAACCTGTCCGCTGTAGACCGCCAGTTAAGCGTCTCTGCACCTTGGTCTGCTGCTTTCCTCACTGAGCACCGGTTCCTCTCCACAGCATCTCATATTGTCAATTTTTTTTCCGTATGTTGTAACGTCTGTGGCAGAACACTAGACCACTCAGACAGGTTTATCTGAGTGATCCCTGCAGATCTGCGCCTCTTCCTTGTCAGTTTCTTGATTTGAATCTTCATGATGGTCATCCCTAGTCTTCCTAGTCTCAGTCCTTTTAACTTCTTGCGTACTACAGAAGTCTATGGGATAAGAGGGCATGGGTGAAGCAGGGGTGTAGGTGTTGGATAGATGGTGTTCTCCCACAATAGTCTTCATTGGTTTTACAGAGGGTTTCCCCTCCCATGACATCCAACCGCTGAGTACCACCTCCAGGGGTACTATCAGTTAGGGGCCTCAACTTTGTGGCCTCATGAGAAGGGGCACCCTCTTCCGAAGCAGTGACATCCTGGGATTAGTCACATCATACTATGAGATGTGATAAGCTGTTTTATCAAATCTATACTTTCAAATCACTCCTATTTGATCATAATTTTGAAATACATTGCAGCATTGTAACTGTGACGTTTTGAATGGGATATTTTGTAATGTAATTGATAGTTACATAAAGGCAGTATTTCCAAGCAGCGCTTTCCAGATTGTGGGCAAAGAATTACATGCAATATGAAATTAGTAGACTTTTGATAAAGTTGTACATTACATTTTACCAGAACAACAAACTAATATATTTGCCTCAATGTCTCCTAAACAGGTTTGCTTTGCTTGTGTGGATGGGAAAGAGTTCCGGCTGGCCCAGATGTGTGGTCTCCATATTGTAGTACACGCAGATGAACTGGAGGAGCTCATTAACTATTACCAGGTAAAGTACCGTTATGGAAGCTCAAGCATGTGGTGGCGAAGCACAAATATATATACTGTTCCATTGAGGGACTGAATGCTGCTAATTGACGTTATCAACTAAGCACAGTGTGTATGGGCTTCAGACTCTAGGTGTTGGGGAAACCAGCAAGTGTTCGAGTTGGTCTGAACTGTCAGGTGGATTTGCTTACTGAGCTGTTAGTAATTACTCAGTCTTGTTTTTGGGCTAGGTACTGTAAGGATTCTCTTGTCTTGAAGAGATCTGTAGACACGCAAATGCATCTAATGACATGCAACATTGTCTGTGCAGGGGTTGGCTGTATCACATCTGTGCCATATTTTCATTCCGACTGTTTAAGCCCTGTCTGTGAAGACATGCACTGCAATTATGCCCTCCCCTTCCGTCCCCCCAACTAGTTTGGATTGCTGGCACCTCGGGCAGAAGAAAGGATGTACTCAAGGGTGTGGTTTCATTGACAAACACAATAATTTGTATTGTGCTTTTCAGGCAGGTCAGGCAAGCCGTTCAAAATTGTTCTCTCCTTTTTTCTCGTAGCCTGTTTTGACGCTTAACATTTTAAGAAGACATTTTATTTCTAACTTTGTTTCTTGGACATTGTATACCTCATCACAATCATAGAATCTTAATGAATATTTAATGTCAATTAGCTCTGAATACGGGAACACAGAGTAAAATATATATATTTTTTAAAGTAAAGCTTCATTCAAATCGGTTGCCACAATGCCACTTGTTGCCTATGCCTTTTTTTCCACCATTGGTACAGTCGTGCAAATAAGACAATCAAGAGACGAGGCCTGCAGGCCTGAAGGAAGACCTCAGAAACATTGGCAGTGTAGCAGTGCTGATTTGACACGACCCATGGCATTGAGTGATGGCACCAACAAAACGCATCGACCAGGTCATCCTTCGACTTCATCCCAAGTGCAAATAGGGTGTCAGATCTGCCCGCGTCGGAGTGGTTTGTACTAAAAGGAAGCTCTAACTCCGACACAGGACTTTGTTTCCCGGCAAGCCGTGGGCGGGCCTAGACATATGCAGGTGGCGAATAAAGAAAGCCAGCACCCAGTCACAGGTGCTTGTGATTAGCTAGCGCCTTACGGCAGGCGAAGTATGGAACCCCGGGAGCGGTGGTGACTACAGGAAACCAGGCACGGCAGTGAGAGGTGAACGTGTGAGGCAGCATACCGCAGCAGTGAACAGGGGAATCTTAGCACCTGCTGTCCCACGCAGATTTCGATGATTAACATTGCTGCATCTTCAACCTCTGGGCTTGCGTGCGGGTATAGAGGCCACAGTTACGTGCTTCAACAATTGAACGTGTTCAATGTGATTTAACACACATGCTCATGGACGTGGTGTTTCGTTTTGTTTGCTTTTAGCAGTGGAGTACGGACATGGAAAAACATTGAAGTGACTCAAGTTCTGGAAACAAATGGACTTATGGGAGTCATGTCTAAATGGAAATGGACATTATTCTGTTGTAATGCCTTCATGAGTTCAAAATATGTTTAACCTGTGAGTGAGCAGATGCTTGAGCTCAGGAGCAATCAAAGGGTCAGGAAAGATATAGGTTGTGGTGAATGGAACAGACAATGTCCTCAGTGTTGAATTCATGTTCTAATTTCTGTGGGGAAGTTCAGTTTAAAAATATGCAGGTATTTATCTCTATGTATCTTGTTGGTGAGAATTCTCAGAAATTTGCCAACTCCCTCTACCTTAGAGACCCCCAGCAACTTTTCTGGATGTTGAGGACTTGATTTTTTTTAACCTGGAGATGGTGAGACCTTTTTCCCCACCCTCTGATATTTTAATGTGCTTTTGTACACTGTTTCCTTTTGGTTGTGGAGTCTGACAAACTCCATAGGCATCATCTTTTACATTGTGTCACACAGCACCTTCAGTGCAGTGACACAGGGAAGACTTTCTGATTTCCCAAAGGTTTAAATACCTTCTCTGGGATAAGCTACTTAAATTGACTTTACTTACTTTTGTAACTTTCTAGACCCAACGCACACTATTTTACAATAGGGTGCTGGAGGGGTTACTTAGTATCCCCTTTGTCTAGCTTCTCATCTAAAATTTTTGTTAACCTTTCCTCACTGAATGGTTGGTGGCAGTGGTTTACTTTTAACTACTGTTGTGTGATTTTACCGCGAGCTGCCTTCGCAGCCACGGTAATGCACCCATGGATGCCATTTTTGTCAAAATGGCCCTGGTCTTCTTTTTTCGCCATTTCTTGGTGGAAAGGTCCTTTTTGAGATTTACTCTGCGCGCCAAGCCAGGTTTGGTCCCTTTGTTCATTTTGTCTTTGGCATGATTCACGAGTGAAGCCCGCCTCTGGCTCCAGGGTGTCTGGCGGGGGTAGGAAGCAAGGGAGGTGCCTGGAACTCCCTGTGCTTTGTCTCCTAGGAGACAGGAATGCACTCTTAGGTGATTGGCCGGCTGGCTGGCTGGCAAGGAAAGCAATCCTGCTGGGTGACTGACAGCTAGGCTGGAATGAATGGGAGTAAGATGCATAAAAGGTGAGGCTTTTTGGCTTGGAAGTCAGAGTTGACCACTGGACGAAGGAATCTGAAGAACTTGAAGAGGACGCCTGCTGCAACTCCTGGACCGTTGGTTTTCCCGGTGAAGCTCTGCTGCTGTGCTGAAACTCCAAATACGTATCGACAGAGAAGCCCCTGCAAGGACTTCTCCCTTTGAGTTGGTGGGACCAATCGTCTCCAAAGTAAGCCACCTGGACATCCTCTCAAAGCTGGTCAAGTTTCCACTGCAGTCTCTGCTGGAACAGGATAGCGGAACATCAGTTTGTGTGCGTTGCTTTTAAGCTGGCCAAGCGCTCCAGGAAGATCCTCCGGACTCCCGGGAAGCAGGACTGACCGAGCCTAAGCCCCCTCAACAGAGTGCGAGACCCAGATGCAAGGAAAGCCATCTCGACAGCCAGGAACCGCAGTGTTGCTATTTGCGGTAGACGCGAGGAGCTGTGAACACCGAAGTACCACTTCTTTGAAGATTGCTGGTTGTGAGCATTGACCGTCCCATTGCAGTGCAGGAGTCCCCAGAAGTCCTCCCTCTTGTCCCCATGACTGATGCCCAGGAACAGCGAGATCTGCAGAGCTGCACAGGAGCAGAAGTCATCTGCTGCACTGTTTCTTCACCCTAAAGGTACTGTAAAGAACTTATCTCTTGTTGTGTAGCCACTTGTCCTCGTTGGAGACTTGCTTGGTTGCATCTGTAGAATTGCTATCGGCTTCTTTACCTCACAAACCTATTCAATTTATGGCCCTACTTTGCGTTCTTCTATTTTACCAAGACTTTTTAAACATTGTGAAAGACTTTCTACTTACCTGCAAGAAGTGCTTCAACTCAACCTGACTTTTGCTAACTTATCATTGGCAGGCCTGGCTCCCTGAATGACTCTTCTCTCTCTTGCTTATGTGTTATGCCATCCTTCCAGGAAAGGGTTAACTGGCTTTGCATTGGGGGAGTTATTGAAAGTACTTACCAGCTTAAGGATAACTCTGTGAATTCTTGTTTTATTCTGAACTTTTTTCTTTGACACTCGTCCCGAATATTGTAAAGGCAAAATTGATATATTAATGTCAACAGCCCCCTAACTATTGAAGTCACCTGAGGGTGTAGGTAGTGTCTGTATGCCATCCCAAAAGGGTATTTACTGATTTAGAAAACAAACTAAGAGTGTGTATTTTTGAAGTGTTTTTGTGTATTGCTTAACATGGCTCCCTTCTAAAGAAGGCTTACTATAACTGACTGGCCAATAAATTGATTACTCAATAAGCCTTGTATGTAAGAGTTTATTTGAACACTTGTCACTGTGAATCTCTGTGTAACTCCCCTACTGCTCACATTGACCCCTATTGAGATAAGCCTGGCTGCTCAACACGCTACCAACCTGTGTAGTACAGACTTATACCAAATGTTGGGTTCCTGTTGCCAGGAGGCCAGGGTTGTTGTAGTGCAGCCAAAGGGTACTGCATACAATCTTGCCTAACATATCTGATGGAAGAGTCGAGAGTATCAAGTTATGTTGCTAGAGACTGCAAAAATGCAGTGTACAGTCAGTTTGCCCTAAACTCCCCCTTCCTATCCAAAGCCTCTCCCTAAATTTCGTTGCGTTGTTCCTAATTCCCCGTGCCTATCCATAACCTCTAACACTCATCCCCCTTTGGTTGCCTCGTGGTGGCCTGTGTAATCAAATTGGGCCCTCTGTGCAAACTGATGCCGGAGGGTCGTGCACATGCAGCTTCTGTGGTTTACTTGAGTGTCGATCGCACACATGGCAGAATCGCAAGCCCGCGGTTTATTAGCCACCCGAGCTGCATGAACACGACTTCCGCCTTGGCAGACCTGATCAAAGCATTACAGGAGGTTCAGAGAGAATTGGAGAGATCTAGAGCAGAGGCTGAAGCATTGCGGACACAAGTGCAAATGTTGACCGTGCAAACGACACCATTGCAGGCAGGGAGGGGGCTTCCATCAATTATGGGAGCTGGGGTAGATGCAGCCCCGACGGTGATAGTGGCCCCATAATCACAAGTTCCGTTGGGAGCCCAGAGGGATTATGTAACGCATGCACATTTCAGAAGTTTATGACACAATGTCAGTTGCATTTCCTGTGTTAAGCCATTAGCGTTTCAGACAACACAATCTAGAACTGCTTTTGTTATATCGTATTTAGCAGGTGATGCAGCAGCATGGGTGATTCCTTTGGTTGACAAAGATGATACAATGCTGTATAATTGGGAGCAGTTTAAACAAGAGTTTGGTAGATTATTTGACAGATGTGCTATTGCGCTTGCGTCTGATAAAGAACTTCTACTGTTGAAGCAAGGATCTAAAGAGTTGGTTACATATGTAATTCAGTTTAATCGATTAGTGATTGAAGCAGAAAGGCCCATTGAGAAGACGGGTACTCTTTCACCAAGGGTCAAGAGAGGAGTTGAAAGATGCAATTTCTCAAGTGGAAACTCGGCCACAGTCCTGTACGGAGTTTATTGATTTGGCATTAATCCTACTCGAGCTCTTTGCTCCTCCAACTCCCTCAGGGTCAGTCGCTTCAGCAAGCAAAGAGTTGGTGGAAGATCCCTCTCTTCGGCTGGGGCCTCCCTCTGGAACAGCCACTCTGAAACTCGAGGATAACATCTTTGGTTCTGGAAGCACCTGAAGAGCTTCCGCTTTGCTTCTGCTTTCTCTCTTCCTCTCCCCTGCTGATTTCCTGTCTGATACTGGTCTCCTGGCTACCCTCCGATTTCGGGCCAAGTCCCTACCCACCCAGTTGCACACCCGCACTGCCTCCCGGCAACCCTTGCACTTGGGTCTGTAACCCTACAGTCCCCCTACGTGCACTTTTGGACACCTGCTGTCTGCACTTACCCTAGCACCTGCTGGCCGCACTTGTTATTGTTTTGATCCCATGTACAGCACTGCCCCTCCCCTTTCCCCTGGCACTTTTCCTTTCCGCCTCCCCTGCACTTGCGCGATCTCAATGTCACTTGGCCTAGTAAGATCGCTCTTTGTCCACACTCTTTTCCGCCTTCCTTGGCTTGTCGAGCCTTGAAACACTTGTATATAGGAGTGTTACAAATGCCATATCATATAATTGAGGTTAAAGTACCTGCTGTTAGAGAGGAAGGGTGAGAGGCTTAAGGCAGGGATCGAAAAATCGGGGGCGCTATTTAGCTCCTGTAAAGATAAAAGTGCTCTTGGTAATCGCTTTGAAAGTCCAAGGCACGAGCTGTATTCACCTCCTGCTGAATTGGCCTCCTGAAGATATGCATAAATCACCCCTGTCAGCCTCACCCCGTGAGCAACCCAAAAGTTGCTTCTAAATAAAACCGAGCAGGTGTGCCTCCAGAACACATTCCTTTAAAGATTCACACACAAAGAAAATATGTAAATTATAGAAACCGCTTGTGCACAAGTGACTCTTTCCTTTGTAGCACTTAAGACGTGTGTACAATTTCAAACGGTTTTCCTTCAGCCGTGCTTTTGAAAGAAAGTTAAGTCAATTTCACTCCTTTTCTTACTGGAAAGCAGTGACCGTATTGATTTCTTGTAAAGCCTTTCTTTTAGAAGGCCTAATAGCATATTTTCTTGCAACACTTAAAGGCTGTAAAATCATGTTATAAACGGCTACACAAGACCATCCAATTACTTGGTGCAGGAAACCCCACTGTTTTTGTTTGTTAAAGTTTGAGCAGACTATAGCTCTAAAAGGAGAATACAGATTTTAAGAAGCAGGTGTAGGTTTTGCTTGCAAATCCCTCCACTTACACGTTGATGTTTACATTATTGTAATGCGCTGAGAGGTGCAGATAATGCCAGTTACAAAATATTTACAAACTATGCCTGCAATTACAGCTGGACAGATGCCTTAATGAGACCTTTCACTGTAACATTAAACAGAGGTTACTGATGAAGTCGTCTAATCTTTGTCATTTTGTTAAAAAAAAAAGTTTTCTATTCTGAAAAAACATTCCTGCTGCTGTAAAACACGCTTCACCAACAATGTCCTGTTTCCTTTCTAATCTCTCCAAAATATGCATTGTCTCATACATGTCAATAGAAAACTCAAGTCGAACCAGGATCTTAATGTTAGGGCAACACCTGCGCAACAGGTTGTCGGCTATACAAAAAAAAAATCTCACATACAAGTATGCTGTATATTACTCCTAAGAGAAACCACATATTACATTGGGCCAGATGCCTTTCTAAATTACGGTTTACTAATGTTTTGGTGTCGTTTGATATTCTTAGTGGGTTAATGCACCCGATGCAGAGGTCTTAAATATGTCAAATCTATGCATCTCCGATTAGAACCATAGCAGGTATAACAACCGCCTCCTGAGGTCGATAAAATATGGTTGAATAACCCCTGCGATACACTGCAGCTTAAGTCATGTAGAGCTGTAGGAAACATCTTGGCATCTACTATATTCGACACCTGTTTTCGGTCTTAACCAAAAGCACAACCAGAGTTACCCTCTTACCCTATTTCTTACCTAAAAAGTGAAGGCAAGGTTGAAGTAGATATAGGGTGCAGTAGCAGGAGAGAGAACAAGGTGGTAGAGAGAGGCAGTAGCAGAAAGAAACGTCAGTGAGGCAATGGCAAAAGCAATAGATGTAGCAACACAGAAACTGTTTTATTGACAGTTATGGGTGTAGCGGCAGACACAAATAGTGACCGTGCAATAGAGAGACAAATAGGTAGGCTGGCATAAGAGTAAATAAAAGGGCAATAAATAACCTGCTGCACGCAATCATAAAAAGATGCAATCTGTCAAGTGTGCAAGACAGCATTTTCGGGTGCTTATCACAGATTGGAAATAAAAGCAAGTTCAACCATTTTTCAGGCATTCCCAAGTGAATAAAAAGTGGCATCCTAAATCTATAAAACTTTTTGTCTAATCTTTTGATCTTCTGCAGAACTTATTTTTTTATGCGTATGCTATCCTAAAAAAACCTTTGAAACAGCTCCTTTCAGCTTCTGCTTCTTGAATCTGAATTTTGACCCCTGGAGTCACATTTGACTTTGTGCTGTTCCCCTACAACGTCCTCCATGGTTTTGAAAACCTGCCCCGGCGACATTCACTTTCTTTTGCTGAACACATTGGGCCTGATTTACAAAAGCGTTTTACAATGGTGCAATCACATTGAAAAACGCTTCGTAAATCAAGCCCATTGCATTTGCAGTGTAGCACCCGTAACCTCGGTCTCCAGTGACCGTTGAGTTTTAAAATGCAAATCGTTCTGCTAAAGAGACGTGAAGAGGGACAACAAAGTCAGGTAAAATTAAAGGAAATAGGAAGACAGAGGGAAGGGGTATGAACAATGCCAAAAGAAAAGTGAAGAGGGGGGTGTGAATAAAACACTGGAAAAGCAGACCGGAAGCTACACAGGGGAGACAAAGAGACAGAGAAAGTGAAAGAGGAAACCAAAAGAGACAGGACAAAGTGATAGGAATGTAAAAGAAAAGAGTGTCAGAGGGGCGAGGCGAGACAAAAGACAATATCAGGAAAAGGGGGGACATAGAATGGACAGTGAACTAGTGAAATGGTTGCCAGGAGTGAAACTACATAAGTGAGTGAATAAAAGCAAAGAGGAAGAGAAAAAGTGAAGGGTCAAAAAATGCATTCAAAGTAAAAGGCAGAGAGCCAGAAGGGGCGAAGAGATGGAGACAGTGAAGGATTGCAAAACCGAGGGAGTGAGAGATGAAGTCAAAGGAGAGAAGAGGAAGGTAAAAGGCGAAATTGTCTGGAAGAAAAAGGGAGTGAGTGACAAAGCATGACCAACAGCTGGCGGGCGTGTGGGATGGAGAGAAAGAGGCAAATGAGAGAGTGAGGAGAACACAAGAGTTTCAAAACATCTGCTTACTCCTAGACTGTCTCAGGGGAGTGTCACGAAATCCATCCGTCCAGATCCTGGATCCACTACTACCTGGCCAAAACCCCCAAGTGCCTCTCGGGCCCCTGGTTCTCTTGCTGCACCCTTCAGACAGTTGAATTCCTTCTGTGCCGACAGTCTCATTTTGCGCCATCTGTCATTTTCACATCATGCACCACACACACACTGCTGTCATGCAGTCAAACAGGCTTCACGTGCATGCACACATCCACAATGTTGCACCCTTGCATGCACATACCGGTTCCATGTGTTTATAATGAATAAATAAATAACAACAACTTTGAGTGAAGGCAAAAATAGCAAAAATATTTTTAATTCTTTTTATTTTGGTGGGCCCCCAAACCCCTGTTTCCTAGATTTATTATCTCACCCCCTTATATACTTTGAACCAAAAATGTTTTTTCCGTTAATAAAAGCAATTTATTTTTCGTTATAATCACTGTATACTGCACATACACTCCCTTTCTTATGCCCTTACACGCACCCTCTAAATTGCAAGCACCCTCCGAGGCGATACCACACACCCACTCCATATAAGGTCATTCAGACCTCAGATCGGTTTATCAAAAGGGCTTTTCGGGGGAAGGGGGAGTTGGAGACTTGTAAAACCTACAGCATAGTTTATGGAGATCTCAAGACGTCCAATGTCAGTTGTGAAACAATCAAGCATCCCTAGTCTTTAAGCTCTTATGTTGCCTTCTGGTACTTCTAGTCTGACGCTTATAATGTGTGAGGAGTGCAAAATGACAAGCATTTAAATGCCAGGACTTATTGAAAATGGCGTTTTCGCTATCCTTCTGCATACAAGAGTGTTAATGTAGTGATCCAAGGAGAGTACAATGAGCAGTGGTTTGCCAGCATTATTCGCTTTTTTGGGTATTACAATTCTTATATTGATCAGATTTTTTGCATGTAGATTACTGAAGTGAAAACATTTACCTCTCCTACCCAAGTGGGTTCATCCCATGCGGCTTTGTGCACATAGCTCTCCAGAGAGCCTGCGCAACTTGTGTGTGTTAGAATTCTGTGAGGTTCATCTCTCGGCACTGATACCTCCTGTGCGTCAAAACAATGGCCCTGTATGTGCTGTTTAGACACAAGCTCCTTCAAGAATGAACCATCAGCTTTAGCTAAGTACTTCACAACGATATACGAGATGCCTAATCAAGAAGTACAAAACATTCCTCAAAACACAGCAAAAGTCTGGGAGAGAACACCTTCCTGCGAAAAGCTTGAAATAGCAATTCAAAGGCTTAAGAACTTGCGAGCAGCAGGCCCAGATCAAATATCTAACATGTTAAAGAAACATAAACATCACTTGCCCAAACTCATGAAAGGTTTATTCTCTCAAAATCAATGAAAACACCTGACTCGTGAGCAAAAGCAATAGTGGTTCCGGTTTACAAGAAGGGCAGTAGAGACGATCCGGCAAACTATCGTCCTATTGCCCTTCTAGATATCTTGGGAAACATATTTGGATCGTTCCTTCGACTGAAGTTGATGGCATGGGCTTCTAGAGCAAAGCGAATAGATGGCCGACAAACCGGCTTCACAAAACAAGTAGGTGTAGATGTAAATCTCACACTACAAACCATATTAAAACTAGAAGCACTAGACAAGCGTTTGACGCAATAAATCGCGAAAAGCTTTGGTCCAAATTTCGTGGGTGGAATTGTCCAGCTCAGATTCTTGACCCGCTCATAGCCCTGCATGCCAACATCACAGTTCAAGTAAGAGTGAACTTGCAAGGCGTTCTGACCCAACCAATACCAACGCATAAAGGAGTAAAGCAAGGGTGCCCATTAGCAGCGGAGCTTTTCAAATTATTCATCTCCGACTTACCAAAGTGGCTGGAGTCAGTCCACTGCTTCTCCCGAAAGATAAATGGAACACCTATCAAATGTCTTGTGTATGCAGACGACATTGTGCTGATTGACCTGACTAAGATAGGTCTGCAACACCTACTGCTCAGACTAAATGAGTACTTAAAAGCCAATGACTTGACTCTAAATACAGAGAAACTAAGATCATGTGCATCAGGGAAAAAGTTTATCAAGAAAAGATAAAAACTTCAGATGGGCAATCGAAAAAGTGCCTTTAAGCATCATAAAATCCATACGTTACTTGGGCATAATGGTCAACGATTCAATCTGTGAATCCGCATGGACAAATGACCTACTTGAAAGAACCAATAAACTAGGTCTACAAGGAGCAAAAATCAATAAAGACTATGGAAAATTCTCATTTGCTCCAATATTAACGTTCTACCTGCAGAAGTTCATCCCCACTATAACCTTTGGTGGAGAAACAGGCTGGAATCTCGATCACCGCCTCTGGCAGAAACTTGAAGGCAGGTTTTGGAGACGCTCCTTGAGACGCCCCAAATATACCTCAATGGTGGCATTGAGATACGAACTAACATTAAATTCGCTGTATATGACGATAATATGGAAATCCTTATCGTTTCTGAGGAAAATGCTACTTGGATCTCAAATTCCAGCATATCAAATTTTCAACAACGGAAATGAAAGAACATAATTGAGCTTACTCCGCTCATTGAAGTTAAAAATAAAAATGATTATGAAAGCTGCCAAAATAACCCTCGATGAGTTGCTTGATCGACCTCAGCATGCAAAAAAAAAATTAGAGACTTGGGACTGGATCTCCACTTACGATCACCGAGCATCTCTTAAATCAACTCTGCCTGCTTCACTGAGCATTTTGAAACTACATACACAACCAAGGTATCTAACAACCTGTCCTTCACGTCATCACAGGAATCAATTGCTAAGATTTAGATTAAATGCATTTAACACCAGAGAAATGCTATGGATGCACCGAAATGAAGATACTGCCACCGACAAATGTAGGTTTTGTAAAACGGGCGAAGTTGAGTCGCTAAAACATCTTATAACCGCATGCTCTCATCTCATCACCCAGCGAGAATTACATCTCAGCTTATTTAAATCTACAAATTACGATGCTGAAGAATGGTGGGAAATCGTTTCAGCAGGTAGAAATAACATGCAGCTTAATCAACTTCCTTGATTCGATATTGGACACAGACCCAATTTAAACCATTGACACAAGAACTATACTATGTACGAGAATCTGAAGGAGCATCCACGCCAGAAGTTTGAAGATGCATATTTTCATTAACTTCGGCTGGGACATAAAAGGGAAGCTCTACGCTACCTCAATGTAACAAAAGTTTGATACTTGTATTGAACTGAAGTTTTACAATAAAAAACAAATTCTAAAAAATATTACTTTAAGCTGTTTACAATTCTTTGTTGCAAAGCACTGGTGTTAAGGATTCTGTAAGTGCTCAGTACAAAAATGGAACCCAGTAGCGAACATCATGTTGGCATCCATGCAGTGGGTACATTTACTTATAGAGATAATCATCCATGCATGCAATTAACAAAAAAATGAAGCACAAAACAAACACTTTTCAGTCAAGCTTGAGACAATGGGTCTGTTTTCTATTACACTATAGCAAAACCAGCATCCAAAAGGTGCTAATCACACCCTGGCTCTCAGACCCTCCAGGTAATAACATGTGACGCAAAATATGCCGCAAAAAATACACTTTTGTGCTGCAAAATAACCTTTTTTTTTAATGCTGCACAAAGTTTGATTTCGGAATAGCTTGGAGGGTCTGTTTACTATTCCACAGTATTCTGAAAGTGGTGGAACTGTGTGCCAAAAATTGGGGTGTTTGTGCTCTTAGTGTAGCACACCAAAGTGAGTGTGTATACAATAGCAGTGAATGTTTTAGTGTTACTTGCCTGCAGTTTTCGATTGCTAAGAGTTTGTCTGAGGACTAAAACAACTGTATTTTCATCTGTTCTGCCTAACTTATATTAAGAGTGCTCTGTGCTTGGTTAACTGAACCCTTCACCACTCTCAAAATTCCGAATTCTAAGCTTTGGTGCTCATTCACTCTACCCAGATAGTTTGGTTAGAGATGATCTATACCTGTTCCCCAGAAAAGGGTAGTCTCTCAGAATCTGTCCACATGGCTGGTTCTGAAAATCCATCTGAACAATTGGTGGCAGTGGTGCGATTAAGGTGATTGGTATTCAGTGAATGCTCACTGAAGTTATTTTATAGTGCTTAGTTGATTTTCTAAAGAAAATGTGTTCTGAAAAAGGTTTGCTTACTTCTGGTTCTAAAAGTTAGTTGCTGCAAAGACCTATACAACACCAGACATATTTTAAGTGTTTTACCTGTGTTTATTGATATTAATGCTGGTTCAGCACACAGTTGTACTAATTGAATTTGTTCAAGTGATGATTAGGGTACCCCTTATGCAACTGTTAACACTGGTAATGTTAACTTTATTTTGTAGTCAAGAGTTGGATTTGCACTGCAAATTGCTTATGATTGAGTCGGGTAAAGTAGAGAGATTTCGTCTCGAGCTTGCAAGATTGACTCTGAATCGAAACTCTTCAGGGGTATTGTAATGGCTCTGGCCCTCCTAGTTTTCCTAAGGAACTTCTTGGTGTGTATGATGAAAAGAATGGCATCATAGAATGGTTAACTGCTTTTGAATTTGCTTGTTAAGTACAAGAAGTGGATGAGTATGATAAAATTGCTAAATTGCTTGGATGCTCAGCAGGCTTCCTCAGGAGTGGGCGCAGTACCATTGTGGTGTTGCCAAAAGCTGAAACAAACTAACAATTGTTTTAAGAATTGTTTTAACAATTTTTAAAACAACCTCTGCTCTTGATGTTTGTGAAGACACCTGCCCAACACCAAAAGAGTAGCAATGGTATCTTTATTAGTTCGCATTTCTCCATTAAGCCACATATAAAATATACCAAATCAATCCATCCTGTGATAGAGAATTTATCTTTTAGCAGCATACAACACATACAAATATACCAAGCAGTTCATCCTCATATACAGGGAAGTACAGACGGCAATTACAGCATGGGGTTCAATACACTTAAAATTGGTGGAATTGTAATAAGCAAATAAACGACAGGGGCCAACTTCTAGCTAGAAATTCCTAATTGGCTGCTTTGCTTTCCTTACATACTCAAATGAAAAATAACTAGTCACTCTAATTCATTATTGGGAGTAGTGCTTCTTGGTAGGTTCTAATTTTAGCCATCAAGGTGGAGTTTCTGCTACTTTCTTAAAACATAGTATTTTAGCAGATTAACAGAAAATGCCCCAGATCTTCGACTGCCATTCAACAACTACATTGCGGAGGCGACAGCCCCTCTTTCCAATGTTCGCTGGCATTTAATGGCAGCACGTTGAGCCTAACCATCAACCTTGCATATTTCTCGCCCCTACATCCAAACATAGCTGGGTGGCTTTATGAATTTAGGTGAAGGTAAAGTACCCACCTTTTGTCTATCCATTTCCCCATCATTTCAAAGTGCTTTATTAGATAGCTCCTTTCTAATGATTCTAAAATCGGGGAGGAGTAATTCCTTCACTTCACAGTAATCTCTCCTAGATATTTAATTGTACTGTATAGATTTCATTTTTGCTTCCAAGTTTACTATTTCGGCCAGCGTTGATTTTTTATATATATATATATATATATTTCTGAGGCTTGTGGAATCTGCTTAGATCGCATGCTGTGCATAGGCCGACATCTAGTGGAAGCTGCAGAGTATTAGTTTGTTTTTCAAAACTCGAAAATGGGCGTCGACACAGAGCGTGCCAGTAATACTATCCCTAGTGTGACGTCCTCTGTACCCAAGATCCCTCACGCGTCTAAGATCCTCAGATTGTTTTTTTCCGCCATACTGGTCGGAAGCATTTTGCGGAGTCCCCTGGCCTTAGCCATACTTTTGCTAAAATATTGATTAATTTACTTCCTTTCCCCATCCCAACGTCGAACTTCGACACTCGATGCCGGCTTGGAGAAGAAATCGACCGTCGGCTGCTGCACGACGTATTTGGGCCTCGGAAGGCCTCTGGCCTCGGCCCGGGCCTTGGAAGGCCTCTGGCCTCGCCCCTGCAAGTAGGGAGAGTGGGGGGTTGGACATACTCTATACTCTTGGTATATAGGTACACCTTATACATTTCCTACACTTACCAGCCCGCTGCCTCAAGGTGCGTATGGAGGGTACCCCTTTTCAATTCTACCCCAAGTGCAATCGCAAATACCCTTGGGTCGACGGGCACGCCACATGCAATCTCTGCTTGCTGAGGGACTACCCCGAAGCGAACTGCGGAGCGTGTAGTAGGTTTAAACCTAAGACACTTAAGGACCGTTCGACGAAGCCTTGGGCCCACCACGCTAGGCAGGCGGCCATGGCAGCGGAGGGCGCCTTCAGCGATGGCAGCGACGCCGTGCTTTTGGACGGCGAGGGCATTACGGCGTCGAAAGACAGCCGAGCGCAGGTCCCCGACCTCGGAAGGTCGTCCGACAGGGCAGCTATGGGGAAGACCCCCGGCGACACAAGCGCTTCACACACCAATCACACCAAACACAAAGTCCAACCGAGACTTGACGACGTCGAGCTCTCGGAAAGAGGCACAGACAGAACGGTCCGAATCGGTGTCCTCTGGGCGTTCTCGATCGAGATCGCCGCATGACTCCAGGCAATCATCCACTCTTGCCAAGAGTGCCTCGCTCCCTAGGCTAACAGAAGTTCGATCGTCGGATGACGAAGACGACTTCCACCCCCAGGCCGCTCCCCAGGAGTCAGAGCCCGCACACAAGATCAGCGCGGCCCCACGTTCGAAGGACAGGGATTCCACCCCGATCCTCGACGCCAGGCTTCGAAAACCTCCGGAGCCACAAAGGGGACAGGGAAAACACTTTTCCACTCTCTTCCACACCTGTGAAACACTCCACACCTCCTAAACAGACAGACAAGACCAGGTCTGCTGATATTTCTAAAATCAGCAAATCTACTCAAGATACTCAAGATAAGTCTCCTAGACTTTCCGAGAGAGTCATTCCCAGTTCCAAAAAATGGTCGAGTGATGACATAGATAGGGTCATGTCAAGGATGTCTTCTTTGGCAGACTTTTAAGATAAAAATCCAGACCATTTCCTTTCATATAATCCACAAGGGGCTACACCCTCAGGCTCTAATGATCCTATCCCCCCCGAGTAAGAAACCCCGGTTTGAGACACCGATGAGGTCTACGGACCCCTTCGAGGTACAACCATACTCACGGCCATACTCACTGTATCAAGGAGAGACTTCCTTTGGTGAGGACCAAGATTTTGGCATGGTAGAAGAGCAAACCGGGACGGGCTACTATGGGGATGATGAGGACCAGGAAGAGGAAGACCCTGAAACCTACAGAGTAGATTCCCCTGTAGAGAAGGAAGCCCCAGTTACCGACTCCCCTGTTGATAACCAACCCCTCCTGAACGAGGTTCTCGCAAGAGCAGCAGAACATTTCCATATTGACACCCACGGTGTCCAGGAAGAGAGGGACTTCGCCGAGGAGTTAGTAGGAGAAAGGAGGCCTGTTGCCCAGACCATCCCTATCATTAAGTCTATTCAGCGAAGAATAGACCCGTCCCTGGTGAACCCGAACCTCACCAGAGCAGTCAATCCCAGAGTTGAAAAACTTTTTAGGGCAGCCCAGTCTGACCCTCTCTATATAAGAGGACATCTGAAGCCAGACTCCCTAGTTGTCACTAGCCCTCGTAAGAGGGCTGGAACACCCTTGTCATCGTCCGAAGCTCCTCCAGACAAGGAGAGCAAAAAACTATATGGTTTCGGCAGGAAAGTAGCCTCAACGTCCGCCTATCAGGCAAGGATTGCAAACTCCACCACCCTGTTGGCCAGCTACAACTGCCATCAGTGGGAAGAAGTCGCGGCACTCATAGCCTCTGCACCAGAACCTTTAAAGGGCCAGTTAGCATGAATTTCCGCAGAGGGTAGAGCCGTGTCTGGTTGCATTTTAAAAGCAACTTTTGATGCCGCGGACAACGCAGGCAGATTGATTACGGAAGGTACTGTTATTAAGAGACATGCGTGGTTACGGCAGTCTGGTTTTAAGGCAGAAACCCAGGCATCGTTGTTGTTGGACAAACCGGTGGAAGCCGATCTGTTTGGCAAGGCGGTCGAGGACGCGCTAAAGAATGCCAAGGACGAATACGAGACACTCAAGTCCCTTGGCCAGTTAACCAATAAACCCCCTAACCAGAGAGGGAATAGTAATTTTCGTCGCCCACGCGGCCAAAATTCCCATAGAGGATCAAACTATTCCCAGGGGCAGGGTACACAGTGGAACAACAGCCAACAGTGTACCGAGGGTTACGGCAGGGTTAATAGGAGAGGACGTGGTAAAGGCAGAGGCAGCCCCAGTAACAGAGGCGGCACGCCTCCACCAAAGCAGTGACGCTCAGTTCAGGGTCCCTTCTCACGCAACCCCAGTAGGGGGACGCATTTCCAACTTCACCCAGGCTTGGGAAGGGATCACATCAGACAGATGGGTGCTGTCAACGGTATCCGCAGGGTACTGTATAGAACTACTGCAGCGTCCCCGGAACCATCCTCCACGACAAAGAGTACACTCTCTAGAGCATCAAAAGATTCTCCTCGAGGAGATCGCCAATCTGCTAGCAAAGGACGCGATAGAACTCGTCCCGGGACACCAGGTAAACAAGGGTATTTATTCAACTTACTTTCTTGTGCCAAAAAAAGATTTGACAATGCGCCCAGTATTGGACTTACGGCCTGCCAACAAATATG
This sequence comes from Ambystoma mexicanum, assembly GCF_040938575.1. Lineage (NCBI taxonomy): Eukaryota > Metazoa > Chordata > Amphibia > Caudata > Ambystomatidae > Ambystoma > Ambystoma mexicanum. The sequence goes on along the minus strand of NC_090931.1, from coordinate 547,944,882 downwards.
TCAAGCCTCAAAAGTTTCATATGACTACGCTACAAGAGGTAATCCCCCTCCTAAAAAAGGGGGATTACATGGCAACCTTGGATATGAAAGATGCCTATTTTCATATTTCCATGTTCCCAGCGCACAGAGTATTTGCGCTTCAAGGTGGACAGTCGGCACTACCAGTTCAAGGTACTGCCCTTCGGGATAGCTTCGGCACCAAGGGTATTCACCAAGGTACTGGCGGTGGCAGCTGCACACCTACGCAGGGAGGCAATCCCGGTGTACCCTTATCTGGACGACTGGCTCATAAACGGGGAAACCCCAGTAATTTGCAGAACAAACATTCAAAGGACTGTCGACCTCCTCCACGTATTAGGCTTCTCAATCAACGAGAAAAAGTCAAGCCTGGTGCCAAGCACCTCCAAACAGTTCCTAGGAGCTATCCTAGATACTCAAGAGGGTTTGACATTTCCTTCAGAGGAAAGAATTCGGAATATACTACTGCAAATTCCGCAATATCAGTCCGGTCACCAAATAACGGTACGCAAAGCAATGCGTTTGCTAGGCATGATGGCATCTTGCATTTTCCTGGTTCCCCACGCGCGCCTGCGCCTCAGTCCCATGCAGGAATGGTTGGCGAAACAGTGGTCTCAGGCAAGTGGTCAGTGGGACGATCTAGTGGTCGTTTCGCCAACACTAGTACAAAGTCTTCGCTGGTGGACAAGAGAGAATCTTACAAAGGGGAAACCCTTTTACGATCCAGAAATACAAGCCCTCGTCACAACAGTTCATCCCTGTCAGGGTGGGGAGCTCACCACACAGCTCAGGGTCTCTGGTCTCGCACAGTGGCTCAGAATCACATCAATCTGCTAGAACTTCTGGCAGTCTTCAGAGTGCTTCGGGTATTCAAACCCCTCCTTTCCAACCTCAGTGCAGATCCTAACAGACAGCACAACGACGATGTTTTACCTAAACAAACAAGGGGGCACTCGTTCACCAAATCTGTCCAAGCTTGCCCAGAAAATCTGGAAATGGGCACTCAGATGGAAGATTTACCTGTCATCCCAACATGTTCCAGGGGATCTCAATTTACTAGCAGACGCTCTGAGCAGAGATCCCCTCCCAGAGGAACACGAGTGGCGACTAGGCGAAGAAGTCGTAGAAGATCTCTTCTCTCCGTGGGGTTTCCCCACTATAGACCTATTTGTCACAGACGAAAACAGATCATGCCCAGAATTCGCATCCAGGTTCCCCCAGCCAGACTCCAAGGGGAACGCTCTATGGATGAATTGGTCAGGGATGTTTGCTTATGCTTTTCCACCAACCCCTCTGATGAGATAGGTGGTCAACAAGATGCACAGGGAATCGATGACGCTCCTCCTATGTGGGCGAGACAACCATGGTTTCCACACCTACGCAAACTGTCAGTGTGCGATTCCCATCAGACTCCCGTGCTGGTACAACCTACTCTCCCAGCATAAAGGACAAACAGTGCATCCTCAACCCAACTCGATGAACTTGGCAGCATGGCTCCTGAAGTCAGAGTTCGGCCATCTCAATTTACCCCAGAGATGTATGGATATATTAAGAGTTAAGAAAACCTAACACAAGGCACTGTTGATTTGATAAGTGGAAAAGATTTGTTATTTGGGGCCAGAATAAACAAATCCACCCAATTGATTGTACTCCTTCCAACATTGTCACCTATATGCTCCACCTACTGGATGCAGGGTTAGTATTTAATTCACTCAAGGTACACCTTGCGGCGCTGTCAGCCTACACCACCTCCCATAACAAGGTGTCATGGTGGAAAGTGCCAGTGGTAAAAGCCTTTATGGAAGGGGTAAAAGACTCCATCCAATTTCTAACCCACCACCAGGTTGGGACCTTAAATTGGTGCTTGCTAAACTCATGGGGCCTCCCTTTGAACCCATGCATAAAGCTAGTCTCAAACACCGGATGTATAAAACTACCTTCTTAGTAGCCATTACATCCATAAGAAGGGTCAGTGAAATTCAAGCTCTTGTCAGTGCATGATCGTTTCTTTACTGTTCATAAGGATAAACTGGTTTTACGCACTCGCCCTGGGTTTTCACCCAAGTTCATTTCAAAATTCCATGTTAACCAGTCCATTGAGCTACCGGCCTTCTTTCAAGAACCCAAAAGCTCTGCTAAGGTGAAACTCCACACACTAGATGTCTTAGTGGTCGTCTACTACGTAGACTAGACCAGACCGCTAAGACAGACAGATCAACTGTTCGTCTCCATAGCTCTAGGCAGAGGAGATCACATCTCTAAAGGTGCCATCTCTAAATGGATAGTCCAATGTATCCAACTGTGCTACTGCCTTTTACGCCAAGGGCCCACTCTACAAGAGGTACTGGGGCCACTTAGGCTCATAGGCTTTCATTTCAAATGTACCCCTTGACGCCATTTGCAAAGCAGCTACATGGAGCTCTATTCACACCTTTACTCAGCACTACTGCATTGACACTCATTCCGAGACAGATACTCAAGTGGGTCAAGCGGTTCTAAGACATTTGTTCGCTCATTACCCTTCTCACAGCCCACCTCCTTCGAACACTGCTTGCTAATCTATGCACAGCATGTGATCTAAGCAGATTTCACAAGCCTCAGAAGGGATACATTACTCGCCGTAATCTTATTTCTGATGCTTGTATCTGCTTAGATTCACATGCGCCCGCCCTTCCTCCCCTTGAGAGAAGGTGCATGGATGCTTGTAGTCTGATCTATCTTCTTGGATACTCTGTACTCATGCTACTCCTCATGTCAGAAAAAATACAATCTGAGGGTCCTACATGCGTGAGGGATCATGGGTACAGTGGACGTCACACTAGGGCAAGTATTACTGGCACGCCCTAGTTTGACGCCCCTTTTCGAGTTTCGGAAAACAAACTAATACTCTGCAGCTTCCGCTAGATGTCGGCCTATGCACAGCATGTGAATCTAAGCAGATACAAGCATCAGAAATAAAATTACGGTGAGTAATGTATCCCATATTTTTTTACATTTATTTTATCGTCTTAAAGTGTGCGTCTTCAAGAACGACGTACTCAGCCTCAGTTTTGACAGTGGTTATATTTCACACCCCAAGTTTTAACTTTATTGTACTGTTAGGCGCACCGTATTGGAAGCATATTTTTTGGCCAATTGGTATGCCCCCAGATCTCACTCCCATACAATAGCATTGCCCCTACTTTAACTCTGTAAACTTACAAACACTTCTCTAAAATGCAGGCACCAAATTTACAATAAAACCTCAATAATACTTCCATCCAGGCTGTTGCTCTCTTGGCGGTGGATTTGATATGGGCTACCCACTTTCCAGTCATACGAAAAGTAAAACAAAATGAACTTTACTTTTTTTTAACCCTTCAGATTCTAAACATAATCATATTCTTAGGTCCTGTCCCCTTTCCTCCATACTGCATGGGCGTCCCTTCCAAGGGGCGGGAGATGGAACCTTTTTCACCAGTAAAAATCTTCTTCCCCTTTTATATTTAGAGGCACGCAGGGGTGCGGCCCAAGGAGCATGCGCTGCCCTGACTCCGCCCTCCAGTGCCACACCTCAGTCCACTTTTCCGGGTGGACTGGAACGGGCTGAATTCACCAGCACTCCTGGGTTTGGCTTCGGCCATGTAATTCCTCTCGCGGATACTCTGTATTTTTGTCTTTTTATCATTCAGGTACTCGGTCCTCCGGCATCACGCTCCTCCTCGGCGCATGCCGACTTCTACAAGGTTCAGCAGGTGTCCTTCCCGACTAAAGACCCCCACGCCCTCTGCCTACTGTGCCTTGGCCCAGACCATGGCTGGCAAGTTTTTACTGTGTGCAACGCGCTTTCCTTGAGGTCTTTGAAGAACAGACTAGCCAGGTGGAGGGAGCTCTTCCAGAGATCGCCTCCAAAGGACTTGGTCTACTATCAATCCAGGCCCAAGGTAGGGCCGCTCTTTTCCATTGCACCCCACAAGGGAGACTCCTTCCCAAGGACTCGCCCGCGTGGGAGGGTCCGCCCAGGTCCTTGTACTGGCACAAGTACCGAGGCTGAATCGGCTACCGGCCAATAGGCTGAGGGGTCAGTTGATCCTCCCGGTGACAGTGCTGAGGGACCGGAAGGTTCTTTTACCGGGGCTTCACCCTAGGGGCTACGCCCTAATATCGGCAACATGTCCGAGGGGGCGCCTATACGCGGTTCTACCGGCAGATCCGCCAAGGGCAAAACACCTAACAGGCCTCGGCTAGAGGAACAAGATAGGCCCCATGATCCACACTCGAGTCCTGCACGTGGTGGGGCCCAGTGACCTGAGCAACACGACGCAGGCACTTGGAAGGCAGCTCGACAAAATGCCCACCGCGCCAGAAAATCCAGACATCCGGCCGACACCGCTCCAAGGAAGGCAGCAGGTGGAGGAACGTGTGTCAAGGTGGGACTGGTGTCAACCAGGTACATGGCTTACAGCTTACCCTTCGCGCAAGGCAGGTTCTCACTGCGCTCATATGGGCAGGGCATGCAAGGGCTCCAGCAGCCACTCGCTACTCCGTCCATCCGCCAAGGCCTTCCATGAAAGTCTTGCAGGGCTGGAAGGGTGCTTGTGCCTTACTCAACCTGAGGTCGAGGAAACATCAGAGGGGGGTCCTCACCGAAGTGCTCACGCTACGTCCCACGGTGAGAACAGGGATCCTGATGCAGGACGACGTAGTTGCCTTGGCCAAATTAAGGGCTGGCTCAAGCCCCACTCGGTCAATTGACACCTGCACGCCAAGTGCAGGCAGATGGAGGGGGGGGGGGATACACTCTTGCTATCGGCCCACCCTCAGCTGCACTCCGCAGTGATTGCTGGGGCATCACTACTCCAAGCCTCAGTCGTCCTCGGCCTCTTCCTCTGCGGCGCTGCTAGGCAAGGACGACAAGATCTTGGAAGCGTACGGGAAGAAGCTGTATTCCAACGCATCCTTACACCTTAGTCAAGCCAACGCAGATGCCATGCTGGCAGCTGTTAACCAGATGATCTGGCGGGAAATTGCAGATTAACTCCCAGAGCTTCCGACATAGAGCCAATCACGATTCAAGGCGGGATTGGCAGAGGCCAAGATGGTGGCACAGGACATCATGGAGTCCACTGTGGCCCACATTGACACCTCTGGCTCTGCCATCTGCATCGCCACGGACATGAAAAGAACGGCCTGGCTCCGTGCTACGAAATTCAACCCGGATGTCCAGGAACGCATCTTAGATCTTCCGTTCGAAGGGGGTGACCTCTTCCACTCCACAACGGACGAGGAGCTGGACAAAAAAGAAAAACGGCTCACAAACGTCTTTATCCATTGTGACAAAGACCAAGACCAAGGCCAAAACGTACACCCAGTCACAGCAGCGCTCCAACAAGGGGCGTACATACGGAGAGTTCCGCGGCTTCCAAGAGCAGAGGTAAAGGCAGCCTGACCGTTTGCCCGCTCAACATCGGTGTAAACAACAAAAAGGGGGTGGGGGGTAAGGGCTTTTTCCAGTCCCCCTCCTCTGCAACGGCCTCAGAGGGAAAGAAGGCATTACGCGCCCCTCCGGGTCCACGTGTCTCCAGTGGGGGGGTGGGCGGGAGGCTTGCTCTCCATGCACATTTTTGGTGCCAGAATTTCGCGGACCCCTGGATCCTCTCCGTAGTATCCACAGGGTACCGCCTCCCTATCCCAGCCTCTCCTCCACTACCACAGGTTGGGACAGCAACTCTTTTGGCGACGATCCAATCGCTCGTAGAGAGCCAGGCAGTGAAGGAAGTCCCAGCCTCCCAGTGAGGATTGGGCTTTTACTCCAAGATTTTTGCCATTCAGAGAAAGAACCAGGCGGGCCTAAGAGTTGTGCTGGACCTTTCCACCCTCAACCTCTCCCTGCCTCTACAAAAATTCAAGATGGTTACCCCAGCGCTCATAGCAGAGATATTGTGCAAGGGAGACTGGATGTGCTCACTGGATCTGAAGGGCGTGTACCTACATGTCCCGATCTGGCAGCCTCATCCTTCTTTTGTACAATAAAGGATCATGGTCTACCATTTCCAATACAAGGTGCTTCCTTACGGCCTCAACTCGGCCCCCAGGGTCTTTACCAGGCTGATGAACACAGTGGCGGCCCTCATCCGTTCGCAGGGCCAAAACCTCTATCTGTTCCTTGACGACTGGCTCGTCAGCTACATCTCTGGAAGCAGTGCACCATACTTCCTACACTCTGATGAACACACTGCACAAGCAGGGTTTTTCACTCAACCTCAAGAAGTCACAGCTGCAGCCCACGCAGAGACTGACCTTCTTGGGTCTCATTTGGGACATGTGCTCTGAGAGAGTTTTTCCCCTCCGAGGACAAGATCACGGCCCTCAAGAGTGCCACCGCGCACTTCAGCAGAGAAGTGATCTCGGCCTGGTGGTACCAACGCCTACTGGGGCTCATGGCAGGATTCCTCTTGGCTGTCCCCCACACGAAACTCAAGATGAGGATACAACAGCACTTTGCAGCCTCTTGGAACCAGGAGCGGGGCTCTCAGTCAGAGATGATCAACATTTCCCATCACTTCACCGGGACCTTTGCATGGTGGTCCAGGGACTGCAACATTCGGCTGGGTAAGACCTTCCTACAATATACCCTTCAGGTCACGATCACCACGGACTCCTCTACCGAGGGTTGGGGGGCCACCCCGGACAACCACTGCCTCCATGGCACCTGGACCAGGCAGGAGCACCACATCAATTGGCTGGAACTGAAGGCCATCTGGCTGGCACTCAAAGCCTTCCTTCCAGTTATCGAGGGCAAGGTTGTCCTCTTTCAGACCAACAACTCGACCAGCATGTTCTACATCAACAAGCGGGGAGGTACCAACTCCCCCCACCCCCCGACCACAACTATGCAGGCTCGCAGTCAGTATGTGGGAATGGGCCCTGGAGAACATCTGCCTCACGGCTGTCCACCTGCTGGGAGAAACCAACCTGGAGGCAGATGGGCTCAGCAGATTGGGTGCGGACAACTACGAGTGGCAGTTGAACGACCTAGTTCTGCAGGAAATCTTCTACAAATGGGGACACCCCCAGTTTGGACCTCTTTGCCTCCTGGGACAAGAAGAGGCAACTGTTCGCTTCCTGGCAAGGTCAGGGCCCGGGCTCCCTGGGCGATGCATTCCAGAATCAGTGGGACGGAATGACAGCATACGCCTTCCCGCCCACCACACTGATGCACAGGGTGATATGCAAGATCAAGGAATCTCGCCACCTCAGAATCATTCTAATGGCACCATGGTGACTGGCCAGGCCATGGTTCTCGGAGCTGTTCAGCCTCTCGCAGAAGCCACCAATTCGCCTTCCGACGGGCCCAGCACATCTTCTGGCGCAGCAGGTGGGCATGGTCATCCACCCGCGCCACAGAAACTAGCCCTTGCAGCGTGGTTCCTGAACAGGTCACACTACCTCACCGCAACCTTTCCCAGGCTAACCTAGAGATCATACAGAGCACCAGGAGCAACTCTACCAGAGCCCAGTATAGTAACAAGTGGACGAGCTTCTGCCTCTGGGCTGACTCGAAGGGTATCGACCCTCTTGCATGTACCTTGGACCACGTGCTCTCCTTCTCGACGCACCTCGCCCACTTAAGCATGCAAGTAGACACTTGCTGCACTTATATGGCAGCCACCAGGGCTTGCAGAAACTCAAAGGAAACTTTTTCCTCTTCAACCCGATTGTCAAACATTTGACGGGACTCGCCAGGCTCTACCTGCCTATCAAGAGGCCACACCCTGTGTGGGACCACAACATAGTTCTGGGTGCCCTGGCACACAAAGCATTTGAACCAATGGCGTCCGCCGACATCAGGCTGGTCACCATTAAGACGGCCCTGCTAGTCGGCCTCACCTCGGCTCGCAGGATCTGCGGAATCCAGTCTCTGGTCGCTTCAGAGCCATATACAACTTTTCACAAGGATAAAGTACTCCTGCGGACACACCCAGCATTCTTGCCCATGGTGCCTTTGAACGAAGAAATAGTGGTACCTATGTTTTTTGCTGAGCCCAAAGACGAGGCACAGAGTTCTGCACTGCCTGGATGTCAGGTGTGCCCTGAAATTCTACTTGGACAGAACCAAGGGCTTCTGTAAGTCCGACGCACTTTTTGTCTCCTTTGGCAGATCAAGACCAGGGTATCGGGCCTCCAAGGCCTCGATAGCCCGTTTGATAGTCTCGGCCATCAAAGAAGCTTACGAGGGACAGCACAAGCTACTGCCAGCCAACATGCACGCCCATGTGGTCAGAGCTAAGGCAACGGCCATTGCTTTCTAGTGGCATGTCCCCTGGCAAGTAATAAGCAGAGTGGCCACATGGGCCACCCCTTTGGCTTTCTGCAAGCACTACTGTTTGGATGCTGGTTCTAGGTCAGATGCTGCTTTCGGACAGGCGGTTCTTAGAAACCTGTTTACTTAGGAAGGTCTCCTCTCCACCCTGGGGCTACACTCAGTTGTAATTGCCAATGCAGTATGGAGGAAAGGAGACTGGACGTAAGAGTAATTATAGGTTACTCACCGTAGTGACTACCATACTCTTAGTCCTTGGGACGGATGGGGGAAAGGTGACTAAGAGTATATTGGTCACTACGGTGAGTAACCTATAATTACGTCCTGCCCCCTTTCCTCCATACGTCCCACCAGCCTCCCCCGCTAATAAAACTAGTGTCATTAGGCAATGTTAATCTATTGTCGAGGTGTCTATGGGGACTGAGGTTTGGCGCCGGAAGGCAGTATCAAGGCAGCGCATTCTCCCTGGGCCGCACCCCCACACGCCTCTAAATTGAAAGGGGAAGAGGGTTTTTTTCTAGTGAAAAAGGTTCCGTCTCCATCCCTTGGAAGGGACACCCATGCAGTATGGAGGAAAGGGGACTAAAGACTAAGAGTACGTTAGTCACTATGGTGAGTAACTTATAATTACTCCTACGTCCTGTCCCCTTTCCTCCATACTGTATGGGCATCCCTCAGTAGGGACGGGAGACGGAACCTTTTTCACCAGAAAAAAATCTTCCCCTTTAAATTTAGAGGTGTGCGGGGACTCAGCCCTGGGAGCATGCGCTCCCCTGACTCCACCCACCAGTGCCACTCCCCAGCCCCCTTTTCCCCGTCGACGGGAGCAGACCGCTTTCACCAGTGCACCTGGGTATGGCTTCGCCTTGTAATTCCACACGCTCTTCCCCGGATACTGTCTTGTCTTTAATCAGGTACTTGGCCCTCTGCCGCCACACTCCTCCCCGGGGTATGTCAACGTCTTTGGGCTTAAGCAGGTACCTAGCCTGCAAATGGCTCTTCCCTATGTCCGACCCTCAAGCTCTTTACCTCCGCTGCCTTGGCTCCGATCACAGTTGGGAGGGTTGTACCTCGTGTGACATGCTTACACCTCGTGCTCTGAAGAACAGATTAGCTCGGTAGAGAGAGCTCTTCGAACGGTAGCCTCCAGAGGACTTGAAGCACTTCATCAAGCACAAGTCAAGGCCCACGATAGGGCCGTTTTTTTTCATCTGCACCCTGCAAAGGTGACCCCTTCCAAGGAAACGTCTGAGCAGGAGGCACCCTTCAGGTTCTACCACCAGCATAGGTCCAAAGGCTGCATCAGCTTCCGGCCGCCAGGCCGAGGGGGGGGGTCACTGGATCCTACCGGTGATGTTGCTGAGTGACCGCAAGGCTCTTTTACCGGGTGTCCACCCGAGGAGCTACGCCCTACTACCGGACAAATGTCTGAGGGGGCGCCTGTACACAGCACTAACAGCAGCACCCCCGAGGCCACAACGCCTACCAGGCCTCGTCCCGAGGTGCAGGCTAGGCCTAAAGCTCCACCGCCAAGAGTCCTGGAGGGGGCCGGGCCCAGCGCGGCAAGCACCACGGCGCAGGCACGTGGCATGCAGCCCGACAAGATGGCTGCTGCGCCAGACAAAATGGCATTTCGTCCGATGCCACCCCCTGGTGCAGAGCAGGTGGTAGAATGAGTTTCAAGGTGGGACTGGTCTCCACCAGGAACGTGGCCTACTGAATATCCTTCAATGTCGCAGGGCAGATACACCCCGCAGGCAACAAGGCAGAGTACACCCAGACGTGAGCATCCTCAGGCCCTACTCCGACGCCACCTAGTGCCCCACTGGCCTGTGAGGACAGATTCTTCGAGAAATTCCTGACGCTTATGAGATCCCCTCAGGTGGGCACCATCCTTCGGGATGTGATTAGGGACATGCTACCCACTATCCCGCCCCCTGCGCCCATAGTATTTGTATTTATTGTGTTTTATATAGCGCTTTTGTCCAAAGTGCTTTACACAGGACAGTCAAAGGTACATAAAATCAGAAATGCAAATCAGCATTCATAAACAGTAACAATCAGTGCACAAATATAAGGGGATTACCTGTTATTCACTCCCTGGCTCGTCAGGTAAATATCGAGCAAAATATGTAAAGAGTTTTTGAACCAGAGTGTACAGGATGACAAGAAAATGTCTTTAATTTTATTCAAAAAATATTTTTTTTGATACAATACATAACATCTCTATATGTTTAAAACAATACTCATAATTCATTTAACTAATTTCTACTAACCATTGACTTTGTTCATCAACTCACAACCCAAATACAACTTGTACACAAATTTCTCTCTGTCACTCATATATTCCCATAGTGTCCACATTGGCAAAAACTCTTTTCCAAATTTTTCAGTGATATCGTGAATGTTTTATTACTGATACAATATTCTTCATAAATATTTCAACCAATCATAAATACAGGTGTTTTTCACTGTTCATTCCCATTTTGAACAGTTTGATCGTCAACATATGTTTGTCTTTTTAGAGACTAAAGGTACAGCCCCTCGACTCATAAACAGTAACAATCAGTGTTCATAGCAGTAACAATCAATCAGAGGACAGTAATAGGTGGGTTTTTAGATGGGAACGGAACAGTGGATAGGAAGTAATGGAGCAAAGAGACGGGGGAGCATGTTCCAGTGAAGAGGGGCAAGGAGCTGAAAAGAGCGAAAACGGAATTGGGCACAGGGGGGACAGGGAACATTAAGTCTAAAAAGATTAGCAGAGTGGAGGAAGCAAGATGGAAAGTAAAAATATTAATTCCTCCTATGGCTCTAGCACCTCAGGCCCCCGTGCAGCCTCTCCTGTCCACGCTGGCACCCGTGGCTCCGGCTCTTCTGCCTCCTGCACCCCAGGTGGTTCCATACCAGCCTCCACAGCAGCCTCCCGCCCCGGTCACCACACCTCAACCTGCGGCACCCGTATTCCTCCACCTGTCCCTCACCAGCCAGATACTTGGTGGATACCGACGAGGAGGAGGTCCCTGACACGCCGGCTTCAGCCAAGGCTTTCCATGATAGACTTGCAGGTCTTGCCAAATACCTGGGGCTTCCACAACCCGAGGTTGAACAACCGAAGACAGGGGTGCTGGCCGAAGTCCTCACTCTACGCCCCGCAGCTAGAACGAGGATTCCAATGCAGAAGTCGCATACATCGCCTTGGCCAAGAAAGGATGGCTTAAACTCCATTCGGCGCAACCCACTAATCGGCACCTCAACGCCAAGTACGGGCAATTGGAGGGAGATGCACTCCTGCTGTCGGCCCACCCTGAACTGCACTCTTCACTGATTGCTGCGGCCTCCATCTACTCTAAGCCTCAGTCATCCTCAGCGACCTTGTCGTAGGGCCTGCTAGCCAAGGAGAAAATCTTGGAGGCGTATGGAAAGACAGTCTACGCCAACACCTCTCTGCACCTTCATCAGTCGAATGTGGATGCCATGCTCGCAGCTGTTAACCAGAGGCTTTGGCAGTAAATGGCCAACTTTCTTCCAGAACTTCCGGTACACAGTCAAGCGCGCTTCATAGCGAGGCTGGCAGAAGCAAAGTTGGTGGCTCAAGACATCATGGAGTCCACAGTCGCACATATAGACGACACCTCAGGCTGTGCCATCTGCATCGCCTCAGACATGACTGCCTGGTTGCAGGCTATCAAATTCAACCCGGATATCCAGGAGCTCATATTGGATCTTCCATTTGAGGGTAGCAACCTCTTCCATTCCACCACTGATGAGGAACTTGATGGGAACAGTTCCCAGACTGTGAAATCATTATCTATCCTCACGAAGTCCATGCCGTGCAGCCAGACGCACCAGCGTTCCAACAAGGGGCAGGTTTTAGGCGGGTTCTGGGCCTTCCAGGAACGAAGGTCCAGACAGCCGGACCGATCTCCAAGTAAGCACCGCCGCAACACACAAGGCGGGGAATAAGGGATTATTTCAGTCCCCCTCATCAGCCCCACCCTCGAGGGAAAGAAGGCATGCCATCGTCCACGTGTCTCCGGTGGGGGGGGGCAGGCTATACAATATTGGCGCGCGATGTTCTAGGTCCCCTGGATTCCATCAGTAGTGTCCACAGGCTACCGCCGCCTACCGATTCCTCCCCTCCACTCCCACAGATTGGGACAACAACTATGTTGGTAGAAATTCGATTGCTCGTAGAGAGCCAGGCAGTGGAAGAAGTCCCAGCCTTCCAGCGGGGTATGGGTTTCAACTCCAGGATTTTCCCAATACACAAGAAGAACCAGGCTGGCCGGAGTTGGTGGATCTTTCCACCCTGAACTTTCCCTCCCTCTTCAAAAGTTCAAGATGGTTATCCCAGCGTTTATTGCAGAGACACTGTGCAAGGGAGACTGGATGTTCTCCCTGGATCTGAAGGACTTGTACCTACATGTCCCGATTTGGCAGTCTCATTGGTCCTTCCTGAGGTTCAGGATCATGGGCTTCCATTTCCAATAAAAGTGTAAAATAGTAGACTGTAGTCGGATGCTGGGTTAACAATTCAAGATTTATTGCGGTGTTAACCTTACAAACAGCCTTCAGTATTCACATCAAACAGTATTAGTCTTTTACGAGGCTTGCTTTCCGTTTAAGGGTTAAACAAATCCAGAGTTCAAAAGGAAGCTCCACTCGGCTTCTCAACTCATTAAATGGAAAAATAGTCAACTTAATTCTTTTCTCCACGGACGTTAGCTTTCAGTCTCTCTGACCCTCGTTCCAACTGGATTAAGAAATAAAAGATCACACACGGAATGCACAGTCCTCTATTAACTGCTTACGGCCGGCGCTTCTTCTCAACTAGTCCATCTCTGATAGGGATCTTTTCGGTGCCTCTCAGTGAGCCTTCTAGTACGCCCACTGCAAATCAACTGGGGATTCGTCCCAGTCCTCCCTGGTCTCCGGCCCGGCTTGCAGCTGAAATCGGAAACACCTGGTGAGATCTCTGTTGCTGCTTTTAACCCTTTCTCTGCTCCTCCCTTCCATTCTGCCTGTGCACATTTTTCCCTCCCACTTCCCACACCTGCAGTGCGTTTTCTTTCCTCCTTCCACCCAGTTTCATGCACTGTTTGACTGTCCCACCCTGTACGTCTTTGGGTGTACCTATCCCTATGCTGGCTGACTGTATTTTACCAATGCCAGTCTCTGGTGCACCTTTCTCTATGCGGCATGACGGAGTTGTACCTGTGCCCTTTTCCCTTTTTAATTCTGTCCCTGCCCCCTCCTTGGTTTCGTTTCTCATGGTGTTTTCTGGGACATGTAGTTTTAATTTGATCTGCTGGGTTAACCTTTTGTTGGCTGGATCTCATTGTTAGAATAGAGTTCTCCCTGGGCTCTGTTGCCTCTTTGACCATCTAACAACAAGGTTCTACCCTTTGGCCTCAATTCAGCCCCCAGGGTCTTTAACAGGCTTATGAATGCAGTGGCAGCCCTTCTCAGGGCCCAGGTTCACCATGTCTGCCCATACGTTGACTGGCTCGTCGGGCGAGATCCATCACACCACCTTCGCCCTCATGAATACACTAAACAAATAGGGATTTTCCATCAATCTCAAGTCACAGCTGCAGCTGATGCAGAGTCTGGCCTTCCTGGGCCTCACCTGGGTCTCGAGCTCTGAGTTTTTCCCTCAGAGGACAAGATCACAGCCATCAAGAGGGTCACGGGTCTTTTTCTCAGCAGATTGGTGACCCCCGCATGATGGTACCAGCACCTCTTCGGTATCATGGCAGCATTTCTACTGGCAGTGCCTTACACGAGGCTCCGAATTAGAAGATTACAGCTGCACTTCACAGCCTCATGGAGTCGGGAGCAGGGTTCCCAGGCGGAACTTGTCAGCATTCCTCCCTTTCTCCACCAGGACCTTGTCTGGTGAGGAACGCACTGCAACTTGCGGATAGGCAGACCCTTCCGGCAATCAGCACCACAGCTTACCATCACCACAGATTCCTCCTTGGAGGGCTGGGGGGGGGGCTAACCTGGACAACCACCACGTCCATGGAGTCTGGTCCCTTTAGTAACAGGAGGCCCATATCAATTGGCTACTGCTGAAGGCGATCTGGCTCCCTCTCAAAGCCTTCCTGCCGCTTATCAGTGGCAAGATGATACTCATTCAAACTGACAATTCCACCAGCATGCATTACATCAACAAGCAGGGTGGCACCATGTCTCCTCCCCTATGCAGCCTCGCAGTCCGTATTTGGGAGTGGGCTCTGAAGAACAACATTCACTTGAGGGCAATCCACCTCCCGGGTGAGCCCAACCTGGAGGCAGACAGACTCAGCAGATTGGGTGCGGACAATTACGAATGGCAATTGAACGATCAGGTCCTTCAGGGGATCTTCAGCAGATGGGGCAGTCCCAGGTGGATCTCTTTGCCACCTGGTACAGAAGAAGTGACCTCAGTTCGCATCCTGGCAGAGAAATGGCCTAGGCTCCCAGGGCGACGCCTTACACTTATAGTGGAACAGCATGAACACATGCATTTCCTCCCATTCCCCTGGTGCACATTGAAGAATCTGTCTTCAGCTAACCTAGACATCAAACAGGGTGCTAGGAGTGATGGTACTAGGAGTCAGTACAAAAGGTAACTCGGAGGAGCAAGCTTTCTTATCCTCCAACCCCGTGGTTGAAACATTTGGCGGGCCTCACCAGGCTCTACCGGCCTATCAAGAGGCCACACCCCGTGTGGGACCTCTACATAGTGTTGGGCGCCTTGACGCATAATCCCTTTGAGCCAATGGCGTTCGCAGACATCGGGCTGGTTGCCATCAAAACAGCCCTCTTGGTGGGTCCTACGTCTGCACGCCTGCACCACTACCTTTCATAATGTCCTTAGAATGCATACCGCGTTTTGGCCTATAGTAGTCTTTTTTTTCATCTAAATGAGGAGATGGTGCTACCCACGTTCTTCGCGGATCCTAAGGACGATGCTCAGAGGGTCCTGCACTGTCTAGATGTTAGGTGTGCTCTAAAATTCTACCTGGACAGAAAAAAGAGCTTCTGCACATCTGAGGCACTCTGTCGCCTTTGGGGGGGGGGTAAGGCCAGGATATCGGCCTTCTAAGGCCTCCATAGCAAGGTGGATTGTCTCAGCCCTTAAGGAGGCCTATGAGGGGCAGCACAAACCACGTCCAGCAAATATGCACACCCACACCATCAGGGCCAAGGCCACGGCAGTCGCATTCCAGAGGCAAGTTCCTTGGCAGGTCATCAGCAGGGTGGCCATGTAAGCCACTCCTTCGGCCTTCTGTGAGCACTGCTGTCTGGATGCCGGCTCTAGATCAGACGTGGCTTTCAGTCAGGCAGTATTAAGGAACTTGTTTTCTTAAGGAGGGTCAGCTCTCCACGCTGCTGCTACATTCAGTTGTAATCGCCCATACAGTATGGAGGAAAGGGGACGGGATGTAGGAGTAATTATAAGTTGCTCACCGTAGTGTCTAACATACTCCTAGTCCATAGTCCCCTTTCCTCCATACATTTCACCATTCTCCCCCCTAATAAAAATCGT
Organism: Ambystoma mexicanum; assembly: GCF_040938575.1. Lineage (NCBI taxonomy): Eukaryota > Metazoa > Chordata > Amphibia > Caudata > Ambystomatidae > Ambystoma > Ambystoma mexicanum. Next base: position 547,929,022 of record NC_090931.1, on the reverse strand, counting down.
GTGATTAGGCAATAGTATTGTTGACGCATCAATGGGGACTGAGAAGTGTCGCCGGTGGGTGGAATCAGGGGAGGGCATGCTCCCAGGGCCGTGCCCCCCTCTAAATTTAAAGGGTAAGATAATTGTTTTTCTGGTGAAAAAGGTTCCGTCTCCTGTTAATAGCGAGGGACGTCCATACAGTATGGAGTAAAGGAGACTATGGACTAGGAGTATGTTTGTCACTACAGTGAGTAAATCATTTTTTTGTTTTATTTGCTTATATAGCGTGCCGAACCCAAAGGTATCTGGGTGCTTTCCTTGGGTACAAAGTTACAGTAATGTACAGAAACCGAAGAAAATATAGAGCGAAATGCAATAAAATACAGGGTGTATGCGAAATTATACAGGAATATACAAAGTACAGACAATATACAAAATGTACAAGTTTCGAGACATAGTTGAGGTAGAAGCTAGCAGCAGGCCCAAGCGGCCTGAGGGAAGATTGTACCTAGACTACAGGCATAGTCGATCAGGTAGCTGGGTCCTGGTCACGTTATTGAGCAAAAGTCCTTTGATTGCGATAACAGCCATGTTCTTACTTGGTTTCAGAAGGAAAGGAACATGGGTTCGAATCTTAATGCAGTAGATAGCTTGTTCCACCTCTTGGCCGCAAGCACTGGGAAGCTGGAGCCTCCTGCTTTGTTGAGTTTGTATTTCGGGATGTTGAGACAGTTGGCATAGTTGGTTCTAGTGGGTCTGATGCATTCTTTTCTGGAGAATTTGTTCATTTGGGGGCTGAGTTGTTGAGGCAGTTGTGAGTGATCAAAAGAGATCTAAAGGTTATCCTATGTTGGATAGGGAGTCAGTTGGTTTTTGTCAGGTTTGAGATATGTGGTTAGAGCAGGGAATATTGAGGGCACACCTCAGTGCATTATTTTGCTAAACTTGTAGCTTGTGGAGATTTCCTGGCTGGTGCCCAAGTAGAGAGTATTACAATAGTGCATTTTGGACAGTATGAGAGCTCTTGCAAGGGTAATCAGTTGTTGGGAGTCAAAGGTCTGCAGGCATTTATGAGTTTTGCTGTGCAGGCCGTTGATGATGAGGTAGCCTTAATTTGTTGAAGGGTTAAGGCAGAGTCAAGATGGAAGCCTAAGGTTTTTGCCTCTTTGTCAAATTTAATGAGGTTGCCATCAATGTTGAAGGAGGTGTATTTTGGGCCTACCTTGTTGAGTCTTAACTTGGAGCTAATGAGTAGGAGATCAGTTTTGTCGTCGTTAAGACAAAGGCCGTGATTGGCCATCCAGGCCTGTATTTTGCTGAAAATTTTGTTTAGGTAAATGGAGTCTGATTGGTAGTCACCTGACAGGGTGATAAGGATTTGCGTATCATCCGCGTAATTAGTGTATGATATTCCTAGCTCATCTAGATGGTCAAATAGGAGCTTAGCTTGTGTATCCCCCCACCCTCTACAATAGAGAATATATTGTAGAGGGTGGGGGATACAAATGACCCTCTGGGACTCCACTTGTGACAGGGGAGGGGACGGCTGAAGCGGTGGGAAAGAAGACCCTCATGGATCTGTATGCCAAGAAGGAGTTAACCCACCCTGCAGCTTTACTGGAGAAGGAGGCAGCTGTGGTGAGGTGGTTGGTTAGGATATTATGGTCGACTAAATCGCACGCTGCCGATTAAGTCCAGTAATGGGAGTAGCAAAGGTTTTCCATTATCCCTAGCCTCATCCATTTAGATTTTCAGATCCAGGAGGGCTGTTTCTGTCCCATGCTTTGGTCTGAAACCTGATTGTCTGAGGCCTAGGAGATTGTTGGTCTCAAGATGATTTTAGGATCTGGATATATGTGGCCTTGTCCAGGATTTTTAGGAGAAAAGGCACAGTGGCGATTGGCTTGAAATTGGTGGGAATGTTTGGATCAAGATTAGGTTTTTTGATGAGGAGCATGACCCAGGCATCTTTGAGATTTTAGGAACACTTCAGGAGGCAAAGGACGCATTTATGAAGGTGATAAAAGGCGAATTATTTCGCTCATTCTTTTATGATGGAGGTTGGGCATATGTCTCCTCGGCACCTAGATGGTTTAATACTTCTAATGACTAGGTGAAGCATTTTGGTTGCTAGGATCAGTCTGATTAGTGTTTGTGTTACAGGTTTTGGTGGTGGTTGATGGACTCGATCTTTTAGCTACGATTTATGATTGCAGTAATGTGATTTTATCGAGTAGGGCCTTTCGGATGCTGGAACACCAGCGGGCATCTTTTTTTGCAGGAGTCAGGCGCGGTACAGGGAGATTCAAGTTCTTTAAGGATAGTTAAGAGCTCCTTAGAGCTAGATTTGGCATTGAAGATTCTAGTGTTGTAATTATTCCTTTTTGTTTCGAAGATTGCCCTTTTGTAGGTGGTAGAGGCGGTTATGAATTGATCCTTATTCTGCGTAGAATTTATTTTTTTTCCATGCCGCCTCTGCGTCTTTTGGCTTTGCGTAGTGTGTTCTCCTTCCCAAAGACCAACATTTTATTTTCATTTTAAAATGTAACCCATTTCTACGGAAATGACATTCTGCATACTCAACTCATTTGAAGCCCCTTCCCGGTGTCAAATCTAGGAGGGCTGTATCGCCTACTAACAAAAGTGATCCATAAGGCACATTGTGTAGGGTAGGGGGGAGCATTGTGTAGCCACTCGATTGAGGCCTAAAATCTGATTAGAATAGAATGAATAAGAGATGCCAGTGAACATCCTTGTATGACACCCTTATTAGTTAAAAACATTGGTGTAAAAACTCCCCTTGAAGGGCAGCAAGCATCTGCTTCAGTATCTGTGTAACAGGTAAATTAAATTTAAAAGCGCTTCAGGAAACTTTGGGTGGGAAGGTGTGGGGGGGTTCCAACTTTGTTCATGGAAATTTCCTCTCTATGGAGTTGAATGTCTTTTTCCAAGTCCAAAAAAAGCAACAGTTTCCCCCTCTGATCTTAAAATAATATTGTACTAAAATAATAAATATAAATCAGTGGTTGAAAGTTTAGAATCCCTTTCTAAGCCCAGCTTGAGAAGCATTCAGAATACTGTTAGTCTCTGCCAGTTGTCCAAGCCTATGCTTTATACATTTGCTAAAAAGCCTATTCGTAGAGTCCAACAGTTAGTTCAGACAATAACAATTTGGGTCCTCAATAGAGCCTTTTCTTAAAATCTGAATAAGGCTCGAACTACATTATTTTGGTGTAATTCCCACTAAACTAATAGCATTGAAGAGACCAGTTAAGTAGAGGGGTTTCCACTAATCCCGGCACCGTTTGTAAACATCAGAAAGAGGTTTAGGAACCACAAAAAGAAAGACAATGACACTTGGGTCACCTGTGTGAGTGCCTCTCTCAAAAACATATGTAGGTGGGTTGAAGGCCATCTGGTAACCACATTTGCTCACATGTTGAATCTGGTCATATGAGCACATTTTTGCTGCATGTTCCCCAGACCTTAAGCACTACATAGGTGTGTAAAGCGTTTAATCCTAAGAAACTGTCAATTGCTTCTAACCTGTGGTTTCCCATAGGTGTCCTATCTGGAAACCTATAAAGTGTAAGAGGGTGCATCTTAGAAACTGAGATCCTATAAGGCCTACAAAACTTCACAGGGGTTAAGCCACATGAATATCAATGTAACAATAGTGGGAGTGGAACTCCTTATTCCAAACAAGTGACTGGGCACCATATGTCTCCCGGCTTTCACAGGTACATAGGAGCTTGTCATGTGTGGATCAAGTGATCATGTGAAGGTAAAGGTCATCGCAGATGTAATGGTAACAACCTGGTGGGGAATGTCCACTCTGTGAATCTGGTATTCCCTTATGATGGAGATATACTCACAGGGCATCCTTCTCTTCAGATTCTTTACCCCGAGGTTTAACAGCTGAGGTTACTTTAGTGTCCCTTGGATCCTGAGAGCAGCTGCCATTACAGATAATGCAAAGTGCTATTTTAAGGATGGTGTACTGATAGATGGATTACATTCCACTTCAATCACGGGCACTGGGCCAAGTCGATTGCAAGAGTTCCTCTTAGACCAAGTTGGCTGTTGGTCCCCATCAGATGTTCCCATTAATATCTGTTAACTTATCTGGAAATGGGAGGTGTAGTCTGGATTCTATATTCATTCGGCAAGGGGGGAGAAACGGAAGGGTTGGGGGAGTGTTGCAGAAGGGGGGGAGGGAAGGGGCACGGGTGAGGGGGGAAGGGAAGGGGCAGGGGTGAGAAAGGGAAGGGGCAGGGGTGAGAAAGGGAAGGGGCAGGGAGGGGGGTGGAAGGGAAGGGGGAGAAGCGAAGGGGCAGGAGTAAGTGAAGGGGGAGGAAGGCTGGGGAAGAAGGGGGAAGGGGTATTTCTTGTGCCTTTTGAAGGAGTACTTCATAGATAAATAGGCCAAAGAGTGCAAGATCTTGGAAAGAATAAAGGGTTTAGAGAAAGATTGTTGTGTTGGGTCTGGGCTGTTTCACTGTGCTTTACTCTTCAAAGTGTGTGAACTGTAAATCTAGGCAACAAACATCAATAAATATATTTTCATGTGTGATTTTATATTTCCAGTCATTGGAAGGCTGTGGCATATAAAATGTTTGGCTTGTGAGCCACCATTGCCTCCTTTCGCATAAATGTTTGTCTGGAGACCTGATCCTAAGAAACTGGCAATTGCTTCTAATCTGGTGTTTCCCATAGGTGTCCCATATGGGAACCTATAAAGTGCAAGAGGGTGCATCTTAGAAAACAAGATCCCATAAGACCTACAAAAACTTTACAGGGGTTAAGCCACATGAAGATCATATTAAGAGTAGTGGGAGTGGAACTCCTCATTCCAAACAAGTGACTGGACCCTATAAATCTCCCTGCTTTCACAGATCCATAGGATCTTGTCATATGTGGATCAAGTGATCATGTGAAGGTAAAGGTCATCCCAGATGTAATGGTAGGAACCTGGTGGGGGTGTCCACTCTGGGAATTTGGTATTCCCTTATGATGGAGGTATACTCACGGGGCAGCTTGCTAGTCAGATTCTGTACCCCGAGGTTTAAGAGCTGAGGTTACTTTAGTGTCCCTTGGATCCTAAGAGCAGCTGCCATTCCGGATGATACAAAATGCTATTTTAAGGATGGTGTATTGATAGATGGATCAAATTCCACTGCAATCGGGGGTACTGGGCCAAGTCAATTGCCAGAGTTCCCCTTAGACCCACCAAGTTGGCTGTGGTCCCCATCAGATGTTCCCAGTAATGTCTGTTACCTTACCTGTAAATGGGAGGTGTAGTCTGGATTCTATATTCATTCGGGAGGGGAAGAAACAGAAGGGGCAGGGGGGAGAAACAGAAGGGGCAGGGGGGAGAAACGGAAGGGGCGAGTAAGGGGGAGAAAGGATGGGGCAGGGAGAAGAATGGGAATTTCCTGTGGCTATTGAAGGAGACTTCATAGATAAATAAGCCAAAGAGCAAGATCTTGGAAAGAATAAGGGTTTTAACGAAAGATTGTTGTTTTGTGCTGAGGCTGGGCAGTTTCACTGTGCTTGACTCTTCAGTGTGTGCACTGTAAATATAGGCAACAAAAATCAATAGATATTTTCATGTATGATTTCATGTTTCCTGTCATTGGAAGGCTGTGGCATCTAAAATGGTTGGTTTGTGAGCCACCATTGCCTCCTTTCGCTTAAATGTTTGTCTGGAGACCTGAATGAATATCTACATTTTAAGTTTTACAATGCAAGCATTAAGGTTCACTTTTGTAGACCTCTTGAAGATCTTTTTGGTGGTTCCTTTGTGACTAGCAATGTGTTCAGGCACAATGAGAATATGGTTACAGTAGAAGGATATTGCAGGATTTCACATTGGACACTCTGACCTTTAGCAATCCATTAGGAATGTAATTATTGTTTATCAGTGGTCCTTCATTAGTCCTAGAAGTATGCTTCAATTCCCTCAGTATCAGGTGGGCGGCTGCATCCCCAATGCAAAGTTATTGCTATACATGCAAATCAATAAAGTAATTGTTCCGGTGTCATTATGTCAATTGCATATGTTTTATTTACTACTAATTTTTGGTTTTGCTATGGTCATCTGATATGCTTTATATGGTTTTGCCACAAATTGTCCTTGACCTATATTTTCTTTGTTTAGGATCGTGGGTACTTTGAGGAACTGATAACCATGTTGGAAGCAGCTTTGGGGCTTGAACGTGCTCATATGGGAATGTTTACAGAATTAGCAATTCTCTATTCCAAGTTCAAACCACAGAAAATGAGGGAACACCTGGAGCTATTCTGGTCGAGAGTGAATATTCCCAAGGTAAACCGTCACTTAATATTTTTTGTTTTTCTTTTGAAACATCTAATATTCTCTGCTACTTGCGATTAATGCAGTTTGACTACCTTTGTAATCTTTGTTCCTTTTCCTGACGCCTTGTGGTACTGATGTTTAACCTTGATTTAGAGTTTAACCTTGCTTTAGAGAAGGGTTAAATGGTATCAGCATCTCTCTCTCCATCTTGGAATCTTGTGTAATATGCTTAGTTGGTGAATATCTCCACCTATGCACGAGATCTTTTCTGGAGTAAAACCACATTTGTTGTCGGACAAGATTTCTAAGCGTTTCCTTCATAGTGCTATATTTCTCCTTCAGCCCATCTGCATCTGAGCTTTAATAAACCTAGTATTAACAATGTGTTTTGCAGGTGCTACGAGCAGCAGAACAAGCCCATCTCTGGGCAGAGCTGGTGTTCCTATATGACAAGTATGAAGAATATGACAATGCCATTATTACAATGATGAACCATCCCACAGATGCATGGAAAGAAGGCCAGTTCAAAGATATCATCACTAAGGTAATGTGTACTTTGTTTTGCATCTGTCTAATAAAAAGCCTACTAAAGGAAACCGTCATAAAGGTCCCATTGTTATATCTTTTGAAAGTTGATTATTTCCGCTTTGAGAAAGGCTGCTTGCTGGCACTTTTAACCTTTCAAATTGAGCATATTGCTTTTATGTAAACACACTAAACTGTACTTCTTTGTATTCTGGCGTGTTTACATTAATGGTGAGCTAATATTTTATTTCCTATGTTGCAGGTGGCCAATGTTGAGTTGTATTATAGAGCTATTCAGTTCTACCTGGAATTCAAGCCGCTGTTGCTCAATGATCTTCTTATGGTGCTCTCCCCTCGATTGGATCACAGTCGTGCAGTCAATTATTTCAGTAAGGTAACTTGCAAAGAATTTTTAACTACTCTGCCTTGAAAGAGCATAGTCTGAATATTTGCAGATACTGGGGCAAGAAGTGTATTCGTATTGAATTGGTATTGAATCAGTGGGGTTGTGTGCTGCTGTGTTTTAAAGTAATGCTGCGCTTTTTATTTAGGTTAAGCAGCTGCCATTGGTTAAACCATACCTGCGATCAGTCCAAAATCACAACAACAAGTCAGTGAATGAGTCACTCAACAACCTCTTTATCACAGAAGAGGATTACCAGGTAGGCAAAAAACAAGATCGTAATGAGACCTGAAATAATGTAATCTGTACAATCTTGTTTTTTCTGTATTGCTGTTACTCATCCAGCTCCTTTAATGCTTTAAAGAACCTTGGGCTCGATTTCATTAGCACTGAAAACTATATTGTCTATCCTAATACATATGTTAATAGACCCTGACTTGCATCACCCTTTAGTGGACATCTGTTGGGGAGTATTACACAAGTTAATGTCTGTGACAGAACTTGGAAAAGTCCACCTTAGGTGACCGGGTTATAACACCTTGGGTTTAGCCTGAACCACCCAAAGGTTTGGTAGCAATGGCTGAGCAGCCCAGCTTAGTCTAGGAGAGGTAAGGGCTGTAGTGAGGCACAAAGTACTTGGAGCATACAATTGGGTCAACGAAACATGACACACTAGCAGTTATGTAAACATTATTTATTTTATATACACTAAGACTTTAGAATATACGTCTTGCAAGTACTATCCACACAGTGGAATCACAGTAAGATGAAAGGTAGCACACTTTAAATCAAGACTGTAAAGCCACACAAAAGATAGGCAAAACTACTAATATGCAAACTTCAATTTAACACTTGCAACTTTAGGGCTGGGGAGGAAAGAGGTAGATAAGCAGCAAACTGAACTAAGTCTATGATGATGTCTTCAGGTTTGCAGGTAGGTAATAGTTTTAGCAATTTAGAGCCTAATTGGTTGTTCACCTCAATGGGACTCAAGGTGCCCTGAAACGGGGGGGGTCAAGTAGCAGTTTAACTGCAGCCCCCAAGAACACCTGGGTAACGCAACAAGACCAAGCTAAATAGGCTGGTAACAGTACCTGTATCAATGAAGAACTTGGTGCCGCATGTTGGTCCCCATGGTGAGGCAACAGTTGTCCCTGGTTTGGGTTTCTTGGCCTGGATAGCTGAAGAAGGAACTTTGGAGGGAACAGATGGATGCCTTCGAGTAGTGGGACGCCTAGCAGTGGATTCTCGTGGCACTGGTGAGTTGGAGCCCTTCACAGGCTTCGGTTCAGTGACGGTTGTTGTCCGAGAGACCTTTCTTCCGTTATCGGTCGTCTACTCCGCTCGGGGTAATTGAAGGAGTGGAAAAGAGTCACTGCAGGCCCAGAAGGATGCCCACAAGGATTCAGCCGAATCCACGCTGCTTATGACATTGCACCCAAAATGATACTAGTCCCCAGGATATTGGGAGTGTGCAGCCCGGGAAGGTTGCAGCTTTTGGTGGGATGGCGCAAAATGCAGATGATCTATCTTCAGACTGGTTCGTCCCACCGGTCTATAGGAGGATGTAGGCTTCAAGAGATCTTCCGTTTGGCTCAGAATTCGTGGTCGGGTCTTCAGCTGTCACTCAATGGCTCTGGCTGTCGCTTGGAAGTTGCTGGGGCGTCCTGTGAATTCCTCTTCGGATCTTCAATCCAGTGGTTGACTCTGAGGTTCAGCTCGAGGACAGTCTCTTCTTATGCAAGAAAACTGGCTGAGCCCACCAATAACCATTAAAGCCTCTCATGCAAATCTGGGCGACAGCAGTCCAGGAGGACGGCCAGCTTCCCATTTCAAACTGGTTACAAGCTGGCACACTGCAGGACAAAGACCAGGGGGGGGGTTTCGGTTACCGCCCCCACTTTCCGCCCTTTCAGGCATGAGTACCTTGGCTGCCTTTCCAAGGGATGCCCGCTAAAGGCAAAAGACCCATCAAGACCACACCCCACCGAGGGAGGCAGAAGAAGGTTCAAGGAAGAACAAGTCATCATGAACAGGGCTTAAAAAAGTACAGCCACCATTTTAAGCAGATTGTGACCCCTGTGCCCCTACCACAGCTATGAATGGTACCATACCACCAGCCTGTCAGGTGAACTTGTAACCGTTACTTAAAGTTACTGAAACAGTGAGAAAAAGGAGACCATGTTTCCCCTCGGCACTCCACATAAGGCGGGGTAAGCTGATCTCACAAGATAAAATACCGGAGAGACAAAACTGTGTCCCCCTGCCCTGGTAACAGTAGTTAAGCCAAGTAAAATAAAAAGGGAAGCTCAAGGAACTCTCAGCAACACTGCACAGAAAGTGCTGAAATAGTAAACGGTAGATGCCAGAAAACATGGAAGAAAGCAGAACTCCATCATAGAGTATCAAAAAGAGATAACAAGGGTTCCCATGTACAGAGTTAGACTGAGTGAGTGTGGAAAAAGGGTACCACTCGCTCAACAGTCAGATAAAAACCAAGAGTCCAGCAAAAAGTGCTGGGGGACTCGTAGGTGGAGAGAATTTCGCTCAAAAAGGAAATATACTCTAACATCACCACTCTATCACTTATAACCTTTGAATCGTGTAACGAATCTGCATGAAACTCTCCAGAACTGTTGATCAGCACTGGTATCCTACATCTTCAAAGATTGGTGCAAATACATCCAAGGTTGAAAAGTTCTAAAGGGCCATAAAAGTAGTTTTGGGCGTTTTGCATTTGTTTAAGCACAAGGAAAATTGCTTTAAAGAAATAATCTCATCCGCATAGCCCAAATCACTGAACAGATACTCACCAATTTGTTTGCATGGAAGTCACCCTTTTTTAGTTTAAATAAATCCATTAATTCCTTAACTGCAATTCACAAGTTTCTCCTTCAGTGAGTTTGTGTACACTAGCAGACAATAGAAACGCAAATGGCTTTTCTTTTATTACAGGGCTCTTAATATGGTGGGGATGGGCAGCAGAAGTAGGGGGATGGTGGGCCGTTTTCCATTTAAACTATTTGCAATTCGAAGAATGATACAGTTGGTAAAATGTGTTTTGCAATTGGTGGGGGGGGCAATACACGATTAAAGTTAGTATTTGCCTTTGGTGGCACCACCTCACAGAGAATTGGTGGATCCCACCATGCCCTCAGCTGCTAATCTTAAAGGCTCTGCTGGAGCTCAATCGTATAGCCTCCTAAATACGTCCATTGAAGCCTCGCAATGGCACACTTCTAGGTGGTAAAACAAGAGAAAACATAGTCTTTCCATATCCAGCTCTGAAAAGTACAATTTAACTGTTATTCAAAATCTCAACTGCCACTTCGATTCTTGCAAAAGATATTCTCCACCTTTTAGTACCTATAAAAACACCCACATTAAGTTGGATCTCACTATACTGGCATATGCTATTTTGACAACCTCTTGTATATATTTGTTTTGCACTGCCAGCGTCCCCTATGGAATATTAGAATATTGTTGTATAGGTGTTGGGGAGTTGTCCTAAAGTCCACTTGAGGTAAGACTTACTAAAACTATTCCTTGGCATACAGGACCCCAACTCTTAGTATAAGTCTGTATTACCCAAAGGGAGAGGAAGAAGTAAGCTTGTAGGTCAGTACACTGAACCCAGTAAATCTAATAGTCCAAAGAAACTCTTACACAGTAAATGTTGCTTTAAAAACATATATTTATAATTATTTACACAAGGAAGGTAGGTAAATACTTATTTCACTAACGAACACACATAGGAATTCTTAATAATTTCCAAAGGTGAGTACTTCAACAGTAGTTGCTCGCGGGTACACTTGTGAGTTTGACACTAATGACAGTTCTACCGTATTATCGGTAGTAGCGCGCACTTGCGTTACTTTACAGATCAACAGTAATTGTATTTAGTTAGCAAACACACATCAGATAAAGTGTTTAGGAAGGAAAAAGTTGGTTATCGACACAAAAGCAGAGCTTAACGTTCTAGAGACACTTATGCTACTGCTTTCAAAATCCAATCCCTAACTATATGAAAAGGTCAGTGTAGGAGTGAAGCCCAAAGTCTTACGAAAGAGCAGAATAGCAAAGCAGTCTTGAGGATAAGTTTGTAGCTTTCACGCCCCCGGCAGCGGGGCAGACATGAGATTTAACAGCCCGCCAGCCAAAGCTTTGTAGGCCCCGGCGAAGGATGGGCTTCAGGTCGTGCTGCGGGCTGTTAAATCCCATGTCCTCCCTGCCGCCAGGTCGTGAAAGCTATTTGCACCCTGGGATTTCTTGGGGTGCATATAGATTTAATTTCCTTTCTTCCGTCAGCCAAAAATGGCTGCCGCCATTAAAACAGAAAAGGGACTGGGTCCCTTTTCTATTTTAATGGCAGTGGACATTTTAAACTTTATCTTAACGCAATCGCACGGAAAGCTATTCCCCGGGTGCAGATAGTTTTCTTTTTCACAAGCACATCTCCCGTCGGAGGAAAAAAAGACAATAAAATGGCTGCCACTACTAAAATGGAAAAGGGGCCGAGTCTCTTTTCTGTTGTAATAGCAGTGGCCATTTTTTGTAACTTTTTAAATTTTTCATTTCTTTACACCACGGCCAGTGAATGCGCAATCGCGCCCGGGGCAAGGCAGATTGTGATTGGCCAATCTGCCTTTCCTGGTGCGAATACGTAAGAATATAACACAAGTTAGGAGGACCCTGTGAAAGGACTCCCCAAAGGGAGACAAGCTGGCAAGCTTGGGTCAGAGGTGGGGTGGATACCCTGGACACCTTCAAGCACTCCAGCCACACTGGAGCGACTCTTCAATTCGAGCAAAGTTGTACCTTTCTCCCCACAGTACCTTAGGTTAGAAGACATGAACGTAGCTGGCTTCTCCTCTGTGCAGCAGTGACAGACCCGGTCTCCTGATTTCTTGGTCTGGTAACAAAAGGAAGGCCTCTGAATGGGATTTCTCGGCAGCTGTCTTGAGAGAACCCTTGGCACAGGTCTTCAATCTCCTTGGTTGGTCTGCAGTTTGGCGCCTTTATCAGCTCCAACAAAGGACGGTATTTGCCCGGGCGATCTTCAATTCTGAAGTCCTGCACTCTGGTGAGTGGGATCCTGCCTGTGGAGACCCAACTCAAGCTCACCAAAGTTCCTCACGGATTTGGCTTTGCAAAGACGTTGCACAGCAAATGGGTCGGAGGTCTCCTGGTAATCGTGTTCTGCAGCTCTGGAAAGGCACAGCACCTCGGAAGAGGGCTCAATTTGTATTTAATCTCAGGGCTGGTTTGTCACACCAGCTAAAGGGAAGGAGTTGTCCTCTTCAGAGCTCCTCTGTCAATTAGAAAACGGGGTCAGGACAGCTGTGGTCGCTTCAGTGATTGGAAGGGTCTGCAGGTGTCTGATTGTCTTCAGCTTCAGTTCTTCTTTTTCCTTGGTCGACTTGCCTTTCACCTCCTGCACCACCTTTTATCCAGTTTTCCTACACACTCCTCTGCAAAATCTCTCAGCGTTTTACAGAAAGGCGAGGGTGGCTGTCCAATCAGGACTGCCAGCCCCCCAGTGGGAACTGGTTCCATTCAGGCACTCAGACAAAAGGGCAGGGGAGTCAGTGATCGAAGGTAGCGGGAACAGTTGGAAGCAGTTTTACACTATTTGTTTTCTGTTTGCCATTCCTCTACTTTTTATAACCATATTCACCATTCTATACTGGGGATGTGTCCATTCATGTCCTTTTGCAAGTCTAAAGATGTAATAGAAGCCTTAGTTACTAGTCACCTAGACTATTGCAATGCCCTGGTTGCAACACCTTGTCACGTGCTTCCCTATGCTTCCGCCTACCCTCTCCCCTGCCGAGATCACAGTTCCATAAATTTTTTTGGTACACTTCTACCACTGAGGCGAGTGAATAATTCCTCCCCCACTTCCTGCCTGCACAGACACACCGGCACCTACGCAGGAGCAGCCAGTGTTGCCGCCAAAGGCAACGCACGCGCACACAGACTGCCTCTTCCCAGAATGGTAGGGCTAACAAAAGACAAACACACGACGAATGGCGAAAAAAGAAAGAAGCCACCATGTTGGAACATTGGTGACCCTATTGTGCACAAACAAGACTGTGAATACAGTTTGCGGTAAAAAATAGCACCATAGTTGTTGGAGCATGTCCACTGCCACCGGCCATAACTGTAGGGTTGTCATTGACGAAAAAGTCACAGGAACAGAGAGAAGGGGGATACTAGCTATCCCTTTAGCACTCCACGTAAGGTGGTGTGCTAATCTCTCATAGTGAAACATTTTAGGAAGAATACACAGTATCCCTCTATCCTTAAGAACTGTAGTTATTAAGAATAAGTAAAGAATCTCAAAGGAGAACCCAAAGGGTTCCCAGCAACAGTGCACATAAGGTGCTGTATGCTGCAAAAGTTAAACATAGATGCCTTCAAATAGATGTGGAGGAAAGCAGACTCCATGGCAAAAGGTAAAACACAGAGATCAGAGTTCCAAAGGTCAGAGAAAATAAGAATGAATGAGAGGTAAAATTCTCCCCTCATTCAGAAAAGAAAGAAAAAGGTACAGAAGTCCAGCAAAACGTGCTGGGGGTCTCACTAGGAGAGCGGATGAAGCATATCAATGATAAATCTCTCTAACAGGGAGTTTTACTAAAGTCCACTTGTAGGAGGTCTGTAGAAGAGCACTGTATGGAGTAGAGGGCTCCAACTCTTAGGGTTAGCCTAAACTACCCAAAAGGTTTGGTAGCAATGGACGAGCATCCAGGCTTAATCTAGGAGGGAGAACAGTTGTAGGTAAATGCAAAGACCTCAAGACACTCCTATAGTCAAGGATATACTTCTACACAGTAGTTTTTTTTAAAAATATTTATTAACACAAAGGCAGCCAACACATTATTCGAATTGCAGGTATATAAACTTATTCACATTTATATACAGTGAGACCTTTAAGCATTATTCAGTTAAATTGTAAACTGTTAGATGATATACAGTTAGGTAGGTAGAGTAGCAGTCAAGTTTAGCTAATTTCTTATAACCAACATTTAAAGTAAGCAACACAGATACTGGTGAGTACTTTTAGGCAACCTATACATTAACACTGGTTGAATAGGCCCCTCGACAGAAGAACAGAGAAAGGCAAACAATGTCAAAAGTTGTCAAAATAGTCTTCTGCAAGCCCAAAGCCAAATGCAACTCTTGGTACGACTCGGACCTTGTCACCCTTAAACGCAAGTGCAGGGTGGCTGAGAGGAAATGGCATGCTTCTGGTACACCCTCTGACAAACTGGCCTGCCGCCTTCCCCAAAGGCACTACCGGCTCTCTGTCCGCACCAAGAAGAGAGCACACATCCAAGTCTGCTTCTCTACGCCATCTAACAACAAGGCTGAACACTTTTAAATCTGCAAGGAGCTGGCCAATCCTGCTGCAGTCTCTACCTCTCCTGTCACCCCCAGGCCCTCTGCACGGCCCTGGATCAGGACATCCTGTCCTCTCTCTTCCTTTCCTCCTCCCTCTACTCCCTGCTCTTCCTCTGGCCCTTCTTCAGCCACCTCTCCTCCCTCATTCCTTGCCTTTCCCCTGTTCTCCTCAGATGAGGTTTCTAGACAAGTCCGATCTATGAAAGTCTCGTCAAAACAGGTTCACCCCTGTTACTCTAAAATCATCAAGGACCACATTTACACACTGGCTCCTGCTCTGGCTGACTTCTGCAACCACTCATTCGCCAATGGAGTCCTCCCCTCACCCCTGAAGCACTCCCTTGTGGGCCCTCTTCTGAAGAAACACTTTGCCGACCCTTCCTGCCCAACTATCGTCCAATCTCCATCAATCCTTTCCTGGGCAAACTCCTGGAAAACCTGGCCATCTCCCAGCTTAATCTTCACTCTGAATTTGTTGGTTGTCTCCATGACCATCAGTCTGGCTTCAGAGCTGCCAGAAGCACGGAAACGGCTCTCCTGAACATCCATGAAGACCTGCTCTCCAGCCTCAATTCCACCCCGTGTCCTCATTTTACTTAATCTCTCTTCTGCCTTTTACACGGTCAACCATGCCATCAGGCTCAACTGTCTCTGTGATAAACTGGGTATCAATGATCAGGCCCTGGCTTGGCTGACCTCCTTCCTCTCCGATCGACCCTTCCAGGTCCAACTTGGGTCCTTCCTCTTCTCTATCTCTGTGTTCCCCAGGGGTCTAACCTCTCTCCCTGGCTGTTCAACAAATAACTGGCATTTCTTGCCCAGCGCATTGCCGCTAACTTCCAGTACTATGCGTATGACACTCAGCTCATTTTCAGGCTCCCTCCAGCCACCTCTTCTCCCTCTCTCATCTCGGACTGTCTGTCCGCCATCCAGGAGTGGTGTGCCGCCAGTGATCTCTGCCTTAACACCAGTAAGACCGAGATTCTCCTCATCGGCACTCTTGCTCCCTCCTTTCCTGTCACTCTCTGGCCGGCCTCTCTTGGCCCTCCTTCTGTTCCCACCTGTGAGGCTAAAAACCTTGGTGTCATCTTTGACTCCACACTTTCCTTCTCTCCTCACATCTGACGTCTCGAAGAAGTCACACTACCAGCTGCACCTCCTCAGTGGTATCCTTCCTTTCCTCTCCTTCCCTCAGATGCTCAGTGTAACCAGTGCTCTGGTTCTCTCTAGGCTGGACTATTGTAACAACCTTTTTATAAATCTACCTGCCTCTACTCTCCGTCCTCTGCAACTCATCCATAACAGGGCTACAAGACTTGTCCTTAGCCTAAAGCCCAGGGATCGTATCTCTCCAGGACTGAAATCTCTGCACTGGCTCCCACTAGCAGTGAGGATTAAGTACAAAACCCTCTGCATTGTCCACAAGGCCTTCTGGGTCCTGGGACCTCAATACTTTCAACTCTCTTCCTAAATACCTTTCCTCTTGAGCTCTTTGCTCATCCGCCTCCAACTCCCTCAGGGTTAGTCGCTTCTCCAAGCAGCAAGTTGCTGGCAGATCTTTCTTCTGCTGGGGCCTCCCACTGGAACAGCCTCTCTGAGACTTGAGAAGAACCATCTTCTGTTCCGGAAGCTCCTCAAGACCTTCCTCTTTGCTTCTGCTTTCTCTCCTGCTCTCCTTTCTGATCTCCTGGCTAAATCTGAAACTGCACTGGTTATCTGGCTAACCTCTGATCTCTGGCCCACGTCCCCCCATCAGTTGCACACTTGCACGACCCCATGACAACCCTGCATTTGGGGACTGTTTCTGTATCCCTACACCCCCTGCTAGCACTTGACACTTTGTCTGCACTTACCCTTGCCACCAGCTGGCTGCACTTCTATTTGTTGTCTTATTTATTTTACTGCTATCCTATGTACCAGACTGCCCCCTTCGTTACCCTCCCCCCAACCCCTGCACTTGCAGTATCTCAATGTCACCTGGCCTAGTAGGATTGGTGTCTCTCTTCCCTCCGTCTCCCCTCCCTTGCCTCGCCTTGAAACACTTGTGTATAGGCGCGTTATAAATGCCATATCATACCTCAGATCGGTAAAAGGTTTAAAAGGTGGTTTCTGGTAGGTAGAGCAGACTCCCTGGACGGTTGTAGACCAGAGGACCAGTGTCCTTATTCCTAGGAGAACACAGTTGGGTTGTCCACTGGAATATGTCTCAAAGCTTAGGAGGAGTCAGATTTAAAACAGCAAGCACCCATGTGGGTACCTTGGAGCAGTACAGTGCCTTTTCATGAAGAAAGAATACTGTTCACCGGCTGGTTCCCCAGGGGAGGCAACAGCAGCTCCTGTTAAGATTTTGCAATGGGACGCCCAGCAGATGATCTTCACGATTCTGTCTTGTTGGGGCTTGACCCAGCTCTGGTTCAGTGACGGTTGTCACATGACAGGCTTCTGTCTGTTTCTCAATCCCTGACTTGGAAGGGGAGACTTTTCAGAGCGGCAAAAGGTTACTGTAGGTCCAGCAGGATGCCCACGAGGTTCCAGCCGAAACTGTGCTTAAGGAGAAGATGCACAGCAAATTGGTCCGGGGCCCAGGATATTGGGGAATTGCAGCCCAGGACGGTTGCAGCTCTTTGCAAGTTGTCTCAAGTCGTGCGGTCTGGATCTTTTCTGTCGATCAGAGGAGGAGCTTGGAGCAGCAGCGATTATTCAGCAGTCACTAGCGGTCCTGGAGGTGGCTGCAGATATTCTACTTCCTTGGATTCTTCGTTCCATGGGTCGACTAGCTCCTTATTCTCCAGGACCCTCGCTTTTATGCAGGAGCCCAGCCAATCAGCAGTTATGCCACATATTAAACTTTGGGGGGAGGGTCCCAAGAGGGACAACCAGCCTCCCAGTCAGAACTGGATTCAAGCTTGCATACCGGAGGACAAAGACCTGCACAGTTTGTGTACTCCCAGCTTCCTGTCCTCCCATACATGCTGGTTCCCTCGGGCGGGCTTCCCAATAGGAGCAAAAGAGAGCCAGACCGCCCCCACCCAGGATGGCAGATGAAGGCTCAAGAAAGGACAAGTCATCAAGAGTCGGCGAAAAAAGGCGGCCGGCACTGTTTTAGGTCATTGGTCACCCATGTGTCCTTTTCCGCAGCTCTGACTGCCTCCTGCGTGTAAAATATCTGCTGCCTTGAGCCACTCGGATATACTGGTCACTGTAACTAGAAAGTTACAGGAGAAGTGGAAAAAGGGATACATTGTGTCCCCTCAGCACTACACTTAAGGAAGGTGGAGAAAAGCATTACTCCAAAAAGATGCAACCAAAAGCGTTGAAAAAGGTTCCCAGAGGTAGTGTAAAAGACTGGGTTGGTGAGCCGGGAGCGTTGGGGCAGGGGGGTAGGGGGGTTCATTCTGGAGAAGTGATCAAAAATCCAAGAGTCCAGCAAAAAGTGCAGTGTGATTCACGGGTGGGAAGAACATTGGACAAAAATGAAATTCTATCTAACACTAGGTGTTAGCTGCTCTTTACTCCAGTTACTTGGAAGACTGCCTTTAGTTGTCATGTCGCATAAGCTGAGTAAGTTGTTGTGGTCACTTGCCAGTCACTGTATCGCTGAAGGATCAGTATCCCTCAGCATGTGCTTGGCATCCCATTATAATCAGGCGCATCTACTTTCTTTTTTCATAGGCCTCAAGGACAGAAAAGGCACTTCATAACTGGGAAATCATACATGTTTTTTATAGACTGTTTATCAGAACCACTACTAGTGGAGTTTGCAATGCTAACGTTTGGAGACAGTCGTTTTTGTTCGAAAATACTTTATAGCTTGGTAACACAGATAAGCAGTTAGGCAGAGGCTTTGGAGATCATGGGGAAGGAGGATAGCTCAGGGGCATCGTGTTGGTCTTGGAAGCAAGACAACGCAGCGCAACAAAGGATCGAATCCCGATCCCATGCTTAGAAACCACTCGCTGGTATTTAGCGTGTTATAAAAGAATAATTATAATTATGGATTTGGTGTAAAGTACAATTTACAAACAAGTTTGAGAAGCAATAGATTGTACACACACGTAAATATTTAGCTAAATATTTGCATTAAGTAAAAAACACTAACAGTAAAGGCAATAAATACATATGTACAATCTAAGTTTGGTGTCCAAATTGGAACACACCCCACTTTAAAATTCATAGTTAAAGCATTGGTGCAAACAATACACTGTAGTAATCTAAAGTGATGGGGAAATGGTTTTTTCATAGGTCTTTTAAAGTTATAAGGTACAACAACACATTGATACTAACCTTTCAGTCCTTATCCTAGGTACACAAGTTTCACAATGTTCAAGGTAGGTAACCTAACTTAGGTTACATATAAGATACTTTTCAATAGTAATGCTCAATTCTATGATGGGGATTTAAGGACTCAAAGCAGTTGTAGTTGATCAGTGCAATATGTTTATATTGAAGTTGGGTGTTCCAGGTAGGGGCAGCTAACTATCCCAGTTATTAAGGAAGACCCCAGACTCTGGGTCCTCCTCCAAAGGTCATGCTCAGTTAGCTGCAAGAGTGGAGTCACCACTCCAGATGATGCCAACGAGATTTGCCTATTGGCTCTTCAGAGGATGAGAAGAGAGCAGTACCTGAGACTAGTTAGGCCACTAGTCCAAGAGGATGGCATGAGGTACAAGTCCCTCCTATTTAAGTGTAGAGTTTCACCATAGCAGTGGAAGGATTGGCCCATTCAGGTTCCACGAACAGACCTCTGCTTCCCTCTTTAGCTGCTTATAAATCTAGGCTTCAGTGATTGACTGTGAAATGGCTCCTTATCCCCAAATATGTGAAATCCTGGCCTGGAGTTGGCCCCGCCAACCACGAGAATTAGCTGCATCATTCAGAGGGTGGCTGTCCAATCCTGAAAGCCAGCTCCTTCAGTAACTGCCCAGCAACCTTGACCTCAATCTTGCTGGAATATGTATTGGAGATGTCTTCAACTACACACTCTAGTTCCAGTCCATTCACCCACGCAATGCATTTCCCAGACTTCTTGCAAGAAGCCTCCCCAAATGCATTAACATATATGACCCTTTTCGATGCCGGCCAGGAGGAAGCCCAACATGGACAGAATAAAGGCATGGCTTAAAGCTCGGGATTTCGCCATTTTGGACTCTGTTGTGGTAAAATGGCTACCTTGAAGTAAATTTATTTCTGATGCTTGTTAATCTGCTTAGAATCACATGCTGTGCATATGGTTCTACATCCAGTGGTAACCGCAGAGTATTGCATCTGGTCTTTCAGGGACCGAAAGGGGACGTCGGCAAAGGCGTGTCTGTAACACTGACGTGTAGTGTACCCAAAATCCCTCACGCGCCGAGGTCCCTCAGATAGTTTTTATCCACCCAGATAACTGGTCGCTCTATAGCAGAGCTCTTACTAGAGACATTGTTTATCTTTACCGAATTGTCGGTTATTCCCCGTTAAGTCACTACGGCCACAAGAACATCTTTGACGAAGACTACGGGGGATTAGTCTACGGCTGTGGATTTCGGCGCCTAAGATCCAGCGGCCGGATTTTCCACGTGGTCGGGCCTTCTGGCCGGCCTATACAGTAGGGGGAGAGTGGGGTCGGGGTGGCCATATTGTCGGTATGTCTTTCCTCCTTTCACCTCTTTTCCCTTTTGGTCTGGTCATCCTTCCCTTTAGCTATGGAAAGGACTCCTTTTAGATTCTGCCCTAACTGTAGGGTTAGATATCCTTGGAAGGATGAACACAGGACGTGTAACACCTGTGTCCCCCTAGAGCACGACGAGAAGCGGTGTGCGGCCTGCAAACTCCTTCGGCCTAAGACCCTTAAGGAGCGCTGTGTAAAGCGGTGGGCCGCGTATGGTATGTCGCAAGTGGAACCCCCTTCCTCCACACCCGCTGAGAGTGACGGGGGTTCTTCGGATGACCAAACATCCGTTGCGGATGTTATAGACCTTGAGGCGGACGCTTCTAGGTCCGCCACGCCCGTCCCTGACCCTTTAAGGCCTGACTCTGGTCTCGCTACAGGGACAACACCCGGCGACAGGGGCGTACAAGCGCATCGCACTAAGCACACAATCCCTACACCGTTTTCGACATCTTCGTTGAAAAAGATAAAAGCGCCAACAGGGCCACCGAAAACTTCGCCGGTTTCCTCAGATCGTTCTGATACAAAGCCTTCCCCGCATCCGCAGCAGCGCCTTGCGACTGGGCAATCTAAATCAAGTAAGGGCGCTACTCCAAAACCTGCACACGTCGAAGCGTGAAAATCCGATGCTTCGATGGTCTCAAATGCCGCGGTAGGCCTGAAAACTACGGCTAGGCCTCTACCCGGAAAACCAACCGCTAGGCCATCTAGCGCTGTGGAAGATAGTACACCTACCGATAAACTATCGGAGCCACTGTCTCACGCTGATTTGGCGACTATCGAAAGCAGCATCGAAAGATTTACGGCGGCAGTTGGTCTTACCCTGGCTCCGCCTAAACTTATGGGACAAGCCGTGAAAAAGTTTTCAAATGCGGATTGGGATCCCGATTCTTACGACGCTTATGAAGATAGTCAAGAGTCTCTTTCCGACACCCTAAAAGACTCCCCGAAGAGCGGAGAACACAGTTTCTCCACCTGCAGGCCTGTTTGGGTCCACTAAATGCACTACAGAGAAATTAAAAAGGTGTATGGATCGGCTGGAGAAGATGATCAGTTTTTCTGATCATCCTCCCCTGAAAAGGGCTTGGGTAGACCCTAACCTCTAAATTCAAGAAGATCAGTCTCATGCTGTTCAGCAGTAAGACATTGTCCAGATGGACACACATAGGGACATTTATAATGAAGAAGCTTCATTTCTACAAAGTTATGAGGAAGAACAGAATACTACGGACAACTGGGAGGAAACCCAGCAGGAAGGTCAGGACCCATGGATACAGCAAGATCAGGACTCTGATGTTTTGTGCCTGGATTCTCCTCTGTCCACCCCGGCTCTCCAGGCCTCTCCTGTAGATGACCAGATGGCATTCAACTCCATGTTGAAAAAAGCAGCGGAATACTTTAAAATGTTCACTCAAGAGGCGGTGCCTGAGCAGGATTTCGTAGAGGATATCCTTAAGGAGAAACCTCCATCGAGCCAGGCAATCCCCCTCCTGAACTCTGTTAAGAGAAGGGTGGCCCCCTTATTGGTATCACCAGCTCAGACCCAGGCAGTGAACCCAAGAGTAGAAAAATGATTTCGCCCTTCCCCTTCCGACCCTTTATACATCAAAGGACATGCCATCCCAGATTCATTGGTAGTGACTACCACTCGAAAAAGGCCAGGGGTACCCCTTGCCACGGAGGAAGCACCACCGGACAAGGAATCTAAGCGACTGTATGCCCTTGGCAAACGTGTCACGTCAGTGGCCCCATACACTACGCGGATTGCGAATAATAAAACACTATTGGCAAGCTATGCTGACGCCCAATGGAACTTGCTCCAGGAAGGCCTCCAAGAGGTTCCTGAACCCGCCAAATCAAAGCTTCTCTGCATTGTAATGGAGGGAAGACGCGTTAACCAGCATGTGATCAAGAACACCCTAGACACTGCGGAAACCGCTGGCCAGTTTCTGGCCCAAGGGACCCTGCTGAAAAGACATGCTTGGCTGCGGACCTCAGGTTTTAAACCAGAAACTCCAGCCTCCCTCATCAATAAACCCATTGAAGAACCCATTGAATAAACCTCTTCAGAAAAGCGGTGGATGAGGCTTTGGAAACAGCCAAGAAGGAGCACTAGACTTTGAAGTCTCTACAACAGATCACACAAACCTTCCACCCAGAGGGGTAATAACTCTCGGTGGTCCTTTCAAGGGCAAGCCTGTGCTGGTCAAAACTACTACGGTACGGGAAACTTCAACTCAGGACAAATTTCTGGAAACATCGCATACTACCCGCCAAGGGGGTCATAAACGCGGCAGAGGTAGAGGCCTCAATCCCAAAAGAGCCACAGCCTCTGGTCAGATATGATCACCAAATCCAGGTCCCCTCCCATGTTACCCCAGTCGGGGGGCGATTAACATCTTTCCTCATGGCATGGGAGGAGATAAATTCAGACCAGTGGGTCATAAAGACGGTCGCCCACGGTTGTTGCGTGGAATTCGCCTGACCTCCACAATTCAGACCGCTGCGCTCACAGCGCCTTTCACCGGACCATCTGGAGATTCTGAATCAAGAGTGGAAGCACTGCTGGGAAAGGACACCATAGAAGCTGTCCCTGTTCTTCAGGAAAACAAGGGTATTTATTCAGTGTACTTCCTTGTACCCAAAAAGGATCTCGCCATGTGTCCTGTTCTAGACCTGTGCCCAGCGAACAAGTTTATAAAACCCCTCAAATAACACTGCAAGAGGTGATCCCATTGCTGAAACAAGTGGACTACATGGCAAAATTGGACATGAAAGATGCATACTTTCATATTTCAATTTTGCCAGCGCACAGGAAATATCTAAGGTTCATGATGCAGGACAGGCATTACCAATTAAAGGTACTCCCCTTCGGCATCACCTCGGTGCCGAGGGTGTTTACCAAAGTCCTGGCAGTGGCGGCAGCACCCCCGCGCCGACTATCTGTCCCAGTTTACCCTTATCTCGATGACTGGCTCATTACGGGGGACTCGTTTGACGCTTGATTTTCGAACACCCAAAAAACAGTAGATCTCCACTTCAATCTGGGTTTCTCAATCAACGAAAAGAAATCCAGTTTAGTCCCCAGTCAAATGAAACAATTTCTGGGAGCTCTAATTCGGACGGACGGTCTCGTCTTCCCCTCCAACGAGAGGGTTCAGAACATGCTTTTTCAGATCCCTCAATATGTAGCCAGTCGGGAGGTGACGGTGCGCAAAGCCATGCGCTTGCTGGGAATGATGGTGTCATGCATATACTTGGACCCCCACGCGCGGCTGCGCGTGCGTCCCATGCAAGCGTGGCTCAACAGCCAGTGGTGTCAGGCCAGCGGACAATGGGAAGATCTGGTAGTTGTCTCGCCAGCCCTCGTTCTCTCTCTGCAGTGGTGGTCAAGAGAAAACCGCTTGAAGGGGAAGACCTTCTCCAGCCCCACAGTGGAAGCCACTCTCACGACAGACGCATCTCTCACAGAGTGGGGAGCTCATCTGTTAACAGACAGCACACAGAGTTTGGTCTCCTCAAGTAACGTCCAACCATATAAACTTACTGGAGCTATTAGCAGTGCTTTGAAAGCCTTTCAGGTGCAACTGCACTACAGCAATGTATTACCTGAACAAACAGGGGGGCACTCACTCTCCAGGGCTATCCTAGCTATCCCAAAACATTTGGATATGGGCTCTCAAACACAAGATGTTTTTGTTGTCCCAACATGTTCCAGGGGAGCTCAGTCTTCCTGCAGACGTACTCCGCAGAGATTTTCCTCTGCCAGAAGAATACGAATGGCGACTACACGAAGACATTGTGTCCAACGTCTTTGCAGAATGGGGCTTCCCAGAGATCGACTTGTTCGCAACTCAGGAGAACGCCCAATGCGAAGACTACGCCTCCAGGTACCCCCAGAACCGATCCAAGGGAATGGTCTCTGGATAACATGGTCAGGGAAATTTGTCTACGCTCCGAAACCCCCCCCCCAGACTCCCCTACTCAACAAGGTAGTGCACAAGATGCACCAGGAACCATGATACTGGTGGCCCCCATGCAGGCCTGCCAAATCTGGTTCGCTCACCTGATGGGAATGTCCCTCTCCCCACCAGTGAAACTACCCTGCCCGTACAACTTGTCTCAGGACAGGGGGGGAGACCCTACACCCATGCCCAAAAACTCTGAACTTGGTTGCTTGGCTCCTGAGGTCCTAGAGTTTGGACACCTGCAACTCCCTCAGAGATGCATGGACATACTCAGGGAAGCGAGAAAACCGAATACACGTTATTGCTATGCCAGCAAATGGAAATGTTTTGTCATCTGGTGCAATTCCAAGGGCGTCAATCCCATCGATTGCCCACCCACACACATTGTGCTGTATCTAACCCATCTGTTGGACATTGGGTTCGTCTTCAATTCCCTAAAGGTTCATCTGGCTGCTCTGTCAGCCTACACCACATCACAACAAAAGGTGTTGTGGTGGAAAATACTGGTGATTAAAGCCTTTATGGAAGGGGTTAAGAGGATTTATCCTCTCATTTCTCACCCAGCCCCTGGATGGAATCTGAATGTGGTTTTGACCAGGCTCATTGGAGCTCCCTTTGAGCCTATGCATAAAGCAAGTCTGAAAGACCTGACTTATAAGGCAGCCTTCCTAGTGGCTATCACTTCTATCAGAAGGGTTAGCGAACTACAGGCTCTTTCTGTTCTAGACCCCTTTGTTACAATCCACAAAGATAAGATAGTTCTGCGCACACATCCCAGGTTTGCGCCTCAATTTATCTCAAAGTTCCATGTGAACCAATCAATCGAACTACCCACTTTCTTCCAGAACCCTAACAATGCCAAAAGAAGCCTGCACACACTAGATGTGCGCAGGGCAGTCATGTTCTACCTGGAAAGAATTAAACCACTGAGGAAGACGAAACAATTCTTCGTTTCAGTGGCAGCTGGTAGAGCAGGGGATCCCATCTCTAAATCTGCTATCTCAATATGGATTGTCAAATGCATTGCACTATGTTACACTCTTGCTAAGAGAGAACTGCCCTTCAAGCCTAGAGCACATTCTACTCGAGGCACTGGGGCATCCATAGCATTCATTGCAAATGTTCCCTATGAGTCCATTTACAAAGCGGCAACCTGGAGTTCTGTACACACCTTTACAAAACACTATTGCCTAGACACTCTTTCTAGGTCTGATTCTCAGGTGGGACAAGCAGTATTAAGACATATTGTCTCTACTGTTCCTTCGCACAACCCACCTCCAACTCCTGGTACTGCTCGCTAGTCTATGCACAGCATGTGATTCTAAGCAGATTAACAAGCATCAGAAGACCTGCATTACTTAACGTAATAGCATTTCTGATGATTGTATCTGCTTCGATTCACATGCGCCCTTCCTACCGCCCCGGTCAGGGTGGAAGGAACATAGACGTCTTACTAATTTCTCTTTATGTACTCATTCACTATAGCCTTGGGCTCCCTCATGGCAGAAAAAATACAATCGGAGGGACCTCGGCATATGAGGGATTTTGGGTACACTACACGTCACGATGGGGATAGTGTTACAGACACGCCTATGCCGACGTCCCTTTTCGGTCCCCGAAAGACTAGATGCAATACCCCGCGGTTACCACTGGATGTCGGACCATATGCACAGCATGTGAATCTAAGCCGATACAATCATCAGAAATGCTATTACGGTAAGTAATGCATGTCATCGGGCAATGTAGTGCACCCAAATGTGGCTGAGGTACCACTGCCACCAGTCTTCAAGAATTCATGCATTTGTTACATTTTCCAGACTAAAATAAAAGGGAAACAGTATTTCCCTGCACTACTCCTTAAGATTTACTTGTTGGGGATCTTTTCTAAAGTCCACCTAAGGTTGGACTATAGAAGACTCTCCTTTTAGTGTACAGGGCTCCAACTCCTAGTATAAGCCTGAACTGCCCAAAACGTTTTGGGAGCTATGGCTGAGCAGACCGGCTTATCATGGGGGATGGGGGAGAGAAGGGCTGTAGTACAGTACAAAGTACTATAAGTACAAGTCAAAAGACACTTATATCGTCGCAGTTATAGGTGAATTATTTATTTAAAAAAACAAGGCAATGTTAAGTTCACTTTTCAATTCAGGTAAGTAAGAGAAACCTTTATACATATATACTGTAGGAATTTTCAAACAAGATCTCATAAAATACAGAAAACATCATAAAATGCATAAAATAAAAGCACTAGCCCTTGAAATTCATTACAGTAGGATGATTGGGTAGGTAAGCAACTTAATGAGCGCACAGCAATTTTTTCTGAGATCCAAGTCTTCACGCCCATCTTAGATATTTGCAAGTGGCAAAAACTGCAGGCGTATCAACCGAATTTAAACACAATGCCATAGCATCATTGGCCGTTCCTGAGCCACGTAAGTGAAACAGTGGTTTTAGGAATAGCTTCCTGAAGGATAATGTGACCGGACACAGCATAAGAAAATGGTTCAGATCCTCCGTTGTACTGCTGCAGAAAGGGCACAGCGGAGAGGCCTCCTATTCCATGTATGTGTTAAGGCTGCTAAATCGGAATGTAATATATAGCGGCGGTTCCAATTTAGGGTTAACATAATCTCGGTAGCCCTCATACACCACCTGAGTTTTGATATTGACATAGCGTGCCAGTTATTCAGAGCCAAGGGTGGCACTTTTTACCACACCCCTCGAT
Organism: Ambystoma mexicanum; assembly: GCF_040938575.1. Classification (NCBI taxonomy): domain Eukaryota; kingdom Metazoa; phylum Chordata; class Amphibia; order Caudata; family Ambystomatidae; genus Ambystoma; species Ambystoma mexicanum. The sequence continues at coordinate 547,902,046 of NC_090931.1, read as the reverse complement.
GACTTGTTAATTATGCATGGATTGCTCCAATAGGTCCCAAGTCCATTTTCTTCAAGGTAGCTCATAACGTGTGCAGCCCATTTGAGGGATGCGCCCCCCCTGCTGTCCAAGGATGTCTGCCAGTGCATCTCTATATTTATTAAGATTATTTGACCACACCCAAACCCAGTACAAGACTGGGCGGAGCTTGTAGATTGACTCCATTCCCGTTTCCAAGCGCACTGGCATATTGTGTGTGCTGTCAGGTAGACCAAGTATGTTCTTCAAGAATTTATTTTCCACAATTGCCAATGCCCGGATATGTCTCCCCCCACAGCTCAGCCCCATAAATCACGGCCTGTCTTGTCTGAGCCTTATAAGCTTCTAGGGAGACATGCGCCACCCCTTTACCATATTCAGAAGTAAACCTAGCCAGTGCACCCCCATATCTATCTAGGCATTCTCCAATTGCATAGCCCAACTGCATGATGCCATAGATTTGGTCTTAGTAACATTAAGTGACAGACCATTGGTCTTACAAAAGGCGATGAAACACATCCAGCTGCTTGCGGATGCTGACCTGGGTCAGTGATAACAATACTGCGTTGTCAGCAAACACCTGGACCAGAATCCTCTTGCCAGCTAACTCTGGAGCATCTGCCTCTGAGGCCAGTAGCTCTTTGATGACCCCATTTAGGACAGAATCATTTTGGTGCCACAACACACGCCTGCAGGGCAACTCAATTCAAATGGTAGACGTTAAGGTTGAAAACAGGTAAGTGAAAGAGTTCCTTTAGGTTAGCAAAAAAATTAATCAATTAACAATCATCAAATGATAATTCTGGTAAGTAAAATAACTTGTTACACACTTCACAGATAGTTAAAACAATTCAAGGTAAGGAAAGCAATTACATGAATCCAGGGCAACACAGTGCAGGTAAGACTTGTATTTAAATTGCAGAGGCCTTATGCTTTAGAAGTCCAGATTGGAGAACAAAATAGATCAGGCCCAAGCTGTAGAATGTCAAGAGGTCCAGAAGACGTGTTGCAAGTACAGTAATTTGTTGGGTAAAATGGTTCAGGCACTTTGTAAAAGGCTCCCTTGTAGGCGCACAGGTGTTGGGTCTGGGCGAACGTGTATTGGCAAACTCCCAAATGTACGATTCGCTACTTCAGCAACACAGGAGCAAAAAAACAACTCTAGGTAAGTTTTACCAAGAATCTCACAGTACTTTAAGAATAAAGAACTAGTTGAAGCACAAAGATTTCACAATGCAGCAGCAGTAGACCCAGTCATCAGATTCTTGGTCAGACAGACTGAAGAAGGGACTCTGGATGGATATTCGCAGCAGTTGAGTGGAGAGGTTTCAGAAAAATAATCTTGACTTTTTTTGGTTTTGGCACCCTTTCATAGCACCAGTGAAGAACGGTTACAGCCCGGTCGACTTGGCTTGCTCTCTTGGTCCAGCCTTAGGATGAGGGGACTTCAAGGGGCGGAATTGTGCCTCTGGGGGTGCAGAAGGAGTCCACCAAAGGTTGTGAGGATTCACTCTTTGGAAGGCGATGCACTGCACACTGGCCAGAGTTGCCAGGGTATTGGCTGTTTGCAGCTCACAAAGGTCACAGCCTGTTGTGGGATGGCTTCAAATGCAGGTTGTCTTAAGACTGGTTGGTCCCACCAGCCCAAGGGAGGAAGTCCGGATTGGTGCTTCCCTGTCGCTTGGGAAAGGGGAATGGAGCCGCAGCGGTTACTCAGATAGCTCTGGCTGTCTCTGGGATAACTGCAGACATCAGTCCTTCACCTCTTTGGAATGGATCTTCCAGTGGTCGACTGGCTTCAGCATCAAGATGCTCGCCTTTTATGCAGGAACCCGGCCATTCATCCTAGATGCTTTCATTCGAACTTGGGGTGGGGGCTGTCATTTCAAGACAGCAAGCATTGCAGTTGGAACCTGATCCAAGCAGGCACACTGGATGACAAAGACGTGTGGAGTTTCGGGGTCCTCCCAGCTTCCTGTTCTCTGACACACTGGCACCTTCAGGCAGGTTTCACAAAGGGCACACTAGCACCTTCGGTCAGAACTTCAGCCATTTACTTGCCAGGTTTTATCGGGTCAAACCACTGATGTCGGGACCTGCTTTAATAAGGCTGATCATACAGGATTCGCACCCCTTGGTGTGCCTCGTTTGTGGTAAAGATTGCTTGGAGCCTCGAATCCTTAGACTTTTATTGGGTGTTCTCCTGTGGGATTTAATTTATTGGACATTTGCATGGCGCCGCAAGACAAGATGGGCACGGGGGGGACATGGAATTACAAAAGTACAACAAAGACCTGTTATATTGGTCTTGTGACAATCCTACCGTGCATGGCAAGCAGATAAGTGCAAGGGGTTTGGGGGGGGTAGAGGGAGAAGTGCAGGAGTGGGGAGCACAGGAAAGGACGGGCAAGGGCTGATTAGGCCAAGGCTGCAAGTGCCGGGGGGGGAGAGGTAGAATGAGTGCGGTGGACAGGGAGGACCACGTTAGTGTTGGCCGGGAAATAGAGCCCAAGGGCAAGTGCTGGCAAAGGATACTGTGGAGGCTGGTTGGGGCGGTCTGGCCTCTGTAAGACTCTAAGAGGATCAGGCGCCAGTCGCAGCAGCAAATGGAGAGTTTAGCATGGGAGGGAGAGAAGGAAAGAAGAGGGAAAAAAAATCTTGAAGTTTTGGGAATTTAAGAAGATCCGGCTCAAGTCTGAGAGAGGAGGAGCGGGGGGGGCTGTTTCAGAGGGAGGCACCAGCCGAGGAAAGGGATCTACCTCCCACTCTCTGCTTGAAGAAACGTTTGACCTGCAGAGAGTTGAAGCCAGAAGATCAAATGGCCGGGACGTATTTCAGGAGAGAAAGCAAGATGTAGAGGTCATAGGACCCAGACATCCTTGTGGATGATGCAAACGGTCTTGGATTTGATCCTTGTAGTCACTGGAAGCCAATGAAGTGATTTTAGGACTGGAGAGATGCAGTCCCTGGGCTTGATGCCAAGGATAAGTCTTGCAGTCCTATTCTGCATTAGTTGAAGTGGACGAAGTGAGGAAAGAGGCAGGTTGAGGAAAAGACTATTGCAGTAGTCCAGCCTAGAGAGAACCAGGGCTCTGGAGACAATGAGATTCTGGGAGAAAGTGAAGAAAGGTAGAATGCCCCACAGGAGATGAAGCTGAAAATTGGACTTCTTGGCAAGGTCTGTGATGTGTGGAGAGAAAGAGAGAGGAGTCAAAGATGATCCCAAGGTTTTTTTCCTCATGTGGGTGAGGGGAAAGTACCCAAGGAGTCTGGCTAGAGAGTGGGGGGGAAAGCTGGAGCAAGCGTCCCAATGAGAAGGATCTGTCTTACTGGCATTAAGGCAGAGATCATTGGCAGCGCACCATGCCTGAATAGCAGTCAGCCAGTCGGGAATAAAGAGGTGGGGTTAGGATATGGCAGCCTGAAAGAGAGCTGTCTGTATACGAAACACTGGAAATGAGGGGAGGAAGTGGAGATCAGGTGGGCCAGGTAGATGTTGAAGAGTGTTCCATGTGTTTATGACGAAAAATAAATATAAAAATGAAAAAATAACAAATGTAATAACAAAAACAAATAACTAAATTTGTTGAGTCCAATGTCAAGTGTCCTTATACCGAAAATGGAAACAGATGTATATAAGGAAACGGTAGTGAGCAGCGGCAAAATAGAGGAACTAGCATATTTACAAAGCACAGCATTTATTGTGAAATACTAAAGAAAGAAAGACTTACCAAGAGGTGTCCAGAAAGCAGATATATCAGAGTGGCATAGAAAAGCAAATCCAATTCAATCCATGGTAGAATCCGGAACCCAGATGAAAAAAGCAAAAAATACACATCAAGGAAACAAGATTTGAAGATGGCCAATAAAAATGTGTAAACAAATCCACCAAATACAAAGAAATGCAAATGAAAACCTAAAGTCCACTGAGCCAGAGGTGAACGTAGGAACCAAATGAACCAGTTTAAATGCAGATCCAGTGACCGAAATGTAAAGAAACCCAGCAAAATGGAAACGAAAAACCAGGAAAATTGTGAGTGAAAAAAAATCCAATAAATGAGAAGTCCAAACGAAAACCAAAAGTCCAGCGAGGTAGAAGAGATGGCAGTAACCCAAAGAACCAGTTTCAATCCAAATCCAGGGACCAAAAAGGGAAAAAAATCAAGAAAAATGAAGAACGCAAACTTGGATGAGAGGGGGAATCCAATAGAAAAGCGAACTCCGGAGAAAGCTGTCCGATTGCATATATGTTTCCGGTCAAAATGCATTGAAAAAAGCCATAGAAAGAGTGGCACCTACTGATGGAAAATGATATTGCAGTTAAAAAAAAATGTGCTAGTCATAGTTTTAAACTTAATGTAAGATAAAATACAATATGCTAATTCATTATTTGCTATTCAATAACAAGTATTTAGTTTTAAATTCACAGAAAAATATTTCATTATTATTGCTGTTATCACTGTATACCGTTGAAGAGCCATGGCGATAGGATAGAGCACTGAGGGACACCACAGGTAGAGAGTGAGGTGGAGGAGCGAAAAGGACCCATTTGCACTTGGGAGGGTCTGTTAGAAACAAAGGGGGTCAGCCAAGTCGGTGCCCTGTCTGTGATGCCTTGGGTATCATGGAGACGATTTATGAGGATGGAGTGGTTGACTGTGTCAAAAGCAAAAGAAAGACATAGGAGGATCAGAACAGGGGCAGTGTTAAATTCCAAGTTGGAGAGTAGAGCCTCAGGTGTTCAGGAGAGCAGTTTTGGTGTGGAGGGTCAGTTGGGGGAATGGGGGGGTGACCAGCTTCTCCATGAGTTTGACCAAAAGGGGGGGGGTTGAGATAGGGCGATAGCCGGGCAAGAAGGGTCATCGGATGGCTTTTTAGGAGAGGGAGCACAAGAGTGCTTAAAGGGTTGCAGGAAGGAGCATGTGGCAAGAGTGGTTGCAGAGGTCAGCCAATGCTTGGGCAAGGGTGCCAATGTTGTCCTTGATGGTTCTGGATGAGCAAGGGAGCACCTATTTAGAGGAGAATTTCATACAGCAGACAACTCTAGAGATCTCATCTGTAGCCATGAGAGAGAGAGAGGGAGGAGAGTATGGAGGGTAGAAGGGGGACAAGAGGGGTGAGAGAAGGTGGAGTCGGGCGGGGGGGGGGGGACTGGGAGCAGAGGACAAAGAGTTTTGGAGGGAAAGTGCGCGGCCAGTGCAGAGCAGAGGGCCTGGGAGGGAGGAGGCGAAGAGGAGACTGCAATAGGATTGGCAATTTCTTTGCCGATTTTAAAGTGTTCAGCCGTATTATTGGTGGCTTCAGAGATTCAGGCTTGGACATGATCCCTCTTTTTGGAGCAGATGGAAACACGGTTTTGCCTTTAGAGTAGGCGGCAGGCCCGTTTGTCGGGAGATGAGCTAGATGTCTTCCACTCTGCTGCTTTGCACTTTCATTTCAAAGCGGCTAAATCTGAGTCATACCAAGAGTTGCATTTGGAGGCAAGCTTCATGCAGATCCTCCTGACAGGGGCAACGATATCCAGGGTGTTGCAGATGGAGGTTAGTTAGAACAGAGTCACAAGAAGAGTCCAATGAAGGAGGGGGGGAGGGGTGAAGGAGAAGGTAAAAGCAGAGACCAGCGCACACTTCATCAGTCGAATGACTGAGGATGAGACTGGCAGTGCGCAGGGAGGAGTCTGGGGACAGGGGAGGTTGTGGAGTGAAGAGAGGAGAGAGTGGTCCGACTAGGAGAGATGGGGGGGGGTGGTTAGTGAGAGGGATGTCTGTTGAGATGAGACCATCCAAGGTTTGCCTGGCAGAGTGGATTGGGCCAGAGGGAAGTATAGTGAGGGAGAGTGTTGCAAAGGTCACAAAAAAGAACATGGGCCACATCAGGGGGATCGAGATGGATGTTGAAGTCCCCAAGGAAGATATGTTTAGGTGAGGAGGCAAGAAGAGAGGAGGAGAGGTTGGCCTATTCTGAAAAGGAAGAGGGAGGTAGGTCTGTAGATGGTAGCGAGAGTAACAGAGAAAGTAGGAGAGACGGCCTGCAGACAAGGCTTTCATAGGATGAGTAGGTTTGAGTGGGGATGATGGAGGCAGGAACCCACTCAGGGAAGATCAGAGCCACTCAGCCCGACTGGGAGCGTCTGGGGTTGGACAGGATCGTGTAGCCCTCATGAAGAAGAGTGCCAAAATCAGTGACCGAGCTGGCCTTGAACCATGTCTCAAGGAGGGCAAGGACGTCCAGGTCAAGGTCTTCAAGGAGGTGACAGCTGTCAGAGGAGTGTTTGATAGAGCGAGAATTGAGGGTAGCTAAGTGGAGCTGGTTGCTCCTTTTAAAATATTTGCTAGCGGGGGTACAGGGGAGGGGGGGTTCCCTTAATTTAACGTTTTTTAACATTGTGTAACTGGGATTGTCTGTTGGTTTTATATTTTTTTTGTACAGGTGAAAGGTTTATTTAAAACCAAACACCTTAACAATAAAAAAGTATACATATTTAAGCATTGTTCCACTCACGCGCTGGGCAGTGACTAGGCTAAGTTATAATCTTTTACCATTAAACAACGCTTTCGTGCTGGAAAAAGCAAGAGTGATGGTAGAATAGCTTCTTTTCATTTTGCCCCAACAAGGTGGAATCAAGCCTATATCTCGATGTCGAAAATGCTGCAGATTTGCATGGTTCATATTTAATCCCTATATTGAAATCAATGTTAAGGGTATTTGTACCACGCACCGTCACCACTGCTGTGGTCCCCAGGTGCTCTGGTGGATCTGAAAAGGAGGGTGCCAAGAAGAAGGGAGGTGGGTGGAGGGTTTAGTAGTGTGTAGTGGGAATAGGAGAGTTGTGATGTCCCAACCTCTTTGGTTATCCTGTATTTTTTGTACTCTGCTTTGACCGCCTAATTGACAGGCATGTTGCGTAATGGGAGCTCTTTTGTCTTTTGTGTGACCCCAGTGGCTTGTGTATCTCACTTATTTCCCCTACCTTCCCTGCCATGCGGCAGGTGTAGTTTTGTTCACAGGACTTGTCCCTTTTTGTCCATCATGTTGTATGCATTTATCCAAGTCCCCTTTAGGATTGGTGCCGTGTCGGCCTGGGTGGCCGGTGCGCGCACACCGCTGCTTTTAGAACAAAGGGGCAGGTTATGGATTATGGTTTCCTACAGGGGTATTCAAGGTTTCCTCCTGAATCTGGAGCAAAGAGCCAAGTTTTAAGTAGTTTTCTGAACTCCAAATGACCCTTTCTGTTGCTTATGTTTTTTGGTAGGTTATTCTAGGTTAAGGTTGCCAGGTGAGTGAAAGGTGATCCTCAGAGTTTTTGTTGTAAGGCTTTGGTACTAGGTGAATGTCGTTGCTTGATCTGAGTGATCTTGTTGGGTGGTAGGTTATTTTTGTCTTTAGGAAATGCCATCCTGCCTGTGTGTTAGCATTTTGTAATGATTAATGGGTATTTTATTTTTCAAGTAATTACCTAA